>NC_054888.1:16521671-17795337 GCF_018320785.1 Cheilinus undulatus | reverse complement strand
TTGTTTTTACTCATCCTTGTTTCTCTTTTAATTTCTCACGTCTTTAATTTTGGTCCTATCAGTCTCAGCCTGTGTAGCTGGGTTCCTGCATTGCCTGGGTTACTACTGTTTTATGGTACTGATGTATGTGTCTTGCCTGCATCCTGATGATGTTCATGATGTCTTAGTTGTGCAGTATGGTTCATGTCTGCACTCTGATTGATGTCTGTGATGTCTCAGTTTGCATGGCATCACACTATGTCTAGGTTCTGATGTATATTGATGTTGATGAATTATTATCTCATCCATATTTTTGGTTATTTTTTTAAGTGTTTGCATTTTGCTGATGCTGTCTGCATGCCACGTTATGTCTTTTTGTCTGCTGTTTGGGTTTGTTGCTTTGTTTTTCTGCTTACTTCTGCACATGCCAAAGCACTTTGTAAACCCATGTTTTTTAAAGTGCTATACAAATAAAGTTACTGTTATTATATTATTATGATTGAACACAGCAGCTGTATGAGGCAACAAGAGGAACTACAGCAGAGGATTAAAAGTACACCTTTTAAAGGGCACATGCTTGTTTTTTTAGCTTGATCGACAAGTAACATGACTTTTTTTCATGTAGGTTGAGAAAAGGTCATTTTTAACAATATATTTAAAGCTATGTGTTTCTTCTCTTTGACATGTGAGCAGGTAAAAACCTTCTCAGTCTAAAATGTAAAAACATTCCTGTCTCAGTAACTTAAATAACTGGCTTTGGTGCAAAAGAAACCGCCATAACCAGGACAATGATGGAGAGAAAGGCATTTTTAGCACTTTATACAGGTATACTAGCTGCACTGATATAAAGGAGGCAGACAGTGTTTCAGATGAATAAAAAAGTGTCTCATACACCAGATTTTACAGTAATTAGCACCTGACAACCATTCAAGATTGAAGATGACAAAAGATTTCAGAGTTCTTTAGCACCATTCAAGTGTTTGAACAGTCAATTTAAGCCCTATAAAATAAAGAGATAGTTCATATGTCAAAATGCTTGTTTGGTCACAACTGCAAGAATATAAGTAAAAGTAAACATTCAAAAATAATCTGTTTACTTTGGTTTGGCTCAAATCTCAGGATTTGTGGCACTGCAATGGCTAATCACTATTAGAAATTTCATAAAATTTTTTCACAGAACTTCAAGTTTTGACATCATTCTCTAAAAATATTTAATCTAAACCCTGAGGGAATATAAGACAGCTGCATAGAATTAAAAAGTGGAATGTCACAAAGCATTAACTGTGTAAAAATAGAGATTCTTAAAATCTTCTAAAATCCCTTGACATCAGTCTCTTTTCTGCTTTTTCATAGTTTCCTCCAAGCAATTATGATGCTTCACTGGTCTGAAGCTGCTGTAAACAGAAATGTTAACTACTATCAATCAGTGGTCCTGAACCATGCAGTGATTTTGAAACGCATGATCTGCAGAGAGCAGCTATTTGTATTCATTCTTACATTACAATAAATACTGCATTTCTTCAAGTTTTCTCACAACTTTCATGTAACACTTCGTCCTATAGTGAGTGTAACAATCTACAAACAGAGAAGGTTCTGTAACAGACGTGGGGGACGGCAATAGCTCAGTCTGGAAGGAGTCTGGAAATCAGGTTCGAGTCCTGGTCGGAGCTTGTCTGGACCTTGGCCTGGTAGCTGAGCACTGAGCACTGTCGAAGTGCCCTTGAGCAAGGCACTGAACCCACAACAGCTCACGGCAGCTCGGTCCTGCCGATTCGCCCTGTACAACATCAAGAGGATCAGACCCTACTTGACAGAGCATGCTACACAGCTCCTGGTACAGGCCCATATAATATCACACATTGACCACTGCAACTCATTACAGGCAGGCCTACCTGCATGCACAGTTAAATCTCTATAGTTGATCCAGAACGCAGCAGCACGTCTGGTCTTCAACCAACCCAAGAGAGCTCATGTCTCACCTCTTTAATCTCTCTACACTGGCTTCCAGTTGCAGCTTGCATTAAATTCAAAACTCTAATCATTGCTTACAAAGCAGTAACTAAAACTGCTCCTGTTTACCTGGAATCTCTCATCCAGGTTTACACTCCCTCTCGCCCACTACACTCAGCCAGTGAAAGGCGCCTGGTACTTCCAGCGCATCATGCTCCTAAGTCACTAGCCCGACTCTTCTCCTCTTTTGTCCCTAAATAGTGGAATGAATAACCCAACTCCATTCGATCTGCAAACTCCCTCTCTACTTTCAAGAGAAAGCTAAAGACCCAGCTCTTCAGAGAATACTATGCACTTAGCTAGACTATTCTCTACTGTTGTCCCCAGTAGTAGATTGAGTCTTAGCTAGACTATTCTCTACTGTTGTCCCCAGTAGTAGATTGAGTCTTAGCTAGACTATTCTCTACTGTTGTCCCCAGTAGTAGATTGAGTCTTAGCTAGACTATTCTCTACTGTTGTCCCCAATGGTTGAATGAGTCTCCCAACTACAGTTGGCTCACACTGTTCTGCTCTACTTCTGGGATTTCTTTGCCCAGCTCTTTGTCAATAACCCAGCACTTGGTACTTGGTAATTAGTTGTTGTGAAGTCTAATGAATGGAGATGAGAGATCTCACATTTTGCTTGATTCATTGTTGGTGTTTATAGATAAAAACAAAAACAAACAAACAAAAACAAACAAACAAAAAAGAAAGATATATTTTAGGTGCTTTGCTTTAAACACTGCATGGCAGCACCTGCGTCCAACTGGACCTGAAGCACTTTGCTGCACTTACTGATGTTGTTTCTTCTCGTCTAGATTTTTGCTCGTGTTGTTCTTGCTCTCGAATGTACGTCACTTTGGATAAAAGCGTCTGCTAAATGACACTGTAACATTGTAACAAGTTTCTACCACCCTGGTTTTTGAGGTTTTAACAGGAAAGAAGTTGAGTATGCCCAAGATTAGTCAACATGTCCTTGGTCATCTCCTTCCTGTTCATCATCTGATGGCTCACAGTTCGTTTCCAGTGTCTTGTCTGACATCAGTGCAGATTTCTCTGTTAAACGACAAAAAATGGACGTTTTAAAAAAGCAGAACAAAGGTGTCCAAAATGATGAATTTAAATGTAGTTCAAACCACAATAAAAACATAAAAAAGTGATAAAGTTTCTTAGTTTCATACATTTTCTTTTGTATTTTCTGAGCTGATTATTCCTAAGATTTATTTTTGGGGCTTTTGATGGCATTATTTAGAGGAGGACAGTGGATAGAGTTGGAAACAGGGATAAGAAAGTGCTGACTATTTTATAGCTAACTCTTGGGGCTTTTACTTGTTTTGGGCAGAAAATGACTCACCTGCTACACACCAAAGACTAAACATTATTCTCTTAGTCTATTAGAGAAATAACAGAGAATGACAAGTATGTTAAATATTACTTACCAGAGTCCTTGTTGGTATCCAGAGGTCCACAGGTCGGCTCTACAGATGAGAGCTCTATAAAATTGATGAAACATTAAAGTACATTGATTTTTAGTGATCCTGTTTTATTCTTTTGGATAACATACGGTTGATCTCACCAGTTTTCTGGTCAGTGTCAGAGACTGCAGCTTCTGCCGGGCTCTTGCTGGAAGTTTCTGGAGTCACTGACTCAGTCTCTATTAAATAAAACAACACAATAACAAGTAAGAATTTTAATACACCTTTAACACCTGAAGCCACGATGTCTGTCCCACCCCAGCCTGGATGACAAAAGCTAAATGTCTTTTACTGGATGTTAGAACTAGCTTCAAGCTTAAAAAGCTTGAAATGTCAGTTACCTGATAATCATTTTAATCAAGTGTAAAACAGTATTTTTTGTAGCAGCGTCTTATGTGCAACAGAGTCACTGAATGTGCAAACGATACCACTGGTAAACTGAAGTGTTGCAGTTTAAAATGTGACCATGTTTACTGATGACTTTCAACTGAATGAGATGTTTAAAACAGAAAGAGTTCTCTTGAATGCATCTTTGGGTAGATTTCCATTAGATTCATGTCTGATGAGCACATTTTGACCTGATATAAATAAATAAACAAAGATTCTTTCATATGCATAGCTACACAGACACCAAGGCTTTTGTTTGCTCTCAGATCAATGCTTATGTACAGTCAAAGGCCTCTTTCTGTCCAGCAGTCTTCACACGTTTCTCTCTGTGAGCACCTTGAGATGACTCAGGTGTTACTTTCTGTTACCTTTAGGCCTCTGAGATACACCTCCAATGTAAGTATTGATAAATAGCAGAGTGCTCAAACTTAAAGTAGTAAATAATGTTACAAATAATGCAGAGAAGGGCATTTCCTTCTTAGATGAAGAGGAGCTGACACATTTGAGTAGAAGTGCCTTAAATGATGTACTGAACTTGGGTAAACATATTAAGACATTTCCCAGAACAGGAAACTCTTCCATGGTTTTTCCAAACTGTTTAGAGTTAAACTCTCATGGTTAGGATTTTACTGACCAGCTCCACTGAAGCCATTTTGTGTCACTGAGACCTGGTCGGTTCCCTGGGTTCCTGTAGCAACTGAGGAAAATGATTGAAAATAAATAAATAGTAATGATACAGAAAATAGATCAGTAACTAAAACACGCTTGGTTGATTTTCTACTATCAGTCAGTCTTCTGTAACTATTTTTAACACCTCTTTGTTTTTATGTTTGGTTTAGTAACATTTTACTAACCAGCTCCATTGCTGAGATGTTGGTTGTCTTTGGGTTGTCCTGAAACAAATGGTAGAAAAATTACATTTTAAGATAACTGGTGAATGATTTTGTTCTAACTCAAACAAGTTTTATCATAGTTTAAACATGTTTCAGAATAGGTTAAATAGCATTTCATTACCTTCATCATCAGGAGACTGACTTACTTGTCTCATCTCTTCTTCAGTCCCTACCAAATAAGAAAAATAATTATTACAAAACAATAAATAAATCCTATTGTTTGTAACTATTGTAGTTGAACATCATCACCTAAAACAGCTAACTGGAAAACACAAAATGATAACTAGAATCATTTATCATAAATCTACATTTCCAACATTTTGTATTGTGGTTATGGGTTTTATAGCTAAGAAGGTAGCTAAACAAAGTGACTCTACAATTTCTGCTGAAATGAAAAAAAAAAACAAAAAATATTTGGTCAGACTGATTTATTATCTAAGTCAGTGGTTCACAACCTTTTTTGTCAGGCCCCCCTTTGGCAGATGAAAACATTTTTGCCCCCCCCCAACACCCCTCACCGTACATATCAATATGTCAACATATAAAGCAGACCAGAATTCACAACTTTTTGCACACAAATTCCTTTTTTTAAGAATTCGCTTTAGCATAAAATCAAGAAATTCTGAGTTCTTAAATTCTGACTCTCTGAAGATGAACAGTTCACTGATATAACAAAAACGTTATAAACACCTTTAAGATTTAGAAGTCCTGCAATAATTTCAGCGGGCTTTTTTTGGTGCTACAGGTCTCTTGAATCTTGGATGCAGCTGTAGGACTGACAGCATTGATTTGTTTTTGGTCTTAATTGACGTATCAGCAGAAAAAAACTACTATCTCACACAAGTAGGATGCTGCAAAAGGAAAGGGTATGGCCAAGGCTCTCAATGGCGCTGTTGAATCTGCAGTGACATCAATAAACTGTTCCTATTCTGCAGTGACAGTGATTCATGGCTTCAGATTAAACTGAAACTTAAGATTTAGTCCTTCATGTTAAAATTATATGGGAATAAACTTGTTTTTTTCTGGTCGTTAACTAGGGAATTTGTCATAAAATTGAAAGAAAAATTGTGATAAATGAAGATCATGATCTGGCCATAAAAAATAAACATCTTTTTTTCATATGTATACTGTATTGCTTTTGCTGAAAACCTAAAGTAGACCAAGATTTGGCATTTAATAATTGAAATTAGTGACTACAGACATGTTTGCATGTTAAAAAATATAATATGTTAAAGAGAACATCTGGTTTCTTACCCTCTTCTCTTTCTTCCTCTCTTCCTGTGTAGATAAAGAAAAGCATGTTGTAAATCAGCCATTAATAATGTGATTATTATTAATCATGCTTAAGCAGAACAAACTTAAACCTCTTAATTAGACTTTCGTCACAGTATTGATTGTATTCAACTAAGGATTTTTTTTCTGTGTAAATTTAATAGTTAGACATAAAAATCTGGTAGAGTGAAACTATTGAAGAAACAACAAAGCAGCTCTATCATTTCTGCTAAATTTGAAAAAAAAAAAAATCTTTCGGTACAACTGAGTTATTTTCTGTTTATAGATTCTGGTAGACAGCAGAATTCATTGTTCCATCAATCACAGCAAGTGGTCCAGGTCCTGAAGCAGCAAAGCCACCCCAGACCATCATACTGCCACCACCATGTTTGACTGTTGGCGTGATGTTCTTTTTATCAAATGCTGTGTTATTTTTATGCCAGATGTAATGGGCTGCATGTTCCAGAAAGGTCCACTTTTGTCTTGTCAGTCCACAGAAAATTTCTCCAAAAGTCTTGGGAATCATCAAGATGTTTTGAGGCAAATGTGAGACGAGTCTTTGTGTTCTTTTTTTGTCAGCAGTGTTTTTGGCCTTGGAACTCTCCCATGATGCCATTTTTGCTCTTTCTTATTGTTGAGTCATGAACTCTGACCTTAACTGAGGCCAGTGAGGCCTGCAGTTCTTTGGATGTGGTTCTGGGTTCTTTTGTGACCTCCTGGATGAGTCGTTGTTGCACCCTTGGAGTCACTTTGGTCAGCCGACCACTCTTGGGAAGGTTCACCACTGTTCCCAGTTTTCTCCATTTGTGGATAATGGCTCTGACTGTGGTTCACTGGAGTCCCAAAGCCTTGGGAATGGCTTTGTACCTTTTTCCAGACTGATAGATTTCAATCACTTTGTTTCTCATTTGTTCTTGAATTTCTTTGGATCGTGGCATGATGCGTTTCTTTTTGAGATCTTGTAGCCTACTTCCCTTTGTCTGACAGCTTCTATTTAAGGGATTTCTTCATTCAACAAATCTGACGGTAATCAGGCCTGGGTGTGACCAGTGAAACTGAACTCAGCTTTCAAAGAACTGTGGTTCATCACACTTAACTCATCACACTTAACCCCCTGAACAAAGGGGCAATTACTTTTTCACATAGGGCCAGATAGGTTTGCTGCCACCGACTGTAATTCTTTGGGCTTTTACTTGTGTTTTGGGCAGAAAATGAATAAACTGCAACACATCAAAGGCAAAACATTATTCTTTTGGTCATTAGAAACTGGGAGAGGAATAAGAGAGAATGACAAGTATGTTAAATATTACTTACTAGGCTCCTTGTTGGTATCCAGAGGTTCAGAGGTCTGCTGGTTATGAACCACTACAGACGTGAGCACTATAAAATTATGAAACATAAAAGTACATTGAGCATATTTTGACCGATATAAATAAACAACATTCTTTCATATGAATAGCTACACAGACACCAAGGCTTTTGTTTGCTCTCAGATCAATGCTTATGTACAGTCAAAGGCCTCTTCTGTCCAGCAGTTTTCACATGTCTCCCTCTGTGAGCACCTTGAGATGACTCAGGTGTTACTTTCTGTTCCCTTTAGGCCTCTGAGATACACCTCCAATGTAAGTATTGATAAATAGCAGAGTGCTCAAACTTAAAGTAGTAAATAACGTTACAAATAATGCAGAGAAGGGCATTTCCTTCTTAGATGAAGAGGAGCTGACACATTTGAGTAGAAGTGCCTTAAATGATGTACTGAACTTGGGTAAACATATTAAGACATTTCCCAGAACAGGACCTCTTCCATGTTTTTTCCAAACTGTTTAGAGTTAAACTCTCATGGTTAGGATTTGACTTACGAGCGCCACTTTGGTCATCTTTTGGCACTGAGGTGTATGAGACGTGCCTGTATCTCTGGGCTTCTGAAGAAAACGATTGAAAAAAATAAATAGTAATGATACAGAAAATAGATCAGGAACTAAAACACGCTTGGTTCATATGTGAAACAAGGATTTTCTTTTATCAGTCTTCTGTGACTATTTTAAACATATTTCTATGTTTGGTTTAATAACATTTTACTCACCAATTCCATTGCTGTGATGTTGGTTTGTACTGTGTTGTCCTGAAAAAAATGCCATAAATAAATCTACTGCAAAATAACTCAAAAGTTGAAGCACGACTGGTTAAGGATTTCCTGTTTTAAATCAGGTTCTTTCCATCATCGTTAAAACATGTTTTAGTGCAGGTTAAATAGCATTTCCTTACCTTTGCTGTTGTTTTGTGGTTTCAGCTCGTATTTAGTCCCTATCAAGATAAGAAAAAAAAATCAATAATAATTACACAACATAAAAAATCCATATGTTTATAACTATTGTAGTCTTACACCATCACCTAACATAGTTACTTGGAAAAAACAAAATTTTAATTCTAAAAATATGCTATACATCTACATTTTCAACATTTTTCATCCTGGATATGATTTTTATAGTTACTAAAGAAGGAGATCTACGATTTCTGCTGAAATTATCCAAAAACATTTGGTCAAACTGAGTTATTATCCAAGTATTGGGCGTGCGACAGGACAATCTCAGATCATGAAGAAATAGAAAGTATCCATGATCTCTAAAGTTGTTATCATAGAATCGTCTCTATTATTCTTGCTCTTTGCCCTCTCCCCTTCAATGCTTGACTTGTAGTATTTATGAGTGTAAAATTAGATGGGGAATAAATGTGTTTTTTTCTGGTTATTTACTTAGAAATCTGTCATTAAATTGAAAGAAAATGTTAGATAAATGAAGATCTTGATCTGGCCATAAAAATGTGATTTTATTTTTCATATCACCTACTCCTATGTATACTATATTGATTGTGTCAAACACTTAAAATGGATTACAGATTTTGTATATAATACTTAAAAATAGTGAATAAATGCATGTGTGCATGTTTGAAAAATCTAGTTTTATTTAGGCCTAAATGATGATATTTCTCAAATATGGTTTCTTTAAACAAACTAAACTTTTCACATGTTAAAGAGAACATTTAGTTTATTAACATCTCTTTTTCGTCCCTTTGTGTGTGTAAGACAAAGAAAAGCATGTTGTAAATCCATCATTAATGATGTTATCATTATCAGTCACATCGTTTTATATTATATAGTGACAGTAGAAAGAACATAAGGTATCCCTTCATCAGACTTAATCCACATAGCTGATTTGTATGTGATTTTGACTTTTTTGGTTTAAATATTGTCACTTTTAAATTTGTTAGTGCAAAACTACTGAAAAAACTCATTATTACTGAATATTGTAATTGACACAATGTATTCTGACTTCTTACCCGTGATGCACCTGTAGATGAAATATGCAGCAATAGCAGCGATGACTGCTAGCAAAGGAACTCCTAGTCCAAAGACCAGTGCCAAGGGGTCCAGTTCTTTTTGGAAAAGAAAGAACAAATCAACAAGACAAGGTTAAAACCTAGTATATGGCTGACCTCAACTATCTTGGATTCCTGTTGAAATGCCTGACTTAAATGTGTGATTGTTAGTAGTTTATCATTTTTAGCCAAAGGTATAGTAAGTGGTAACTGAAATGTAAAAAGCTACATGTTGCCCTCCCTCTGTGTCTGGCTCCCTCTGTGTGTGTGGAGATGAACCCTGAGCAGCATCCCCCCTCAGACACGTTGTCTGGTTCAGACAGAAGCGCCACTCGGCTCAGTCCCAGCTAATGACTAGCAGGCCTGATAGTGCAATCTTTACCTGGGACACAACAACTCATTAGCTGTATACAACAACTAACTGTTTCCCTGTAACTATCACATAATCATTCCAAAGCAGGGAGGCAGAACGACAACATCGTTTTCTGTTGCAGAAAGCTTTCCTTGTTGGTCTCAGCTCTAACTGTGATGAAGAAATGTGCTGGTCTGGCTGTGGCAGAGCTAACGTTCGGCTAACAGCTGTAAAAACAAGCACAACAAGCAACGCTTTCCCTCTGTAACTATCACACACTCATGCTGTAGCGGTTTGGCAGAAGAGCAAAAACACCCTTTCTGTTACAGAAAGATTTTAGTGTTGCTGTCTTCACTTGTTTTAATAAAGAAATGTCCAGTTTAGACTAAGTGCTGCTGTGATTAATTCAGAGCTAATCGCTCCTCGAGCAGCCAGCAGTACACAAGCATTCACACAAGAAGTTACCTTTTCCCCCTCCAACTATCACATAGTAATGCCAAAGCAGGTCAGCAGAGGAGTAAAAACATCTTTCCCAACATGAAAAGCTTATAAGGTTGTTTTATTCTTTGTCATACATAAATGTGGTCCAGTTTGGTGAAACAGAGGCCATGCTAAAGCTTTATCTGAGTATTTACAGCAGTGGAGGCAGCCATTAGAGGGCTTTCAGCACAAGTAAACCCCGCCCATAGCACAACTCTGTATGTATGGCTCTAGGTAACACAGTAAAGGGTGCCATCACCGACAGCATTCAGTACAAGCAAACGTATTCTATGGCCAAAAAGTCAAATGTATTTGGATGATATTGGTTAATGCATTTGTTTGATATTGTAGTATTGCATTTATGAAATGTTCTGTATAAAAAGATATGAAGATTTTTTTAAAAAATCTGTGTTTATGACAAGCATGTTTGTTAGTGGACCTAACCCAGTTTTCTGGGTATGTTGTATCACTTAATTAAATTGCTTTTCATTTCAAGTACACAACTTATTTTTCCCATCCTAGATTATGTTAACATCGTTTATCAAAACACTCTAGACAAAATCCTTAAACCCTTAAATACTTTACATAACTCCCTCTGTAGATTTGTTTTGAGATGTCCATATACACCACATTCCACATTATTATGCAAATGACATTTTTCTCTTATTTTCCTAAATATTAATGCAAATGACAGTCAGAATATTTTTCAAGTCATCAGCCGTTAGAGCATAATTCAAATCTTGTTGAACAAACTTCATAATGATAACCATTATTATTATTATTTTTTTTAATAAAAACCTCAAAATGCACTGTTCCACATTATTAAGCACAACAGAGTTCCAAACATTTTAAAGGTTGTAAAGAACTGAAAATGGTTATTTTTTGAACTTACAGCATTGGGAGGTCATATTTACTGAAATCAAAGCTATTTCAATCAAAACATCTTAACAGGCCAAGTTCCATGTTAACATAGGAGCCCTTCTTTGATATCACCCTCACATTTCTTGCATCCATTGAACTTGTGAGTTTTTGGAGAGTTTCTGCTTGAATTTCTTTGCAGGATGTCAGAATATCCTCCCAGAGCTGCTGTTTTGATGTTAACTGCCTCCCACCCTCATAGATCTTTAGCTTGAGGATGCTCCAAAGGTTCTCAATAGGGTTGAGGTCAGGGGAGGATGGGGGCCACACCATGAGTTTTTCTCCTTTTATGGCCATAGCAGCCAATGACACAGAGGTATTCTTTGCAGCATGAGATGGTGCATTGTCATGCATGAAGAAAATTTTGCTACAGAAGGCACTGCTCTGCTTTTTGTACCATGGAAGAAAGTGGTCAGTCAGAAACTCTATATACTTTGCTGAGGTCATTTTCACACCTTCAGGGACCCAAAAGGGGCCTACCAGCTCTCTCCTCATGAACCCGGCTCAAAACAGGACTCCACCCCCTCCTTGCTGACATCACAGCCTTGTTGGGACATGGTGGCCATCCACCAACCATCCACTACTCCTCCATCTGGACCATCCAGGGTTGCACGGCACTCATCAGTAAACAAGACTGTTTGAAAATGAGTCTTCATGCATTTCTGGGCCCACTGCAACCGTTTCTGCTTGTGAGCATTGGTTAGTGGTGGCTTAATAGTAGGTTTAGACATGACTGCACGTCTCTGGAGGATCCTACACCTTGAGGGTGGTGGGACTCCAGAGGTACCAGCAGCTTCAAATACATTGTTTTCTGCTTTGTAATAACATGTTAGCAGCTACTCTCTTAATGTGATGAATTTGTCTGTCAGAAACCTTCCTCATTATGCCTTTATCTGCACGAACCCATCTGTGCCATCTAATTTTTTAATGAAATATCTCATGTTTTCATTCCTTGTCCAAGGCATTACACTATTGACATTTTTCAACAGCAGAGAGATCCTTTTTCTTTCCCATACTGCTGAAACCTGTGGCCTGCTTAATAATGTGGAACAGTGCATTTTGAGGTTTTTATTTTCAAAAAAAATTAATTGCTATCATTATGAAGTTTTTTCAAAAACAATTGAATTATGCTCTAACGGCTGATGACTTGAAAAGTTTTCTATCACTTAAACTAATATTTAGGAAAATAAGAGAAACATGTCATTTTGCATAATAATGTGGAATGTGGTGTAGAACACAACACTGCTTTATGTTTCACTCGCTCAACTGGCTTCAACCCAAATCCAAACGACAGTTTTACTGGTTTCAATTTATCTTTAAATACTAGCTCCATATACATCTCCAAATGCACTCAAATGCAATTATTCTTTCTTCCTCATTCCCAGAATTCATAAAGAAATTGGCCGCAGGTCATTTAGTTACAAAGCTCCATCTGACTGGAATGACCCCCCTCAAATCCATCTCATCTTTCCACATCTTTTAGGTCAAATCTGTTGTCTTATTTAAAAACAAGATGCTCCTTTTTCTGAATTATATATTTATGTATTCATGAGAAAACACACTCATATATATGTTGTCATATTTATGTGTGTGGAAATCTACGTGTTTGATAAATGTGTATGTATGTATGTGCATATATGTATGTATGTTTCTGGGAGCTGGGGAAGTGGGAGAGCTGTCTGTATTTGGTGGTTTTTGTAGTCGGTATTCTAATTTGTATTGTTCTATGTATTTGTGTTAGGTAAAAACAAGATGCTGCACCTCAACTATCCTTGAGTACATTTAAATAAATTCAAACTACTCACGTTTAATGATGGGATTTGTGATGCTTTCACTGGTTTCATTGCTGACTGGGTTCTTCATCATACATCTGAAACTGTTCTCCTTTGTATCCTAAACATTCAGAGAAAGAAAATTATGAAAACAGATTAAGAAAAAAGCTCACTGGCACTGAGAATGACACAAGAGGATAAAGGAAGATCATTAATCATGAATTTAAATGTTGAAATGTTAGTTTTTCATACCTTTGTTATAGCCAACACTTTTTCTGAAGGTCCATCCCTGCCATCTAAAAACCACTTATAGGTGACTGGTTCAGCGTCTGCAGTGTTGCCTTCACAGGCCAGGTTACAGTCAGTATTCTCAGGGTTGCAAGATGTTTTTACAGAGGGTTTAGCTACGCGAGCTGACAGAAGAAAAAGCAAAGATATGTGGTACTTTAGTTGACATGAGGTAAAAAGAATTTCCATGATGATGTGGTGGTTAAACTTTATTCAAAATTCTCCACTTACAGACAACAGAGAGTTCAATCTTGTTGAAGACTTTGAAGTTAATCTCTGGTGTGTAGATGCCGCTGTCGGTCAGTTTTAGTCCTTTGATTGTCAGCGCTCCAGTCCCAGGGTTCACCTCACAACGACCTAAAAAAATTCAATTTAGTGCCTCATTATCCTCTGGTTTATCTATTAACTCAGTCCAGATCAGGGGTTAAATGTTCTTAATAGGAATTTTAATTTTCATTATTTCATATTTGAGAGCTTTGAAAGAATCTACAGTCCAAACAGTCATTAAAAATACACTCAAGAAATCCCTTTACTTCAAGTTTCCATAAAATGACTGTAATAACTGAACTGAAGTGGATATTAAGGGATTCCAGTCATGGTTACCTTGTATTCTGTTTCTGTGGTGTAGTGGTGAGCTAAGAGGAAAAGCTGAGTGGTTTCTGTGGTAGAAATTTTTAAAACAGAGACTTCAGTGTCCATACATGTGGCTAAGACTTTGTACAATCTGGGTTTTCTTTTGAAGACATAATAGTGTAATAATCCTCCAACACATTTGAAACTTGCAGACTCCCACACTGTCTCACCAGAAGTAAAAAAGTAGATTTTAAGGGACCAGTCTTGTCAGCATTATTTTATAATTTACTAACTGCTCAAAAACAGAAATATGATAATTATATTTTGTGTGTTTTTTCCTCTACTCTCATGAGAAGTATTAATGTGACTGTGTGTGTGTGTGGAGGGGGGTGCACATGCTTGTAGATGACTGATTTGATCTGTTTTATTGTTACTATTTATCTGCCCAGGGACGACTAATGAAATGGCTAACGTATATGATACAAAGCATCTTTGTCTGCTTGAGAGACTAATGTTATTTCAGATATTGTCCCATAGACATATAAACATGATTAAAAGAAACTAAACAAAGCGAGGGATGACCATAAGGCCCAATGACCTTAACCTTCAAAATTTAACCAGCTCATCCATGAGTTAGAGTGGGTTTTGTGCAATGTCTGAAAAAAAAATCAAAGTATTCTAGAGGTATTAGGCTACATTCACAAGAAGGTCCAGGAAAGACTGACAACCCAAAAACATAATGGCTGGCATGGAAAAATGACACCTGATAAAAAATCTTATTTACACTGAAAACAAGTGAAAGCCCCACATCAATCTACAGCTTAAAATAAACTTAAACCGCAATCTTTAACTCTCTCATTTCAAAAGTTTTTTCCCCACGAAAAACACTCAAACCAATGCATACGCATATAGAAGGATAAAAGATCACTTGTCTTAATTGTTCCCCTGGGAAGTCAAACTGCTTTTGCTACACACAAACCATTCATAAAAAATTGGAATACAAGGAAAAAAGATAACATATATCAAGAAAAAAAATTTAAAAATCCATAATAAATATCACTAATAAATATCACATTGAGCTGTTCAAGAGGCTGATGGTAGTCAGAACAAAACAGTTTTTGGTTAAATAGTTCTACATGTAACATATCTGGGGTCAGACAGGAGCAGGGAAACCTCCTTGAAAAAGGTTTGGTTCAAACAGGATCAACTGGGCCTTTTTAAGAGTTCTGGCTTTGTATCATTTAAACAGCTCATTCAGAGTAGTGCAGTAATTTTACGACCATAATAAAGTCATTATAAAATACCCTCAAATGTCTTTTATTTGACAAACCAAATAGTTGAATTTGGCTCAAGCTGCTCATGTTTTTAAGTGTAAGTAAACAAGCATATTTGTAAGAAAATATACCTTGAATACCTTAAAGTATCTTTAATTGGTTTCTCTGTTATCATACTCAAAACTATGATTATGATAAGATATGATAAGATAAGATATTTCTTTATTAGTCCCGTGGGGGGAAATTCCAATTTACAGCAGCAAAAAGTGTCTTAGACAAAGCAGGCCACTGGCAACAGAAACACAATAGAAAATAGAGTACAAATAAAAGTAGAAAGTACAAAGATGTTGCTTATGTTTTCAATCATAAAGAAACATATTTAGGTACATTGAGAAGTGAATTTACCTTTAAACTGGCCAAAACACTCAAACTCGTTTCCATGCCAATCTGCTGCAATATCCTCATTGTGTTTCCACTCTATGCTTTTGATAGGAAGATCCATGGGGGGTGGTCTGAGGACAGCATCTCCACCTATAGCCATGTAAACTGGGTCGGCTGTAAAAAAGGACACCAAAGGTCATTATTGAATATTTGTAGTCTTATCTAAGTTATCTAAATCACATTCTGAACCAATCTACAGCAACATAAATTATTTGTTTAGTTATTTAGTTATTCATTTAAATATATATAACCAGGAAAAGAGATTAAGAATCTCAGCAGCACAACATGAAACATTACACATAAGAAACACTGCAAACACAGATCAACCAACGACTGGTTCACAGAGCAGAAAGTCATCAGTCAAAACATTTACAACCTGATCAATCTTCCTCCAATACCTTCAATCTATGTACTCAGTCTGAAACAGCAGGTGGTGGTATGCACGTAGCTGGTTTACAACCCCACTAAGGAGGAGAGAGAAGAAGAAGCTACCATGGCAACCACTCGGGTCATGACCTGAGCGAAGGGGGTTTTTGTTTTAAGGGGGGGGGGGGAGTCCATCCTGCAGCCACGGATGATTTAAAATCCCCTTTTAAGATGCCAGCAACTTCGCTTTTCGTATGTGAACGTCTACGTGCAGCTCAGAGGAATACATGGTCTCGCGCTGCATAGATAAAGCGTTTTTTGAGGTGACAGGATACTTTTATTGCCTGTGCATTTAATCTAACTGACTCTAACTTGTGTTCATGTAAGGTGAGTCACAACAGACCATTCATTGACTGGACTCTGATGATGTTCGCCCTTTATCGAGGAAAAATGTGAACAAACTGCCGCGCTGTGGAGGCTGATAAGACGCTCTGTCCCGTGTCCGGGCGCGGCTGCATTCTCAGCTCATGTCAACCGAGCCAGAGTCCACTTGAATCGCGCCCGACACCACCTCCCCAAGTGGGGGCGCGGTTCGTTTGAATTCACAAAACCAAAACGAACCGGACTTTGGGCTCAAGTGCACTCGGACCGGGCCCCTAGTGTGAAAGCATACTAATACGGAAGTAGTAAAAACCATAGACATTACAATGTCTATGGGGAAAAAACACGATACTTGGATTAACTTTATCATAAAGTTTACAATTAAATCAACTTTTAAGTACACTAACGTACGCGTTTTGTGTCGATTAAGTGATAAACGTGATCCATAAAAAACCGACAACGGCACGTCCTGTGTTGTGACGCAGCAGAAATTAATAGTTGTCAATAAATTAATGTACGTATTTGTGTAAACATATACAATGTAACATTATACACTTAATGTGAATTAGACAACTTATTTTTAAGCTCCACAATCATATTTAAGTGGTATTTATTTCCATACTTACCAAGACTGAGAGACAAACTCAGTAACAGGAAGAACAATCCCAACTTTTGATGTGCGTGTAGCATAATTCCTTAAAAGTTAAACCATCACAATAACGACTTGAGTAAATACTGAACGCTTAAAGAAATGTCAGTCAGCAGAAGCTGCATAAATTACTCAGATACGAATTTTGAGGAGTGTGCCTTTACAGAAACTCAGACGAAATCAAAATGGCAGGCGAGGAGGAGTCGATATTAAAATGAATTGTATGATAGCCAAACAGTGCCCCCCTTCCGAGGTGGTGTTAGGTTAATAATACTTCCTATAACACGAAAAAGTAGATCCTACTCTAAATGCCAGGTGTAATATCTCAAACAACTAGAAACAAGCTCAAAATAATGACTTACAATCTCAAAACGAAAACATAAAACCTCAGCAGATATATTATCATATTATCATCATAATTCTTGTCCCTGGAACAAATAAACTTAATAAACTAAATAGTACTGCCTTATCTAAAAGCACACACAAAATACACAAGTTAGGTAGTTTCTTTTAAAATAACCTCGCACAATTTAAATATTAATAAGAAACTCTTTTAAAGTAGCTTCCTAATATGACTTGTTCTCTGTAATATGATACACCAAAATATAAATTCATGTTCCTGTATTCTCTAAAGAGGTGGGAACAGTACACGATTATTATTCTCAAGTCGAAGTACTGTTAATTTTTCTTTTTAATTTACTTAGGTACAATTAAAGTAAATATAATCTTTCTTTTTGGCAATAACAAGAAAACAGATCTCCAACCAGGTTTTTTAAGTAAAGCCACCTCTATAATAAAGTAAAATACACAGCGAAACTGTCATTGTCAGTTACACTCATAGTTATTTTTTCATGGTAACGTGTCAATATTGGTCCATTTTGTGTTCAATATTTTAAAATATGACAGTGATGCAGTTACTCTTGATAATCTGTGGTAAGGTGGGTCTCCTCAGGTAAGAACAAAACAGTCTCATAGCAAGGCAATTCATACTGAAAGAATATACACTATGCTTCCTTACGAGCACTTTTATTAAGGTAAAAGTAAAGCTACTCTGGTTAAAATTAACTAAAAGTTAAAATCCTGATTTCAAAATGTACTCAAAAAAGTACAAGTGGCCAAAAAACGACTCAATTACAGTAATTAGAGTAAAGGTAGTTAGTTACTTTCCACCCCTGATTACACAGTATGTCAATATAAGCGCCTGCTCTCTAATTATCGGCAAATGGTTTCAAAATTATGACTGAATACATTAAAATAATACAAGAAATAGTCTTAATAAACACCTAATACCTCAAATAAATATGTAGCATCTTGAAGTAATGACTTTATGACTGAAATCACAATGTATTGACTGGATATGGACTAAACAGCTAAATACATCATATATACAAATGACTTGTCTATTAGTATTGGCTTGATACCTTTAAATAGTTGAACAACTCTAAATGTATCATAAGAATGACTTGGTATTTCAAAATGACAGAATTTCAATGATTGTGCCATATTATTAATAACCTCTCTAACTTCTCTCAAAATAAATCTACACAGAGACTTTTTGTTGATAATCTCTAAAATGAAAACTACCATCTCAGAATGACAGCTTATCTCTGTAGATAACAGCAACAGAAATCTTCCTTACTCAGATCAGTCCTTTGGGGAATGTCTTAATCTAACTTTACAGTATAGAGAAAAATCCAAAGGACATTATCAGTGCCAAGTATGTGTTTATTTACTTCAACTAAATTTTGTCCTAATGATTGACTCAAAAGCAGACATACATCTTAGCTTTTCCATCTCAGCAAAATAAAGTCCTCAAATTATAAAAGTTGTAACATTTCAAAAACAAAACAGTAATGAAAAAACTAAAAAATAAGACACATTTTCTCTTTTGATTTCGTTGTTTATTGTTTTCACCATAAACATCCACACAGTTTTCACACATGTGTGGGTCATTTTTCGTTAGAGTCACATCTTTAATCGTACATAAAAACATCCAACTGTTTAGTATTTGATGCATCACAATAAAAGTCTCTTTGAAAAAAATAATGACTAGATTCAGTTATTTCCAACATTCACTAGAGTGAACATACTGTATGGCAGAGGATTCACAGTACATCAGTGTCACTTCTGTGCTGTTATAATCTCAGTGACTACCTGAACCTACACACTCACTCTCTGTGCTTCTGGATTCAGTCTTCTGTCCATGTTTGGAAATGATTCATAGATTTACATGAACTAATGAGATGTTTTATACATTTAGGTCATGAGGTAACTCTCCTGAGACCCAAATCCATGGCAGACTATTTTGGAGTCACTTCTATGTGGGTGAATTGTGTGTCTCACAATACTGCAGAAAAACAAGTGTATGGAGTACCAGAGTAATCATTTCTATGTATCGTTGAGTTGCACATCCATATATGACATTCATCTTCATAACATTCATATTATTTCATATTCAGTAGTTTTATAGATGATGCAGGAGCTGAAAAAGCTCCAGAAAGATCTGAAAGCAAACATCAATGAATTCTTCAATTAATCAGGTTGCTGTTTTCTAAACTTGGACGTCTAGCATTTCCAGTGTTGGTTTAAAGTGGCTATGTGTGTTTTACAGCTTAATTTTTAGAGCTTAATGCTGTTCAGGTGATTATTTAGCGAATACTGTATATAAATAGTGTGCAGTTTAGATTTGGGATACAGGAAGCTTAAACGAGTACAACATTTTACAAACAAGCAAAAATCCTACAAACTAATGCATGTACAGAATACTGACTTATATGCAAAAATAGCATTGCAACTGAAAATAAAAGCAAGTTAAAACAAAGTCTATAAAAACTTAACAGAACAACGGTTCATCATTGAATCCCATTACAGACTTCCAGGAACAATGACACATCATTCATAGATATTTTACTGATGTTAAAATATTTAATAACCCTCTTCTTCATCTGTTCTTTATCATTTCTTCTATTTTAGTCTCTTCACTAAAATTGCACTTAAGCTTATTATATACACACTGAGATAATTTAAGGATAAAACATCAGAAACATTCATCCTCCAGTAGACTTCATTTTATGACTGAACACAGCAGCTGTATGAGGCCCCCCAGAGGCAACAAGAGGAACTACAGCAAAGGATTTAAAGTGCACTTTTAAAGGGCATATGCTTGCTTTTCTGGTTTTTTTTTGTTTGTTTGTTTTAACTTGATCGACAACTATCATGATTTTTTTTTATTTAGGTTGAGGAACAGTCCCTTTTTAAGCAATTTATTTAAAGCTATGTTTTTCTTCTCTTTGGTATGTAAACAGGTAAACATGTTCTCAGTCTAAAAAGTAAAAACATTCCTATCATCTCAGAAATCCTTGTCTTTTTTGCATTAAAAAAACGCAAGAACAACACTGGAAAATGCCATGAAAAGTTAAATAAAATTATTGGAGGGAAACGATATTATGGATATTTTTGCCTAGTTTTCTGAATTCTAGTAGAAAAATAAAGCTGCAGTTATACATGAAATATCTAAATAAACTTTGTAATCTACAAGTGACTTAAATGACTGGCTTTGGTGCAAAAGGAACTGCTGAAACCAGGACAATGATGAGGAGAAAGGCATGTCTCAGCACTTTAGAAAGGAGTCAGACAGTGTTTAAGATGAATAAAATAGTGTCTCATATACCAGATTTTACAGTAATTAGCACCTGACAACCATTCAAGTTTGAAGACGTCACAAGATTTCAGAGTTCTTTTGCACCATTCAAGTGTTGGAACAGTCACTTTAACCTGTGTAAAATAAAAAGATAGTTCATATGGAGTAAATGGTCAGATTAAAAAAAATCCACAAAATTGTGTGTGTGGTCACAACTGGAAGAATGTAAGGAAATGTAAACTTACAAAAATAATCTCTATACTTTGGTCCAGCTCAGATTTCAGGATTTATAGCACCGCAATGGCTAATCACTATTATTAGGAATTTTATAAAAATTCTCCCAGAACTTCAAGTTTTGGCATCAAAAGTAGCAGCACAGATTTGATTCCATAAAAATATATAATCTAAAACCCTGAAGGAATATAAGACAGTTGCATAGAATTTAAATGGGATCCAAATCCAAATTTTTCCTACAAATTAAAATGTAAAAAATATAAAAACTTTGAAGTGTTTTGTTTAGCTCAAGTTTAGAAAGAAGGCACTTCTTAAAAGGCTTGTTTCTGATCCTAAAGGAAGAAGTTTGTGTCTAAGTAAAAAAAAAAAAAAAAAAAAAAAAAACTGTTTGAAGTTTCAGCTAAAAAAAAGTCTCATCCCATTTACTGTGTAAAAAGTTCAAGTTTTCTCACTACCGTCAAGTAACACTTGGTCCCATAGTGGGTGTAACAATCTACAAATAGAGAAGGTTGTCTACATCCCAGTTTTTAAGGTTTTAACAAACAGAAGATGAGTATGCCCACGATTAGTCAACATCTCCTCCATCATCTGCTCTCTGTTCATCAGCTGATGGCTCACAGTTGGTTTCCAGTTTGTCTGACAGAGCAGATTTCTCTGTTAAATGACAAAGTAAAGAATGATGTGAAAAAAACAAAACAATACAGAACAAAGGTGTCCAAAATGATGTTTGTTTAAATGCAGTTCAAACCACAATAAAAACCTAACAAAGTGATAAAGTTTCTTTGTTTTATACATCTTCCTTTGGTACTTTCTGAGCCGATTATTTCTAAGATTTATTTTTGGGGCTTTTTATGCCATTATATTTAGAGAGGAGGACAATAGATAGAGTTGGAAACAGGAATTAGAAAGTCATGATTATTTTCAAACTAATTCTTGGGGTTTTTACTTGTGATTTGGGTAAAAAATGAATCAACTGCAACACACCAAAGACAAAACATTATTCTTTGGTCTTACCAGAGTCCTTGTTGGTATGCAGACATCCAGAGGCTGGCGGGTTATGAACCTCTACAGATGTGAGCTCTATTAATTGACAAAACATAAAAGTACATTGATTTCTAAGATAATATAGTGACCATGTTTAATTCTTTTGGCTAACATATGGCTGAACTCACCACTTTCCTGGTCAGTGTCAGAGACTGCAGCTTCTTCTGGGCTCTGGTTGGAAGTTTCTGGAGTCTCTGACTCAGTCTCTATTAAATAAAAACAACACAATAACAAGTAAGAATTTTAATACACCTTTAACACCTGAAGCCATGATGTCTGTCCCACCCCAGCCTGAATGTCAAAAGCTAAATGTCTTTTACTGGATGTTCGAAATAGTTAGCTGACTAACTAACTAACTGACAAACTTACAGACAATAAAAACAATCCTTACAATAAATATTTGGACCCCAACATTTCAAGCTAGATGGAGAAACATTAAACTCTCCAGTATGAAGAAAACTCCAGCGGTGTTGGCTTTTAAAAATCTAGGAAAAGTTTAAGATACTGTGTAGAATCCCTGGGTTAAAATCTAGTTAACAAGCTGGAAAATAGTAAGAGAATAAACTAAATATAAGCAATCCAGTGGTGTATACTGATTTTAACAAAACGGATCATGGCTTTAAGTCATGGATCACAAATGATATTACAACATTCCTGTCTTTGACAGAAAAAGGTCAATTTAGAGATTTGAGTATTAAAAGAGAAAACATGGTCTTGAAAAAGTATATTTTTCCAGATATCTTCAGGTATAAAATTATTTTGATCATAATGAAAGAAATAAAAAACAACTTTGAGGATACAGTACTGAAGTTACATAAATAAATATTCTTGTCCACAGGGTCAGTGTGGTGCACATTTTGTACAAGAAAAGCTTGAAATGTCAGTTACCTGATAATCATTTCAATCAAGTGTAAAACAGTAGTTTTCATAGCAGCGTCTTAAGTGCAACAGAGTCACTGAATGTGCAAACGATACCACTAGTAAACCATGTTTACTGATGACTTTCAGCTGAATGAGATGTTTAAAACAGAAAGAGTTCTCTTGAATGCATCTTTGGGTAGATTTCCATTAGATTCATGTCTGATGAGCATATTTTGACCTGATATAAATAAATAAAGATTCTTTCATATGCATAGCTACACAGACACCAAGGCTTTTGTTTGCTCTCAGATCAATGCTTATGTACAGTCAAAGGCCTCTTTCTGTCCAGCAGTCTTCACATGTTTCCCTCTGTGAGCACCTTGAGATGACTCAGGTGTTACTTTCTGTTACCTTTAGGCCTCTGAGATACACCTCCAATGTAGGTATCAATAAATAGCAGAGTGCTCAAACTTAAAGTAGTAAATAACTTTAAAAATAAATACAGAAAATGGCATTTCCTTCTTAGATTAAGAGGAGCTGACACATTTGAGTAGAAGTGCCTTAAATGATGTACTGAACTTGGGTAAATTAAGACGTTTCCCAGAACAGGAAACTCTTCCATGTTTTTTTTTCTCAACTGGGTTAAACTCTCATGGTCGGGATTTTACTTACGAGCTCTACCATGGGCATTTTGTATTACTGGGTGGCTGGTTCCCTGGGTTGCTGAAGCAACTGAGGAAAGTGATTGAAAATAAATAAATAAATAGTAATGATACAGAAAATAGATCAGTAACTAAAACACATTTGGCTTAGATGTGAAACAAGGATTTTTTACTATCAGTCTTCCTTCTTTAACTATTTTGAACATGTTTTTATGTTTGGTTTAATAACATTGTACTCACCAGCTCCATTGCTGAGATGTTGGTTGTCTTTGGGTTGTCCTGAAACAACTGGTAGAAAAAAATCCATTGTAAGATAACTGGTGAATGATTTTGTTCTAAATCAAATAAGTTTTATCATAGTTTAAACATTTTTCAGAATAGGTTAAATAGCAATTCATTACCTTCAGCATCAGGAGATGTCTTTAGTCGTCTCATCTCTTCTTCAGTCCCTACAAGTAAAAAAATATATATTATAAATAAATCCTGTTGTTTATAACTACTGTAGTCAAACACCATCACCTAAAAAAACTAGTTGGAAAACAAAATGATAACTTTGAACATATCTCATAAATCTATGTTTCCAACTATTTTTATTGTGGCCATGGTTTTTATATCAAGTCCACTTTATTTATAGCACATTTTACAACATATTACGTTTATAGCAAAGAAGAAGGTAGCTAAATAAAGTGGCTCTACAATTATGATATTATGAAAAAAAAAAAAATTAAAAATTAATTATTATATAAGTATAAGGGGTGGGCACTCAGATGATTTCAGATCGTGAAGAAATAGATGAGCTGCTAAAGTTGTTTTATTGTAGAATCTGTTTTTTTATTCTTCTAGCTCTTCATTCCTTCTTCCCTTCAGCTTCCCAGCACAGCGGTGATTCACGGCTGCAGATGAAACTGAAACTTAAGATTTAGTCCTTAAAAGATTTCTGTCTGACCTATACGAAACTGTATTGGGGCTTCCTAAACCATGAATATGCAAAATAAATGTATTAAAATTAAAATAGAACAGGGTCATTATTTACTGTATAACCATGTGTCTCAGATATCAAACATCTTCTGGGTTATGTTAATTTGCTTATTTAGCCAGTCTGTAAACAAGGCTGTCATATAAAAATGTGTATGCTCAGGCTACTTGTGCAAAGCTACAGCTACAGAATTCTGTTTGCAGTCCACATGCTTTCAGCTTAAAGTCACTGTGTTCAAATTTGCCACATAAACACTTGAACAGATCTAAAAACACAAAGGAGGACACATAAATCATATTTTCTAAGTTGTGCAGAAAATGTAGAAATTGATGATGATGGTGATAGTGGCAACAATGAAATGGCAAATTCTAATCTCGTCATACATTGGCCAACAGGTTTTTGCAGAAGAGAATGAAGACTTAAAATGCTTGACTTGTAAAAATAACATTTATGCATGTTAAAATTATATGGGGTATGAATCATCTTTTTTTTCTGGTCATTATCTTAAGACTTTGTCATAAAATAGAAGGAAAAATAGAGAAAAATGAAATTTGTTATCTAGCCTTAAAAAAAATCTTATATTTTGTTCCATATCGCCCTTCTCTATGTATACTGTATTGCATGTGGTGAAAACTTAAAGTGGGCTACAGATTTGGAATTTAATACTTAAAAACAGTGAATACAGACATGTTTGCATGTTAAAAAATATACTAATTTTTTAATGTTGATATTATTCAAGTGTGGTTTATTTAAACAAGTTCAACTTTTCTCATGTTAAAGAGAACATTTAGTTTCTTACCCTCTTCTCTTTCTACATCTCCTCCTGTGTAGATAAAGAAAAGCATGTTGTAAATCAGTCATTCATGATGTGATCATTATTCAACATTTATCATGCTGTAGCAGAGTGCCACCAAAGATGGATCCTGACTGCAGAACAAACCCAGACCTCTTAATAAACTTTCATCTCATTACTGACTGTATTCAAAAAGGATTTTCTCTGTGTAAAATTAAATATTTGGACCAAAAATTTGGTAGAGCAAAACTATTAAAGAAACAACAAAACAACTCTAAAATTCCTGCTTAATTAGAAAAAAAAAATCATTTGGTACAACTGAGTTTTTGTCTGTTTATGGATACTATATTGGTTTTGCTGAATACTTTGAGCAGACTACATATTTGGCTTGAAAATGTTTCGTTTTGCATTTTATGAAAATGAATAAATATTTAATTAATTTAAATAGACTTCAGTTAAGAACTTTTCACATGTTTAATACAGCATTTCGTAACTTAGTGTTATTTGGTCTTCTGTTTCTTCCTGTTAATAAGAGAAGGAAAAGTATGCAGTAAATCCGTCATTAATGATGTGATCATTATCAGTCACTAACCATGCTTTAGCATTGTTTTATATTTGATAGTGACAGTGGTAATTGTAATTTTGACTTTTTGTTTAAAATCAAATATTATCACTTATAAATTTGTTAAAGGAAAACTACTGAAAGAACTCATTATCACTGAATATCTTAATCCACACAACGAATTTTGGCTTCTTACTCCTGATGCATCTGTAGATGAAATATGCAGCAACTCCAATGACCACAACCAATACTGGCACAAGGATGGAAGCCAGCCAGTCCTGTTTTTCTATAAAAACAATGGATAAAACAGAAGGGTAAATGTAACTGAATGATGTTGGCTAATGCTTTTGTTTCATGATGTAGTACTGTATATATGCAATGTTGTGTATTAAGATTAAAAAAATGTGCATTTATTATGCGGATGTTTTTCAGTGGAACTACTCACGTTTAAGGAAGGGGTTTGTGATGCTTTCACTGGTTTCATTGCTGACTGGGTTCATCATCAAACATCTGAAACTGTTCTCCTTTTTATCCTAAACATTCAAAGAAAGAAAATCATGAAAACAGATTAAGAAAAAAAGCTCACTAGCACTGAGGATGACACAATATGGTAAAGAAAGATCATTAACCATGAATTTAAAGTGTTGAAATGTTGTCAGCTTTTCATACCTTTGTTATAATCAACACTTTGTCTGAAGGTCCATCCTTGTCATCTTTAAACCACATGTAAGTGATTGGTTCAGCCTCTGCAGTGTTGCCTTCACAGGTCAGGAGACAGCTGGTCATCTCAGTGTCACAGGATGTTTCTACAGAGGGTTTAGCTACACGAGCTGACAAAAGAAAGACCAAAGATATGGGGTACTTTAGGGGACCTGAGATCAAAAGAATTTCCAAAATGATCTGGTGGTTAAACTTTATTTTAAAAAATCACCGCTCACAGATAACAGAGAGATGAGTCTTGCTGGAGTCTCTGCCGTTAATCTCTGGTGTGTAGATGCCGCTGTCGTTCAGGTTAAGTTTTTTGATGGTCAGTTCTCCAGAATCAGTGTCCACCTCACAACATCCTAAAATCATGAACAGACATGGTGACATGTGACAGCAGGCAGCAGGAAAAATGTAAAACAGGGAGAAATGGGAAAAAAGAAAAACCAAAACAGGAGCTTAAAGCACTCAAAAAACATACTATAAAACAAGTCAGACTAGAACAAGCATGGGATTTATCCATTGGTTCAGGCCAGGGCAGAAAGACAACCCAAAACACAATAAGTCCTGTCTTGACTTTTGCTGACACAGAAGTATTATACCTGAAAACATGTGAAAGGAGCACCCACATTTACATCCTAGAATGAACTGAAATCAAAACCTTTAACTCTCTTTCTTACCCGTTAAAACATTCAGATCGATGGTAAAAGCAAATTAAAGGCCATGATAAAGTCACTGGTCATTTACTTCAAAACAAATCAGTGGCTGATTTATTCTAATACCTTGAAGTTTGTTTCTCTGTTAACATATCAAAAACTATGATTTTGATCAAGGTGCTTCTTGTATTTTCAAGCTGAATAAATATATATAAGTACATCAGTGAGTGAATTTACCTTCAAATTGGCCAAGGCACTCAAACTCATCTCCATACCACCCTGCTGCAATATTTTCATTGTGTTTCCACTCTATTCTTTGGATAGTATCATTCATGGGGGGTGGTCTGAGGATCACATCTTCACCTTTAGCTCCGTAAACTAGGACAGCCATAAAAAAGGCACCAAATGTCATCAGTAATTTCTTAAATACACTGTTAAGTTGATTAAATATAAACAAACAGCATATGTGAACACAGTGAGAGATCTGGAAATGATGGCAAAGGTCTAGATACTAAGTCAACGACGAGGGCAGAACTGGTATTAAGTTATGTTCTGGAATGTCTCTGTAGACCTGCATTTATCATGAATGATCTTCAGTTTACAAAAATGGATAAATTATAATACAAAACAGATGATCTACTCAAATGATGTAAGCTAATGTTTCTATCTGATAAATGTAGCCTTGTATATGTGAAATATTTGAAAAGGTAAAATATACAAACTTTGTTTAATGAAGGGGTTTGTGACGCTTTCACTGGTTTCATTGCTGACTGGGTTCATCACCAAACATCTGAAACTGTTCTCCTTTGTAACCTAAACATTGAGGGCGAGATAATAAAGAAAACAGACTATGAAAACAAGGGATGACACAATATGGTTCAGAATTATCATAACATCCACCAAGGAGGTTTATGTGATCAGGTGGGTTTGTTTGTTTGTTTGTTGGTTGGTTTGTTAGCAACATAACTCAAAAAGTCATGGATGGATTTTCATGAAAATTTCAGGAAATGTCAGAAATGGCAAAAGGAAGAACTGATTCGATTTTGGGACTGATCTGGATCACCGTCTGGATCCAGAAATTTTTTTAAAGGATTCTGTACTATTGGGAGATAGGTCTGCGCTGTTACCACTTTACACCAGGAGCTGGTGGACATGAGTAACTTATCCAAAGTTTTGGAGTTTAAAGAGTTTGAAAGACGTCGAGGAGACGAGTCAGAGTGTAACAGAGAGAAAGACAGCAAAATTGGAGCAAGAATACTCACAATGCTGGGAGGAAAAGAGGAATATTCACCCTCTGCCATGACTTTCACACGTAGCGAAGCCAATGCTTTGCCTCACCGTGTCTCCACCCCACCGGGGAGGGAGTAATTGGCAAATTAGATTTTGGGAGTGATCCGGATCACCGTCTGGCTCCAGGAATGTTTTTAAAGGATTCTTCACTATTGGGAGGTAGGGCTAATGGTGGAGGTCTGCGCTCTCTGAGTGTTTTTCTAGTTAATTGTGGGTTTAAAGTGTTCAAATTCATCTGCTCAGGCTGAGGTAAAAGTTTATAGTTTTCATACCTTTGTTATAATCAAATTGTCGTGTGAAGGTCCATCCCTGCCATCTACAAACCACTTATAGACGACTGGTTTGGCATTTGTATTGTTGCCTTCACAGGTCAGTTGACAGTTAGTCATCTCAGTGTTACAGGAGGTTTTTACAGAAGGTTTAGCTATATGAGCTGAAAGAGAAAAAACACAGGGTACTTTTGGGAACTTGAGGCAAAAAGCAAAATAACCTGGTGGTTAAACTTCATTTAAAATTCTCTGCTTACAGATAGCTGAGAGATCAATCTTGATTAAGACTCTGCCGTTAATTTCTGGTGTGTAGTTTCCGCTGTCTGTCAGTTTCAGTCCTTTGATGGTCAGTACTCCAGTATTATTGTTCACCTCACAACGACCTAAAATCATAAACAGACATGTTGACATGTGACACAAAACAGGAGAGAAAATTTAAAACAGGTAAAAAACCTAATGCCTCATAATCCTTGGGTTAATCTATTTGTTCAGTCCACATCAGGGGTAAAATGCTCTTTAAAGGTATTCTTATATTTATTATTTTATATTTGAGTGCTGACAGAATTTACAGTCTAAACAGTTTTTGAAAATACACTTCAAGTAATCCCTTTACTTCAAGTTTCCATAAAATGACTGTAATAACTGAACTGAAGTGGATATTAATGGATTCCAGTCATGGTTACCTTGTATTCTGTTTCTGTGGTGTAGTGGTGAGCTAAGAAGAAAAGCTGGGTGGTTTCTGTGGTAATGTGATGTAGACATTTTTAAAACAGAGACTTCAGTGTCCATCCGTGTGGCTAAGACTTTGTACAATCTGCGCTTTCTTTTAAAGACATAATAGTGTAATAATCCTCCAACACATCTGAAACTTGCAGACTTCCACACTGTCTCACCAGAAGTAAAAAAGTCGATTTTAAGGGACCAGTCTTGTCAGCATTATTTTAGATTTTGATAACTGCTCAAAAACAGAAATATGCAAGTTATTTTTTTCTCTACTCTCATGAAAAGTATTAATGTGGCTCTGTGTGTGTGTGTGTGTGTGTGTGTGTGGGGGTGTGTGTGGGTGTGTGTGTGTGTGTGTGTGCACATGCTTGTAGATGACTGATTTGATCTGTTTTATTGTTACTATTTATCTGCCCAGGGATGGCTAATGAAATGGCTAGTGTATATGATACAAAGCATCTCTGTCTTCTTGAGAGACTAATGTTATTTCAAATATTATCCCAGAGACATATAAACTTGATTAAAATAAACTAAACAAAGCTAACGATGACCATGAGGCCCAATAACCCTGACCCTCAAAATGTAACCAGCTCATCCATGAGTTAGAGCGGATTTTGTGCAATGTCTAAAAAAAAAAAAAGTATTCTAGAAGTATTACATTCACAAGAAGGTCCAGGAAGGACTGACAACAACACAAAAACATAATGCCCCTGGCATCGTCTATAGCTGACACCTGATAAAACATCTTGTTTACACTGAAAACATGTGAAAGCCCCACATCAATCTATATCTTACAATAAACTTAAACCGCAATCTTTAACTCTCTCACCTTAAAAGTTTTCTCCCCTAGAAAAACACTCAAACCAATGCAAAAAGCACAAAGAAGTATAAAAGATCACAGATATCATAATTGTGCCCCTGGGAAGTCAAATTGCTTTTGCTCCAAACAAACCGTTCATAAAAGAAGAAAATAGTTCATTTGGAGGTTCTTTATGTGAGAGGGACATATCTGGGGTCAGACAGGAACAGCGAAACCTCCTTGAAAAAGGTTTGGTTCATCCAGGATCAACTGGGCCTTTTTAAAAGTTCTGGCTTTGTATCATTTAAACAGCTCATTCAGAGTAGTGCTTATTTTGCAGCACATATTGACTAAGTCCAGCAACCTGTTCTTGTTTTTTAAACGACCATATTAAAGTCACTATAAAATACCTTCAAATGTCTTTTATTTGACAAACCATATAGTCGAATTTGGATAAAGGTGCTTTTGTTTTCAAGTGTAAATAAACATATTTAGGTACATTTATAAGTAAATTTACCTTTAAACTGGCCAAAACACTCAAAATCGTTTCCATGCCAATCTGCTGCAATATCCTCATTGTGTTTCCACTCTATGTTTTTGATAGGAGAATCCATGGGGGGTGGTTTGAGGACAGCATCTCCATCTATAGCCATGTAAATTGGGTCAGCTGTAAAAAAAAAAAAAAAAAAAAAAAAAGGACACCAAAAGTCATTAATGAATATTTGTAGTCTTTTTATATATTATCTAAGTCATATTCTGAACCATTTCTAATTCATGAGCACAAAAAAAAGCTCCTAAAGCAGAAGTTGTCTGAAGTTATGCTACAAACTTTTTCCCTTACACAAGTACAATGAAATCTACAGCAACATAAATTAATTTATTTAGTTATTCTTTTGAGTTTATTTAACCAGGAAAACCTCACTGAGATTAAGAATTTCAGCAGCACAATGAACAGAGAGGGGGGGCTTAGCACTGATGATAAAGAACTTTGAGATTGAAAAGGTCTAAATAATAAGTTTAAAGGCTCAAAATCTGAGATGAAAAATCTAACATATTAGCTGAAAAGGTTCAAACATGGCATTTAAAGTCACTTTAATGTTTTGAAAAGACAAAAATGAGATTATAAGTTGAAATCATGATTCTTAACAGTCAAAATATGAGTAATGCTAGGCCTCTTGGGCGTAGCTGCATTAGAAAGCGACTGGGTCTTCCGCTTTATCGGACCACGAGACACAGTTGGCAGTAGGTTTGAAAATTGTTTGGCGGTTTTGCATAAACTGTACTTTGACTGTAGTGTCATGTCTTCATCTTCGGGGAAAACAGTGACAATGAAATGGAGTGGATGATTTCTAGATCTGCTAGAATGAAAAGAGCACATAGAGATAGGCAGGAAAGAGCAAGGAGTTGGTCAGAAGAAAGTGAAAATTTGAAAAGTCATAACAAGAAGACGCAGACTTCTCCCAAAAAGCCAGTGCGTGAGGAGCAAAAACAGACAGATGAGATGAAAGTAATGATTGAATTTGATTGGGAGGGGGGTCACTTCCACCCGATCAAACTAACAAGAGCAATTGAACAGGAAATAGGTAAGATCAAGTTAGCAAAGCTGCTGAATAAAAAGAGAGTGCTAATTCATGCGGTGAGTAAACAACAGCAGGAGAAGATCATTAAAATGACATCGCTTGTAGGGGAAAAGATGAAGGCCTATATACCTGGAGCACTTGCCAGGTTGAAGGGAGTAATCTCAGGGATACCACTGAGCGTGTCTATGGATGACGTTAAAAAAGAAGTCAAAGGAGGGAAAGTGATTAATGCGACCAGGATTAAGAGCAAAAGGGATTACAAAAGGGATGGTATTCTGAAAAACTCAATGTCAGTGATTCTGCAGTTTGAGAACAGCATCACAAAATCAGTGCAGATTGGGTACATGAATTACAATGTGAGAGAGTACATACCTAAACCAATCAGGTGTTTTGTATGTCAAAGAATGGGACATATTGCTAAAGAATGCAAAGGGAAACTACGGTGTGCCCGATGTGGAGGGCAGCACGAATATGGAAAGTGTGGAAAAGATGCTCAAGTGAAATGCTGTAACTGTGGAGGAGATCATAGTGCTGCATACGGAGGATGCATAGTACAGAGAGAAGCAATGGAAGCTCAGAGAGTCAAAATAATGGAGAATGTCTCATATGCAGAAGCTCAGCTCAGCAGAAAATCAGCCCCAAATGCGAGTGCCCTCTGTACCAGAGCAAAGGACATGCATACATAAATGTAAAGTGGATGACAGTACCATGATGGTGAAAAAAAGAGAACTTTGTGGCTTTTATCTGCCATGCCATCAATGTGGCAGTAAATATGAAGAAGAAAAGTGATAAAATTAAGACAATTGTAGAGGCAGCAGGAAAATTCCTTGACATGAAAGAAATTAAAGCAGATCAGATACATACACTGTTGACAGTAGCAGAAGCAGCAGAAAACGCAAAAGATGTGGCTTGATGCACTAATCATGGTTATACACATTCTTCAATGGAATGCCAGAAGTTTGCTAGCTAATGATCAGGAGCTTAAAATATATATTTATGATCTGGAAGTAGTTCCAGATGTTATTTGAGTTCAGGAAACTTGGTTGAGACCTCAGATAGATTTTAGGATCCCTGGATTCAGCGCAGTTAGACATGACAGAGATGATAACCATAGTGGAGGAGGCTGGCATAAAGAGAGATCACCTCGCCTAAAGAGATAGAGTGTGTTGTAGTAGAGCTCTGTAGCTCCCGGAAAGAAAGAAATGTGAAGATAATAAACTTCTATAATCCATGCAGGAACTTATCATGTGACATGTTTAAAGAAATAGCAGGTACAGTATATAAGAGAGAAATTTGGTGTGGGGATTAAAATTCTCATAACAGTTTATGGGGCAGTAATCTTACTGTCAATAACGGGAGTGTAGTTGAAGAAATGATAAATGAGAGAAATCTGGTTTGTATTAATGATGGAAAAGGAACCAGAATAAATGTAAACAGAGGATCAGTATCAATACTAGATCTTAGTCTGGTGTCAGATAAAATGGTGAATATTTGTGAATGGTGTGTTAAGGACAATACTACACTAGGGAGTGATCACTTCCCAATTATTACCACAATAAATGATAATGTGTGTAAGCAAGAAGGGTATAGTAAAGCTAACTGGGAACATTTTAGGTTGTACTGTAACGAGACTGCACACATGGTAACACATGAAGGAAACAGAGGAATGTGCTAGTGAAGTTACGGAGCATATCTTAAATGCTGCAAATCTTTGTATTCCAAAAAGAACAACAAAGGTAAGGTAAGAGTAGTTCCGTGGTGGAATGATGAATGCAGCAGAGCAATAAAAGAAAGAAACAAAGCTCTTAGAATGTTAAGAAAGAGCATGTCAATAGGGAACCTTGTAGATTACAAAAGGAAGGATAATAAAGGAAGCAAAAAAGGAAACATGGAGAAACTATTGTTTATCTATAGGAAGAGAAATAAAATTACAAAATGTTTGGGCAATGTTTAAGAAAATGAGTGGGAAAAGAAGCTCTGTTAAAACCCCAGTGCTGGTCAGTGGTCAGAGGTTAGCTATAGTAAACAAAGAAAAGGCAGATGTGTTAGGTGAGTCATTTGCTGCTGTGCATAGTGGGAACACCTGGGTGCTACAGCGCTGTTGCCTCACAGCAAAAAGGTTGCTGGTTCACTTCCCAAACAGGGCGTTGCTGTGCAGAGTTTGTTTTGTTCTCCCTGTGCACGCATGTGTTCTCTCTGGGTACTCCGGCTTCCTCCCACCACCAAAAACATGCTCATTAGGTTAACTGATCACTCTAAATTGGCCGTAGGTGTGAATGTGAGCATGCCTGGTTGTCTGTCTGTATGTGATGTCTGTCTCTATATGTCAGCCCTGTAATTGACTGGCAACCCGCCTCTTGCCCAATGATGGCTGGGATAGGCTCCCCCGCCCTGACCCGGAACAGAATAAGGGGTATAGAAAATGGATGGATGGACAGTACAGAGCATTGCATGTATGCACAGGAGCCATGAAGACAACCCCCATCAATGCTCTGTTAATAGAAGCAGGAGAGATGCCTCTGGAGTTACGGAGAGAAAGAGTTTCATTAGCTTATTGGATCAAGCTTAAAGGAAGTGGGGCAAAGAATCCAGCTGCACAAGTTATACAAAGCTGCTGGGAATATTCCAGGTTCCAGAGGAGAGGGTTTGGGTGGACAGGAAATGAATGGGCCAAAAAGTATGGGATAGATCATCTAGAATTCACAAAGCCCAGCCCAGTTAGTATGGTTCCCCCATGGATCTACCCTGAAGCAAAGGTGGACATGAATGTTAGTACTATGAAAAAAGAGTGGCGACTGAGTGAAGTGGGTGAGAGAACGAGTGAATACCTGAGAACTAGGTATTACAACTATCTCAAAATATTTACAGCTGGAGCTAAGAACACAAAGGGGTGTGTGGGAGCAGGGGTGTACAAACCAAAATTTGGAGTGCACATTTCAAAACGCCTGTCAGACCACTTATCAGTATTCACAGCAGAAATGGTGGCAGCAATTATCAGTCTACAGTGGGTGGAGGAGGTCAGACCAGATAGGGTGGTGATGTGCATAGATTCAGTTGCTATTTTGGAAAGTCTACAGTCAAAAAGCATAACCAGGGAAGATTTGTTCATTGAGGCACGGCACAGTTTGTCCAGACTTCACAGGGGTGGAATTGAGGTACAGTTCTGCTGGGTGCCAGCTCACACAGGGGTGAAGGGAAATGAGGTTGCTGATAACGTAGCAAAAAGGGCTCTGGAAAAGAATATAACAGTCACAATACCTTATAGAAAAGGAGAGGGTAAAACAATAAGGGCAATAGGCAAGGAAATTTGGCAAGGAAAGATGGGAAGATGATCAGAAAGGAAGAAAATATCACAACATACAAAAATCAGTCCTAACAAAAATCTTTAAAGAAAGGAACAGAAGAGAAGAAATCATCGTAATGCGGCTTAGAGTTGGTCATACTGGTCTGAATAACACAATGAATTTAATAGGGAAAAAGAATACTGACAAGTGTGAGAGATGTGGCGTAAAGGAAAACGTGGAACATATTTTAATACACTGTGTAAAGTATGCTTCAGAGAGAGAGAGGCTACAGAGGAAAGTCAGAGCAGCGCAGCAGGACTGGAGTATGGCTGGAATTCCAGGAACAGAAGGGGAAAGAGAAAAGATCCGAGATGGAAGGAAAGCATTATTCAGCTTTCTGAAAGAGACCCAATTGATGGGTAGAATCTAAAGATGGGGATATGAAGCTACACATTCTTGTACAGTGGGTGGCGGTATGCACCTGAACGTTTTTTGCGATCCGCCATAAAACGAAAGAAGAAGAAGGCTAGGCCTCTTACTCCTGCCTGACATGCTGCTGGTGGTGTTTGGTGCTGTGCTGATGCTGTTGTTGGAATTAAAGGTGAGAAAAGAGTCCCTTTATTTAATTTTAGGAGTGTTCAGTTGCCTTACTAAAATACTTTCTGCTGCAGTAGTGATCCTGGAGTGCTGTTTGGTTCCCCACTTTAAGCTGTTTTCTTTTTAACCAAGCGTGGTTGGTGAGTAGGTGGCTCAATTGATTAGACTTTTAAAACCTGACATAATTCCTTTTTAATGACATTTGTTTTCTTTATTTTCAGAACCTCTGCTGCTGTTTTTGCCCCCCTTTTTTTGTTAGCCCCCTTTTAGTACTTTTTTAGTACCCTTTTTGCTCCCCTTTTTGGTTAGCCCCCTTTCAGTACCCTTTTTCATTTGATTTCTCAAAATAAAATCTTATATTTGTTGAACCTTTTCCCATGCCTCCTCAGTTCTTACCTGTGTTGCCTTTAATTTAGAATTTTGGTCAAAGTTTAAGGTTAATTATTTCCTGGGGTTTAAATCCCCAGGTGTCGTTGTTGGTACTTTTCCTTATTTATAGGTCAGGAGCCAGGTCCACTCCTCGGGATGTTTTTTGCTAAGTTTTTTTCACTATGGTTTCCTGTTATCTTATACCTTGGGCCATCACGAGTTGATACCGACCACCCCCAACTCAGAGACATTTGGTCTCAGGGGCCAAAAAAACCCTTTTGGGAAATTATGTAATTGTACATATTAAGGTACTGCAATTGCACAAATGGTCAGAAAACACTCAAATTTTGCAGGATGTATCCTGACACATAGGGGCAACTACCAGAAAGAGGTCCAGGGGTGTCCTGCCTTTCAGTTCTCAAATATCACCTTCAACATACCCCAAAAGACAAAAAAAAAAAAAATCTGTCTGCCTGAAAACTTACCATCAAAAGTGATCAATTTCAAGCATTTTATTATTGTTTCACTACCTAAAATGTTTATTAAAAACTTCCCACATTTCTAAGCTTCAATTTAAGTCCAAGGTGACCTTTCCATCTATAGGATTACAGCTGCTATGACCAAAGTTCTCCACTGTACCCCAAATCAGGAAAAAAATGAAAATTCCAGTATTACCATTTTTAAATGGGCTCAAGCATATTTTCTGGCATCTAACCCTAATCTTAAACAATAGGTGAGACTTCAGTTGCATCTTGATATAATATCTGAAGTGTGAATTACAAATTAAAAGAGAATAATGTTACGCCCCCAGATGGACCAGGGTATCAAGGTGCAACATTAAACAACATCATACAAAACCAGGTCATCATATGAGATTTATTCAAGAACTCAGTCCTGAAAAGGAATAAATGACTCTAGTCAACATTTCTTAACTATAGATAAACATTCTGCATAGCCAAATAACGAAAATAAGTTACAGCTCAAACGAAAAACAGAACATATTTCTATGGTTCTTAGATATTTTTGCTACTGTACTTTGACCACTGGTCATATCAGTGTATTCACACTAAAAACTCCTGTGTTATTTAATCAACACAGTTCCTGAGTTGCTGGGGTTGGGTTATATTTCTGTGTTAATTTTCAGAAATTAACCCATTTTGTGGTTGAAAGGGTAATTCCAATTTCTGGGTTGCTTGAGTTAATTATATTTCTGGGTTAACATATCAGAGTAACCCATACTCTGGGTTAACGCCCCTTCGCTCATGTCCCTTGCAGCATCCCTCCTTCCAGCCCTTGTCATCTTGCACACAAGCACTTTGTTTGTAGCCCAGGACCAAGAGGACGCTAATCATGCATTGAAGGTAAACATCTAGCATTTTGGAAAGTCTGTTTGTACCGGTACACTGTAAAATCCAATTAGTTTACCACTTTAGAAAATTTATGCAAACCTACTGCCTTGAAAAAAAACAAGTAACTTTAACTTTATGACCCTAGTTGAGTAAAATAGAGATTTTTGCATTGTTAAAAAGGCTTTTTAAGTTAAGAGAAATTGCACTCCAGTTCAAATAACAAAATTCCTTTGTGTAGAGTACTTAGTTAAGGAAGTTATTATAGCTCAAGGTTTAGTACAGACTACATTGTAAACCTGAATTTTGTTTCTACTTAAACTTTTTTAGCAGTCATTACTTATTCTTTTATGTTTTGTCCAAAAACGTTGACATTACTGAATCAAATGAGTCGTTTGTACTATTCAGCTGAAAGATGCAATGCAATGATCATGTTAAACTGAGATAACTTAGTATGTTTAGTTCTTTAAGGGGAGGGGCTATTCCAAAATTTTCAAGAAACCATGGGTGAGACTGTCAGTGCATCTGTTGGCACCGGCAGGCAACGTTTTCATCATGACTTCCACATGTGGCAAAGCCAATGCTTTGTGTCACTGTGTCTCCGCCCCACCAGAGAGGGAGTAATTGGCTGATCTGGATCCAGGAACGTTTTAAAGGATTTCACTATGTTTCCTGGATGCTTTTCTAGTTTCATATTGTGGTGTGCAGTGATGAGGAAAGCTCCCAGACAAGTTGAATGAGTTTGACAAGCTCTTGCACAGGAAGCATGAGCAGCTATTATTTATTCTGAACCACAGATACAGTCACATACAGACATGGTGCTCTGCAACATTGACCCCCTCAGTCATGGTGTCATACTTCAACCCAACATTCTGTGTTAAATAACCCAGAACTGTAGTTAATATACCCAACTATTGGGCTGACTATTCAACCCATTAGTCCGGGTTAAATGAATAACACATTTTCCTGGTTAAATTAACACCAGGAAAGTGCCAGTCACTTTTTACCCCAAGGTTGGGTTAAAACCAACCCAAATTGGATTGGTTTAAACCCAGGACTTTTTAGTGTGTTGTATTAGTGTAGACTATGTTCAAGAAGATGCATTTTTAAAGTTTTATTCATGCTGTCTCTTGATGCTTTTAGTGTGGCAGCAGTTGTCTGGGATATAGGATCTGGCTACACCGATAACATTTCTCTGCACCAGGATGTGTCCTCAATATGTTCATGAAATACCAAGACTATTTGAGGATTCTAGTATGGTTTTGCTACTCTGAGCAGTGATGTAGAAAGTTGTTTATGAGGGCTTCGTATGATGATGATATTATACATGTTCTAGAAAAAGGAATGTCTGTTGACCTCTCAACCTTCCCACCTTGCAAGAGGGTCCTCTTACAGCACATGAGAGGAGTCAACTTCCAGGTATGTGTCTGGAAGAGGGCTCATGAGCAGTACCCAGAGATCCCATCCCCTCTCATACATGGGTTTCATATGAACACAGAGACAGGCAAGCTAGAGCCACTATGTTTTGAGGGTGATGTCAGCCCCAAAGCCCTTGTCGATGTCTTGGTAGAAGAGGAAACAGATGAGGATGACTTAGCTGATGAAATCCATACAAACATGGATGATGATGAGGAAGAGGAGGAAGATGATGATTAAAAGCCAGTAACATAGTTTTATCAGCTAATGTATCTCAACATGTATAATATCCTTATCATACAAAGCCCTCCTAAACAACTTTCTACATCACTGCTCAGAGTAGCAAAACCATAGTAGAATCCTCAAATAGTCTTGGTATTTCATGAACATATTGAGGACACATCCTGGTGTAGAGAAATGTTATCGGTGTAGCCAGATCACATATCCCAGACAACTGCTGCCACACAAAAAGCATCAAGAGACAGCATGAATAAAACTTGAAAAATGCATCTTCTGGGACATAGTCTACACTAATACAATACACTGATATGACCAGTGGTCAAAGTACAGTAGCAAAAATATCTAAGAACCATAGAAATGTGTTCTATTTCGTTTGAGCTGTAACTTATTTTCGTCATTTTGCTATGCAGAATGTTTATCTATAGTTAAGAAATGTTGACTAGAGTCATTTATTCCTTTTCAGGACTGAGTTCTTGAATAAATCTCATATGATGACCTGGTTTTGTATGATGTTGTTTAATGTTGCACCTTGATACCCTGGTCCATCTGGGGGTGTAACATTATTCTCTTTTCATGTAATTCACACTTCAGATATTATATCAAGATGTAACTGAAGTCTCACCTCTTGTTTAAGATTGGGGTTAGATGCCAGAAAATATGCTTGAGCCCATTTGAAATGGTAATACTGGAATTTTCAGTTTTTTTCCTGATTTGGGGTACAGTGGAGAACTTTGGTCATAGCAGCTGTAATCCTATAGATGGAAAGGTCACCTTGGACCTTTTTTTTTTGTCTTTTGGGGTATGTTGAAGGTGATATTTGAGAACTGAAAGGCATGACACCCCCGGATCTTTTTCTGGTAGTTGCCCCTATGTGTCAGGATACATCCTGCAAAATTTGAGTGTTTTCTGACCACTTGCGCAGTTGCAGTACCTTAATATGTACAATTACATTATTTCGCCAGGAGCCTTTCCCAAAAGGGTTTTTTTGGCCCCTGAGACCAAACGTCACCGAGTTGGGGGTGGTCGGTATCAACTCGTGATGGCCCAAGGTATAAGATAACAGGAAATCATAGTGAAAAAAACTTAGCAAAAAAACATCCCGAGGAGTGGACCTGGCTCCCGACCTATTAATCTTATATCAAAACTCCAATCTGTGGCGTGACCGCAGTTATTGTATGCTTAAAGTCAGAGGGAATAAGCCTGACATACCCGTAACATTATCTTGTTGATTAAGGTTTTTTTTAAATTTCTTTCACTCCCAGAGGAGAACGTGCAGGACCGACTTGAGAAAGTCAGGTACTCTAACACGGAAGAAGTAAAAAAAAACACAAAACGTGGATTAACTTTAACATAAAGTTTTAAAGTATATACACTAAGATGGCGCAGATAAAGAGTTTAACGTTGATTTAGTAAACGTGATCCATAAAACACCGGCAATGGCGTATTTCCTGTTTGATGCAGCAGAAATTAATGCTTGTCGCACTTTACGTATTTGTGTCAAACGTATAAAACGCTACACACCTCATATGAATAACACAACTCCTTTCAAATAATCACAAAACACATCTAATTGGTATTTATTTCAATACTTACAAAGGCTGGGAGAAAATCTCAGGAATAGGAAAAACAATCCCAACTCTTGAACCGGGTGCAGCATATTCCTTAAAGTTAAACAATAACGACTTGAGTACACTTAATATTGAACGCTTTGATAAATATCAGTCAGCAGAAGCTACATAAACTACTCAGATACGAATTTTGGGGGAGTGTGCCTACACAGAAACTAAGACGTTATCTAAATGTTAGGTGGTGGAGTCGATATGCAATGAAATGTATGACGGCCAAACGTTGCCCCGCCTCCTAAGTGGGGTTAGGCCAATAATACTTCCGATCACCCCATAACACGAGAATGCAAGGTGTAATATCTCAAACAACTGGAAACAATCTCAAACTAATGACTTACAATCTCAAAACGAAAACTTAAAACATCAGAATGAGATATACTATCATATTATCGTAATTTTGTCTGGTGTCCTTGGAACAAATAAGCTTAATAAACTAAACTAATCATACTGCCTTATCTAAAAAAAAAAAAAAAAAAACACTCAAAATACACGAGTTAGGTAGTTTCTTTTAAAATAACCCTGTGAACTTTTAAAGTGAATAAGAAACTCTTTCAAAGTAGCATCCTAATATGACTTGTTTTCTGTAATATGATACACCAAAATATAAATTCATGTTCCTGTATTCTCTAAAAATGTGGGAAAAGTACACGACTATTGTACACAAGTAAAAGTACATTTATTTATTTATTATTTTTTAATTTACTTAGATACAAGTTAAAGTAAATATATTCTTTCTTATCTGGCAGTAACAAGAAATAGATCTCCAGCCAGGTTCTTCAGGTAAAGCCACCTCTATAAAGTAAAATACACAGCAAAACTATCATTTTTAATTACACTAACATAGAGTTATTTATTTTCACAGTAACGTGTCAATACTGGTCCACACTACATATAGTTAAACCACATTTTGTGATCAATTTTCTAAAATATGACAGTGATGCAGTTACTCTTGATAATCCGTGATTAGGTGGGTCTCCTCAGGTAAGAACAAAACAGTCAGTCTCATAGAAAGCCAATTCATACTGAAAGAATATGCACTTTTCCCCTTATGAGCACTTTTACTCAAGTAAAAATAAAGCCACTTTGGTTAAAATTTACTAGAAGTAAAAGTACTGCTTTCAAAATGTACTCAAAAAAGTACAAGTGGCCAAAAAACTGCTCAATTACAGTAATTAGAGTAAAGGTAGTTAGTTACTTTCCGCCCCTCATTACACAGTATGTCAATATAAGTGCCTGGTCTCTAATGATCGGCAAATGGTTTCAATATTAAGAATTAGTCTTAATAAACATGTAATACCTCAAATAAATACCTAGCATCTTCAAATTATTAATAAGCATCTTGAAGTAATGACTTTAATTTATGACTGAAATCACAATGTATTGACTTGATATGGACTAACCAGCTAAATACATTATATAAACAAATGACTTGTCTATTAGTATTGGCTTGATACCTTTAAAATAGTTGAACAACTCTAAATGTATCATAAGAATGGCTTGGTGTCTCAAAATGACCATATTAAAATGATTGTGCCATATTATTAATAATCTCTCTTACTTCTCTCAAAATAACTCTACACAGAGACTTTTTGTTGATAATCTCTAAAATGCAGCCTACCATCTCATAATGACAGCTTATCTCTGTAGATAACAGGAACAGAAATCTTCCTTATTCATATCAGTCCTTTGGGGAATGTCTTAATCTAACTTTACAGTATAGAGAAAAATCTAAAGGACATTATCAGAGTCAAGTATGTGTTTATTTACTTCAAACTAAATTTTGTACCAAGGACTCTGTCAGAGGCAGACTAAGCTTTTACATCTCAGCAAAATAAAGTCCTCAATTATGGAAGTTTTAACATTTCAAAACAAAACAGCAATGAAATAACAGCAAAATATAAGACACATTTTCTCCTTTGATTTCTTGTTCAATACATTTTCTCCATAAGGATCCACACACAGTTTTCACACATACAGTAAACAGGGTCTTTAATCGTACATAAAAAACATCCAGCTGTCAGACATAATGACTGGACTCAGTTATTTCCAACATTCACTAGAGTGAACATACTGTATGGCAGAGGATTCACAGTACATCAGTGTCACTTCTGTGCTGTTATAATCTCAGTGACTACCTGAACCTACACACTCACTCTCTGTGCTTCTGGATTCAGTCTTCTGTCCATGTTCGGAAATGATTCATAGATTTACATGAACTAATGAGATGTTTTATACATTTAGGTCACAACTCTCCTGAGTCCCAAATCCATGGCAGACTATTTTGGAGTCACTTCTATGTGGGTGAATTGTGTGTCTCACAATACTGCAGAAAAACAAGTGTATGGAGTACCAGAGTAATCATTTCTGTGTATCATTGTGTTGCACATCCATATATGACATTTTCATAACATTCATATTATTTCATATTCAGTATTTTATAGGTGATGCAGGAGCTGAAAAAGCCCCAGAAAGATTTGAAAGCAAACATCAATGAATTCTTCAGTTTATCAGGTTGCTGATTTTTCAACTTGGACATCTAGCATTTCCAGTGTTGGTTTAAAATGGCTATGTGTGTTTTACAGCTTAATTTTTAGAGCTTCATGCTGTTCAGATGAGTATTTAGCAAATACTGTGTAGAAAGAGTGTGCAGTTTGGATTTGGGATACAGGAAGCTTGAATGAGTATAACATTTTACAAACAAGCAAAAATCCTTCAAACTTAACGCAAGCAAAGAAAACTGTCTCATATATGTAACCCACTCCATGATGGCGATCCTGGAGTCTCCCTAAACACCCTGGGACTCTGCGTTGTGTTTGATGTTATGGTTGGGAGGTGTCATGCAGAGAGACGAAACACCGGAAACAGGAGTTCTGTTTGCAGCTGGGACCAGGAGCTTTATTTCACATACACTGGGAATAGAACGGCTCCACATCCGGTTCTGGCACCTTGACAGTAAACATTAAAGAAAAAATGGCGCTCGCACGGCAGGATAGCGCAATCTAAGGTGCCCTGTGAGGGACAAAAAACTTCTACAGCTATCCTCCTCAGGGAATACAAAGCGCAACAGCGACACCCTGTGGCGAGTTTAGGTCACTACCTTACATATACAAAAACAGCATTGCAATTGAAAATAAAAGCAAGTTAAAAGGCATGTCTCAGCACTTTATACAGGTATACTAGCTGCACTGATATAAAGGAGTCAGACAGAGTTTCAGATGAATAAAAAAGTGTCTCATACACCAGATTTTACAGTAATTAGCATCTGACAACCATTCAAGTTTGATGACATCCCAAGATTTCAGAGTTCTTTTGCACCATTCAAGTGTTGGAACAGTCACTCTAACATGTATAAAATAAAAAGTTCATATGTCCTGATTTTTAAAAAAAAAAAAAGCCACAAATGTTTGTGTTTGGTCACGACTGGAAGAATGTAAGGAAATGTAAACATACAAAAATAGTCTCTTTACTTGTTTTTGGCTATGTTTTTTCTGGATTTATAACACCGTAACGGCTAATCACTATTATTAGAAATCTTAGGAGATTTCTCCCTGAACTTAAAGTTTTGGCATCAAAAATGGCAGCACAGTTTTGATTCTATAAAAATATATAATCTAAATTCTGAAGGAATATAAGCCAGTTGCATAGAATTTAAATGGGACTTTAAGTGGAGCAAAAGAGACCTCCACTCTTTGTTCTACAGATTAAAATTTAAAAAAATATAATAACTTCGGAGTGTTTTGTTCAGCTCAAGTTTGCATATACATTACAAAAAGGCCCTTTCTAAAATGCTAGCTTTTGATCTTTAAAAAGAAGTTGGTCTATGTAAAAGCCATAAAAAGTTTGATGTTCTAGCCTAGTAAAAATGTCACAAAACATTAACTGTGTAAAAATAGAGACTCTTAAAATCTTCTAAAATTCCTTGACATCAATCCCTTAACTGTTTCTTCACATTTTCCTCCAACATACAGCAATTATGATGCTACACTGGTCTGAAGCTGCTGTTAACAGAAATGTTAACTACTATCACTCAGTGGTCCTGAACCATGCAGTGATTTTGAAATGCATGATCAGCAGGGAGCAGCTAATTGTATTCATTCTTTCATTACAAGCTGACGTGGTTGTTAGGTAGTGTTACGCCCAGCCTAGGGGATACTAGACGTAACATAAAGGTTGAACCTCTCCTTCCTCACTTCCAAGACGAATTTACACAAAAGGGTCAGGAAATGAGTTTGCAGTCCACAAAATAAAATGTAATGATTTCTTTTTCTTTTTACTTTCAACAACTTACCTCAGGGAGATGTAGCAAAAAAAAGATTACAAAAACACTCTTAGAAATCAAAAACACTTACCTAGTCTTAACAAAGGAAATTTATACAAACCTAAACTGGCTCCCTAACCAAAAAACAGGAGAAAACGGTTACCCCAAAAAGCTACACTCCCCTACCTACCGGGACTGCGATAAATTTGAACTTTTAGTTTTAACAAATAACAAAATCACAGTTGATCAACACAATGAACGCTGTGTAACAGAGGTTGGCTGTCAGGAAGGAGGGTCAGCGTCTCCGCTCCCGCTGTCTTCTTTTGAATGAGTGACTATCAGCCTCCGCCAATAGCAGCCGATGACGCCACATCACTCCTCCAATAATCGGCTGGTGCGCGCCTTCACCGTCATCCAATCGGGACGCGCCACACCTGCAGCAAAGCTTAAGGTGGAGGAGCAGAGAGCGAGAGACAGGAGGAAGAAAACACGCTCCTCTACACAATATGCAACAACAAAACAATACCATACATATGACTCACAGTCATAACAGGTAGTGAATGTCAGAAATAAATACTGCTTTTCTTCAAGTTTTCTCACTAAGTTCATGTAACACTTCGTCCCTTAGAGAGGGTAACATCTTCAAACGGAGCAGACAGTAACAGAAGTCTCTAGCACCCTGTTTTTTTTTTTTTTTTTTAGGTTTTATCAAACAAGAAAAAAGTGTACACCCACGATATGTCAACATCTCCTCCATCATTGGCTTCCTGTTCATCAGCTGATGGCTCACAGTTGGTTTCTGGTTTCTTGTCTGGCATCAGTGCAGATTTCTCTGTTAAATTACAAAGTAAAGGATGTTTAAAAAAAAAAGCAGAACAAAGGTGTCCAAAATGATTTTTATTTAAAGGCAGTTCAAACCACGATAAAAACCTGACAAAGTGATAAAGTTTCTTAGTTTCACACATCTTCCTTTTGTACTTTCTGAGCTGATTATTCCTAAAGTTTGTTTTTGGGCTTTTTATACCATTATTTAGAGAGGAGGACAGTGGATAGAGTTGGAAACAGGGATTAGAAAGTCATGATTATTTTCAAACTAATTCTTGGGGCTTTTACTTGTGTTTTGGGCAGAAAATGAATCAACTGCAACACACCAAAGACAAAACATTATTCTCTTGGTCATTAGAAACTGTGAGAGAAATAACAGAGAATGACAAGTATGTTAAATATTACTTACTAGGTCCAGAGGTCTGCAGGTCAGGAACCACTACAGATGTGAGCTCTATAAAACTGATGAAACATAAAAGTACATTGATTTTTAAGATAAAATAGTGACCCTGTTTTATTATTTTAGACAACATACGGTTGAACTCACCAGTTTCCTGGTCAGTGTCAGAGGCTGCAGCTTCTGCCAGGCTCTGGTTGGAAGTTTCTGGAGTCACTGACTCAGTCTCTATTAAATAAACGACACAATAACAAGTAAGAATTTTAAAACACCTTTAACACCTGAAGCCACGATGTCTGTCCCACCCCAGCCTGGATGACAAAAGCTAAATGTCTTTTACTGGATGTTAGAACTAGCTTCAAGCTTAAAAAGCTTGAAATGTCAGTTACCTGATAATCATTTTAATCAAGTGTAAAACTGTGTTTTTCATAGCAGTGTCTTATGTGCAACAGAGTCACTGAATTTGCAAATGATCCCACTAGTAAACTGAGGTGTTATGGTTTCAAATGTGACCATGTTTACTGATGACTTTCAACTGAATGAGATGTTTAAAACAGAAAGAGTTCTCTTGAATGCATCTTTGGGTAGATTTTCATTAGATTCATGTCTGATGAGCACATTTTGACCTGATATAAATAAATAAACAAAGATTATTTCATAAGGATAGCTACACAGACACCAAGGCTTTTGTTTGTTCTCAGATCAACGCTTATGTACAGTCAAAGGCCTCTTTCTGTCCAGCAGTCTTCACGTTTCTCTCTGTGAGCACCTTGAGATGACTCAGGTGTTACTTTATGTTACCTTTAGGCCTCTGAGATACACCTCCAATGTAAGTATCAATAAATAGCCGAGTGCTCAAACTTAAAGTAGTAAATAACTTTAAATTAATGCAGAGAAGAGCATTTCCTTCTTAGATTAAGAGGAGCTGACACATTTGAGTAGAAGTGCCTCAAATGACGTACTGAACTTGGGTAAACATATTAAGATGTTTCCTAGAACAGGAAAGTTTTCCATGTTTTTTCCAAACTGTTTAAGTTAAACTCTCATTGTTAGGATTTTACTGACCAGCTCCGCTGTGGCAATTTTATATCACTGAGACCTGGTTGGTTCCCTGGGTTCCTGAGGTAAATGAGGAAAATGATTGAAAATAAATAAATAAATAGCAATGATAAAGAAAATAGATGAGTAACTAAAACACACTTGGTTGATTTTCTACTATCAGCCAGTCTTGTGTAACTATTTTTAACACCTCTTTGTTTTTATGTTTTGTTTAATAACATTTTACTCACCAGCTCCATTGCTGAGATGTTGGTTGTCTTTGGGTTGTCCTGAAACAAATGGTAGAAAAATTACATTTTAAGATAACTGGTGAATGATTTTGTTCTAAATCAAACAAGTTTTATCATAGTTTAAACATGTTTCAGAATAGGTTAAATAGCATTTCATTACCTTCACAATCAGGAGGTTGATTTAGTGGCCCCCTCTCTTCTTCAGTCCCCACCAAATAAAACAAATAAATTATTACAAAACAATAAATAAATCCTGTTGTTTATAACTATTGTAGTTGAACACCATCACCTAAAACAGCTAACTGGAGAACACACAATGATAACTAGAATCGTAAATCATAAATCTAAATTTCCAACATTTTGTATTGAGGGTATGGTTTTTATAGCTAATAAGAAACTTAGCAAAGACCTTTAAGATTTAGAAGCCCTGCAATAATTTCAGTGGGCTTTTTTGGTGCTACAGATCTCTTGAGTCTTGGATGCAGCTGTAGGACTGACAGCTTTGATTTGTTTTTAGTCTTAATTGAAGTAACAGCAGAAAAAACTACTATCTCACACATGTAGGATGTTGCAAAAGGAAAGAGTGTGGCCAAGGCTCTCTATGGCATCATTGAATCTAAAGTGACTTCAATAAACTGCTCCTATTCTGCAGTGCTGCAGTCATCAGCTTGTGTTGCTTTGCCCTGCCTTGCTGGGGACCACTGATCTAAGTATAAGGGGTGCGTGATAGGAGGATCTCAGATGGTGGAGAAATACACTGCCTGGCCAAAAAAACAAGTCGTCACCAAAAAAAGGTCACACACTAATATTTCGTTGGACCGCCTTTAGCTTTGATTACAGCCCGCATTCACTGTGGCACTGTTTTGATAAGCTTCTGCAATGTCACAAGATTTATTTCCATCCAGTGTTGCATTAATTTTAATACTGTCGATGGGAGAGTCTGACCACTGCGCAAAGCCTTCTCCAGCACATCCCAAAGATTCTTGGGATTTTATTGGACAATCTGTTTTTTTTTTTTTTTATAATTCTAGCTCTTCGTTCCTCCTTCCCTTCTGCTTTCTGATGCAACAGTGATCCAGGCTGCAAACTAAACTGAAACTTAAGATTTAGTCCTTCATGTTAAAATTACATGGGGAATAATTTTTTTTTCTTGTCATAAAATTGAAAAAAAAATTGTGATAAATGAAGATCATGATCTTGCCATAAAAAAACATATCTTTTTTTTTACATATCACCTTTCCCTATGTATACTGTATTGCTTGTGCTGAATAATTAAAGTGGTCTACAGATTTGGCATTCAATACTTGAAGATAGCAAATACAGACACGTTTGCATGTTAAAAAATATACAGTAATATGTTAAAGAGAACATTTAGTTTCTTACCCTCTTCTCCTTCTTCATCTCTTTCTGTGAGTTCTATAATTTCTGCTAAATAAAAAAAAACATTTGGTACAACTGAGTTGTTGTCTGTTTATGGATACTGTATTTGTTTTGCTAAATACTTTAAGAAGACTGCTGATTTGGCTTGAAAATAGTTTGTTTTGCAATGTTTAAGACAGTATTTAGTTACTTACGTTTTTTTGATTTTCGCCTTTTTTCTGTATAGAAGAGAAAGAAAAGAATGTAGTAAATCTGTGGATTTACAACATGCTTACACCATAGTGACAGTGGAAAGAGCATAAGGTACTCTGTCATCAGACTTAAACCACAGAACTGATCTGTAGGTAATTTTGACTTTTTTGTTTAAAATCAAATATTATCACTTAAAAATTTGTTAGAGCAGAACTACTGAAAGAACTCATTACTACTGAATATTTTAATCCACACAATAAATTCTGGCTTCTTACCCCTGATGAAAAATACAGCAACCACAATGACTACCAAAACAATCGCTCCTACAACTAATCCAATGATGAGTGCCAGTCGGTTCCGTTCCTCTATAAAACGAATGGATAAAACAAAAAGGTAAATGTATTTGGATGATGTTGGCTAATGCTTTTGTTTGATATTGTAGTATTTTGTAAATGCAATGTTGTGTACAAAGATTAAAAATCTGTGCTTATAATGAGGACCTTTGTCAGTGGAACTACTCATGTTTAATGATGATGGGGTTTGTGACGCTTTCACTGGTTTCATTGATGACTGGGTTCATCATCAAACATCTGAAACTGTACTCCTTTGTATCCTAAGCATTCAGAGAAAGAAATTTGTGAAAACAGATTAAGACAAAAGCTCACTTGCACTGATGAGGACACACTATGATAAGGGAAGTTAATTATCAGGAATTTAAAGTGTTCAAATGTTGTTAGTTTTTCATACCTCTGTTATAGTCAACACCTTGTCTGAGGGTCCATCCACGTCATCTAAAAGCCACTTATAAGTGATTGGTTCAGTGTCTGCAGTGTTACCTTCACAGGTCAGGCTACAGCGGGTCATCTCAGTGTTGCAGAATTTGACGACAGAAGGTTTAGCCACACGAGCTGACAGAAGAAAGGAGCTGCTTTATTGGACTCAAGGTGAGAAGAAATTTTAAAAATCATCTTATGGACAAACTTTATCTAGAAATTCTCCACTCACAGATAACAGAGAGTTCAATCTTGTTGTAGACTTTGCTGTTAATCTCTGGTGTGTAGATGCCGTTGTCTGTTAGTTTCAGTTCTTTGATGGTCAGTGCTCCAGTTTCAGTGTTCACCTCACAGCGACCTGATGTAACAGTAAAATAGGACACCAGTCAGGAGGGAAAATTAAAACAGAAAAAAATATATATATTGTGGTGAATCTCTGTTTTTATTTTATGTTAAATTTTTGATATTTCAGCATAATTCTTTTTGTATCTCTAAAGATTTCTACTCAATCAGTCAAATAACTCAGAAAACGCCATTTAAAACCTTTAAAATTTTGAATATTTTGTGAGCTGTTTAAGAGTTATAAGTCTTAACACTGATCAAAAATACAATCATACTGTTCCTTCACTTTAAGTATTTCATATAAAGGATGTAAATAATTAAAACAACATGGATACAAAGTGATTTATGGTAGCTTTTTTAATCACACAAAAAGCACCACTGAAATTCTGAGGCCACTAAACTACTATTTTAAAATCAATTCATCATGAATCTACACCTGCTTCCCTGTCCTCAGTGTCCCGTGGCTTTAATTCAGTGTTTAGGGATCATCTGACAAACTGTCTGCAGCCCTTAGATCCAAAAAGAACAATCTTGCTTCCATCAGTCCACAAAATGTTGATAATTTATCTTTAAGCTAGTCACTGTGCTCTGGAAAGTTGTAAACTCTTCAGCACGTCATTTTTTCAACAATGGGACTTTGCTGGAGCTTCTTGCTGATAGCTTGGCTTCACATAGGCGTCTTCTAGTTGTTCCAGCACTCACAGGAATCTTTAGACCATCTTTGACCATCCTGGAGCTGATCACTGACTGAGTCTGATGTACTGATACTGGTATCAGAATCTTAACAACTCTACTGAAAACATGTGAGAGGAGCACCCAAATGTACATCCTAAAATTAACTGAAATCAAAACCTTTAACTCTTTTTCTTACCCACAAAAACACTCAGATCCATGCTAAAAGCAAATTAAAGGCCATGATAAAGTCACTGGTCATTTACTTCAGCACAAATCAGTGGCTGATTTATTCTAATACCTTCAAGTTTGTTTCTCTGCTAACAGATCAAAAAAATATGATTTTAATCAAGGTGCTTCTTGTGTTTTTCTAAGTGTGAATAAACATATTCAAGGACATTAGTGAGTGAATTTACCTTCAAACTGGTTAAGGCACTCAAACTTGTCTCCATACCACCCAGCTGCAATATTTCCATTGTGTTTCCACTCTATGCCTTTGATAATATCAGTCATGGGGGGTGGTCTGAGGATCATATCTTCATCTTTAGCTCCGTAAACTAGAACGGCTGTAAAAAAAAAAAAAAAGAAAAAGAAAAAAAAAAAAGACACCAAATGTCATTAAATTCTTAAGTCCACTGCTGAGTTGCATTTTATTGTCTTTTCTGTGTTATTAAAATCACATTTTCTGTCCTAGACTATTTTAGGCTGTCAGTTAGAAAAAACTCTAAAAGCAGGAAGAAAAATCTGGAAATGATGTCATAAACTATATTATATACTAGACAAGGGCAAAACTGGTATTATATTTAGTTCTGGAGTTTCAAGTAGGCCTACATTTGTACTCCAGTATTTTTCTTCAACAACATGAACAGATAAATTAACATACAAAACAAATAACTGTTTTAACATTGACTTGTCAGTTGACTTTGAGTGCTTAGAAAGGTGCCTATAAATAAAATGTATTATTATTATTAATATTATTATTATGACATTTATTATTATAACATATTAAAATGGTGTAAGTTAATGTTTCTATCTAATAATGTTGTATAAGTACAATGTTATGTTTAAAAAGGTATTATAACAGAGTTTTTAAGGCGGATGATTGTTACTGGTACCATGAATGATGAAGGGGTTTCTGAAGTGTTCACTGGTTTCATTGCTGACCGGGTTCATCAACATGCATCTGAAACTGGTCTCCAACCTGTCCTAAAAATTAAGGGGGGAAATATCATGAATACAGGTATGTATGTTAAAGAAAGGCTGTTAATAGATTTGAAGTGTTTAACATATTAGCTCAGGCTGAGGGAAACGTTTTTGCATACCTTTAATATGGTCAAAACCTTGCCTGGAGGTCCCTCATGATCATCTAAAAACCACTTATAGGTGGTTGGTTCAGCGTCTGCAGTGTTGCCTTCACAGGTCAGGCTACAATTGGTCATCTTCATGTTGCAGGATTTAATGACAGAGGGTTTAGCTACACGAGCTGACAGAAAGACAGCAGAAAATAAGTAGAAAGTGGACTTTAGGTAAAAGAAACAAAAAAATGGAGGTTAAATTTCATTTAAAATTCTCCACTTACAGATAACAGAGAGTTCAGTCTTGTTGAAGACTTTGTAGTTAATCTCTGGTGTGTAGATGCCGCTGTCGTTCAGTTTTAGTCCTTTTATTGTCAGTGCTCCAGTATCAATGTTCACCTCACAACGACCTAAAATCATGAAAAGACACGGTGACGAGACGCTAGACAGGAGAGAAAATTTAAAACAGGGTGAAATTGGGAAAAAACACTGTAGCGGGTCCCCGTTTTTATTATATTATTCTTATTTTATTCTATGTTTCAACTGCATTACTCATCAGTAGACAACTACTACAACTATAGACCTTGCACAAATATACATCTTTAAAGAAGGGTTCCATTAATGGTCTTTGGAGAATTAAAACATCTCTATCACTCTCAAGAAAATAAAATTTAGTGCCTCATAATCCTTGGGTTTATTTTTTTGTTCAGTCCTGATCAGGGGTTAAATGCTCTTTAAAGGTATTTTCATTCTTATTATTTTATATTTGAGAGCTTTGAAAGAATTTGCAGTCTAAAAATCATTAAAAATAAACTCAAGGAATTCATTTACTTCAAGTTTTCATAAAATGACTGTAATAACAGAACTGAAGTGGATATCAATGGATTCCAGTCATGGTTACGCTGTATACTGTTCCTGTGGAGTGACAGTGTAGCGGAGAGCAAAGAGGAAAAGCTGCGTGGTTTCTGTGGTAATGTGATGTAGAAATTATTATACTCTGAGGTTTTCGTATCCGTACATATGGTTAAGCCTTTGTAAAATCTTTCTCTCCACACCGCTTGGAGGAAAGCGCCGCCCTCTGAATCCTCCTCTCATAAATATTTGACTACAAACCTAATACAAAGATGTCCAAGGTACTAGGGAAGCACTAGTGCTGTAGTGGATCTTGGTAGCTCAGTGGATTACAATGCTGACTGTTTTACAGAAGATTGGGGTTCAAATTTTTACTCCATTTTGAAACACACAAAAACTGAATATGCCAGCATTTTTGTTAATTTTGCAATTACAAAAGAACAAATCTTGAAAAAAAAAAGTCTTAGTATCTGTCTCTGTTAACACATCGGGCCCTTTGATTTGGATCAATGTGCTTGACTGCTTGCTATGTTTTCCAGTGTAAATAAACATATTTTAGTGCAATTGTTGGTGAATCTACCTTTAAACTGGAGAAAGTACTGAACTTTGTTTCCATACATCTCTGCAGCAATATCACCATTGTGTTTCCACTCTATGCTCTGGATAGAAGACTCCACCAGGGGTAAACTGAGGACAACATCTTCACCTACAGCTTTGTACACTCCTTCAGCTGTAAAGGGAAAAAAAGCAGAAGTTATTATTCAGTCCTTAAATAGACTGTTAAGTTAAATTTTATAGTCTTTTACTATTATACTATTAAAGCACATAGACGGATTACATCGCACTATGTTTTTGATAAGTTACCTACTTTAAAAATCATTATTCTTCACACACACACAAAAACATTTAAATAAATATATAGATAATAATTAAGATTGGAGATTTCAAAAAAGAGCACAGCTCTATGTTTTGTAAAAGAAAATGGCAAAACTAGTAGGCCTAAATTAGGTTCGGTTAGGCCTACAATGAAAAACATTTCCCCATACCTATGCGTTAACTTTTTAACAAACCTGTTAAAACGGAAACATGAAAGTATATCGAAACAGGTTGTCGAAACTAGATACTTCACCTGGAAGTTTCAAATCTACTTCAAAGTAAACTCAGACCGAAGCAGACAAACTTAGCATTTTAGCAGCCAACAGCGTTTATAGAAAAGGACAGGCCTCACTAATGACGCACTTCAGATACATAACGTTATATGTTTACATGCATTAGTGTGCAATTAATTAATTACAGTTGACTCTATACATCTCAAAAAAGTTGTTTTTTAATCTCCAAAACAATATTTTCATCAGTATTTAAAACTTACCTCGGCTGGGTGTGGTTGAAAAACACGACAAGAAGATGAAAAACAATCCCAACATTTTAAGAGGGTGCGACATTTTCTTTTTAAGGAGATGCACCAACATAAACGCTACGGGGACCACTCTTTTCTGGACGTTTTAACTCATAACCAGACAGGTATTTTTATGCATACGAGACGAGAGAATCAATGAACGTCTGACACCGACTAAAACGAAAGTAACGAAATAGAAGGACGTAAACAAAAAATATTTAGGACACCACCCTTCAAGGGGAGGGTAAGATAGCGAGGGAGAGAGAGTTTAGATAAAGTCATAGTTGGAATATGTCCTGGTAGTGAAATAATTAGTGGGACAACAAAAGACAGCATTGCCTTTGCATCTCTTCTTGCACGTAGGGGAATAATACTGGAGTGGAAGTCACCATTTCCCCCCAAAGTATCTCTATGACTTAATGACCTCATGCTTTTCTTAAACTTGGAGAAAATTAAATATATCCTAAGGGGGTCACCTGGAAAATTTAAGATTACTTGGAGCCCAATGATTGACTATCTAGCAGAATTGAAGACATTACAGGATAGATGAAATACTTACCGGTGGTGCACATTCTGTCAATACATATCAATATATTTTGTTAAAGTAGAGGTTGTACTGTATAACTGTCAAATCAACATGTTATTTGATAACACCACAGTCCCATTATGTAAAGAAGGAAGAGTGAGTAATTTATCATTTATTTTGCTGATAAATTTAATTTCTACTGTAGATGTATTCTGGGTTAGGTAGGACCAGATGGCTGTTTTTTTCTTATATTTGTTTTTGTTGTATTCTTTTTTGGGGGGAGGGGGGCTATTGTGAGAAAAAAGAGGAGAAATATCACTGTTGTTCACTCTACTTGTCTGTACTGCACTTGTAAAACGAATAAATAAATCTGTTAGCAAAACCAGAGAGAATAAAAATACATTCTACTCGAACATTATGCATTTCATATTATTGAGACGTATAAAATCACATAAAATCACCCTTTAAAATTGTTTATTTCCTATAATTTATCTTAACATGCAAAATAATAGTAGATACATCTATGTTATTACACAATATGCCTTATTAAAACCTGATATCACTTAATATTGGACAAGAGTCTCAAAATTACATGTACAAAAGCAACCTCAAAAATACCTAGAATTATTTTCACTTGGATGGCTTGGTATCTTAAAACGATGACTTGTATCTAAATAATGGCAGCATATCATTAACAGAACTGTAAGAAGTACAAGACTCTAATAACAGAATGGAAGTAGTTTCTTTGGTTCAAAATTATTTAACTAAAATGACTGCTCCATATGTCGATTCAAGTAAAAGTAAAAAGTTTTTTTTTTTTTTAAGTTTATTGAAAGTACCCAAGGAGGTATTAGAGTGAAATATGATCTTTCCTTAACAACAATAGAATATGAATCTCCAGTCAGGTTGATTATTCTAAAATTTGACTTAAGTAAAAAGCTGCAGCTATTTTGGGATGAAATGTGGGATCATTTATGTGCTACTGACCTTCATATGTTGTCAGAGCCAAACAGCTGGCTAGTTTCATGTTGTTAGCAGAAACCTTGGATCTCCTCATATAAGACTTAAGTGCTCAGATTTTTACTTAGTAATTGATGCTTTTAAAAATGTAGGGCAGTAAAATACCTCCCACAAATACACTCAAGTAAAATTACTGACTTTTAAAAAGTACTCAGAAAGTAAAAGCACATAAAAAGCTACTTAATAACTAATGTGTGAGTAAATGTAATTAATTACTTTCCAGCCCTGATTATGAATAATCTGTCACAGTCCTTGTTAAGTCCCAAATGGCTTATTAAAAAAATACTCTCTGGGGTTTAGATGGCCTAGTGGTTGGTCAGCACTTCATGTACGTGGGAGACCTCGGTTTAGGTCCGGCCTGTGGTTCATTGACCACATCATTTCCCATTCTCTCATCCCTGTCTCTGACTTAGTATTTCCTTTACAAATCCAAATTATAATTTGATAATGTCTTGAGGATACAACTCACCATTCTCAGAATAATCAGTTATATCTTCAATCACACAAACAGGACATTTTATGGTTTCATAACACAAGAAGCAGGCAAGACTACATCAATAAATCTTAATAATTTTATTGTCTTTGTTCTCATGATTTTACAAATATGATACTTCTGCAATTCAACTTTAACTGTGCAACACAATGGCATTATGGACTGTTAAACTTGACATCCCAAGGGACGTCTGTGACTCCTGGGAGCTGTGAATCCTGCAGACTGAGGGCTTCATTTGAGATTTTTTAAAGTGTCATTTTCTGAGTGTTATGAAACAAGCTTGAACTTAGAGTGTTACATTTATCACCGTTCACCTCTGGGGGAGGGGTTCTTGTCCGCAGGATTCACTAGCAGCTTAGACATGGGTTTTTCACCACGGACGTTAACGGCGGCTACAGTCAGAGGGGGGAGGAAGCCGGGTCCCTCCCTCCCCTCCCTCAGGTCAGAGCGCAGCTCCTCGGACGTGGGCTTGAGTTACAGTCTCTTTGGATGAGGCTGGTGGTTCCTGGTCGGAGCTGCAGGGCTGCTTGTCTTTTTAAGGATGGGTGATCTGGCCACATAAGGTTTTTTGGGACACCAGTACAGATAAGAACAATGGCATGCAAGACTCACATACAGACCCACTTGTTATTATTTCTTTTTTTTTTTAATAGAAAATAAAGATTCTGACATAAGTACAAGCACTGAGCCCTCGCAAACACCCAACAGCCAAGCGTATCGGAAACTTTACGGAGGACGAAGGACGCCTAAACCGGCGGCGTTGAGAAGTATCGGGGGCTTGCGACGGTTAAAACCATTTCAACACAACAGCTGGCTTCTTTTCATATTCAATAAGTCCTGTTTTGAGGACATAATACATCTCACATTTATATTATTTCTTCTTCTACACCTTTTTACTACAAATGTATGTGCTTTTGATTAAAAACAACTCTGGGATAAACTTGGAAAAGAAAAGTTTTTGTAGTTCAACGACACTCCACTCCACTCCGGCCGATTTATTGCAAATGAAGTGAGAACCTCTGAACAGCAACACGCACTTCAATATGGCACAAGCGTCTTAGAAATGACCTAAATGCATCGTAGTTGTAATCATCGTGGGTGAATATCAAAAACCAAACCACACCATATCTAAAAATATTAAGACATTAATCATCAGTAGAGCAGAAAAGAATATTTTTCCTCTTCCAAACATGCCGCTCTGCAAGCAAGAACTCCATTCTGGACCCGTTGGTGAAACAGCAAAAATAAAAAAATCGTCTCAAATGCATACGAACACTTCAAATGATCAGCACTCGAGCTAATACACTTCAATATTCTCGAGAGGAGCTGCAGACTTCAAAATCCAAGTTATTGTGCAACTGAGGATCCTGTTTTCCTCTTTTATTCGAGGGCTGGATGACGATTCCTTCACTGGAAAAACGCACACCACTGTCAAAGTGAAGCATGGAGAGGCATTATTTGCTCCTCTGAGCTAATGTGGTGCAAATCTTTAACTCAGTCTGCAAAAAAGATGCAAAACTCCTTTTAAAGCACTGTCATCTTTTCAAATCCCCTTCACATTCCCTTTGTGTGTCACCTTTAAGACATTTGATGTGCTTTTATATCTATGTGAATGTCAGCTTTGGCACGCTCCCTGCCGAGGTACCTAACCAGATATTTCGGAAACTACTGTTTGTTCCCTCCACCGAGGATGATGTTGCATTATACTGTAAATATACAGAGCAGTTAATTCTCTAAAATGTCTCTGGAGTGTTATGGAGAAAATCTACACATTGAAGGCATTCTCCTCCAGCCCTTTCTCAAAGGCTGCAACGCGGAAATCCCGACTCAGCAGCCCAAACTTCCTCCTCACCATTTCTTCCACTACAAAAGTCAAAATAAATATACTTTAAAATAAGGGCAAATTGGTAAAACAGAAGAAAAAAGAAGCAAAAATCAATGTAGTGACCTCTTGATGTAACACAAATACAATAAATCCCTCACCGCCCGGTCTGGTCAGTCAAATAAGAAATCAAAGAAAGAAATATTACAGGGAAGGATATAGCTAGAGTAGTGGTTGTTTTACAATGGCGCCTTATGTCGAGAGAGTGACCGGGCTTCAGTTTGTCAGGTTGCAACTTCGTTAAAATCTTCTTCCCTCGTCTTTTTCTCCCTTCGCCCGGAGGTGATCATGCTCTGTCTGATCAAAGTCTTTGACCGTTATCCCTCTGCTCCCCTCCCTCCCTCACCCTTTATCCCTTCCCCAATCCAAACGGCTCCTCCTGCCCTTCATCTGCTCCGATGTGGGGGATTGTTCAGTCGGCGTAGTGCATGATGGACTCGACGTAGTTGCCGGGGAAGAGGCCCGTGGTCCCATTCATCACGCCCTCGTACCAGCCGTCGTCGTTCTTCTTGATCACGTAGATGATGGCGCCCTCCTGGAACGACAACTCGTCCTCTTTGTCTCGGGTGTAGTCGTAGATCGCCACCACTGAAGAGAAAAAAAGCTTCAGTGAGCTTGTTATTTAGCACTCTCAGACCTTCAGACACAAGGAAAGTGGCTGGCCCTTAGAAGCCTTAATTTTTAGTTGTCTGTGGATTTTATTGTTGAGCCTTTAGCACGTATTTTTAATAATGAACATGTTTTCATCACCCCTTCCCCCTAATTTGCCATTTTACCACTTAAACTACATTTTTTTTTATATTGAACCCTTTCATTCACTTTTCTGCCTGTTTTTGCCACTTTCCTCCTATTGTTTCCTCTGTTGACCCCTTGTTGCCTCTATAAACCACTTTTTATACTAATTTGTGCCCACTTCAACCACATTTTACTATTTGTTATGTCCTTTTTGTCTGTTTAACCAATTTCTGCCTCAGTTAACCCATTTTTGCTGGTTTACAACAACTTTTTATGCAATTTTACAAACTTATCCACCCATTTCAACCACTTTTTAATCCCCTTTTACCATTTTTTCTGCCTGTTTTTACCACTGTAACCCATTTTGCCTGTTTTTTCTTATTTTCTAACACTTTTATCTAATTATTGTCCTTTAAATCCATTTCTGCTACTTTCAAAATCCCATTTCACTACCTTTTCCACCAATTCTAGCCATTTTTAACCCATTATAATTCTGTTTCTAAGAAATATTTTTAAGAAGCTATTCACTACAGCACAATAGAATAAAAAGAGTAGTTGTTGCTTTGATAAGAGTTATTATTATTATTATTAGGTTAGACATAAAATATGGATATCAGAGCTTAACTTTACAATAGACCATGATTTTGTTGATTTCCATGGGCCCCCAGTTTGGCAGGGCCCCAGAAAGCTCTCCCATTTATCCCCCCCTTATGGGCGGCCTTGTCTGCACATGACTATTCCTGATTGTTCGTGGCTGTGTTCAACCACCTTCAGGTACAGTCCGGGTCCCCAGTCTCTGGCACCTTTATTTTGGGGGTTGCAGGCTGTAAAGGCTGAGAACCACTGACCTATATGACTGAGTTAGTTGGACTTCATTGCCCTCACTGGCATATCCTAATTTATAAGGCTTTACTAAATCTGCTTCCAACATACTTGTGTGTGACCCCTACATTTTAAGTTTAAAAACAGGAGTTTAAAAAGACTCCAAACATGTCGGGCTGAATTGAGGAAAATGTTTAGAAAGACTGAGAAGTCAATTTCAGTCTAAATGTCTACTTCAGTGTTTTAGTGAGCTTTCTTTATAAATCTGCCTCCTCAAAAAGATCACGAAGCTCACCTTTCTCCAGGTAGTTGCGTGGGGCCCAGGGCGGGTCCTCCTCGGCGTAGGGGTCACTGTACTCCACCACCGCCGACTCTTCTTCATCTTCATCGTCTTCATAGTCCTCTGGAGGCGGGGGAGGAGGTGTGGGCTCTTCAAACACCGGCTCCTCTGCGGGAGGAGGCGGGGGCGGCACGTCTGAGACTAAAAGTAGATTTTAGGCGGGCGGGAAGAAAAGAGAGACCAATTAGAGGCAAAGAAAGCAGCACAGAGATGACTGAGGTCAAAGACGTGCAGTCTCATGCTTTAGAAGAGGAATAGAAAAATAACAGACCATGCTGGGTGCTTTAAAACAAACAGACTGATGGACATAAAAACAAAATCTCCATTTAAAGATTCTCAAAAGACACCTTGGGTTTAGGGGTTCTTGAAAGAAATCAGGATGAGGACAAACAAAGGAAAACAGAATCTAAATATGGTCATGCATAAAACCATAAGCATGCATCATCATTTGCATCATGCTTCACAAGATTCTTCTGTTTAGGAGTTTCAACCAACAACATTCACTGCCACAGGAAACAAGGTGTTAACTTCAGTAACTCTGTTCAAATACTGAAACTTTTGTGAGCATTGAGTGTCAAAAACACAATAAAACCTCCCGTCTTGTGGTGTGTGTGGGTGGGATTTTGCTTGCATGCAACTGTCTTACAGTCGGTTGATCTCTTGTTGCACACAAGTTATGTTTTGTGCCATTAATAACCTCATGAAATAAAGAGGCTACACAAAGGTATTTAATATATCCTGTATTGTTCCCATAAAAGGTCCAAACTTACAATTATTTACACCACTTGGAGGTATTTTCTCTGTATACTAAAGCCCAATTTCTATGTTCTTCAGTCTCATTGGGCTTTTTGAGGTAGAAAATACTCCCCCCAAAAATGCAGCCCCACTTGTAGCAGTAGCCAGCTGTTAGGGCAACGTTCATACCTTTTAATAACTTTATTATGTGTAGCACTTACAAAAAAAGTCCATTGAATTTACACACATTATTTCTATGTCTGTTCAGGATGCGTAAAATTAATTGCTAAAACGACTGAATTCGTTTGCCAAATTAATCGGTGAGGGATTTACGAGTTGGTTAAACGAATTACCCATCATTTTTTATAAACACAGTCTTGAAACCCCAGTATTTTATGCTCTTTTCTAGCAGTTAGCTTGTAGAATATATCCTTCAAGAATATAAGGAGGTGGAAATCCAGAAGATAAGGAGGAGATATATTTCATATCCACTACCTCCAAAAGTGAAGGACCTAAATTTTAAAATCTTAAATGAAATTTATCCCACAAACCAGTTCTTGAGCATGAGATTTAATACTGAGGTGAGTAACTGCACCTTTGTTCCAGATGGAAATGTGGAGCTTGTCCTTAATACTTTGATTTTACTTGGAAAATCCTTTATTCACAAGTGCAGGTACTTTAAAACTAAGCCCAGTCTGAATTATTGGGAGAATGGGTTAAAACTTTTAAGCAAATCTTTGACACTTGGTAAAGACAAAAAAGCCATGAAGTTACACTCATTGCTGAATAACTTTAATTTGCTATGAGATAGCCCTAGGTTGTTGTTTTGTTTATGTCTATTTAGTTTACATCTTAACTCCTACTGCCAGATGTCTGTTTTACTTTACCTTAATGTTGTTATCTACTTACACTTACGGTTAAAATTTTCCTTTATTCATGTTTAAATCTGCTCAACCTGAGATTTGTATTTGTATTATTTTTTGTTTGATTATGCCTATTTTGTTTGTATTGACATAAAATTCAATAAAATAAAAAACAAAAAAGGTAGTGTGTAGAAGGAACAGCGCAGTATGACAGCTTTTTAAGCAGTAAATGGAAATACAGTGGTATGTAGGCTGTCGAGGGTTGAACTCATGTATAACTTCCACTCGAAATGAAAAAAAGCCACATATCGAAGCACGATATTAATCTGCAAAGAGGAATGAAGGCTGGCGGCGCTAGCTTACAATGCTCGCCTTACTGTAGAGAGTATATCAGGCTAACGTCACACCCGTTGAGAATGACCCTGTGAAGAATTTGACTGTTTTCTAGGGATTTTCTCCTCTTTAGAATAGTCTTTTTAACCAAATTTAAGTGAGGGTTTAGCTGAATATGGAAATAGATGCTTAAGAACATACTTAATTTCTGCTGATTATCTCCAGGGATACTCAATTTAAAGCCACAAGTTGGAGAAACATCAGAAAACATGGAGGTCAGACTTTCAGTTTTGGTCTTTTCATAGGAATTGCTGGCAAAATACCCCAAAAATAATACTCCCAGCCATGTACTTTGAAAGTTTGTAGCCATCTTATTTCATTCAAAGGTCAGCTTAATTCAAGGAGGCAAACGATCCCAGACAAAGCAGATATTGGAGGTTGAACTCTCTTTCACATCATTAAAAAATCCACCAAGCAGAGGACAGATAACTGAAACAGTCAGGGAGAGGACTTCAAAGATAGCGATCATGCAGGGAGGGGAGTGAGGGGGCTAAAAACCACTTACTAGTCTCCTGAACTCGGGCCACAAAGCCCATCAGAGGCAGCTGAGGGGTGATCTGCATGGAGGGGGGAGGGGGCGCGAGTGGGCCGGCTATCACAGAAACAGTATCGGTACACAGAGAGGGGGACAGACACAGAAACAGTGAAGACATGAGAAAAACAGGCGTATAGTAAGAACATGAGAGCAGAGTTTAAGCAGAAGAATAAGGGCCTGTGTCCATAGATGGCACTTACTGAGCTCATAACTGCAGTTTCAGAGTGCTTATACCAAAACTTAAAAAATGAAAACTATGCAAAGGAATCCTGTCCTTGCATTAACAGCTCCAGATCTGAAAGTTGTGTCCCCAAAAAGAGGAGTCATATCAGTTTCCTCTCTGTAGTTTGGTATAATTTCGAACAGCACTTTCAAGAAGCTCCACTGCATCACGCTTTGAGACAGGCACTGCAGAAGCACAGAGTAACACACACCCTGAGAGGTCCAGGGAGAATCCCTGGACCCCCTCTATGATGCTCAGTAAAGGCAAAACATCATCATGGCTTTATATGCTATGAATTAGACTATAGTTGTTGACAAAGCTGATATCAGAAGCCCTGCCCCTTCTAGACTTTCATTACTATAATGAGGGGAAGCAATTAAATATTGTGGAACTGTGCCCAAAGTTGAACTTCTCTAGCCGAGAGTGCTGAGAGCACAGCAACAAAAAAACAGCTGATGCTGAGGATGAGTCTATGCTAAAGTTGCAGAGACCTGGAAACGCTGCACTACATCAGTATTATTTAAAACAACAACAACAACAAAAAAAAAAATAGCACAGCAAGTGCAAAAAAAGCAGCTATGGACACAGACACTAAGAGCAGTATATAGTAAATGCAAAGGTTGAAGCATTTACACAGATATTAGCAAAGCAAAGGCCTGATATATCCACCACTCTTCATGCTACCATGATTAAGCAATATAAAAGATGGAGGGGAAGATCTCGTGGCAGATTGTTCTGCATAGAAAGTAGCTATATTTTAATTTTCACTTGTTCCCTAAAATTCCAAAGTTCCCCATAACAAAAAGAAAAAAAGAATTAGTTTACAGACAGAGAAGTTGGGTAACAACTTGATGACAAAGTGAACACAATTTTAGAAATGTATGCAAATTCCTCAGTATTCAGACCCTTTGCAAAAACACTTGAGATATAGCTCAGGTGCCTCCCTTTTCTCCGGATCTTTGCCATGAGGTTTTGAGAACCTTAATTAGAGTCCAACTGTGGTAGATTTAATTGACTGAACATGATTTGGAAAAGCACACGCCTCTCTAAAGAAGGCCTCAAAGCTGATAATGCATATCAGAGCAAAAATCAGGCCATGAGGTCAAAAGAGCTGCCCGCAGAGCTCAGAGACAGGACTGCTGCAAGGCACAGATCTGGGAAAAGGTGTAAAAAAACATTTGCTGCTCTGAAGGTTCCTAAGAGCACAATGGCCTCTGTAATTGGAAGAAGTTTGGTACAACCAGAACTCTTCCAAGAGCTGATCACCCTGCCAAACTGAGCAATCAAGGGAGGAGGGCCTCAGTAGGAGAGGTGACCAAGAACCTGATGGTCTGACTGAGTTCAAGAGATCCTGTGCAGAGATGGGACAAAGTTCTAGACAACCATCACTGCAGCCCTTCACTGATCTGGCCTTTATGGCAGAGTGGCTAGACAGAAGCTTATCCTCAGCAAAATACAAGAAAGCTAGTTGCCAAGCAGCTTCCATGTGTTTTTCACTGAGGGGAAGCTTCTGTCTAAGTAAGGGGATGAATCAGTGTGCTATTTTAGGTTTTTATTTTTAATACATTAGCAAAAATTTCTAAAATTCTGTTTTCACTTTGTCATGATGGTATACTAAGTGTAGATTAATAAGAATAAACTTGATTTTTTTCGACTGTAGCATAAGGCTGCAAAACTGAATACCGTGAAGGGGGTCTTAATACTTTTTAAATACACTGTATCTGCTTAGTTGGTTATGCTTCAATACCAAAAATGTATATTCCAAATAAAGTTAAGGATTGCCATGCGATTAAGCACATTTTTTCTAGAAATGAAACAAGAGAGAGCTCCTGAGGAGGTGAAAGTTAATGAAAATAACCATGAGCTCTTTATATTAGAAAAGCAGATACACAACACATGTGAGTGGGATACCACAATGCTTGGATTCTATTGAAATAAAAAATTCAAGGAATCATTGCTACACTAGGTTAAGCCTGAACAAGACAAGATACATATTTCTGTTACAACAGCTTGTGGTAAATGTGCATGTTTGTTATGTTCAGGAACCTGCTTACCAGAAAGATCTACAACATCAAAATGAGAAGTCTTTCTTGTTATTTAACGACTGTACCTTGGTTCTGGGCGAAGTGTGGTCCCCCGTTGAGCTGGCTCTGGTTGTGGACCATGTTGGGCTGACCGGTGACAGACGAAGGCCGGCGGTACGGCAGCGAGCCTCCGACCTGCTGGTTCTGGGGCTGCTGCACAGGCCTGTTCATGCTGTAGAACTGAGCACCTAAATGGAACAGCAGGGGTCAGCAGAGAGCTGTTAACAACTGCAAAAAGGAACAGTTGGGTTTGTTTTCCCTCAATTTGATAGCCTGGACAGGAAGGTCATGGTGTTGTTTTGCTTTGCAGGAAATTTCATGCTCTTTAAGAGCAAAGTAAAAATAAAAAAAAAAAAAAAACTAAAATTGAGGGCAAAAACTGTCATTTCCTTAGCTTGCAGTTGAAAGTTAAGCTGCTAGCATCAAATAAGTTTGGTTTTTAATTAAAAAAATAAGCATTTCGTTTTTTAACATCTACAAAGATCTTGGGAAAGCTGAAGTATCTACATATAACCTTTAACCCTTTTAAACTCATCACTGCCATATATTAATTTGAATACTTATTGTCCTTTACTCCATTTTGTTTAACCTGACTTTGTTTGATTAAACTGTGCTACGTCTGAAGTTTTATCTCCTTGCAAAAACATCTTTATAATGACTAATTAGCAGCAGCATGCACATTAACCGATAATTACAACATTCAGCCACACAAACAACCAATATAAAGAGCTGAATGAATTCTTATGAATGAAGAATTCACTGAGCAAGCACTTCACCACAGCGCTCATGCATAAAACATCAGAGCAACAACATCATCGTCAACACACGGGCAGCTGATGAGAAGCTGTGAGGGATGAAGAGCGGGCAATCCATCAGCAGAGTGAAATGAAAAAATGAGGTCAGTGGCAGAAGAGCTACACACTGGCCAGACGATCGGGACTTTAGGTTATTCAGACACTTCTGTTAAATATTCATAAGTGAAATGCCCGGCTGTGACCTTTAAAGTTGAACTTCTTATTAAAGACTTGAGGCAAAGAAAGCTGAGATTTTACCCAAATAAAAAAATATCTCCTTTAAGCAGATAAGAGCTCCCAGTCCACAGTGTCTCATTAAATTGAATTTTCTTTTCTCATTACTGAATTTTAAAGGTATTTGATTTGGTTTGCAGCTCCTGAGAGTCGTGCATCTTTCCATATGAAGCAAATATCTCAAAGGTGGCTTTCTGAGAGTAAATTCAACTATCTGCAGCTAAATCAGGTTTTTAAACACACAGTCTATAAACTCCACTGCCAGGGGGCTCTAGATCAAAACATTTACCAAAGATGACGGGGGTGTTGTGCCTGAACTATTTATGGTGAGTGTCGAACTCAATGGTTTAATCTTCACTTTTGAGACAGAACAACCCTTAGTGCGCCGATATGTATAGAGGGTTGAAAACCACGGAGTAGTGAACCCAGTATGGATCCTGCCTGTCAATACATTCCAGTCCTGAATGTAGAGTTCAGTTACACTTCTGGTATGCTTCCAAAGCCTTTTGCTAAAATATAACATTTCTTTTTCTTCAAATCACATTGGGACGCATCATGATGATGCTTCATTAGCCTGAGCCTAATGGCAATTTTAACAACTCGGATATAAACGCATCATAATGCAACTTAAAGTCTTTGTTGACCAAGGTTATTATAGGTAACTAAAATTAACTAAATAAAATTTTAAAAATAATTTCAGTTAACTGAAAATAAATCAAAACTAAGCTCTCCCAAAAAACAAAAACTAACTAAAACTCAACTCTGTTGTTGAAAAAAATGACTAAAATAAAAGGGATGCACGATATTATCGGCCTGATATTGGTATAGGCAGATACCAAAACTTCTGTCTATATTTACATCCAATATTTTGGTCCTGAATATCAGCATATATCATCTGTAAACTTGACCATAACTACTAATAAATTAGTGGAGTTATAGGCTGGACCTACAGACCTATGTAAGTGGAGATCTTTCTCTTTATTCATCCTCATTCTTTAAACTTTAAAGTGTGTTTGAAGAAAACAAGTGTCTTTATCAACCTCAAACATTAAATTGTCTTCAAAGGACTGAAAATTTAGTTATGTAAAACATATTTAAATATCAGTATCAATGTCAATATTGTCTAAAACTAATCTGTAAATACCTGCATATCAGATATCGGCAAAAATCCAATATCATACATCCCTATAAAATAAAGCCAGGAACAAAAACTCCTTGATGGCAGCTGATTTGATTTGATTTGATCTAAGGTTTCAAACAACAGTTAATTTTAGGAGTTAAGTATTAAAACTAAGATTAAAACTAAAATTAACAATAACTACACTAAAAAATACAAACTTAACTAAACTAACAAACTAGTGAAAAAAACTAATAAAAACAGAACTGAAATTTAAAAAAGAAAGTAAAAACTAAATAAATATAAAAACTAACGAAAAATTCAAAACAATTCTAACCTTGGTACACAATGAGTCCGTTATTTTCGGATGCATGTTTTTGGATCTGAAATTTTTCACCATTTCCAAAAACAAACAAACAAACAAAAAAAAACCTAATGCACCTGAACCATACGCACTCTGTACGATGCATTTTATCTGCATTTGCTATGTACACACATATAATGTGGCAAATTTTTGGTACCGCAATGATAAAAAAGAGTAAAGGTATTTCTGTGGCTCTCTCACTCCTTTCAAGTCCCTGTAAAGTGATAAAAAAAATCTTTATTTTAGTTTTGTTGTATTATAGTCCACTGTGTTCTGAACCACCAGACCAAATTTCAGTCATGAAAAAACTACTCTAAGTTCATAACATTAAGATTTGAAAATCAGGAAAAATGACTAAAATCTGCTCTAGGATGGTGTGGGTGTGTCAGTTGAATAAGCTGAAGCCACACCCACTCACAAGTAGTATGATCCTTTTAGAAAAAATTTGCTTCTGATCAGAGTACAGCTGCCTGGCTCTGTGTCAGAGCAGTGAAACAGAAGATGAGGATTAAATTTACTGTTTTCTGGCACATTTATCTCTGTTAGGATACTTTCAATGACCTGTAGGCCACCGTGGCTGATAGATTTGGGAAATTTACTTCACAGTGAACAAAAACAGCATATAGCTGGCTGATAACTTTCAACTATCAGCTAACAACAGACTGCATTGAGATCTCAATGTTTTCAAATATTCACAGCAACCTTGTTTCAACACATCTAGTGTGTTAAGACACAAAGTTTGGATTTCACTTTGCAGGGACTTTAAAAACAAACTGGCTCTATCCTTCCTGTTTATACATTTTGGACAAAACTAACAGCTTCAGTGTGCTGAGGCCTTAATGATACCTTGCTGGTTGTTGACCTGTATTTTTTTTTTAATCTGGCTGATAAAGGTGCTGCATTTTGGTTTAATTTGCTTCACAGTGCTGATCTGCCTTATACTACTACCACTATTCAGGTGAGGCTGATGTCCTTATAAAAGGAATCTTAAATTTTTAAACATTCAATAAGTAGGTACTGGTGGAAGCTGTATAGGCAGGGTAATGAGATGCTGGTGGATGAACATATTTGTGTCTTTCAGGCAGGAGAATGAATGTCAGGGGAGGCGGGATGGAGGCTGGGGGTGTGCGCAGAGGAGTGGATGAGCTACTCCCACAGGGGTCACACTCACCTTGTGCAGGGTTGCCGTAAGTAGCGGGGCCTGTGCCAGTGGGGGCCGCAGAGGCAGGGAGCTGGGGAGGGGGTGGGGGAACAGGCGGGATCTCTACAGGGGGATTGGGGGCCTGTGGGGGGCCGTCTAGGGCGGAGGTGGGGGGTCCAGGGGTAGTAGCGGTGTTGGGGGTAGATTTAGCAGGGTTGGATTGGGCAGGGGCTGAAGCAGCGGGTAGAAATAAAATAAAATAAGGAAGGAGAGAAAGGAGAAGTGAGGGAGTCAAGACAAGATCAGAGTGAGCAGGGAGGAAAGGAGTCAAGGAGATTAGGGTTCCTCCACATTCTCGTACAGAGACAGTCACACAAGAACATGAAGGAACCAGAGATGCTGAACAAACATTAGTCAAGTTAGTTTCTCACACAGAGAACATTTAGTCATCTACAGAAGGCAAGCTTTACCTGGGAAGGCAGAGGGCGGGGCTGGGGTTGGCACGGCGATGGGCACGCCCACACTGCCGCTGCCGCTGTTCTCTCGGCTGCTGCTGCGACTGCTGCTGGGGTGGCTGCCTCCGCTGCTGCCACTGCTGGTGGTGAGTATTGTAGCAAACACGTGAGACCAAAAACACTCAGACACCATCAGTCACACCCTTGTACACTCACACTTCATGTTAATCTTGCAGGTTTGGAACTCAACTGTGCTAGGCTGGCATTTGTTTGTCACACTCAAATTGATGTACGTTAATATTTCGCCCTTTTCATTCCAGGAACTTCAGAGCCAGAGGGACTAAACTCGGGAGCAATAAAAACAATCCTATTTGGACTTATAGGGTTCCTACATGCTTTTAAAAATCAAATGGAAGACTTTTTAAGACCTGAACTTAGAAAAGTTAACACCATTTTTGTGCAGTAAATAGTCAAAAATTAAAGGCACATGAGATTTCTCGGTACAGAGGACCAGGGCTCATTTTTCAGATTTAATGAACTGTTTATGAAATGTCAAACAGTATAGGGCTTTCAGGGGCCCAGCAAGACTAGTGGGGCCTTGGAGGTGAGGAAAATCATGGTTAATTATAAAGTTAATCTGTGATAACCATATTTTATTTGCATGTTGTAGTAAAACAAAGATTTTAATAAAAAGGCATATTGGCTAAACCATTTGGAAAGTAATGTCAGACTTTATAGATAAGCTATGATGTGGACAAACGTTAGGATAACAGAGAATAAAGTAGAAGGAACTGAAATAAATTTAAGGGGAAAACAAAAAATTGAAAAAGGCAAAAAAAAAAAAGATGGATAAAAGTAGCTACAAAGGCTTCAAAGAAACAAAAAATGGGATGAAAGTATCAAAATGGATACAGATATCTTTTTAAAAAAGGGTTAAAATGGGGAAAAGGGTAAAAAGTGGGTAAAAAGTGGCAAAAATGGGTTGAGGGTGTCAAATTGTGGTAAAAATTGTTGAAAAGTGGCAAAAAGACTAAAAGGTAGCAAAAATGAGAAGCTAAAGTTGTGGAAAGGGGTTAAAAAGTATCAAAACAGGTTAAAAGCAGAAGAAATTGACAAAAAAATGGTACAAAGTGGATATGGAGGGACAAAAATGGCATAAAAGCGACAAAAATGGGTTCAAAGAAACAAAAAATTGGGATAAAAGTTTCAAAAATGGATAAGGAACTCTGAAAAGAGATAAAAATGGTTAAAAGCAGTTAAAAAGTGGCAAAAATTGGTTGAGGGTGTCAAAATGTGGTAAAAATGGTTGAAAAGTGGCAAAAATGGGCAAAGGTGGCAAAAAAGGAGAGGCTGACGCTGTGAAAAAAGGGTTTAAAAAGAATCAATCAGTTAAAAGTGGCAGAAACTGGCAGATAGAATTGGTAAAAGGTGGATGTAGAGAGGCAAAAATGGATAAAAGCTACAAAAATGGGTTCAAAGAAACAAAAATGGGATAAACGTGGCAAAAATGGATAGAGAAATGCAAAAAAGTGTAAAAATAGGTGAAATAATAGCAACAAGTAATAAAGAAGGTGGCAAAAGGGGATAAAAGTAGCAAATGAGCTCTAAAAAAACAAAGTGGCAAAAATGTATATGGATATCCAAAAAAGGGATTATATTGGGTAAAAAGGGTGAAAAGCGGTTAAAAGTGGCAAAAAAATGGGCCAAGGTTGTCAAAGTTTTAGGATAATTATACTATCCTTAAATTCTGATTTTAAAGCTTAAAAAGATAAAACAAAGATAAAAACAATGAAATTTAAGACTTTATAGCCTTGCATTTAAGATGTTTTCATATTTTGTAGAAGTCTCAATATTGGCTACATTGATTTATCAACATTGAATAATTTTTAAGATCCCCCTGCAGATTTTATTTTCCGCTTTTTAACAGAGAAGTGAAGTCTGTAAAAATGCTCAAATAAATTGATCTATAACTGCACTTTCTGAACATTTTTTTCACAAGAAAACAATGTGTTCAAAAAGAGTGGAACCTGTCATAAGAAACAGTTCACCTTGCAGATCTTTTTTTTTTTTTATGATTTAAGAACGCAACACAGCCCCAGCTTTAGTCTTCCAAATGATCGATTTCTTGCATCAGGAAAGGTTCTGAAATTGTTCCTCAGCCTCTCAAGAAGTTCCTGCACTAATATTGGGCTCAGATGTGGCTGGTTTATTTAAACAGCAGCTAACTGAACATTAAAAATCAGTATCATGGTTAATTCCTTCTGTATGCTCTCGTAGAAACAACAGTGGTTATGCAATCATCCTGGAATGAAACAGCTCAGGTAAGCTGTGTTTTGGCCTTTGTAGACCTCACATTAATAACGTGGCACCCTCAAGAGCATTGATGTGTTAGCATGAGCTGTTATGCCTTTGAAATGACTATGTCACAGTGATAAAAAGAAGCAGCTGGAAGCCTCACCAAGGACACACAACACAGGTGACGCAGAAGACAAAGACAAAGATATGACAACGCTGTTAAAGCTGGAAGCATCGAGACACATGGGGCAGACTGTTTCTGTTCCACAGAAAAGAGCGCATGGCTGAGAGATGAACAAAATGAGCTGTGGATGCAGCGGTGCAGATAAACACTCGTGCTGAGAGGAGAGTCAGGGGAACGTTATCTCGTCTATTTCCGGGGCAGAGATATCAAAAAAACATTTGGTCAACAGATGTGGCGCAGTGACGACATATTTTCATGTTGATTTCACCCCCAAAGCTCGTGGTTTTACTCCTCTTAAGGCTGGAAGGGGAATCTGTGGATATGTCTGTGAGTTAGGGATGAAAGAGTCTCGTCTTGAGAGACAAGCTGACACTGCGTTGACAGGACTGTGGGGGCGACACTGTCTATCTAATGACTATTTCCATAGGAACCTGCGTCTAGCCGTGCTAAATACGGCTCTGAATTTCCACCTCGTCCTCGATTCTCTGCCCTTTTTTCGAGCAGCAGGAGAGGAAACAGGTGAGGGATTTCCAAATTAACTGGAGTATTTCCTCGGAGCTGCACAATGGGGCTGGGCGAATTAAAAGCTGTAATATGATCCTAGTGCAAATCAAACATTACTGGAGTCTGTCTAATACCACAGCAATAAAAACAAGAGTCTAAGACGGCCAATATTGGGTTATTTTGTCCTTGCAGGAGTCTGTCTACAAATTTTGCAAAAAGAATACAATAAATAACCAACTACTGCATGCCTGGGACTTCAAATTTTGTTTTGTTTTGTCTATCATTTTATTGCTTCCTGAATAAAACGAGAATATGACAGTCGGTAGTTCTCCCTTAGCAATTTGAATGTTATCTCCTTACACATAATTTCATTTTAAATCATAAGAATATACCATAAAAAATCTGAAAATACTGCCCAGCCCCACTGCACAAAAGGTTAATTTTAGTGGAAAAATAAGAATTTAGAAGATATTCCACAAAAATGTAGGGGGTTAGTTAGGTGACAGTTTCAGGAGGAGTTATTTCAAAGAAGAAGAAAAAGGGAAAAGGCACGTTGAGCTGCTGGCTCGCTTAAAGTGTAGAACAGGAGAAGAAGAAGGTAAGGTAAGAAGGGGGCGTGTTTCAGAAGTGTACAGAGGCATGCTGGGTATTGGGAGGGGGGTACCTGTACGTGCGGTTCCTCTGATTAACGGATGCAGTGCGTGCAGGGCTCTGCTGGGGGTGCGCCATGTTGCGCGTCGGGCTCGAGACGTAGTCGTTAGGGACAACGGGTGGACGCACCGGCTCGAGCGTCCGGTATGGGGAGTGTCGCCTGCGAGAGGGTCAGGAGGACAGGAGTCGAGGGGGGAGGAGGAGGAGGAGGAGTAGGGAGGGGGCATCCACAGAGAAGAAGTGAAGGGAGAAGAGGGGAGGAGGAGGAGGAGAGCAAGAAACAAACAAGTGCAAACTTAAAAAAATGGGGTGTGACAGGTGGTGAACGTTGGGGTTGGCTGGGGTGAATCCTCAGGTGTTGGAGGGTGGAGTCAGGACAAGTCACTGCTGTCGGCTAAAAAAACACACTTCTTACATAAAGATCTTTTATCTACGAGCACAGAAGAGGCAGTAATGTGGGTTTCATTTAAGATCGGGGTGTCAAACTCAAGGCCTGCGGGCCAAATACGGCCCATGGTACAGTTACACCAGGCCCACCAGATCCTATCCCATTTTTATCATAATTCGCCCACTGTGAGGTCCACAGATTTCCTCCAGTTAAAAATGTAAACTTAACCATGATGATTTAAAATATCCTTGTTAAGTCATAAAAATGAGAAGAAGTAAAACGTTAAAATAATTACATAAAAAGTCAGGAATGCAGTAAAATTCATTTGTTTTCATTTCATATTCTTAATTTTGCATCTCACAGTTATGACGCAAAGTTATGGTTTTGACTTTATATTTCATATGTTGACCCTTTTCAATTCACAATTTTGACTTTTATCTCATAATTTGACCTTTTAGATCCTCAGTATTAAATTTTTAAGTAATATTTTGACCTGTAAATCTTATGATTATGAATTTTTTCTCATGTTTTGATGCATGCAGCTCCTTACTTTGACTTTTATCTCATAATCTGACCTTTGGGATCCCCAATTTTAATTTTTAAGTAATATTTTGACCTTTCAAACTCAAAATTTGAATGTTTATCTCATGCTTTTACATTTTAAACCAATGATTTTGAATTTATCTCATATTTTGACTATTAAGAACCATAAGTTCAACTTTCTATCTCATATATTTGCCTTTTAAAAACATTATTTTGACTTCAAATGCCGTGTGTTGAACTTTTGAGCTAATATGTTTGAAAATCTAACTCAGATTTTGAGCCTTGAAACTTATAATTTTGATCTTTTTCAATTTCAAATGATTTATCATCAGTGCTAGAGCTTTTCCACCCATAATTCATTGCTGGTGAAAATGAGGTTGACAGTTTATGGTCAAATGTGGACCCTGCTCGGCCCTGAGGTTGGACCAAATTCAGAATTCGGCCACTACTGTGATTAAGTTTGACATCCCTGACTTAAGACATGGGACAGAAAAGTGGGTCGTTGAGCTTTTATTTTTCAATGGGACGGGACCGTACCTGGAAAAACGGCGGCAAAAAGTCTGATGTACAGAAGTCTTCTGATGCATTATCTTTAACACTAATAGCAGGAAAATTTAAGCCGTTTCTTACGAGTTTGTTTTATTCATCCCCTTTCCCATTAAGCCTTATTTTTCTAGAAAGTAGGGATGTACCGATGCATCTGTCTTAGAACCTTTTTCAGGCTGGATGCTTGAGAAGCTTGGCTTGATTTTCAGACAGCCTGCATGAGTGCTGTGTCTCTTACACGACTGACACCTCTCGACCAAAATGGGCAGGAAAATGATAGAAAGACCCATTTTCCTTGCTGTAGCATGCAAGTCCATACTGGTACAATGTTTTTAAACTGTTTTATGATGACCCTGATGAAGGCCACAAGCTTAAATGCATCTGTTTAATAAGGCTGTTCTCTAATAATGCATGTGATCAAAGTCTGGTTGATGCATGTCAGAATTAAAACATACTTGCTGAACTGCAATAACAGGTTTCTGGACTGAAGCAAATAAAAACAAAAGCTCAAGAGAGCATGAAAGGATTATGAATGAGAATATTCAAGGGACCAGAACGATATGAATTTAATTCCTGCCTACACATTCTCAAGTAGAAACATATGAGGTGATTTTTAGCACGACAGCAGCGCTTTGTAGCTTTTGGTGACAGAAAAAAAAACAACAACCCAGAGGTTTATTGACCAGGGCTTGAAAAGATGTGCTGGTATGTAAATTTCCCAGCTGACACAGCGGGGTGACCCAACTCTGAGCACTGTTGCTATGGCGAAACACTGCTATGAGGAATATGGGGCAGCCAGGAGTGGGCGGGCTGGGTCACAAAACACACAACTGAAAGTAAAATTTCATAAACAAACAGAGGAAGAATAAGAGTGGAGAAAGGATTAAATTAAAATCCACAAGTAAAGATGTCCGCCCGTAGCCTCAGGCTGCGGCAGGAGGTGCATCATGGAGGGTTGGAGCTGTGGTTGATCGGCATGCGTCTTGAAGGGACACACACGCTGACACACACACACCCACCCTTGGAGGTCAATATGAAGGGACGGACACGCTCAAGTCACTCACAAAGTCAACACACAGACAGCTCGAACATACACGTTATCCTGCATAAACACAGAGAGAGCTTTGACACCCAGGACGGTCCCACAGGTGACAAAAACACAACATGAATGTGCTGCACTATCAGAGTCCCTGCAGGGTAAGAGACACCTTCAACAGTCAGACACACAGAACAGAAAACATCTCCAGCTTTAAGACAAGAAATAAACACAATAAAAAACAATATTAAATCTCCTATAAAGAGAGAGACACTCAATCAGGGTGAGAAATTACCTTTAAATACTGTGGATTATGAAGGATCTGACCTCTGTGTCATTGGCTGCTATGGGTTTAAAAGGAGAGAAACTCATAGTGTGCCTCAATCCTATTGAGAACTTCTGGAGCATCCTCAAGCTAAAGATCTATGTGGGTGGGAGGCAGTTCACATCAGAACAGCAGCTCTCGGAGGATATACTGACATCTTGCAAAGACATTCAAGCAGAAACTCTCCAAAAACTCACAAGTTCAATGGATGCAAGAATTGTGAAGGTGATATCAAAGAAGGGCACCTATTTAACATCTAACATGTAACTTTCAGCAAATATGACCTCCTAATGCTACAAATTCAACAAATGACCATTTTCAGTTTTTACAACCTATAACATGTTTTGAAACTCTGTTGTGCATAATAATATGGAACAGTGCATTTTTAGTTATCATTGGGAGGTTTGTTTAATAAAATCTGAGTTATGCTCTAACAGTTGACTTGAAAATTATACTGACTTTCATTTACATTGACTATTTAGGAGAAATCAGAGAAAAATATCATTTGCATAACGCAACGGAGTAACATCTTTAGCCCATCGTCATTCAGGGAGCTAAAATCAACCATTTATGATGCATTGCAATGCAGATGTGGACGATTCTGCATCAGTGCAATGACAGAACATAAACAAAGCATACTGACGTTGCTTGCAGCTTTTCATGCTTTTTAATGATATTCTATTTCAAACCTGGCCTTACAGCCTTCACAATGATACATGGAGGTGTGATGATAATACCTGCCCCCGGGATGCCGTGATGCTCGCTTTTCCCTTTGCAACGTGGCATTCATTTTTTACGCCTCTGTTACTACCTCCAGAGACACAGAGGGGGTCACTTCGCCCCCCTTTTACACCTCCATAATGTTCGTCGTGAAGGTGAAACGTCAGAGGAGTGTAAATATCACAGCTTTCAGCGTCACTGTGAACTGGGCTGAAGTAATTAGGGAGGACTAGACATGCTGTGCTCGAAAATTAGAGAACACATAAAAAAAAAGGCCTTTCTGAGCAAAAATGGACAGGCTCTTACTGTCAATGATGATTCTCATCACAGGCAGCTTTAACTCAGTGTGTCCTGTATGTTAAAATACCATTGCAATCATTAAATATGGTAGTAACAACTGACCAACAATATTCCCTTACAAAATGTTGTATGGTTAAGAAATTTATCTTTAGGTTGTTTTTAGGTTGACCTGACAAAGACAATTATCTTCAAGTGGCACCTTTGGATTGGTTTTGCAATTTTCTTTCATCCCCCTGGCATAACAGGTGAAAAATTTAGAGGTAAAGAATATATTTAATAGAGATAGGATTGCAATCATAAAAACAATCAGCAGTTTCAAATCCAGGAGTTTATAAAACTAAATTAATCTATAATAGACTCTACAGCACATGTAATGACAGATGTCAGGCCTATTTAGTTTAGATTCCTCATATATTCTTTCAGGGGTTTTAAAGCTAAATTAAGTCTTGAGCCTGCAGTTTGTCAGTGAACAAAACTCAACATGATCCAGCTGATATTTGCCGGTAATTTCCCACCATGATTGGCGCTGCCACAAAGAACAGTTGATTTGCTGTCGGTGACCTTTGTGATATTTCCCTCCTGTGCCCTGGCATTAGACAAATGCCAATAAAAGGTTGAAGCCCCGAGAGTTGAGAGCTCCACACCTGAAAAACAGACAGCTAAAACTGTCTCAATCACAACAGAAGGGGCTTCCCGAAATCAATTACATTATTTCTTCTTCGAGAGATCAAACTGCCTGCTGAAATTTGACTGTTTTATATTTCGAATCCACTCTGACTCATTTATAATGTCAGCGTTTGTAGCTAGAGGCTGTTTGGTTACTATAACTAAAGCACACTTTAGGCTTTTGCATTTTCTGAATGAACTTTGCATGCTGACATCATATTTGTTTTGGTTTCCACCCACAAAACAAACACGTGCAACGCATGCAAGTCAGGCTGAGGACTAGAAACTGAACGCAAAATCTTCCCTAATATGCATTTATTAGATTACACAGATTCATGCAAGTTTTTTAAAGTGCTGTCCCTATAGAACTGCAAAGCTGGCTGATTATTTCTTGCCTGCTTTGCGTTGAAACATCTCTGTGTCTTGCAAAGAATTAAAAAAGGAAGTATTTACAAGAAGAGAAGTCTAGGAGATGTTTATTCTGAGAGCATATCTGACCTTTTACTTCTGAAACTGAATAGGAAGGGTGCATTCTGACACAGAAAGAGCTCATAGAAATAAACAAAAGAAATGTTAACGCTCTGGATCTGTTACTGTTAGGCTTAAAAATGTTATAGTGAAAGAACAATCTACATGCAGGTAGAAGACGTCTAATTACTGTGTCAGGGCTGGATGCTGGCTGACGGCCAGAGGGTGTCAGCTGGACTCCTTTGTGCATTTTTGGGTATTGTTAGCAAAACCACGTGTTTAATGCTGACGTGCTCAGGAGAGTGAGGATGGGAAGGGTCAGCTGCACTTTTATGGGCACCTGGTGCACTTTCCCAGGCCTGATCCAGCTCACCACATACCGGGTGTCCAGGGCCCGGTGGGCTGGTCCAGAAGTGAGGGGCGGCCCATGCCCCTCCACAACACCCAAGGAGCTTGGAAGATACATGGAGAGATGGGGCATAGGCCTGGCCAGATCGGGAGGGCAGAGCAGTACAGGACCTGACCTGACCAACTAAAATTGTACTAAAACCAATTTTTTGGACCAGCACACCTTGGTGATGCTGTTGGGAGATTTATTTACTCTTGTATGCATTTCAATAGGATATAAACTGGGCGGTGTGTTCTGGGCATGCTCCACAGTCTCTGCACCAGGCATTGACCCCAAAGTCAAAAAGCACAAATTCTAAGCATTACTTAAGCTGCGATGTTGTCTGCTTTAAGATATCAGCATAAGCTAGGCCGATAAAGTGCATGGTATTTGAACCAAAAGTGAAATGTAGGGGATCTTACACAGCAACAGAAGCAGTCCAGTTAAAGACCATGATAAAGCCACAACCACAGAGCTACTTTGCATGTAAACATGACTGAAACTCTGAACTGTCTTTAGCTGGAGTAAAAACATGGAAGTAAAATTCCAAATGATTTTGTCTTGAGTCTATTAATAACTGAAGTCAGAATGCAGCCTTTAAGTTTGAACCTTGTCTTCTTTAGTTGTGACACTTGTCGGATTAGTGCTCTTAAAAGGGAAAACTTCAAAGTCTCATTTCCTTTCCCTGTGTTGTGTTGTCTTCATGTTGATTTTTCTTACCAGCATGTTTGTTTTAAACAGAAGACACATGATCATGAAGTGTTCCTCTTTCCAGACTTCCAACTAAAAGAGGAACAAGCTTGTGTGGAAGATGAGTGACTGAATCACCAACCATTTCAGCATTTGCAACATGTCTATAGTGCTCAAAATCCAGTTTCCTCAAAATTATATGGCATGTTTTTTAAGCAGGAACCCTAGAGAGGCTAATTTCAGCAGGCAGTTTGAAAAGAAAATCACTGAAAAGAAAGTGAGAATGGAGCCAATTAGGTTGAAAAAGGGATACTTGAGACCCCGTCCTAACAGCACAGAAGATCCCCAAACAAAGCATACCACTGTGACGAGATCTGGTACTGAAATTTATCTCAAACCACCCTGAGGACACTAATTAAACAAGGAGGTGAAGGGGTGATGATGAAACTGAAGGCAACCGGGTCCTTCCGAGGGGTGCTGGTTACTTTTCAAAAGCTACACCAAAACACAGCTATGCTCTGAAAAGCCTCTGACGGACACAACTCCGCATCCATCATGACCACCTGAACGCGCATCAAGGTGTCGGGCAGCGTTACATACCCAAGGGTCCCTTTCCCTGACATGGGCGGGCTGGGGGGCTTCTGTGTGGGGGGATTGGTGCGAGGGAGTCCACCTCCTCCTCCGGCTTTCATGTTCTGAGCACTGGCCTGTGGGAGGAGAGAGTGAATGTGGAAAAACTTTAGAGAGAGGAAAATAAGAAGAAATTGAAACTTTGACTACTAAAGTCTGTCCTACAAAGGAAATGTTTGACATTCTGAGACGAAAAATTCCTTCATTGCTGTTTTAGATGAGAAAACTGATACATTTTTTCCTTTTGGTGAAAAAATATCATTAGCCGCAGGACTCAGTCAGCTTAGCTTCCTTTCTAAACTGGAAAAAGGGAGAAATAGCAAGCCTAACGGAAGCCAAACCCCACAGACTAGACCTTCCAAAGCTCATTGATTAATGCCTTTTATCTCGTTTGTTTAATCCCCATAAATTGGTAAATCAGATTAAACAAATGAGATTTAAAGTGTTACATAGTGTGATTTTTTCAACCTTTGATTCCACTTTTGTTTACAGTCTTCCAGCTGGATAAGTTTAGCCTCTTCCACTTCATATTAAGCAGAAAGAAATAAGAGTGTTGCTGATCAACTCAACTCAAGAAGCTAACGAGTGCAACAGAGATCAGCAGTGTGGCTCCAGAACTAAAAATCCCATTCATTTTCTCCTGAGTGGATTGGATTATAAGTCATCATGCCCTAACCATCCAAGCTAACCTTGTAAAACGATGGTAAATGCGCCTGCAGGGACACAGGTTAGAATGATATCAACCTAATTTCAAGAAAATCACAGGGTGGTTTTACATTAGGGACTGGATCCTAGTACACCTAACCCTGGGGTCTGGTTCTATTTGGTCAGTGTAAACGCATGTGTGCAGGCGCTGTGCCTAGGTATGCTTGATGAGGTGGTGTGGGTTTGGAGGGGTAGGTAGGAGAGCTGCACTAGAACTAGACTACAAAAACCACAAGGTGTTGAAAGTGACTAATTACTTTTACTTAAATTACTGTAATTGAGTAGTTTTTAGTGGTACTTGTACTTTGAGTACATTTTGATATCACTACTTTTACTTCTACTAAAAACCAGAGTACCTGTACTTTCACTTGAATACCTCTGTTGACTACACTGTATTCCAAATCTAGGGTATGTGTCGGCAGAGTTTCCCATCATGCCCTTCAGCACAGTGTTTAGCTGTGTTTTATTTGTGAAGCTATTACCTGTTTTACAGTGATCCCTGCTGGGGTTGGTTTGGTCATTTTTCAAGTGGACCGTTGTCGTTTTTGTTGTTAGACAAATTTGCACCATGAGCGAAGTTATCCACCGAGTTAGAGTTCCTGCCTGTTACCTAAGCCGCATAGTGCATATTCTTATCAGTATGTATTGCCAAGAGTTACAGCGGTTGTCATATTGTAAGATATGTAACCCTTTCAAAAGTGTAGTTTAACTTTATGTGTTGGGATCAATAAACCCTTTAAAAGTGATCAATTTAACCCTACATGTGTAAAGTGAACTTTTTTGCAGTGTATTTGACTTTAAAATAGAGGTGGGTCTTTACCTGAACATCCTGATTGAAGATCTTTCTCTTGTTTTTTGGTAGATTTACAGATCAGTACTTTTACTTGAGTAAATTTTAACCAGAACTACTGTACTCTTACTCTAGTACAGTAGTTGTGTACTTTTTCCACCTCTGCAAACAGTCCTACATTGTCACAGTGATGCCACTGATGTATGGAGCTCACTACTACCCTTGAAATGTTTACCATTCCTGTAAATTTTGGCTGAGAACGTACATCCCAGTGGATTGTGGGATATGTAGTTTGCTCAAATGATGCATAAATCTGTGTACCTTTGTCTTTTCTCTATTTTCTGTTTTTACATCGATCAAATGTTTTATAGTCACATCAGGCATCTGGCTGGCTTGGTTCCAAGTTTAAAAAGTCAAAATAAAGATTTTTTAAAACATCAATGGAGGATTTAAATGGGGAAATTTACTTCTGAAACCAGATCTGCTGAAAAAGTGGTAGGTCACTGTTGAGCTCTACTCCCAAAATGTCAAACCAATCAAACAAAAACAAACTTCATGAAATTATCAGACAGACAAAACATAATAAAACATGGCTCTCACAGCACTTCAACTTAAAAAGTCACAACCCCTCCCCTCCTCTTTAAAAGTCTTACCTTAAACCTTTGCAACCACTAGGGTTGATTATAAAGACAAAATTAGGCAAGCAGAAAAGGAGAAAGAAGAAGAAATCAGAGAATTAGTTAGGGAAGTGAGAGAGAGAAAAACAATTTTTCATGCATGTTGTCCATAAAGCCAAGCTGGTTAGACTCAGGCAACAATGGCTCACTGTGAAATCTGAAGAATTTGTTCTTCTAAGGTGGAAGCAAGTGATTCGATTAACGAAAACAAGCTTGTCTTTGTTGAGAGAGTCAGCATAGAAACTAGCTTTTAAAAAATCATTCATTTTCATTATCATGTTAAATACAATCAAACAGCACAGGCACTTGTTAACGGTAGAAAGGAGCATAATAAACTGAACTCTTGCCCTTCTGTTTCCCGCCTTGCTGCAAAGCCGCAGACATTGATTATTTCCTTCTATTACTTCTCACTGAAACCCAGCAGAGATTAGCTGACCTCTGAGAGTCCTTTCTTTTGCATTTGTGCAGTGCAGAACCCAGTTAACACAAGCACAATCACAAATAAGGTGTGTTTATCATGTTAACATTTAAAATTAAGCACTAGAAACCAGTACAACTTAAATATTTGACCCTCGAAGCATCTGTTTGAATGCACCTAAAGATCTAAAGAAGTGAAACTACACTTTTTCACATAAATCAGCAAGTATTCTTGTAAAACAACACAAACAAAGAGTAATTAAACATTTTCCAAGATTAAGATACAGTCAATCTAATTAACTTTTTAAGTTGGCTAATGATTGCTTTGCCTGAGCTGAAAATTTCCGGAGGTGAAAGAAAATGTTTCACTATAAATATAATCACAAAACACTGCCAGTCTAAGACTCTTTGTTTCCTCTAGCAGCAGTAATTAAACTGTACAATTTCATCTAAGTGATAAAAACTGAGACATGATTTCCACCTTAACTCCATGGCCCATGTCATCCAGCATGCTGTAGTCGATGGGCTTGCGAATGTAGCGCACAGGCCTCTCGGGATTGGCTGGGGCGATGATCTTGTGTGTGCGGGACGTGTTCTTGTTGGTGGTGAGGATGCCGATCTCCCGCCGGGCCACCTTCTCTTTGTGGATGTCCACCGTCTGAGGAAATGAGACTTTTCTTAATAACTAGCACAGGCTTTTTAAATTAAGAATCTGATAAAATTGCAGCTTATTAGTGTCTTAACCCTAAGGGCTGCAGCGAGTTTACTATGAGAAAACGACTGAAGAAAAACTCTAACTTCACTGTGAAATCAATGCAAAAAAAGATCTTTTTAAACCAGAGTACAGCTCTAGGATTTGCATACACTGCAGATATGATAATTTATGCACAAACAGATGTGTAGGCACTTTCTTCAGCAAAACTTTACTACTCATAAGGCTACAACAAAAATAAAGCCAAGAGTAATGCCAAAATTGTAGGCAGAAGATCTAATCTTATCTCATGGCCCTTCTCGGCTAAGTTTGGTTTGCCCGTTTTCAGCCAACCTGTGAGATGTGGTTGATGGAGGACTCCATGCGGCGGAGCTGCGACGCCTGGATGTCGAGCATCTGCAGGACATTGTTGGCCAGCGTGTTGATCAGGTAGGCTACGCTGGCCAAAGACTGGGTGGTGTAGTTCTTGGTCTCCTCCAGAGCCCTCTGCTTGTCTGGAGACTGCACAGGGGAAAGAGTTGGAAGTGAAATTTTGCAGTGAGTAAAAGATAAGACATAGGTCACAAACAGGAAGCTGAATGAAATATGTGGCAGAAAAAAGGAGGGGGAGTTTCAGTAACAAGACACAAGATTAAAGCCAAGTTTAAAAAAATAAAAAAAGTCAGTATGTTCGATTAGCTGTGGTTAATAAAGCAGCAGTCAGTGTGACTGAGTCTGCAGGGGAATTAGTCGGGTGGGTTCAGCGTGGGCACATCAATGGGAGCATCAAAGGCCAGACAGATCAGCTAATATGTCTGCTAGGAAGCTGTATCCTTCTAAAGCATTCAGAACCACACTATACAAGTCTGAATCACTGAAAGACTTGTAAATCATTGCTTATCAAAACATTTTTACAGAAAGGATGGCTAATATTGCTTGTGTCTTAATCTAAAATACCTGGATTGAAGCTTTAACAATGCATCAGCGGCAGTAAACTTCCTACCTGCAGGGTTTTAACTGTTTTGTCACTAAAAAAGACAATTTAACTTTGAAAAAAAATCATAAAGCTCCAAAATACAGGTAGCTTCAACAGTAAAGAGAATATTTATACGGCACCTTAATGCTGATTTTACATATAAAGTTTTAGACAAACCTGAAATTCAGCAATTTGTTGAGCCATGAAATGTTCAGTTTAGATTTAATTTCAAAGCAAAAAAGACTAAACAACTTGAATGTTAGAAGATGCAGTTTTGTGATGTGGCAGCAATGACTTTAGTGTTTTCTACATGTGTACACCCACAAGTCTGAAGAGAAGTACTTCCCCTGAAATCCTCCTGATTGTTTGTTAACTTATTCACCTCACAGCCAGAGACTGTCCCCGTCAGATGAGGCTAGTAGGCAGTCTTTATGTCTTTTATGGTGGCAGCACGACGTAAAAATAATGCCATAGAAGTGGGAGACAGACCAACAGTCTGTGGTGCTGTGCTGTGAGATTTTTTGCCTTTTTTTAATCATTGCTATGTGTAGTTTGAAAAAAATCACAATGTCAATGAAAGATTTCCTACTGTGCTCACCCCGACTTTACATGGGAAATCTACTAGAGGCCTTGCATAAAAAAGTACGGGTCAAATCTGTGAGAATAACCATGCCGTTTATGTTCTCACATGTTTGCTTATTTGCACCTGAGATGTATAATTTTGTTGTGACTTTGATGCATCTGTTGCAGGGAAAGAGTAAAGTGAAGAATGTGCTGATGAGGTAGGAAACCCAAAAGGCTTCACCACATTATAATTAGATTTTGTAACAAATGTAGCTCACTCAGAAAAGTTCAGGATATTTCAGGATTTTTGCATGTGATTGAGGTATATATGTGTTTTTAATTGTATTCTCATTTTAAAAAATAAGACACAGAATCAAGAGATGAATCAATATTGAAAGCATTAGGGCAGCAAATCATTTAGGTGCTTTTATGCAGAAAGCCAGAGCACACTTCCTGCTTCTCTAAGTTTGATGATTTGAAGCTTTTCTTTGTATAATATCCTGGCAAATGGATTAAATTGTTTGGGGCTTGTGGTGGGTGTGATTTGCATTTTTACTTTATCTGACATGTTATTAAGTGAAATGTTCTGCAATATTATTGAGTCTAAAACTAACACATGCAACCATGAAACATCGACATTCATTATTAAGTCCAGACCAAGCTTTTCTTTTGTGTTTTGATTGATTACAGAATAATCTGGGTCACATCTGCCTTTGGTTTATGATTGCATATTGACTTTTTGATCGATCTTACTTGTTTCTTTCAGTTTAAACTTACAGTGATGGTAAACTGTGGTGGCGGACCCTCAAAAATCTAGTGCTCCCTATAGATTTATCTTTACAGAGCAACCCAACTTTTGTCCTGCTGTCCCACTGAACTTTAGAGCTTTAATTATAAGCTGAATCAGAGTTGATTTACATCTTCTTTATTGGTCTATTTATTCTTAGATAATTATGAAATCAACTGAGTAGAAGACACGGATTAAAACTACAAACAGAGGGGGTCCCCATGATTTCAAACAGCAGCACCCTCGGCGGTAATATGTCTATTCTCTTTCATGTGAAACTCAGAAAGCTTGTGATGTAATATACATTTCTGCAGAAATCCGGAGCATTCAAATCCCTTAAATCACCACAAAGGCACAGCCGGTGAATAAAGAGCACCATTTGAGGGGGTGAGGCGGGAGCAGCAGAGCCAGAGCATGAAGACAAACAGGTTATGTGGTGAAAGTCAGGAGTGCTGCTTCCTGCAGGGCACAAAAGAGACATTTCTGATCTATGAGACAGACTCGCTAATACACTGGCGATACTATTTTTTGTTGCAGAGGGTGGATGCACGAACAAAACTACTGAAACTGATGTACGAGTTAGGTTGGTAACAGGAGAAAACACCATATAACTTCAGCAGCAGGGTGGTGTTAATCATAAGAATTTTCTCTCCTGATACCAAGAACTTTACTCAGAGTACCGATTACAAATCCTCAATCACTGCTCTATTTTCAGTACATCAAATCCTTAAAACAGTGTGAAACCTTTTCAGATGATTTCAATGAGCCCTCAGAGACACTGTGATACCCAAAACAGGATTATATTTCACAGCTGAAAAACTGTACTTAATTCCAATTGATCCTCCACATCTAGCTGATTCCCAATCAGGCTAATGAGGTCTCCACTGACCCTGACACCAGTCCAAATTGGCATGTCAAGTAAAACGTCCTCCTTAAAGTTAAGGACCAAGTCGAGGATGTTCACAATACATAAGGTTTTAGAGAAGAGCTGATTTATCCACAGAGATCTCTTTCTCTCTAAACAAACAGTTCAGTTAATCTCGGTAGAAGTGCAGAAAAAATCTATTTTTTGTCAGAAACATACATTTACATGCAATTAGATTTTTTATGGTGTTAGTGCAACTAAAACTGGACTTTTACTAACATTTCAAGATTTTAATCTTACTGTAAAACATGTAATTTCTTCATTTCTCTAGGTTTGACTAACACGCCTAGCTAATCTGAGAGGGGGTCCACTTAATCTTGCAAGTATTCACATCAAAAGGACTTCAATCTGGACTGAGCATTCTGGGCATCAAGGTTATTATTAGCTAAAACTGACTAAATAACTAAAACTAAAGCTTCACAAAAAAATAAAAACTAACTGAAACTTAATTCTGTACTTACAAAACTAACTAAAATAAAATAAAATTAGAGACAATAAGCTCCTTAGTTTTAGTCTTTGACAGTAGCAGATTGACTGACATGGACACCCAAGCCTGGAGAGAGTAAAATCACCTCATTTTGTTTGGAAATACTTTATACTGTCGTCATTTTGGGTCTTGAGTTGTATACAAACATAAAAATTAAATAAATAAAGACAAACGGGGCGCGCAAGTCTACGGCGCGACTCATGTACACGGGCAGCCCGGGTTCAAATCTGGCCCGTGGCCCTTTGCTGCATGTCTCTCCCCACTCTCTCCCGTTTCCAACTCTATCTACTGTCCTCCTCTATCCAATAAAGGCCTGAAAAGCCCAAAAATCAATCTTAAAAAGAAAAAAAATAGATAAGTAAATAAAGAGAAAAGTGAAGAGCCCTTTTGGGTCTTGCCCCTTACAAGTTCCCCATTTTGCCAATAAAACTACAACTAACACTAAAACTAATAAAAACTAAACTAAAACGAAGCATTTTAACAAAATAAAAACTAGACTAAACCAACAAACCAAAAGAAAAAAACTAATAAAAACTTAAATGAAATTCAAAACAAAAAGTAAAAATGAAATAAAAATAAAAACTAATGAAAAATCCAAAACTATAATAACCTTGCTGGGCATGCTCCACCATTTGCTAAATGAAGCAGAAGTTGCAGTGTTCTGCCTTCATAAACACTATATTTGAAACAAAAATGAGCAGTAGGTTTAAAAAATGTATATATGTAGCTGTAAAATTGTTCATGTTTTTGTTGTCTGACTTGTATCCCGTTAACTGCATCAACTGGAACAAGGTTCAGGAGTAACTGGCAGAAAAGCTGCATGTTGCTGCGGTCAATAAACTGATTTCCCCTGGGTCCTGTCCACAGGGACAAGGACAATATTCTAGTCAAATATCCTAATCGAGCTATAACCACAGCTTAACTTATCAGTGCATGTAAATGTACGGAGTCTTCCTATAAATGGCACTTTTATTGTCTTTTATTATGTGCTTTTGTGATAAATATTTTCTTATTTTTATTCATTTCAACCATGTCTCCTTCCTCACAGTAAAATAAGCCTTAAGGGTTTGTTACAGGGCTGGGCAATTAATCGCAGATTAGATTAAAACTAATGCAATCTGCTGCAATTTACAAATCGCAGAAGGTGCATTATTTCTTGAACCTTAAACTTGTTGTGTCAAAATACCAGTTTAAAACATTTTTTTTTTTGCAGTAGAGACGCTATGCACTTAACAATCGCAAATTTAATCGCAATTGCAATATTGGGTTAAATTAAAAAAAGAAAATCACAATTAGGCTAGATTATTTTCTCAAATCGTTCAGCCCTAGTTTGTTACTACAAATTTAAACACTCCTTTGGATGAAACTCCCAGGGTTGCAACGTCTTGCTTCTTATTGTTATGCAATAATGTTATGCCTCCAAATCAATAATAATCTAAAGCCCCTCCATCAGGCGGGGTTGCAGCAGAGCTGCCACTAGACTGTATTCAAGTTTCTTTAATCAAAAGCATGCATGAGTTTTGGAAGAAGTCGTCTGTATTTTTAACTCTTTCTGGCTGAAAATATTGCAGGGCGGCAATATGCACAAACACCACCTCTTCTCAGCTGTTTCTCTAACTATAGGCTCACTTCAGTTTTCTCAAATCCCACAAGAGGTTCTTCAAAGTAACAGAGAATATCTCCTGACTGTGCTTGGCATCAGACATGTGAAATAAAGGTTATCCGAGTGCACACACCTGTAGGATATGTAAAACAACAGGATGAATCAAACATTTCCACAATCCTAACCACAGAAGTGTCTACAATTGAAGAACACTTATGAAAACTAACAAGTTCAACAAGTGTCCACTCCTGTGTGACTAATGGTGCACAAAACCAGGCTCAGAGACAGACAAGCAGGGTGAGGATTTAAACTAAAGCTAAGAGTGAGAGGTGAAGTATCCTATACAATATCCCTTCAGCAAATATTTCTGTCCAGCTGATCTATAAGTGGGAAAATCCGTCTGACAGCAGCAGAGAAAACAGGGCAGCATGCCAGGCGAGAAAGCAGCCAACATCCAAGGGCTGCCACCACCGCCGTCATTGCAGGACAACCTGTCAGACCTGATCAGCCCTGTTCTTCAAGGATGTCAAATTTCAGCATCACACTTTGTCAGACCCTCTCTCGGCTTACACCGTGGTCCTAAATTTGAACCCCCGTGATAACAGGCGTGTAAATCAGGGGTTGGGAGTGGGGCTGGGCAACATATCAAGTTTTTAACATATATTAAAACACTTTCAAATAAGAAATAGAGTAAAATAAACTGAAGAAGGGAGTGCTTCAGAGACTCGGTAATAAGTTTCTTTGGGAATGGGATACATGGAGTTGATGAATACAAAAGAACAAAATCCAAGGCCCTCTGTTCAAACATTAAAAAGCATTTGATGCCTAATAAAAAACATGTTAATGTTTGAAGAGAGTGCATTGGAGTTTTTTTCTATTTTTTCAAGATGGGTTAAAAAGAGACACTCAGTAAAAAGATTGCTTGCAGAAAGAACCACCAACTATAACGTGATTATTGACCAAAATATAATGCATATTAAGTGTTTAGTAAAGGTGGGAAACTATCATTTTATGTGTTAGATCATTTTAATGTGGGGAGGCGTTTCCCTTACTCCTCTTCAGTTTAATCCCTGCTTTAACTTCTCTCAAAAATGAGCCCAAAACTGTTCATCTATGACTTCTAATTTACTTGCCGATGTATGAAACAGGTTTCAATATCATTTCCTTCTAACTAGAATCACATTCAAGTTTCAAATTCTGGTATTGTGACACATTTGTAATTTCTTTACAGATGTAAATATCAACGAATATTCTGTGTTATCACCATTCAGATGAATAATCCAGACATGATCTCTGGTTCATTTCGCCCAGCCATTAGTAGGAGGAGGCTCAAAAAACCTAAATGTCTGAAATAAGAGCTCAGACCTGAAAATACCAAATCTAAAGCTGTGAATGGGACTTGTTGCACTCACAGGCTGCAAAATAACGTTAACAATCTTTCACAGGAAACGTTGACTCATGTGAAAAAATGACACTACTATCCCAATTTATGAATGAAGACCAGAAAACACTCACACAGGGTGCAAACAGAGCATTTTACGCAGTTAAAAGCCAAAATGTGGGGTTGCATTATGCAGCTAAGGGGGTGTTTCAATGCTACATCATAAATCAGTTTGGTAACACTGTCACGGCTGGTTTTCATCTGTCAACCACAGCTCATTAGAGATTAATCTGTCTTGATATCTCGTCCTACATCTCCAGCCGATGAATGATCAGCTGGCTGCTGAAGCAGGCAGTGATTGATCCCGCAGAGGGCAGGGGAAATTGATTTTCACGGTGCCTGTTTGCTTATTTAGTCCGTAGGGTGATCCAGAGCTGGCTAGCAGGCTAGCTGGCTAACACATTAGCACACGGTGGATGTACAACTCACACACAGTGTTATATCGAAAGAAATACAATAAAACAAAGCTGGCTGATATCTATTGACCTCGACAAAGAAGGGCGTTTATGACTTGAGAGTTATTTGTCAAATAAAACGCCCTGACAGAGGGTTGTTTTTGCGCTAGCTGAGGCAAGCTAGCCAGCTAGTTCACGGCTGCATCACAACGATGGCGTTAGCCGCAGCTAGCCCGTTAGCATCAGCCCCAAAAATAAAAGCGACACCGTCTTTCCTTGACAGCCTACCTGGACATAGTTGCTCTCGCAGTACTCCGCGACTCTTTCCAAATTGGTGAAACTGTCCAATAATGCGCTTCGTCCTGCTGGAATTTCTTCTTCCAGGAGCATTTGTAACTCCGCCATTTTCACATCTTTATCACAGCAATGAGTGTGTATGTGAATGTGAGAGGGCTCAGTGGCGCCCCCAGTGGACACACACGGGGCTCTCCCATCAGCTGGTGGGGAGTGCAGGGTTTCCCATATTTAATAATGTTTAAAACAGAAATACATTCAAGCAGACCCTGTCTTGTTAAAGTGGTTATGTGGTTTACAAAATAGGCCCCTTTAACCACTTAAGTGTGGGTTTATAGCAGTGACAGTTTTATTGGTCTTCAGCACAAAGATACTCTATTTCTGCAAACTAGAAACATTAAATACTTGTAATAAAATCAGTTTCTTTTTTAATCTCCTTTGGGGTATCCCTCTTTTGTCACTACCTTTTAACAGGCTCAGTAACACAGGAGAAGGCCTGGATAAGGAGAGGAAATAGAAACTGCCCAGGGGCCCTTTAGCAGCACAGATAAGAGCCATCCAATGGCCTCTGAGGCTCAAACCAGATTATAACCAAGGGTGGAAAGAGTACAAGAATAAAGTAAAAGTCAAGTATACTCAGATTAAAATTACTTAAAGACTAGTAAAATCACTGCTCTATAAATCTAAATTAGTAAAAGTAAAAAGTAATTCATTTACTGTTTACTCAAAAAACAAAAGCAGCTATTTTAGATACCTGACAGGGTTCAAATGTAAAATAGGATATTTCCATTTTGAGAAAAAGCTAGAACATATGAGTCTTTAACCATGTTGTTTGGTTGCTGGTGCATATTTTGATTAAATTGCAGTGCAACAAATTTTGAATATAATGAGGAAACTTTGGCTTAGTCCCATTTTTAACTTTTACTCCTACCTCTCATTTTTGAGTGCACTTTTCCCCCTGGTGGTAAAATCTTCCCCTGCAAAATGGGATGATCCTTTAAGTTCCTGATGGGTCACTGATGGACATTCATTTGAGCATTTTTAAAATGCCTCATCAAAATCAAAAGGACCATAAGAGATAGAAATAGGCCGTCAGACAAGCAGGCACCAGGCACTGCACATCACCACAAATGCACCATCCCCACTGTGAAGCACGGTGGTGGCAGCATCATGCTGTGGGGATGCTTCTCAGCAGCCGGCCCTGGAAAGCTTGTAAAGATAGAGGATGAAATGAATGCAGCCAAATATAGGAAAAACCTGGTGGGCCATCTTTTTCAGTCTGCAGGTGAACTATGGAGGTGGGAAGTTAAAAAATTACTGATTCTAAAACGACTCAAAAAGTGCAAGCACACAAAAGCACTCAATTAAAATAATTTGGGTGAATTTAATTACTTATTTTCCACCCATTTTTAACACATTTATGATACCACCCTACAAATAAAATCTACTCGGTAAACTTTGCTTCTGAATACTGTATTTGAGATAAATATCCATAAATAAAAATAACACAAACACACAGAAAATCCTCATACATATTTAATAATATGAGTTTTAGCGGTGTCTAAAAAGGGAATGGCATCTTTGAAAACCATGTGGGTTGTCATAATAAACAACAAAACCACAAGTCAAACAAAACTGACTTCCAGGCAGTTCTACTTGGCAGCACATGATGTCTTTTTCTCTACATTGTAGCAGCTACCTCATTTCACAGATGGTAAGAGTGAGAATCTACTCTGTGGACAGTCAGCAGATGCAGTAATATGTGTAAGGCCTCTGATTTCATGGTTAAAAGCAGTGGGAAGACAATAATTTGAAGACTGATGCTGTGAAACTTGTAGTCCAACATTATGGCTCTAAGGGAGATGCACATGAATGATTTGATCCCAGCCATTAGGATTACAAAAAGTTGATTAAAAAAAGGTGTTCCTCTGGCTTCACCATTCAAGAAATACTCTGTTGGTAATTATGCAGTCAAGATGCAAACAGATTAAAGACTAGCTTCTTCTGCTGACTGTGATCCAGGTTTCATCTTTAGGTGTGGAGACCAGCTCTGATCTGACCTCCATGACCTGCCCCTTCAATGGGTGGAGCTTGAGCTGCCGCACCAATGTGCTGAGCAGGACGGTAGCCACAGTGTATGCAAACCTGAAGAAAAAGAGAAAATATAATCAACTGTAAAAGTTACCGGAGCATGGAGGGTAATTCTAAAGTTAGATTTGCTTCTGTGGCTGCACCTGATTAATGTTTTCATTCATTATTATTAGCTCAGTGTCAGCTCAGAGGGACAACTAGGAGTCTGTGGGACTAAATTTACTTAAGCAGGTTCTGATTTTAGTTTTTACCTGAGCTCTGGGCACGTCTGATTCCCTGAGAAGCCAAGCAGACAGAAGCTCTTCTTTACCGACTCTTCTTCAAATCGATCAGGGTCAAATCTGCAGATGCCAAAGGTCAGATAATACTGATTCACTAAATACAATATGCTAAAACCAATGAACATTTCATAGTTAACAGATAATCCTGAAATTAAATGCTGTTAAATCATTTCAACTATCAACTTTTAAACCTTTTATAGAGGATTTATATCTCAGATTGTCTGTCCAGACTATTCACGAGAACCCAACACCTCAAACACTTTAAAAACTTTCACCTCCACAAAGTAATCAGTTTATCCCTCAATGAGAGTTGACATTTGTGCAGAAGTCAGAAAGCCAAGGTTATTCAGCCTGATGTTCATCCCTTGCTTGTGAATGCAATATCTCAAGAATGCTTTGAGGAAATGCCTTCAAACTTTGCATGAAAGTCCATTTTGACTCAAGGATAAACTGATGACATTTTGAGGCTGTGGGTCAAAGATCAAAGGTCAATAAGCCTCATATTTACCCCTTGCTTGTGGGAAAATATCTTAAGAATGCTTGGAGGGGTTTTCTTCAACTTTAGCACAAATGTTCACTCTGACTCAAGACTGAAGTAAAAATATCCTGGTCAAAAACCACCTCAGCCCTTCTTCTTGACCCACCGCTTTACTTTCACTGTCAGGCAGTTGTATAGCTTGCAAAGGCATAACTGCAAGGCAGCAGTTCGAGATGTTTAAAGGTCACACATTTTAGCCCTTTAAGACAAGTTTACATTGTTCTCAGAGGTCCCCAAAACATGCCTGTTAAGTTTGTTGCTGAAAAACACAACCCAATCATTGATTTTTTTTATTTTTTTTTTTGGGGGGGGGGCATTTTTGTGCCTTTATTAGATAGGGGAAGACAGTGGATAGAGTCGGAAACTGAGTTACTGAGCTGTCTGACTCCGCCCCTCTCAGGAAATGGATGAGGCTTAATGGATGTGGCTTGGATCAGGAGAGGAGGGCGGGACTTTCTTCCAACCTGGGGGTGGGGCTAACTCCCTACATGACATCAAGAAGGGAAACAGCTTGTTTCACTAGCATTTGCCCTGTGATAAATGAGGCAGTTCACCATTCTCACTGTCTTATTGTGCATATTATCATGCTATATTTGATATTTGGGTAAAAAAAACAAACAAGGAGGGTGCTGGTGGCCTAGTGGTTTAAGGCGCGCCCAATGTACGCGGTCGTCCCCGGTTCGAATCCGGCCTGAGGCCCTTTACCACATGTCTCTCCCCCGCTCTCGTCCCTGTTTCTGACTCTATCCACTGTCCTCCTCAAATAAGGTACAAAAATGCCCAAAATAAATCTTTAAAAAAAAAAAACCACAAAAAACAAAAAACAAAAACAAGGAGCAGATGAACAAATTAAGATTCACTTCTTCAGGCAGATCCCTTGCATCCAAATGGAAATCCCCAGGTTTTATTTATAGTCTTTATAAAACTAAATAATAAAGATGTAAAGATGTGTGCAAAGTGAACCTGTATGGGGTGCTCCAGGTTTCTGAGTCTTGCAGGACAACTCCCAAAGCGTAGATGACCAGTGTCTGCAACAAAAACTTTTATTAGTTATTCCAGTATGTTTGACTTGAAATACATTCACCTTGTAGGTGTCTGTAAATGTCTTGGTGAAAGGTGCTCTTTGACAATTTAATAACCCTGCCTTGTCTTTCCTTCTTTCTTGTTTTTTTAGCATTATTAGTTTTGCTTTTAGACCCCAGGAGAAATAAGTCATCACAAGGTAACACAATGAGACAGGAATAAAGCAATAACACAACACCGATCATGAATCCTTGAGCTTTTTTGCATGACAAAATCTCACACTAATTTGGAAACCAATTTATTCAAATGCAACATTTTTCAGGCTATTAGTTGTGAATATTTTCCAAGGATGCAAAACTGTTTTTGTCTCATTTCATACCAAGATGAGATGAAGAGATATAAATAGAGAGAAGGCAAGAAAGCAGATACCTCTTTAGGGATGACATGCTGATCGACTTTGCCCTCGACTTCCTGCAGCCGAGCCGCAATGGGGGTCAGTTTGGCCGTCCTCACCGTCTCATTCAGAACCTGCTGGCAGTATCTTTCAAAGGGCAGAAATATGATGACACAGAGGTTATTGAATGTATCAGGGGAATACTTTGGCTTTGGATCCTACTCATGCACAGTGATAATATGAATGTCATTGTTGAAGCCTTACAACAATCCAGGTAAGTAAGGGTACGTTTATCCTACCTGAGCTGAGAGATTTTGTCAAAGGTAACTGGATCTGAACCCAAAACCTCCTCCAGCTCCTTGTGCAGTTTCTCCTGAACTTCCTCTGAGCTGGAGAGGAAGTGAAGCACCCAAATACACACTGCCAAAAACACAACAATCAATGATTTACAAAAAAAAAAAAAAGAAGCATTTGTTTCTTGGTTTAGGTCAATTTACTTTTTTTTATGAATATGCTGAGGGTTTAAAATCAACTTGTTTACAAGCAAAGGGCTTAAACTAAGTAAAACCTGAAATAGTAAAAACACAATGACAAGTCTCCATTATTTAACTTATAGTTTGAGAGTTAAGCCCAGTTCAGACCTCTTATTTGCAATGAGAGGGGTTGAAACTCGCTTTCTTGACTGCTCAAGAAATGAAGCTATATCTATTTGTGTGTTACTTACAGTTGGCAGTGATCGCGCACCCTGCCAGAGTGAAAACCATACAATCCTCCATGATCTGAAACAAACAAAAAAGAAAATTTTGTCATGGTTTTTAGACCTAAATGTGAACACTGGGTGTCTTTAAATTGTCATCAAGGTTAGGTGCAGAATGTGTGACCCCATCAGTATTTACCTGTCGCTCTGTGAGGCTGGACTGAAGCAGAGCATCCACAAACACTGTCTGCTTCCTTTGGGTTTTCCTCTCCCTCGCCACTGACAGCAGCATTGACTCCATCTCTGACAGAGCTGAACACCCAAGGGAAAAGTTAAAAAATAAGCCCTGTTTCACATTAATCCTTGATAGATTAATCAATAAATGTCCCCCTAAAACAAGTGCTGCTAACAGATTAAGGCCACAGCTATACATAGTCTCTATCTCTAGCTGCTTTTCACACACAGATTGCATCTGATCCTCTGCAAACTTTCACTCTGGTTTCCCCATGGCTGAGCAGCCAGACGCGTGGCTAACATGTAAACAAAAACCAGGTGTGAGTCAGCTAAACAGACCGAAATGAAGAATTAGACAAAAATACTCTTTAGACTTCAAAAGAACCACAGAAGCTTAAATAAAACCTCCACTGACACAAAATATAAGCATCAGGTGCTGTTAAAGCTGATTATACGTAGGAGTTCCACCCAGCAGCATCGAATTTGTCTTCTCACTTGCAGAAAAACCCACAGAATATAAGACATGGTCAAAATGTTTGGATAAACTTTTGAAGGTTTTGGGGAAATATAAAAACTTGACAGCATCTATTCTAAATTATTTATTGATAAGAAAGCTGGGGGTACAAAAAAGAAAAAGATGAAGAGCTTGAGGCCAAAGACTCAAAAAAGAAAACTATTTCTGTATTTTCAAATCTTGTTTCGGCTTCATCTTGTTCAAATGATCATTTTAAAGCTGAAAAACTGCACTTACCCTTCTCATAATGTCCTTTCCTGCTGGTGCTCTTCTCCAGGGAGCCGTCCAAGTAGCCTTTTCCAATTTCTGACCAGATCTGATACGTCAGTGCGTGTTTGAAGAAGAGAACAAACACAAATCAAGTTAAAACAGATGCCTGTTTCTGGCCATTTTTAAACACAAAAGAACCTAAATAAGTCAAACTAAAAACCTTATTTCTCTTAAGTTGAAACGAACATCAATGTCCAATGCTAGAACTTATCATTCAGAGGCTGTTTTTTTTCTGATACGTAAATATTTGTTTTTTTACTCACTGCATCGTGGTTCTTGCGGAAGGAAATGACCTCAGCGTTGTCCCTGAAGCTCTCACCCAGAGCCAGCTGAGTGACTGTCTTCATGGAAAGACCCAGCTGATGGGCGCACAGAGGGATGTGTTGATCTTCCGGGAATGACTTCCACTTTTCCACCAGCTCTTCCACCATCTAAATAAAAGGGAACAATTAGAGAAAGTATGATGTGAAGAAGTAGAATTTACAGCCATAAAGATGTCTTTTGTACTGTTGATACAAACCTTGAGCACAAGAGGGAAGCTGTTCTTTAACGTGTTGTTGATGGCGGTCTCATATGACTTTTTCCTTAAAATGCTTTCAGTAGCCCCGCCTCCCATTCCAGACTGGTAACCCAACAACGACTTCAGCATCGTCTCAAAGGAGTCAGCTAGGCAAAGAAACAGAGGGCTTTTTACTTTCAGCTTAAAAAGAAATACATAAACGTACTATAGAGTGGCCTTGTTGAGGTCTTATTTCAGTAAAGAGAAGACAGAAGAGCAGGTGAGCTCACTCGAGTGGTTGGGGTTGATGTGTTGCCGCAACTGTTGCACAGACCCCAGGCTGACCACCGGCCGACCTCCAAACCAAAACGAGGCCACAGCTCCAAACTCTTGATGCAGACCGACAAGGAACTCGTGCAGACTGCCTCTGTTCACTATGTCCTGCAGGTTCCCATCCCTGAGAGAGCACAAAGACATGATGTGTAACAATTTGGAGGTACCAGCTACAAAACATCACTATCAATAACAATCTTAAATCACATATCATCAATCAATTTCCATCTTTAACCGTCTATTTCATGTTCCAGAAGCAGGCCTGTCTAGCCAAGTCTCTAAGAGCCATTTAGGTTTCTAATGATGGCAATTAAATTTCAGTGTCTGCCTCAAGATTTCTACTTATTTATCTCTTTATCGTTTGGATAACAGACCTGATTTCCACTGAGAATTTCCGTGAGAAAGTACCAAATTTCCATGCTGTCTCTAAGAGAAGATGTATTCATGTTCTTCAGTAATGATGCGCTTTTTGTGTCTTGTCTTGACTATGTGGTCACTTTGGTTATGTCCCTTTTGGGTTTCAAACTGCAATTTTTTATGGCATTCAAATGATTGTAATTTTTTTTAAATATGGGTCATGATTTCACTTAAGGAGATGTTGGTGGGTCCTGATTCCTGACCAGATGAGAACCACTGTTGTAAAAGGTGGCTGGTAATTGTGACTGTTCTGATTTATACAAAAGAAAATATTATAACTTACTTTTCATCTGTGGGGTTGAGACCCGGGATCCCAGAGGCTCTCCTGGATGACTGAAAATATGGATAATAATCCCCCCATTAGTGCTGATAAAATAACTCAGTGATCTCTAAACTTGTGTTCGTGGTCTTCTGATTAGTTGATGGGTTGCTGACCTATTTACATTTGAATCTCATTCAAGCTTACAGGTGAATCTCAAAAAATGAGAAATGTTCATTTTTTCCAGTGAGTTAATTCAACAGGTGAAACTTCCACATATTCTAGATACAACTAATACAAAGTGAAACATTTAAATACTTTTTTGTTTGACGATTGAGCTCAAAGCTGACAAACATCCACTATCTCAAAATATTAGAAAATCACAAAAAAAGTCTGTCTAAAAAAAATATTTATAATACAGTCATGTTGACCTCCTAGAAAATCATTCTCATTTATCACTCAGTACTTGGTTGGGGCTCCTTTTTTACATATTACTGCATGTATGGGATGTGGCACGGAGCCCAGGTTGTGCTGACAGCAGCCTTCAGCTTGTGTGTATTGCTGAATCTGGTTAGACCAGTTGGCTGGCCAACCAAACACAGTAATACCATGGGCAGCGAACCAGTTTGTGGTAGTTTTGGCTTCGCTGTGGGCAGGTGCAAAGTCCTGCTGGAAAAGGAAATCACTATCTCCATTAGGGATGCACGTGATGATCGGTCTGGCATCAGCAGATATCAAAATTTCTGCCAATATTCTGTGTATTTGAGCATATATTGACTTTAAATTTTGCCCATATATACAAATAAATTTGAGGAGTTTTACACCGAACCAACAGACCTATGTCAGTTGAGGTCATTTCTCTTTATCTATCCTCATTCTTTAAACTCCTTGGTCATCCTCAAACCTTACAGTGTGTCCAAAAGGACTGAAATTTCTTGTCTGAAAAGCATATTTAAATATATCGGTACACGTATTAGCTTAAATGAATCTAAATATTGAATATTGGCAAAAATCCATTATCGTGCATCCCTAATCTACATAAAGCTTCTCAGCAGATGGCAATACTGATGTCCACGAAGTGCTCTAAAATCTCAAGGTAGATAGCTGACAGCGTTGACTCTGGACTTGATAAAGCACAATGGAGCAACAGCAGTGGATGACATGGCACTTCAAACCATCACTGACTGTGGAAACTGAAAACACTGGACTTCAAGTACCTTGGATTCTGTGCCTCTTCTTAGACATTCATCCAGACTCTGGGACTTTGACTTCCTAATGTAATTTAAAACTTGTGAAGCTCCTTTTAGTTCTTGAAGCTGCATTGTTAGAAATCCTCTAAAGACTGAGCTCATCCCTGTTGCTTATGCACCTTTTCTTACCAGACTTTTCCCTTCAGTAAACTTGGAATGAATATGCTTTGACACAGTCTCTTGTGGAGCATGTCAAGGATTGTCTTGTGGACATCTGTCAAGTCCACGGTCTGCCCCATGACTGCAGTTGTGTGCACTGAACCAGAGTAGGGAAATACAGGCTCAGGAAACCTTTTAATTTCTAATATTTTGAGGTGGTGGAGTTTTGATTTTCACGAGCTGCAAGATGTAATCATCAAGGTTAAAACAGAAAGTCTTGGAATATTTAACTCAGTATGAGATGAATCTAGGATATATGGAGATTTAACTTTCTGAAGTTAATCAAAAAGAAACTTTTACATGATAATCTTTTCTTCAGATGCACCTGAATGTCAATATAATTCTTCTCAGTTATCAGATATACACAGTTTGACATCAAATCAGCTTATTAGATCATCCCTAAACGGTCTTGAAGTAAAATCTGCATACAAATGAAGGACCATACAGCATCTATGTCTAAACATGTAAGTTTAGTATGAAGGTTATGGCGGATTAAAAGTGCTTAGTTCACGCCCACTCTTCTGTTTATCAGACCAGGCTACTCATTGGGGTGTTGGATGTACCCCATAATTATAAAGGGTTTAAACTACTTCACCGGTAATCTTAACTGCTGTTGTAGGTAACGTTTTGGCTTGCTAACCAGCAAAGAAACATTAAATGCTCCTTATTTTGGAGGGTAGAGTATCAGTACAGGTAGCTAGCATGAACTCTTAGCTAACTTCAAACTTCTAGAAACTTACCGGGTACAGATAAAGAACAGCGCCGACTAAGATAATGACAAACGTCACAGCAAAGATGGCAAAGTCCAGCATGGTTTCTGGTCTCCGGTACTGCTTCACAAACTTTTAGTCATGAATATCCCAACCTAAATACATAACAGCCTGTGTTACCACGTCAACAGAAACTGCACAAGGAGGATTGCATCTGTGTTCGACTAGGCAGCCTGAAGCGGGCAGGGAGACCAAAGTAGTTGAGCCTGGATGGAATCGATAGACGACAGGTACGGGATGATTTAAAATACAATCTTCTTTAAATGTCTTTAAAACGTCAACTATTTAAATTTATTACCTATCCCGATACAATATAACCAATTCTTACCGTTAGCAGACACATTTTACATCATTTCAACTAATTTTATTTCTTAAAAGTTGCACCAAATCCTCAGTATTGACCAAACGTCTTACTTTTTCAAACTACTTTTGTAAATATTATTAGACAGGCTTCTGACTGATGCCAAAAGACATGAGCTGCTGGATTACACATGATGGATCAGGGAACTCAATCAGTGTTAAGTGTGAAAGCCTTTTATACAGCAAGGCACAAAGCACCCCAAGTAATGCTTTTTCCATGAGACTTGATAGGCATGAGGTGATTCCAGAGACTGATACAGTTAGATGGAAGTGCATGTAAACAAAACACATGCACCAGTAATCAAACTGTGCAAAATATGCATTTACAATGACTAAAGTGTGCACGCAATTTATAATTATATAAATTAATAATATGTGCAAAATTATCTATGTACTGTTTGTAAAATGGCTGTGAAATTTTAAAATAAAAACATATCCATGTTACCTCCCAGACTCCATAGGATAAAACTTTATTAAAAAGTGACACATTTCCAAAATACAAAAACACTCCACAACACATTCAGAGTTCTTTGTCAAAAATACAGTGGAAAAACAGTGCAAAATGACAACAAAACAGTACAGTATCAAAGAAGATACACAAAACATGTTTCTCAGGCAGTCATTTCTGATTTCTCCTCTTGTTTTGGAGGCTCAATCTCCATGGCCATTAAGTAACCTGAGGACAAAGCACAATAAAAAATCTAATTTATTATTTTTTTCCTAGACATCCCAAAATTGAGGACAGATTAGTGTCTTACACTCAGTGTAATCTTTCTCTGGTCGTGTGGCGATGAAGATCCAGGCCAGTCCAACGAGAAGAGCCACCACCAGGTTTATGGTCACCCATGGGTGGAGAATCTGGTGCTCCGACCCTGGTGGCCTAAAGGAGAAAGACATGAAACGCCTCTGTTATATCTGGGGTTCATAAAAGGATGTAAACAAATAAATGCCTGCAGTAAGCTCACCATAATGTTGCATTGAAGGCTGGGTACAGATTGATTCTGTCGCTGGTCATCTGCTGGCTCAAAGAAAGAACCAGCGCTGAGAAATACACTGGATGGAAACAGAAGAGTGAATAGAAGGCAAACAAATGCAATCTGTTTAAGAGTAAAGTAAGTGTTGACGTTTGTGGACTCACAGAATGAGGCGAGAGCGATGGGGTCCAGCGTCACAAACTCTCTGAGAGCCATGGAGCCTTTGGCCAGGTTCACTCTGAGAACAGAAGTGTGTATATTCAACAAAACAAGCTGCATTCTACTTCACACTTTTCTTCAAAGCATTTTTCAGGACTGAGAGAAAAATGAGTCCCATGACTGATCAATTGGCTTCCTTGACTCTTCTAGATGTACCTGTCGAAGGCAGCCACTGTGCTGATGGCGAGCAGCATGTAGAGCAGAGACTGGGAGGGGTACGCCAGGCTGTGGTACTGCTCCAGCAGGTTGGACAGAGCAGTGAGGTGCTGCCCGGCTAACATGTACACGACCACCACATTCCACATGGCATAGCCCGCCAGGATGCCGTGACAATACAGACCAAACATCCTTCACCACACACAAAGCAGAGAGGGGAGGGTTATGATGAGGTTTACATGTGTAAAGAGTGTGGGATTTTGATGGTAAAGAAGTTTTTCTTCACCTGAAGGCTTCATGCACTCTAACAGAAATGTCTCTCGTGGTCCAAAGTGGCTGAACATGCTGGAATTCTGTCATGTTATCCATCTGAATGCTGGTTTTCCTCCAGTCTGAGCGCTCTGCAGCTTGGAAACGCTCTGCATGTAAACACACTTTTAAGTACAAATAACTCCTTTATGTTGGATCTGAAACATCATGTTCTTTGGTCACTCACTGTTCCTCTCCACAAAGACTTTCCCCACAGGCTGGCTCTGACCCTGCGGGGCCGTGAACAGGGCATGCTGGGGGATAGGAGGAGGCGTGTCTGTAGCAGTGTCATCCTCTGCTACATCTAACTCATCAGGGAGCTGCGATTCAACGATTTTTGACTTCCTGAAATCAAAATAATAAAGTTCACAGAGGAAAAAACACCAAATATGTTACCTATTTAATCTCCAAACAACTTAAAATCTTCAAATTAGCTGCTAAAAGATTACATATTGTTTATTTTCAACATGAAAGCTATAATGTGATTCTGTAATTACTTCTTCTTTTTTGTTTTTTTCACCACTTCCTCTCCATCAGTCATCTGATCTGCTGCATCTCCGTTCACAAGGTCTGCCTGGTCATCATCCAGATCTAAAAAAAAACACAAATTTGAATGTCCTTAAATCATTTCCCTCTGCCTACATTTCATTATTTGCATCTTACACTGCATGTGCAGAAAACTTTGAGGCTTTACCAATCGTTGCTGTCTTCTTTTTCTTCTTCCTCCTCTGTGGAGGTGCGTCTGTTGTGGCTTCCAGCGTGAGTTGGTCTCCGACCTCAGATTCCCTCCGGCTGCCCACACCTCCCATCTCCATACCCTGATCTAAAGGGAAACAGCAGATGCTTATTTTAAGGCTCTTTTCAGGAACAAAGAAGCATAAAATTGTCTATAAACAAGACATGTTTTAGAGATTCTTCTTATATGTTTTCAGTATTTAATGCACTACTATGCTTTAGTTTTGCTGGACAGAAAAAAATATCATCAGGAAGGAATATTTGAAATATTCTGATGAATATTTTGATTACTCTTTAGCAGAAAAACATGTCTACAGACTTGCTTGTTAGATTTCAAGTCAGATTTTTTATTTTACACCCACCTCAGCTCCTACTCTTTGTTTGGTACTTGGTTGATTGTAAGTTTGAGGCAGCATTTTTAAAACAGCAGCTGCTGCAGACTGGCTTCAAAAGCCCCAAAATTGCTGCAATCACTCAGGCTTTGTCCAGTATTTTCTAGAGTCCATGACCTACGTGTTTAGTATACACACCGTCCATATCATCCACTCCATTCGTCTCCTTCTTCACCCTTTTTTTCTTGTGTTTCGGTGCTGGCACTTCTCCTATGCAAGAAAAAAAAAACTTCAGAATAGATGCAAAACACATTTATTTAAATTATTCCAATTTGTCTCAGTCCTGACTCGACTCACCAGCTGTGTCTTGACTTCATGTTTCATCACATAAAAAAAGAAAAAGAAATACAGTTTGGTTTGACTGTTTGGAATAAATGTGAACAAAGACCATGACAATGTTAAATCACTGAGCAAACTACCCACCCAGGCATGGTAGGAAGGGATCGTTGTCCTCGCTGAGGAGATAAAAAGATAGGACAGTTGTATTGTTTGTGTCTGTACGTAAATCTTCCAAATAACAGCAATCAAACATCTTAGTTTATCTATTCTTTATTTACACTCGGTTTTTTTTTTTTTTTTAAAGATGTGTCTCAAGCCAATTAAAAGTATGAACAACATCAATGAAATCCAGCAGGAATGATAACAAAGTGCAAACATTTACTGAAATTTGACCACTTTTTTTCAGCCTTTTAGAGGTTAAAAAATAAATCATGGTATTGATTTTTATCAGTCATTTGACATGTTTTTGACTCGTCTATGTAACAGAAAATGAAAGGATGAATTGATTGCCTTATGACAAAATAAATGCTAGAAGTTATCAAATAAAAATTACACAAGCTTAGTGATGTAACATATCAAAATGTTTTCTCTGACTTCATACTAACCTCCAAAATAAATAAAAATTAAAATCTCTTCTGAAATTTACAAGGGATGTATAATTCCCCTAACAACCTTATGAACCCGACACTTAGCAGTAAGTAAAACTGGATTGAGAAGGCGTTTGGTCACATTAAATGCCGCGTAAAGACATTAACAAATTACCCCGTCTGGAGAACAGCGAGCCAGATTTACATAGAAAGAGTTTCAGCATGAAGTGCGTGTACATTTTAGTTGTTTTCTTAAAAAACATGCAGTGAAATAGGATTTTAAAAAAAAAACAAAAAAAACCTTACCGTGGTCTTCCTTGCCATTCCCCCCCAAGAATGGAGAGAGAATGGAGTAAAGCCACACATAACATCCTGACTGACACGGATAAATCCTCAGCTAAATCTGTGTAAGGATTACTCAGGGCAGAGGTCAGACGACTCCAACCTTTTCCAACTCTTGTTTGTGAGCGAGCGAAACTACCAGGAAGTGAGACTGTTTGAACTGGTTTAATCTCTATGACGACACTCGTGTCAAAACACGAGGACAGCACACTGATTTATTGTCCCTACATCAGTCAGACCACACTAGATCTACTGAAGAGAGATATGATTTTTGATGGACATCAAGGTAGGGTAACATCTTGTTAATACTTAACTTTGATTTAGTTCATAAATTCATTTCATTTTATTTATTTATCTAAGGCATTCCAGTGCAATGATACAAGGACTGCATTTTATGACATGTAATGCATATCTTTTTAAAACAACATACTGATGTCATTTTTACAACTGAAGCATGTTTTTTATTTACTGTTGTTTAAGCTGTGCTTTAATTGCCTCTGTCTTTGTGTTCTATTATTTTTGGGTTTCATTATCATTATTTGTTTTTACAATATTATCAATGATACACTATGCTTCATTTGTTTGTAATTTGTCAGACAGGTAGTATTTTTAACTATAATTAATTATAATTAATCAACTTTAATTTCACCTGGCTCCACTTTTCCTAGGGCAGTGGTTCTCAACTGGCTGATTATGACAACCTCCTAATGAGAGATCGTGACCCAAATCTCTCAAAATGTTCAAAAATCAATGAAAAATACAACAGCCTGGTCCATAAATGGAACAAAAGAGTTTGCATGAAGAAGTGTTTTAAAAAGCACATCATTATGGAAGAACGAGTATGCATACCTTTTATTTTACTAAGATTTTTCCCAAGATAGCATGGAAGTTAGTCAATTTACCGAGTAATTTCATAATTTTCTTGGGTAAACCTGCTTTGTTATCTAGGAAAAGGAGAAAAATCAGCTGAAATCTTGAGAAAAAGGCTGAAATTCACTGGTCCTCACAGGAATACCTGAAAAAAAGCACTGATGTTCTGTACATCCACTTAGGGCTTTTCTACTGCATAAACTTTTTGACACATTTTTTTTTTTTCCTGGCAAACATTCCTGCCCTATTGTAAGCAGCTTCATGACCCACTTTTGGGTCTCGACCCACCAGTTGGGAACCACTGGCCTAGAGTATTTAAGAAGTTAGATCATTTATAGAAGCCTGCCATTACTTTGTTAAAAAAATCACATTTTAATACAGGACTAATCCTAACAGTAATCAGTAATAATAATGTTATAGAACATTTCATAAATCCAAGAATTTGGTGCCCCATTTGCACTGGCATTTCCAGTCAAATTTTCCTTTTCTGGGACAATTTTATAAGGACAGACCAGGGATAAGCAGTACATATTGCAGTATACAGTCGATGAGATATTGGGTAAATCAATATCTTTATATAAATATAATTTTGTTGATGTTTACTTGAAACAAAAAAAACAAGTCACAGTCACTCTAACTGAGCTCAGAGGTATCCCAGTCACAAAACATTTTATCAACTAAAATGACAAACATGTACGACACATCATAAAGACTCATTATTAGTGTGACACAGAAGCTCACCTGAGGCAGAGGAGGAAGCTCTCTTGGTCGCATCTTCTAAAATTCAAAGATGGTTAGCGTTATGTACAGGTAAACAAGCTTTACTTATCAGCGAAAAAAGATATTACCGTTATCACGAAATATTCTGTCAATTTTTACAGTGAGCCATTTACTCTTTAAATAGGTTTAAAAAGACAAAACGAGACATAAAAGGGTGTCTCTTCGTCAAAGATAATCAGCTCTTTACTAATCTTTTCTCCGAAAACGTTAACCATACTTAAACAGTAGCCGTTATTTATAAAAATAGGTTACCTTTGAGCCTCCGGTCGCCATGTTTTGGGTTTTCTTGAAGCTCTGCCTTCCTCAGTAATCTTTTAACTACATTATTGTTAGCTTATTTGTGGATTTAATCAGCCACAACCAGTTAGAATGATCAAACCACTGCTTTGGGTATCCTGTTCTCCTCCGTAAACCGTTACCCGGACATATTTCCGTGTGGCACACAACAACTCATCTTCCTCTTTGGTTAGAGGAGATGTTGAATTACCGCCACCTAGTGGACGAAATATTCCTTGAAAACTACAACAGAAAGGACCTAACCATACTTAAGAACCAACTGAGTAAATGATTTTCTTGACAAATGATGCTTCAATAGTTAATTTTTTTTAATCACAAACAGGTAAATACAAAACTTTCATTACTTTGCTTGGATTATTTTTAAATACAAGACAAGATTTAATTACAAAAACCCCACAAAGTTTTAATTCCTCGGGCCCATAACAGATTATTTTGATGAAATGTAATGCCACACAGAAACCTCAAAAATTACAAAATTTACAATCAAAAAGAAAACGGAATTATCAACAAGAAACCATTTTTCCTTTCTAGTCTGTACACAACATTGAAGAGAAATCACAGTTTAAAGAGAGAAGGGCCATGAATTGACTATTTTTGTGCGTTCAAAATTAAAGATGTGTCCAAAGTAGAACACATTGTTTTTAATCAGTGAGTAATCTCTGCATTTTCTAACTGATATATTTGTTGCCTAATGTGATCTTTCATTGTTTTTCATTGTTAACTCTAGCACCAAACACATGCTTCTAATCTAGTAATTCCAGTTGGCTCTAATTTTGAAGTTACTATTTAAACTCCGACACAGTTTCCTCAGGCTTTAGTCCAGCTCCATCTTATCTTTGGGGATTTAGAGGATTTCTTTCATGCTCTCCTCCTCTAAAACATGCCCTATGGAAATAAAATTGAATCACATGTCAAGATTTCAGAAATAACAGTGGACCGAGCCCTCTCAGCTTCCTTGACTCTTCTCTGTGTCCTCTTCACGACTCGGTGGTTGGCCGTATCCAGCTGGCTGGGACCCACTGTGGCTCATCTTGTGCCCTCCTCACCGCCGTTAGCAGCTCGACACAGGCGTCCTGCAGCTCGTCATTGACGATGATGTGGTCAAAAAACTGTCCATATTGAGACTCGATTTTACGGGCTGATTCCTCAATCTCCTGGAAATCTTCATCCTGATGAAGAACACCACATGTGACAGAGATATTATTAAAAACTGTCAGAAAAGTCAACCTAAAACAGGATAAGTGTTATATTATCTTGCTCTTACTTTGAAGGGGCGGTTGACATAGTAGTTGGTGGTGATGTAAGATTTCTCTCTGGTCTCCCTGAGGCGCTCCAGAGATGGAGGCTTCACATAGATGACGTAGGCCTTCAGCTCATGGGTCCTCACTGCTTGAACCGCCTGAATGCAGAAATACAACAAATTTAACAAAAATTTAATCTAGGGATGCATGATAATGTCTGCATAATTATGTCAGGAGATAATGGCTGAGAAAGCTCTATCATATTTGAAGTTACAATAATTTCTGCTGACATTTACAGTCAACACATCGGCAATATATATCAGCAGAATGTGCAAATGTACGACACTTGGGCTTCTTGAGATTTAAGGAAATTTAAGAGACCTTTTTAAATGTATTTGGAAAATCAGTGTATCAGATATAAGAAAAAACTATACAAAATTGTGCATCCCTTAATTAATCAAAGTGCCAGTAATTTTCTCAAAAACAACCCTCATGTAGGATTTTACATCATTAACCCATTAAGGGTTTGTGGACCATTTTGTGGCTTTTTTTTGGTCATTTAAAAAAAAATATTTTGACTGTTTTATAGATTTTATACATTTCAGGTACTTTTTTCAATATAATTTTTAAATTTCAATATCAGCACATGTAACAGGTCAATAATACGCTCTGTGCAAGTTTTGCATACACTCAGGGTGTTTGTAAATCTGCCCCATTGAACCCCATTAAAACCACAATTTTTGGTCCACCAGCCATCACAGTCAAAAAAAACATGCATGTGTATGATATTAGGCTTTCATTTTGGAGTCAGCGCAGTTTTCCTTTTTGTCATCAAATGTCAGCAATTTTCCCATATTTGTCATGAGAGGAAATTGCCTGTTTTTTTTTTTTGTTTGTTTGTTTTTTGGTTTTTGGTTTCTTATAGTGGCACTATTTCATAAATTTATTAAAATCTTAAAATTAGAAAACTTAATAATAATGCATAAAAATCAAAGTTGTTACTCACTATTTACATACTTAAGACAGTGATAATCCCTCTCCAGGAAATCCAATTTGCATGCAGTATATAATTTTTGTGTGTGTGTGTGTGTTTTTACATTAAAAAATCAACAGGTTTTTTTGCACTTAAACTTGCACTGTAAGAGTTAAAAATCCTAACAGTTAATCAATATCTTATATTTATGATCAGGTCTGATCTTGATTTAAAAATGTATGCAATATTTTTTAATATATGTATAGTATTCTTATTCCCTTTTAACATATGGCATCCATTTTGGCCACTTACACTCTGAGTGTAACAATTTATTAAAATCTTTAAATTGAAAAAAATAATTTAAAAAAATCCATTCAGTTATTATTAACTTATTCAGGTGTGTGATAATCTCTTTAAAGGAAATTAAATTTGCATGTAGTATAGAAGAAAAACATTATTTTTTTTATGTTTTACATTTCAAACATCAGCACTTAAACTGGCATTTAAAGGGTCGAATTACCCCAAATTAATTTATATTTGATAATTCTGATCAAGTCCGATCTTGATTAAAAAGATTATGCTTTTTGTCTGTTTGTTTTTAAACATGTAGCATTTTTGGGGCTGTTTTTGCATGGTGTCCAGTTTTGGACACTTACACCCTGAGTGTAACAATTTAAATAATAATTAAAAAATAATGCATACAAACCAAAGTTTTTACTAATCTTTAAAATGTTTTAAAGGCTGTGAAAATCCCTTTTAAGGAAATCCAATTTCCCTGTAGTATATATAGATAAATATTTTTTTGTTTGTTTGTTTGTTTACATGACAAAAATTGACTGGAACTGAAAGGGTTAAAATCCTCAAAATGATTCAATATTTCATATCTATGATCAAGTCTGCTCTTAATTTAAAAAATGTATGCTTAAAAGTTGGGAAAAAAAATGTAATGTATATAATTTTTGTTATCTATGTATGCTGCGTTTTTTGTCACAAACACCCTGAATGTAAGAATTTCTTTCATAACATTTTTTAAGTATTTGTTTTCTTACATGTGGCTCGATGTCAACAACACAGATCTTCCCACTGTTTAAAACTTCCTTGGCAGACTCGATGCTGGTGCCGTAGAGATTCCCCTTGTACTCGCCATACTCAAGAAACCTGCAAGACAAAACACAAGGGTGAAAACTGCTTTAAACGCAAACATTAATACCTGTATTTGTTCAAAAATATAAGATTATTATGATTTCAGTGGGAGTTAATGATCAAATCTGCCAGAGAAAGAATGAAAAAAGGGAAAAGATCTTTGTAGTTATAAAAATCTGTCTTCTCTATAAACATTCATTATCCATAGTCTTGAGGTCGCTGTACCTGTTGTTGTAAACCATGTTGTCAAAGATTTCTCGGCTGGTGAAGTGATATTCTCTGCCAGACTCCTCGTATCCTTTGGGTGCTCTCGTGGTGTCTGGACAGGGAAAATGGCATCTATTTTAAATATTAAAATCACAGGAACGATTCTCTCAGGAGCTCACAGATGGAAGAAAATGCTTCTTTTCAGGCATAAATATTTTGTTGATGGAATTCAGTGGATGATGGTGATGTGGACTTACGAGGTATGGCTCCCTGGAAGACATTTGGGTTCAGTTCGATCAATCGCCTTCTTAGTTCATTTACACCTACACCTGATGCACCTGAGAATAAATGGATCAAACTTTATTTATACAGCCATGTTTGAACAAATCAGATATGGTTAAAGTGCTTAAGAAGCGTCTAACAAAATGTTTAATTTTCCCTCAACCACTCTCTGAGTTTTTGAAAGACCTATGAGGGCGATGAGGCGGTGTGTGTCCTGCGGGTGGCGCTGATACCGCACCACCTCCTCATAGGGACTGTTGAGCGCACTGTAGCAGCTGCTGGGACAGCGGGTGTGGCAGGATGGCTGGGTGGTGCTGTGAGAGCGCCGCCGGCACAGACGCATGCTGCGCCTAAAGCCCGCTGAGGGAAGAATGAACAAATGCATTAGTTCTGATTTTGGAAGGAGAAATTACAAGATGAGACTGTGTATGAGCAGATAGATGCATGCAGGGAGACTGAGGCTGTTTTTACCTAGATAGATGCTTTCAATGTTGCTGCTGAAGTCATCCTCCTCTGTTTGACAAAAACACAAACAGATGATTATTTTCCCTATTAAAGATACTCAGCTGTCAGACAGTTTTGCTGAAGTTTCAGCTTCAATATACAGCTATTTGTGTTTTTCCCTTGGACCCCCTCCTGTGCTTTGGCCTGGTTTGAGTGTTTAGTAACCTGGAAAGGTTGTAAGGTGAGATCAAGATGTCCAGCTGGATCACAAGGTGTGATTAGGCCTTAGTTGTGTAAAGTGCTCACTCAGACTGATTCCATGCTTAATGACCCTGTTTGGCATTTAAAATAGCATGTTCAATCCAAACTGATTGTAAATATGCAATGTAAAATATGTGACTGCATGAATATTCACCCCCTTTAATGTGACAGAGCTAATTCAACAGAAGTCCAGCCAGTTGGTGCAAGGAGTCTAACAATTAGGGAAATGGGGATCACCTGGGTGCAGTGAATGTATCCCAAGTGATTGTAGTGTTTAGTCACCTGTGTCTGGAAGGTCCAGTATTCATGGCTACCATTACACCATGAAGACAAAAGAACATCCCAAGCAACTCAGAGAAAATGTTGTTGAAAAATCAGGGGATGAATGCAAAAAATGTCCATGCACTCAACATGCCCTGGAGTTCAGATAAATCCATCATAAATAAGTGGAAGGAACGTGTAAATCTGCCTAGATCAGGCCGGCCTCACAAATGGAGTGACCATGCAAGAAGGAGACTAGTGAGAGAGGTCAACAAGACACCTATGACTTCTCTGAAGGAGTTACAAGTCTAAGCAGCTGAGATGGGAGAGACTCTGCATACAACAACTGTTGCCCAGGTTCTTGGGAGAGAGGCATGTTGGTGAAAACTCAGATTAAATCTGGACTAGAGTTCAGCAAAAAGCATGTGGGAGACTCCATGGTCAAGTGGAAGAAAGTTCTTGGGTCTAATGAGACCAAAATGGTGCTTTTTGGCCATCAGACAAGATGCCATGTTTAGCGAAGACCACACACACCATCCCCACTTTGATGCATGGTGGTGGCAGCATCATGCAGTGGGGATGCTTCTTGGCAGCCAGCCCTGGAAGGCTCGTATAAAAAGAGGGTAAAATAAATGTGGCAAAATATTGTAAAATCCTGGAGGACAATCTTATTCAGTTTGCAAGAGAACTACAGCTTGGGAGGAGATTTATCTTCCAGCAAGGCAACTACCTGAAGCATACAGAGAAAGCTACACGGAAATTATTTAAAGACAACAAGGTGAATGTTCTGGATTGGCCGAGCCAAAGCCCAGACCTCAGTCCAATAGAGAATTTGTGGCTGGACTTGAAAAGGGCTGTTCACATCCTATCCCTGTGCAACCTGACAGAGCAGTTCTGCAACGAAGAATGGAGTAAAATTGCAGATGTATAAGCCTAAATGAGACCTATTCACACAGACTCAGTGCTGTGATTACAGCATAAGGTGCATCAACTAAGTACTGGCATAAAGGGGGTAAATATGTATGCAGTCACTTATTTTACATTACATATTTACATTTTTTTTTAAATCAAATTGACATTTATAAAACCAATAAAAGGGTCAGCCATCCAAGGGGGTGAATACTTTTTATAGGTACTTTATATAGTTTATATCTGTTGACTTAAATGACGATTCCTCTGATTAAGAAGTGCTTTTATGTCCCTTTGTGTTGCATCAATGTTGAAAATAATCCCAGTGCTAAGAAGCTAAAAGTCACATAACTTTGCACAATAAATCTCAGGTTTGTGGGGCTTCTCAGTTACAAAACTTGAACATAAATTTAAGGCCTAACATGCACACAAGTCAGAGGAATCTGCACAATAGATCTAAAGTTTTCAGAGCCTAAAACACTCAGAAAGTCCCAAACTTTTCACAGACATTAGGAGCATGTGTGAGTATTGCTAAATAGCTAATGAGCATCTCCTAGACAAATTGGGTTGAACCTAACGCTGAAATCAAAGAGAAATGTGTTACCATAAGACATACATAAGTTTATTCTGTAGAGGAAAATCCTCCTAAGGATTAAATGAGTAGCATTAAAGTAAAATAAAGACGAACACTTGATTTTTCTTGCTGAATTCATCCTACAGCTCCCATCATGCAATGCATCCAAGTTGATTAGTTTTAAGCTTCCCACCCACCCCCCTTGCATACTCTTGTTTCATCCTGTGTAGCTTTATAAATCTGACTTTTCTCTCTGTTTACAAATAATGAAACACAGTCTGTGTTTTTCTTACCTTCTCTGAGCTCCTCTGACATTTTCCAATCAGAAAAGAAACAGAAAAACAAACATTTCAGATAAAGATTAGAGAAAGCTTTGCAAGAACGACTCAAAACTCAGAGTCAGAGCAGATTAAATCAACAAAGACTTACCTACCAGATTCAAAAGCCTCCTCATCTGACGGGAAGAAAAAACACAAAAAAAATCAATCACAAAGCAGCAAAAACATGCAGTGAGATTAAAAAGTGAAGAAACGACAGATGGAGCTTTACCTGCTTCTACACATTTCTCATCGAGGGCCATCAGGTCTTCTTCTGTGGTGGAGACAAAAGAAAATGTCACATCTCTGAAACATAAAAATCATGCAGCTGAGACATCAAAGCTAATTTAACTACAGCTGTGTTGTTTCTCTCCTTACCTTCCTCTACAGTGCTCACTTCAGAAAGCATGGAGTAAAAAACAGTGGAAGTTTGAATCTTACACCATGTTTTATGGGGATGTTGAAGTTGAAAATGCAGAGAAGTTTGGGATAAGTTAGAGAAAATGTGTTGAACTTACAGGTCTGTATGCAGGCATGTGGCTGATAAGGCTGAGACCACCAGAACTCCCTCTGCTTCCTGTAAGAACAGGTAGATTCAGGGACAAAAACACAACGACAGCAGGGTTATAAATATCCTGATTTTGGTCAGACACACTAAAATGTCATTAATTCTAATTTTATTAATTCAAGATGGCTGGGAAACACTGCTCTAGACCAAGTAAGACCCACATTATAAGATAAATGGAAAGTTTCTGGTTAATAGTTATAATGAACTCTTCCTTCTCAAAAAGTTTTGTAAGACACTTCAAAGAGAGAGCGGCTCTTTAACTCCTGACCGTTTAAGCAGGTTGGTAGAGGGGATGAGGCCAGCACAGGCTGTGTTGTTGGGCAGCTTCTTGGCTTGCCACCAGAGGGCGTCTGTCTGGTCTACGATCTCCAGGACGTCACCTTTTCTGAAGCTCATACCTGCGTCAGCACATGGGATGGCTGGGTCCTGCTGCGGGCTGTAGTCTGCCATGGCCCTCACATACAGCTATAAGAGATGAGAGAATCATTACGATGACTTAAAGGTGTAAACGTGTGTTTTAAAAATGGTGCGAATGAATGAGATGTGTTTACCATCGTCTGGTTGTGGACCGGCCTTTCTGTGATGGGGATGACTTTGAACATGATGGTGCCTTGTGACCTGGCTTGCTAAATGATTGTAGAAATACAAACAGATTAATGAACTTTATAGGACATTAATGACTCATAGATGTATCTCATCACGAGAAAATAGTCTGCAATTTGGCATTTAGAGGCTTGGATTCTTTTTTGAAACTCCTATGACCACTGAGAAACACTGCAGATGTAAGTGGCCAGGACAGTAAAGACAAAATGATTGGGTTGAATTTTACTTGAAGTTGGTTCAGCTCTGTAACTGATCTAAGCTCGGCCCACTGTGACTGCAAATCTAGGGGGATGTGTGGGCCAAGTTTCCCATCATGCCTTTGGGCAGAGTGTTTCGATAAATTTGAGATGTGTTAAGTTGTATTTGCATGTTGACTGTTGTACAGTGACCCCTACTGGGGGTTTTTCTTACATTTCTGGTGGATTATTACTAGTTATGATGTGAGACAAATTTGCACCATGAATGAAGTTATCCAGTGAGTTAGGGTTCCTGCATAAAGCATTAGTTTGCATAGCCCTGCTAAGAAGTTCACCCTCAGCTGTCTTCTTGCCTGTTCCAAAATTATTAAGACTTTCAGAACTGTAGTATATTTATGTCATGTGAGCCAATGAAGACACTTTTAGAGTGTCAAATTTAACTCTAAATGAAGTCAATTAACACTGAGTTTTCCTTTGTATTCAACCTAATTTTAGAGGTGACTTTACCTGAACAACCTGGTTGCAGATCTATTCTCTTGGTGTTAATGCCAATTGCAAAGGAAAGACAATATTTTACTGTACAACTCCTTAATAGCTACTCAGTACTTAATACTTAAAGTAAACTTTAGATTAAATACTTTTTACTTCTACTTGACTACATTTATAGACCAATTATTTTACTCAAGCAAACTTTAAACCAGAGTAACTGCACTTTTACTTATGTACAATAGTCTTACAACAGTCAGGTTTGTGAGTGGTTTCGTAAGGTCTGAAAGTTGGTTTAATAACAGAAAAATTGTCCTTCAACACTGGGAAGAAATGGGTATAAATAGTACAAATATCACAGAATTGTAGTCTTGGATAATAGATTATAATATGCATAGTTAAGGCTCAATAAATCAGGTATTTCTCCTTTACTTTGGAAGGAATTTTTTCTTTTCCAAAGCAAAAAAAAGCAACTCAGTCAATCCAGTACTGACAAAGTTGGACACAGCAAAAAGGCAGATAACAAGACAAACTAGTGACTTACCACAACTTGTATAACTTGCTCAGGCTCCATCCCATCTACAGGAAAACCATTCACCTCCACGATCCTGTCGCCTGCATGCAGAAGACCTGCACATGCACCATAAAAACACAAAAAATTAAAACAGGGATTCTATTCAAGTTTCTCCTTGCCTTTCTTTGACTTTGACGTTTTCTCTAAACTTCTGGGAGACTTAAAGAAGTGTCCAAGTACATAAAACCCATATTTGCTTCAACATTTGTAGAAAAGAACAGAAAAGCTTGCTAATGTACTTCAGTCACATAAGGAGAAGACCAAGCTAGTGGATTGAGACAAATCATCTTTTTGTTATCTTGTCATTGATACTACCAAGCTAGAAACTTTATTCCAAGTAATTTTTGATGAAAATGGCTCACCACTTCGATCTGCCAGCCCTCCATGAATCACCCGGGCGATGAAGATCTCCCCTGAGATCTCATTTCTCTTTATGGTTGCTCCCTAGGACAAAAGAAAACCAAAACAAAAAATACATTGTGAGTAAAGGCATGTGTGGGCCAACTTTCAATCATACGAATGAAGATGAATATAAGCGATGAAGAATTCAGGAAGCGGTGACACCTAGGGGTGAAATGGAAAACAAACTACACGAACGGAGATGATGTTCAAAGATGTGGCGTGAAGATATGATGGATGAAATGGTCCAACACGATGAAGAAAGTGGCGTGAAATTGAGCAAAAAGGCTGAAATAGATTGTATATACCACTGCTTGTGTTTGCAGGTCATCCTCTCAGTGGATTCGACTTGAAAGAACCCAAGAATGTGACTTTTCTGGACACTTTTCCAGCATCTCTCATGTTGCTTTCTTCTTCTTTTTCTTCTTCCTCTGTGGTGATCGGCGTCCTTTCATGCTGATTGGCACCTCCTTTGGCTCCTCGAGGAGTCCATTAGTCAGGTGTTGCTTGGGCTCTTTTAGCACAGCGTAAAGTTGTTTCTTCTGTGGCAGAGTGGCGTTTTTGGATTTCAGGGTAGTTTTGGGCGAGCCATGGCAGGACACAGAGAGACAGCTGGTGCCTTGGGACGTAGAGGGGGCATCCAGGTAGCTGCTGAGGGAGCTGGAGGAGGAGCTGCAGGAAGGCGGTGATGGTAGGGAACATCTGGATTGGTGCGTCAAAGATGGACGCTTCTTTTGGCTCTGCGGGGATTGGTTTGTCTCTGGTGTTCCGTCTTGTTCTGGGACTACAAGTTTTGGGATGCTGTTGGCAGTGAGGAGTGTCTGCAGGCGGTCCACGACTTGTGTGAGGAGTGCCAAAGCTTGTGAGTTGTCTTGGACTGTTTCGGACATCCGTTCAGTGGCTGCAGCCATCTTCTCTCCAAGGAGCTTGATGTCTTTGGTGCTGCTCTCCATGGAGCTTGCAGCCAGCTGAACCGTCGTCCTCAGCTCGTCTAAACTCTCCTGCTTGGCGAGTTCAACTGGGGGGACGGGAGGCAGATCGACCACACGACCACGGCGTGGGCGCATTGGGCTTGGAGGGGCTGTTCGGACTCGGGGACTTTGGTTTTGAAGCCTCGGAGGAAGACCTGGAGGGAGGTAGTCGTCTACGTTGGAATAGTAGGGGACAGTAAGACATGGGGGCGAGACGGTCCAATGATGAGATGTGCGATGTGGCGATCGGATGTCATTGGAATCATCTCCGCTGTCTATCTCTTCGATGACTTTGTCTTAAATGGAAAAATAAGTCATAAATCAAGGATTATTGATAGATGACGATGGCGGATGAAGGAAAACCATGAGGTCTTTCTTACCGATCATGACAGAGCTGTAGACCGAAGGTGCTGAACGGTTTTGCTCCCAGAGAAGATTGGTGTAACAGACTCGACATTTGCTCACTGGCCTGCTGCAGCACATCTGACAGCTTCTCATTGATTTAAACCGAGGTGGGGGATAAGGTCGAGCTCCAGCTGAGTGGCATGGTGGTTCAGATTGTGGGAAGCTTCCCCTGCGAATGTTACACCAATTGACATCCAGGTTTCTTGTCGGAGCAGGGCTATGGACCCCAAAAGCACCGCCTCGGTGAAGCGTCTGCTTGGTGAGGCGCTTCAGGGTGTCCCAGTGGCTACAGGCGGCGCCTCTGAGGCGTTTTTTTGTACATGGGGAGGAGGAGCAGGAGAGCGAGAGCCCGACTTTCCGTTGGTTGCGTGGCTGTGAGACAACAGAGTCACTCAAAGGCAGAGATAAAAAAGACAGTTGCATGTCCTACACTGACTTTTAAACATTATAATCAATGCTTGCTCCTGATTTATCAACAAATTCCTAACTTCTATTAATGCTTCTGCTTCTTTTCTCCATGCTTTATTTATTTGTTCCCTTCCCTCATTCTCAGCAAAAGTAACACAAAATGAGATTAAAGCTTAAAAAAACTTTAATCCCCCCCTTAAAATCATATCAAAATGTAAGACAAACAGAAACTTGCATGTGAGCATCCTGCAGGGATTAATAATAGTCACTATCTCCCAAACTATCTGTTTTCTTTAAAAATCCTTCGTCTGCATTTGTTTCTGCAGTCAGGATATGACCTGTAGCATTAGCACACAATTAGTCAAATGAGAGATTATAAAAATCAAACATCTGGTCTCTGTTGGGCTGAGACAGACGCATGATTCATATTTGGCAAAGAAAAGCCGACATGTCAAAATATCCGAGGGCATCTGCGACGGCTGGGCTGGAAAAGCATTTCTGTTGTGGTTTAAGTTGTCTGCTACTGAAGTAGATGCAAAATTTAACAGACAAACAAGCTGTAGAGCTCCAAAGTGACTGCACTTTTTCATGGCTCTGGTTCAGGAAGTAAATTTCCTCATTCAAGTCATCCATTGACTTTTCAGACAATCCTAACATCAACATTTTGAATCCTGGAACCAATCCAAACAGCTAACTGAATACAAATGACTGTAAATGATGGAACTACACATCCCACAAACCACTGTGATTCCTTACGTTCATGCAAATAACCTTATCAAACTTTTAAATCATTCACAGACTTTCTTTCTACGTTTATATTTATTGCTGAGTTTATATTGTAGGTAATAAATTTGCAATAAACTGTGGTTTGTGCACATACTGTGCTTGCTCTTAAACAACAGTTGTTCCCATGGTTACAGCAAGCTCCAACCATCAGACACACTGCTATTATGCTCTGTGATAGTGTTCTTCTCCAACTTTCTTAAAACAAGGTTGATAACATCCAATGAGAGTTTGTTGTTCTCTTTTATTGTCTTGCACTTTTTTCCTTCCACGTGATTTTTGTTGTACATCTGTGCAATGACAATAAAGTTGTTCAATCCAAACTTGTGTCCTCTACAGAAGCCATTTTTTTACACACAGGTACGTCAAGGTAAATCTACCTTGGATTGTTATGACATTATGGCTGATAATCAAATCTCCTAATCAAGGATTTGAATAGGATTTTTCCTTCAGATCCCTCACTGTGTGCTATTTTTACTGTGACTAATCAATCTACACAGCTAAAACAGTACAGAAGCCCTCAGAGGACATGCATACATGCATTTTATTTACTCTCTTTCTCTGGAATCACATGTCATTTTGGGCTTTTTCCTTTGAGATATTGGATTATTTATCTAACCTTTCAAAGCAGATGGATTTGCGGGTGGGTGGGGTTTAGTCATAATAAGATGATAATGGCCTGCTTCAGCATAGGTTTGCAATCATTACGGTGGGGTTTGCTAGTGTATCCAATGGCCCCTGCTGCTGTAGCTACTAGCTCAGATGTAGCTGTAGGAAAGCAGCATTTAATCAGAACTAGACCACATTTTCTTTAAAAACAAGTACTAGGAGGCCCACCAAAAGCTTGTCATGGCAGAGAACATGTTTTGCACGTCTCCCGACCTGGTTTGCATGAATTTTATTCACCGAAAAGCTCCTCCATTTACATCAACGGCATTGTAGCCTATCAGCTCAAGAGTAGCAAATATATAAAGTCCATGATGTACAGAAGGTCCAGGCAGACACAGACATTTTAATTGTACTCTGTTTTATAAATGATAACAGGTACACTTTGCTCACTTTCTCAAGATCTAAACTTATTTAACTCCATTAACAAAAATGTTTTTCTCATTTTAATGTGTTACTTTCTCAAAATATCAAGAAAACAGCCACAATGTGTGTCTTACTACAGGAAAAGGAATAGAATATTATGTCTTGATGTATGTCGATTCAAGGTTTCTCTAATGGCATGTTTGTTAAGTCATGTTTGCCTAATATATAGTACTAACTTTGATATTCATTGGTCAATAGATTTAAGCTGTAAAAATTTTAAGGCCACTGGGTCACATTTGCCAATAGAAGAGGTGATGTTGGGTCCTGTCAATACATTTTATCCTTTTGACATATTGCAGGCTATCTAAAAGATGAGTTCATTCAAATCAAAATATGCATTCTCCTTTGCAATTACAATAAAGTAATATCTATAATTTTTGTTTGTTTTGCATATTTCATCAACACAAACTTCTGTATCCACCCAAACACAACACTGTTCTTATAGAAAAAGCGAGAGCAAATTGCCTTTTTGTCAGGGAAGACTTGAATACTCATGACCTCCAAAAAAGCCTGTTAAATTACTAAAATTGAGTCTAAAAAGCTGATAATTGGGGAAAATGAGACTCAAAGTTTGGTCAACTGTCAAAAATTACTTCCAGAATTGATCCTTCAGAGAAAAAGACTGACTCTGGCAACCTAAAAATACCCTATAGAACGGTCTATTTGTCTGCATTTGACTTCTGATCCTAGTTCTGTGTTTAAGCTCAAAGTTTATTTGATGAGTCCCTCTGATCCCTGAAAATCTGTTCTCACAAACAGAGATTAAAGAAGACTTTGGTAAATGACAAACGGAGGTGATCTCATCAAATGTGACCTCAATGTAAGCCTGAATACTACGAATAAGAGGCACATGCCAAACGCTGAACCAAACTTCGTTTGGAGCTTTGGTATTTTAACGATGAATGAGGAGACTTTAGCTCTGTTTCTCACCAGAGGCTGTTTGTTCTTCACCAGGCAGACGATCCTGGTGGCCTCCTCGTCGTCTGGTAGGTCTTCAGGCATGGGTGGAAGCACAGGCTCATAGTCCTTCTGGGCCACCGTATCATGAGCAGAGAGGAGAGCCTTTACAACAGAAAAATCAATATGTGTTACACTGTATGTATGGATTTTTTTGCAATGTATTTTCTTCTTTTACTTATGTATTTCTAAACACATCTTTCTACTATTCAAGCATGATACCAAGTCTTCATTGTTAAAGCATAAAGCTGCAGCTAACCCACAAGTGCAGCAAAATTAAAAGATTCTGTGAGCAATTTCTTAAGTTAAGGTGTAAAAAATGTACAAATAATGGTTGGTGAAAACAATCTAATACAGTTATAAAATGCTAAAAGTATGATTTTTAAGTGAACATATGCAGAAATTCATGAGAATCTTTCACCTCTTAAGTGTGGTTTTCATTGCAAGTCAATACAAACTTTCATTATTCACACACTTGACTTGAAAAAATTACTTTCTTCCCTCCAAACTGAAACTTTGAGGCTTTAACTAAAACCTCTCTGACCTGCAGGTGTGGCTGTCTCAGGAGGCGGTAGAGCTCTTTAGCATCTTCAGAACAGCCTGGCAACGATCGGATGTCGATCAGCAACTGCAGACCAAAAATACCCCAGAACCATCAGCTTTCAAAAGACTCCCAGGGAATGAATCACAAAATCCAGATATTGATGAAAATTAAATCTGAGGATGAACCTGAAGTGAGAGGCCTGAAGCGTAGTCCAGGGCAGGTGCTGGTGAGTTTTTCAGGTATCTTTGGAGACACTCATAAACCTGAAAACAACCATATAAAACTTTTTCAGTAAGTTCTTTAGACTTAAGGCACATATTTACAATTTTCTTTATACTTATATTATGTCCATGATCTGAAACAGCATTACTGCATAGGAACGCGCTCCAGCCAAGTGACGTCAAGTGACGTCACTCTACCAGTGCAGACCAAAAACATGCGAAATGCAGATATCTAGTGAGTTTTTCTGTTTAGTTCAAAATAAATATGAGAGATAAAAATGTCTATCCAATAGGGTGAATTTTTTTTTATCATGCGGGGTTCCTTTTAAGTGTTGTAGTTGATCTTTATGCAAACCTACAACGAATTTAACAGTTTTTACTGGCTGATTTTCTGCATTGAGAAAGACATTATGCACTCATCTCAGCATATACTCAGGCCAGATGCACATTAACAAAATTAACAGAGGGAAAAGTATAAGCACACAAAACTTAAGCACAAAAATCAGCCAAGGCTTACAGTGTTTTTCTCAGACAGGGTAAAAATGTCTTTCTTTGGGAGCACAGATGGTCAAGTGGTTTAAGGTGCTACCCATGTATGCGGGCGGCCGGGGTTCAAATCTGGCCTGTGGCCCTTTACCGCATGTCTCTCCCCACACTCTTCCCTGTTTCCGAATCTATCCACTGCCCTTCCTCTGTCAAATAAAGGCATGAAAAGCCCAAAAATAAATCTCAAAGAAAAAAAAAAATGTCTCTCTTCATTTTTAGCAGCTACTTCTTACAGTCTTCTGCTGCCATATATATTTTCTTAGGGTTTATAAAGCAATCCTCATAGTAAAATGATTAAATATTGTTTTATATTTGCTACCAAAACACCATTTTTTCAGCAGGATAAACACTCATATCACACAAATCAAGACCATAAAATTACACGTTTATCCATGAATGATAAACAAAGATGGCTGCATTTACAATTCATTTAATATAAAGGAAGAAGTATACATAATCTCAATGGGATTCTCCTGGTTAAATAAAGGTTAAATAAAAAATAAAAATACAAAAAGTAATCAGGAAGAACTCTGATCTATGTATTTAATGTGGCCTGGATCAAAGCACATTATTTCACTGTCTTTGGATTGGCCAAAAAAGTCATCCAAATTATTTCTGATATTATATCAATTACTTTAGACTGAACATTATTTTGCAATAGCATGGGAAAGCACCGACATGCCCACACTTGGTCAGATATTCATTGAAGAGTCTATCTAATTGCTTCGCCATGGAAAAACTGACTTATGCTATGAAAGGGAAAATACAAAATTCCTTCCAAATTTGGGGACAAGTTATTACATTTCTTAAAAGTTAATAACCAAGACATTTGGACATTTAAGAACATGAACAAGTGTTCTTCGATGATGCAATGTTGTTCAACATAATTGCTATATGAGATGTTTTCTTTCTTTATGACTTAAATTATTTTCTCGTTTTTTTTTTTTGCTGTATTTCGATGGAAATGTTGTGCTTCTATATGTCTATGTGTATCTTTTTGATAAAGCATTATTAAAAAAATTAAAGTAAAAGTTTTAATACATTGTAATATTTTGGTGCAAGTACATTGCAAATGTTATTTTTGCATGTTGCATTTTTGCAAGACCTTGAGTAGCGACTGCAGCCAGGAGGCGTTCAGCAGACTGTGGAGGATCTCCGCTCCATCGATGTCTGGATTTACTGACTTTCTCACCTCCTCGATCACATCTGTGAGGATCTGACGCAGACCTACAGCACGCAAACACAAAGTAATACACATATAAACACACCAGTGTATTAAAAGAGTACAGCATAGGAAGCTTGAAGGCGACTGACCGTGTTCTCCAAGTTCACAGTGGGGGTTCAACACCTGAGCCTCCACCGCTTGCCTCATGGTCACTGGACCCACGAGCCTCAACTCCAACCAGGCTGCTGAGTGTGTGGAGGGCGGAGAAAAACCTGGGATAAAGGAGAAAAGTTTGTTTCCATCTTGTGAAGGGCTCATTGCATCGGTAGAAAATTATCTCAATCAAAAATGTGAAAAATAACAACAGCACTGTTATCCCTTATCCCTTTATCATAGAGGAGGATGGTTGTTAGAGTTGGAACCCTAAAACTGCACTAGATAGATTTGATTTTCCCTTGCCACCACTCCTAATCAACTTTTAATCAACTTCTTAATCACTTTTTATTCATGTGCATGTGTGTCAAAGATGATGGTCATCTTTTGTTGTTCTTTTGAATGAAGCACTCTGGGCAATGACAATAAAAGCGTTCTAATTCTAATATGCTGCAAGTGCAGGCTTCGTCTTTCTACATGCATGTCCACTGATATGGAGAAGCAGCCCAGGATTAGTTGAAATTAAATGGTCTCTAAAGAAGAAAGGCTTCCACAGCTGGATATAAAACCAAAAACGGTAGTAAACAGTAACCAGAAACTGCAACGTGAGCTGGTTCCCTGCAGAGATTTCATCATTGAACTCACAGCATGGATATTGGAGAATTATGGATTTTAGTATTCTCTTCCAGGAACAGGAAGCAGTAATAACGGTGACCTGTGAACTGGCCAAGCCAAACTATTTCTGGGAGTAAAATCAAAAACTGTTTGGATTCTACAGACAATTTAATATTTGTTATGTAATAAAGAGAGTGTGTATGAGTATTTAAGAGCCTAAACCTTTAGAAAACCACAACAACAGATGATGGGGATTTACATCCTTCTGCGTTGTGCATGAAAACGCAACTGATCTCAGTCCAAAGGTACCAGGATTTTGTGTCAGTATGGACCAGAGGATACTTCATTATCACAATTCAGGAGTATGGGAAATACTGGAACACGTAAAACCTTTTCTTTTTTCTTTCTTTTTTTTTTTTTTTTTTACTTTTTAAATTTTTTTAATCTAATTGCAGGAATATTGCAATGCATGCAGGACAGTTTAGTTAATCTTTGTAATAGTAGGGTTTAGAAGGTACATTTATGTGGATCAGACTCCCTGTAACATTAAATGTTGCTATTCATTTTATGCTGCATGTCTCTTATGATGTCATATTTTCTGACATTGCAAAGTTCTTAAAGGCTGTTTTAAGACTTTAGTTTGGGAGCTTTTGCCTTTATCTTAAAGTTGATAGGGCAGCGGACAGAGTAGGAAATTGGAAGGAGAAAGCTGGGAATGACATGAAGGAAATGGGCCACAGGTCAGACCTAAATTTAGGCCACGGCCTCTGCACACAGGGTGCAAACTACCTGCTAGACCATCAGCAGCCCCTAAGGCAGTGATACTCAATGCGTGGCTCTAGAGCCACATGTGGCTCTTTTGTGATGAATTGTGGCTCTTTTGTATCCTAATTTGAAATATTATACCCCCACAAAACCTTTGAAAAGGGAAAATAGGACCTCAGAAATTATCCATTGCAAGCCACATTAATCAGTTTGAATCCCCACATTAATTCAGTTCGCTTTAATTTCAAACCTTTATTTTTTGTCTGTACATTTCCATTTGCAATGTTTTTGCCTTTTTTCTTTTTTTGCTACTTTTAATTTCTTTCTACTGCTTTAAGCCTACTTTTGCCATCTCATTTTGCCCATTTTAACTACTTCTATCCCATTTTTGCCACCAGGTTTTTGCCTCTTATGTCATGCTTTTTGCTATTTGCTATTTTTTTTTACCTTTTTTGCCACTTTTGCCACCTATTGAAGCCATGTTTTGCCATTAAATGCCGCTGCTTTTAGTATTCTTGCCACTCTTCACTGCTTTTTGCCATTTTTTACCACCTTTCGCCCATTTAAGCTGCGTTTTGCCATTAAATGCCACTGTTTTCAGTGTTCTTGCCACTCTTCACTTATTTTTTGACCATTTTTCTCACATTTTTGTCAATTTGAGTCACTTTTAAACCCATTTTTGCCATGTTTTTGCTGGTTTTTGGCCTTTTTTGCCCTCTGTAACTCATTTTTTTCGTAACTTCTTACCCATTTTTGCCACTTACTGCCCTATCCTGCTGCTTTTTCTTCCTGTTTTTCCACTTTTCACCCACTTTTTTCTATTTTATGCCTACTTTGCCCCTTTTCCCCTCTTGCTGCCACTTTTTTTGCTCCTGTTTGACTATTATTTGCCACATTGTACTTATTTTTATAGCCACTTTAATCATTTTTTGCCACTTTCACCACAAAACACATTTTTTGAAAACATCAAAAACATCTTTGAGGAAGTGATTTATGTAGGTGTGGCATGGAAGAAACTTTCAATGTTAATTTCCTTAAAGAAATGTAATGCCGGTGTATGTTTTTTCCAGGGTTAGGGTTTAACGCTTTAAACAGTGTCATGTCATCTTCTGTATGGACTCAAATTTAAGATATTTGCCAGCCTCCAACTAAAAATCTGCAAAAAATGATCAAATCATTTCCATTAATTGTTTTATACAAGTTAGACTGTGCAGGAGTTTGCTTGCATACTTGTTAGGGTCATTCCTCTACTTCAGGACAGTTTTATGAAATACACATGCAAAATATTGCAAGGCAGCTGAAATAAAAAGGCTTTTAATATAAGCTCTGCCTCTGTAAAGGCAAATAGCCAATCATAGTTTAAGATTTAGTCCCACTGAGTCCTTCGGAAAGACACTGAACTCTACACTGATCTAAACAAGTGGTGTCCAAATCATGGCCTTGGGTCCAAATGTGACCTGCAGTCCATTTTTTTATTGGCCTGCAGCAAATTCAAGAAAGAAAATGAAATATGGTCCACAGTAGACCATGAAGCTTGAGCATCATACTCTGTAGTTCCTGCACTAGATAAGGCTGCTGTTATAATTCTGTAAAAATAACATTTTGACAAGAAGAATCAGTCATTTTTTCATGATTAAGTTGAGATTGCAAGGGAACTGGAAATCATATTGACAACTGAAATAACAATACCTTGATTCACAACGCCAATAGCAGCGCTCCTTGGCTGCTCCATCTCAAGGTCAAAATTACAAATGATTCACGCTAATCCCCCTCAAGCACCGACACTCCTATAAAGTTTGACAGCTTGCTCTTGTTCTGACTGAATGTGGAGATGGGATGTCAGCGTTTCCCCTCCTTACTCCATGGAGCATCATTTTCATGTGGGTGGATCCAGCTGTGCAGGCTGACCAGGGCCCCCTGAAACCTGATCAGCTGCCTCAAAATCCTTGGATATGGTTTGCCATTTCTTTTGTTGTTTTTCCAACTACTAAGCACATCTGCTGGTACATCAGACTGGTTTTACTAATTTTAACACACTAAAGTTGAGTTACATCAGAGCGGCAAAGTCAGCCTTGTATTTTTCTGAATGATTAAAAAAGTTTGGACACCTCTGATCTAAACAGTGAGGTGATGGCTCACTGTTAGTGATATAACAATGACAATGGGTTCGGCTTGAAGTTTACAGGCCAGGGCTGCAGAATTATCTTCTGACACAGATTCTGACTGACGTGCAATAAGACACGAGTGGCCTCATGTTTAATCCAGGCGTGAGCGTGACCCAGGATCAGGTAAGGGAACTCCATCAGTGTTTAGTGTGAAAGAGGGTCAAGGGTTAATGGCCCACTTCACGACAGCGCGTAAGAGTGACGGCGATGTAAATACTGAGATGTACAGATTACTTAATCTCTGCTCTGGTGACCCTGACACATAAAGCAACACAGCTACGATGCTTTAAGGGAATTACTTTACATTTGTCCATATGTTTGGTCAACTTTTAGACACTGGTTGATCAGAGAGGGTTGATGTAGCAGGGTTTAAAGCTTCAAAAAGATGGGGAATGTCAAGATATTCTAGAGCATATTGATATATTTTCAAAGTTTCCCTCATTCTTCACAAGTTGCATCTACTTGACCCCAAATGTTACCAACATATTTGTGCAATTTAGACAGTGTCATGTTTTAAAGATCATAAAATTTCTCTACTTTTTGACAGCACTTGATATTTCAGAGGAAAGAAAATCTGCACAGCCTTGATGGACAGAAATGTCGACAATATTTTTGTACACTTAATAAAGTGTGTTGGAGTTAATTTGCCAATATTGGCTGTGTAGGACTTCTATTTTTGTAGCTGTGGTCAACAGGTTTCAAAATGATTCGATTTTTAATCTAGTCATATCAAACTTTATAATTCTGGTAATGGCATGGCTCTTTCTTATTTCTTTACAGAATAAAATATGATGTTAAACATTATTGGTTCTTATGCCCAACCCTTCAAGATAACACATGCATGCAAAAAATCCTAAGAAGGTGGTTTAAGCTCTTCAGGAGTTAAAGAAGAGGCAGAAGATGACCCTTCTCTGACAAAAAGGCACATTCTTACCTTTATATCCAGCTCCTCAAGGATGCAACAAGTCTTTATCCTCCTCCTCCTGCAGGTTTCAGCACCAAAAAAGGTGCAGAAAAACGTCTATGTGATGTGAAATGACTCCCCGGAGACAGGACTCATCGAGCTGCAGGAAACATGAGAGAGAAAGAGAGAGAGAGAGGGCTGTAATCTCTCCCGATCCCACTTAATCCCAGGACGAGCGAGCTGCCTGCCTCTGGCCACCGGAAGCCGGTTCCTCCCTCACCGGCTGGCTGGTTTCGCTGTGGTGGCTGCCAAATCTTCTTAACTCTTTCAGCTTTCATCTGCACGCAGGAGGAGGAGGAAGAAACTCCACGACCTGCAAAAGGAGGGAGAATTTAGGTGACATTTTACAGATCATATTAATGCATTTTGACCTCACAGTTAGGAGAATGCAATTCTTGAAAGGGTCAAAATCTCTGAGGATGTGAAGTTTACCTGACAGGAAAAGAAAGACTGAAATTGCAGGAGTTGGAATCTAAATTTCTGCCTCAACAGCTGCAGTTAATAGAAAGTGAAATTGATGCCTAGTCTCCTCAATCAGGCCCAAAAATTTCAGTCAGGAACGGGAATAATCTCTTGAGCGGTAATCTAATTCCCCCTCCCTCCATCTGAAAACACGATCTTGATCTTATTGTCCCCAAAACACAGAGATTATCTCTCTGCGATTGATGAAGAACATGTTTGATGCTGGTTGGTTTTAAAAAAAGGGCAACTCTGAGAGGATTTGTAGAGATTCTCGTGATATTTTTCAGCAATAAACACCAGATTTCAGTTATGTCTTGCAGGGTAAAAGGTGGAATATGAATTTACTAAACAGACATTTATGGATGAACTGAAGCTGCAGAATGGTGGAAGATCATTTGGGATTTTTGGGCCGCAGCTGATCAAATCCAACCTGTGAGAAATCTCTTCACTCTGCATGGTAATGGGCAACTGACTTCTCACGGTGGCTTAAAATGGCTCAAAATCTCATAGAGATGAACGAATGAAGTGGCATTAACAGCATTGGTGCAACATAAACATTTGAGCCATTTTTCAAAATGCAAATGCATTTTCATTACCTCATGCCTTGCACTTATAGCAAAAGTTAATCTTTATTGTCAGCATTTCAAATTTAATCTCAAGGCACAAGTTGAAAGAAATATGCATGTCCTTGTTTTGTTTTAATCCCATGCCATTTAATATTCTTATCAAAAATACAGAGCCTATGAAAAATGTTCACCCCTTGGATATTGTACCCTTTTATCAATTGTATAAATCAGTCATGGTCTATGTTTGTGGTCAAGCTTTTTCACAAAAAAAGTTGCAAAAAAAAAACTTTTTAATGTCAAAGTGAAAACAGATTTCTACAAAGTAATGTTGATTAAATAAAAATATACCTTGTGAAATAAATTATTGCATAAATATTCACCAACAATATTCAGCAACTCACAATAAGTGAAATGGGGATCACCTGAGTGCAGTGAATGTGTCTCAAGTGATTGTAGTATAAAGACACCTGTGTCTGGAAGGTCCAATCACAGGTAAATCAGTATTCATGGCTACCATTGCACCATGAACACAGAAGAACTCCCCAAGCAACTAAAAGACAAGGTTATTAAAAAGTTAAAGTCGGGATGGATACAAAAATTGTCCAAGACACTGAACATCCCCTGGAGTTCAATTAAATCAATCATCAAGATATGGAAAGAATATGAGTAAATCTGGCTAAATCAAGCCATCCTCACAAACTGAGTGACCGTACAAGAAGGAGACTAGTGAGAGAGGCCACTTAGACACCTATGACTACTCTGAAGGAGTTCCAAGCTTCAGCAGCTGAGATGGGAGAGACTCCGCAGACAACTGTTCCCCAGGTTCTTCACCAGTCAAAGCTTTATGGGAGAGTGGCAACCAAAAAGGCACTATTGAAGAAAACTCGGATTGAATCTGGACTAGGATTCACCAAAAGGTATGCGGGAGACTCCATGGTCAAGTGAAATAAAGTTCTTTGGTCTGATGAGACCAAACTGGTGCTTTTTGGCCAAGATACCAAACACTGCACATCAGCACAAACACACCATCTCCACTGTGAAGCACTGTGGGGGCAGCATCATGCTGTGGGGATGGTTTTTGGCAGCCGGCCCTGGAAGGCTTGTCAAGGTAGAGGGTAAAATGAATGCAGCATAATATGGAAAACAAACTGGAAGAAAATATTATTCTGTTCTTTCAAATCAAGTAAAGGTTAAAACATCCAAGGGGTTGAATACCATTTTTAGGCAGTGCACATGTAAATCTAGATGTTTGAGATCCTTTTTTGAAATGTTCAGTTCTTGGTTTAGAGACTTTAAGAGATGTTGCAAAAACTCTATTAATACAAAAGTCAAGTGCAGATGTTATAGGAGTAAACTCTAGACTTTTGAACATTTATTAAAAGGCGTAAAAGTCCTTTATTATGATAACTTACTAGGGGTTTTTGTCTCAAGAAAGCCTGATTTTGGTATTTACAATCATATTATTGGTACTGTATTTTATTTTAACCGCAAAATATTTCCAAGTTTTCTGAGTTTTTTTGTTCTTAGTCTATCAGATTTGATAAATTAGGGGAAAATGCTAAACTTGTCTCGTTTAATATCCCTTTCTTTCGCTCAAACAATAATCCAAAAGCTAAAATATTTAGTTTATAATAACATAAACAAACATTCACACTTCCAAAGCTGCAACCATGTCATTTTTGCACAAATCTGTTCAAAGCAAACCAGTTCCATCAAATGCATTTATTGCCCTTTGCAATTATTTAGAAGGTACAATACATCTGACATCATGTAAAAGACACACAGGAGGGAGTCATGTCAGCCAGCTGAAACACAAAAATGTCAACTAGTCATCACCAGAGTCCAACAACAGAACAGTTTTACACATAGTCAGATCTTTCGGGGGCTTCATTCATCGCTGAGGTACAGAAAACAGGAATAAACATGAACCGAACATGAGCTTATGAACGATATCTTCAGTTTATGAATGAATCTTCAGTTTAGGTTTACAACAGCACTTCATGTACAACTATTACAGTAAATGTTCAGTTCTGCCAATGCAGTTTTGTTTTATGAGTCAGTTTTATGTCTGCTGAAGTTTTGTCTTCATTTAAAGAGGCAAAAGCAAAAATATCCGCCTTCATGTTGTGATAAAATGAGAATCGGTGGCATAAAATTGCACACTAGTTGTGTCAGTTTAATATTATGTTCATTTGAACGATCCAGGGAATATTTTCACAGCTTTTTGAAGACATTTCTCCAAGTGTGAGGCACATACAGGCTAGGATTCTCATAACCTTTTTAAAGCAACAAAACGCAACTTTTTTAACTCACAAGAAAGCTTCAAAATACTTTTAAGGTACATAAAGTTTTATAGGGAGAATTTGAGGCTCCTTTTTTGCTCTGAATTGCAGTTCTTGCATTAGTCGCCAAGTTTTAGGTGCACAAACACCTGCAAAAAAGTGTTTACAGTAAGGCTTTTTAAATGAAAGTAATGAAGCTGAATTGTCCTGTTAGCCGTGCCAATTTGATATTTAAAGTGTGGGCATCAAGGCAAAGGCAGAAAAACTCATAAAGGAAGGGATCTTGAAAGCAGTGGCTCTCAACAGGTCTAGCTTCAGGACCCACCACCAAATCTTTAATGAGAAATCATTAAAAACATGAATGAACGAAGAGACAGGGCAAAAAAAAAAGTCCAAAAAGTGCATCATTGCAGGACATGCATGCATATTTTAATTCTTTTCCTGTGTTTCCTTTTAAATTTTGGCTGTTTACTCAAGATCTTGAATAATTTATTCATTTTAAAGTAAAAATCAGCTTCAAGACAACAAGATAAATAAGTCAAGATCTCAAGAAAACAACACAAATTTACCAATCATCATAGCAAAATGAAGGGAAATAAAGTACATGGATGTCCGCCTGCTTCATGTTTCCATACATCTCAAATTCCTGACCCACTGAAATAAGGCTCTGCGACCCACTTTTGTGTCCCGACCCTCCAGTTGAGAACCACCGCTTCAAAGCAAAAAGAAAGCGTAAAAATAAGACAAGAGTATGAGAGGGAGTCAACTTTGTCCAGGTAGGCATGCAAAAAAATCTCTGCACAATGTTCCTAAAAGTGACAAAGTTGTAAGAATAGGTGAATCAAAATCTCACATAAATAGAGTAAACTAGAGGATATTCAGTTTCAAAATTGTCCACTGTTCTACAAGTTTGGCCGTATGTTAAAAACGCATCTATCCTCCACTTTGAGTCTTAGTTTTCAAGCAAAAGAGGACAGTTTGATCACTCTTATTCTGATTAATTTTGAGAATCCAGCAACTTCACCTTTATTTAGTCCCATCAAAAAAAGGCCTCTGATCCTCCAGCTTCTCTATTGTTCAAACCATCTGAGAAAACAAAAGCAATGTTATTAAAAATGGGGAAAAAAAAGAGCCGGGTCATCCTCTGAATCCCCTCTAAGCTCTTTTATAAACTGGCATGTGTGACGCAAATCTCAAATAAGCAACAATGTGACGGTCGGGGCAGTAAATGGTTTATAAAAAGAACAGTTAGTATTAACAGATGGCGGAGAGAATCGGCTTTGAACATCGCCGACATCTATAAAAACAGTGTTTGCATTAATCCGAGCGCCTGGGTTGAACTGCTCAGACTCCACCTGCAGCTGCAACGCAAACATTTTAACCCATGGACTCAAAGCTTCCCTCATTTTACAGCCTACTTTCTTTCTTTCCTCCTGAGGATGATGAAGGGACGAAGGTGATCCTACAGTTCAAATTCCAATCTTTTTGAGGAGACATTTACTAATGACTGCTAATCAGAGCACAGAAAGATGCTTGTTGGATAACACACATGCATCTCCAGGTGACGCAACACTGAAAATGCATTCAGTTTTTGAATTTTTTGTTTCCATAAGGCCTGGATATTTCTGCAACACAGCTCTACCCTAACCTTTGGAGATTTATATTTTAAAGGAAAATAACAATGTTTTTTAACACTTTTTTCCTCAACCCCCAAATTCTTTATTCTAACCCCCATAATTTATAACATTTTGCACCTATTTTGCACCAAAAATTGATGTTTATTTATTGCACTCAGTACATATACAGTTAGGTCAAGCTACAGTCACACCAGCACCATTTTAGTGACAGGAGCAGGTCTGACTCTGCTACATGGCCAGCGGCAAAATTCGCTATTTCAGCCTGTTTCACAGGATGTTTTCTAAGTTGGCCCTCCTAACAACTTAACAAGCAGCTCATTGGCTCTATGGTGATCAGTTCTGTTCCTCTAGCTTATGATGGCATCCAGAGGCAGATGACTATGCAACTTCAGCTGTGCTTCTTCATTTATGCTGTTTTGATTCCAGGTCAGAGCAGGATGCTGACACTAAAAGGCACGTGCACAAAACCTGGTCTAGCAGCACCAAATTTATGCCGTCTTGGGGTTTCTGCTTTTGCTATAATGTGTATTTCACAAGAGGGTGGCAAGTGTGGGCAGCAAGCGAGGCAGCAAGCTGTCCAGCATGTTGTTCTCCGCATTAGACAAATGAATCAGTACCGAAGAAGAAGGTGAGTCTCGACAACGCGACCGTGTTTCTAAGCACTTGTTTGGTTTGAATGAGCTTTCACACCGCATTTTCTGACTGCATGTAAACGTACTGAAAAAAGCAATGTTTTCCCAAATTATTTTAGAAATATAATCTATATATGATTTTTTAGTGAACGCTGATTTTGCCTTACATCTTTCAGCTCGGTTTATCTTTGTCAAAGTGTCAACTGAAGCTTTAACATGAGGTGTTAACAATCTGAGTGGTTGCATCTAAAAAAATGCTATTTTTCAAGTCAACAGTCCTGCAGAAGTGTTTCTTTTGCAACAAAAATGAGGTTTTCTGGCACAATTTCCAAGGTGCATGGAGAATGAAAAGTCTTGAGGATAACAGAAGGTGATGCTGGAGCCTTCTGATCTTAATTCAAACATTTTCAACAGCAATAACCTCAAAGTTTTCAGCCTCAGAAATAAGTCAAACAAATCATCTCTACCCTAGATAACAATCAGGGTCATTAAACTTCAACCTACAATATTAATACTTTAAAGTGTGGACAGCCTAACCGTTAAACTCTGGATGACTTCCTGATATTTATCCAAATTGCTAGATTTAAATAAGAGCTTCATCTAGAGCTTTAGCTGACTCTTGTTTACATTCACCCAAAGCATGCCAAGTACGCTTTAATTTGCATAAATACAGTATCACACCTAGCTATAAATTAGCCACTCTGGTGCTAACAGGAAAGCTCTTGTGAGGACGTTAACCAAATGCTTCTTTCTTGTTTAACCGGAAAATACTCTTTTATAACACAATAAATGTCAGCCCGGCGGGGCTGTAAACATACTGCCGTGTCAGTTTATGAAGATGATAATTTAAAAGTCAGTTTCATTAAGGAGATTATTCTCTTGAGGTCCATTTCTTCATGTTTGTGTCAGGAAAATATCAAGGATCTGAAACACTAAAGGCTAAAAAAGTGATATCTTCTGTGAACAATGGCGGTCATCTCTGGTTTCATACTGAAGAATGGATCTGAAATTATGTCTGATATCCCCAGAAAACAAAAACACTCCCATTGGCACAAAAAACACAAATATCAATCTTGAATTCTTCCCAGGTAGAAGCATCCCCAACGTCAAGATCTCCTGGTAGACAGTCGCATCAGTCTGTGTGTCACTGGACGGTTTGAAGTGGCTCATATCTGTCAGGTTAACACCAACACTTTTCACATTTGTACCTCAATGATCCGTGGTTAAGCAGCTGGCAGAGGTCACCAAAGGGCAAAACAGAGAGAGTATGTGTATGTGAGGGAGGGGGAGGTGGTCCCGTCTCCATGACAGCAGCAGATGGAGCTGTCTGCAACCTGTTCGTATGATCCTCTTCTTCCTATTGGCTGATGCAGACGTCCGTCACTCTGAAGCCCTCATGCTGATCCCGGCTCTGTGATTGGCTGTGGCTGGAGGCAGCAGAGAGGGAGGAAAGTCCTGCTGCTGGAGCTATGTGAGCTTCTCGTGCTGGATCTGGTAGTAACAAGCCTGGAGGATCAACAACACTGTGTTTAATCATTCTATACATTTCTCAAAAAAGAGAAATAACTCATTTTTGCCTACAGTTAAAGCCAAATCCCTTTAAAAGTCTGTCTAGTTTACAGTTTTACATCAGAAACCAGTGAGAGTCTGGTTTTGTTACCTTTAAGGTGGTGAACATGATGCCGTGCTCTCCGTGCTGAACGCAGGGATCCATCAGGTCCTCAATCAAGCTCACCTCAGAACCCAAATTCCTGATTCTGGTCGCAAACAAGACATATGTCAAGAGTTGTGGTTTTTCAGTTACTTTCACCGTTTAGTAAAACAAAGGAATATTCCCCCAGTACTACTCCTAACATTTAGTTAGCATTGAGTAAATGTGTGTGACCGCGTTTGGTTTCATGTCTGACCGTGCTCGCAGAACCACATAGAGGAAGACAGGAAACAGCTCGTCCATTGACCACAGAAAGTCCTGTTTGAGCAGTGACTGGACCTCCTTAGTGATCTCCTCAAAGGTGAGCTGGATCACTTGTAGCTTGTCTGACGGTGTAAATGTTGTGCTGCAAAGCATGATTCAAGACTTCCACGCATTAGATTACATAATAACCTTATAATCCAAGGTTTTTATCTTATTTATGGTTATTTTTGTTAGTGTCTAGTTGGAAAAGTTGACACATGAGCTGTACCTGATTTGCTGTAATGTTTCCACGGCAGAGGCGAAACAGGCGTCCTTTGTGCTGGAAAGAACCTGAAGGAGACGGTAAAATGTTAAAGGTGACATATTGTGCTAAAATAGACTTTTTAAGGCTTTTCTAACAAAAATATGTGCCCCTGGCCTGTCCATGACCCAAAAATCCACAAAATTGACACTGGCTGAAACCCAAAATATAACAGAAGCCAAAATAAATAACTATTACATTATCAAATAAATTGAGATCTGAGGGAAAAATGGCAATGTTTTTCTCAAAAAATATGTTTTTTTTTTGGCTATAACTAAGTCTCTCGATCAGTGCTTCTCAGCTGGTGGGTCAGGATCCAAAAGTGGGTCACAGAGCTGTTTTCAGTGGGTCGCAGAAGTGTACCTGGAGGAAAAAAGTGCACCAAAAGTCTATGAAACTCTTTGAAATTATGCTTATTTTGTCCCATCTCCTTGATTTGTCATAGTTTCTGCTGCCTCAGGTCTATACTGTACTATTTTTCATTAAATAAACTTAACTGGTTGAAAGGTATCAAAAAATTTGGTCGCGATTCTCACTGAAGAGTTAATGATGGGTCCTGAGGCTCTGCCAGTTGAGAAGCACTGCTCTAGATGGAAAGATCATTTATATAGTCAATAAAATATCAGAAAGTTACAAAAAAATGAACAAATTTAATATACAAATTGTCTATTTTTTGCCTACAAATAATCCAAAATTAAAATATTCCTTCAACCATCACAGTGGAGAAGAATAATCAGCAAATATCTACATTTAGAAATCCTGAATCAGGGAAATTTGTCTTAAATGTCTAAAGATTTATTAAACTGATCAAAGCTTTCTAACGTTTACCTTAAAACTAATTCAATAAAAGAAGAACATTTTCCCTTGTATTATTCCTACATTTTGGGTTTTTTAATTATTAAACTATTACAAGATCTATTTTGGTTAAACAGCCACTAAAAATCATGGTTTTGTTAGTGAAATTTCGTCCTTTTCAGCCTTTACTTGAATCAAATCTGTGAGGATATAAACACACTCAACATACCTGCTGCTTCTCCCCCAGTAAGGGCATGGTGACAGGAATGGAAACAGGCCAAAACTTTCTGAAGCAATAAAAACAAACAGGTTTGACTATCTTCATTGATTCACCAGGATAAGACCTCACACTAAAAGCATAATTTTGCATTCTTAGACTTACTGCTGAACTCCCAGGAAGGCAAGCAGAGCAAGGTCAGGCTGCTTGTTGAGGCGGAGAACGCACTCCCAGTAGACGTCGTCCTCTCTCTCTTTGTCCAGAGCGTAGAGGGTGAAGAGTGGTGGGTAGAGACGAGGCAGCAGGACAGGGAGCAGCAGAGCGGAGCTGCTCACCACACGGCTGAGAACAGACACACAGAGGAGGTTCGTGTGTTAAACTAAAACTAAAGCAACAAAAACATCACGGGGACTCAGTATTTACCCAGGTTTTGGTGACTCTGGTTGGGCATCAGTTGAGCCAGGCTCCTTCTTCTCCTGGAGGTTGGTGGTCGGCTCTGGAATTAGGCCGCCCTCTTCTGGCAGATCAGGGAAAAGGAACCTACAAAACAAGGCATAAATGTACCATAAAAATCCCTCTGCATCAATTATGTAAAATAGTGATGAAGCTGTATGAGAAGTACCTGACGATCTGGTAGATGCGGTTAAGATAAGACTTGATCTCGTTGACAGCCTGAGGCAGCAGCCGGCGATTTGCTCCAACACCCACATAGGTCATCCTGTAGACCGCTACCAGAGTCTCCACCAGCCGGCCGAGTGGGTGGAGGGGGGTGTCGCAGGCCTGGAGGGAGAAAAGAGTAGTTATGGAGGGGAGTGCTTTGTTTTCAAAGCTTTTTAAATGTATTTCTTTCTTTTTTCTCTCAATCTTTAAGTATTTAGTCACTCGTTTGGTTTAAATATGCTAAAAACATTTGTTTAAGCCTTAATTCCAGATTAAATGCACTGTAAGGAAAAGTATTGCTCAAAAAACAAAAGAAACAACAATAAACCACCCGTTCACTTCATTGAAAATAAGGCAGAGCTGTTTGGTGTACCTTGATGAGGTAGAGGCGGATGGCGTGGTATCGATCGATGGTGATTGGTCCATCATGCTGAGGAATGAACTCAAGACTCTCCAAGGTTCGGCTGTGACTCCGAGACAAAATCTCTGGGCTTTAACACACACATAGCAAAAAACAAACCCTTAAAATGAACAATATCTTGTTCATTCTTGCAGTCTGGATACTTTTCAATGCTCCAGAGGAGCTGTACCTGTCCTGGATGTGCCGTCTGCTCGTTGTAAGGGCCACAGCGATATTCTCCCAAGCTTTCCAGTTCTCCCCTCGGCCCGTCGCCTCACAGCCGAGCTGAGTCCAACACTCCTCGAACACGGCCTGCCACTTATCCTCTGCACACACACACAGACGCCCCAGCTTCCTGCCAGCACACAAAGTACACAAAAGGTAAATATAAAAACTTAACAAGGTTAGGTTTCTTTCCAGGACACTGCATCCATTTAAAAAGCGTACACAGCTCGGTTCTTGTCCTTGTCCGTGTCAAACAGATGTGGTTTAAAGTAGGACCCGGACACCTTGAGTCCAGAGCCCCATTCACCATTAAAGGAGCCCTCCAGGTAGTCTCCGTTTGGCATGGTGAGCACTCCCTGAAAAAGTGAAAACCAACACATTCAGTCACAATACAGAAAAATTCACTCCAAATATGTCTGTATTTTTTCGTGCTTTAGCAAATACAGGCTGCAGTTTCAAAAACTTGAATCACTAACACTACAGAAATTATTTTAAGGCACGTATCCATTACGCATTATGCATTAGTTACCTTTCCATTAAGTGTCCAATCGTCAGAGAATTCCCCTTCATATGTGGTGTCATCCTCTGACAGAAGGACCCCTGTGCCCTAAAAAAGAGAGGATTTTTAAACTCTTTTCATCACAGCTTTTTGCTGCTTTTTGCCTCTTTAACACATTGTTGCCATCTTTAACCAATTTTTGCTACTTTTAAGCTGCTTTTCTGCTCATTTCTGCCTCTTGTAAACCATCTTTTTCCATCTGTAGCCCAATTTTGCCACATTTAACCTTGTTTTTGCTACTTATATACCCCTTTCAACAATCTGGTCACCATTATTTTTGTACATTTTTAACATTTTTGATACTTTTAACCACTTTTCAACATTTTCCAGCCCATTTTTGACCCTTTTCTAAACACATTTTTCTATCTCTTTAACCATCTTTTACGACTTCTTTGCCACATTATCGTTTCACCTTTCTCCTCTTTATTGCAATTATTCATTAACTTTTCCTCAAAGTTATTTCAGTTATTTTTTTTTTTTTCTGGTATCCTGACATTTGTGCACATCATGGCTTAGCTGACGTCCGATATTACTTTCTAAAAGGTGCCAAATCCTGTAAACATTACCAAAAGAAGATACTTCTGTTTTAAGCAAAGGGTTTTACATTTTGAAAAAGGCTATATTATATAGCAGCACAGATAAAATCCAATTTTTGTTTCTTTGATAAAATTGGTTATTATCAAGGTTAAATAAAACTATTGTTATCACAGATTCACTTTACAAAGAACCATGATTTTGCTGACCTCAACTGGCCCCCAGTTTGGCAGGGTCCCAGAAAGCCCCCCCCTTATGAGCGGCCTTATCCTTACACAACTTTGTTTACAATGTTTCACAAAATATCTGGACTTTTTAACATTCCTGTGTGCTTTTAAACCTAAAATAACTGAGGACAAGAGCCAGTAAAGATAGTGTCTTCTTTACACTGCAACATTATAGTGGTCCACAGTTCATTTTAATTCTTTAAAAAGTGTATTGACTTTGTAGAAAGAAGTATATTTGGATCAGATATCTCTCTTGTACTTTCCACCACTTCTTTTAAAATAAATTTATATACACAGAAACATAAAAATGTGACTCGATTAAAGACAAAAGTGCCCACCATCATTTTGTTATCTTTAAAAGCTCCTTCATAATAGAGGCCAAACTGAGTGACAACAACTCCGATGCCCTGACGCTGGTGCTCCTGCCACATGCCCATGTACTTCTCTCCTCTGGATAAAAACAGACAAGGAAAAATTATTACTCACATAATTGTTTTGTTCAAACTTATATAAAACTTCAGTTTTTAGCACAAAGTTCTCACGTAAAGATAGAAATATCATAACAGTAATGATGTGCTTACTTTGTGATATCATCAAACACCCCATAGCCGGTTTTCTTGTCCTGCAGCCACTGTCCAATAAACACACTAGGAGAGGAGGTGTTGAGCTTCCCGCTGCGCAGCATGCCGTGACCGTGCCGCATGCTGTCCTGGAAGGATCCGTCGTAGACTTCCCCACTGGCGTACCTGCACAACGACCAAGGAGAAGAAAAAAAATAAGCTGCTTTTCTGGTCAGATGTATTAAAATCTCTTATTTGGCTGTTATTTGTCAAAAAATAATAAAAAAGTCCAAGACTCACTATTTCAACACCCTCTCACCTGTACGTCCCCAATCCGTGCATCTTGCCGTCTTTCCAGTGACCTTGATAGTGATCGTTCTTGTTGAGCATCTTATTGGGAGCCACAAATTCACCGTAGCTACACAGAAATAAATATACATGAGTTGGCTTAAGATATGTAATTGAAAAACTGCATTATATTCATTTTCATTCCAAATTTTGTGATGTCAGCGGCGAGGACTCACCCGTCTTCTAGCCCATTCTTAAAAGACCCTGTGTATATTCTCCCATCAGGCCATTTCAACACTCCCCTGGAAAACGTCCCAATTATTATGACTTATCAATATTTTATTGGTTCACCAGAAATGTCCACAAACAGTCGAAGTGTCAAACCTGCCGTGTGGCTTCCCAGCGAGCCAGCGTCCCTCATATTTTGCGTCTTTTAGCCGTCCATCTTTATAAAAAGTGTACGAGGCCGTCCTGGAGATGGGAGGCTCCAGCTTCTGCCCCGACCCCGAGCCCACTGAAGCTGCATCCTGCCCTGCACCGCTCAGCGCCTGATCCACCGCCTGATTTATGGAGCGGAGCCACTTAGCCTTGGAGAAAACGCATGGAGACTTGTTCAAGGATATTTTAGATAAGGTCAGTCAGTGAGTGAAGTTCTGTAGTATTTTATTATTTACCTTCTCCATGGGAGAAGAAGCCAGCAGGGTGAACGTCTCCTCTGGTGTGATCGCCTTTAGTCCATATCTAAAACATACAAAAATGCGCACAACTTTACACAAGAAAAGGAAGAAAGAAAGCAAGAAAGAACCATATGTAACCACAGTAAAAGGAAAATTCATGTAAGAAAACAAGTTATATACAGATGAAATGTATTTTTAAGTGTGTGTTTATGCTGCCGTACATGCCAGTGTTTTCCTCTGGGATCGGCTCCACCCACAGTGTGGCCAAAGGGAAGACGTGATGTGTGGAAAACTGCAGGAGAGAGAAAACAAGCATGGGGGAGCACAAGGGGGTAAAGGAAATTGGATGAAAATGGATAAGAGGAGAGAAAATGATTTAGACTGGGAAAGAAACAAGTAACATTAATAAAGTAGTCAACATGTCTTTTCATACAGCGAGACGGTGATATGAGTCTCACAGCTATGATTGATCTGATCAATAATGTACAGGCCTTACTCACTAACAGCGGGTGAACTAAAGCGTTCTCTATAAGACAACTGATCCTCAACTAAATAAATGCTGAACAAATCTTACACTGCAGCGATTCTACAAGCAGGATACTACAGGGGAAAATAATTATTACAAATGTTTAAATATCAACAATATCTAATAATTTAACCAGTGGGTGTATAATTGGAGCCTTGCTAGATGGAGGTAAAAACAGAGAAAAGTAAAGGAAAGATGTCAAAACTGAGACAAAATAAGAAAGAAAAATATAAAAAAAGAAACCGCAACAAAGAAATGAGAGAAAGTTTATAATGACATGGCAAGAAGGAAGAAAAAAGTCAATAAAGATGGTAAAGAAGTAAAAAGACAGAAAGAAAAGGATAAACAAAAAGACTAAGGCAAACAAATAAGAAAAATAAGAGGAAGAAAGAGAAGAAGGAAAAGGGAAGTAAAGGAGAATTGGAAAGGAGTTATAAAGGGCATAGTAAAGCACAAAAATAGAAAAAGGAAGTAGAAAGGAAGAAAATAGTAAGGTAAAAATACAGTGCCTATAAAAATTTTCACTCCCTCCTATGTTTTACCCTTTTGTTGATTTTATAAATCAGTCATGGTCAGTATAATTTGGCTTTTTGACAAGTAAGGTAAGGTGAGGTGAGGTGAGGTAAAATAAGTGACTACCTAAATATTCCCCCCTTTCAAGTCCGTATTTTGTAGATGCACCTTTAGCTGCAGTCACAGATAGGTTTCTGGACACAGCAATTTTACTCCATTCTTCTTTGTAAAACGACTCATTTTACCCTCTACCTTTACAAGCATTCCAGGGCAGGCTGTTGAGAAGCATCCCCACAGCATGATGCTGCCACCACCGTGCTTTTCAGTGGGGATGGTGTGTTTGTGTTTGTTTTCTCTGAGTTGCTTGGAGAGTTATTTTATCTTCATGGTGTAATGGTAGCCAGGAATACTGATCAACCTTCCAGACACAGGTGTCTTTATACTACAGTCACTTGAGACACATTCATTTTACTCAGATGATCCTCATTTCACTAACTGTGATACTACTAGCACCGATTTGGACCTCTGTTGCATTAGGTCAGTCACTTTAAAGGGGGTAATATTTATGCAGTCACTTATTTTACAATACATATTTTTATTTAATTGATATCACTTTGTATCAATCTGTTTTTACATTGACATTAAAGAAGATTTTTATTATATTCTTGTAAAAAAAGCGAAATCATACTGAAAAATGATAGATTCAAAAAATCAATAAAGGGTGAAACATCCAAGGGGTGAATATTTTTAGGCACTGTAACAGAAAGAAATGAGAATAGAGTGGGATTCAGAAGAAAAGGAGGAAATATGAAGGTGAGAAAAAAAGGGAATTAAAATGATGGAAAGAAAGGAGGAAGGTGTAGAAAGTGAGAGGAAGACAGTCTTAATGCTGTCAGCTAATCATGTAATAATTCTTTGAAAAGGGCCTAAATAAAGCCCTGACACAACACTAAAGCTACTATGATCAGAGGAGCTTTGGTAAAACTTAAAAGATTAACCTAAGAGAGGCCAGGTTCAGTCATGCAACACAACATGTGTTTCACATGTTTTTGAAGCATGCACGCTCTTTTTTTCACCAGCAGCCTGCTTCTTAACCACACAGGCTGAGGAGATTTACATCCAAAGACACTGAGGACAAATGCACCCTTCCTCAGCCTTGAAGAATTTAACAAAGACTGGATATGTATTTATGAATTTTAGCATCACACAGTTAGGAAGTTACAGGATTAAAGGTGCAAGACGACAACATGACTGGTGAAGAGATAAGAGAAGAAAAGAAGATAAACAAGGAGAGAGAGAAGGAAATTGCTTTGGAGAAATGAACCAGAAACTGTTGGTACTTGGAGAAACTTTTAAGTGTAGAAGGGTTTTTATGCTCTCTGTATTCTCCTTCAAAAGCTCTTAAAATAACCAACCAACAGTGAAAAACCAAGGCTGCAAACTGAAAGAAATGCAAGATAAAACAACTTGTTTTATGATGATCAAATGGTAATTATTTATATGTTATAGTTGCAATATGTAAAAATGAGGAAGAGGAGGATTGTTAGTTACATCTGGTGAGCCGTGGTTAAAGTCAGTTCATTCTTTCATGCAGTCTCCTTCAGATAGAAAGCAGGCAGAGGGAAAAGAGGGGAGAGGGCTTTGTATCGCTGGAAATATTCACCTGAATCATCACTTTTTAGTTTGTGCTGAAGAGAAAAAAATTATTTTGTGGCGGAAAATGTGGTTCAAACTTCACCTGGAAAGTGTTAGGGAGCGATCCAGGTAATAACATGGTATCAATATTATTTTGCTACATGAACTTAAAATGCAGAAAAATAAATGAATGTGCTTTTTCAAAAAACAGCTGAATTGTTAAAGCAAGTTTGTTTTTTTAAATATACAGCCCATTCCCATCGCTGCAATGGTTTCACACTTCAGCATGCGTCTGTATTTGCATTGTTTCTGATTTTGGCCCACAGGTAGGAGATATTACTACACATTTTTTGTAGTTATAAATGTGGACTGTGATTACTGGATTTATCACATTATTATTGCTGCAACAATGTGATTATTGCTGTGATTTCTCAGATGTTTATTTTGCTGTAATGACAAAAAAGAAAGATTTTCAAAAGGGTATTAAAAAGTAGAGGAAGTAGGATGGTAAAGAGCCCCTATGATGACATCAGCGGACCAAATAAAGTTGATTTGTTTTCCCTGAGACAGACCAGTCTAGTCTTTTTCTATCTTATAAATGCGATCATAATAGTAGCATTAAAATAAAACAAAACTGATTCACACTTGTTATAAACAGGCGTTCAATGTGAATCAGCTCATTCAGGGTTTGATCCAGTGACACAGAGCCCTACGACCTTCACACACAAACACACATACAGAGGAGAGGTAGAGGAGACAGGGGAGAGTTAGGTCACTGTGCTGGTGTCTGCTTCTGTCTGCATACTTACAAGGCTTTTAACAGGCGCCACGCCCTGACAGCACGGAGGCAAGCACACACAACGCTTAAAATACCAAATTACAGCGTGTGAAATATGTGAAAAGGGTTTTGGAAAAGTGTACGCGTCTCACCTGTGCGTGGACCAGCGCGTCGTTGAAGAGGATGAACCAGTTGACGGAGAACCTGCCGGCGTTCTGCAGGGTCAGAGCTTTGTTGCTGCTCTCGCAGATGAGCCTGCGGTGAGGTTTTCTCAGAGACTCCTGACGACACACAATGGTGACATTCAGCTGCCTGTGACATCATGTGACACCTCGAGGACTCGATACGACACACTCAGGAAACCTTACCGTCATTTTGCCGGGGAAATTCTTCCAGAAATTTAACGTGTAGTCAGCTTCTTTTCGCTTTCTCTTCAGCTGGAGCGCCAAAGCTTCAAACTTGGAGCAGCTGTCCTGCAGCTTCTGGTAGTCATTGGAGCACTGAAAATGGACAGAAACTTTGGAATAAATACATGGCAAGGTCTTACAAATGGAGCCAAATTCTCTTGATTTTAACAAAAAAAATATCAGAAACTCTGTGGTAGATTTGAGAAAGAAAATCCAAACAAAATCACAATGAAGAATCAGGTTTATAATGAGAGCTTTTACATAGAAATTAAATTAATCTTGGTGTTTTGGTGATAAAGTTAACATAAAATTGAATAAAACAATAGCCAGTAGTCAATAGAGGAACTTCTTACCTAATTCATATGCATATGTGGTAATAGGGCACATTGTTATGTTTAGGAATGTAAAGAAATAAAATTTTTAGGGAAAAGGAAAAGTATAACTTCTTTCTAGAGCCACTTCATTTGGTACAATTTAAATAGAAAGATGGGACAGTGCTTAAGACATGTCACTGGGAAAATTCAGCAAATTGCACCTTTAAATTCAACAAAATTTTAAATTTATTAAATAAGCAAAGGGCTAATGATTATCAGACTACAAGAATGTGACCAGAAATGAGAGCAAACACAATAAAAGTATTATCTGTCAAGCTCAAATACAAAAAATTAACATTTTATAAAACTGATGAACCAAACTGATAGTCCATCTCCTGTAAGTGGTCTATAGTTACTAAAAATATCCAACCATAGTGAAGAATTCTCACAGAAGATGCTGATGCACTCACTACTTCAAAGCAAGTTGCCAGTTTGAGCAGCAGACGGCCGTATTCGTGAAGGTGGCGAGTGGGAAGGTAGAAGAGCGCCACTAGGAGGTCAGACATGGCGGGGTTCTCCTCGCTGCACTCGGACAGCTTCTGGAGAAGCTCCGGGGTCTTCCCAAAGAAATCTCTGCACAGGAATAGATCACCTGTCAGTTATTTACACCAGGGATTCTCAAACTTTTCGGGGCTAGGGACCCCTTACAGGGCAGACAATTTTCCAAGGACCCCCACATAAACCTTGCGCTGATTAAACATATGTTAACTACCATTTGTACTCCTAGATGCTGTATTTTAAACTCTTCATCCTAAATACAAGCTCTTGTCCAAATGAGTGTGGCTTCTTCCTTTTTGCGATCCTTTGAGCAGCAGAATAAGAATCTCTCTGTGCTTTTCTAAGGCTGTGGTCAGGCGGATGTATTCCTCACCCTTCTGTCTGAAAAACCTTTTGTTTAGTCCTTAAACTCTGCATGCTTTGTCATCAGAGGACGCTTTAGCTTGGCAGATTTCATGGCTTCACATGAAGACACACAACACATTTTGGTCTTCCATTGCTGTTCTCAATAAAAACCAAACTCCAGATAGCTGTCATCATATTTTCTCAGTTTTGCTGGTTTGGGTCTAGCATCACTTGATCAAGTGGACATGCTTAAATCCATTGTTGCTAGCTGGACCTGCACACCAAAGGCATCCTGAGCAAAGCGACTGATATGTGATGAGCGATTGATGTATGTGATATGTCACAATCATATCTGAGTTTTTATTGGCCCAAAGCTGACTTATGTGGGAGTCATTGGTTCAGTGTGGTTGTTTTATGGCGCTGTGGTCCCTTTATGTATTTATTTGCTTTTTATTGACATGGCATTACTTTAATAGTTTATTTTAAATTATTTTGCGGACCCCCAAGCTGTGGCTTGCAGACCCCCAGGGACCACCTTACCCCAGTTTGAGAACCACTGATTTACACTATTCCACAAACCAAATAAACCAATATTAAAGAAGAGATGATCCGATTCCGACACCAGTTGCAAAAACACGTCTGATTCTGCTCAAAATGCAGGTTTTAGTTTCAACGACTACATGAGTTCATGCACCGATATGATACCGTTTGATTTAACTTTATATTTTGCTTAGTTTAGCCATGCTAAATGTTAGTGCTATAAACCGGAAATCAATTCTTCTTCACTGCCGGAAAAGACTGCATGCATGAGTTACCGTTTTTAGAGCAGCGAAGTAGAACCGAAGGACCTGCTGCTGCAGCAAAGAATGGTGGTTGCATGAATTTTTTCTCTGAATGAGATCATTAAAATGCATTCCAGACCGGCGCTATTGTATGTGACAAGAAGAGACACAATTTATCAAAAGTTACTTTTGAACTTTTGAATCGTAAACCGTTGCCTCTTACTTGTTTCTCCTCTTGAAGATCACTGTTGTGCCATCCCATTGATGCATTTGAATCCCTTGCAGCGAGCGGGACTTTAATGATTAAATCCACACCAGTAAACCCGATATTTAACATATTTTTATCCATTTTAATCCAATGACTTTCGTTTATTACTGCTGGCTTGAATGCTAACTGTCATGTTGTTTACCCTTTGTGTGGGTCTGTCAACCAATGGCAGGCTGTTCCGTAATCACGTGATGCTGCCTGAATAGAGTATAATGAACGTAATGAGCCATGTTCTGAGTCAAATATAGGAAAGTTCACACCTTTTGAACCACTTGAACATCTCTATATTAAAGGGAAAATGTTAAAGTGTTTTTGTGTGTTTTCTCACAGTGAAGGTTTGGTCAGACTCTGAAATCCTCCCATCACCAGGAAGTTTCCCAAAACGCTGCAGTACCTGAGCAGCAATAAAAAAAGTTACATTTAATTTATTGTAGACCAACAAAATTGTAAGGCTTATTGATTTCTGTCGGGATGAGGAAACACTGACTCGTTATAAGAGTCCAGGAAGATCTCAGAGTGGTCAAGGACTAGCAGGCTCTTGACGTCTCGACCACGGCGCAGGTTGGCAGTGAGGCTGGCGGCGTGCTGCCCAGTCAAGTGGCAGAGGAGGCTGAACCGTCCTGCAAGAGTCTGCAGGATCCCGAGGGTAACCTGGCCGAGGGCTGAGCTCAGAGACTCTGGAGGAAGATGACATGAAAACCTGTTAAAAACATCTCTCTTTTACTTGATATTCTCTCCTTCACTGTCACGTACCAAGCTCCAGCAGGGGGCGTATGATCTGTGTTTTGATGTTGCACAGCTTGCAGTAGAACTTCCTCTCTGCTGAGGCGAGTTCGTGGAGGCTGGCGATGAAGCCCATCACGTTCCTGTCAGAGAGGGCAACGCAGCGCTGTCCGCCTGCAAACACGTTGCTGACGTAACGCAGCTAAAAAGACAAAAATACACACAGTCAAGCATATTATTTGTCTAAATTCTTGCAGAAAATATCTCAATTTTATCGTAATTTTTCTCAGCGAAGATACCCATTGACACTTTCAGGACATGAAATGATAATACCATGAATTATGCATCCATTATACAAGAACAACGATCATTTTTGAGCTTTATTCTTTGAAAAACAACTTCTTATTGAATCATTATATAATTCAGAGGTCATCTTGTCCTTACGTTCATGCAGAAAGGTAGAAGTACAGGCTGCTGGGTGTAGCCTCCTGTTTGCTGCTGCTCTAACTCCTCCTTTGCCTCCTCCACTGACCCGGTCTCCTCCTCCTCCTCCTTCACCTGCTGCCCACTGTAGTAAATAATCGGCTGGATGCAGTCTCCATCTGCGAGTAAGACGGTGTGTTTCTCTCCTGCACTTACGTCCCAGACTCGGATTCCCTCTGACATCTAGAGCACAGATGAAGACAAGATATTGAACTTTCTGTATCTGTGCAGGTTTATAAGAGAGGAGCAGGTGGTTCTTACCTTTGCAAGGCGAGGGATAGTGCTGGGTGAGTCCATATGTCCAAGCTGACCGCAGCTGTTGCTCCCCCATGAGAACACCTGGAAGATCAGTCCACAAGTTGATGGTGTTACAGTCCACAGCGGGCCAAAAAAGTTTATTTTTTCCCCTTGTAAAATGCAAAAATAGCCACTAAAGCTCAAACCTGAGACTGAGCAGTCAGAGCTAGAGAATGATGAGCGCCAGCCGCGACTCGAACCACCTCCTTGTTGTTGAGACTCTTGATGCACAGCGGCTGCAGCCTGCAAGCAGAAACGCCACGCTACTGTCAGAACATTACAAAACATGCATTATTCAAAAATAAAGACTGGCTTTGCAGGAAATGAATGAGAATGAAGATGAAAAATAAAGCAAAAAACATCAGGAACATATTACTGTATTAATGCAATAATGGGTATTGCTTTTTTTAAGGGAGGCCAACTGTAAATACACCTTGTTGCATACCAGTTAAGTAATTTCTACCAAGAGAGGTGCATTCTGGGTGGTTTTTACACTTTACTTCAAAGTTAAAGTTTGTTCATATTGAGTTTTTATTGTAAGACAACCTTAGTAGAAATTTCTTACATGGGTTGGGACCCAAAAGTGAGACATGAAGCCCTTTCCAGTGGACTGGGATAATAGCTCTGCAGCTGCCTTAATGCTTTGTATTTGGTGGACAAATTAAGTGTTTAAACTGTATTAAAAAGAGAATCATTTGTCTGCTGAGCTCTTCATTATTTATTTAATCTTTTCACTGTGTTCTTCAGGGATAATCATGTCTTCACTGACAGCTGCAGTCCGACAGCAACTTCCTCCTACCTGGCCAAGTTGTCCCCATGTCCCAGCTGTCCTTGCTCGCCGTGTCCCCAACTCCACACCTCCGTCTGCAGGGTGGGAAACACGTCCTGGGCCTCAGGGACCAAACCTCCCAGCGGAGTGAGGGCGACGGCTCGAGTCCTTGGACGACCGGCTTTCCTCAGCAGCCGAGGGGAGACTGTGAGGCCAACGACAAAACAACTTATCACATTTTTTTAAAGGCGTTTCGTAGTGGAGTCTACTCTTGACTACCTCACCATCAGCCACTTTAAGTCTGAATAGTTCTACTTTATCTTTCATTTTTATTCCAATTACATGATTCTTGTTTTTAGACGTTTTGCTCATCTTTGCTCTTACGATTTAAATTATGAAATAAAAATATAAAGACAAATTTCTTGTGTATAAAATCTATTTGGCATTGACACAGGCTAATTTCAATCAATTTGAGTTAAAAAATCTGGAAATGTTGAGATGTTTTTAAGGCCAAACTGATTGGAAAGTCCCTCGGCCTGAATAAATCTGTGGTCCAAAGTTCAGCGGAGCTAATCGATGCGTGTTATCAACAACAGAGACTGAAGCAGGTCAAACACGCTGCAGCACAGCAGACAAACAATGAGGAGAAGCCTGCAGGCAACAAACACAAACACAACAAACACACAGGAGGAAGCAGAGGAGAGAAAACAACGTGGGATTATGATTCAACCACATTTTGTTATTTCCTGAGACCTTTTGGTCAAGTGGACAAAAAAAGCCTCACTTTTAAGACTGTTGAATCAGAAAGTATGAATAAGGCGAGGTATGATCACTGCTGTTTCATGACAGGTGAACCAAAAAAAATTTTTTCTTGACATGATGAAATCTCATCAAATACGTGCAGACCACCTGTGTTTTTTCAGGTAACTCCTTCACACAGCCCTTTATTGGACAGGCACTCCAAAATATTATCATATTATATCTTAAAAAAAGAATTTCAAAGAAGTTTTTTAGAAACTTTAAAGAATTTATCAGGTGAAATATCTCCAGCATGTTATACTTGAATTATTTATACCAGAATTATTAGAAATCTGCAGGAGCTTTATAGGGAAACCCTATCTTTAGGGAATTTCACAGCAATTTTTGACAAAAACTTTTGGAAATTTCAGGGAGTTTTTAATGGCAATGTTCACTCTGAAATTTACATAGTGAGTTTTCAGAAACTATGCTATGTTCATCATGTTTTCTTGGAAAATTTTCATTAATTGTCACTAGCATTTTTTGTAAACTAAGGGAATTCCTGGGTATTTTCAGACACTTTCTGGAAATATTTGACTTTTTTCTAGGGGTGCACCGATTGCAATTTTCTGGCCGATCACCGATCTTTAAGCCTGACCTGCCGATTCCGATTTTGGCCGATACCGATTTTTTTATAACTGACAGCATACACCTTCAATGTTCCAATCTTAATTTATTGAAAAACATTGAACAATACCTGTGAAACAATACAAACTTGTTGTTTTAACTGCACATGAGGTAGTTCGCTCAAATATAAATGAAAAGTTTAGAGCATTGCTGTCCAAACTACTAAATTATATCATTTCCTCTAGTCTTTTATTTTTCACATTTTAGTAGGTAGAGGCATATGAAACCTATCTTATTCACCAGTCTTATTTACAAGGACTGGCTGATCGCCGATCTCCTAAAATTAAGGAAATCGGCGCCAATAACGATTTTGGCCGATCGATCGGTGCACCCCTATTTTTTTCCTGTACAGAGACCCGAGCTTTATGAGTGTGACTCATCTGTAGTCCAGTTCGTTCAAGCTTCTGCTCTGAATGGTCGCCTTTGTGTGATTAAAAACCACCGAGGAATGCCCGCTGATATTTAGCCTTCAGCTTTGACAGGATTTATCAGTGATTAAGAAAGCAGATTTAAACTGAACAAAGGTTTTAGTTGTGATTAAGAGTAAAAAAAGGAAACATGGTGCAGCTCGTAGGTCTAAGACACAAATAAGGGATGTATGAAACAGATAGATGGACAGACTTTCACCCCATCTATCACCATATCTCTATTCCCTCACAAGCAGACTGGGTTTATTTGCTTTAAGTTTCATCATCTGTGTTCGGGCTGTGATCTTGTGGGTTATGAATGTCAAGTTTGATGGCTGGAAAAAAAAAAAAAACGATTTTAGGCAGAAAATGTCAGATGAATCCTTAAAAAGCTCATTTAAGACTTAAAGTAAAAAACAGCAACCAAAGCCTTCACTTTCAAGTTTTTCTCAGTTTTTTTTTTGTGTTAATGTATGCTGAATTTCTTTGATACATGGTCTTGGCTTTAATTATGTCCTCTCCTCTCTGTGTCTCTGTCCTTTGAGCCTCCAGATGGCCACTGCTGTGGTTATTAGCTTGATGAGAAAGCCCGAGGCGAAGACAAACACACACACAGACATCAACCTGCACATGCGCAAGGCGTACTTACGCAGCAGATTACAGGAGGAGGATAAGACGTGAACAGCGTATCTACCCTGTGAGAGGAGTCCTGGTAGCGAGAGGCGGCGCCGCAGACCTTCCGCCTCCTCCTCGCGGATGTCTCCTGTGCTGGAGCTCTTCTTGGCCTGCGTGGAGTCCTCCAGGCGGACTCGATCGGTGGTGGCGTCGCTCGTCGTCCCGCTGGGCCTTGGCACTCCTGAGGGCAGGTAGTGCATCATCTTTTTGAGGGATAGAGCCTCATACGTGGAGGCGACTCGCTCGCCCACAGCGGAGGCGCAGGAGGCAACAAGACTGTTGAGTGCAGAGCCGGGGTGGGAGGAGGTGAGACCTCCTGCTGAGGGCTGGAGGAGGAAAACATGAAATCGTTAGATATCATCAACAGATATGGGCCTATCACAGATAACAAACTCAGTATGAGACAGAAAGAACCCGTGTGGACTCCAAACTTTGTCTCTGTAACGTCAAAACAAAAACAATTAAATTGAAGCAGATGTCTGGCTGACTCCCACAGGTAGCTGAAGACAAGATTTCATCAAAATGTCATGTCAAAGTGTTTTCTACATGCAACCAAAATGACACCATGTCCTCTCACAGCATCTGGCAAGAGTTTTCAGATTGGTGTGATGTTGTGAGACTCACCAGCAGAGTGTGCAGTCCTCCTGTGGCTGTTTTTATCTGCTCCACCTGCGTGTTGTCTGTCAGTTTCTTCAAGTAGTCTTTGACCGCCTGCTCATCGGGGTATGGAGAACTCTTCGCTCCACAGACTCCACTTTTAGACTGAGCTGAGGTGCTTGATTCTACAGCTGGCAGCGCACCGTTGGCTAAAACTGATTTATTTTTCTCCTGAGGGGTGTCAGAGGACGGTTCTGTGTCCTTAGGGGGCACTGGAGAGCCTGAGTTCAAAGTGGAAGTTTGGGAGGGGAGGACCGGCTCAGACGGGGATGTTTTGAGGATCTGGATCGGAGCAGGTGCCTCTAGCCGGCCCTCATCTTCAGTGAGCTCCACGCCAAGTGGGCAGTAATGTCCGTCAGAGATGATGACGTGGTCCTCTTTGTCAGTCATTGTGTACAGCAGCTGGTTACACTGTCTGCATTTGTCCACAAGGGGGCGCTGCAGGTCCTGCGGGCCGAGGCAGCGCACCAAAGCGAGGCTGTGCGACGCCCCGCACGCCACCTGTAACACATACCTCCCTGCTAAATGTTCAATCTTCTGCGGCTTCCACACAGGGAAGGCGGCGGCGTTGAGGCCGAGCTGGCAGCCGCTGCCCCACGCCCAAACCTCCCGCTGCCCTGACAGAGCGAGTGTGTGCTGCCCCCCACAGGCCAGCTCCAGAACAGGCACAGTCTGCGCTGGAGTGATGTCAGAGTCAAGGAGAGCGACAGGAGTCGGGTTAGGGACGGTGCTCAAGCCGGACAGGCCGCACTGACCTGAGGTGTTGTCCCCCCACATGTGGACGCCGCCGTCCTCTGTGACGGCTCCACTGTGGAAGCTTCCAGCGGCGATGGAGACGACCCGCTGACCGCTGAGGGCACTCTCTAAAGTGGGCTTCTCTGGCTCTGGGGGTTGACTCTGCTTCCATGGCAAATCCCCAAAACTGTACACCTGACCGCCTGGAAATCAGAGCAACAAGAGGAGAGAGATTAGAGCAAGAATGCTGAAATGTTCTTAATTTTTAGATCTCACATCCTTTGGAATCCTGCAATCTTTCTCATTGTGATGAATCTAAGTTACAAAAACAAACATTTACCTTCAACTAGCAAGACACCGTGTCGTGATCCCAAGGCGACCTGAAGGACAGGTCGAGGGAGGAGCACCCTCTCTGGAGTGACGCTGCAGGAGTAGCCCTTCCATGTATGAAGCAGACCTCTCTCTCCTTCGCTGTCATCCTCAGAGCTGAGCAAACAAAAAAAGAACAAAAAAGGACAGTTAGGACTTTGATAAAGAATTATGTGGTTCTTTGCACACAGATTTTTTTGCAAACTGATCTTATTGGATTAAAATAAAAAGGCTAAATTGAATCCATGAGGGCTGCACACTAACACTGGCGACAATCATTGTAAGAACATTATGTACTTTAGAAAAGGAAAGGATTCAAAGCAACTGGTTAAGGACGAATGCATGCAAGGAAATAAAGTAGGTGGCTGACAAAGCAGAGGATAAACATGCAAACTTCTAGGATTTAACCTAAGCCGGTCTGAACAACACATGTTTTGTGATTGAAAGCAGAAGTGAGCTGTTCCGCTCCGTCCTGTGGGCGATGTCACATGTTGATCACATCCAGCCCGCCAGTAATAAAACGAAACAGTTCAGCATGAGGAAGATAAACCCACCTCTTCCTCTGGGTTTCCATCGGTGGGGTTTACTTCTCCATCAGCATGTTAGATCTGCTGCAGCTGTGTGCAGACCTACAAGACAAACAAAACACACCTCAATATTAGTTAACAAACAACACTGTTAGCTCACATGTTGATGCACACTGAAGTCACTAAGAAAACAAAACAAAAAAAAAGCCTGATGAAGGACTGCTGACTTGTTTTAAGGGGAAACCCAGAAAAAGTCGTTAAATTACATTAACAAGATGAGGTGTTAAAGTACAACCAGTTTATTTCAGTTCCATATGTTCCATAGAGGTTTTAATTAGATACTCGGTCTTTTTTCTAACAACATTTACACATTAAAGCTGCAGTCTCTCTGTCACCTGAGGCAGGTGTTTCCATCTGATGTTAGCTTATGAAAGCTAACGTGTTTACCAACCATGCTTTTACGTGGTGTCTGGATGATCGGAAAAACAAGCTCCCTACTTGGAAAACTACGTTAACGCCCCCTCAAATCTGACAGACAGCTGGACCTGCTGAGCCTACAGAGGCCAATCATTACCAAGAAACAAAACAGATGAAAATTAGTATGCAATTACAAATAAAATTCTCAAATATAATAGTTCTAGCTCGAAATACGTAAGTAATACGGCATTTATCACAAATGTTGGGTGTTATAAACTCAGAATGTTATTTTAACAATTCTGGACATAAAAATGTAAAATACAACTCTTCTTACGCTCAAATTGTTTTGCTAATTCAGCGTCGAGCTCTTAAAAACGTTTAAATAAGACAGCGTTTTAAAAACAATGGAAATTCCGAGCATTCGAGTGGTACGTTGATGCATCATTAATCTCGCTAGCAAACGTCAAGCTAGCTAATCATTCCTAGCTTCCAAGCCTCACCGTTAGCCCAAACCACAGCTGTCACGTCTTTAATTTAGTGGATAAAATACCTCCTCTCTCTTACCAGACAACTTAACACTCTAGTCCTTGAGAAACGGGAGCAAATCATGCGTCCATCAGCAGCTTAATGCCGCTAGGTGTTGTTTCATCTCCTGATGTTGACACGGACAGGCGCAGCCACTACCAAAGATCGTCTACAACAACAATGTCCCACTCTACAGGGAGATACAGTGACAAAATGCATAGATTAAAGCCTAAATACACTAGATTATTACGACCAAGATTTAAAAATGTAAAAAAAAGTAATATGATACATGTATTTTATTATTATTATTTATTTTATTTCTTAACTTTATTTAGATTTATTTTATTTATGTATTTATTTTTTTCTCTAAATGGGTGTATGTGTATTATTGTTATTGTTGTTACTATTATTATTATTGTAAATGTTTTGTTAATTATCTCTAAAAGAGGATACGTTCCAATATACTTTACATTTTCGACACTGTAAGTACAGGTAATAAATCTGATTTTTGAGTAATTTTGTCAATAAGATTTTTGTTTCACGGCTACAGTGGCTCTCAGTCGCCCTCTTGTGGATCAAGTTGGTATTGCAGGAATCAAGTCAGCATTTTCAAAGGTTATTTGCATTACACAAACAAAATATGTCTTTTCAAAACCATGAATACAATAGTTAATTCGTTGAAGGATACGTCACATATTTTCTATGTCATTGTTTGACATGCAAATTTAAAAAATATTTTCTAAACAAGATTCCCAATTTAGCGAGAGCGGCATTCTGATTACTGGTTATTAATAAAAGCTAAGACAAGATTGTTTATTTGTTAAAGAGTCAATTTTTGAGCTTAAATTAAGTTAAGTTAAATTAAGTAATAAAATATAAATATGAACTTGGAAATATAAGATATGAATGCTATTTTAATTGTATTTTTTCCAACGATTTCAGCAGTTTAACAAAATGTATTAAATCCAACATAAAACTTTAATAAGGGTTTGGAATGACGTTTGAAAAAACATTTTTAGGACAGAGGTTCCCTCTTACAGTGGTGTTTTCGCGCCCTCCTGTGGAGAGTTGCGGTATAGCAGGTTTCAGCATTCACAGCGAGCTACGTTGTTTTTCGTGTTTGACAAACTTATTTATTTACAGATTTTAAACGAAATAAGAGCTATGTGCAGCGTTAACAGCTCATCACAAAAACAGCACTATTCTTAATTTTATTTTTATTTTAAAAACACCGGGTTGCGCGTTGTATCGGTCTGCTCTCTTCTTAAAACACAAAAAAACAGTCTGAATATATAAATGTTACTGAAATAAAAAATAATAGATAAATTGCATAGAATCACACGGACAAGTTTTTTCTGTAAATATCATGTTTTTAATACAAATTAGTTAATGTATCGTTTTCGTCGCCACCGTTTCTTTCTTTCCGAGGCCTCGAAAAAATGAGCGGAGTGGGACCTCTTACTGTTTTCCTTCTGTCATGCACGGTTCGCACCACCACCGAAGAAGAACTCTTCTACTACTTCTGCCTCGAATCTTGTTTGAATTCACTGAGTAGCGCCACCCAGTGGCGATAGCAGGAACTACAGCTCACACCAACACCTACCTTATGATGAAGTCTGATGAAGAGGCTGAGGGTGATCACAGACTGAGGGAGATCTAAGCAGCTGTTTGAGCAAAAACTACGAACTGAGACTGATTACAGAGATGGAAAAACTACAGTCAACTCTTCTTAAGACACACTAAGATTCTTTTACGAACCTGAAGTTTGCTTTTAATATTTTAAATGGAGAAGAAAAGGGATTTAACATCGCTTTATTGCGCCTGGATCGTCATTAATTTCGGTGAGTAAGACCGTGAAATTGGATTTTTTTTTCCCTTAACTTGGTTACGAAATAAACTTTGAGTCACAAAACACTTTTTAAAAATACTGGAAGTAAATTCAACATAGTATCAAAACCCTTGAATGGTATTTAAACATTTATGTAAAACAACACAAGGTTGTTTTGTGATTTAATATTGATTTCTTTTCTACATTTCTCGGTAAAAAATTACCTTCTGTAGCACTTTGTAAGAAGTCATAAATCCATCCAAGGTTGATTTAAGCGTTTTACTGTCCTATAAAAGTTTTATAATCATAGGAGTTGATGTTCTGTGTATAAAATTTACAGTATTACTTTAAATAAGCAGCCTGTAGTGACAGAAACTGTTTATATTTCTCTTAAAGTCACACTGACACCTAATCATAAATTCTAGATTGATAAAGAATATTTAAATTGCATATTTTACATCGAATTTTCCCTTATAGGGACTGATTTTTTAAGATAGCATCATGAGGATTTGGCTTTCTTAAAATTCTTGATATTTCCAATGAAAATAGGTACTTAATTTGAGGAGTTTTACCAAATTAAAGACCCAGAACCAATTCAACATGGAATCTGGATTTATGGAAAGAAAAATACATAAGAAGTGCACTAAATGGAACAAGGTTTACTCTTTTAGATATAGAACAATATGGAACAAAAGCACAAAAAGACAACTTAGACCTGTGTGAGGGTTGTTACATGTACATTTTATTATTCTACAACACATATATACCTCCAAGTTATACATTAATGCTTTAAAAGCCAGATAAATGTAAGCATTTACTGAAAGAAAGCTATGTTTCTTAAGCTTTAAATCATTGATAGGGATGTTTATCCATATTTCATGGATGATTAAATATTGCTGATGATCTTTAGTTACACAATGTTAATGGAAAGTTGATCAGAAATGACCTATGGGATAGTTTAATTTTAGAGGAACCAGTAAAAATGCTGCATTTCATGCTCAAACTTTACAATAGTCTAAATAATCATTCGACACCTGTCATTAAAACTGTTAGAAAATCATTTTTATAATTTGAAATACTACAATTGCCTTCTTCCAAAGCTGGAGCTTAAGAAGTGCATTGAAAAGAAAGAGAAACATATAAAACTTGATTTTTCAGCAACATTATAAAGAGATAAACATGATCAATTCTGTCTGGCTGACTTTAAAACAGAATAATTTGTGGTAAATAAGGCAGAGATCATAAACAAAGAGTCTGCGTTGCTATATCCTGCCACAACCTTCCTCATAATCCCAAAAACATGTTATCTGTGTCTCTTCCCCTGGCACATCCCTACCTGAAACATCATTCTGTGCTCTAAAAATAGCCAAATATAATCACAAGAACTGGCATCCCGCACATTTGTGCACTTGGCTCGCCATTTCTTGCACCGGCTAATCCTAAATTGCTCGCCGGTGATGCCAGATTGCTTGCCAAAGTTCAGAGAAAAGAAAGAAAACGAAAAAAATGTGTGACTGCTGCTTCTGGAGTGAGCAGAAAAAGAAGAAGATGATATTTCAACACGTGCAGCCTCCACCTGCGAGACAAATCAAATCACTGCTGACACAAAAGGTCGCACGGCGGAGATTAGAGAGGTTTATTTCAAGCATGAAATTATGACTGATGACTGCTGGGGAAAACTTGGCTAAGTGTTGCTCGATTATCTCCAACAGTTCTGCTGTGTAACATGGAATTAAAATAGAATCAGCTGTAGATCTCTGGATAAATCTGTGACATTTTATGAACAATAAAGTTCAGGTAATTACCTTTTTCCAGGGAGAGGATACAGCATTTCTCTCTCACTCTTTCTCACTCTAGCAGCGATGAAGGAATGTGAGGAGGAAAAGTCCTTGAAAACAATTAAGAAGCAGCATAATGTGAACAAATATGAGTAAAGTGAATAGCAGCAAAAAGAGTGAAAATACAAGTCTGAGTCATGATTATCCTTGCTAAAGTACCCATGATTCCTGATGTGATCAAAATAGCATCAAAATAACATTTCAAAATAAGTCTACCTTCTGTGTTTGAACAAACAAATCTAAAAACATAATAATCTGTCCTCACCAGTGTTGGAGAAGACATAAATCATAGTTATTCCCTGAATATTCAAGACTTTAAATTATTTTAAAATATGTAAATACGGGACTTTACTGCCTAAAACCACTGTATTATTTTAGATAGGAATTTACAACCTTGCATGTACAGTGCATCGGAAAGTAATCTTCATTTATTTTGTTTTTCTTATGTTGCAGCCTGATGCTACAGTAGAAAAAAATCTTCTTTATTCTCAATAATCTACACTCAGTAACCCATCAAAACAAGGTGAAAAGAGAATTTAGAAAATTTTTGCAAAATAATTAAAAATAAAAAAGTGAAGGGGGTCTGAATACGTACTGAATGCACTGTACATGTTGTTAAGAGAAGAATGAATTGTCTTGCTTTTCTAACTTTGTGACATCCTCTGCAGCGTCTCTCTGTGCGTCAGCTCTCTCTGATGACTGGACTCATCTCCACACTGAGGACGATCTCTTCAGGAGTTTGTTCGGAGGTTATAGTAAGTGGACGCGTCCGGCGAGGAACGTCACCGATGTGGTCATCGTGAAGTTCGGCCTCTCCATCGCTCAGCTCATAGACGTGGTGGGAACAGAAACACACTTTTAGACACAAAGGAAGGCTTTTGACATGATTGATACTATTAAGAACTTTCTAAATATATATCTTTCTCATTGTTATCATATAAAAAGTCTGATAATAATTCTATACATAAGTTTTCCTTAGTGTGCAGCATCATCTGCGGTAATATTCAGGAAAAAGTCTGATATTTGTTTGTATTTGTGGTTTCAGAAAGGAACTTTTGTTCTAGCAGATTTTATCTACAAAGCCTGGGAGAAAATTTTTGTGTATGACATAAATAAAAACAATCAATTAATATATTTCTAGAGATTTGAACAGAAGATTTTGAAAGAAAAAAATCACATAAAAAATAAATAAATAAACACCAAGGCTGCTTAAATTTCCTAAAGTACGTCTTGTACATTTCTGTCTTTCACCTCCAAGAATTTTAACGTTTTTAATTGCAAATTTAAGACCTTATGATCTTTGATAATCTCTGATTTTTCCTCTCCTTAAATTATTACTTAAGCTTCATGAAATATGTAGCTCCTTTCCTCATAAGTCTGGGTGTGAAAACACAGAGGTCTTAGTTTTATTCTCTGAATATGAAGCCCCTCAAATGGCGGAAATATTTTCCATCTCCTTCTCAATCTCCCATGCATGGATAAAATCATGCCAAATATGTGTACTTATACATGCCACTCATGACGGCTGCTTGTTTTTGGCTCTTAAACAGGATGAAAAAAATCAGATGATGACGACAAACGTTTGGCTGAAACAGGTTGGATCAAGCAGATTGATTTGAGGAATCAAAGACAGTTTAAACAACATTTACCCGTCTTAAAAAAACCTCTGCCTGTGTTCACAGGAGTGGACGGACTACAAGCTGCAGTGGACTCCCTCAGACTTCGACAACGTGACGTCCATCAGAGTCCCCTCTGAGCTCATCTGGGTGCCTGATATCGTCCTCTACAACAAGTAAGATGAGCAATAAAATACCTAGAAAGTGCTGTTTGCAGAAATATTATGTATGTTGAGACTAAAGAAAAGGATTTCTCTATAGATCAGGAGTTTGAGGGGAAGTTTAGAGATGCAAACGTGGAAAATAAAGTGTCTACCTACACTCACTTTTTCACTTAGTAATGCAAATATCAGATCGGCCAATCACATGGCAGCAACCAACACATTTATGCATGCATACATGGTCAAAGTGATTCAGAATCATAGCACTGCAGATTAAGGCTTCAATATTGACCTTTAAAGAGCTAATTATGCAACAACTTCATGCAGAGTATGTGCATCTCCTTCTATGAAGTGTATCAGAGGTTTATTGTAATTTTCCGGCTGCTCAGAAAAGCACCAAGGATAAAACTCCGGCACTGAAACGAACACGACTTTGGATTTCTGCAGGTGGAGCGAGAAATTATCTGTAGTGATCAATTACCTGCTTGATCTGTAACAACGTGAAGAGCGTGTGAGGAGGGGGAAGGTCAAGCAGCGTGATAATATCAGAGTATTTCTGCAGATTTCTGCATACTGATGTGTGATAAATGTAAATTACCCCGCTGAATAAATGACCCTGATTCCAGCGGTGTTGCATCACACAGTTTTAGTCTGGTTTCCTCCCCGCAGGGCCAAGAAGAAGAATTAAATCTGAAATTTGTCTGGAAGGAGATGAAACTTCCTCCTCCCTCAGCACTTGTTTAAATAAAGTTGCATCACGGGAACCGTGTGGGTAAAATCCAGTGATTAATTATTAATGGCTGCCTGTGAGAATTAGAAATAGCTGGAGGTTTATTGTTTCACCTCTGGAGTTTAAGACTAAATGAGATGGAAACTTTGGAGCCTTTTGAACAGAGAAAAGAAAAAAAAAATCTTTTTATCTTCATGCTACCTTGATTGTCCTTTTTATCCATCCTTTACTTCTTACCTTTTGTGACTAAATGAGTCTACCTTTATCTTCTTTTTATTCACAAAACAGACAGAGAGTCATACAAATACAACAAATAAAAAATGCCAAGTTATAAAGAAAACAATATATAAAGATTATTTGAAAATAATGTGGATATTCCTCTAAACAGTGAAGCCACAGACCATGGTTGAACAGCTGGTCTGACGTGAACCCCAAAGAGAATCTCTGGAGAAATATCAAGAGAAATTGAAAGAGATATTTTAAGACAGTGGGTTTGTGATTTTTGTGAGCTGTAAGCTGTAATCATCAAAATTAAAATAAAAAAAGTCAAAAAATATTTCACTTTGTATGAGATGAATCAAAAATATACATGAAAGTTTAACTTTTTGAATTAAATCACAGCAAAAAAAAAAAAAAAAAAAAAAAATCCACAATTTTTCTAATTTATGCTGGTTTAAGTTACAATTTTTATGTTTAATTTTGCCAATAATTTAAGGTTTAACTCTCAAAAAATTCTAAAAAAATAAAACTTAATATGAAGTCAAAAACATCAAGAACTTAAAAAAAAATATATATTTTCCAAATGTTTTATTCAGGGTTTTTTTTCTTGAAATGTTCCTGAATTGTGTTCTTGTGATGTTTTTCCTGGAGTGGCCACCTTAATCACTTAATCAACAAATGTTTTCTTAGTGAAAATAACTTCCCACTATAAAGAAATATTTTTTTGTTCTGTACGGTAAGATCACTCTATCGTCATTATATGCAGACAAAATTTTAAGTGAAACTACTTCCTGTTCAAAGACAAGGCTGAGCTTTTAAACTTATCAGGTCCCACTAATTAAATACAAAAGGCAGAGAAACTAAAAATGCATTCCAAACTAAAGCGTGAGTCTCAGGGGGTTAAAGGTCACATATTTTACCCATTTAAGACAAGTTTATATTGGTCTCAAAGGTCCCCAAAACATACCTGTGAAGTTTGTTGCTGAATAAACACTTCAGTATTAAACTTTTGTTTGTCTAAAAATCCCCTTTTTTCCAGCCCTGCTCAGAATGAGCTGTTTCTGTCTGTCTGACTCCGCCCCTCTCAGGAAAAGGATGTGGCTTAATGGACGTGACTCTCCTGATCCTCCTCTCTGCTGGCAGCTAAGGGGAGGATCAGGAGAGGAAGGCGGAACTTTCTTCCAAGCAGGGAGGGCCAACCAAACCTGGGGGCGGAGCTAACTCACCACATGACATCATGAGGGGAAAATCTTAGTATGGCTTGTTTCAGCACACATTTTCTGACTCTTGGGGGATTGTGGACAGGCCAGGGGTGCATATTTTTGTTAGAAAAGTCCAAAAAAGTGTATTTTGCACAATACATGATCTTAAATAAAATCTCAGATCTTCATATTATTCGAGAACTAAATTTGAAAACTGATCCTTAAATCTCTTCTTATTCTTTATCTTCTCTGAGATTTTTAGGCCACTTCCCAGTCTCATTGTCCTGTTACTTTAGCCCTAACCCCATCCTTCCCTCCCCAGTGCAGACGGGGAGTTCGCCGTCACCCACATGACCAAAGCCCACCTGTTCCACACTGGTCGAGTCCGCTGGGTCCCCCCGGCCATCTACAAATCCTCATGCTCCATCGACGTCACCTTCTTCCCGTTTGATCAGCAGAGCTGCAAGATGAAGTTTGGATCATGGACTTACGACCGCGCCAAGATCGACCTGGAGCCGATAGAAGACACGGTGGACCTGAAGGTGAAAACAAAGAAAAGGCATTCAATTTCAAGAATGGCTGCCATACTTCTAAAAACTGCTGTAACTAACCTTTGAAACCAGCAGGAAAGACTAAAGTTGTGATTTTTCAGCTGTGATCAGCTAACATGGATCAAATCTGATTTTCAGGATTACTGGGAGAGCGGAGAGTGGGCAATCGTCAACGCCGTAGGAACCTACAACACCAAAAAATATGACTGCTGCCACGAGATCTACCCGGACATCACCTACTACTTCGTCATCCGCCGCCTCCCGCTCTTCTACACCATCAACCTCATCATCCCGTGCCTCCTCATCTCCTGCCTCACCGTCCTCGTCTTCTACCTGCCGTCAGACTGCGGCGAGAAGATCACGCTGTGCATCTCCGTGCTGCTGTCGCTCACTGTCTTCCTGCTGCTCATCACGGAGATCATCCCGTCCACATCGCTGGTCATCCCGCTCATTGGCGAGTACCTGCTCTTCACCATGATCTTCGTCACGCTGTCCATCGTCATCACCGTGTTTGTGCTCAACGTGCACCACCGCTCGTCAGCCACTCACAGGATGCCGCGGTGGGTCCGGAAGCTTTTCCTGACTGCGGTGCCTCGGTGGTTGTGCATGAAGCGTCCAGTTCACAGGTCAGAAAGATGACAAAACAAGGGAGGCGGCCATGTTTGAGGGGTGTAAACAACAAAGAAAGAGCTGTGTCTGAACTGCTTATTCAGCAACACTCACTAGGTCATTGTAGCTTCAACATATATGACAGAATATTTACCTTATTCATATCTGTAGACATTTTTAAGGGTTTAAATGTCAACCTAAAACCCCAAAATTTACTTCACAGAAAGAAAAAGGAAGTGACTTAAGATATGAATCAAATTTCTTCCTCTTATTTTAGCCATCAAACTCAAAATGATGGATATTTCATGCATGCAATGATGTCCTTTACAGATTTTTTTTTCTTTTTTTGTTATTTACATGCTTGAAGCATTGCCACTTCCCTTATATTTACAGCTGATTGGTTGTTTTCTATTTAAGCTACCGGAGGCTGACAAACATCCAATGTTTTGATGATCACCCTGCTCTGCATGTTTATTTATGTTATAATTAAAGCTGCATTTACAGTATTTTGGCCACTTGGGGGAAGCAGAAACTAGATTTAAATGTAAAACGACTACCTCTAATTTTAGAGGTTGAACTTGGCATTGATAGGATGGTGTTTCCACACATCCAACAGCTTCATAGCATTATCATCATTCTCTCTGTTGGCTCAGTTGTTGGTCTCCACCAACCCATAAAAGGAGATTTTTGGCCCTTATAAGCTTCTTAGTACTTTAAGCAGATGGAAACTAACAGAGGAGCTGAGCAGTCAGAGCACATTTGGTTTACAGTGCTTCAGTAAATTTTATAAAAATAATCAAGAGTGGTGTGTGAATAAGCAGGTAATTTACAAGATGGATAACCAAAAAAATACGCTGAAAGACTTAAAACTCTTTATTAGCTAGAGCAGGGGTTCTCAACCTTTTCTGTGACCCCCAGAATAGAGGTGCCAGAGACCGGGAACCCCCACTGTACCTGAAGGTGGTTGAACACAGCCATGTACATTCAAGAATAGTCATGTGCAGACAAGGCTGTCCATAAGGGGGGATAAAGGGGAGAGCTTTCTGGGACCCAGCCAAACTGGGGGCCCATGGAGATCAGCAAAATCATGGTTTATTGTAAAGTTAAGATGTCATATCCATATTTTATATTCAACCTGAAATAATAACCACTCTTATCAGTGAAACAAATCTCTTTTTAAAATCATTTGTGTAGAATATAGCATTCTTAAAAATGTCAATCTGTTTTATTTTAAAAAAGAATTAAAATAGTTGGCAAAAAATAGCCCAAAATAGGCAAAATGGGTTACAGTGGCAAATATGGACATAAATAGTGGTAAAAGGGAATTAAAAAGTGGCTAAAAAGGCTTTAGATTGACAAAAATGGGTGGAAACTGGTGAAATGGGAAGAAAAATTGATATAAACTGGCAAAATAGTGCTAACTGAAAGAAAAAAAAATGCAGATATTGGCAGAAATTAGTCAAACTGGCAAAAATTGGTGTATCAGGTAGTGAAATGTGGTTAAAATGTGAAAAAATGGGCATTAAAAAGCAGTAAAATGGGGTTAATAGTGGCAATTATAAGTCAACAGAGGTAACATGTGGCTTATGTGGCAAGAACTAGTTTAGAAGTGGAAAAAACACACAGAAAAAGTGACAGAAAAGGTTTAAAATGGCAAAATTAAGTGTCAAATGGCAAAAATGTGTTAAAACTGTTGGGAAAAAATGATGAAAACTGGTTAAAATTCGGCAAAATTGGTGTGAAGTGGCAACAGTGGAATTCAAAAAATATTTTAACTTTTTTTTAGGGAGTCTGGAGACCCCAAGGTTGAGAACCACTGAGCAAGAGGAATCATTCTGTTTCCAGATACTTGTCTAGTCATCTTGTCTAGTTTTCTAGTGAGGACTTCCCTCAATCAAAGAAGCATGATTCACAGCAATCATGTGCATTTATACCATGGTCTTGGTGAGTACTCAACTCTGATTGGCTGGTGTCCATTAACTTTTCAAGTAGTTCCCGTCAAAAATCGTTACTCTTCCAAATTAGCGTGCCCCAGCTGTTAGATGAGAGAAGTAACGATAGCAATGTGAAGCAGTTATATTCTCTGAGGACTCAAATTAAATACAACAATAAACATTTTCAGAATTTCATATATTTGGTGAACAGGGCGACTTTGATGACTGGGATTACACTTCCCTGGTAAATGGACACCTAGTTAGGCTCCACCCACTAAAAACTCCATGTCCTCTATAGGAAATATGTAAAACAAATATTACAGTCAGGAGTTTGTCTTTAGCAGAAGCAAAAATGAAACTATTGTGTTGGATTTTTGAGAGACAGTATGACAGTGTGCTAGCTTTGCACATAGGCTGCTTGATTCAGTTGTAGATATTTACCACACTGTGAATCAGCCATGCTACTCTACATTATGTAATGTATTTATATATCCAAGTGAAAAGCTTAAAGCATAGTTGGCTAAAACAAGTAAACTAAAAAATTTCAAGAGTGCGGACACGAGACGTGCTACGTTGCTGGCAGGCTAAAGTTTTCACTTACTCATTGCCATGCAATATACATGGGGTGCAGATAGCGTAGTGACAACCTCGCACCCCATTCATGCAGATGTCCCAGGTTCAAGTCTGGTCTGTGACTCCTTTCCCACATCATTTCCTGCTTTCTTTAAATCATTTCTGTCTCTATCCACTGCCCCCCACCCCGATGAATAAAGGCATAAAAAATCCATTAAATAAATAAAAAGCCAGTTGCATATGTTAAGGCATGTGGAGCACCAAGGATTCATCATGGGGCTAGATGTCCCACGACCTGTGGGTGGACAGGGAGAGCCAGAGTCAGGCTCCACACATGCTGACACACTTATGTTACTCAGCAGCCAAGGTCAAGCTCGACAGCATCTCTTTTGTCTGGGCCTTTTCCCCCTTGGTGATACACCCAGAGACCACTGGGGGTTTCAGGCTCTTGGGACATCCACAGCATAACTGGGTGCTTGTGGCAACCCTACTACTGCTTACTCACCACATCCACCCCTAACTCTACCCTAAAGGTGTTAACTTTGTTATTTTTTTTAGCAGATTATTACCCATGCCGCTGGTGATATGCAAGGACATCCAGAGCATGACCTGGGTTGTGTCAAACATGCCTAAAAGTTCTGCACAGTACTGTATATATTAAACACAAACAAACAACTACTGGCAAAAAACAGACATTATTAGTCTTTCTCAATGGCTGCAGGTAATGTCTACAGTTTTCTATCCATCTGTAACACTACCTTTCATTGGACGCTAGAAGGTGTCATCAGTGTATGTATGGATCCACAGACACCATTCACATATGTTAATTGGAACTTTCATATCAGTTTAATGTCAATATTCTGCTCACTTTCTGCCTCAGGCGGCGTCTCCTCGCGGATAAACTCCCCCTTCGGACCTCAGGACGCTCCCGCTTCACCTCCACGTGGATCACTCAGGAGTCAGACATCGATCTTCATGGTTACGAGAATGAAAACTTCTGCCACAGCAGCCACCGGTTGGACATCCTAGACACAGGAGATAAAATCAAATACTGTGATCTTCACAGCTACAAAAACACGGATCATTTCAGGTTGAAGATAGCAAGTCGACAGAGGATTTCTTCCCTCTCGCCTCCATCCACTCGATGTCTCAGTTACACCATCCTCCCACAGAGACAGTCCACCTTCAGCTTGGACTGGGACAGCCCTCCTGTGGAGCAGGGGACAATCCAGAGCACACCGGCCACTGTTCTGTCTCCTGCGGTGGTTTCAGCCTTAGAGGGGGTCACCTACATCGCTGAGCATCTTAGAGCTGAGGACGCAGACTTCTCAGTGAGTACCAGCCTTTAATATCACCATACCTCATGAAATTTATCTGCAGGTACTAACACCTTTACTTCCTGTTATTGTAGGTGAAAGAGGATTGGAAGTACGTGGCAATGGTGGTTGACCGGATCTTCCTCTGGATGTTTATCATCGTGTGTCTGCTCGGGACAATCGGACTCTTTCTGCCCCCGTGGCTCTCTGGGATGTTTTAGGGAACAAATGGAAAATCTCGGGAATAAATACATCAGTTAAATAATTTGAACACATTTTTAAGGTTGACTTGCATGTTTGTAGAAGGAGAAAGACACAGTACAACTTGTTTTACTTATGAAATTGTATCATTAATTACATGGCACATGTACTTTTGCTAACAACGTACTGCTTGATGAATGCAACAAATAATCACAAGTTACCAAAAATGTAGCATTATACTGTTTTGATTGCATAACTTTAAAGCCTTTTATAACCCAACTATTACTGTGAATGTTTGTTGTTTACAGGCAAATATAGTTTTTCTGTGAATGAAGAGACAAAGACTATGCCTTTTTATGACTCTTGCATGCTAAAAAGGAATATTGATGCCAATTAGTAAAATCGCTTCGAGACAAACAGGAGGTAAAAACACAGAAGCGTCCTTTAAGACTTTTTATGGAAAGGGAAGCAGAATCTGATGTAACTTGTTTATGGTTAAATGGGAAATGCTGACAAGAAAAACAAACAGGAGAAAACTACATTTTAGGCTGTACAGGGGCACAACATGACATCAAGTTATTAAGGAAACAGAGAAGAGGAGAGAGAAATGAGGTAGATAAGTAATGAAGATGATGAAAGAGTCTTAATTAAGCTCCAGATTTTTCTAATTTCACCCAATGAAAGTAGCTGTCAGTCTGGTTTCTCTGCCTTCCCTTTGACTTTCAGGCCTTCTCCAGGATTGTCAATATGATATATTTGTGCATCCATTCTGAGCTGCACTTTAAAGTAATAGATAATTTTATTTTAAGGCTAATGTTCCTATTCTTCTGGCAGGTCTACTCAGGAAGTAAAACATTACATTACTATTCAATAAGATGCTCTGCTCAGCTCTTAGGTGCATGTTTGGACTTTTTTTGAACTTTTAAATTGACAGTTTTGATTCATACTTAGCATGCTTGATTGACACTCAGTCAAACAGTGCCAATTAAATGATATTAACTTGTTTAAAAATTGACCCAATGCTTAGCACTGCCCTCCACTGTCAACATCCGGCTCATAGATCTTCATAGAAAATCATTAGCCTCTTACATCCCAGTGTCCTCACATGAGGGCATCCCTGCACCATTACAGGGTGGGGAGAGTGTCTTCTCCCCAAGTGAAGGAGTTCAAGTACCTCGGGGTCTTGTTCATGAGTGAGGGTAAAGATTGACAGGTGTATCAATGCATCATCTGCGGTATTGCAGACATTGTACTGCACCGTCATGGTGAAGAGGGAGCTGAGCCGAAAGGCAAAGTTCTCAATTTTATGGTTGATCTTCATCCCAACCCTCATCTTTAGTCATGAGCTCGAGGTAATGTCCGAAAGAATAATATTGCAAGTTCAAACGATCGAAATGAGATTCCTCAGCCTTAGGGACAGGGTGAGGAGCTCGAACATCCAGGAGAAAGGATCTGGAAGCAGAGCTGCTGCTCCTTTGTGTCAAAAGGAGCCAGTTGAGGGGGTTTGGGTATCTCGTCAGGATGCCTCCTGGTCGCCTCCCTTGGAGGTCTTCCAGGCACGTCCCGGCAACACCTCGGAATACCCCAGGAGGAGCTGGAAAATGTTGCTGGGGAGAGAGGTGTCTGGGTTGACTTGCTTAGCCTGCTGTCACTGCAACCCAACCCTGGATAAGCAGAAGAAAATGGATGGATGGATGGATGCACCATTGCAATTAATTTTTCTCAACTTTGACCTGTTAGCCTCATTTGTGGACACTGTCTGCCGGTAGAGTCAAGATGGCCTTACCACATAACTGGTCAAGTTACAAAAAGTCTTCAAATTTTATGATGCAAACTTGTTTTCTTTTGTTAAGTAATGTTTGCTGTTTGATATGGCATTCATATTTGACAAGTTCTTATTAAAAGTAACGAGCTGCTTAAGAGTTAGTCCTCATATGAGGACAGTGGGACTTTTTATTGGAGTAAAAAGTAGTACGGCTCGGGAGAAGTTTTTTTATCAGCAAGACAATGACCAAAGAATGCAGCAGAAGCTACACAAAAAATGGTTTAAAGACATAAAGGTGAATGTTCTGGAGTTGCTGAGTTAAAGCCCAGAGCTCAATCCAATCAAGAATTTGTGTCTTGACTTCAAAGGGGCGGTTCCTGTGGACCTGACAGAGCTTGAGTAGTTCTGCAAAGAAGTGTAAAATTGCAGTGTCTAGACGTGAATCTTGATTGAAACCAAGGGGTTGAATATTTTTATAGGCGCTGTATTTAAGCTTTCTAAGCATACTATTGTGTGGCACTCTATGAATGCCACTCAGAGATTTTATAAGCAGTTTCTAGTTAAACAGTTGCAGTGTTTAGATAATGGTTCTTGGCTTTCCAAGAAGCAAATCAATTCTTAGAAGGGGAAAACCTCTTTTTCCCTATCTAACCTTAACTAATCACAAATTTCACTTTTTAAAAACATGACCAACTAACAGCTTTAATTTGAGCATTACTGGGGCAACTGGCCCAGAAGCAAATCTGCAACTTTAACCCAAGGATTTAACGACATATTTATCTAAATGACGATGTTGTGTAAGAGTTTAAATTCAAGTAGCTTCCGATTGGTTCCATCCTCTGACACATCCACTGAATTCCAGAAAAAAAGAACACTAAAGCCTGATTCACACTGTCTCAGGGAAAAGTGAGTTAGAAACCTAGAAACTGAAAACATTGAGCACTTTTTAGTTAAATTTGCCACTTGTCTTGTAGCCTTTGGCCATGTTGGCCACTATGGTGTCACTGATTCTAATAGGCCAACGTTGAAGATCATGAGAAAGGGAACAATGGACCAAATGGACGTATGAAAGGTCCAACTCCATTATTATCAAGAAAAATCCAAAGATGCAGCACACATCACCATCTTATTTACTTATTTTAAATATGGTGCCAACTGCCCCTGGGTTTGTGTAACTTCAGTGCACAAATAAAGCCTTGTGAGTTTGTACTTCTTGGGAAGTTCCTATCAGGAAATACCCAGGACTGTTTGGTGTTAGGCATCCCATGTTTGACACTGCCCTCCTCAAGTTTCCATTCATAAAAGCACACTCAACAGAAGCTTCATTTATGAATACAGACACATAAAGACAACATTTTTTTCAGATCCATGACAACCCACTAGTTGACGTGCTACAAAGAAAACTTGTTTTTTTGCCCTTCTGGCCCTTGTTTTTCTGGCCAAGCCTCATTTAAATCAGATTTATTAAATTGAAATCAAAATTTGCCATCATATTTGTACAACCAAGACACTGAGAGCAATTTTTGGTTTGTTCAAACACTAAATACAAGGTTCTTCTATTTTGTTGACGTGTTTGGAAAAAATTAATGATAGTTTGACTTTTACTAAGGTTAAAAATCTAGTTCTATAACAACCCCAGTAGAGTGTGAATGCATGTTTGTTCATTTTATGTGGGTTTATTTATGTAAAAATGCCAAAATCACGTTACGATAAAAATTTTAATCTTTATTGAAAGAGAAAGACAGGTTACAATGCATAATTCATGAAAACACAATAAAAAACAATTTACACAAATGCTATTTCAATATATATATTTTATAAGTAGTATGATTAACATGACATGAAAAAGCAAAACTTCAGAAAAAGGCACATGCAAGTTTCTTTAAAGCTTCTCTTCCCTAACCTTGCAAAGCAGATGGATACACCCGTTTCCTTGTTTCTCGCTGGCAAATCCATCTTGTAAAGCTCCCATCTGAATCATCTGGGTCAGGTTAGAAAGTGACAGGACCAATCAGCGATGAGGGGCAGGACTTTCAGGTGTGGCGGGGTTGTGACATAAGCAAGCAGCAACAAGAGGCCGGTGCAATTATGGCGGAAGAGCTTAACGTGGATGCTGCTAAAGCTCAAGTTTTATCAGAACTTGGCAACATTTCTTCGTTAAAAGAAGAAAAAAGAACAGCAGTGAGTTGTTTTCTTTTCAAAAACGACAAAAGTTGTGTACTGACATGTCTATCGTTGCCATGGTTAGCGTTATTCCTCGGTAGCTGTGCACGCGCACCTCGGTCGCAGCTACGTCACGTGTTTTGTTGCTCTGATTGGTGCGTAAAGATGTGACAGACAGTATGTTCATCCAATCACACTCTGAGTTTTTTTCAAATCCTCTGCCCTTTCCCAAACGCTTAGTAGTGAAGGTTTTCCAGATGGATGTTTCAAACACATCCATCTGACGTGTCAGGTTAGCTCTTCCCTATTTGGCATAAAGCATTTGTTTTCTCTTTGTATACATGGAGCTGAGAGTAAAAACAGAATCAGTGACGATGGTGGGGAGGAAAGGGAAGAGCTTGAAGAAACACATATCCATCTGTGACACCAGCAGGTATCGGTATTTAGGCTTAGTCGATGTAACGGCATGCAGCATGGCGTCGATGACGAGGTCAGCATTTTTGAATCCGCCCTTACACGTGGACAGGAAGTACTCATTGGCGATCTTGATGTACTGCTGGTTGAACCGCTGCTTCCGGTCGTCGTCTAATTTCTCCCAGATGTCGTGGGCTGTTTTCATCTTCACGATATTGGTGGCTTGGCCGAAATTACCAGGCTGGATGATGCTGACCTGGAAGACCAAGGAAATGGTGATACAGGCTGCGTCATTCATTCTATACTCAAACTTTTAGTTTTTATAAATCAAAGCAAACATGGAGGATTGTTTTTTGTCACCCTCAAGTCTGTATGCTAGACTAAATGTTCTTTGATTAAGTGATGCCAAGTTATAAGCTTGTTAATCAGATTTAATAAATATCATTAAGTGAGTTCATCTTCAAAGGGCTACTAATCTAAACTACAACATGAGTTGTAGTTTTGATTAGTAGCCTTCCCATGAAAATTAACTCTGAATGGTTGCCGGTCAATCCCACTTCCTGTTCCACAATCTTCTGTGGTTGTTGGATGAAAATGAACGCCAAGTTTTACTTACTTTTACAAGGTTTACTGTTAAGTGAATACACCCTATGGAGTTCAGTTTTAAAGAGAAGACCCCTCAATTACATAAAAAAGGCAACACACGTGTTTACGGATGTCCAAGAGCCCGTGCATTTATGAATACCTGATGTTGGCATGGAAAAATCTGAGGTAATGTTGCAAAAAAGTGAAATTAAATCGACCATAAATGATTAATAAAATCAATAAATGTGTAAAATATCCAAGGGATTGAATACTTTTAAAGCCACTGTATTTAAGCTTTCTAAACAAGATGCGGTTAAAAAATACCAGAAGAAATTAAAGGGGCATTTTACTCCCTATGAATGCCACTCAGAGATTTTATAAGCAGTTTCTAGTTAAACAGTTACAGTGTTTAGATAATGGTTCTTGGCTTTCCAAGAAGTACAATTCTTAGAAGGGGAAAACCTCCTTTTCCCTATCTAAACTTACAACTTTTTCAAAACACATGACCAATTTCTTTTTTTTAAAAACATGACCTACTAAAAGCTTTAATTTGAGCATAACTGGGGGGTTACTGGTCCAGAAGCAAATCTGCAACTTAAACCCAAGGATTTCACAACATATTCATCTAAATGACGATGTTGTGTAAGAGTTTAAAAGTAGCTGTCGATTGGTTCCATCATCTGACACATCCACTGAATTCCAGAAAAAGTACCCTAAAGTCTTATTCACACTGTTTCAAGAAAAAATTGAGTTAGAAACCTAGAAACTGAAAAACATTGCACACTATTCAGTTGAATTTGCCGCTTGTCTTCTAGCCTTTGGCCATGTAATGTAAGGTGATTCGTTAAAGCAAAAGTTTTTCAATCAACTTAAACTTTAACAATGAAGTTTTTTTATCTGTTGATACCAGAAGTTCAATTATTTCCCAATACCACTACCTCAAATGGCCTTATCACTATTGTCAAGAATTTATTTTTTGTCATAATATGTATGCACTTTATCTTTAAAAGGCATTTAAGATCAGATTTTAAAATTGGAATTTAGTAATTTTGTGCTTAAATCAAGAAAATGTTGATTTGAATCCTGAAACCCTTTTTATGGGGGGGGGGTTTAGCTTAGCATACAGTTGAAGCACATCATTTATTACCTATTCTAGCATCTAAAAATTTGTACCAAGCATTTTTGGTTTCAACCCTGTAAGAAAGTTTTGACTCTTTAACCCCTAGTATTGTGATTAGTATTGATATGAAGTAAAAAGAAAAAAAAGTGTATTTTGAAAAATCATCCATAAATCCTAACCTAATTGCCCTTATATAGCTTTTTTCCATTCTTTTTAGGCCAAACTTTTCTCCTATACATATTCAAACTACTACTGATTTCTCTGGGAATAAAAGAATAGACAGAGATGCTAAGCAACGCAAATTGGGTGAAGGCAGTATCTTCATAAGCAAACCCTTTGCTGTAAGCAAAGAGGGACACTATCGTGACAAAGTATCAGTTAAAATTCTCCTTTACAGTCACTCATGTTGTTTTCAGTCTGGATAAATGCCATTAGCTGGAGCCAGAACAGCACTGAAATTTGGACTTCCCATTTACCTCCAGGCATCACATGAAATCTACCACAGACTTTCCAAAACATTATGCCTCACAGTGTTGGGGGATTGGGATGCATGTTATCATACCTTCACGCCAAAACTGGCCATTTCAACCCTCAAGCAATCTGCAAACGCCTCCAATCCCCTTTTTGACACACTGTACGCTCCCATGTTCAGGCAGTTGAAGAAGGCAAAGATGCTGGACATAAAAACCATCCGACCTACAGAGATCAAGAAACACGGAGATAATTCAACCCCAAACACCAAGGAGATGAGGAAAGTGGAAACTAGCTGTCTGATCTTACCTTTGGTGGCACGAACCAGAGGAAGGAATTCAATGGAGGTCCTGATGCAGCCGAAAAGGTTGATGTCAACCATTTTGTGAAAATCTTCAATGGTGCTCCATTCAATCTCGGCCCAGTCGGAAATCCCGGCATTGTTCACAACTGCCCACAAGCCTGAGGATGTAAAAAAAAACCCAGGTTGATTTGTTTAGATTCAGAACAAGAACAGAAAAAACATTTCAGTAACAAATAAGCAGCTTAAACCAGCAGGCGTGCAATGGCAGTCACATCATTTAGTTCTGAGCTGGTATAATCAATTTGTTTAAAGCAAAACTGTAAAATTTAGGTCTAAAGGATGCAATACGTTTTGATGTATAACTTAATTCATGTCCTAAAGATGATAATCTAATCTGTGGCTGGCAACACTCTAGCAATTGAGGGGCTGATTTGCATGACTTGATTCAAGGCTTATCAACACCAAGTACTTATCAGATGGTCATCAAGTGTGTGGTGTCAGTGTGATAGTTTTATTGTTACTGATGGAGTTGGAGCCTCCACATCTTACATTGTAGTGCATGGCAACATGGCAGCACAAAAAACAAAACTCTACAGTCTTCCCAGTCAGGATTTCAACTGTATTCTTTTACATATTTTTTGTTGTGGCTGCAAACAGAACGAATGTCAGGACAACTGACATTGACAGTCTCCCGTATTTGTTTGTCCTCTGAAGTCACGTTTAATCACGAGAGTTTCTGTGAGATCTCGGTGTTGCTATAAACAGCAGGTGTGTTGTCGGCCTGACTGAATCAATGAGCATGTGTGTTTGGGAGATAATAATGTCATAAATCAGTTGTTACCTTCTTAGGTTGATGCTCTTTGCGATATGAAAATCAACTTGAGTGTCGCTAAAAATTCCTCTGAATTTTTTACTCAAGAATCTCAAAAAAATGTTTTTTACTTCTGAATTAAAGCATTCTTGCTTGTTTGACATCTCTTTAGATGTTAACTACCAAGAGAAAAAAGTATCTTAGCCATAAAAAGGCAACAAGCTAAATTATTTTTAGAATCAAAATTATAAGAAAGGCTAAATATTTTTCACTTTCCGTTTAATTCAACTTGACTGACAAATACCCTCTACTTTAAAGAACTCCAAGTGTCAAATCAAGGACAAATTCAAAAATCATAGTTTAATTTTGAAACACAGAAGATTGTTAAACTACATAAGCACTATTTGCACAGGATTAGTATTACCTTGGGACCTCTGATGATTTGTAAATTACCCCGTGACATCAGTGTTAGCTACTTTGCATTTGCACTAAATAAGCTAAGTCTGTAATTTACTTGAATTGACTGACATTTTAGCAGGTAAACATGGACGTGCTGTTGCATGGTGTAACCCACACACACAGTGTTAACCAGAGTTTCCATTAGACATTAAGTGCAAAAGTAATTTTTTAAATCTTTGTTTTCTTTGTTTACATTTCTATAATCTGTCGAAAGCTCTCCATGATAAGTAAACTAGCGCAGTGGTTCTCGACTGGCAGGTTGGGACCCAAAAGTGGGTTGCGATGCTCTTTCCAGTGGGTCGTGAATGTGTAGCAGGAAAAAATATGGCATAAAGTCCGTATACAGAAGCCCTAAGTGGAGATAGAGTAAATTCATGTGTGTATATTTTAAGTTATCTTATGATGACACATTAAAGTACTGATCTTAAGATTTATACTAATTTATCTCCTTTTTTTGATAAAAAGGGTGAATTTCCCAAGAAAACAGTGACATTTCTTGAGAAATGTCCTGTCTCTTTGTTCTATTTTGAATCAAACCTGCAACATTTTTCACTAAGAAATTAATGTTGGTCGAAATTTAAAAATTGGTGTCATGATTCCCCTTATATGGTGGTGGGTGTCCTGATGCCTAACCAAGTGAGAAGCACGAAAGAAGTGAACAGGCTCCCTTTGCTCTCCAAATATGCATCAAGGTTGCATCTCTCCCCTGGGCAGGCTATAATGTGAATGAGCACAGAGGAAGTGAAAAATTTGAGCACTATAACATCTTTGCAGTCATTTTTACAGTGTTCTGCAGTTGGCTTCATTTTGGATCTTTATGCACCACCACAGCCCTCCTTGTGCAGATCAGCTGTTATATATGGATATAGCAAAACATTTAAAAACATAAATTGCATTATATTGTATGGCTTAACAGCACTGCCATAAGATCAGGACATGTAAAAAAAAAAGCTGTAGAAGGCAGAACCTGTGCATATTAAGAGAGCAGAGGTGTGCATGTACATTTGGACAGTAGAGTGTAAATGAACAACTTACACAAAGCCTAAATATATCAAAACTTTGTTGACCTCTATTTGTTTTTCAATCAGAAAAGATAGAGTAAAAGCCACACAGACAGAGGTCCCGTGAAAAGTGCATTAGGTTATCAATGTGACTCACAATTAAAAGACAACCTTTCAAAATAAAAGCCAGACTAATGACTGCAAAATGTGTTAAAAATAAGACATTCAGTTGCAAGAAGCTGCATTTGCCCTTCTAGTTGTAATTACAAAATAAAATGTGTGACATTTCCATTTAAACATTTTTTAGACCATATTGAATTTTTCCATGCCTCACTCTCACCTTTCTCTGGTAAGTTCTTCATCACAATCTTCTTTGCCTGCTGCACGTCTTCATCACTGGTGATGTCTAGTTTGAGGATTTTCAGATTTTTGGAGCTTGTGCTCAGCAGGATTTGAGCTCCTGCCCCCTCTGGACACAAACACCCGGCAAAGACCACAAACCCCTTCCGATCCAGACATCGAGCCAGCTGGTGGCCGAAGCCACTGTCACATCCCGTTATCAGCACCCCGTAGCCGTAACCGTCCAGCATGACGCTGGGCTGGCGGCATACCAGCTTGGAGAGGAGGAAGATCATGATGGCCGAGATGGAGAAGACGCCAATGATTTGGCCGATAAAGAAAATGTGATTCATTCTAGTGAAGCCTCCACTGACTGCTGCTGTCTGCAGACTGAGGGATGGTGCAGTCAACTGCTCATTTATGCTTGTTCACAGTAGAGTTCATTGTGAGGGCTGTTTGCTTTTCCCTTACATCTATTTGGGCTGATTTCACACAGTTTGTTCAGGTTCACATTTGACTGTAAAAAGCCCTTTCATACTTGTGTTTGTAATTTTCCATGGTTTAGCACTCTTCTGTTGAATTTATTCATAAAACAGATAAAACAGTATTCCAAGGATGTATCTCTGAGCCGCTAGTTCTTGGAAAAACCCGATAGTTAAAGTACCTCGTGTCACCTCTGTCTGATTCTATAAAACAGTCCTGGGTAATCACACTTGAGGTCAGAGTCTAAAGGGTTGGGTTTGTGATTGTTTTATTATTTGTCTGTGTTTTCAGGGACTGCAGAGGCAATATGCATGCAAGTGTGATGAACAACATCCTTTCAGCCGGAACACAGTTGTTGAATGCAGCCTTTTTGACTCATCCTCCTCCAACTCTTTAATAAGGCCAACTTTTAGTACTGTAGATACCTGGGACCCAAGGACTGAAAGGCTCTAGCTGTTTCTCAGAGTCCAGGACCCTACTGAGTCAGGTCCCTCTGAGGGGAGGCCAGAGTCCTCCCTGGCAACTCTTAAACATTTGGAACAGAAAAGCGAGTATGCGTAATTACATCATAGGAATGGCTGGGCCCACATATGTGGTGGTGGCAGGATTCAAAATGGAAGGGGCACTAACAACCACACATACAACTGTTACCCAGCGGTGTCTTATATGCTATCACATCATCATATAAACATAATATATATAATAATAATATGATTGTGTGATAATATTCACCATATAATATAATCATATTATACAGCACTACTTTTACTGCCAGCTTTAGTTTGATACCATCAAATAATGATGGTAGAAACAGGACATTTCTCGAAGACCTGGCTTCCTCCAAGTATTGCACAACTTATTTATTATTTTTAAGAGAATGAAAATGGTGAACATTGGATTGTGGGTAATTCCTGCGAGCGAAGGAAAATTCTCTGTTTGAGGGACTTAGTCCTTGGAACAAGTTTGAGGATCCTTGACTTTGGAACAGTCCTCCAATGGCAGTCAATGACATTATATACTTAAAAAAAAGAAGTCTGTTTGAGGATTCTTCCTTGGCTTTGAGAAACAGCATCTGACTTTCGTCCACATGCTCGGATACTGGGAATACCACACTGTCCACGCTCTCACCATTTACAGACACAGACTCGATGGCAACATCCAAGGTATCCCCTAATGCCTGGATCTTTGTTTTGGCCCTGGAGACATGCAATCTCAACATTTCAGCCTCCTCACCGAGCAGGTTAAGAGCCCCCACCAGGACATCTACAGTCTCTGTAAGGGTCACAGCATTATCAGCAAAGTCCAGATTGCCATATGGCACTCCACTATCATCTGCCTCAGTATCTATTCCATTGGTACTGAAGAGTGTGGGGGCTAAGACGCACCCCTGCCTCACCCAAGAATCAACTGGGAAGAAATCAGAGGTGGAGCCGCCACTATTTGAGTGCTCTTCGATGAAAGGCCTTTGCTTCAAGTTGAAATGTAATTAAAAAGAGTGAGTTAGACTTGTACAGCCATTATTTTGTGATACTTAGAGAGTAGACTCAAAAGTGCTGCGTGTTACTCAGGTGTATGTCTCTGAGAACTTAAATGAGCTCACTGTAATAGACAGGGACTGAACTAATTTGAATGCTCTGAAATCCATGATCTGATATTTCTGTAATAGTCTGTAACTGTGAAGATCAGTTAAATACCATTGCCATAGACCAAGGGTCAAACTCTGGTGTTGAAAGATGAGGCCAGTGCAATGGTGCAAAACAAAATTCCTCAAGAGTTCACTTGTCTGGCAGCAAAAACCAAGGAAGCCCATTTTACACCCATATGAATATCTATTAAATATTTTTATGTCTTGAAAATCAATGTTTTCCCTAATTTACAATGACCTCGAGATACAAAACAATTTAAGCAAGAGAGGATGTCATAGTCATAGTTAGGGCTGTCACACTGTGGTGGGGTTGTTTGGGATAATTGTCTTAAACAGTCCCAGAGAAACAAGAGTGCTGCTCTCAAGACTATCTTCTATATTATTCTGCCATTTGAAGCCCGAAAGCAAAATGTCAATTTTCTAAATGCAGAGCAAACCTGCGGGACTTAGAGCATCAGATAGTCAGTCGATGAAGGTCCAAAAAGGGATTTAGAGATAAAAAGATACAAGTGTTAATAACGCCTCTGTGCAGGAGAAAACCAACCAACTTCGTAATGCAAAATACAATGATGAGCATTAAAGGGATCTACAGTTATGAAAGCAGCAGAGTGATAAATTGAGTCTAGGGATTGGAGGGCGAAAGCAGCAGTATTTCTGGAGATAATACCACCATAATCTAGCAGTGAGAGAAACAAAGCTTCAGCAATACTTTTCCTACAAATGTGGGAAAAGTTGCATCTATTTTTGTACAGAAACCTTAAGAAATACCAAGATATTTATAAGATATCTGTAAGATATGTATAAACCCCCCCCTTTCAATATCACTTACTGTTTGGTGATGGCTGTATTCTGTTAAAATCAACGCATCAGGCTTTAGAGATCAGAAATGTAGCTTTGCAGGCATTCAGATGAAGTTTTGGACTGTTAAATGATTAATGCAAGGCATGTTATGGTATTTCTCCACAGCATGTTGTACAGAGAACAGTGTGGGACAATATCATTCATCCATATAAAAATGTTTATATGGATGAAATATTTAAGTCTGTTACAGAAGAAATGATAATATTGATGTGTATTAAAAGTAACTCAGGGTCAATATCTGATCCTAGGGGAACACCACTTTTATTGAAAGAAATTCCAAATGAATATCTTCCGCCTTTTTATATTTACAGAAGACATCTTTAACAGCCTGGTTTGAAATTCCAACTTGGCATCCTCAGCCTTTCTCTACTGGTAAAACTACAATGGCAGTTTTCTTTTTTGTTTTTTACAACTCCTTGATTTGATTATATAAAGGCTAAAAGTTACACATATATTTTCATTATTAAGGGCATGGCAGGTCTGACTAACAGGTGGGTGTGATACACTTGGTTCCAGGAGGTTTAAGGTCTAGTCCCAGCTTTTTGCCTGTTTCTTTGAGAACTGAAAGTTAGTTTGAGACAGTATTTCTAAAAAAGCTATCGTTGGGCTTCAAAAGTGCACTTCAGAACCCAATAGGTTACATCACTAAGACTGCGTCCATGTATAGTACAGTCCAAGATTTGAAAGCTGAAGATCTGATGCAGACTCAAGAGGGCTAAAGCTCAATTTTCAGAGGGGGTTTGTATCATTTACACCATTTGCCACAGTTTTGCTCAACCAATGTCACGCCCCCTTGTGTTATTCCATGATAAAAGGCTTTATTGTTAAAATACTGAAGCGCAATACGACAACATTTTTTAGTCTCAGAAAAATAACGTCTTTTTTAAATTTTTAAATTAATTTCATGTGTCAGATAAAAGATTTTTCTTGCCATGTCATAAGCCACATAACAAACACAGTGACAGACCAGCATCATTAAAACACTTTAGGCTGAATCCCAATTCTCCCCTTAACCCTCAGTCTCAAAGTGCGCGTTCCAGCAAAGTGCGAGGGCTGTCCCAATTCTCCTGGGAGTTGAGTTAAGGGGCGAGTTTGAGGGCTTTATCCCCCTCAGTTTTGAGATGTTCCTGGTATTGAGAGTTATCACTCAATGAAAGATGGCGGCAAATGCGGGGAAGAAATCGAGCTACAAATGTAAATTTCTTTGTTAATAGAGGTCTGAAAATTACGAAAACCACTCTAATATCTTAGTTCAATGTTATTTTATGGATTATTTGCTTAATTGTGGCGTAACATTTACTTTTATTTTTACGATCGTAAGCTGGTAACTGTGCCGTTGCGTTCTTCTTCCTCTGAATCGACAGACTACGCAGTTTTGGCACATTACTGCCCTCTACAGTCTGAAATTGTAACTGCTATTAAGGGGTGTCCCATTTCTAAGTCATCACATGGCCCTTAAACTTGGATTTTAGGGGTGAGTTAAGACTGAGGGTTGAGCTTGAGGGTAAGATTGAGGGTTAAGGGCAGAATTGGGATTCAGCCTAATGCTGCGTTTGATTGTACTCGGAACTTGGAAAGATCCGGGTCGGAAATTCCGACTTCTGGGGTAAATGCATTTCATTGCATAAGCTCGGAAAACATGGCCGGCCGCAGTAAGCTGATATTTGTTTTGATGTTTTTCGAGGATCAAAATTACTGTTGGAGAAATATATTAGCTACTTGAGGGAGAGAGAAAGAGAAACATCATATGCTCTAAGTATGACTCTAACGCACCAGTGAGGGGAATCCTGCATGCATTATTGAACTTATACGGGCATCAGAGCGAGCTGTGCAGAGGCCTGTACTGTAGTAACACAAGTAAAACCAAATTAGACGACGTATAAAAGTAAAAGTTGAGGAGAAAGTCACTCTTGCGATGCCATTTTGCTATGTCATTCTGATCGACTCGGGCTTCTTGGATCCGACTCACAGGACTCACATTTGTGAAAAATGTGAAAAAAAAATCACAGATATGAAAATTTAGGTGAATATCAGAATCCTCCTAAAAACTGCATAACTGCATTTTTAAGAGATTTCTTCTTAAGAATGGTTGGTGAATGAGGCCCAGTGTTCTCTGAGTGATTAGTGCATCAATAGGACTGTCTTACCAGTTATAAGATCATTCTCTTATATTCACACTTGAAGCACAACAAGCAGGCACTATTCAAAACATGCACAAAAAAAGGGTTTCAAGCATGTGCCATGTTGTAGGAACGAAGAACTAAACAAACACCTCTGTTGTCTCAGAGTGCACCAACTGTTTTTGCATGACAAATTTGATCAGAACATTTCCCAGAAATCTTAAGACAGCCCTTCCACAGATTAAAGAATCACAAACTTTATTTAAGACCCTATCCCAGTCTTTGAATATTGGAAAGAAACGCAATATGTGGGACTCCAGGAATGATAAATCCAGAGTTTTAGTGTTAATTTGGTGGTGAGTTTAAGGTCAGGTAGCATAATGATTGAGAGAGTGAGGAAATGTTATTCACGGGGTCTATTGGTGATCAAAAACAGGCCTTGTGTGCTTTTGGTACAAACATGAACGGATCAAGACCAGTGCTTTACTTTGACAGCTCAGAAACCTGTAATTGCCACTGCCATCCACCTTTGACCTTCAAAGTTGATTATGTTCGCCCTTAAGACAGAGTGGGCATTTTCTGAAAGCCTGAGGAAAATTGTCCAAAGCATCCTTGAGATATGCTCACAAGAAAAAAAATGAGCATAAGGCCCATCAACCATGACCTTTGACATCAAAAGTGTAATCACATCATCTTGGAGTCAGAGTGGACATTTGTGCAAAGTTTAAGAAATCATTCTTGAGATATCACGCCCACAAGAATGTCCTGAAGTGATGTAGGTACAGTGGGACAACCCAGTAACATATAGCCCCTGTGGAGGCATAAAATTTGACAAAACTAGACCCGTAAAAGCTAGGCCTTTAGAATATATTAAGAAATGGTTTGACAAGAGGTGTCCCATAAGCACTTAAACTGTAAAGTGTCTCCAAGGAAAATTTTGGGTGAGACTTTCAGTGGAAATTTTGTCAAAACTCCTCTATCTTTTGGTTTCATAGAATTGTGACCATAGTTCTATAAATGATCACGCATAGAACTATTGAGTAAAAGGGCATGAAATTGATAGAAGGAGATGTTCTTTCAGGTCCAAGTCTGTTTCTTGTGAAAAACAAGGCTACAAGTAATGAAAAAAGACCACATGTACGCATTACATATCGAGAATATAAATTATTGGGGGGTTTTGGGAAACCCAATGAACATGATGTGATTAGCTTCTTTCAATGGTTGTCACCTACTCAGAGGAAGTGTGTAGAGTAAACTCATACTCATGCCTTTTGATTCAAATCCATTAAAATATGGTGTACTCACAACACTGACACCTTCTTTGGAGAGGACAAAGAAGACTGTTGTTCTAGTGGAGTCTAGGAAACAGACTTCTGAAGATCTCAGTGTGTGGAAAACCAGAGGTGGTTCTTCTTAAGGGGGTTGCCTCAAAGCTGGGACATCTGTAGTAAACTTATCAGAGCACAAAAACCACAGGAAGATAAGGGACAAAGTCAGATGATTTTGGATAACTCTACTCCTGCTCTTTATATCAAGTAGTGGCAGATAGAACGTTACATTTTCAATGGAGGATGACAAAAACAGACAATTTTCTCTCAATTTAAGGAAATAATTCAGACATTCAAGGCAGCGTATTACATTCTGGCTAACTTCAAAGGTTAGGTTGGTTAGGACTCAGGAATTCTGGCAGATTTTAACATCTGTGTGCTGTTGAATTTAGATTTTACACAGGATTGGAGCCAGGTAAATGGCCTTTGACAGTCTTTTTGCAATATACTGCTGCTACAAGGCTTTTGCATCTTGTATCTTATATATATCAAAAGAAGGTTAACAGTTACTCCTTTGGAAATGATGCTAATGGGGAAAAATGGACTCGATGTGGCATCACCTTTTATGCTGAGTAACTGAATATCAAGTCGACTTCACTGTTGTACATGCTTTCACATTTTGCATTAACAATGCATTTCAAATGCCAACCTCTTACACAAACAACAGTCTATACATAATTTCTATAGCTCTTAGACTGAGGGTAGGGATGGCGGGGTATCACTCCATTTATATGCAAAGAAGCTGCTCCTGATACGATTCAATGGGGACTTATTAGACACAATCTAAGAGGCTAGCAGTGCTGCTTAAACGATGTTACTCACTCATTTTTTCATATATCTGCTTTAAAAGAAAAAAGTGATATGCCAGGCTTATTGTTTCCTGGTGGGCTACCACAGGGGCAGTCTTAAATGCATGCATGAGCCTACCAAATCAATCTGGATGAAGACATCCTGACCACCTCCACATGTAGTTTGTGCTATCGGATATTACACTGTTTTCTGTATGAATCAAGGTTTGTTCACACCTAGCATTAAGGATTACCACTTGTTATCTGATCAAGCAGAGTGGATGTTATTACAAAGTGTAAACAGGGTCTAAGCCACCAAAGGAGCCAAAACTTCAAAGATGGGTATAACAGCAAGGAGTCTATATGTATGCAGGTGGCAACTATTGTACTTGATCTGCAAGAGTTTAACCTCTTAAAGAGGACATATTTTACACTTTTAAGACAAGTTTATATTGGTCTCAGAAGTCCCCAGAACATGCCTGTGTAGTTCATTGCTGAAAAAAACAGTAAAGGATTTTTGCATGTCTACAAACTCCTCTGTTTCAGCCCTGCTCAGAACGAGCAGTTTCTGTGTCTGTGGCTTTAAATATTTATGAGCTGTCTGACTCCAACCCTGTCAAGAAATAGATGTGGCTTAATGGATGTAACTCAGCTGAGCAGAGGATCAGGAGAGGAGGGCGCAACTTTCTTCCAAAAGGGGGTGGGCTAACTGAAACCTGGGGGTGGTGCTAACTCCCCACATGACATCATGAGGGGAAAATCTGAGAACGGCTTGTTTTAGCACACATTTCCTTGAAGCCGGAGAAAACACTTCAGCAAAAGAAACCGACTGGCACCATCCTACTGTTTACTAATGTATAAAGGGCAAAAATGGGGAGGATCCTTCTTTAAATACTGGTGTTTTTCATTTTTTTCACATCTTTTGCAGTTTTCTGCTGTGTCAACAATTTTCAAGGAATACTCTTGATATCCATGTCGTCCAGTATCAAACATGACTTTTTTTCAACAATTGGGGTTTCTTTTTTGCAAAAGTTGATTGTAACAAGAAAACTGAAATTCATCAAATGTATTAATTCTAGTATATTATAAAAATTCTATATCTAAGGTTACACACAAGTCTTACTTTTAAACAGCTAAATCCTTTATGCTCTTATGCTATGTTTTTCCTTCTTTTATTCACTGTACACCAATTCGAAGGTAAACAGTTTTTAACAATGTGCTTTATAAATAAAATGGATTTCAGTGGATTGGATTTAGCACAGTTAATTCAGTGGCCTGATTCCTGCAGAGATGGCTGGTGCAGAGCCATAAAGTGGAAGTCAAATGTTCTGATTTATATTTCTTTTAGAATCAAGTTTGTGTAACTTAAGAAGAACAAGAATAAATATGTTTGTTTTAAAATGTTGCTTTGGGTTATTCCTCTCGTCACCATGTCTTGTGAAAATCATTAGACCAAAGCCTAAATTTATGTAATTAAATCAAGTCATCCCAAATCATTCCTTTCTTAGTACAGGAGTTGAAGGGCTTGAAGCATCATCATGTGCTCTATTTGAGGAAAAGCTAAACTAATCAAATTAATTTGTAAAAAAAAAAAGTTGTGGTTATCAGTTTCACATGCACGCTGTGCTGTAATGACAGCTTAAGAGTTTTGTCCTAAGTTTACCCTCATTACATCTAATGATAAACTGAGATAAATACCTCTTCTTGTGTAACTGAAACAATCTTTATCATCAGATCCTGTCAGGATCCAGTACATACATTTAATTTCCTGCATTAGACCACAGTAGGAAGGGAAACAGAGATAGGAGTCTGTATCTTCATGCCAATGTAAATCGGATACAAATATCTGTATACAAGCAAGCATCAGGAGGCTGATATTTTGTCTTGTAAATCTCTTGATGAGGTTAAATCATGTCATAGTCAAACCAGACAGAAGTGACGTCTAGCCCAAGTAGGCCTCTCACCCTGGTGCTGCCTTCCCTTGCCTGTTTCTAGCATCTCTCTACTGACTTCTCTGCTTACCCTTGTGTTGTCTTTACTGTTTGTTTCTTTATAAATTGTGTAATGTTGGCTCCAGGAAGAGCTGAATTCTGGTTATTAGAACCCATGTGGTAGGGTAGCTACATAAGTCAGTGTTTACAATTCTATTGGGGCAAAAGTACCATGTCCTTATTCAATCTTGTTTCTAAAGTCATGCTGTTTTTGTATTCTGAGTAATTATGTAACTGAAATGTTTTGACAAAACTGGCTAGTTTGTAAAGGCACTGGGAAATCCCTTTTGTTTTGATGATTCTGTAGGTTTTCTGGCCACTAGCTCCATGACTGTTTACTGTCCATATCATCCACACAAACAAGTCACAAGTGAATCACAAGCTTCACCAGCTTCAACAGATCCACTGAAGTTGTGCTCTGTCATGATATAAATAACACAGTTGTTGCTTATGACAGAAACATAGTCATCATTGATAACTCTCGTCATGCTCTTCCACCAGAGAACAGAAGCAATGTTGCTCCATGTTACAAAGATTTCTAACACTGATGCAGTATAAATCTGTTCGATTCAGGTTGGTGATGGAGTCATAAAACGTTGAGGAGGAAAAGCTCAGTGTACTTTCCAGTTAGTTAGAAAGTCCACTATCCTGAACAGAACAAAAAGTACTGACTTGACTGACTTAAATAGCATTTAATACATGTAAAATATGGATATAAATACATTGTCTAAAGTTGTCTACAGTAGATCTGCTACCAGCAATAAGCCTAGCAGAGCTATTTAGTTATTGTATCATAATGGAGCAGGCATGTGGTTTCTTAATGATTTAAGTAAAGAGCACTGACTCCCCCTTCTGGTACAGATCTATCCCTGCAGACAACTGAGGCAGTTCCATACATGCCCCTGTCATTCATCGAAGCCACATACTGTGTGTCAAACCCAAGGCTCTTGGGCCAAAGCTCGCCCAGCAGATCCCGTTATATGGTGTAAGCTTCCAAAAAAGCCAAACAATGCTCTTATAAAACAACCCATTGTGCATGCCCTGTGCTTGCATTGTAAGACATGTAGTTTTGCAGTGCCATGCTAACCTTTGCCTTTTTTTAATGACAGTACCGGGACTTTTCCTCCATAATTTCAGCTATGGGACAAAAACAAGAAATAAACCACATACTGCTTGTATAATCAGAGCACATTCTTGTGTCATACCATAGTTATGCCCCTTTCTACTGCTGTCACAGTTACTAGTGTAATAAATGGTGCTTGATAATATTTTGTGGTGATACAGAAGAACCTATTTAATAACCTGAAAATTCAATGAGGGTAATGATCATTTTTATTATTTTAAGTTTGAGGATTTATGTAATTACAACAGATAATATGTATGCACACATACTGTGTTGTTGTACTTCCATACGTAAATAAAAACATTTCTTTATTTCCAAACTATTGTTAGACCAAGGTTATAATAGTTTGGGATTTTTCATTAGTTTTTATTTTTATTTCATTTTCACTTTCTGTGTTGGATTTCAGTTTAGTTCTTATTAGTTTTGACTGCTGGTTTGTTAGTTTAGTTTTGATTAGTTTTGAATGCTGGTTTGTTAGTTTAGTTTCTATTTGCAAAAATGCTTCGTTTTTGTTTAGTTTTTATTAGTTTTAGTTTTAGTTTTAGTTTTTTACAGATAAATGTCGGGGCTGATCGAGCATCATACATTAAAAAAAAACATATTAAAACAGGCTACTCCTCACTTATCATTTCATTTACTTAAAGATGATGTTTGAATACATCTCCAGACATAAAACTACCACTGTATGAAGTCTTGACCAAATAGCTCAGGCCATTTTACACTCCCCAGACTTGGTTTTCAGTGCCAGTCAGTATGGCTGTGTCAAAGACTAACACTAAGTATATTTTGTCTCTGTTTGTATTTTATTTTAGTCAGTTTTGTAAGAGCATTATACAGTTTTATTTAGTTTTAGTTTTCTGGTAAAGCTTAGTTTTTATTTAGTTTCAGTTAATTAAAATAATTTTTGAATTTTAGTTTTAGTTATTTAAGTTAACTATAACAACCTTGGTTTGAACACATTGTTCTCAAGTTATACACTGTAATGTCTGATTTTCCATGATTTTTTCTAGACTTCTACTTCCAGTCATTATTATAAGTTAATGTATTAGTACACCCATATTTCACACATCTTTAGGTGCATCTAAGGAAAATATAATATCATGAAAAAGTTCATTTTTATCACAGCAGTTTCATTGAAAAGTTAGAGCTCTATATATTCTAGTTTAATCTCACAAAAAGTGAAATACCTTGCATCAAAGTGATGTGGCATGGAGCCAATCAGTCCATGGCACTGCAGGGGTGTTATGAAGTCCAGGTAGCTCTGATAGCAGCCTTCAGCTCGTCTGGACTGTTGAGTCTGGTGTCTCTCATCTTCCTCTTCACATTTCTCCAGAGATTATCTATGGAGTTCAGGTCAGACCAATCAAATGCAGTAATATCATGGTCAGCCAACCAGTTACTGGTAGTTTTGGCTTCACTGTTGGTAAATTCCAAATCCTGCTGGAAAAAGAAATCAATAGCAGATGGGAAAAAAGGAGGGCTCTTAAATCTCCTGGTTGATGGCTGACAGCATTGACTCTGGACTTGATAAAGCACAGTGGGCCAACAGCAGCAGATGACATGGTACTACAAAAATCACTGACTGTGGAAAATGAAAACATTGGACTTCAAGCACCTTGGATTATGGGCCTCTCTCATATTCCTCCAGACTCTGGGACCTTGTTCCAAATAAAATCCTAAATTCACCTTCATCTGTAAAATAGGATTTTGGACCACTGAGAAACGTTCTGGTTCTTTTTCTCCTTAGCTCACGAGAGACGGCCCACTCTAGGAACACAACACTTGGACATGATAAGAAACTGGACGTTTTCAAAATATTTTAAGATTTTGAGATAGTGGACTTTAGATTTGCACAGGCTGTAAGGTCTTGAAATGTTTAACTTTGTATGAGATGGAAACAGAATATACAGAAGGAAAGGAAATCAGTCTTTCTGGCAGTTCTACACCAAAAACCTACACTTACATGATTTTCCTGCAAGTTAGCCAGTATGTAGGAATTTTCTCGGATTTTTTAAACCAATCTTTACTCATTATTTTGCTAAAGGAAACCTGAGGCCTGCAGCATTCAAGTTACACTGTTTATTTTTGTTGTGCAATGATGCAGCAAGTCACTAATCAGTGTGTTCAGACTAAAATAAGGGATATATGAGGAAATGTTAACTTTAACTATATTGTTGTCTCTAATGAAAAGGCCTCTGAAACAGCAAATCACTAAAAACAAGGAAATTAAGGACATCACACATCGGCATAATAAATAATAGAAAAAAAGCAGATAAGTCTGAATACTGTGGGATTGACAATTAATCATTGTCAGTTTTTATCATATTTATTTATACATGATTAAACTGGAACATGTGATTTTGAAGATTTTCATCTTGACTTCCATCACTGAACATAAATATAAATGTTGAAGTGTGTGACATTGATGATATCAGTGCTTTATCAGGGTGAGGCAGTGCTTTCATGTACATTTCTCTAGAAGAAATAAAAACATTGTTGGATAGTTATGCATAATACAGCAGAAGCAAATAATACAGTACTTAAAAACAGTTATTTGACGAATGTTGCGGAAGTTTTTCTCTGCTAATTAAGGTAAATGAAAATGAGTTTTCTTGCAAATAACTCTAATCTAAAATCTCCAACACAGCTGCTTCTGTGACAAACAGTGTCCGTCTGATTGTATCCCGAATAATCACAGCTTTCCTAACCAAAGAACTGTCTGTTAATTTCCCAGCGCAGAGGTCCGATCAGGTTTCGACTTTCCCGTAGGTACCATCAGGCGGTCGGTAATGTTTGGGGAAGGCTTTGAGCTGCAGTGAGTTAAACGCGTATTTCCGGCATCCAACGTTCTTCACAGTGTTTTCCCGTCTGCAGCCCTCACTGAGGAGACACAACAAGGGGGCGGGGGGTGTTCACAAACAGAATGAGAGAAAATAATGGAAATGATGGTAGGTTTGAATTCCCCAGAGTTGAGTCTTTTTTTCTTCATGTGCTTGGGGATTGTAGTTTTGTTTTTCTTTTACACATAAAAGTCAATGAATGATTAAGTTATGTCAATTATGTAAATCAATATTCCTGTTTTGTTTCACAGGTGACCGGCAATCAGAGGAAGTGCAACTGTTTTTATTGTGTTCCAGCAGATTGCCAGCAGAGGCTAGTAAAGATGTATTTACTCTTCTTCAGACTGGATTTAAGCCAATTTATGTGTAAAACAGTGGAAAATAGATAAGGGACAAACATAAAACACCATTCATGCATATGAACAAACATGTAGGGAAAGCTGAAGAACAGATCAGTTAAAACAGGATAAGAAAATAGTTGTTAGAGATGCAAAGAGTGACACAAATCAGTTTCAAAGACGAGAAAATGCCACCAGAGTCAGCGTTTATTCTGCAGGTGAAGGCATAAAATGCTGATCACAGCAGGAGTGTGGCGTTCAGGGACACTCAGAGGTTTTGTGGTACATTAAGAGCAACATGAGAGGCAGCAAGGCGAGAGCTATTTGATGTTTAACGGCTGCTGATTCTGAGAGGAAAAGCACAACCGGCAATATTGAAAGAAACAAATAAATACAGCTGTGGATGTTTTGCTGTTTGCTGGCTATGAGTGAACCTTAAACACCAAAACACAGCAAACCACAGTGAATCAAATACACTCCCTAACAAACTTTCCTGAACATGTCTATCAACAAAATAAGAAAAACAATAATCTAAGAAAACACTGAGCAATAACCAGTGAAAAATCCAGCATTTAAGAGAAAACTTCTCTCCAGACCCTGCTACTAGATTCACAAATTAACACCATAACTTCTTTTTTTGTTACCACCATAACACAACAACCTCCGACTAACACTGTAACTATGACATAAAACTAATAAACAGTTAAATAATAACATTTCAATCTCACACAGACATGTTGAGCTGTGATATAAAGTGACAACAGCATGACAGTCATGGCACAGGCATATCAATATAAGACAAAGCATAATAATAATTCATCTGCATAAACACTCTGCTTTGAAATAACTTAAGACTGTATATATATATATATCAAATGTTTAAGCATTTAAATACAATTATATACAAAAATACAAATATATTCTAATAATAAATCTGGAGTCTGACAAATAAGAAGAAATAATTTTGCAAAAAAGGTTTAATTCATATTTATGGTCAAAAAATTTAAATTTTTAATCAATATTTATTGTTAGCACTGTCTATAGGGAGTTAACAATAGGCCAAAGTGCATTACAAATATGCTTTCACTGGACTATTTCTAAAATAAATTTGAGATTAAATAAGATTACTTCTTTCACATCCCTGCTGCCATAACATATAAGATTGTTTCTTTGATTTCTACTTTCTTTAAATAAAACTCTGAGTAATATTTGTCTCACAGAGGTAGTTCTAAACTGATAAAATAAATTTAAAAATAACACAGTCGTTTATATCATCTTTATGTAATAATTTCACTTTTTTAGTGACATTTGCTAAATATGCAGACCGATGAAAATACTGGTCTTTAAATAATATAATATTAGACTGAATACAACATTATAGAGCACTTGTTTTACTTGAATAAAAATCTTAGGTGTAAACACAAATATTAACATTTTCTATTTGGGTTTTTGGATATTATTTCCAAATTTTCAAATGGTTTTCAGTTCGTAAAATTTGAAATTTTCTTGCAATTTTTAACAGATTTTTTTGTTGTTTCAGTTATTTTAACTGGTGCCTGTCAAACATAGGGCATCTGAAAGCTAATTGCTAATTGCCATTACCAAACAAAGTAATGAATAAAAGAATAAATAAATGAATAATTTTAGTGTAAAGCTACACAACTGTAGTGTTGGCATCCAGTACAGATCCATTTATTCCAATGTTGTTTAGTAACTGACCAATTAAACAATTTCAACCCACATTTCTAAACAAAATAGACTGTTATTAGTTAAAATTACTGTGAATGTGGGGTGCAGATGGCGTAACGGTTAGGTCACACCTCATGAGAACGGATGACCCGGGTTCAAGTCCTGTCTGGGGCTTCTTTCCCCTGTGTCTCTGCCCAACCCTCTTATCCCTGGTTCTGATCTATCCACTTTCCTCTTCTCTAAATAAAGACATAAAGAGCCCATAATGTACTGTGATTGCTAAATCTGTTAAAACATTTTATGCCACTTCTACTGACTGATTTTTTTTTTACCAAAAGGAGCATTACAAACATGGATAACTCCTCATTTCTTCAATCCTTGTATCATACCTAAAGGAGACATTGTCATCAAGTCTACACTGATTGTTGTACTGTAGTGTGTGTTTGAGTGTTCAGGAGTCATGAGGGCATCATAAACTCCCGAAGGAGGCTATTTTGGTCTGATCCAGTTCTTTATTGGGTCGATCTCAATGAGGCAAAGCCCGGAAACTCAGATGAGTGGCGCTGTTGTATGGTCTCTCAGGGTAAGATATTGATTTAGGCCATTTAGAAGAAGTCCAGCGTTTATTTTCTGTCAGTAAAATGTTTGTGATGGCTACATTCTTAGTGTTGCAAACTTTTCCTCATTAAATGATTTGTCACATTTTATAAATTTCCAAACTTGGACTTATTCTAAAACCAAATACAAATCTATACAGTTTCTCTGCCTTTTAAAAGGTTTCCTAAAAGAGGTTTTTCTTTTAGGGGAGTAAAATATCAGCAATGGCACCTAAATTAGCAGGTAAATAAGACTGTTTTCTTGGCTGCATTGCTGATTGACACACAATATAAAACTACAGCATCACAAACACCATAATCTTTCAAGGAAGCTCTATGAAAAGTGCATGACAAACTACTGTTTTGCAAAAATACCAGTGTTTGCTGTTTATAAACACTCACGAATGTCTTCATTAGGTAAACCTGCTGAGCTGCCTATTGAGGCAAATACATAACCAGCCAATAACATGGAAGATGCCAATCCATGGCATGGAGATATCTGCTAAAGTGTAAACCAAGCTCAGAATGGAGGGAAGGTGATTCAGAGACTGAACGGGTCAACACGTACCTTATGAATTGGTCAGCGAGTGTAAATTGTTGGTATAGAAACACAAGAAGTATGACTGATAAACTAACAAACAGTTGGAAAATCAACTATGAAATCAATTACAGTTTACAGATCACAAGCTAATACTCCTTCCATTTCTAGGCAACATAACCTATCACAGAAATGGACTGGATACACACAAACACATCACGTTTTTCTAGCTTAATCTCTCTGCAAACACACATCATAGAAACCTGAATTAACCCATTAAAACCTGGCAGAAGCATTTGGCACATGCATGGAAAGCTACATTCCTCATAAATTCATCTTCTCACTATAGCTACCTGATCAATAATCTATCTCATAACCTTAAATTCTTCACTCAAAATGAATCAACTCTATAAAGGTAAATATAACTGTTATAGCTGCACTGTTTAACTCTTTTAAGATATGGAAATAAATGTAAACTGGCACATCTAAATGCTCCAAAAGGTGTCAAACCTTCAGTCCTCCACCAACACATTCCCCTGGTTATCCTACAAACATTCACTCCCATGAGAAGCTGCATCTTTAAAATCAAAAAGATTTGACTTTGTCCCTGGCTGATCTTTGCAGCACTGATTTGGACAGCTGAAGAGCAGATGTGGGTCAAATCACTGATTTGCTGTATCTGGTACGCCACACTGGGATCAATTTAAGTGGCTTAAAAGGGCGATCACTGGATGTTACAGCCCCGAGGGCATGGGAAAGTTGACACATGATCAGAAGTGTAAAAGCAGTGAGTGCTTCAAGTACGTCAGAGCTTTTAGGAATGAACTGAACCCGAAAATAACACTTCAGATGACAAATCCAAATGACAAAATGTTAATATGGAGTACTTCTGTATCGAAGAAAATATTATTCTCCTATCTCCTTACAGAAAATATCTCTAAAGCTATGTGCATGTCCACCAACTAGTTCTTAACTTGGTTTCCCTACTTTGTTGGTCATGCAGCAGGTTTATCCAAGCATTTTTTCTGATGCTGCTCCAAGCGGTAACACTGAATAAAACAATATCTTTTGAGGTTCAAACACCAAAGTACTGACATGAAAGGCTCTCCAATAATCAGTAGATAAAGCTGGAACTGATGGTGCAAATTCTCATTAGTTCGCCACTAAAAGTAAGGAGTCAGATTCCTAGAGTTTCGCATTAGGACGAACAAAACACGGGCTCTTTGTTACCTTTACTGCTTGTTTTTGCTACAATTTGCTGCCTTGGAAAATCCCACACTGCTCTTCAATCATGGGCCATTTTTCTTTAGGAACTGCTTGCTTTCACGAGACCTGATCCCTGGAGTTTTTGCTCTGTTCATTTGTCTGAGGTAAGGCATGCTAAGTATTTAAAACACTGTGGGCTCGTTAAATGCTGTGACGTCAAGGCTTCTGAGAAAAGGAAATGTGATTGAACCATCATATTCAGCTGCCTGAAGTGTTAATGTGAGTTCAGTTCATTTGGTAAAAAGGAGAAGAAATACATTTTTCAGACAAAAAGGGGCTAAATTAATCTTATATTTTGAGATATGGGTCTTTTTTTAAATCTCAGCTCATTTTCCTGAGAAATACTGCATTTTGGACCATACATAAATATATATATATTGTAAACAGAGTCAGTGACCCAGATCTGCAGCAAATTGCACAAGCGGAACTAGAAGGAAACCTTCTAGAAAAGCAGGAAGACCTACAGAAAAGAAACAAGCAAATACTGCCTGAAAAAATATAAATATGCTGAAGGTAGCTTACGTCATTTTGGCAAAAATAAACATTTTTTCCTCAGTGCAAAAGCTCATGGAAGACAGTGATCAAATAAACAAGCTAAATGTAATAAGCTGTTTGTGCAAAGCTTAAATAATAACAGAGCTTATAATAGCTACTATTAACTCCTTTCTGAAAGCATCATCTATAGATAATCTGTTTTATACATATTCACAATTTAGGAACAATTTCTGGCCTGTGTTTTACAAATGTACAATCTGTCACACACTATCTGTCCACTGGAGGGCGCTATTCACAACAAATGTGGATTTTCTCATCAGCCACATGCAAACAGGGTTCCTGTAGACCATTAAAAAGATCCTGACCTCTTCAGCCTTTTAAGTAGATGTATGCTGAGAACAGATGTCAAACTCTGAACGCTCTGAAGAGTGCTGACTTGAAAATTTGACATTTAGTCTACTCAATTAAAAACACATCATATGTATCACTAGTTTTCAGACAGAAACAGAAAAAAGGATGTGAATCAATTCTGAATACCAGGTGTGAGCTGACAGAAAAAGATATCTTGGAGTTTCCTTTTCTACTCAGTATTTTTAGCACGGACACACAGATTTATACATGCAATTTTTTGCATGTATAAATCTGATTTAAACATGGTTCACACAAGTGTTTTAGCTAGTGCCAGCTTAGTATGGACAGTCTCTATGTTAGTCCTATGGAAACAAATCATCACATCTAAATTGAGACAAAATTAACATTTTTTTCAGTTTCTACAACACTTGTCAGTTTTTTCATACCATGTTCATTGTTTTTTTAAAGGGGACATATTATGAAAAACCCACTCTTTTAGAATATCTGGGTACAGGAAGTATCGACCAACCCTCAAAAACAATCAAATGAGTCCCTTTTTGTGGTCCACCAATGACTAAAAACATGAAATCTGTTTGTGATGTCACATAGTTGATAAAGTATCATCAGCCCCTCAGCTGGTATCTCCAGCTGAACTTTTGCTAATGTTTTTCAAAAGCATGGGAGTCAAGCGAGTACTCCGGACCAGGAGATCTCAGCATAGATGCTGTACTATTGTGTCTTTACATCACACTAGCCTTTGACAACCTTAGCGTGAAGTGGCTGGACTTTTTAATGAATGCTTCCTGTGCACAGTTGGTTAAAACATTTTACATCCAACTGCTTCATCAATCTCCCTTCTCCTAAAAGACGGGTCAGTACCAACTGTTCATGGAAATCTACTGACGAGTGTTTTGAAATACTAGAATGTGTAGTACTGTCTTCGGAGGTTAAGTACAGGCAAACAATGCTAGCAACATTAGCAGCTGGTCTGCATACAAGCATGTTTCATTCACGTGGTTGGGTTAGCGGTGTTGGCTTTGGGTCTGCGTACAAATTACAGCGGTATTGTTTCATTTGTTTTGTTGAATTAGTGACGAAAGCATGTTTTGACTAGAAAAATTCTCTCTGCCTGTGTTTTTGTGGCTCACACTAAAAGTGAGTGTTCTGAGAAAGGTTGTTTGGAGCTAATTTGTATACAGGTGCATTTAAAAAAATAGAATATCATAAAAAATATTTTGTTTTAATCTTGATGATTACGCCCCTACTGTTCAATCCAAAACCAATTATGTCAAAATATTAGAATAGCACAAATAGTACTGTAAGTTGATTAATTATAGGCTTTGTTAACAATTAATTGCAATTAATCGCATATGCTGATAAATTGAAAAAGACTACATTTCTGGTAGATTCAAAGATAATAGTAACAAGACAACCAAAAAGGACATGCTATGATATTCAAATTTTTTGAGATGCACCTGTTCATAGAGTCAAAAACCTCTTCACAGCACGGATGTTTCATTTAGATCAGGAACAGACTGTTTTTAAAAAGGTGTAAGGGGGTATAATATGTCACCTTTAAAGTTACAGATGTAAGGGGGTATAATATGTCACCTTTAAAGTTACAGATGTAAATAAAGATAACATGAACAAACAAAAGAACAAAAAAGGGGGCAGGCTAGGCTGGGGCATCAGATGTATTAAGCCCTTAGTCTATGAAGGACAGTGTGTAAATGCTGTACAGAATCAGTGTGCATGAATTCCACACACACTCACAGGACAGTGGCACAGTTTCAGAAACACCACAGGGAGTCAGTATTTCCCTGCTCCTCTTGAACGTTGGCTACGTTTCATCAGTCATTCTCAGCTGCAGCGGAGTTTAGCCAGGAAGTACGCAACGCTGAGGAAGATCCACACCACCAGAAGGTTCGGACTGAGAGCCAGCAGGGGCAGAGAGTACAGGAGGCTGGGGTCCAGCCGGAGGTCGCGTACTGGCAGCAGGCCACTCAGGTTCTTCTGGATCACCCCCTCCCTCGTCCCAACTCTGCCGAGTCACGGGGGAGGGAGGAGGAAGAGGTGTGGAGCAGCAGAAATGGTCGGAGGAGTAGAGAGGAGGGATGGACATAAGAGAAGCCAAGGGAGGGGGAAAATAAGAGGAAGCAGAAAAATGATGCAGGAGCAACGGTTGGAAGGAAGTAGGAGGGAAAATAAGATTGCAAAGAAGGGAAGGGAAGGAAGGAAGCGTGCCACAGAAGTAAACAAATGGCATGCATGAAGGTGAAATGCCAAATAAACAGATGACACCAGCAAAAAAGTCACAATAAAAATTCACAAATCCACAGTATGACAGCAAAAGATAAAGACAGAAATCATACAGAAGTCACAGAAAACGAAAATAAAATAATAATTAACAAACCCCAAAAAATAAGCAGATTGTACAAAAGAAAAATCATGGTAAAGTCAAACACGAGGAAGAGGAAAAAGAGAAGAGAAAAGAGAGAAAATTAAAAAAGACGTCTTTCAGAAAAAGAAAGAAGATAAAGAACAGCAATGGCCCTCCATGTTTTTATATTCTAAGACATGGGATGAAGAAGGAAGAAGGAACAGAGTGCAAACGTGGAGAACACCCTTTAAAATTTATGGATTTAAGCGCAAACTTGAAGACAGGCACTCTAGTTAAGCTAACTAAAGCTAGCATGCAGTAGGAGTGCCTGGTGCAGACTTCACTTCAAAATGTTCAAATTTTAAGGGTGCCACAATGTCATCTTAAGAAAAGGGTAAATGGATAATGAAGGGAAAAACTTGGAGGGAAATGGTAAAATATCTATGTTTTTCCAACATGCTCGTAGCTAAAACCATTCCAAAAAAGTCGGTATCAACTTGATCAAAAAGCTGTTCTCATGCTCGTCGACTGATGAGGCAGAGGGGAGGAAAGAGGAGGGATGAAAGGAGAAGAAAGGGAGGAAGAGGTGAAGAGATGTGTCATAATGTGTAGGAGAAGGAGTTTAACTTTATTAAGTACAAATACAAGATAGGTGCCGTTACATCTTTGTACAACGAATATTTACAACATGGAGTCACACTTTAAACAAACAGGTTTCAACACAAAAAGGTACAGAGAACACTTCAGTTCTATGTTGTTTTCTAAGAGCAGCAAGGACTGAAAGTTCCTTTACTCTTGAAAACATTGTGGATCATAATTATCAGCTTTGGGGAGGAATATCAAGTTCCCGTACATCTTTATTAGTACATTCCCTGACTTTTTAGGATGGCTACAATTCTGCCTCTGTTGTTATTTTTTACAAAACCCAAACTATGAAAAAGAAATTTTCAAGGACAGGCTCTCAGGGAGTGTGTTGTTTTCTCTCCCTCTGTTGCGACATAAAGGAAACAGTTTAAAGCCTGTGTAGTACATTGAAATAAAGCCTTAAATTGTAGCAGGTGTTTTGTCTATTTTCTATATTCTATCAAACTAGGCAATCTGTACTATGCCCACGCATATTTGACCTCCTAAAACCCCAGACTGTTTGTCAGATTGTACTGGCAAAGATGGAGGAGGTGGGCATGATGCAGTTGTTCATGCACGAGCACAAGCACAGGTATGCAATGTGGACATGAGGTGTAAGGGATTTGCCTTGCATAATCCAGGAGTTTTAGGAGGCCACATCTGACCAAAAGGATTCAAGATAAGACACAACCATGTTCTCAGTGTTGCTCTTGGCTGTGCTGACCCTGAGACATTGTTCTTATACACAAAGTAAGGTAGTCAGGCAAAATAGGTATGTACAAGAGTAAAAGAACCAGGGCCTGGAGCAATTTGGCCAGGAGAGGGGGACAATAATGCCTGTGCATGGAATGGTGACAATAGGTCTAGTGTGAATATGCACTTAAAATAACCAACATTCACCTTATCAACATCAGGTGACATCCTATAACAGCCTTATAACCTCCTGAGACCCTGTGTGTACTCAGTGTATGAGGACATTACTTTCTGGCTTTCCCACAAGTGAATTATTTCAGATGTTAATATTTTTGAAGTAATTGTCAGAAACTTCCATAGAATTTAAAGTATTAAATTAAAGCGGAGGGGGGATTTACTTTGAAATGAATTTTATTGATTTTTTTTAGGGAAATTTTAGTAGATTATGAAATGAAATTTTAGGGTACTTCGTGGAAATTTGGGGGACATACTTGTAATTTTGGTGGGAATTCTATTGGATTTTTAGGTGGGTGATCTGTTAGACATTCTGAGTTTTTTTTTTAATGGAATTTGAAGAACTCATTTGTATTTTATTGGTGAAATTTGAATGGGCTTTTTGGGAGGAGAGGGGAGGTGGGCTTTGAAATTTTTTGGTACTTCCATGGGAATTTTAGGGATTTACTTCTAATTTTTGGGGAATGTTTTGGGAAACTTAGAGGCATTTTCATAGGAATTAGAAGAATTCATTTTTATTTTTTGGCGAATATGATTAGGGTTTTTAGTGCAAGGTTTGAAATTTCCAGGTACTTTTGTGGAAATTTGGGGTATTTACTCGTAATTTGGGGGAATTGTATTGGATGTTTTTTTTTTTTTTTACTTTGAGGGGGATGGGTTCCAAATAAAATTGGAACTCACATAATTTTCCTGAATTTTCATCGAAATGTTAGATAATTTGTACTGCAAATTGGGGGGGGGGGGGATATTACTTTTTGGGAACTTGAAAAAAAAACACTTTAAAATATTTCTTTGTGAAAATACATTCTACTATAAAGATACCATTTTTGTTTTGTGTTGTAACAATAAGATAATCCTACTGTCCTTATATGCAGACATAATTTTCAGTGAAAGATGCTTCCTGTTCGAAGGCGATACTGAGTTTTCAAACTTATCAGGTCATAATTATTCACAAAAAAAGGGCAAGAAACTAAAAATGCATTTCAAACAAAAGCATGGGTCTAAGGATTTTAAGATATTACAAGCAAAAATAAGGCATTGCTTGTAAAAACTGCTGCCAGTGCGGCAAGGAAAATTGACATTGAAGTTTCTTGTAATGAGATAGAGGCTACCTTCACACTGCAGCTTGAAGTGACCAGAATCTGAGTTTTTGCTCATGTGACTCAAATCAGATTTTTTTCATAAGTTGCATTGAATTTGACATATTGGAATCAGATTCAGACCATTTTCATATGTGGTACTAAATCAGATACATATTTCATCTTTTGGAACTGGACTGCAGTGTGAACATAGCTAAAAGTCCTACATGGCATTCAATATTTAACAGGGTACTTTTTTCTCTAGAAATTAGACAAATACACTTGCAAAGATTTTAAGTTTGGCAATATGACCAAAAAGGACCCATTTTATGTTGTACTTTCTGTGTCATCTGTCACAGTTTTCTTACTTCAGCATCACCAATATTTATGTGATCTGCTTTACTGAAGATTGCTTTTGTTATCCTGTCACCAAGCTGCAAGCTATCTCGCCAAAAACATCAAACCTGTAATTAAAAACGGCTTAATACTACGACCATATTTAGAATTTGGCATTCAAAACTAGTCTCCTTTAAAGGGCAGAATTTTACTCAGTCTTTGCTTGAATCTGGAACCATAATCATTTGTTTCACTTTCACAAGGTCAGACATGAGAGAAAACACAAGGAATAATGAAATAAAGGATGACAACAATGCCATGTGCTCTCATGATGCAAAGAAATTAAATAAAAAAACACTGCCAGACTCAGAACAGCATTTCATAAGAGAGGGAATGGACAAGACAGTGATGGTAGGATGTAATATAAAAGACTTGGACAGAAACAGACGGACAAACAAACATCCAAACACACAATAAAAAGAGGATTCTCTCGTTTGAATATTAGTGCGGTGACTCCTCTTTTTAGACCCTTGTTAGACTATGTCATAATTGTGGTTACGAACAAAACTTGTATCCTTTAGGACATGGGTTTAACAAAGTGGCATCTACTAATATCAACATACTCGAGCATCCTCCTCTCAGATGGACCAGCAACTCTGAAACAGCTTCTTAATGATGAAGCATGCAGTGATGCGTTTTTAAGACATGTGAGGGCAAAATGTGTGCTTTTTTTTAAATGTATTTTGCCCACACGTTTTCATTCAGGTACTCAAAGAGCATCTTACCTGCGCATACAGTCAAGGGCCTGTGTGAACACCTGTGGTGCCATGCCATGCTCGTGCTGCAGGATCAGGCACTGCTCCAGGGTCACAGACATAGCGGTGCGGTCTTTGGCGCTTTTGCAGCTGGTAAACCGAACCCCATTTAGCCGACGGCAGATCTGAAGAGGACAAACATCAGTATAAACCTGAAAAAATTTCACACTTACAAATCTAACTTTACTTCAAACTCTTCAGGTTGAACTCCAGTTGATGTTTTCTGCACTTCAATGAAAGATTCTAATGCTAGATTCAATAAAAGAGCAGAACGTGTACCTCAGCTGCCTGCCACAGGATGTCCACGTTCTTGTTTTTTCTGGCGTGAACGTTCTGCCCTAAAAACCTCAGCAGCTCAGGGAGACAAGTCTGGGAACGAGACCTGGGGAGGCCTGAGGGAGATTGGGAAGGGATGGGAAGAAATTTATGTAAATAAAAGTTTTAATAAAAATCTTGCTGTTTGTTTGGATTACAGAAAGAGGTAGATGAGGAGTTCAGATGTAAGTAAAAGTACTCACAGTCTTCAGGCAGGACTTCTTTAAACTGCTCATAGTATGAATTTAACCTAGACAGACTCTCCAAGTTGATGATCTCCTGCAATGATGTGTCTCCAAACCTGAAGAGAGAAACACTGTCAGTTCCTTTGTAAACTGTAGAACAATCTGGATTAACCTCTTCATTCTTCTCTCACTCACTTCTCAGCGAGCGTCTGCTGCTCGTTGATGCCGACGTTGAAGTGCACTGGCTGCACTCTCAGCAGCATCCCGCTCTGGATCTCCCGAGGTAAGGCGTCAAACATGGTTCCAGGCAGCGGGATTCTGACGTTGAAGCCGTCCCTGTTCCCTGTGATAATCGGCAGCATGTCGGGGGCGGAGCTACCAGTGGCCTGGGTCACCTTCAAGCAACAGAAAATGAACTAATATGAATGCATGTGAATAATTAAGATATTCTGTTACATCTTTAATACGCATGGGTGAGTTCTGCTGCTAAAAGCATAACTGTGCAGAATAAAATCTGAAAGACAACACAAAAGATGCAGACTATATCTTTACTTTTTTACTGTTGTGTTTTAATTTGGATTTGAAAAATTGTACAGGGTACAAACTTTTTATGTAAGTCAAACCAAACAATAAAAACTCACGTGTAGCAGAGAACCAGGGGAGTTACAATGTAGCTACATTTTCATGACCTTAAATCTGTTATATTTGGTTTTAGAAAAATCCAAACTCACCTTCAGTCCTAAAATACATCACTCTTAAGACAAATCAAATTTAAGGAGGAAAGTCTGAAACACAGAAGAAGACTTGAGTAGTAAGTAAAAATTGTGTTCATTCTTCCAACCTTAAAAGTGACGTTTCGAAGATCCATGACGCCAACACTCATGTCCTCCAACATAGCCAGCTCCTCTCCTGCAAACATAAAAACAGTCATAATCTGGGGGTCTACCAATAGAAGAGTGTGTCTCTGAGTGTACATGTGTTTGTACCATAGGTGCTGAGCAGGGACTCGAACTGAGCGAGAAGGCCGATGGTGTAGAGCTGTCTGAGGAATCCGTTGTCACGGAGACAATTCCTTAGTTTGATAATGAAGCCACAGATGAGAGCAGTGAGCTACAACACACACAAAACACACACACACATCAGCATCAGTTACAGATGATTCATGCAGCAGAAATGACTAAGTCAACCTTGTTTCACAGGTGAAGGAAAGTCTTTCTACCTCACGGTGCTAGCAGATAAAGAAGTTTTAGATGATAAGCAGAAGAATTCTAAGAGGAAGAAATCATGTGAAGTTGCATCAAATATATTTTTCTCTTCTTCCTTCCAGGAGTTCCTCCTGACCAAAGCACAGCAGGTATATTTAATTCAGGCCAGAGGGGACAGTGTTCAAAGCTGGAAAAGGGCTGTCACCTTTAATTTCTGTCTACAGATCATTTTGCTTGAATTCTCACAGCATTGTTCAAACTTGGACTTTGATTTTAGTCTACAACAACCTGGTTTTATTGTTTTGTTTTGTTTGAACTTACAGCCTTTTAATTTTTTAATCTCTAATTGTACATGCAACATCTTGGCATCAAAGTTTATGCCTATTTATTTGAATTTGTCTGAGATTTGCACTCCATGACCAGCTAAATGCTGCTAAAGACTGTCTGAAATCTCCACGGTGAACCTGCTGAGTAAGACAAAGATGCAAAAATAGAAAGTTTAAAAATAACACGCTGTAAGGAGAGAAAATCCTCTACCTCAACTACCTCCGGGCTCATGTTTTGTTTTAACTTTGGCCTCAAACGTCTCACTAAAGGAGAGTGGGAGGGAAGAAATCCCGTTGTGTTCCATCTAACTTTGTTCTATTTTTTCCAACACGCTGCTCTGTCTGTGCCTAATAATCAAAGAAATACCTTAAAGCTATCATTGCTGAGCAAAAGTAGCAGTTGAAGTTTTACAAAGGATTTCCTCACTTTGAGTGTATTATTGTTGGTATAAAAGTTGCTCCACTGACCGTTTGGCAGAAGACAACATCACGGCGGTACTGCAGTGAAAGATCCATAGCTATCGTCGGGGCGCTGTCCTGCATCAGCAGGAACACCATGGACTTTTTGGCTGTGTCACTCATCATAGCGACGCACTCAGTGAGTGTGGTGAGAAGAGGGTACAACGCCTCGCTCCACTCCCCTGAAACATAGAACAGTATAAACACATAAATACAACACAGATGTGATAAAACAAGTGAATTATTAACAATGAATGCTCTTACGAATAATTCAACCCAATACAATTTTACCTTAGCTAAGCTAAAATTCTTTTTAGCACAAATGAGGTCGTACTTAGAAGCTTTATAAGTGAAATTTTATGTTTTAGACAAAGACGAGCTAAAAGACAACACGGAAAGCAACTGTATAGAAGGCAATAATAGCATCACATTTGGTTTTGATTTTATCCCTTTATTCTCTCACTTCACTTTTCCACCAGTGTAACCAACCATTACTTCAAAAGAACCCCCTAAGAAGCAGAAATGAAACCTTCAAGCTTTCAGGAAAAGGTTTTCAATAGATCTTCCAGAATTTATTTAACGGTGCTTACACACGGAAGGTTTCAAGGGTGGTTTTAATTATCTAATTAATAAAAACAGCACTGGCAGGAATGCAGGAACCAATCAGAAATGATGACACTGAACCCAACATAAAAAAAAAAATCTACAAGACCAAATTATAGGGCAAGTTTGACATCTGATAATTAGATCATTTCTGTTGATCCAGTCATGTTGAACAAGGGACAGATGCAGAGAAGCTATGGGCTGGACAGCAGCTCTTACCTGGGTACGCCTCCTCAGCTATTGGACTTCCATCTGGAAGAGGGGATGGAGGTGCAACATGCATGATTAGCGGAGCATAAGCCACACAGGGCAGCAGAGACACACATAGAAAACACTATAAACCAGGGTCAAACATCTATCAGAAAACATAATAGTTATGTAATAGAAAAAAAGACTGATAAAAATATTCAGCTTATTTGATTTTGTAGACAGTAAAGATATGCTAAAGGGAAACGTTTAAATTTTTCTCGCACTCTTTGTCAACTTTTTGCACTGCCTGATCTGTTTGGATAGATTGTGACCCTGGTTCAGTACTACACGTAAAGTAAGCACAGTCTCAGATCGACTGCCTGTTGAAGAAGCAGCAGCACTTACATCAGCAAAGCTTAAGAGTAAAGAAAGCTGCTTATAGATACAATATAACTGAAACATGGTGGTAAGACAAGAAGACACCAACAGAGACAGTGTTTTTCTAATATCATATCGGGAGAATTTAATAAAAAATATTCAGTAGTTTAAAGAAAAATGTCTAAGAAACAAAAACTACCCTTACATAATAAAATATGGTAATTAGAAAGAGTGGAGGCTAAAGAAGCAGAAACAAAAAGATTAAAACCCTACGTGGCTCTTGTTCAGGGCTGGGAGGACGTTCAGAAGAAAGGGCAGGATGAGAGGAGGATGGTGCGAGTGATGAAGATGATGAAGAGGATGGTGGTGGATGTGATGAGGAGGGTGTTGATGGAGAATCCTGTGATAAACTGTCAGGGTTGATCCAGAAAGCTCCCCCTTTTCCATCATCTTTTCAGAGCCATACACACAGTGTCAAATCACACATCTAAATTTAGTCAATATCAGTTAATGCATGTTTGTTCTAAGAGTTTTTTAAAATCTTATTGAGTTATTTTGTGTTTGTTTTTTTACAAGCTATTTGCCTGGGAAAGAACAATTAACAAAGTTGGACTTATTAAATCAAAAATGAGAGATAATTTCAGCAAAATAAGAAAAAACTTGGGGGCAAGAAAAATGCAATAGAAATATAATAATTAAAAATAGAAATAATAATAATAAAATGGTAAAAACAGACATTCCTGCCTTAACTTTAAAAATCATAGGTGTCAGGTTCCTGCTGTTAGTCAAAAGGTGAATTTTATGTCACCTTTCTTGCCGGTGCCACCCTGTAGGTCGGCCTGGCCGCTGTCCTGACTGCTGTCACTCGGTCTCCTCTCCTTCTGAAGCAGCTTGTCCACACGCTGGATGATGCACTCCAGAGACTTGTCCACATTCACCCAAACCTTCTCCTAAAAAGATAAAACATCTGATCAAAATTTCAAAGCTTCTATTTCTTAGATTGGCCTAACAGCTTATAGAATAATTTTCAAATCAGTGAGCACGCCGCAGTAATGCAAACAAATGCCTAGCTCTCACCCTATACTCCAACTAGTATCTTATATAATTTTCATTGATTTCTATTAAAAAACATTATCATACCCACTCCTCCTCTTGCCAGTCTACTTGAAGTGATGATCGGCTATTGCGACCACTCCACTTTGCCAGCAGTGTGTCCTGATCATTACGAAGGACAACTTGTTCTGAGTCCGCAGAGGGAGACGCTTTGGAAGCGATGTACTCTGGCCGGGCAGCGTTCAAGGCCTGAATGGCAGACGCTAGTAGTTTACAGTCACATACTGTGACCAACTGACGAGTCTGAGAGGAAAAAACACATAACATTAACATTTTCTTCCAAGGATAAGTGGTTCTGAATGGTTTAATAGATTGATTTAAAAGTACCTTGTCTGCCAGAATAGCAAGCGTCCTCTCCAGTCCGCTGGCAGATCGGTCCTTTGCGGCTCGGGAAAGCCTCTCTGTGTAGTAACTGACCTGTGTCTTCAGCGTGTTGATGTGGGCGATGATCTCTTTGGCTCTGACGATATCCTGGGGTATGTAGACGATGGACTGAGAGCTGGAGAGAGCACTGCTACAGAAAGCAAAGACAATTTGTGTTAGCAAGTTTGTATTCAACTGTACACTGATGATATTCTCTTATTCTTCATCTTTATAATGCAAAAAGTCGCCAGCTGGTTCTTTAAGCTCCAATTAGAAGACTGCTGATGTGACAAACTGCCTTATGCATACTTTTCTGCTTAGGCTACTTTAATAAACAGACATAAACATAGCATTTGCATGCACATGCCTGTTTCAACAACGGTTTTTGTAAGGGAATTCAAGTGATGCTCAACACAAAGACAACATGAAGAGTGATACCGCTAATTTTTGAAATTCAGAGACTTTCTAAAGAATGTAAGATATTTTTATCAATGCTTTATGATGTGAGCTCTATGTGAGTATATGAGTTGATTTGTGTTTCTGAAAGGAGAGTAGAACAACAGCAATTACTGAATTTACAAAATTAGCGGTATTTCAACAAAATTGGTGAACAAAGTTTAATTAATCTAACTTTTAAAAAAGTGTGCTTGGTGTAAGACAGTTTAGTTACTTTCAATCACAACACTGTTAATACAAAATGCATTACATGTCGTTACTTTTTTGGCCACAAGTCACACGATAAAGAAGGTGTTTAATTGAACCCGACTCACCATTTTTCCCACAGTTACCTTTGTTTACATTTTGAAAACCCAAAGTAACAATGAGGGATTTTGTGTGGTTGTACAAGGCAGTGAGAGGCAAACAGTGTACAAACAAATGAAAACAAGCAAAACAGCGCAAAAACTCACCATTCCTCCTCATATACGCTGATTAAAAAAGTAACAAAAACAATAGTTGAAGAAAAAATGCATTCATTACAAGGCAGCCAAATCAAAAGAGATACATCTGTCGTGCAAAATAATTTCATATGGGTCAAAGTTTCAAATAAGATAATAAAAACTTAAATAATGAATAAAGGAAATCATTGAGATTAAGGGACAAATAACATGCAAATGTATTTTTGCTCTTAATTTCCTATTAGATGGTCATTTTTGGTGAGTGAAAACTAACTTACTGTTTCTTTGCCTCTTCAAACTTCTGGATAAGTTTCCTCAAACCGCTGTTTTTAAAACCTTGGCAGTGAGCAGCTGGAGCTCCGACTGTTATCACATCATACGTGTGTTCTGCAGAGGGAGAGTTCAGACAGAAACCAGAGGTCTTTTGAATGAGAAAATCTGAAGTTTACTGTATATGGATATTTCCATGAGTGACACAGCTTGTGCGTTACCAAAGCCCAGCTCATCTTGCACCCTCATTCTCTGAACATGAAGGTTTGTTGACATGAACTCAAGCTTCCTCTCTGCTTTCAGGTTACTGGCTTTAAATGATGGCCCTATGGAGTGTGTTCAAAGCAGAACAGAGAAATAATGAAGAGGGTAAAGGTTGCTTGAAGACTGTTTGCTTGTTGAATAATCAGACGAAAAAAGACAAGAAACCTCTTAGTGCACCAACCTCTATAGTTGTTGAGGTCGGACAGTGTCTCCTGGTATGTGAGGATTATGGTCTGGTACTGAGAGACAATCTGTCGCCTCAGATTCTCCCAGCAGGGTGATAACTCTCCCAGCTCCTCCAGCTCACACACCCTGGAAAAAAATAGGTGTGAAGCAATAAATGAGGCTGCAAACCCTGCACCTAGAAACTCATCATTTCCACTGAAGTAAATTGTCTTATTCAAGCGATTTTTTTCCAAGTTTAAATAGCCATTTTAATTTTTAAAACTAAGTCTTTTGTTTCTAGTTTTTCAAATTAGAGTATGTGCTGCTTAAGGCTGGCTATAATTAATCTGAATATCAAACTAATTTGGCATTCATGACTCCAGATTGGGCTGTCTCTGATGTATACCTGCAGTAGCCAAAAAGGCAGGGTATATACAGAAAATCTGAGATTAAATTTAATACTTCTTCAAAGCCCTCTTCATACATTTTAAGATTCTATCGCATCCTCAATTTCTAGCCCCTCACATGAACAACACAGCAATTTCTGTTTTGTGCTAATAGTAAGACAAAAATGTGACAACAAAGAAATGACAGTGGTATTTCTTATTATAGTAAACAAGTTAGGTTTTCTTGGGGAATTTTTACACCAAACTAAGAGAAAAAAAATGAAAAGTCTTGTTTTTTCTATTTAGGCCACCCAAAAGTAGTTGTTGTAATGGGGGAGTACCTATCTACATGTTTTGCACTGCATTAAAAGCTACAAAGTAGAACAGCATACAATTTGATTTTTACAATAAAAATACAAAGTATAATTGCCCATTTCAGGATACTTTCAATATTCTTTAATTCGAATTTTTAAGTTTTTTTAAAGCCTAAAACCTCTTTACATTATCTAAAAAAATTTAAAAAACAGAAAAACTTAAGACTTTATATTCTTACATTTAAGACATTTTACTTTTTAAAAGCCTCATTTTTGGCTAAATTGATTTATCAACCGGTAATACTTTTTAAGACCCTGAATACAACCTGCAAGAGAGAGCAGACTGTGAAGGAGTCACAAACTGGATGTGACATGCTCTAACAGGTCACAAACGTGGCAGCACACATAAACACAGTTTTGACCCAAACAAAGAAACCAAAAAAAATCAATATGAAAAAGTGTCTGTAATGAAATCATTACTACAAAAAGCTGGTGTGTGGTCTCAGGGTCTGGATGAATCCTCTAGTGCAGGGGTGTTGAACTCAATCACAGCAGGGGCTAGATTCTGGATTCAGGTCTAACATGAGGGCCTAACAGGGTCAACTTTTAAACCAGAAACTGTCAACCTCCTTTGACTAGTAATTAAATATGAAAAACATAAAAACTTAGCACTGATGATGAATGATTTTGACATTTAAAAAGTTAAAAAGCTAAGTTTAAAGGCTCACAATCTATCAAAAGTAAATTTATTAGTTCAAAAAGGTCAAAATGTGAAACTGAAATTAAAAAATGTTTTTTTAAAGGCAAATATATTAGGAAGAAAGACAAAATCATGAGTTTAAAAGGTCAAAATATATATATAAAAATATGCAAACATTAAATTATTCAAAATTTAAAATTGTGAGTCTAAAAGGTCAAACTATTGGATTCTGAAGACAAAGTTTGGAGTTGAAAATTTGAGGTAAAATACAAAATAATTGGTTAAAAATGTCAAAATATGACTTAAAATTTTGAATTGTGAATCTTAAAGCTCAAAATATTGTATAAGAAGTCAAAATTATAGGTTGAAACACTCAAACTACAAAATAAAAAGTCAAAATCCTAAGTTTGACTAAGTTTGGCGTGAGATGCAAAATTCATATTAAGAAATTAAAAAATAATAATAATTTCTTTTCCCACATTCCTGACTTCTTATTACTCCTTATATTTTCAGATTTTATGACGTATCTAGGATATCTTAAAAAATCAAGGATACGTTTACAATTTTATACTTGAAAAAATCTGCAGACCTAATACTGATGGGCCAGTTATAACAGAAATGTGGGCTAATCCTGCGGGCTGGATTTAAGTGTTCCACGGGCCGGATTTGGCCCCCGGGCCTTGAGTTTGACACCCCTGCTCTAGTGTGTGTTTGGATATTGATAACGTTGAAACTGGTTGAAACTGTCCTTACATCTGTGGTGTCCTATGTTTTTTTAATCAGTTCAGATTTGAAAATCATCCAATGAAGCCAGCGTGAGTACAATCCAAGCCTGCATCTGTTGGTATTATACATATGAAGCCTTCACAGAAGATTTGACTTTGATGGATTAGTGCATATTTAAATAACTTTACTGCAACAAGAGCCTAAAGTTAGAAATATACATTGTATTGTACCTGGCTGCGTCCTCCTCCAGCAGCAGTTTGACAAACTGTCTGGGGATGTTTAATGAGAGGACGCTCTCAGCCATTTGCTCCAGCACCCGTAGGTGGTTCCCATCTGTTGTGGGGAAGCGGTACATCCGTGACATTGTGCCTCCAAACACTGCAGCAACAGAAAATTCACTTAGTCAGACAGATGGAAGGAGAAACGAGAAGATGATTCCTAAAATACACCTGTTATTAATGTTATTGTCCCCTCTGGTGTTATTTTGGGATCAGAAATGTATCTCGGAGGTAAATGGATCCCTCCCACTCTCTGCAGTGCATCAATACATTTATACCCTTTTGATATGATAAGAAATCTGATATATTTTTAAACATGGAGCCTTTCATGACCTAACTGAGGATTATGAGACTTTTATTCAGAGTTTACCAGGAATTTTTAAACATTTTATTTACTAATACATTTTATATTGCTTTCTATGGTGAAGAGAAGTCCTCAGTTTGTTCTTATTCTCCTTTTCATTTTCTTTTTAAAGTTGCCCAGTATTTTCTCAGAGTTTGATGTTTTTTAAAGAATACTGCTAAATAATATGTCTAGCAGCCAAATTTAGAGTACCTTGAACAATTGTGATGTTCCTGGAAAAATGACAGTGATTAAACTTCACATCAGGCAAAAAAGAATAGTCCAAAAGGCATTTTTATTTATGGGAAAATTAGCAGAAGTAGTCATGATATGAAGCCTTAGTATGTAAAAATATGCAACAGGCTGAAATGCAGACTGTGTTATGACTTTAAGGTTTATTACAGTTTTTGTATTTCCATGACTTTTATATGCAAAAAATGGACATGCAAGACTTAAGAAACTTCAGTATGTAAGAGCTGTGCAGAAGCTGAGGTTCCTTTCATATTATCAACCTCTTAGTTAAACGTGTTCACACAGTTTCCTCTAATTTACAGCTCTCATTTTTTTCAAATGGAAGAAAAGTAACAAAAAGAAACTGTTGTACCTGAGCGCAGCAGGTTGTCTTTGCATAACGAGGCGTACTTTATTCGGACTCCCATTGATTCTGTGAGGCTTTCATCAACAGGCAGCATAGTCTGCAAGACATAAACACGTTTTAGAGCCAGCCACCAACCACCTCCACCTGCCTGTCCACTCGCTCGCTCAGGCCTACACTCACCAACATCACGCTCTGATCACACTGACAGGCTCCTACACAAAACCAAACTGCTGTGATAAACAATTTATCTGCCGTGTTAGAAACAGGTGACAGGTTTATGATTAAAAAAAGTGATTTTAATTAATACCTATATATGGACACATTTATACAACTATAAAATACAACTAACTGCAATACACTCGATTTAACATGGAGAGAACGATATATACAACTAAGATGTGCACAGAGGGACACTGACAAATTTCCCTTCCTAATGTGCCTAACATGTGGAAGAAAATACAGATCTCAAAACTTACTTGTGCCCACCTCAAATCTATTATTACTATTTCCATGCAGATCTAGTGCAATATAGCAAAACTGCAATAGAATACTGTATTTTTTTTGGTGGTATATGCTCCTCTGCTTTTATGTAGATTGTTGTTTTTTGCTTCTATCGTTCTTGATTATTTCTGTGGTGGCGACTAAATGTGTTAAGCACTGGGGTCCAACACAGTTTTCTCCAAGGGCCAGTAAAGTATACAGTCATATTAAATCATGTATTGTTTGATTGTATCATTTACAGATATTTGAAATGTAAACTCCTCTTACCCGGCCGTTGATGCTGTCCGGCAGCCGACCGACTGACATCCTCTGATCTGCTCTCTCCTCCATCTGCCAGGCCGCTATGTTGATATTCCCCACCCGCTGGTTCTCTGCTGATCTGTCCATTAAAACACATTTAGTAGATCATATTCCAGTACAAATGGATAGGAATAAAAACTAGATATGTTTTTAATTAATGGAGTTGTGAAATTTCCACAGTCTCAACTAAAAATGAGTACAATAGTAGAAAAATATCCAAGTAACTAACCTAACTGATTAAAAAATGTGTTGACATATTTGCTTTATAAATAACAGATTAACAGCATAAAAATATGTTTCCCCTTTAAAAGGGTTTCTTACAGATTATGCCTCCTCTTGTTACAGGAAATACATTACAAGAATGGGAGGAGGCCAGACAAAATTTTCATACAGGATATTTCCTGTGTATCTAAAAAGATTTCCTGCACTTTTTAAAATGCATGTAAGCTCTAGGGTTTTTTTTTTTCCCCCCACCGGTCCTTTTAAGGGGTTTTGAGGTTTAAAATGTAATCCACCTTTTACTGAAGAGTAAAAGGTGGATTAAGAGTCAAGAGGGAACTTATGTACATTATAAATTGAGGTAAAAATGTAAAGTAAGTTAAAGCATAAAGTTTGTATGTTACCTGAGTTCAAGCTGTAATCTGTGGCTCCGCTCTTGCAACAACTCCTTCACAGGAAACAGTGCAGAGCCCAACATGTACATCTGCAGAGGCACAATAGAACTTCTCACTCTCTACTTAGCTATTGCGAAATAATGCAGAGCTTATCAAATGGTGAGGCAAGGCAGACTGGTGTCCAATCATACATTATTACTGAAACTATAGAAATTTAAAGAGGCTGTTTTGCATGCACATGAATATGGTGTGCCTCACGATTTTGGCTTGATGTCAGGTGTGCCTTGTGTAAGAAAGTTTGAAAACCACTTATCTAATGTACAAAATAAAGGCCTGATAGAACATGGAAAAAATTGATGGCCTAGAAGACATGCATAAGAAGCATACCGTCCCCTGTGAGCGGTCCTTGACATCGTACACAGCCAGTTTGACCTGTGTCTGCTGTGTGATATTGGACTCCTGGAAGAAGGCGATGCTGCTGAGGAAGATGGGGTTACTGGTGCCCTGCAGACAGATGCAAAAATCACTGTCAGTCCATAAAATGTTAATTTTTGATCAACTAATGCTTCAGTTATTTCAAATAAAACCCTTGATCACATTATATGCTTAAAAGGAAGTGTAGAGCTGCAAAATTTGGGATTCAAAAAAGCGTTCACATTTTGTACATCGATTAAATAACCAATCAAAACATAGAATCATGTCATTGTTTTGGTAATATATGAGATTTACTGCTTTTCTTTCTTTTGTGTGATGGATTAACTTCTTTTTCTTCTCGTTGGTCTAACTAAGCAAGTGGCATAAACTCATCACCAATAATAAAAATAATTTCTGTCGATTTCCATCTCTTGTTAAACTTTATTATGACTCATGCAGCATTTGTGGGCGCAAATAAAAAAATGTTTTTTCTAAATGTTATGTGAACTGACCACAAAATAGCCCTTGACCTAGTCATAGGAGCAGTTTTAGGAGGTTGGAGGCAGATATTTGCATCAGAGGGTTTAAAGAGCTTTCAAAAACTGTGTGGTTGCTGCTTAGTTCATTAATTTCTCTCCCCTTGTTCTCCACTTCATTTAAAACGCAGATGAGGTGTGGGTGGATGAAAGAGTCATCAATAGAGACTAATAACACAATTAGACAAATTTTACCTTGGAGCATGTGAAGTAATAGGGATAAGGGATCTGTTAAACGGCTTTAAGGCAGAAGAGTGACTTTTTTTTGAAGAGTCTGACCTCTATGACTTCAGTCTGGGCGTGTTTGGTCCAGAAGGCCTGCGGTGGCGTCGTGCAGCTCACTGCTACAAAGCTGTTAGGTTTTCGATCCAAAGCAGGAGTCAGCAGGTCTGTGCAGGCTGCAGGAGAAACACACAAATGGAGGCAAAAGGTTGCACAAATGTCTTTTTATTGCATATTCAGGACAACAAATGTCCCTATTATTCTTTTCATATGTATATGTCATGAAAAACAAGTGAATTGTTGCGTTTATGTTGTTGGATGAGCATTTTGAGTTGTACTGACCAACACTGAACTCCAGCACAGGCTCATCTGGGTCCTGACTATTTCCTGGAAAATATTAACAAGTCACAAAAACATCAGATATCATGTAAAACCAAAGCAGAAAACAGGTGCTTTTCTTACTTAGATTCAACACTTGCATGCAATTTTTAGAAATACTTCTGGAACATACCTACATATATACTCTGATAATACACAGGCCATAATGACAAAAAGAGACAATAAAAATGTGCCGATGTCAAACTTTTAATCATTTGTGTTTTTCCATTAGATGGTCCAATCCTAACTTATAAAAAGTGTGATTTTTGAGCAGATGAAGAGCAGCCCTCAGGCCTCATTATGATCAGCTTCAGAGCCTGAAGAGGCCACAGGCTCCCACACAAGTTTAACACACTGCCAGTTGAGTGTGTGTCAGAGTTTAATTTTAGTTTTAAGTACTGCTGTAAGTGGCTAACATTAATGGCAGGATGTGATGACCCTGAGTGCCTCTTACATTCTTGAATTTTACTGAAACCCTTTGTTTGTCAGATATACAAACAGTCATTAGTTTCTGCAAAAAAGATATATGTAAGAAAACTAAAATACGTCTAAGGCTTCACCTGCAAGTGCGAGGCCGATCATCTCACTCGACAGTTCAAATGTGTTGGCCCGGTACACCGACCACGGCCTCTGTGTCCGGGAGCCGCGCTCTCTGCCCCCCGCCATGCCTGTCCTAAAAGAGCGGGCGACGGCAGGAGGCCTGAACACACACCCTCACACAGACTGGCACACACTCCCATGTGATGTGGTCCTCTTTGGTCTCACATCCACAGCTGCAGCAGAAATCAGATCACCTCTGAATGAAGAGAGAAATAAAAAGAGGAAGGTTAGACTGAAACCTTATAATCCTTGGACATTATTACATTTTTTATAGCTTCCTCTTTTTTTATTACAGAGCCTGTTCATTACATCGGCAAGGAGACATATGATTCTTTTCATTCTAGTGATGAACCTTTCAGATGTTATCACACATGAACTATCTACCTTTACTTCACTATAAACACTAAGCTCTAATAAATTGTGGGTTTAAAATTAATAGATGTACTTCAGCGTTATTTTCTTACAGTATTGATCCATCAGTGTTAGTTCAACTCTGTAGGATGAACTTATCTATGCTCCGCCCGCTGTGACTTAAAATCAAGGGGGGATGTGTGGGCAGAATTTCCCATGATGCCATCTGTTTTGAGTGTTTAGTTGTGTTTGGATATTGCCTGCTCTACACGGATCCCTGCTTGGCTTTTTAGCCTTGTTTCTAGTGGATTGTTGTTGTTTTTTGATGTGAGACACATTTGCACCATAAGTGAAGTTATCCACTGAGTTAGAGTTTACTCCTGTGACTTTAAGTACTCCTTACGGACGCATAATGCATATTCTTCATCCGTATGCATTCCCTTGCTATGAGGTTGACTCTCTGCTTTACAGTTGCCAGAGGACACACCTTGCCACAGATTTTCCAGAGTTATATTATAAACCTATTTAACACTTGAAAGTGTAGTTTAACTGCATGTAGTGTGGACCAATATTGACACATTTAAAATGTTAAATTTAACTCTTTATAAGTGTAATCATCAGTCACTTTTGCTATGTATTTTACTTTATTATAGAGGTGCGACTTTACTTGAACAAACTGGTTTGAAATCCATTCTCTGTTTTTTGCCTTTAGGAAAGATAAACTTGGACTAGAATCCATTTACTTTTACTTGAGTAGGTTTACAGACTAGTACTTTTAACCAAGTAAAATTTAACCAGAGTAACTGTACTTTTCTTGAGTACATTAGTTGTGTGCAGTTCCTTAATGAGAAATAACTCAGAAACATGTTAGAAACTATGCTTTCATTGAAAAAGACAAAATTCATTTATTGATTTTCTTTTATTGCAGTTTCTATTTTGACTCTATTTAGTTAAAATGTGTATGTGTGAAGTTATGTCAGACAAAAAAGAATTCAAATCTTCAATCATAAAGTAATTTTTGAAACAGTTAAATAAAGCCTTGTTGTGAAGCGTGTGTCATTTTCAATGAGGTGTTGACCTGCTGGGAAAAGACCTTGCTTATTTGCATCTGTTGTGATGAATTTGAAGTTATTACGGCATGAAGGTCAAAAAAGATTCACAGTGGTCAAAAAAGTACATAAAAACTTATTGTGACTTCAACTGCATGCTTAAATCCCAGTGGATTTATGCTGATGTGCAACACTGACGCCCACAGATGCACCAAGGGAGGATCACATGAGAAGAACAGAAACAAGGAACAAGATACAGAAAGTACAGTGAGACCGTTACATCTCTGCAAAGTTGCAACGTTAAAAGGTCAAGGAATATCATTTTCATTTACCGCCTACACAGTCTGCAGCAGCTGTCTAGATTTCTCCTGTTGTATATAATTTATATTCAGCTTGAACTTCTATCTATAGTTACGGCCAAATAAAGTCACAGAGTTCATCTTACACAGCTGAATTTTATGGCAAAGCAAGAGTGATGTCAGCCTTAGAAGCAGCACAAGATAAGACCTGTGCTGTTTTCAAACGTAACTCTAAGAAAATGCTTTCAGCCTTTATGGCGAAAAGTTCAAAAGCATTTGAAAATTAAGAATTTAATTTTAATGGTTATAAAACTCATCTTACACCCTCCATAAATCACAGTTTACTTCCTGTATTTTTACATTCTCAAGCATGATTAAACGCTGGCTGAAAATAATTGAGAAAAAAGTCTAGATAAATGAATAACACACAGAAATAGGACATTAAACTAATCACTTCATGTCTCTGTTCCACTGAACTTTTCAAAGTAAGTCCTTTTCCTAATTTAAAAAGATAAATTGACAGTGAAAGGTCATGATGCAGAAAATATTCATCTTTCCAGCATCACAGTGAGCTTGGGGCAGACATATTTATGGTGACTTAAATATTTATATATTCTGTATGTATTTATAGTCTGGTAAGAGAGAAGGCCACGTGTCTGTTAGGATGCAGCTGAGCATCATCTGCCTCGCATCCATGAGTGCTCTCAACAGCAGCACGTGTGTTATGATCTGTTTGTGCATGCGTGTACAATATAAATTTTCGCATGCTTGCATTTGTAATATGTCAATTATTAAAAAGACTGATGCCTGTTTCAGCAGTGTGTTTATTTGCTTCTACATCTGTCTACCCACTGAAAAGTTACAAATTTGCATTTTATGTGCCTTTTATGCTCCCTAGATCATCAGATGTTGATGTTGCTAGGAGACTCAAGGGTGAGGCATTTCTTTCTCTCGTCCTCCTCACTTTTATTGCAATTCTTCAACTTTATATTTATCAGTCTCTTTTAAAATGCCTCTCCTACATCCTTTCACCTGAGCTACTTCACACACAGCTTTCCTCCCTAAATTTTGAGTTTTTCTGCTCTATTTCTTTTGTAATTTGCTCACTTTTGGGATCTGTTTCCCTGAAGGTTACAGCCTGTGGGTGAGTAACCGTCCCACTCTTCGCTGCCTCTCCTGCTCCCGTTCTCTCTGTCCCATTTTGTTAAAGAGCAATTAGCCTATTTGAAGCAGAGTGGAGAACCAGAGGGACAAGAAGCTGGAGATAAAGAGGTATTGTGGTCTAGTTAGACCACATGCAGATGGAGATCCTTATGGTCTATTTTGGTAGAATTGTGCTGCCTTTATTGTAGAAGCGTGTCTTTTTGTGACTCAGGTTTGGGTCAGAGTTACAGTAATGATTCACGTCAGAGATGTTGTGGACAAACTGAACTTCTTTTCTTTTTTCTCAGTTTGCTTGGTGTTTAGTAGTATTGTCTGTTTAAATCTGGACTCTAAACAATCTTTCATAAACTGGCCAACAGAGTGATCTCGTTTTAATTGTGGTTCTGGGTTATCAGTGTGCGGCCTACTTCCTGGTATGTGGTTCACCGCTGAGTGCCCGATATGCTGCCCCAATTCAGTAACTCAAGATCCATGTGTCCTACATCTGTCAAACATATGGAGCTACCTGCAAGGAGGATCATCCACCTGGATTTATATTACACATAGTCGGAACTACATGAAGATAAATGGGCAAGACTGTGTTGCAACTCCATCTATGTGTTTTGTCTTATCTTAAAACTATGAGATCAAATGTTAAGTTATTTCAAGTATTTTCTTTACAGCTTTTCTTGCCATTAAATAGTGCAAAGTAGAAAACTAGAAGGAAAGGGGATAGCAAAAGTTTATGCCTGGGAAGGACAACATATAAGGACATGTCACAGCGGTCAGGTGATGCTTCTGAGGAAGACTGCAGATGACAGTCGAAACATGTCAAGGAGGTAAAACATCTCCTACAGTTAGTTGTCTGAAAAAAAAAAAGAAACACAAGATAAATATTCAGAATAAGAAGACAAAATGAATTTGCTGGATCTCTCCATTAAAAATATATTTCCAACAAATGATTTTGGTAATTTAAAAAAGCAATTTACCCAACAAGGAGTAGTGATATTGTCTGATTTTTAACAGCATCTTATACAAGTTGTAACAGCCCTAATGAGGTGTTTTTTATTTTATTCTATGCTGAAATTTAAGTGTCAGAGAAATAAAGAGAAAATCCTTATGGTTTCAAGCCAGAAAAATGTACCATGAAAACCACTGTTGGGGTCTGAAAGCTTTTCAATCTCACATATTTAAGCTTTGGTAAAGCTGTTTTTAGAACAATTCCTGCCCTGCAGGCAAAGAAACATGGAGTCGTTTGATAAAATCCTTGAGCTGTAGTAGGCAATCTGACCTCCTGGCATGCATTCCAGGTTGATTATTTTGCGGTAACTGTGGTTAGTAAAATCCTGTCTGTGAGGCAACAAAGGGACATGGCGCTTTTAGATGTACCTAGAATTAAAACCTAGAAGATAAAGACGAGCAGCAGCAATGACTGAACTGAAAAGAGGCAACATCATAAATCTGAGCCTAATGAGACAGAGAGTAAAATATAGCAGCACAAGATGATTAAAGAGACAGCAGCATAACTGGATTTCCTCAATCAGGCGATGTACCTGCCGTGTCTCCTGAGGAGGCAGTTTGTGCAAATATTCAATATTAATATAACAACTGGAGCTGTGACGGCGAGGTTGGAGACAAACACGAGCAGACACGTTTTGTACTCAGAGATCAGATTAAAGAGCAGCCTGAACAAACACTCAGCCTTCAGTCTGTAGGGCCTTTTGGCTGAGTGTTGTACTGATGAGAAGAGACGCTCACAAGTACATAAAAAGATTTATGTATGGGGAAATGGTTCAAGATTTCAACAAGTAGAAGAAAGGCGTTTAAGGGATGACTGCTTTGTTTGTCTGCTCTTCAACCTCCCCTTTTAATTCAGATCCCTTTGTAGCTCAGAAGATAAAAGATGTCATACAGAGACAAAAATCAAAAGATGAAGTTAGAGACATAAGATCTGAAGCTTTTGCTGCCTTTATTTATTGTTAAAGTAATGGCATTATCTGTCACTGAAACAGACGTGACTTGTATCCGAAGACATTTTCTTCAGAGTTATGGCAAGGAAAAGGCAATAGAGAAATGTTTGTATAAGGAGTCGGGAAATTTACATAAAAATAGGCCGAGAAGAGAAATACATTTTACATGTAAAAATGTACACTACAGTATCTTGTTGCTGCATATCTATGGGTCACTGCGTATGATGAAAAGAACTCTGTGTCCTCAAGCATGCACACAAACTGCAGTTGTGTCTGTTTCTCTAAGACCACAGTCAGTGTGGTCTCAGCTTATCTGACTGTAGATTTATGAATGCTTGGACACCACACTCATTCACTCTTACACACATGCACATATAGAGAGACCAGATCAGAGAGCTCTGTGATATTGGCTCAGGTTTCTCTTATGTTGATGCGTCAGCAGCAGGTTGCAGCTAAAACACGCCTCCTTATGCCAGAACATGCACGCAGTGAGGATGACAGTCCTCTGGTAATGCCACCAGTTATATCAAACAGTTTTTCTCCTTTTTAAGCTCAATGGAGTGGAAAAAGATGAACACTTGGAGAGTTTTTGAGAGCTTACACACCCCTAAAAACGTTTATAAAAGGTTGTTATATTAACAAGAATTAGAAGAGCTCAAATCATGTAATCAACATTACCAATTATCTGCAGGACCAACACAATTATCAACATGTTGTTTATTTTTTAAGAAATACTTTAACTTAACAGTGACGATGGTGCTAAACATCAAAAGCTTTTGCATTTAGGTGCATTTTTACTGAGCAGCAACCTCCGGTTCTGAAAAATGAAGCCAAAGCGGAAGTGCAAAAAAAAATGCAGTACAGCGAGGGTCCACTTGAGGCTGGCAGCAGGAACACAACACATGTTAAAAAGCCATTTTTACACAAGAAACACACAGGTTGACAGCCTGATTCAAAAAAACGAAACGTGGCTCATTTGATGTCTTCGTGCCCTCTCACTATACGCAATCGTTTTGGTTATATTTAGGAAAAACCTCACTGTGCAACGTCTGGCTCATCTCGTTTGATTGACACCTTGTCAAGCAGACGCTACCTCCAGAATCCCAGCTTTAGTGCAAGCTTAGCTGACAGGAAGTCAAGCTCAGTGGGCGGGCTCTTCTCTGCCATTAGGTTGATCAAAGTTCGGTTGAGACAGCAATTTCAATATGGAGGCCGCCAAAAGCTGTTTGAGTCCGCCTATTGTAATCAAACAGCTGATGTCACACAGGCTTTGTCCAATACTTTCTACAGCCTATGATTTTTACATACTTACATTAGCATTTAAAGCACAGAGCAGAGTTTAAATGTACTTAACCAGGAGAATCTCACAAAGATCAAGAATCTCATTTACAAGAGTGTCTTGGCCAAGACAGGCAGCAGCATAATCACAGAGTTCCAGACAGAGAACATAAAAACTATTACAACCTGATGCATCAACCTCAAACACCTCTAATTTACATTTAAATAGATTTCAAGATACCAGCTTGTGCAGACACTAAGTCTCCTGCAGCATACCTGAAACTCCTTCTACCCATCTAGACAGACTTTAGGAACACATAGCAAAAGGAAATCTTGTGACTGAGTCACAGAGTAAGGACTGTAACTTCCAGAACATTTTTAGAGGAATAAAATCACACAAGAACGAGGGAAGTAGATAAAGTAAAGACTTAAAAATAAGGATATGCCAATGCTTTTGTCTACGCGTGGTCAAGCAACTCGATTATACAGAGAACAATGATGAGTTAAGACTGATAATAAAAGTCAGTGCTCCATGGTATGCAGTATCCAAAGGTTTAAGGCATTGGGAAGATGCATGCATGCACAGCAACAAATGCAGTAAAGGAAAAACGAGGCGTAAATAAAAACTCAGGCGCGACTTTCTCTCAAATCTTTACAAGTTGCTCAATATGAGGCTTAAAAGTCAAAGAATCATCAATCAAAAACCCAAAGTATTTAGAGGGAGGGATTGACTCAATCCCATCAGACTCAACAGAAGGAAGGTTCAGCAATTTTTTTTCTTTTAGTTTGAAAATATCAAGAGCTTGTTTTTTACCGTATTTAAGATCAAAGCCATCATTTACGGTGAGGTCTGTGTTTTATAGAGTTCTCTACTGTTTCACTGCCAGTTTTTTATTATTTTCCCGATGGAAGTGCACAAATTCCATAAGATGGAATGTGCAAGAAATGGGAAACTTACTGTTATAACTGGAAATGCTGCGCATTAACTTCTCAAGAAATGTGAAACCAATCAGCCAGATGGCCTCATGCCTAACACCTTAAGTTGGATTGGCTTGAAATTCTGCACACTCAATGACTAGTCTCCTTAGAGTATAAAACCCTTTTAAAATAAGAGTACACCCTATAAAGAAGATCTAAATTTAGAGTATACCCACCTCTACACCACTGATCAACACAAAAGAAACTTTTTGAGATGTTCCTAGCTGTACTGGAGTGTGCTGTTGATTGATTTGACTGTTTCATTGCTCTCTCTCTTTATTCTTTAACAGAATTAAATCGGCTGAAAGTAATGCCTTTCAGCTTAGTGGATTCTGACATCTGCTTCATGCAGTTCGTGACTCAAAGGCCTTGAACCCACACATTGCACCTTGCAGCTTATTTCTCTCAAGTTTGTAAAACCATTCTCAAAAGATGATTTGAAAAGCAAAATTAAACAAACATACCTACAGCAATGCTTAGTGCCAATAGTAAATATGCCTCTATAATGCTCAGAATTCACAAAAGCAAACATGACTGTGGTGAAAAGATGACAAGTCTTTATGCATCTCTGTTTTTTGTTCCCAAACCTTGTAAGAAATTTCCAGACTCCTGGCCAACTGGAGTCAGTTTCCACTTGCAAAGCCAAAAAAACGACAGAGTCAGAGAGAGATAACGCCAGGATGTCCTCAAGGTGTATCTAAACAGACACAGATAGCAACATTTTGAATATATTTTATTCTGTTGCATCGGTTTTTGACTGGTACCGGTACAATTATTAAACTGTGTATACAAGTCTGTCTATACAAGTCTGTGTATATTTTCAGCTCACACTAAGAAATCAAAATAACTCCATCACTTTCCCTCCAAAGTTTAAATTAACTATGCACCCTAAAGCCTGGCATTCAGACCTGCAACAGATGACAGATGTAACACCTTAAATTAAACCCATTGGCAGACATGGGATTCCACGCTCTTGCCAAAACATTTACATCTAAAAAAGAGCAGCAAACAAGAGGAAGCTGAACTCTCTTGTGAGTGTGAAGCTGCACAGAAACTTCACTGAGGGGGAAAAGCTGCCTTATATGGGAGCTCCAAATTTAGCCAGTAGTGTTGGAGAATTATGTGTGTGTGTAGGTTTCTGAGTCACATGAATTGGGGCAAACACGCTCACACACATACACGTTGTATAGGCCGCAGTTAATCCAGGCCAAAACTCCCAGGATTCAAAAAGTGGATTGTGGCGTATTATGAGGGGATACAAATCTAAAGCTCAATTAAAACGTGCAATTATGGGGACAATTACATCACAAATCTGGGTGGCTTTTATACAATTTTATTCATTTTGCTTGATAAAAAGAGTGAACCAGACTGCATGGGTTATGGGCATTAGGAGAGTTCGAACAAGTTGCTTTCGGTTGAATCTGGCAGCAGACATCAGGTCGGCAAGATTTCACTTCCTTAAATGGGCTTTTCAAGTTCTTTAGTATGGTGTCAACCTTTCATACAAAGCAGTCTCCAATGCACATTTAGTTTTAGATTGAGCAGAAAATGTTCTCCCCATGGGACATAAGCGTCATTTCTCAGTTTGATTAACACCAAAGAATGGAACAGTTTTGCCCATACTTTACCTACTAGAAAGTTGGGATCAAACAATCTTAAATGTGAAAGTCTCCTGTGTTTAAATGTTATGTTAGAACCTTTAACATTAACAAAGTTGTAACTTAATTTACACATTTAGCTAAACCTCTTATCTGTAGCTACTTTCAATGCAGTGGCTGCAAAGCTGGAAACTTAATCCGGCAACACACACGACATGACTTTAAACCAGATTTAACCTCCTCTGCTTGGTGAGTTCATTCATAAAATACCAGGGACTCTCCTCTGGAGAAAACTCTCTTTTAAAACAGGCCTGATTCTTCTAATGCCATTGCTTTATACACGCAAAATCTGTATCATTCTAATCTATCAGTTCAAAAAAGCTATGTTGCATTTTTAGTTGCCAAACCCTGCCGTTACACATGTTAGCAAAGAAACAGCACAGAGTCCATTTAAGAGCAATACTGAGTTGCACCAGCTATGGCCACAGTTCAGGAGCTTTTAAGGGAACAAGAGTTAAGGTCTTGTTTTGTTTGGATGACTCAACAAGACATTTTTTGCCTGCACAAATTTGCAGCATAATTTGAAACCAGATATCTAAGTCAAGCTTTAGAAAAATGAAACAACAGTGGTTAACTGTCAGCTCCATGAAGGATAACTCTGACAACTAAGAAGAATGAAAGCTGCAACAATGCTCAAAGTTCTTAAATTCACAAATGTTTGCCTTCCAGGCTGAATTCATCTTCTCTTCTTGTGTTTATTAAATCTGCACTTGAACGTGGGTCTGTTTAAATCTTGCGTCTCATTCTCAGGACAGAGTGCACGAGACTGACAGTCCACTTGACCATACATGGTGAGACCCAATTTTACAGCTTCCTCTTTGCCAACAGGACTTTCACACACTGAGGAGGAGGCACGCTTCTGTGTCGGGTCACATCTCGTCTCAGACGGGACCGCACATTTTTCTAAATTTGGTCCTTCTTTTCACACGACATCCAACGGCAGAAGGCCAGCTCCACGCCGAGATAAACACACAATCATAAACTGAGGATACAGCAGATGGTGACTGACTGAAGACTGAAGGAAAGAAGAACTTTGAAATCTTGAAGGACTGATTGTTTGTCAGTCCTTCTGAACAATAATTATTTCTGATTGATAATTAGAATATGGATTACTGGATTAACTTTCTTGTCCATTAGACATCATAAAACAGTGGCAATAACACCTGAAATCCTCTTTTTTCCCCCACCATCAATCCAAAGAGCAAATAGAAGCCAACAATCATAAAAACACAAAAAGTTACAATTGTTTTACTTCAACTAAGGCCACGTTTATGAGACAGACATCCACCGAAATGTAATTGGTTTTTAAATGCATATTTTCTATAAAGTCTGCATTGATATGACAACTTTTTGATAACAACCACTGATAGACTGCCATAAACAGATAAGGCCAGTGTTAGCAGCGTTACTTTGGGTGTATATATGCCCCTTTCTACAGAACGATGCCATGTAAACATAAAAAATGTCTAGCACCAAAACATTTGTGACTCTAAACTAAATAGTCAATTTCAAGAACATTTCAACTGGGAATGGGCAGAAAAAAGCAGATCTAAAGAGTTCATAGCTGTTGTAGTTAGAGGTGTAACGGTATGGAAAAATTTCGGTTCAGTACATACCTCAGTTTTGAAGTCACAGTTTGGTATGATTTCGGTACAGTTATTAAGCAAATAAATATCCAATTTTTAAAAAACTAAATCATATGAAAATAAATAGGCTGAATAAATTACATTTTAATTATTAATAATGCTGCAACATCCTTCCAAAAGGTCTTCAATGAATAAAAATATTAATAAATAATTACATTTTTGAATTACTAGGATGTTTTAATTGATATGTTGACATATTCATACCCATTCTTTAAACACTGAAATTTCCCAGTCAGCTTGAACACATCATCATACAACCATAAGTTAGCTTGTTAAGTATGCTAATTAGCATCTATCTTGCTGATTTCAACAAGGACTTCAGCACTGGATTACTTCTTTAAACAATGGGACCTATTACAAAGTTTGGTCAAACTTTTTACAGCCCATCTTGGCAGATAAAAAAAGTTAGAGTCGTGTGAAATCTGAGGATAACTTTACCTATGACGCAGCTGCAGACATAACAGAGTCCCCCTCTTCCCCTCCTCCAAGGCTGACAGTGAAAAAAATCTTAAAGCATGGGAAATTCATAACTGGCTGGTGAGACTTTTTGTTTTTCCTCCTCGTTACACTGACGATCTTTCTTGAGAGGTGCCTTTTTAAATGCTTTGATTGATCCACTGGACAATGTGCTGTCAGCGACACAGCTGCTGAATAATGTCAGCGCTACTGTTGTTGTCTTTGTCCACTGTTGTATTTTAATGGGAAACAAAGTGTTCCTAAACAGGACACTTTAATCAATGAGCTTTGTTCAACATGTATCTGTGCACTACACGTGTGCACCGTACCAAACGGATACAGTACGAATATACATACCTTTACACCCCAAGTTGTAGTTCACATACTGACACATGGCTATTGACTGGAACTGTAATGTGCAAGTATGTTGAGTCTCCGACTTTCTGACAAGACTGTATTACCAGTTTGACGACTTGACAACTTAAACAGAGTCCTTTTCAAAAGTTTGTGCTTTGGAACCTGTTTCAAAGCACCAAAAATGCCATTTTTGTGTAAACCACTGCACAAAACCCTAAAATGTTTCTGTTTCCACAGAATGGTCATCATGTATAAATGTGGACTAAGTCTACTACTTTGGTGTCAAATCAATCTGTTTCTTATTATTAACTGTAATTTAAGTCTATGGGTTATCAAGAAAGGGCTTTGTCTGATGCATTCACTCTGACAGCTTCTCCCTGATAAGGGGTGTCCAACTATGGCCCGGGGCCAAATGTGCCCCGTAGCCCATTTTTGATTGGCCTGCAGCAAATGCTACAGATAAAATGAAATATGGCCCACATTAAAACATGAAACTTGTGCTTAGCTGTATTGTACTTCTTGTTTTCAACACAAGGCAATGCTACCATGTTAAATCTGTAAACAAACATTTTAACAAGCAGATTTCTTGTTTAATAGGATCCTGATGGATTATCATAGCAAATAGTTGGCACCAGTAACTTTTCAGGGGTAGAGCCAGTGGTAGCCAGGGCTAAACAGGGCCCTTGGAATCTGATTAGCTCCCCAAAATCCTGAAAATTACTCTCTATTTGCCATGTCAGCCATTAACAAGCCATTTAGGCATACTCAATCACTAAGCATGTATTAACTTACATTGGATTGGTCTTACTAACTTTAAAGTCCTCATGGTGAGGAATATGAAAGTGGCCCCACCATTCCAATAAATTTCTGTACGTGGCCCTCTGTAGAAAAAGTTTGGACACCCCTGCCCTAATACATGTGAGTGAAAATGCACCACACGTTTTTAAGACATTTTATGACTCATTCTTGTAAAAAAATTCTAATTTTCTATCAAAGGGCTTGATTGTGTATTTAGAGAAGAAGTTTAACCTATAATCTTTTGAAAAGCACAACAAACAGAAAGTCTGAGGAGGTGTAGAGTTCAATGTTAAAAATATTTTTTTCTCATAAATAATTTAGACATCATACATTAAGATTTTGTCTCTAACATGTGTTTGTTTCCAGTAAATCTGTACAAGAACCCCAGTTTTAGAGCTAAAAAAACTTATCGAGCATTTTTATTGCACTCTTTAATTCATTTATATTATTTGGTTCTGAACCACCATCAAACAGAAGCACAGATCCATCTCAGGAGAAGACATGCGAGTTATTTTCTTATGATCAATACTGCAGGCTGTCTTCTTTTCAACTATAGCAGAAAGCCGTCCATTAATGTTTAAACAGGCTCATGACCTTTGGGGAGTGCAGACAACTTCAAAGGCCTGTGATGATTTCAAAAATGATTTTTCTGTTCAGTGAAGGCAACTTAACTCTTCTCAAGTTTTTCCTTCCAACTTTTTGTTATTACTTTTTGTTATTGTTTTATTACATTAAGATGTATTTGAAATAATGGATTCAGCAGTAAAATTGAGGTATTTTAATTTTCTCTCTAGTCCATATTTGTGCTTGTGCTGGTGTACCATGATGTGATCTGGAGATCTTTATGGGTTTTGGTTGTTTTAGGAAAAAAATTACATTATAATTTGATGATTTCCTTCTTTAAAAGTGGTTTTAAAATGCAATAACGAGACATTTTTAAATCCTTTCAAATCACCGGCATAATAATCCATAATAAAAGAAATACTCACAGTCTATTGATGGGATGACAGACGTGTGGAGATGTGCTGATCCAGGGTCAGCGAGGGCGAGTTTCAGCACCAGAGCAGCAAAAGATTACAATCTGAGAAGAAGAAAAACATTATCCTCAAATTTAACAGGAAAAAACACAAAGATTTGGTTTAAGATAAAAGCACAGTCAGTTTATAGAGGCTGTTGCTGCTCATTTTACCCACAGCTACCTTGAAAAATAAAATCCCCAGAGCAGCAGTGTCACAAACAGATTTGCCCCCATGTTGCTCACCCTCACCAGTAATAGACACTCTGTGTGCATGTGTGTATGTGTGCGCTTGTGTGTGTACCCTCTGGGATCGACATTAGAATAAAGCATGAATAATTTCCTTGGGGGGACGGAGCAGCTGTAGCCCCTTTCACATGAAAATGAGCACCGCCCAAACCCGCAAACACACTAACACTGAGGCACACACACACCAAAACAGAGGGCTATATTGAGTTTCTTTCCCTCACTCCCAGCCCTGTCACTCTTGCTACATCACCATCTATTTCTAAGTTTACACCACGTAGATGACACAAAAATGACTCATTATCTTTAACAAAAATGTTTTCACTGTAGCCTTGACATAACTTTTTGTGGCCTTGCATTGCAAAGTCATAGGATATTAATGTGGCAAATATGTCAAATCCAGCTACAGAACCTCTAAAAGAAACAAAGTGCAATATGAATAATAAGGCTGTTTGTTTTTCCTTTCTACCAGCAAAAGCCAAGGGTTGTCCATGCATCCATCTGTCCTTTCAAGGGTTTTTCTCCAAACCTTACACTTATGTCCATCCTGATAAGATGAGGTGATTACATTTTGAGATATTGAGATATCAGAAGAATATTTTTACGGGTTTTCATTAAGTTTTGCTCCAAAATTCACTCAGGATTAACTGAATATATTCTGGAGGAATGAAGTTCTAGTTTATTAAAATATGCTGTAAACCAAGCAACTTTGTCTGCCAACAAAATCAACAAAATCAACTGTAATTGTTCATCCCAAAACTATTCAGAGCTCAATAAAAAGGTTAACTTTGCATAGCAAAATAAAGAGAGAACAAACCACATTTAACAGTTGCTGCATGTGTGTGTGTGAAACTGCATGTTGCTCAAGTTAGCATGACTTCCCCTCTATTTCTTCCGGAAGTGTCTGAAAGGAGTCTCACAGTAACCTCTAATGTGCATTTTTTTTCCAGCATTGCAGGAACATCGTCTGCACAACATCTTGCTGCTTCATCGCCAGTGGGTGTGATGTCACCCTTCAACCTCATCTTATACCACTGTTAAGTTACTATTGGATTAAAAAACAATAAGATAAGTTGAACATGAGGCAGTTGATGGACAGCAGTGTTTGAAGAGCGGAAGTTAGTAAGCAGGTTCAAGCTTTGAGTTTCTATTTGACTGGCTGTTTGGAAAAATTTCAAGTTGTCACAATATAAAGGAAGTGATCACTGAAGACTGGCTGTCAGGAAAGAAACAGTTAATCAAGGCTGATTCAAGAAAGCAACACTGTAAACTGTCGGGAGGTTACTTTCAAAAAAGGGAAAGAGAACTCAACAAACCCACTTCCAAAGCTCAACACAATTATGGTTCCATAAGGCTCCTGTCGATTACTGTTACTGATGTGAAACAAGGAAACTATGTTGATATAAACTAATATATACTGGCAAAAAGGGTTAACTGAGAAAGAAAAAATAGGCAGATGTTGGCAGAAAATGGTCAAACTAGCAAAAAAGTGCATATCAAATGGTGAAATGTGGTTAAAATGGGAAAAATTGGACATAAAAAGTGGTAAAAAGGGGTTAATAGTAGCAATAATGGGTCAACAGAGGCAACATTAAGCTTAAGTGGCAAGAATTAGTTCAGAAATGGCAAAAACAGAAAAAAAAACAAAACAAAAAGTGGTGGAAAGAGTTTAAAACTGACAAACATAGGTGTTAAATGGGAAAGAATTTGTTAAAATTGGTGGGGAAAACTGATGAAAAGGGGTTAAAATTTGACAAAGTTGGTGTATAGTGGCAACAGCGTGATTAAAAAAACTGTCCTAGTTTTTAGGGCATCTGGAGACCCCCTCTCAGACCACAAGGTTGAGAACCACTGCTCTAGACCACAGTTACCTGTAGTAATTTGTGCATATTTTGTACAGAAGCTAACAGATTGGGCAAACCCATGTGCCAGCGTTATGGTCTAAATGTGACCCTGTTAACTGATGACTTTAATTGGATAAGATGTTGAACACACCAAGAGTTCTCTTGAATGCCTCTTTGTGTATTTTAAAACTAAATACACATCTGGTGTTCATATTTTGACACTCTGAAAAAACTAAACAAAGAAGTATTTGCATGGGCAACTATGCAGGCATCAAGGCTTTTGTATGCTTTAGGATCACTCCCTGTGTGCGGAGAAACACCTCTTTTACTCCGGTCTTCACAAGACTCTCTGTTTGTGAGCGCCTTCAAGGTGACTCAGCTTATTAGAAAGACACTGACATTTGTGTTACGTAGGCTACTTGTATTAAGCTACTTTTTTATTCTTATGGCTCCAAAATAGAACTTGAATGTAAAAAATGACTTAAATGCCAAGTAGCTGAATGTCAACACCAGCAGTACCATACAAACCAAACCATAGGAATAAATAGAGATCGGGCCAGGTTAGGTATGGGACCACATGCCAATTCAGTACTTTGTTGTGTCAACCTTGGGCTTGTACTGCTCTGGCCTCCTGATGGCCATCATCCAGGCTTGCCCAAGGTCCATAACGCAGGCCCTCCACAACGCACGTTGTCACCCACATTATCTAGTCCAGCCCACTAGGTCCTGGGCATCAAGTATGCAGTGAGCTGGATCTGGCCCAGGAAAGTGTGCCACATGCCGGCCAAGTGCAGCTCCCATATCCAGCAGCTGACCCTTGCCCATTTCTGCCCTCCTGAGCACATCGGCATTAGACACATGGTTTTGCCAATAAAATCCACAAAGGAGACCACCAGCACATGTGGCCATCAGTCAGCATCCAGGCCTCACAAAAGTATTATAAGACCAGATCCCTAGGACCAAAAGACTTAGTCCATACAGTCAGATACTAGGAGAACCACATCATCTTGCCCAGTGAACCCATCGCCCCATGCACAAGGCCAAGTCTACAGTTGATCTCACCCCCAGCTCTGTTTTGCAGAGGAAGCGTTATAACTATTTGCCATTGCAGAACGTTGGTCCTAGGACTTCCAAGTATTTCAGTCCCATGGTGTTAAATCAATTTTGTTGTGTTTAATGGAGCAATAACTTCAGTCAATCCAATTTCAAAGCAAGTAGAAAGTTAAATTATTAAACTCAACAGGCTGCAATAAATTTCCCACATGAAACCTGATTTTATGGCTGCACACGTAATCAAAAACCATTTCTTTTTGTTGAAGGACAAAACACACCGAGACAAACTGATTCATATGACCATGACCTCATCTGGTCCAAAGAGATGTGATTCATCGGGATGATGAGACAAAACCCAAAACACAATAGCTTATAATGCTGAATCACATCTCTGAAGTCACATCAGATTATTAGAGTTTACAGGTTTCTACTGCTTTAATAGCTGCTGTTCACCTGACATTAGGACAGGATGTTCCTAGGTGTATATGGAGAGCATTTACATAATTACAGTTCAATTAACACATCAGAAAGATGAGACAAAAAAGCTATCAAATCAATCTAACTGTTTTCAGATTGAAGTTTTTAATCATAAAAGCAGCGTGCTGTCTAACTGGTCCACTGAGCAACCAGTGATTGAGTCTCATGCCATCTGTGCCACTGTTAAGCCAGGATGAACATTTGTCTGCCTCATTTATCAGAGGCATCATGTTTAACATCACAGAGCTGAAGGGCAATCTCAATGAAAAGCTGAAATACAAAACAGAAACAGCGTGTGTCACAAGCACACACATCTCCAGCTGGCAATGTGAGCTGTGGCTGTGACACAGCTTTTTTTTCTTCTGCACGTGCAGTCTCACACCGAATCTTTCCTTACATCTTCAGCTCATATCTGCATTTCACGCTTTAAATATCAACCTGACATGGAGAATTTGGATCTGTACATACAATTTTAAAGAAGAAAGGGTAAGAGGAGCAAACAGGTTGAAGACAAGGCAGAAAAGAGAAGGTCAAAAGGCATAGAGAGGGGAGAAAAGGCTGTCAGATTAGATGAAACATCAAACTTGAGTGCATTAGCATTTTGTGTTTGAAGTTTCCCATTTTGTCTTCCAGCAGGCGTTTATGCAACAGTGACACAGCTTTTCTGTCCTTTGAAGGATGAGAAGATGTCACCTCAGTTGGCTACGTCCTCTGGTATCACCCCAATAAAAATGTTAAAGAGTTAGGATCAATAAGAATAAAACATTTCAGGGTATATGAACTAGGGATGCACTTATCTGACTCTGGTGTTGGATATCAGTTGAATTCTGACTCACATGGGAATGGTGCTGATCCATGAAGTTAATCTATACAGCTCAGTTCTATGCTATTCTCTGTTTCCACGCAATGCAAGGGATAGTGGTAGAAAGACAAGTTCAAACAAACAAAGAATGTAGATAATGAGACAAAACAAAATGATGAAACAATGCAGTTAGAATTGACATCTGTAATCACACAGTAGGGCTGGGCAATTAATCGCATTGCAATGTTTGTGATTTGTAAATCGCAATATGGCATGCTGCTATTTACAAATCGCAGACATTGCAATATATTTTTAACTTGAAATATGTTAAAATACCAGTTTAATATTCATTTTTTGCAGCAGAAATTTTATGCACATTTACAAAAATTAAAACTGGTGACACAAAACAATAATCCCCATTTAATATAGCAATTGATACCAAATTTGCAAAATGAGCAACAATAACTGCAATTAGATATATTTTTTCAATTGTTCTGCTCTCGTTCATTCTATTTCAGGGGTGTCAAACTTAAAGCCCGGGGGCCAAATCCGTCCCGTGGTTCAGTTGTATCCGGCCCGCAAGATCAAAAGATCTTCCTATCATAACTCGCCCACCGGTACAAGGTCTGCAGATTGCCTCCAATTTAAATGATTTAAAACATCCTTGTTAAATTATAAAAATCTGAAAAAGTAAAGAATAAAAAATAATTAGATAAAATGTCAGGAGGGTGGGAAAGGAAAATGATGTCAGTTCATATTTTAAATTTTGCATCTCACAAGTCTGACTTAAACTTCTGATTTTGACTCTTTTCATGTTTTGACTTCATAGTCAAGTCATATTCTTATCTTTTAAACTTGTAATTGTGTCTTTCTTTCTCAAATATTTGACTTTTATAAACAGTATTTTGCCTTTAAATTTCATGTTTTGACCTTTTGAATTCATAACTTTTTATCTCAGACTTTGAGCCTTTAAACTCATTTTGACTTTTTTCATCTTAGAATGGTTTATTATCAGCGTAATATATTTATTTTTTCATATCTTACTATAGGCCTAAATTTAGAATCCGCTTCTGACTTGGACACTCCTGACCTTAATAGTTCAGCCCTCGGGACGTCTCATTGGAGCAAATCTGGCCCTGGACTCAATACGAGTTTGACACCCCTGTTCTATCTAATATTGATAACGCTTAGCGTTAGTTCACGTAAGTCATAACCCTAGCTGCGATAGGCTGATAGCCAGCTGACAACGGTTATTGTCTCCCAACTCCCACAGCAAATCACAGCTATTTCTCTCAACACTGCGGCCCATTTAAAGATGACGTACAGCTCACCAATCCCTGCTTGCATCATGCTGGTGCATCACGCTGCTGCTGGCAAAGCTTCACTTTCTCCACCTCAGCTACCCCCTTTTTAAGGTAAAGCTTAGTACTCCCTCCTATTCATATTCTGCTATTATGGATTAATTGCTTCTGAATAATTGTATTGTTTTCAATGCACATTGTCATAAATGCATCAATCCATATGGGGGATTATAGCTATACACTCCCTGGAAAGTCAAAAAAGGAAAATAAATTGTATGAAGTTTTAAGAGAGAAAACCAGTTTTGATTGGCTTGAAAAGTTGGATCTCTGCTTCACTAGTATCAACACATATTTAAACTGGTCTTGAAAAGTCAATTTAAAGAGATCACTCTTAAGGCAAAAATGCCTATCATTAGCTAATTCAGGTATCTAAAAAATCATCTGCATATTTTGTACAAATGTAGAATTAAACATGTGGTACAAATGTGAGTAATGCACTGGCTTGGATCAAACAAGCAATATGGCATTACTGAGGTTGAGGTCTGGGTGATGGGGACTGCACTAAAATATCAATTTAAAGAGGAAAAAATGGCCAGATTAGTAGAGCTCTTCTTTATTCCTCATGCAACAGAGTCTTGGTGGCTTTGCAGTAATCTGGCGGGCATGCCTGAGAGGAATATATTCTTTATCATGGCTCATTCTCTCTGCAAGCTTCTTTTCTTTTCCCATCTTTAAATAGCAAAAAAAGACAAAATTTAACATGGAGTTGTTCTTAGAACAGTTTAAAGTACAAAACACCTGCCTGTACACCTCTCTGACATGCACATTCATGAACTTGTCCTATAACACTGGCTTTTCATAAATATCCTTAATCTCTACTGCTACAGCACATCATCATTTTGCAGCAAAGAACTAAACAAATGGTGAAAAAGAAGCCAAGCATGATTGTGCATTTTCTCCCAAACACCGCTCAGATGTTATCTAAAAGACGTGAAAAGAGCGTCACGTTCCTGCTCTGTGTGAAGATGGTCTGAACAGATGGCAGCCTGAGTTTACACACATAACCGCGGACGATGGATGTAAACAAACTCACGCTGCTGCTGCTGCTGCAGACGCCATCACGAGGCTGAGAGACTGCAGCTGCCGCCAGCGCTCGCCCTCTCCTCTTCCTCCTGCTCCCCATCTCTCGCTCTCTCTTCCTCACCCTTTGGTCCCTCTCTAACAGCTCGCTGCCTCACAAACATTCAAGCCAATTAACTCTTTCTTTACCCAGTCTGCAGCAACTACACAATATTGACTTTTCAACTAGGGAAACACAGTGTCCTCAGTGATGGTGGGATTTACTGCAAGACTGTTCTATTAGACTGGGTTTGTTGTAGCTAATGGTTTACTTTATAAACTGTATTGTAAGTGTGTTCGCTGGTTGGAGACTCCACAATGTGAGGACTGCTGCATATCTTCTTGGACTGCTGCATATCTTCTTGGTTGATCTGTCCCTTTAGATGGACTGATGCATTTCCCCTAGCCTTTTTATGCCATACTAATAGAGAAAAAAGAATAAGAGAATAATCCTCGTCCATCACGGCAGTCTGTTGCCCTAGCTCCCCCCTGTTTGTCAAGCATCTACAAGAAGAAAAAGAGGACATATTTGCAATTAAAAATGACAATAATCCTGGTGTTCATCTCCTAAATGTAGCAAATAACATCAGAAAGACTTCCAATTTATTATCAGAAATAATGAACAAAAGCATAAGCCAATCTTCACATTTCATCTGCTGGATCCTGACTCATTGATTATCAATAAAGTCATTCTCTATGCTACTGATGTAAAATGACACTACTGGATAACAGCCTAAAAGATGCTTCAAGCATTCTTTACAGCAGTGCCTCTCTGAAAGATATTTTTTACAGTGGGGAAGGCTCGTAGGGAGACCATGGGGAGACACATCACGTTTCTGGCCATGCTCTCCATGTGGTGGTCCTATCTCTGGCAGCACACACAGGTTTCACTCTCTTTTTGATGCCCCTCCATTACCCCTCAAAGCTTATCAATAATTAATGAAGGCTATATGAGAGCATCAGCAGAAAAGTGCGTCTGTCTGTGTACAGTTAGCCCTGTCATCAGATCTACACACATGTAAAGAGGATGTGAAAAATCACTTAAGATAATAGATGTGTGCATGGGGCATAAACCGTGTAAACAAGCATTTCCAAGGCAAATAGGAAAAAAGGAAGTGTCTGAAAAAGACATTAACTTCAGTCAACGCTTCTGATCACATTTCAGCAAATGAACTGATTTCATTTTGGAGGTCAGTGGTAAAACGTCATGATCATTGGACCTCAAAATTTACACAAAAGTTCAATCTGATTTAAGGATGAGGTGATTTGTTTTGGAGTTCAAAGGTCAGGGTCATTGAGTCTTAGGTTCATCTCTTGCTTGAGAATGATGCTTTAGGGCCAAATTCAAACTTTGAAAATTGTGCAAAATGTTCAGATGTTTGTATTTAACTCTCAATGGGACGGTGTTGCCTATAGACAACATACCACTTTTTGGCCTTGTGTACTCACATATTATATATTTCCAATATGATTGAATACTTTTAAAAATTGGCAGGACCTTAAGTAACCCATAACATTGTTCTGACTTATCATATGACTCTCTGGAAGCTGTCTTGAACCCTTTTAGTGCAGACATTCTCACACAAAAAAGCTCGGCCATTTTGCTGCAAAAGTAAGATAAGATAATTTATTTTCCAGATATTTCTGAGACATGAAAAAAAAAGGGTACATAATTATTGGTGAGTAAAGTTTAATTTCTAGTTGTTAAATGTTGCTTTTTTTGATGGATAAATAATGGAAAATGGTTAAAATATAGGTTACATGTTGCCTTGAGGCACCACCTTACCATTATGGAAAACTGCAATCACTGTACTGTTATGGATTCACAATGATAACATTGTATTTTGGTATTCTGCATTTAGGTATAAATGTGTGATTACTGAAATGAAAACGAGGACAAGGACAGCGAGATTGATCACGATGAGAACAATGATGAGGAGAGTAAAAAGGGATGTGGATCAGGATGAGGACAGTGAGGGTAAATGTATAGCAACAAGTATCACCAAGTATTAACGAGTATTATATGTTCAAATAACATGAATTGCAACCTGTTGCAGCTAATTTGCAATTCCAATATGCTTTAAAAATAATTTTGTTCACATTTTAAATCATGTTGTTTCTTGATCATTCCATTCCATTATTGGACAGTGTTGCCTTGAGGCAACGCACTCCAAAAAGTACAGTTCAAACATTTTTTTAAAATTATATTTAGTCTATTTTATGACAAAAAAAAACACCACAAATATGTTTTTCCACCAGGCATCATATCACGTACCAGAGGGTTTAAGCTGAAATGGGTTATACACCATTTAAGGTCAGCCCTAAAAAAAAAACACTTGGACTCTGATATGTCTTTCCTGTTTCTTAAAGGGGACATATTATACAAAAACCCTTTTTTCAGGCTTTTCAGGTAATTTTGATCTTTTGCCATGAAACGGTAAGTGGGTGTAACTCTCATATGAAACAACTGATTGCCTTTAAATTTCACATGTATGATCAGGGTCTGCCTCTCTTCAAATATAAATGTTAATATCATGGATTTGCTATAGCGCCCCCTACTGTAAGATACCATTAGTACCTCCATTAGTCTTTCAATGGGACTTCTCTCCTGGACTCCAGACTGGTATATCCTGAAACTAAACAAGATGGAGAGCTCAGCTTGTTATGTGCAGGAGACTCCCCAGCGGCCATGTCAGCCATTTTGATACTTCGCCACTAGACAGGAAGTGGGTCATTTCTGTGTTATTCTTACTGTGTTCAGCCTATAATGCTTTGACATGCATTCACTCCGCACCTCTCTTTCTGCACCTTTCAGAAAATGTTTGCTGAAACAAGCTGTTCACAGATTTCCCCCTCATCGTGTCATGTGGGGAGTTAGCCCCATGCCCCGCTTCAGTTGGTCCTCCCTTCTTGGAAGAAAGTTCCATCCTCCTCTCCTGATTCTCCTCTCAGCTGCCAGCAGAGTGGGGGATCAGGAGAGCCACATCTATTTCCTGAGAAGGCGGAGTCAGACAGCTCAGTACCATTTAAAGCCACAGACACAGAAAAAACTCGTTCTGAGCAGGGCCGACATGCAAAAAAATCCAATACTCCAATACTGGGGTGTTTTTTCAGCAGCAAACTTCACAGGCATGTTTTGGGGACCTCTGAGACCAATATAAACTTGTCTTAAAGGGGTGAAATATGTGACCTTTAATAAGACATTAATTGGAATAGCTCACTATTACCTGCAGCACCACAGTTCGTATGAATGTTAAGGAACAATCTGCTAAATTTAGTTTGTAAATATGTCAACTAATTTCACATAAATCATTGATTTGTTTCTGACTGTATCACAGAGATGTTTCATAATCTGTTTCTTCCTGTTTAAATTTGATAAGAGTGATGATTTACTGAGCGATACATTTTTGCTGAAGAGGATGACACAGCTCATTATCGACCCGTTGAGTGTGACTATGCACCTCTATCCCATAATCTTGTCAGTGTTATGCTTCTCTTCCCCCATTTTTTAAGAAGCACAAAGCTTATAAACAGGCAACAACTGCTAACTTCTGCACTAACATACTGTATGTGTCTTATGACGACAACATGAGAGGTGGATACAGAGGGAGACACAGATGAGGATAAATCAACAGGCTACTGCTCAAACCTCTGGAGCTGAGTGGGAGACTTTGATGAGTCACCACACACACATACACACAAGCTAGAAGATATGACAGACATCATGGGAATCCCAGTCAAATCCCATGCATGCAGATCTTTGAGTTTCAAAGGCCCACAACAAGAAAGTGTGCTGCATGGAAAAACTGTTCAGAAAAATTCGGCTTATTAATAGAGAAAAGCCAAACCTCACAGTGGACTGCTTATTTTTAGTTCTAGTTGGTAAATACTAAGTAAGCTAATCATGTTTGTGTTATTAAGCAGCTCTGAGAATTTTTCCCTTTCAGACATTTTATACACAAACTGATTAATCAAACTCTACTCAATTGGCAAACTGGTCTATCATAATGACATTTGAAACACTTAGAAAATATCCAGGAGGGAAAACCCTATCAAACAGTCACAATCTGAAAGTGACAGCTCTCAAACCAAACCTTGCATCCAAGCCCATTACTGGATTGGTTCTCAACCTGGGGTCCAGGCACCCGTGAGGGAGTGCCAAAAGTTTCAGGAGGCGCAGCAGGATCCTGTCTGCTCTGACCTTGTCAAAGTAAGATGTACATATGTATATTTTAATTAGTGGGGATGCTGAGCATCTACACTATTGATATTCATGTCAGCCATTTTGTTTTTTTTATTATTCTTCTTCTTCGCTGGCTATCTCCTCCTTCATACTTTGTTGTATCGACATGTTTCAACTTGAAAAATTCAGTTTCTTCATCATTCGACTGCTATGACTTTTCTCATCTCCTCAGCTATTTTCAGCTAATTTTACACTACTTTCAGCTATTATCATTTTAGTAGCTACTGAATGCCATTTTCAGTTACTTCTATGGCATTTCATGCTCTTTTCGGCTATTTTTTTGCTTTTTCAGCTATTTTCAGCAGTTCTGCCACAGTTCAGCTCTCAGCATCCCCATGCAATTTCAGCTGAAATTGCATTTTTATCTAGTTTAAATTAATCATGTTTTGAAACATAATGTCCAAAGGCTTATTAGGGCCACCTTTAAAGATGAAAACATAAGAGGTTCTCTTAATGTTGGTGCAAAAAGTGAAACTTTTGGAAAAATAAATACATTTTAAAAATTACAAGGTCAGATATTTACAAGGAAACAAACGCAGAATTTCAAAGTTTAAAAACTTGTCAAGTCCTTCATTTTGACATTAGAAACTCAAAAATTCGAATAGTTAAATTCATATGTGTAGACATGTATCAGGCATGTCTCTGGCGACCCCCCCCCCCCCCCCCCCCACACACACACACACACACACACACTCCCTCTGGTTGTGTCACATCAGGCTTCATAACTTATAAATCAAACTTCTGCAATATATGTATTGCACAAGATCATATTATGCTAAAGAGGAAATTTCAGTTTACTGTAAGGCTCTTGTTGGTGCAGGGCAGGCATGCAGAATGGCTTTTAAATTATTTGATTTCCAGCAAAGAGAACACAAAAACAACACAGGGAGACAATGATCCTAAGTTATTCAACTTATAAATCAAAATTCTCCTATCTACAGTATAATCAAGAGGCAGTGATTTTGGCTCAAAACAAGCTCAACCTTAGCAAACTGTGATAAAATACAGATATTAAGCTACTTACCACTATGCAAACTTGCTATGCAGCAATTTGCATGTACAGAGCCACAACTTGCACCCATTCAAACACCAAATTATGCAAGTGGATGCAGGTCTCCTTGCACAAAAACAGAACACAAGCCTCACACAACTCCCACCTGAAGCCACTTCCTGTGTCAAACTTTGCATTTGACCACACAGAGCATCTTCGTGCAGTCTCATTTTCATTCAGGCCACTGTCCTCCTTTTGCAAAACCATCATCAGCCCTCTTTAATCGATGTCCATGCTGACCTTGACTCCTGCATAGCGAAACTCAAAACCACTCGTGATATCCTGTTCAGCAGAGAGACTGCAGCAGTGCAATGAGTGTGGAAAAATAACACACTCATGCAGACGAAGCACGTGTGTTTATCAGAGTCAGCATCCAGACACAAACATGCACAATCACTGGCAGAGGAGTGGCATAAGAGCAGTCCAACTGCATTCAGTGAAAAATATCACACTCTTTTATCCTATAAGCATGCCCAGTCATTATATTGCACTTGCAACTGTTTATTTACGCTCCGAGGAAATGCACCCTTCCTTAATAACTTACGTAATACCAGAGCAGCAGTTTCCCAAGCTGTGACCTGCCTGTCACACTCAAAGAGCACCTAACACGTAATAATACGGCTTGTTAGATGAGGTTTCCCACATTAACATGTGACTTTACCGCATTAAAACCAACATTTAACCAAATTTAATGCGTCTTATTTCCTTGTTGCTGACTCTTTACATCCTGTCCTACCATAGCATCAGTCTGGTGTACTTAATAATACTCTGTGCTCTTAAATACTTAAGTTTTGTGCCACTAAATACCTGTCTTTCACCAAAAACAAACTTAAGCTGTGTCTGGACTTAACCGTTAACAGCACAAACACCAACAAAGCCGCAAACGTCAGCTCTTTAAACCGAGAACAGGTGACATAAAGCTACGCACTTTGAATTAAGATCAACCGTAAACGTCTGTTTCTTACCTGTTCTGGTGGTTTGAGCGATAAAACATCCTATTATGAATTTTAAAAAACTGTTGTGAAGAGTGTCCTCAGCCTGCCGCACTGTGTACGTGTGTCTCCCTCTGACTGTAGGCGTAGCAGCACAAGCCGCTGACCACGCCCCCCGAGTTCCACGTTGGTGGCGTCATTACGCAAACTGGACGGAATGCCAAAAGGGTCAAATCTCCTGTGAACTTCCCGGTGTTTTTAAACGCCAGCGTTTCAATATCTTATTCTTGGGGTACTGTGAGAGATTTGAGCAAGAACGCTTCCCACGGCAGCTCTTACATGCAACAAAACAATTGTATTCATATACAAAAGTATGTAACTAAACTATAACCCTCAGAATCTCTTAATTATGTCTTAAAAGGTGAGCTAGATTATCTTAATGAAACACTCTTCTTTACCTGTTCTGATATGTTGACAAATTCAAAGCTGGTGCAAAGCTAATATCATAATGAAAACATTTTGGGGAAAGAAAACACAGAGCTGAAAAGTAATGTTTTCTACTGGCGCCATCAAGTGGAGTTTATATGATGTTACAGGCCTTAACACAAATTTCAAATCTAGTCCCCCAGGCGTATAATGTGCACTTATTCAAATGTATACCGGCAATGCAGTGTATGTTTTTTTTTTCAATCTATCTTCTCTACATTTCAATTTCCCACTGTGTGTAATGTGCCATTTTGCAAAAGTTTTGCAGGGAAATTATGAAATGCAATGTAAAGCTTATTCATACTTGGCCATTCATTCGTCATGATTCCTCTATCCGTAGTAAAACTGCCATCGTGTGGTATTATTCTGCTACTACAAGTTTCAGCCCAACTCTTTAAAGCTCCAGTTCTTCCCTTTGAGTCAATGTTTGTAAAGGGTTTTTATATATTGATTTTTACTTAAACTTGAGTTGTATTTCCTCCAAAGTAGCATAACAACAGCCTAATATGGCCAGTTTCTTTAAATGTCATGTTGTCACAAAGTGCTCCACCCAGTAGGATGGGCCCACAGGTGATGTGAAGAGCAGGTTCAGCAACAGTTGAAACAAGAAACTAGTTTCACCTCAGGCAGGATCCTGTTCGGAGCATTCTGAAGTACTTTGTGTTTGTAATTCTATCTTGGAAAAATGAAGAGAGGCGATTTATTTTAATTTCTATTACTAAATGATTTTCAATCTTCTTTATTACTGACAACAGTCCCCTGAGGCTATAAAACCGACTTGTTTCCAATGTCTCTGGACTTATATTTTAACCTTGGATTTACTTGAGATCTCAGTGGACTGCTGGAAAAATGGGGACTTCTATTTTATTTGCAATCATGACTGAGAAAGGAGCATTTTGCATGCTAATGCTCTTCCTGCTCAGCGGCACTGGAGGAAAATGTGAGCTCCAGGAGTCAAAACCTACAGTGGCAGCCAACTTTCCTGGTGTTAAACCTATACACAATGAACCCCAGGCCTTCCCTGATGAGAAGAGGGGCAATTTGCCTGTGTTTACTATGGACTATCCTCGGATCCAGGTCCCTTTCGAGTTCACTTTGTGGGTCCTGCTTGCTTCTTTTGCCAAAATCGGTAGGTATGAATCACTATTTCCAAAGTTTTTGGGGTTGGCATGTCAATATAGGAGTCCAAGTTTATCTTTCTTTCTCCCCAGGTTTCCATATTTACCACAAAATCACAATCTGGATCCCAGAGTCCTGCCTCCTCATCACTATTGGCCTCATTGTGGGCGCCATCATGCATGCAGTAAAAGAGGAGCCACCTGCTGTCCTAAGATCCACTGTTTTCTTCCTCTACATGCTTCCACCAATCGTCCTGGACAACGGCTACTTCATGCCGACAAGGCCGTTCTTTGAGAACTGTGGTACGGTGCTGTGGTACGCTGTGGTGGGAACCCTGTGGAACAGCATCGGCATTGGGATTTCCCTCTACATCATATGCCAGTTCGAGGTGTTCGGAATTACAGATATGGACCTACAGGTCAGTTAGAGCAGCTCCCAATAAAGTTTCCACAAGTTTATGGAATTTACTTGTGAATATTCCTGAAAATTTCAGAAAATTCCTAGATAGTTTAAAAGATTCCTGGTTTAATTCCACATTCCTGAATATTCAGAAAGGCAAAAGTGTTGCGATGTACACTTTTGACACCATGTATGGATAAAGACCATCACACACAGTCATAAAGCTAAAAAAACACTTTTAATTGTATTAGTTATACTGGATACCAAAACCTGAGAGCAGGATTAAACTCTCTCTTTTTCACTTGGTTTGCTGCAGGAGAACTTGCTGTTTGCCTCCATCATCTCTGCTGTGGACCCCGTGGCTGCTCTGAATGTGTTTGAGGACATTGGAGTCAATGAGCAGATTTATATTGTCATATTTGGGGAGGGACTGTTCAACGATGCTGTCACTGTGGTGAGTACAAGGGAATCCAATGTGTCGACTGAAAATAGAAATATGAGCCTGGATTTTAAAATACTGTAATGTTATGAGACATGATAAACATGCCATCCTAAAGCCTTATTCTAGACTTGACATCTTTTGTAATTAAATAAAATTAGTCTATATTGCCCCCCAGGTATCATGAACACAATACAGATTGTTATTACAATGATATATACTCATTTAATTGTGTGATTGTAAAACTGTAGAGATGAAGCCCTGCAAACCTTATTTATTATGCAAATTCAGCCAGTGTTGGAAAGTATAGATTTACTCCCATTAAATTTTGGCTTCTACTTGTTTAGTTGGATGATCAGGGACTTTAAAAAGAATGCCCGACTAATAACTTGCACTTCTCTATTGGAACATAATAACTGCTGTACAGACAGGTTCTGTAGATTACTTTTTTTGTTGTAAAACACCTAAAAGCGTGATTTTTCGAAGGTAATTTACACAACATCTTGAATATGATTTAAAAGTTAATCTTTAGCTATGTACAGACATATACAGTAAACTAAGATTATGGTATTCTGGGTTGTATGAACTATGACCATGACAAAAGGAATAGTTTTCAACTCTCTCAAAGTTTTCAAACTTCTGAAAATCATCCCACTGCTTTGGTTTGATCATTTGGTGAATGAACAATCCATCCAAAGTTTGTTTCTTTGCATCTGAAATAGACTGTGAACTTTACAGCTTGCAGTCAAGTGCCCCTTTCTTTAACCAATACTATAACAAGCACAGCTGGGATTTCATGCATTTTAAAGATATGTGCTTCGCCTGCCTGGAGGGATAAATAGATGAGATCTATGAGCTACTGCAGTCATTCCCTCAGTCTAGTTTGTCCAGTTTCACATTGTTGAATGGGAACGCCAACCACAATAAGGTAGCTCTACTTTGGTCGAGTTTCACTTGAGAGACTGGTTTCACTTAACACTTCCTGGCACTGATTGTCTTTTGTTGCATCCTCTCTCCAAGGAAATCACTGAATAATAAGCTTGTTTATGATGGTAGCCACTTGACTGAAGTTATGTTAGAAGATGATGTTTGACAGGAGTGAAAAAATGTTTGGAGCAGATTCTTAAATGCATCTAAACAGTTAAACACATTTTAAACAACCACATGTGATCTGAAGTTTCCTGTCTTCATTTAGGTCCTTGATTCTTATACAAAATGTTTGAAAATTGCAGCAATTTGAACCTAATTCCCACCTTTTTTCATTGTGTCTTCTCAGGTACTTTACAACATGTTCTCCTTCCTGGTGGAAATGGATGGAGTCGAATCCCTAGATGTGGTCTTGGGAGTGGCCCGGTTCATTGTGGTTGCAGCAGGAGGCATCTTCTTCGGCCTTCTTTTTGGATTCACGGCTGCGTTCACCACGCGATTCACCCACAACGTCCGCCATATTGAGCCCCTCTTTGTCTTCATGTACAGCTACCTGGCATACCTGATTGCAGAGTGTTTTTCCATCTCCAGCGTCATGGCGTAAGTGCTGGCCGAGACATGTTAGTAGTCAAATGGCAAAAAGTCCCTTTTTGTAGCAACAAAACATTTCTTTAGAAAATTTTTAAAAAATTTAGCAGCCTTTATAGTAGTAAAGGTGCTCCAAAATGCCATGTAATATAAAATATCAGCATGTTTTTAAATCAACCTGAAGATCTTGCAGTTTAATCAACAGCTGCTTCACTGACAGCATCTAATGTGGGCAACTGTACACTAAGATATGAATCTTCTTTGCTCCAGAGTCCTTACATGTTTGTGTAACCTACAAAAACCTGTTTTACCGCCTAATTTCACACCCACACAGTGTGAAGCAGGTTCAAAATGACATCTGTGTTATCATGTTAACCACATGACTGTGTAGGTGTAGCATGGTAATAAAGTGCTCACTCAATGTTCCTCAGGGGATTATGATACAGCTGAGGAGTAGGAGATAAGTCCGAGGGCAACTGCTCTCTTATTTAGAGTCAAATCACACAACTTTGATAAACATTTAAGTCCATGTTCAGCAAGGTAATAGAGTGTTTGCTCAACTTTCTTAAGGGGATTATGAATACAGCCGAGTGTGGACTCAAACAACAAGGAGCAGGAGACAAGTCTGAATGCAGCTGCTCTCTTCTCTAAAACATTCAAGTCCAAAAAAAAAGCAGACTTATTTAAGAGACACAACAATCCCATGCCCAACACAAATGCACAATCCTAAAGAAACAAGAAAATAAGTGCTAACTGCAGATGATACATGCAGGTTTGCCTTTAAGGCTGACCAGTTTGAGAAGAACCACATTTTTGGAATTACTCTAATAGAAAAAGAGCTAAGAATCCAGAATTTTCCTGCATGTCCCACCCCCATTCTCTCATCCCTGTTTCCGACTCAATTCACTGTTGTCCTCTATGAATAAAGGTCCAAAAAATCCCAAAGATATATCTTAAAAATAGATAAAGTAAAAAGAAATTCTAACTTCCTGTTGAAAATTCCCAAACATTTTTAAATATGTCAAAACCCCTGGTGAAAATTTCTTCTAGTATCTGAAAATTACCAGGGAAAATGCTGAAAGCATTTAATAATAATAATAATAATAATAAAAATAATAATAATAATATCTTGAATTTATATAGCGCCTTTCAAGAAACCCAAGGACGCTTTACAGGAACACATATACATGGACAAACTATGTGAGGGGTAGGATTAGTGTAAGGGGGGGTTTAGTGAAGACTGTAGGCTGTGGTGAACAGGTGGTGCTTGAGACATTTTTTGAAAATGTCTAGAGATGGAGTGCTATGGATGTCTGCAGGAAGAGTGTTCCAGAGGGTGGGAGCTGCAGCACTGAAGGCTCTGTCTCCATAGGTTCGGAGTTTGGTTTTGGGCATGGAAAGTAGGCCGGTGTCTAAAGATCGAAGGTTGTGGGATGGTGTGTATGGATGGAGGAGATCAGAAAGGTACTGGGAAGCCAGAGCATGGAGAGATTTGTATGTGAGGAGGAGGACTTTGTAGTCGATACGGGACTTGATAGGGAGCCAGTGGAGGTGGATGTGGGACTGGAAGGAGAGGGTGGAGTCCAGGATGACGCCCAGGTTTCGGACCTTGGAGGACGGACAGATGAAGGTCCCGTCCACATCGAGCATGAGATCTCCAACCTTCTGCAGCAGCGCTTTGGGGGCCACAACCATGAGCTCTGTTTTATTGCTGTTGAGTTTGAGTTGGTTAGAGGTCATCCAGGCTTTGATGTCGTGGAGGCAGTTTACCAGGGAGTGGGGAGGGAGCTGAGTGGATGGTTTGGTGCTGAGATAGAGTTGGGTGTCATCTGCATAAGAGTGAAAGCTGAGACCGTGTTTGTGAATAATCTGTCCAAGGGGAAGCATGTAGATTGTGAAAAGGAGAGGTCCAAGAACAGAGCCTTGAGACATGCCCTGGTTAACTGGGGCAGGGAGATGAGTGAGAGGTGCTGATGGTAACAAACTGTTTTCTTTGTGAGAGATATGAGTGAAACCAGGAGAAGGCTGTACCAGTGATGCCAAGATGGTGAGACAGGCGGTCAAGGAGGAGGTGTGGCATATTGTGTCGAAGGCAGCGGTTAGGTCAAGGAGAATGAGGAGGCTGATGTGTCCAGAATCTGCAGCTGTGAGGAGGTCGTTGGTTATTTTGATAAGGTCGGTCTCAGTGCTGTGGTGAGTGCGAAATCCTGATTGAAGAGGTTCATGGAGCTCATGGTTGGACATGTGTTGCTGGAGTTGGGCAGTGACTGCTTTTTTGAGAATTTTGCTGATGAAGGGAAGGTTTGAAAATTCCCAAGGAAAATCTTAAAAGTTTCCAAAAATTCCTGGGAAAAGCATCCCAAAGTTTTCCTAAAATTCCTGGAAAACTCCCCAGTTTCCAGAAGAAACTGTTTTGAAAAATCCTAGAATTCCCACAATATTTTCAAGGAAAATTCTCTAAAGTTTCCTGAAAATTCTCAGGGTACATTTTTTGGAAAACATCCCTATTACCTAAATATTCCATGGGGAAATTACTTTCTGCAAAAAAATCCAGTGTTATTCTTATTTTTTAATTTCCCAACAAAACTCTGCCACATTTACCAAAAAATACCCAGAAATACTCTGAAAATTTCTGGGGAAAGTTCCCTTAAAATTTTAAGGGAAGATCTCCAAAACCATGGAAAAGCTTCCCAGTTAAACTTCAGGAGAAATTTCTTACAGTTTTGAAAATTCCCAGGGAGAATATTTGAAACTTTCTGACAGTTTTCTGGGAAAATCTCCAAGGGTTTTTATCATCCCCAAATAAAATTCCCGGGGAGATATTCTGACAATTGGAACTCTACCAAAAGTTTTTCCTGATAATCTTAAAAATATTTTGACCCTTCTAAGCATATGTACACAGTATGGAAGTATTAAATGCAGACTATTTTCTGGACAAATTTTTGGATAGGAAAGCTGAAGAGACAGGAAATTTGGGAAGAGAGAGTGGGGAAGACATGCACCGAACAAGCCCAGACGGGGAATCTATCGACTAGCGCATCTGTGACAAGAGCCTCTGCTCATGGGTGCCTACTCTACCCACTAAGCTACACCGGTGCCTATGTGAAATAAATTTAAATGAGTCATACTGGACTGATTGAAGACTGTCTGGTGATTGACTTTCAGCTGTGTATTTTTGAAGGTAATTTTTTTCTGTCTTTTTTGCAGTATTATAGTATGTGCAATAACCATGAAGTACTACGTGGAGGAGAATGTGTCTCAGAGATCCTGCACCACCATCCGCCATGTTATCAAGATGCTGTCCACCATCTCTGAGACCCTCATCTTCTTTTTCCTGGGTGTCGTAACCGTAACAACAGAACACGAGTGGAACTGGGCCTACATCCTGTTTACGCTGCTGTTTGCCTTTGTCTGGAGAGTACTTGGTGAGGCCTGAACTGATCCTATCAAAAGCCCCACTTAAGTGGGAACATGGTCAAGTTCAAAAATCCAATTAACTCCCAACACTCTGTCTTGCAGGCATCTTGGTGCTGACCCAGATCATTAATCCATTCCGCACCATACAATTTACTTACAAGGACCAGTTTGGGCTCTCCTATGGAGGCCTGCGAGGGGCAATCTGCTTCGCTCTGGCCTTCACTTTACCAGAAACCATCAAAAGAAGGACTCTGTTTGTCACGGCTTCTATTGCTATTATTATATTCACTGTTTTCATACAGGTGAGGTTTGAACTGTGTGATTCATACTAGTATAAAGATAAAGAATTTTTTAAGCCCCCTATAAATACTGTTTTTTCCGGTTGTTTCTAGGGCATCAGTATCCGTCCAATTCTTGAATATCTAAACATTCGGAGAACGAACAAAGATCTGAACAACATCAACGTGGAGATTCACACCAGGGTAAGTACAAATTTTAATGTATAAAAGTGGAGCAGATTAATTAAATCAGCTGTTCATGTTGCTCATGTGGTTGTATTTCGTGCAGACGATGGAGCACATCATCTGTGGCATCGAGGACTTGTGTGGACAGTGGAGTCGCTTTTACTGGAAAGACAAGTACGTTTTTTGTGCTTAATACTGAGGTAGATCTTTAGATTAGGTTCTAACTTTCTACTTGACTGTCTGTCACAATTTGGTCTTTTCTTGCAGTACAAGTAGTTTTTATTTCATTGTCTCTGTGTCAGGTTTAAGAGGTTCAATGACCGTGTTTTGAGGCGCATCCTGCTCCGAGATAACAGAGCAGAGTCCAGCATTGTGTCCCTGTATAAGAAACTGGAGCTGCAGAGTGCCATTGACTTGTTAGACACACCTATGGGTGACCTCAGCGCAGCACCATCTATTGTTTCTCTGCAGTAAGTATTACAGCTGTAGTTATTTTTCTACTTAAAGAACACTTCATCTTACTACAGAGTAGTATGACTTTTTATAGGCTATCTGATACTTTCTTCTATTTTGTGTCTTACTTTCTAAAAGTTTTGGTGCTTCACAGTTCATCATCCCAGAAGTTTTATTCATTATTGCACTACAATAGCCTATTAATGATGAAGAAGCTAATGTGGTTATCAAAGTCTGTGAAACTGTATCAGCATGAGTGCATCAGCTAAATTGAAACTTAATCTAATTTTCTCCAGCAGATGATGATGTTTTTTCCATCTGCTGGAGGTCTTTATCATATCCAAATTTTGACGGTGATAACAAAGACAATCTTTCAGCATGATCTCTCATTCACTCTTCGCTGCTCTCACCTCCTTTTAGTGATGAGAGGAAGGAGGCGTCTCGACCCAAGAAGAAGTTCAAGGCGTCTGACATCAGGAAAATGCACGACATCCTGTCGAAGAACATGTACAAGATCAGAGAGAGGGTAACTGTGACAACACTCCTGCAGAGAAACTTTATACTGTTTTAAGCCAATGGGATTCCAATGAATACATGAATGTTTTTTTAGACTTTTCTTCAAAGTCCATGAAAAGTAAATTCCAAACTTTGGGCCTTAACACACTAGATATGTTGGAATAAGGTCGCTGTAAACATGTGAAAACACTGACCGAATTTTAAATTTATACCTTTAGAAAGTTGTTCATTTTCTTTTGAGCAGGGTAAATATATTAGCCCATGACATCACCATTCTCAAAAAAGATTCCCAATGAGATTTCCCAAGGAGTGTTTAGGAAAACTTACACAGATTCATCAGTCCACTTGAAAAATAGCCCAAGGTCTCTGAAAATCTGTTCCTAAAAGTTTACAGCATTCTCTCGGAAATATTCTTGTAGTCAAAGAAAATTCCAGCGGAAAATAATTAAAACTAATAAAGATTGTCCTTCCAAATTATGTACATTAAAAAACAATTAAAAAGAGCAGTCCCTTTGAAATCAAGATGCAGGAGTATATGATTTTTGTTGATATCCATTATGCTGATATTTACAAATTAATTTTAGCTGATACAGATACTGATACCAATATTCAAATGCAGTTCAGACCTAAAACTTCAGTCCTCAAAACACACAAATTCAAGTATGAGGATACAACAAATCAAAACATTTCAGTCTTTAAAACACACTTTAAAGTGTAAGGAATGATGATGAATAAAGAAAAAGACTCTGGTGGACGTAGGTCTGTTTGTCCAACCTAAAACTCCACTAATTTATTTGTTGTATGGTGTACTAATAGGCAGATTTGAAAATTCACATAAGTATCTAAAAATTCCTGAGGAAAATTCCTCAGCGTCTGGATAATTAATCAATTAAAAAAAAAAACAGTAAAAAAATGGGAACTGCATAGTAGAAAAAAATCCCCAGATTCAAAAAGTCCTGAGGAAAAATTCTCAGAAGTTTTCAAAAGTCCTGAGGGAACTTTTAAAAACTTCTCCAAAACAAGCGTTTTAAATTTCAAAATAAGAAATGTTGGACTTTAAGAATTAATAGAGAATTTTAAAACTCTGTTATAATAATATTTTTTTAGCTTATACATTCAAAACAAGTAGTGGAGTAACATGCCAATAAATATGTCTAATTAAGTCTAATTTGTTTACTCTACGGTCTCTTCTAAAATTACTCCTTGGTAGTAGTACATTTGTGTGAAACTATTTTCTATGATGGATTAATTCAGATTTTATGTTCAAGTGGATATTTTGGGCAAGACATTTGGAAGAATACTGTATCTGCAGTAGTCTTTGTTACAACAGTAAATAACATATATTAGGTCTGATGAAAACATCTTTCCATGTTTTCAGACATTGGCTTACACCAACAAGTACAATCTGCCTGATGACAGCCGCACTAGGGAGATTCTGATTCGCCGACATGCAAGCATCAGACGCAGCCTACGAGCTGCAAGTTTCCGCGAGCAGGTGGGTGTTTGTTTGTTTCAAAAATTGTCAAAACTATGAAGCTATCTTTTTCTTTTACCTGCATCAACTTCACTCTGCCTCCTCTTCTAGCCTGATCAAAGCATCCCCAGATCTCAAAAGTACTACTCGCTCCAACCTGGAGGGGATCTGGAGGCTGCCTTTGTCCTCAGAAGAAGAAGTCATGGTGAGTTCATGGTCTGAGTATTAAACTCCAGATATTTTGGTCAAAAAGGTCACTAAATACTCAAATATTTGTGTTATTTTAGGTGGTAGTGGTGATGTGGAACGTCTTTCAGAAAATCTGCAGCCCCCTGGTGTTTTTCCACGCTCCTCATCACGCTCTTTAAACCCTATGAGGCCACTGAACACTATCATGGAGAACAGAACCACAGCACAGTCACCCTCATTCCCTGGTGTAGATTTTCAGGATGCAAGGGGCCCTAGAAGTCTGGGAGGATCTAGTCTTAGAGGCAAGAAACCACTGATTCCTGCACCTAGGAGGCGCAGTTCTGATGAGTTAGATCGACAAGAAGACTGTGAAGAAACAGGAGAAGGAGAGGGACAGGTGCAACCACCCCCGCTACCACCACCACATATTTGGGTACCTGACAACCAGGATCCTAGAGACAATGGGGTAGGAAACCCCTTACTCAGAAACTCTTCACAGGGGCCTCGAGGTTCAAGCAGATTTTGAAGGAAATATTCTGAGTCAGAACAAGCTGATGACAACAAAAACCTCATTGGTTGAGGTACAGAACAAAAACGCAAAGGTCAAATTAGCCTGTTGAAAACTTAACTGTGAGGAAAATGTTCCAGGTTTAGGTGAAAAATAATGATCTGACTTTTTCTGTGGCTGTTGCAGCCAACTAAGTGTCATGGTATTAAATCCCAGCATTCTTTAAACTGTTTAAGTATTGTACAGGACTCAGTGATATATGGGTTTTAATTCCACCCACTTAAGTCTGATTAATGTTGCCTTTTTCACAAGGATGGCATGCCTTAACTTGTACACACTATTGTATTTGCACACAAAAGTATTATAACTGCCATTTTTTTGTATATTATGTAGTGTATTTTACACATATATTTTTTAAACATTTGTGTAATAAATAAATGTTAACTTATAAAAACCTATTCCACAAACCTCTGGTGCTGTTTCATCAACTTATCTGCGCACAGGTTGTGATGAGCGCCACATGACCCTGCTGGTCATCTAGGAGTAAAAATAGCACAATTATTTACACTGAAAAGCTAATAATACAAAGGGATTATTAAAGGATTTGTCAGGATGCCAGTCAAGACTCTAAACAGAAGCCACCATAATATACATGTTTACTTTTGTGTAAGACATAAAAAAATATATCAACATTTTAACAGCATATAAATTAATTCAATGTTTACAGATAAAATAGGCTAATATTATAAAGTGAATGGATATCTTGACTGCTAACTTAGCTGAAACTGTTATCATGTCAGTCCATGCAGAATGTCATAAGTGTGGACCAAGAATTGATAAAATGTAGTCAAATTGGAAGTAAAAATTCATTTCAATTCCAAATGATATTTGTGATAAAGCCTACTGGTGAGTTAATACTGACCTAAAACAACATGAAAGTGGCTACCTTCAATAATAAAAAATAATTTCTATTCTGCTAAGCCAATTAAAGAGTATTTTAAAACAAGTTTGAAATGTCAAAAACTATAAAAACAACTAAAATCCAGTAGGAGTCCCACGCAATAGCCACCTTGTGTTAGACAGAAAAAAGACAAATCATGTCAGCATCTTGCAAACATATAACTGAATTTTAAAAAATACAGATTAAATAGGCTATTAATATAAATTCAACGGCTAGCTTAAGTGCTAATCTATCTGCCGTTCTTAGCATGTCAGCCTAAGAAGAACACAAATTTTGTAACGGTTTTCATAAAAAAGCCATATTGAAAATATGGGTACTGTATAAAAAATATACAGTTATTTGGACCAGATATATCACCGTAGAAATATGGGGTAAATATTCTGCTCACAACAAGCACATTACCTGTTTCCTACACTTGATACAGTCCTATGTGACGCACTTTGGAGGCGAGTTCTGAAAGAGACTAGGTATCAGTCACGTGACGTCTTTGTTGTGACCGCCATCTTTACGCAAGTAGCGCCATCCAACGGTTCCGAGGGGGAAAATAGCTAGCTAGTAGGATGATAACTACGGAGTGCCGATGGCTCATCATACCTGTGCAAGAAGGCGGAAGACAGGGCAGCTCTCATGTTTTGGCTCTGATGTACTCTCTTTTGGCTACTGCTGATTTCAACAAAGGACAGGTTTGTATCCAGAAGCCCTGTGCTTGATTCTAGACCAGTATGGATGGACACTGTTAAGAGAGGTCCAATATAAAGAGGTCCTAACATCAGTTTATCTCAAAACAGGGGACACGTCGTGTTCAAAGTCCTGGTTTTCTTGGTGCCACAAATTCTTCAGGATCATATTAATGAAATCCATGAGTCTAAGCAAAAAAAAAGTACCCTCTCATTTACCAGGGGCCACCCCCACAGGTAAGATAGAAGAATTACGACCTAATGTCCTTTTTTATTGGCCTACATTAGAACTTAATTGAGATAAAGTATTGTTCTAGCAGCCTGTGGATGCTACTTCCCCAGTCAGGCTGGTCTGAGAGTGAGCAGAAGTGCTCTCATAGCCTATTTTCATCGTGTTAAAGGTGATCAAAGTTTTAAGAACTAGTAAAATTATCAGAAAGTAACAGTCTTTACACTTTAATACAGATAAATATACATTTTGCTTTTGTTTTTTGGTAACACTCTGCTGCAACTTCCGTCAAACTCATCATCCAGGTTGCTAATTATGATGATTGCAGAGACATTTTTTCTGAAAATAGAAGAAACTCCTTTATAAATGTCATGGCATTTACTGTGAAATTGTGCACATCAGCTAACAAGTAATTTTTCATTAATTATAGACTACTGTAAAGCGTCCTAATTGTCCTGCAGGCTCATTACACACAATGCTCTGCTTTGGGAAAGACTTTGTCTTGATTATGCTTCCTTGCCTCCTCCACAGATGCTCTAATTAAAGATGTTCCACTGCGATTAGCAACATTTCATTACATACCAAGAATCACCGCAGGATGAAATTAACATTTTTTTTATGTAATTGGGAAAAAAAGGCCTGATAAATTAGAAACATTATGGTTAGAGAGTAAATTTGGATAAATGCTGAGGTGAAGCCAACCGCACATCCTTGAATTGTGTGTGGGCATTTCTCACCCCCAATCAATTACCCATAAATACAAGATTTGGAAATTTACACAAGTCAATAAAGCTGTAAAATCTAAGTGATATATAGGCCATGATTAGATGAATGGATGCACCACGCACATACATTTTCTATTAAGGACTACTGGTCACAAACAAATCTGTAAAATGTGTGAATATTTAACATTAACACATTCAAAACATATTGAAATGAGGTGAGATTAGGGCCATGTTAATACATCTTTTACATAATGTTGAGAGCTGATTTATGAGGTGTTTTAGTACACCATTTACTTTACGTAAACCCCATTATGCCTGGCAAAAATGACAAATGGGACCAAATTAAAGCACGTCTTTTAAGTGAGAATATATATTTGGGTTACTATAGCTGACTGTTTAAAGCAGGGGCCATCGAGTACATCTGCACAAGGGCCAGATTTAGTCTTGACAGAAACTCTGGGGGCCGAACTTTCACATAAACAACAACTAAACAAATATTTTGGTCTTATAGAAATATTATTGCAGTAGTATTTGGATCAGGACATTTTTAGTTATTTCCAGGAGACAGGCCTGACAACAGAACTGGCGGGGCCCTCTCCAATTGTGATTTAGCACCAATATTAACTCATTTTTTACACTTTCAACCCCTTTTTGATACTTTTTGCCACTTAAACCAATTTATTGCCATTCCTTAACCCCTTTTTAACCACTTTTCCTACATGTTTAACCCCCTTTGTGTCACTTTTCTTTAATTTTTTTGCCACTTTTTAACCCCTTTTCATTACTTTTTTGCACCATTTTTGCCACTTTTATACCAATTTTTGCCACTTTTCACCCATTTTACTGCTCTTCTACCCATTTTTGCATCATTCCTACCAGTTATTGCCCGTTTGTGCCACTCCTTAACACATTTTCACTACTTATTTTAGCTATATTTTTTTTGCCAATTTTAAGAAATTTTTGATACTTTTTCCCATTTTTGTCTCTTTAACCAAGTTTTTGCTATTCATTAACCCCTTTTAAACCACTTTTCCTGCATGTAGTGGCACACTTTTGTCAATTTTTGCAACTTTTTGAACCCTTTTTATTACTTTTTGCATAATTTTTGCCACTTAGCCCCCATTTTTGTTACTCTTTGCCCTTTTTTTTCTCTTTTACCAATTTCTGGCACATTCCTGCACATTTTCCTGCAAATTTTAGTCTGTTTATATCACTCCACAACCCATTTTGCCACTTAGCACCCATTTTTGATACTCTCTAACCCCTTTTTTATCACTTAATCTGGCCATTTTGGCAACATTTCTGAACACCTTAACCCCCTTTTTAATATTTACTAAAAATGGCTTTTATATTTACCATAAAAACAAATCAAATGTTAAGTCAGTCCAAAACTGTTTCAATATCATTTTTGTAATGGATTTAACAGCTGCAGACATTTAAAGCCTAAGGATACTCTTAAAACCACAACATCTTCTTTTTCTTCTTTTCTGAATTTATTGATCTTTTGGGGGCCAGACAGGAAGTTTGGGGGCTTGATATGGCCCTCAGGTCGCCAGTTGATGATCAGTGGTTTAAAGGGTTCATTGTTAGAAATATAAATTTAACTATGAAAAAATCTCTGTATATCCGTAGAGGTCTTGCAGGAGACCAACTTAAACAATAACAAGAACTACTGCCGGGCGGTGAAATGCTTTTGCCATCATGTCAAACAGGGACAATGCAGTGGTACCAAATGTTCTAAGTTAATCCTTAAGTCATAGTGGACATCTGTGCAAAGACTGAGGAAAATCCCTCAAAGCCTTCTTGAAATATCACCTTCCCACACAAGGGATGAACATAGGATGTAATGACCATGACCTTTGACCTATACCCATCAAAAGGTATTCAGTTAGTCCTTGAGTCAGAGTAAGATTGTGTGCAAAGATTGAGGGAAAACCCCCTTAGCCTTCTTGAGATATCACATTTTCAAAGAATGGAAAAACATGAGGCCCAATGATCCTAACCTTTGACCTATGACCTCCAAAATCCAGCAATTCATCCTCTATTCAGAGTGGACATTCAGGCAAAGTTTGGAGATATCATGTTCACAAGCAAGGGATGAACCAGGGGTGTCGTAATCTTGACCTTTTACCTATAACTTCCAACACCATCACTGAGTCTTGCAAAGTTTGAAGAAAATTTCTTCCTGCCTTTTTGAGATATCTTATTAAAAATGGCTTCGTAACAGCCCAGAAACATAATACATCTTGACCCTGGCTACTGTGAGCGTAAGAGGCATGAAAACATCTTCTTTAAATGCAATATTTCTTTATAAATGTAACATAACAAGTGGCTTTCCTTTTATCCAGTTTCTTTTGAGCATTTTGAATAAGGTCAAATTAACGAATAGACACAGCTTTCAATTTCTCCTTTTTGTGCTTTTTCAATGAGGCAAACAGCAGCAGGTTGTTCAGGGTCAAACTCTGAGCTCCACATTCATTCATCAGCGCGAGTGCTGTCAAAACATCTTTCATCCAAACACCAATCCCCCTCCGCTGTACGACGCTTTGAATTCAAACGTCTACGGAAAAAAAGCTCCAAGATGTAAAAGCACCAACCAAACGCCTGCAATGTCGCCTGCCTGGAGCCAAATTTGCATTCTGATGAAGAAAAACGTGGTGGTATGTGGGAGGCTCTGGCAAACATCCTGCTTTATGAAGTGTCTGTCAGCTGCATGTGAGGCGGTAGCAGTGAGGAAGAGGAGAGGAGGCTGAGAGCGTTCACTGACGAGGAACGAGAGGAGGGAAATCAGATTGTGTGTTTGAATGAATCGCCTCTAGTGAAGATACAGTAACATCGAGGGAGAGATTCCCTGCAGTCCTTTTCTTTGGTTGGAGGAAACTTTAAATATTGAGCTGTGTGGACACCTTAAGGGGCTTTCTTTGATTCATTAAAGGAGCATTCAGTGAAATTTTGAGAAGCAAAGATGAACCAAACTGCATCTGTGTCTCATCAGATTGATTGTCAACCAGCCAAAGATACAAAGGTAGGCTGGATTTCTATGGATTTTGCTTTATTTCACCTTTTTAACTTTTCTTACTTTTATCTTTATTTTTTTCTGTTATACATTTTCAATCCAGCCTTAGATCAGTACATTCATCTATAATTAAGTGCTTGTTGTTCAGCAATGACAGCTAAATCTTCTCTAAAAGGGGGGTATTTTCCTATTTTGTAATCTTAAAATAGAGTTGTGTTAAGTTATGTGCCATAAAAGGCTTTCACATAATAACTGAGTGAAAGAAAAATTTTAAAAAGCAGCCAATTATGAGGAAACACTCTCCTAATCAGACATTTTCTCCATTGAATAACTTAATTTTATAAAATTACAAATGGATCACAAATAAGGTCGATTCACTCTCACCTTTGTAAATTAGCAAAATGTGGCTCGGGGCTGTCCTCATGGCGGGAAAATGTTACGGATACACAATATTAGATTTGGCAATATCTAATGTACTGATAATTTAAAACTCATTTTTGCTGACGCTGACACAGATATATATATATAGTTCAGCTTAAACCCCACAAAGTCATATGATACATTCTGCCTTACAAGATGAAGCCTTAGGGCTTTTATTCATAGGCTTTGGTTTTAGTGCTGGCTGCCCTCATTTTCAAAGCCAAAGCAGAGTAGTAGTGGTAGTCCACTGATTTCAACACTCATGGTCCTAAGTGTACACACTACCTTGGTGTGCTTTAAAAGCATCAGTTGTTTTTTGTTGCTGCGTTCTCAGTTGAATATAGTTTAACTACAACAGGGCCATGCTCATCAATTGGGGCTTTTCCACTGCGACATTTGGCAACGCCCATCCGAATCAAGCCATGCTGATTTACTTTTACATCTCCAGTTTGGCCACCACTATGCCTCTGGAGCAGAGCCCAAGCATGACCGTCACTCCACCAAGTGCATCGCAGTGATGTCACAGTGGTTTATCATCATTTGGGGACACCTCACAGATGTTTAAGTGGCAACCATTGCAACTTTGAAATACCTGCTGGATTACCATAAACTTGCAAAGCAGATGGATACGACCGCTTCCGTGCTTCTAACTGGCGAATCCATCTTCTAAAGCTCCCATCTGAACAGTTTGAGCCCAGTTAGAAAGCGACAGGACCAATCAGTGACGAGGGGCAGTACCTTCGGGGGCGGCAGAGCTGTGACGTAAGCAAGCAGCAATAACAGCCGCTGCAATTATGGCAGAAGATATTAGCGTGGATGCTGCTAAAATGCCAGTTTTATCAGAACTTGACAACATTTCTCTGTTAAAAGAAGAACAAAGAAGAAGAACAAAGAACAGCTTCTTTTCAAAAACGACAAAAGCTGTGTACTGACATGTCTTCAGTCGCCATGGTTCACGTTATACAGCTCTCTATGGAGTTTGCACCTCGATAGGGGCGCACGACGTAGCCGATTGTGGCTATGTCACGTGTTTAGTTGTTCTGACTGGCCTGTAAAGATGTGACAGACAGAACGTTCATCCAGTCACCCTCTGAGTTGATTTTTTTTCAAAGGCTCTGCCCTTTCCCAAACACTGTCTATGAGTGGTTTACCAGATGGATGTGTGAAGCAAATCCATCTGGCATGTCACATAGGGATTGCCTATAGAAGAAGAACAACAAATATTTGAGTATAAACAGTGGGTCCTTCTCCTCTGGCAGAACAAAAAATGCTTACTGAGGTGCAGCTATCAACTCTAGACACGGGTAGCTCTGTTGTGGAAAAGTGGATAACCCGCGGCGCTGGGCTGCCGTGCTGAGTCAAACTGCTCAGTGTAACGGAAAAGCCCTAAATGTCACTTTCCCCTCAGTGACTAATTAGTGGGGATGCTGAGCATCCACACTTTTGATATTCGCGTCGGCCATTTTGTTTATTATTCTTCGGCGCCGGCGATCTCCTCCTTCATACTTTGTTGTATCGACACCATTTAAAGTTTAAAAATTTAGTTTCTTCGTCATTCGACTGCTATTACTTTTCTCATTTTTAACTTTTATAATTTTGTAAATATAGCTATTTTCATTTTTTTCTATGCATTTTCAGCCATTGAATGAAATTTTCAGCTACTTTTAGGTCAAAATCAGCTATTTTTTTTGCTTTTTAAAGCTATCTCTTAGTTTTTTTTGGCCATTGAATATCATTTTCAGCTACTTTTAGGCTATTTTCAGCTATTTTTATGCTATTTTCAGCTATTTTTACGCTATTTTCAGCTATTGTTAGGCTATTTTCAGTTTTTTAGGCTACTTTCAGCTATTTTTATCCTTTCTTTAGCTATTGAATGCCATTTTCAGCTACCTTTATGCCATTTTATGCTATTTTCAGCTATTTCGTGCTTTTGGCTATTTTCAGCAGTTCTTCCACTATTCAGCTCTCAGCATCCCCATGCAGTTTCATCTGAAATTGCAATTTTGATCTAGTTAAAATTAAGAAGGCGGGACATATGATAGCTGCTTTGTCAACAACAATGGCAAAGGAAAAACTACAACTGACAAATCAGCTGTAGATATTATCAGAAATGTTGATATCTGCTGATACAGATAATATGCTGATGACATTGTACATTATTGATTGTCCTTTATTGATTAATAACTGTTCAGGTCTCTGTAAAAAATATGGATCTAAAAACCATCAGTACAAGTATAAATTGACTTTCTCTGTTTGTAGAGGAGATAACATTCGTTATAAATTGGTGCTGTTTAAAAACCTTTTGTTATGCAAAATAAGAGAACTCTTAATTCAATCAATAAGGTAAAAAATTAAGAAAAATGAGATGAAAAAACAGTTATTGCCTTTAACACAAATGGTATTTTCTGTTTGAAAAAGCCAGTGTCAAACTGAATCCTCTTTATTTCAGTCACATTTAAAGATCAGAGTGCAGAGCTGTATTTGTGACCTCGCCGTGTTTTTTGTCTGATAACTGCAGAAGAATAACCAGCAGGGACACACTGACAGGCAGCAGCGAGAAGGAATAAAAGCTCCAACTCTAAAGAGCTTCATTAGTGCTCGCAGTTTATGCAAAGCTGCAAACTGATCCTTCAAACAGAGACGAATAGGCAGAGAATAATCCTGAACAATCTTACAGCAGCAGGGTGGGAATGTTATGGCAGTTTTGGTTAATGTGCAAAAAAATGCTGCTTTAAAAGAATCAAACACTTCAACAGGTATGCATGATTGATGTTTCTTTTACTTTTTGCTTTTGTTTGTGGGAAGCACTTCCTAATCTCGTTCAAAAACCGACAAAACCGGTAAAAAATAGACCATAAAACACAGGAACCGGTTCTTTAAGATGAGCTCGGAGGCTTTGTTCCTTTTGTTAGTTGAGCGTTTTTAATTGCATCATAAATCACAGCCTAGTAATCCTCCGTCATGTGCCGCCTGCTTCATAAATAAGCTGGTTCCTCTTGGGATACATGAGCTGTACGTTAGGATTAACACCACAAAGCTGCTCATGCTAATGTAAAGGCACAGATCTACTTTTTGTGGGTTGTGTTGGTGTAAATTTGAGGATTTTCCTCTGAAATTCTGGATACATATACACCCACTTACATTGCCAGTTAGCAGGATTTTGTGAATGTAAAATATGAAATGAATACAATTTATACCATTTTGTACTTTAGAGCCAACCTCAACCAACCTGAAAAATCTAATTTGATGAAAAAACCTTTACTTTGCAATGTCACTTCTAAAAAAAAACTTCTAAAAAAATCCACACAAAAGAAAAGAAAGTGATGGAAAAGGCAAATGCTTTGTCTAAAACCACATGCTAATCTACAATGTAGTACTGAATTCATACTGAATGTGAGGTTACACCATTTATCTAGTATGTTCTGAATTTATAAGGTGCAGTTTTTTGTATGATAGAAATTCCTGAATGTTTTTGGATTAGACAATGTTAAGGTTAAACCACCCAAAAAGTAACCAAAAATGGGCTAAAGTGGCAAAAATGGGCACAAAAAGTGGTAAAAGGGGATTACAAAGTGGCTGAAAAGTGCAAAAATATTGGTGGAAATTAGGTGGAATGGGATGAAAATTGATATAGACTGGCAAAATGGGTTAACTGTGGTTAAAATGGGCAAAAAGGGGTGTAAAATTGGGTTGATAGAGGTAATAATGGGTGAACTGAGGCAACAATAGGCAGAAAAAGGCTAAAACTGGATTAGAAGTGGCAAAAACAGGCAGAAAAAAGTGATGGAAAGGGTTTAAAAAAGACAAAAATGGGTTTTAAGTGGCAAAAGTGTGATAAAATTGGAAAAAAATGGTGTTAAAAGTGATAAAAAAGGTTAATATTTGGTATAATTGGTGTAAAGTGGCAACAGTGTTATCTAAGAAATATTCTTAGTTTTTTTAAGGCATCTAGTGACCCCTTCTCAGTGTCTCGTGACCTCCAAGGGGTCCCGACCCCAAGGTTGAGAACCACTGCAATAGACAACAAGTGACATAAATATTTTTAAATATTACCCAATTAACTACGCTGCTATATTAATAATGAATGGGTGTTAACTGTTGAATGCTGTTGTTGGACCAGTGATCACAGTAGCTTGTTTCTAGCAGATAGAAGCCAGAAATTCCAAGATGCCAGATGGAAAGGGCTTTCCAAATGCTGCCTGGAGTCAGAATTTTGAGGAACTTCAGTAGCCACAGCTCGGCCAATGGTTAATGTCATTCCCAGCCCTGAAATTTGAATGGAATGGGAATATGTAAGACTAAAGCTCTTGAGAAAAGTAGTTACTCTGGTTAAAATTATTTAAGTAGAAGTAAAAGTACTGGTCTATTAATGTAGTCAGGTTAAAAAAAAAAAATTAAATTTAAAGTCTAAGTACTGAGTACTAGCTACTAAGAAGTTGACAGTAAAATATGATCTTTAATCTTTCTTTCTATGTTAGATAAATTTGTATATTTTTAAATTTAAGACTTTAAAAGTGTCTATTGGTCCACACTACCTATAGCTAAACTCTCCTTTAAAAGTCCTAAACATTTAACAGTATCACAGAGCTACTGTAACTATTGAAAATCTGTGTCGAGGTGGGTCTAATCTGTCAGAGCAGAGCAAAGCAGAACAAGAACAAAGCAGAGTCAACCTCATAGCAAAGCTATGCACAATGCATCCCTTAAAAGGACAAAGGCAGGGACTCTTACTCAGTGGATAACTTCACTCATGGTGCAAATGTGTCAACAGTTTACCACAAACATAACAAAAAAAAATCCCAACAGAGGTCACTGTGCAATAGGCAGCATCCAAACACGACTAAACGCAAATAAAACACATCTAAACGCTCGGCATGATGGGGAATTCCACACACACACATTTGGGACGACTGTGGCTTAGAAGGTAGAGTTGGTTGTCTCTTAATTTGGTGCTTGTGAGTTTGATCCCAGCTCGTATGGGAATCATCCAAACGTATGGGATTATCTAACACTGATGGCCGATTCTCCAGAGCAACCTCTGCCATCAGTGAATGAATGAGGGATTGAATGGGTGACCTGTGATGTAAAAGCATTATAAGCTCAAATGCATTTATTATTTCCATCCCCCCAGATTTGAATCGCAGTGGAGCTAAAGCTTGTCATCATTAGCCAACATTTAATGACAAAGCTTTTAGCCATATCATACTCTCTACTCCTTTTACCCATCATCTGAATGAAATCCTGAATTGTGTCCAAAAAACTCTTTTAGTTGTTAAATGAAAAATAAGTAAATGAAACATTTTAAGAAAAGACTAAAACATAGAACACATTTTCCACAGAGAAATGTTGTTTTTTTCTACCCGCGCAGGGCCTGCTGTGGGGAAAAACTGGCCCCAGCTAATTCACTTCTAACAGAGCAGCTGTGTGACCCTCAATTCAAACACCCGTGCAAGAAAAAGCTGCCAAACAGCTCACCAGCCTGTCAATCATCCCTGTTGATACAAATTAAAGGTGTTCTGTAGGCGTGAGATCTAAATATAGATTCTGTCAGAGCAGAAATAACAAAAACTAACTGATTCCATTAGCTCGGGACTTTAATATACATATTAATGCATATTCAAGGATGTTTTCTTCATTTAGAGAAGCCTTTTAATGTTTTGGGTTGGGCACTTAGATGAAAAAAAAGTTCTTGAACAGGATTGCATTAAATTGTGCAAAGCCTCCATTTAGTCTTTTTTGCCACTTGGGGGCAGCAGAGAAAAAAAATGTAAGTCATGCTAGCATATTATTATCTTTAAAGATGCAATGGTTTGAATTTTCACACCATGTCTAAGGCCACATCCACACGGAGACGAATTCAGGAGTATACGCACAAGTTTTTTTGTCGTATCGGCGTTTCATCCACACAGAAATGGCATTTGGAAGGCCGTAAACGCTACCATTTTGTCTCTGTGTGGACAGCCAACTGCATCTCTCTTGAAACGATTCGGTCACACATAGTGTAGCCCTCTTATGCTGCATGCACTTCGAACCAAAACAACAATGGCGGATTGCGGGGTTGTGTTCGTGCTGCAGAAGCTTCTGAGCTTATTGTGGCTTTTACAGCAAAATCTTATGCTGCTTTATCACCACCGAGAACAGCAGACACCAGATAAATCTGGTGTCTTAAATCTTAAATCCACCATGGGGAACAACCAGAAGGGCAACCAAGAGAAAGTCTGTGGCAGTTTTTTGTAATCTTCTCCTCTCTTTTGGTGCATTTCCATGGCAGCGTTACAGCGCTACTTACAGGCTTGGCATATATACTATAGCATTTTCAGTTGTTGTCAGTGGTTCTGTGCTTACGCTGACATTTCCTGAAATGATCCCATATTTACAGAAAAAAAATTCTAAATGAAACAGAAATATATTGTTTTTTTTATCTCCGTGTGGAAGAGGCCTAAATTGCTTAGAATGGACTAAACCTGTTTTATAGTTGTGGACCCAGAATGAGATGAGGCGCTATGGCAGGAGACTGAGGAGAACCCCACTGCTGACAAAGAGACATAAAAAAGCCAGACTGGAGTTTGCAAAAATGTACCTGAGTAAGCCTCAATCCTTCTGGGAGAACATTTTGTGGATGAGACTAAGGTAGAGCTTCAAAGATGTTTTGGGGTTGTTTTGCTGCCTCTGGCACTGGGTGCCTTGACTGTGTGCAATGAATCATGAAATCTGGAGAATATCAAAAGATTTTGGGCCAAATGTAGGGCCTATTGTCAGAAAGCTGGGTCTGCGTCAGAGGTCATGGGTGTTCCAGCAGGACAATGACCCCAAACATATCTCAAAAAGCACCAAGAAATGTTTGGAGACAAAGCGCCGGAGAGTTGAGTCCAGATCTAAACCCCACTGAACAACTATGGAGAGATCTCAAAACTGCTGTTGCAAGAAGCACCCCTCAAATCTGAGAGACCTGGAGCAGTTTGCAAAAGAAGATTTGTCCAAAATTCCAGTTGAAAGGTGTCAGAAGCTTGTTGATGGTTATAGAAAACGATTGGTTTCAGTTATTTTTTCCAAAGGGTGTGCAACCAAATATTAAGTTGAGGGTGCCAACAATTTTGTCCAGCCCATTTTTTTGAGTTTTGTGTAAAATTATGTCAATTTTGGCTTTTTTCTTCTGATTTTGGTGTTGTTCCAATGCACATAAAGGCAATAAACGTGTACACCCAAAAAAATTGTAATTGCAACAATTTCTGGGAGAAATGGTGTATTTTCTGGAAAAAAATTCCAGGGGTGCCAATACTTTCTTCCTTGACTGAATATGTTTATGGCCGTCTTATACTGCCATTCTGTTGCTGTATCTCATTTATGTTTTGTACTGCTTCTTTGGTTGACCATTGGCTGTACAATCTGTCACCCAGATGCCCCCCGTTTATCTCAACCATGCTTCATTTGAAGTATATTGTTATTGGGGTTGGTGTACTATAGTAGCAGGGAATCCCTAACTCACTCCCACTCGACGTCATCTCTTCTATTGTTTGGACTGGGATTCCCATGGTAACAGAGGTTACATACTTTGCATTTGAGAGCAATTCAATTAATTTGAAGCAGTTAAATCACGGCATTAATTCCAAGCCATTTTTACATTCTTGTTACATAAAGTACCCCAAAATTCTCTCCCTTAAAAAAATATGCTGTCCAGAAGTCAAAAAATCAAATGAATTTGGTTTATGCTGAATTTTAAAGATGCACACTAAAACAAAAACCTACAGGGCAAATTTAGATGTTTGCAAAGCTGGACTCTGCATTTTAATCTTAACTCTCCCTAGCTAAATAATAAAAACAATTGTTCAGTTACTTTAAACAGCAGCAGATTTGTCAGCAGAAGTCTTCTTTTCTGAGATCCTTTAAAACAGGGGTTCTCAACCTTGGGGTTGGGACCCCATTGGGGTTTGCGAGACATTGAGAGGTGTTCTCCAGATGCCTTCCAAAAACTAAGAACATTTTTGAATTACACTATTGCCACTTAAAGTAAATTTGCCCATTTTTGACCCGTTTTCATCACTTTTTTCCCACCAGTTTTACCAACTGTAACACATTTTTGCAGCTTAAAACCCATTTTTGACCATTTTAAACCCTTTCCACCACTTTTTTTCTACCTGTTTTTGCCACTTCTAAACCAAATCTTGCCACTCTCTTCCTTTTGTTGGCTCTGTTGTCTCATTATTGCCATTATTAACCCCTTATACCACTTTTTAAGCCACATTTCTTAATTTGATATGCCCATTTTTGCCATTTTATGACTTTTTTCATGCTTAGCTAACTCTTCTTTGCCAGTTTAAATCAATTTTCATCGAATTCCACCAAATTTCCACCTATTTTTGCCACTTTAAAGACATTTCAGCCACTTTTGAATCCCCTTTAACTACTTAATATACCCTTTTTTTACCTCTTAAACCTATTTTTAGTTATTTTGCCACTTTTATCTAGTTTTTTGGCATTTCTAACCCATTTCTGCTACTTTTACAAGCTAATTTCACCACCTGTCCCACCATTTTTTGCCATTATGACCACATTTTAGCTATTTTTAACATATTTTTATTCTGTTTTTAACAAAAGATCATTTTTACTTATTGGACAAATGAATTAAAATGTGTTTCTTTGAGAACAGTGGTTATTAGTTAGGTTTAATATAAAATACCATAGTTTAACTTTACAATTGACCATGATTTTGCTGGTCCCCAGTTTGGCTGGGGCCCAGAAATCTCTCCCATTTCCCCCCCTAATGGGCAGCCTTGTCTGTACACTATTCTTGAATGTGCATGGCTGTTCAACCACCTTCAGGTACAGTGGGGGTCTCTGGTCTCTGGCACCTTTATTTTGGGGGTTGCGGGCTGAAAAGGTTGAGAACCAGTGCTTCAAAAGACCATCCCCATTACTGAAAACTTCTTGTTCTGTATTCTCTGCTTTAGAAATACCAAACATCCAGTGTGTTGGGAAAGCAGCAGTGGCTTACTGGTTGATTATTGTTCAGACATGTCATGACAGTTGGTGAATATACTGGCTCAAAGAACACAGCGCACACTTCAACTAACAATATTCGACTGGAGACACCCATGCAACATTATTAATACAGACATTTGTATGTAACTCTGTGTATCTTCATCAGAACAATTTCTCTGTTCTTCTCTTTTCTCGTTTTCATTTTATCCATGATCATGCTTGTTGTTGCTAGGCAACAAATTACTCCAGGACATATTTATCATATATATTAATAGATACATATCTGTCAAATCCAATGCACATAGGGTCAGGAGAGTGGGAGTTTGTTCATACAATAGAGATACAGATGTACAGCAATGAGCATCACTTGTGACTGAATAGAAAGCCTTATTTTAAAAAGTCTCCCTATCCCATTGTTATCCTACCTCTCCCATTGTCTTTATAGCAAGTTACAAAGTGCATAACTTTAAAAAAAAGTTTAGTATTATCCATTTGCCTTGGACTGAATTATCTTTTAACTTGTCTGACTGAATTCAAGAGGGTCTGACTAACTAGAATTTGTGAGGAAAGCTCTTTCTGCCCATTTCCAGCACTTATGCTAAGGTAAACTAGTTATCATCTCACGCCAGCTTCATATTAAGACAAAGACATACATTGTAAGGAGTCAATCTTCTCGTTTTACTCTCCCTAAGAGAGTGGACAAGCATATCTCTCAAAATTTTAAACCGTGCTTCACTAAAGATGAAAAAGGATGAATCAAAAACATCTTTTATGAGCATGGTCTTGGCTCTCAGTCGATATGTTTGATTCTTTTATAAGAGAAGAACTCAGAACTTTTCCTTGGGCTGAACTCCAGGCCCTGAAACCTGTGAAACTGAACAGATTGCCATCATAACAGAGTTTAACAGCCTGTGCAGCTCCCCGGCACAGTCAAAAATCGCTGAATGTTAACATTAGCCCCGTGTCGTCACTAGCCATCTGTTACAGTGGCGATGGACATGAAGTAAAGAGGCTCATTAGCATGTGAGCTGTGCAGGGAAGATGATAAATCCTGTCTTCTTATCTTCCTCAAATTATTTACTGCACCCCAGATGCTCATCAACCTTTGGTTACCATGCTAGCATTAATAAACAGCAGTATGATTTTATCATACTTGATACAAGACCACTTTTAATGTAAGACAAGTGAAGCTTGCTGCTTTTGCACAGCCTACACTGTTATTGTGTGAAAGCCAGGCTGTCTGTGCGATGAAGAAATCCTGCTGCCAAGTTCCTTTGATACAAAGAAGTGTCGGCAGAAGTATCAAAATTTTCTCAATTAATAAAAGTAGCAAAATTCTACTGTGGACATGCTCTAATAAAAAAATCTGCATTTAAACCATTTTAAAGCACAAGTAAAAGCAGTCATCATGCAACAAATAGTCTTTTACTGTTAAGTGTGATGTCTTCATTGATTTTAAAGCTGCATGAGTGTGAATGTGGCATTTTTCTGCTCTAGATGCTTGAAGATTTAGTGTGGAGTGATTTGATCAACAGTGAGGCATCATAGTCTTTAAAATAATGAACGACATTTAGTTTTAACTGCTCAGTATAAGGTTTGGTGGTTATAAGTATTCAGTTGCTGGGCAGTGAACGTGCTATGGTGGGCCAAGTCTTCTTGGATGCCAGGGTATAACAAGCAAGGCCTTTACCTTTGACTTAAGCCCTCCAACACCAGTCTGTTTATCTTTGAGTCAGAGTGGATGTCTGTGTTAAGTTTGTGGACACCTCAAAATCTGTGGCAGCAGTAAGTATAGTTATGTAATTGAGTGACAGTGTGTGCTTTAAACCAATGGTGTCCAAACTTTTTCCACTAAGGGCCACATACAGAAATATATAGGATGTTGGGGCCCCTTTAATATCCACAGGACAAGGTATATGACATTGATTAAGTCAGAAGCAGAATAAAGGAGAAGCTGGGGTAGAGGAAGGTTGCAAGAGCAGCTTGCAGAGAGCGCGGCAGAACGTGGTCAGGCAAGAGCAGTTTAAATAAGGCAGCATGAGAGCAATTGGCCAATAGCATGCTTAGAGCAAACCAGCTGGCCATCAGCTGATGAGAGCTTGTGCTAGATCAGCTGATCAGGGCAGAGCTTGACTCTGTGGTCTGCCTGAACTAACGCTAAAAGCTCGATGTAATGGCTGACAAGGCAAATAGAGCATCATTTCCAGGTTTTTGGGAGTACCAGTCAGATTAGAGTTATTTGAGTTGAGTCAGTCAACTCAACTATATATATATATATATATATATATATATATATATATATATAATTCGATTGCCAATGTTGTTACCATGTACAGCGTTGTCTCAGTTTAGTCACAAAAAAACGTCAATACATTTCTCCTGCTGAGATGTTTGTTTACAATATTTGCATGGTAGCACCGTCTAGTGCTGAAACTATGAAGTACAGTACAGTCAAGTACAAGCTTCATGTTCAAATGTGGGCCATATTTCTTTTTATTTTTAGAGTTTGCTGTGGGCCATTAAAAATTGGACTGCTTGCTGCATTTGGCCTCTGGGCCAAAGGGGGGGAACCTGCATGTCTAAAACCCCTTTAGACCATTGGGGACTAGTGCTGCATTCATGTGATGTTTCAAACTGAGAAAATTCTGATGAAGTTTTTTTTTTATCAACTCTGCTGAATTTTGGGGGTTTTGTACGATTTATATTAAAGTATCAGTCTGTTAAAATACATGTCTAGAGTGCCCTGAATTTGTTAAAAATGTAGTAAAAAATGTATAGTGTTACAGAACTCATCTGGAAGGAAAGCAGCTTTACAACTGGACCATCCAAGGAGCACTTGAATGCACCACTAGCCTCCACCTATCACACCACACCTGCATGGATCACAGCCTGGTCAGTTAGCTGCTACATGCTAATCTGCATGCATCTGAGCTAAAACTGCCACAGATGGACTATTCGAGTAAGTTATGGACTTCTTTTGAAGCTACCTTTACTAATTCTTTGCTAAACTCAATGTAGTTTGTCAGGGACAACAATAATAAGAGTGCTTTTGTTTGCTGCTTCTTCTTGCACCTAGCCACATAATAGTCAGTTTCAGTCAGCAGTCTTGTTTTTGAAACATTTAAAAAGGGATAAAAATGGTTGAAAAGCACTCTTATGTTGATTTTATATGGAGTACCTTTGCAAAGTAGTTCTTAGATTTTTCTATCCTAATAGAAACTTATGTCTCTTACCTTGCCAATGGAAACGATCATTAGAAAATAAAGATGCAGCTTTAAGGGCTCCTGGAGGTCATGAAAACAGAGAAGAAGCCAAATGTGTCAACGTCACTGGATTCATACCAAACAGAGAAAAAAGGTAGAATTTAAACCAGTGCAAGTCCATTTTGTGCCACTAGAGGGCAGTGTGACTTAAGGCTGTTTTGCAAGGTGCCTGTTGGTGGATTTTCCTCTGACATTTAGAAATGTTGTCACAGTTTATAGTCACTTAAAACACAGAGATCATCAATACTGAAACAAGAACATTTAAAATGCTCCATCTGCATTGTATACATCCTCATATAATGTCCTTGCTGCACAATGCCAGTGTTCACTTCAGTGTTTTATTTTGGGGTCAGTGAGTCACACTGTGGCTCATGAGGAATAATCTGAGGTCAGACGGCTGTGAAGTTTAATTGGCCAAACCAAGGTCAATGCTAGGAAGGCGGCAGCCAGGAGGCGAAAGGAGAAACTGATGGATTCAGCTACGGCTGATTGATTTGAGAACATATCAAATAACTGCTGGAGGCTGGGGGATTTGGACACAAATTTTGGCTAAAAAATCCAGTGCTTTTAGTAGCATTTTTAATCTGTACTTATATTGTCTTAAAAATAAGTTAAAAATTTTGCTGTTGAATGTTTCAGTTTAACAAAGACATGAGAAGCCTTCCTCCTTCTCTCTCACATGTAGCACAGACTGAGTACCACTGATTCAAAAGATGGATCATAGCAATACATTATTAGATGTTTTTTTTCTCATTGGCTGTCACAAAACTATCATGGTTAAAGGTTAATATGCAGGAGTTCAGGGTTGAAATGGCTTAATTAACAGAAAGGTCAGTAACAGCTCATGCTGGATATTGACAAAACTTGACAAATGAGAGGTTTTCACAGTCAGTTTTCCCAAATTTGACCTGTCTGCCCATCTGATTTGTAGTGAATAAGCCACCTTGAGCGTTAAACTGTTTCGCCTTTTCCTTCAATTGAACCATTTCGCAATGAAACTGCTCCCTAAGAGAGATCGTTGATGGATTTTTATGCCTCAGGTGTTAACAGAACAAGAAGTTCTTTTAGATGTTCCTATTTGTAACTTTCTGACGTGACCATGCTATTACAGTTCAGCCAAACATTCATGATCATTCAAAGGAGAGAGAGAGAGAAAGAGTTGTGTAACTGATTGAATTAGAGAACAAAAAGCAGCGGTGCTTAAATGTAGTCAATGAAACTGAAGATTTTGTTATCAAAAGTGCGCACAGTTTTGTAAAAAGTAGCAAAAGGTCAAGGATGCTTTATTGTTTCCCAAAAGAAAACTTGTCCTGGATTTAAAAGAATCGCCTAATAAAAAGGATGACCTCAATTTAAGAGAAATCCCTTGCTCTGCTTTGAGCAATAAATCTTTTTTTCTTTTGCTCTACTTTAAAAAACACCAAAGATACAGAAAACTTGACTGAAATGCCTATTTCACAGTGTCTCAAGGTGAAATATGAAATGCATAGCACACTGTTTATTGTCTTATTAACTCAAGAATATGAAATCTTCACTTTAAAGGATTTTCCTGCAGTAATAAACAGCATGTAGCATCAAGCTAATAGCCTCCATTAGCACTGTTAGTGTTCATCACTGAAAACAGCAGGCACCTTCAGTTTTTCCCACATACATTGGCCTTTATCAACACTAATTTAGCATTGCATGAGGCCTTCACTGTGTGTGGCCTGTTGATAGGAGAAGCCACATATAGTTCAGTAATGATATCTTCTACATTATTGGTTGTTTCGTAGATTCAGCACAGTTGTATTGTTGCATTGCCTCGGGCCAGAACATAAACAATAAAATTAGGAGGTTTACAACATTATTTGATGCTTGGCTGCTCTGTTATGGGAAAAATAATCATGATTATTTTGACTGATGTTGAGATCACTGTTCAATCTTGGGGCGTGTACCATGGATCCCTCTGCTCCTCACTTAAATTAAAGTGAGAGCTGGGAGGAATAGCTCTTTAATGCCCTCATCTCTTTGACAGCATATTATGCTTTTAAAGAGGGGAAGATGCGCTCCCTTTACCAAACATGGAATATCCTATGGTCAAAACACAGCACAGTAATCGACACACTAAACTGAATACAATTCTTGTTAAATTCAAATGGAGTTTGTTGAGCTGCAGAAAAAAACGAGTAGATGTTGAGTTAAATGTTACAGTTGGACAGCCAGCCGTTTCAGAAGCTGAATAAAAAGAGTGTGACAGATAAGCCAGGCCTGAGCAGCTCTGTAATGTCTCTGACGTGTGAAAGCTTTTTTCTTTATCAGTAGGCCTAATAAACTCTGTGATGCATGGAGCCTCTCCAGGTGCTAATACCAGAGGTTAGAGAGAGCTGAAAAGGAGAAAGTATATGTATGAATACATGGGTATAAAGACCGAAGAGGTCCTTTATAAAGTTTTAAATCCTGCTAATCTTGCCCTATAGAAAGTGTCTTACACTGTGGGAAATAACCTCTCCCCATACTCCCTATTGTTGGAGTGAGAAGACTTAAAACTAGGTCAGTAGCCTGTTGGCTTACTTTTGCCAAGAGTGTTTTCACTGTTAGTTGGTTCCATTTGTTACAGAGAAGTATTAGAACTAGGCATAAGAAGGAAAAAAGGGAAGTTTTTTCATAATTTACTTAGAAATTGTCAAAATGATGAATATTTTATAAAAGTGGAGTGAAGTGGAGAAAAAAGTGAAATACTGAGAATAATGTTGAAATAATATTTTGGAGTTGAATTTATCCATTTATCCTTGAAATTTTGACTCATTGAGATACCTCTTTTTCTCATCATGTTTTTTTCTGTCCTCAAATTGAACCCATGTAGCAGCAGAGTCATCTTACAGAAAAGGCTTAGCATTCAAGTTGTAGTTGCATTAGGAATGCACAGTATTGGGTTGTTGCTGATATTCACACTAGGGCTGGGCAATCAATTGCAAATTAGATTAAATCGCAACATGGCCTGCTGCAGCAGAGATGTTATACATAAAGTTACATAGCATGCAATCATTCTGGTAGCATATTATTAGAATAGTGAAAAAAACATTCCGTATTTCTTCATTTTTGTACGTTTTTCCTGTTAAATATGAGAATTATGTAAAAACAAGAAGTAGAAAGATTACAAATGTAGCTGCAGCTTAGTCAACATTTAGAAAAACAAAGCTTCTTCTTCTCTGTCTTTGAGTGTGTGCTAATGCTAATCTGACACAGCCTAATCTTGACCATTAAGTGTTTTTGTAATTGTTTTGTTTCATCTCTCTCTTCAGAATTTGTATGTGTCTTCTGAAGGTACATGATGTATGTTTTCATTGTTATGTTTTTGTTTGTTTGTTTGTTTGTTTGTTTTTTTTACATGTTCGAAATAAACTTCACTAACTAACTAACACATACATCTGGAAAACCACTGATAGACAGCATTTGGTAAAGGGCAGAGTCTTTGAAAAACAACTTGGAGGGTGATTGGATGAACGTTCTGTCTGTTACATCTTTACGGGCCAATTAGAGCAACAAAACACGTGACGTCGTAGCCCCAAAACCGAGTGGAGCCGCTACCGACAAGTAAACTCCAAAGATAGCTGCACAGCAACTGTGGACATGTCAGTACACAACTTTTGTCATTTTTGAACAGGAAACAATGCAGTGCTGTTCTTTGTTCTTCTTTTAACGAAGAAATATCATCAAGTTCTGATAAAACTGGCGCTTTAGCAGCATCCACGCTAATGTCTTCCGCCATAACGGCATCGGCCTCTTGTTGCTGCTTGCAACAAGAGGCAACTCCACCGCGCCCTAAAGTATTGCCCCTTTTTGCTGATTGGTCCTGTCACTGTCTAACCGAGCCCAAACAATTCAAACGGGAGCTTTATAAGATGGATTAGCCAGCGAGAAACATGGAAATGCTTGCTTTGCAAGGTTAGGGTAATGGCACACAAGAAGAAAGAGCAACCCACTAGGGAAGTGATGCAATACGCTCACCGTACGTCAGCATGTCAGCCATATCCGTGGATGGGGACCTGAGGGAGACCAAACTGAAGTGGAGATAACACAAGTTTTGAGTTTATTTCAAAAGCCATACATATTTATGATTTGTCATGGTTCCAGGTTCGAACCATGGTACCTAAGAATTCCTCTGAGAGGTATGAATGATTGCTTGTTTTTGTTGGAAAATACATGAGATGAGGAATCTTAAGAAATAATTGCATATTAAATCGCAATCGTTCCGCCCTAATTCAAACTCATTTAAGCAGATACCAATGAATACATGCTTTTTTTAATTGTGAAAAACGGCAGGTGTCTCCTGTGCAAAGAGTGGCTGGTTCATATAGTGCTGGGAGTACTGCTGGTACCCCCAGCCACTTTAATAGGTACACCTGCTCAATTGCTTGTTAGCACAAATAGCTAATTAGCCAATCACATGGCAGCAAGTCAGTGCATTTAGGCATATAGACGTGGTCAAGACGACTTGCTGAAGTTCTAACAAGCATCAGAATGGGAAAGACAGGGGATTTAAGTGTCTTTGAACATGGCATGGTTGTTTGTGCCAGACAGGCTGGTTTGAGTATTTCAGAAACTGCTGATCCACTGGGATTTTTACGCACAACCATTTCTAGGGTTTGCAGAGAATGGTCTGAAAAGGGGAAATATCCAGTGAGTGGCAGTTGTGTGGATGAAAATGCCTTGTTGATGTCAGAGGAGAATGTGCTTACTGGTTTGAGATGATAAAATGACAACAGTAACTCAAACAAGCGATGGAACGGGAGATTGGCATCATGGATGTGCAGCTGACAAATCTGCAGCAATTGCATGATGCTATCATGTCAGTATGAACCAAAATCTCTGAGAAATGTTTCCAACACCTTGTTTAAACTATGCCATGAAGATTTAAGGCAGTTCTGAAGGCAAAAAGGGTCCAGCTTGTTACAAGTAAGGTGTACCTAATAAAGTGGCCAGTTAGTGTTTATGGGAAATGCATCTACTGGACACCATAAGATCACTTGTTCTCCTGGTTTCTTTATGTTTAAATGCCACTTGGATGAACAAAAGACAAGCCAGTCTAGATTAACTGTTGCCATAGGTCCTTTTGGTCCTTTACGTGGCTAAAAACTGAAGTCTGTTGACTCTGACCTTTATGAAAAAGTCATCCAACACGTCACATCTTTCAGAAAAATTCAACAATGCTGTGGAAACAGTAAGTGAGGCATGTTCACATAGCATTGTAATCAGGATCCTTATTAAGGTGCCACAGTAGCTGTCCATGGTGCTGAAATGGTAGGCTCTTGTTCCAATGTAACACAGTTCACCAAAACAAATTTGTTGTGGCTTTATTTAAAAGAATAATGGATTATTTGCCCAAGTTATTAATAAAAATGTTTTTGCTATCATAAACAGCAGATAATTGGTAGCATTTTTCTTGGTTTACAAACGCAAAAACGAATACTTTTACTGTTTATCTTGCTGCCTCCTTGACATGGCCTTCTTCCTAATTGTCCTTTTAACACAGAAACCCAGTGAATTGATCTCAAAGGGCCGCTGTGTCACCATCAGTCCAATCCCTCCTAGCAGAATGAGAATATCCGACTAACGATGCCAAGTGAAACTGGGTTGACTGATTTAACTTATGAATGACACCATTTTTCACATAGTAAAATCAGAACAGAAAGTGTGTGTGCCAGACGTGTGTTTACTCTGAGGAGAAAGGCAGACGGACAGACACGCTGGGTGCACAAGCTCGAGACAAGGCTTTTACTTTCTTTTTGTAGTTTTTCCACTATATTTTACAGCAGAATGTATGCATTTTTAATGATTTTGGACTTGCAACTTTTGAGACAGCTAAAACTTGGATCCTAAAGAAGAAGTGTTTGATTTCTGCATGAGCTTTTTGCTTCAAATTTTGATGTTTTGACTTGCGAGGTGTCACAATGATGGACCCAGAGCTCAGGTATCCAGAGGTGAGGTCTCACTTTGCTGTTATTTTTAGCAACTGTCACACTGCTTTTTTGATGGAAGGTGTTGACGTATATTTATGACATGTGGGCCTGGAGTTGTGGCAGGATATTATAAACAAACATCATAAAGTTCTTTTAAAGCTGGAGAATCAATGAAGAAGAGTGACGTGTGTGTGTTTTATCATAAAGTCCCAGGGGTGTATGCTGCCTCCTGGGAGAGTGGAGGCTCTGAGAAACAGAAACACATCCTCTGGGACTCAAAGTGTGTCAGAGAAAATGATGAATGGGCTGCAGGGTGTGCTCATGTGAGATTTGGGGTTGGGATGCTGAGGTGGTGCATAGTTTAGCCAGTGGAAAGACAGGAAATACTCTTCTCCACAAGCTTTGTTTGATGGATTATCAGAGCCATAATGAAGTCAATATGGAGCAAAGAAAACCTAAAAAACCTGAGGTATGTTTCAGAAGACTGGCTGGAATTTTGGGCTTTTCAATAAGAACATTTATAGTGAGGCTTTGATAGTGAGTCACCTGTACTCATGGTTGTGTTCACATCTCCAAATTAATGAGACTTTGGGGTCAAGTGTACTTGGATCTGGGCTTTTGTCCCTAATGTAAAACCATTCTAAATCTGAACTACAGCTATACAAATTTTTATTTTTTGATGCTAAGTTTTAAAACATTTGTTGAATGAGCCATAGCATCCAAAAATACTAGAGCTGAAAGACACTACATTGATTTTAAATCATTTTTTGAAAAGCTAACCTAAAAAAAAAGCACAATTTATCCTGGGGCTTCTCCGTTATAGCATCAATTACGATGCCTGTTATTATGATTGCAATTGAAATCACAATCAAATGTATTTTTTAATAGATTTTCTAACATCTTTATCCATCCATTATCCCTCCAGCAAGTCCTGCCTGTAACCTGGGGTCTCCTCCCAGTTGAGTACACCTGGAAGACCTCCACAGGGGGGGCATCCAGGAGGCATCCTAATTAGTTGCCCAGATGACCTCAACTGGCACCTTTTGATTCGAAGGAATGACTCTTTTTTAACCTGACACGCCAGATGGATTTGTTTCACACATTCATCTGGTAAACCTCCCATTGACAGCGGTTGGGAAAGGGCAGAGCCGTTGAAAAAAAAACTCAGAGGGTGATTGGATGAATGTTCTGTCTGTCACATCTCTATGGGCCAATCAGAGCAACAAAACACATGACGTCGTAGCTCCAAACAAAGCTACCGACGAGTAAACTCCATACAGAGCTGCATAACGGGGACCATGGCGACTGCATACATGTCAGTATATGGCTTTTGACGTTTTTGAAAAGAAAACAACTCAGTGTTGTTCCTTGTTCTTTTTTTAACGAAGAAATGTTGTCAAGTTCTGATAAAACTGGTGCTTTAGCAGCATCCAATGTCTTCCGCCATAATTCAAACTGGCCTCTCGTTGCTGCTTGCTTACGTCACGACTCTGCCGCGCCCAAAAGTACTGCCCCTTGACGCTGATTGGTCCTATCGCCAAACTGTTAAGATGGGAGCTTTTGCAAGATGGATTCTCCAGTAAGAAACATGGAAATTGACTAATCCATCTGCTTTGCAGTGTTAATTTCATCGACTAAAACTATGACTAAAACTATTTGTCGACAGCCTTTTTTTCCATGACAAAAACTAGACTAAAACTAACAAAAATAGATCTGTGATGAGTGAAACTGACAAAAACTAAGTTTAGTTTTTTGTCATAATGACTAAAACTAGACTAAAATGTAATTAAGTTTTCGTTGGACATTCAAAATCTTTGATATTTCTCCACTGTGGGTAAATCTGTCAAAATGCAATGCATCTGTAACTCTTCTGCCTCTCAGCTGTAGAAAGCAGGGACCCCGGGTTTGGGAGGGTGTAGAGAACACATTACCATTATTTTGGTACTAAATTTAGGCAAGAAAATAAATGCAGGGACTAAAAGTAAAGACTAAAACTAGACTAAAATGTTTTGAGTTTTTGTCAACTAAAACTTAAAAGGATAGAAATGACTAAATGGGACTAAAACTAAAATGCATTTCATTTAAAAACTAAAATTAAAATAGCTGTCAAAATTAACACTGCTGCTTTGCAAGGTTGACTCTTCTTCAAGTTTCATCCAGATGTCCCAGCTCCTTACCCTGTCTCTAAGCCCAGACACCCTCCTGAGGAAGTTCATTTCGACCACTTGAACTCGGTATCTCATTCTTCTGACCACTCCCCAGAGCTCATGATTAAATGCATTTCTTGTGTTGCCTTTAGAGGCAGCCACAACCATGTGACGTGTAAAGTTATTTTGCACAGTTTCAGGTTTGAGTCATTTTACATTTTTGTTCACCAACAGCTGCCTCTCTGTTATCTTCTTTAGCCCTCTCTCTTTTCAGTCTAACAGAGTACGTACTCTGTCTCCCTCTGCTTCTCACTTAAATTAAGAGAGAACTGTTCTGGTGGGAGGGAAAGCACACATTGTGCTGCACAGGAAGGGAGAGTGTGCTTCATTTACCAAAACTTATGGACATAGCAATAACTTAATCTCGATTATCTTCTTCTGATAACTGTGGGACACCAACTGAAAATGAAACTAATTTCCGAGCAATTGTACAATGCCTTTTAAAACTGTAGTTGTAGAAATTGACTTCAATATGCTGTATTAATCAAGTCAAAAGAGCACAGACTTAATGGGCCAGCTGTATCTTCCTTCCTTTATTAAGGGTTGTTGTGTCTGTCCCAGAGAAGAAGAAAAGCACTCTTCTTTAGTGTTTTGGAAACTTTAACCTGCTCTTATCAACACTTCTGGGCCCATTAACCCACTTAGGAACCCTTCTTATCTAAAAACACTTCTCCAACAAACCTCAGTGGTTCCAGACTTGAGCCCTGTGGGTGTCCAACCTGTCTGCAGGTTAATTACATTCACCTGAGGTCCCAGGTGTACAACAGTCCCTGATTAGACAGCAGAAGTGGAACCCAGGAGAGTTTAGAGATCTGAGAAGCTGGATTTTCAACTGCTAACTTGTACAAGGCAGTGTCGCTGCTTGTGGTGTGGTGCTTGTTGAAGTTTTACCTAAAAATAGAATAATTGCAGGTAGTTGCTTTCCAACCTTCATTTTTGTGCTGATGGCTAGACAAATTTTTGTAACAGTCTTGGTCTCAGTAAAACTGGTATTTCAAGGTTGTGGAAAGAAACATCCTAAGGTTGCCTGATTTTTTTTGCAGAGGCCAAGGAGCTCTAGACATTTTAATATTTTATAAGAAAAAAAAGTACAGGTAGTACAAACCAAAAAAAACCCCAACAGTATAATTGTTTAATACATTTTGCCATGCAATAAACCAGATACAAGCTGCAAAGAAACATGCAATTTTACACCCAGAAGGCAGAGGCAAGAAGGCTCAAAAACACATGCAAAGGTTAGAAACATGCATGAATGCAAACACTGCAAGCATAACAGCAGCTCTGTGGTCTGCAGGCTGTGGAGAAGGTTTCAGCCTCGGGGACATTAGTGAACTTCCCAAACAGCAGCAGAGGTCAGAGAGAGATCATTTGCACGTGCTCTCTGATTCCACCTGTTTAATATTTAATGCAAGAGGGAAGATAGTCCAAGCCCCGAGCTTTGAGGATCTCTTCCTCTTCTTCTTCTGTTTCCATTGTCTTCATCTTTATATCCTTTCACCCTATTGCTCGTTATGCTTCCCCTCTGCTTTGCTGTGAATTCTCTATCTTCCCTCGCTCACTGAGCACTGACCTCAGGCCTCTCCTCACAACTCCATTCAAGCACTAACGCTGCACATTTAGTTTCCATCAAACCTGCACACATGCTCATCTTTCTGAACGTCTGTTAGTTTTTGCTCTTTCTTTAACCACTGAAGCTGGACTCTAGGATCTAGGCTCTTAAAGATATACTAGGGACTTAAATGCAGGTCGAGTTAAGAAAAGATAAAAACATCTACTTAACCCATATTCAAGTTAAAGATTAATTTTAGCTGTCTGGCCAGTGAAACCAAGGCTTTCAAGTTGTGAACAGCTTATAGGAGTTTCTTTCTTAGTCTAGATTTGACATCATGAAAATTGCTTTCTGTAACTGTATGATGAACATTTCTCCTTGCTTAAATATGGTTGCCCTGGCTTTAAATTTGGTATCCAGAGTCCCCACTAAACCCAAATCTGTAAAGTGGTGTTTTTCCCCCTAAAAAGGCTTTAATTTTTGACCCACCTAATCCAGTGTTGCTCAACCAAAGAGCCAAATTGTTGTAAAATACTTTTGCAAGAGCCACAATTTAAGTGGTGAAAAGTGGCAAAAATGGGTAAGCGTGAAAAAGAAAAGTTAAAGGTGGCAAAAATTGTCAAAATGCAGCAAAAATGGGTGAAAAGGGGTGAAAATGGGGAAGTCAAGATTGGCAAAAATGTGCATAAAAATAGGAAGCAAGTGGTATGTAATGGCAAAAGGTAGCTTAAATGGGCAAAATGTGGCAAAAAAATTTGAAGAAGGGTAAAAATGGGCAAAAAATAGGAAAAAGGGGGTATTTAATTGAAAAAGTAGCTTATTTGGATCAAAAAGTGGCAAAAAATGGTAAAAAAAAGGGCAAAAATGAGACAAAAGTGGCAAAAATTGAGAAAAAGTGTCAAAAAGAAGTTGCAAAAATGGGCAAAAAATAGGAAAAAATTGGGTATTTAATAGCAAAAGATAGCTTAAATGGGCAAAAAGTGGCAAAAACAGTGAAAAGGGGCCAATAGGGTAAAAGTGTCAAATAAAAAGTTGCCAAACGGCCAAAAAAATAGGAAAAAGTAGGTATGTAATGGCAAAAGATAGCCTAAATGGGTGAAAAGTTGCATAAATGGTGAAAATGGCAAAAAGTTTTTCCTTTTTAAGGTTTTCGAGGGGAATAATATTTAAAATTAAGACATAAAAGAGCCACAAATAATTACAAAAGAGCCACATGTGGCCCAAGAGCCACACATTGAGTAACATTGACCTAATCTGTGTTTGCCTGTCAAAATATCAACATGAACCTTTTTGGACTGCTGCTAGCAATTCTGTCATCAAGAAAAGCACCACTTGGTGATGCTTGCACTTGTTCGATGTGCTAACACTTAGCAAAGTTGTGGTCGACTCCTTCCTTTGTAAACATTGCATTGACAGTGCTGCATTGTTAAACCTCCCTGTCCTAAAGAAAACACATGCATGCATACAAACTCTATGATGTTTGCAATTGACTGGGCCCCTGAAGAATAATTTGAGCTTTCGAAAAAGCCTGCCAGCAAGCAATGCTTTCTCACGATATGTGCCTTTAAGTCTCACACCACTTCAACCCCCTGACACCTGAGCTTTGGTTTGGAATGCATTTTTATTTTCTGCTATTTATTTATGAACCCCTGATAAGTTTAAAACCTTAGACTTGTACAGGATATAGTTTTCATAAAACTTCCACTAAAACTTCTGAAGATCCTGGAAAATTTCCTTTAAAATAATGAGACACAAAATGTCCCCAAATATTCTCCAAACATTGCAGTAGTTTTCTTTTTTTTAACTCTGAAAAAAGCCTAAATATTTGCATAAAGTTTTAACCAGATTGCCTATTAAAATTATGGAGATTTAAATTCACACAAATTTACAAACAAGTTTTCCCCAAATCCTATAAAATATTATGGAAAATTTAAAAACATTTTCCCTGAAAATTTCAGGAAAATTCTGTAAAATTTTGAAGGAAATTCTCCATCCAAATTTCCAATCAAATTCCCCAAAAATTTACAAATAAAGGCCTCAAATTCTCATTGAAATACAAATAAATAAATAAATAAATAAATAACTGCCCCGTCAAAAAGAAACTTTAAATCAAACTTTTCTAAATATACAAACATATTCCCAAAAACTTCAGGAAATTCCTGAAAATTTCAAAGCAAATTCTTTTTTAGTCTATTTTATTGTATTTTATTTTTTTGTATTCTGTTGAGTATTGTGGAAAATTAAGTGGTAAATAATGCTTGATTTATTCTATATTCATAAAAAACATACTGCTCGCTGCTAAAGTGAAAGCTAATTTAGATTCTTAGGTATTAGTTTCCCCACATATTGTCTGAAAAGTAGTAGTGATCCTCATATTTTCCCCAAGAACTGTGGGCCTAAGTTGAAAATTAATTCAGAATTATTGAAGTTATGAATGCAAGACTTTTATTGCAAGTGCCCATATTTATGCCTATAAAAACTCATCGTATTCATTTGGGATAACTTCCTGATTTTTCTTATTGCACCATATATCTAGGAAAGGAAAGATTTCACTGAAACTTGTTTCCAATGTCTTTCAGCCCTGCTGCAAAGTTTGGTCACCCCTGGTTGGTAATCTATGTCACGGTAGAGTGAAAGATAAGTGGTAGCCAGTATCAGAGACACTTTTTCTATCAGAGTAACACTATTTTAATCAACTTGTCAATCAAGTTTGTCATCATTCATTTTTTCTTTATTTTCACTATTAAGGCCATTGTTCTTAAGTGATTAATGGCGGATTGAGGATGTGATTGATGAATTTCAGACAGCAGGAATGATGAAATATGGCTCTATTTTCAGCTGTGTTATTAAGATCCACTCTAAATTAAATTCCATGTATTTCCATCACCTTTAGTTATATCAGTGCCCTTTTTCATCTCTCGTGTTTGTTTCTTATAGACTCACAAAGGACAATATCTGCAGGCTGGTTTGTCTTTTGCCATCTTTTCCATCTTCATTTGCGTGTTATTATATTCATACATGATAATAAGCTCAGTGAGTCTTCGTTGGAGGTTATTGGTGTCTTCAGGGCGTTCTCTGTGACACCTATCAGTTTGCATTCAGTCACTTGGTGGAAGGAAAAGGCCGCCTGGTTCCTGATCTGCTTGATTGTCTTGCTTCGTTCCCCTCTGAAGGGATTTCTCACTGAGGCCTCGGCCTGGTTCATTCTCCGATGACATGCCGAGCTTTAATCCTATCATTTTATATCCAAGGGGTGTATTCTAATACCAGATATCACACAGGAGCTCTTATAATCCCTAAAGTGATACTGTAGGAGGAGAAGGGTGACATCATCAGAGGTAAAAATACCACAAAGTGCGAGACACAGGCACACTGTAAAGCCCTGCGGGGATATTACACTGCTGTACAAATACAGAATACAGTACCAACAGTTATCCCAGAGACACTGCCTAAGATACATTATTGTAATTTTTTGTATAAGCATTTAAAAGTACTGTAAATTTAAAGTAAAATGCATTATGATGGGATGCCTTTTTAAATATTTAATCAAGGCATGGGCTGTGAAGCATCATTTGTCAAGTTTAATTAAGCCACAGACATGATTTTTAGCTTAATTAATGACTAATTTCAAGTTTTAAATTGCTTTAATTAACTTGGGAGACATAATAAGACTGCTTAATTTGCCCAGCCAGGAAATTTAACTGAAAACTCGAAACCAAAAAAGGTTTTACCAATTTTAAAGAAACACAAGATCCTAGTCCCCTAAGAGCTTAGTGAAGTGACCCCTAGATCCAATTATCCCTTTTTTATTTGCCCCCACAAGACCCTGTAGACAGTTGGACATCACTGGGGTTGACAAGTGGGAACTTCCCTTCACTGGTGTTTTGTCCAATTGGTCCCATGATACCCCAGGAAGGCTGGCCAGTGAACTTTAGTGCCTCTGAGCTTCCCCTGCTAGCTCTCATTCCCCATCATAACATCACATAGATTTTAGCATTGCTACTTGCAACAGACCCAGGATCCATATACATCCAAGTAGTGATAAAGCACTTGGATGAGCCCAAATCGGCAAACAAAACTAAATTATTTCTGGTGTCAACATTCCACAGTCAAAATCAGCCTTTATCTGCAGCAGCATTAAACGAATGAACAGGAATGCATTGATAAATATTGTTATGCAATACAACCCATTTTGAATTCTACATTTGGAGTTCTTTGAATTGCTGTTTCTAATTCTAAAAACTTATTAAGTTACATTTGCACTTTGCTCTAGTGCTTGGCAATTAATCAAAATGTAGATTAAATCACAATGTGACCTACTGCAATTTTCAAATTGCAGAGGTTGCAAATTTCTTTCACCTGATATGTGTTTTGAAATACCGGTTTAATACATTTTTTTAAGCAGAGGTGTTTTGCTCTACACATAATGCAAACATTCAAGTGCCAATATTTTCTGGAATAATTGACAAAAGTTAATACTTTTCTTGTTTTTGTATATTTTTGTCTTCTTCAAAATAAGAAATCTGTAAAATCAACCTTCCCTTCATTACAATTCATATTAAATTTGCAACATAGGACAAAATAATTGCATTAAGACATTTTTGTTAAATTGATTTGAATTTTGGGGGTGTTTTTGCTTAAGAGATTTTTAGATATTTTTGTAGAAATTTGAGAAATTTAATTTGACATTTTTAGGACTTTGATTTGAATTGGGGGGTTGCTTTGAAAATTTAAAGTATCTTCTTGAAAATTTGCTAAATTTATTTTTTAATTTTTGGGAATTTTTGGGATTTTAATTTCTTTGAAAATTTGTTTAGAAATTTTTAGGTATTTTTATGGAAATTTTAAGCATTACTTGTAAATTTTTGGAAATTTGATTCAAATTTCTGGGAGAATTAGCTTTGAAACCTTTAGGTAATTTCATGAAAATTTTAAAAATTTACTTGTAAATTTTTAAGAAGTTGCTTTTATGTTTTTAAAGCATTTTCTCTGACAATTTTAGGAATTATTTTGAAATTTTAGGGGAATTTGATTTAATTTCTTTGGAGGGTGGGGCAGGTTTTTAATTTTAATTTATTTTCTTAGAATTTTTGAGCATTTATTTGTAGATTATGGGAGATTAGATACAAATTTCTGGGGGAAATAGCTTTGTGTGTTATAACATAATATAGAATGTTTTTTAAGGTGATGAACCTGAAGAATAATTTAATTGCAATCGCAATGTTGGGTGAAAAAAATCACAATTAGATTATTTTCCCAAATCGTTCAGCCCTACTGTTACAAAAGTATTATTGTCTGTGTCATCTTTTTCTACAAATGTTTCTGATTAAAATGTTCTTTGAAATATTTCCATCATGCTTATAGCTGTATATGTTGTTGCTTTTTGTTTGTACCCACTGTTTGGAGTGATCAATAAAGCTTTAATTATTCACACAACCTTGAAATAACAGTACCTACAGTACAGTGTAGACTTAGACAGTTTCAGCACCATGGATAGCGTCACATGCATTCATGTCGGTCACACCGGATGCTTCCATCTCTGTAAAAATAAAAGCGTGATAATAGAGGCTTCTAAGACTCGCTGTTAACCGTAAAAAGGTTTATTAATGGTACTCAAAACTGTATTTTCAGTTACAAAAAAGTACCTTGAAACATCTGTTGTGCCTAATCTGTTCTCTTTTTGTATCTTGTGATCAGAAGATCTTGTGAATTTTTGGCATTCTTGTTGCATTTTTGTTTATTCTAGTGATGTGAAATACTTTAGAAATGCTCTGTATATGTTTTCACCTTCCCTGTTTTACAGACACTGAACTAGCTGTGGAACATTTTTGTCTCTTAAGACAGTTGTGCTTTTATCTTTATAATTATGTTTTTTGAGGGGTTTTCACCAAAACCCAAAACCAAGTGGTTTGTAAGAATCTTGTTTTTCCTGAATAAGCGTTTTCATATATAAGGTAATGTATTAAAAAGAAGATACTTAAAAGTCACTAAATGCAACATTTAAAAAGGAAAAACTGAAGAAACGTCCTAAAGAGTCACGCGGCTTTTATTTTGAAAGTTACATCCGGAAGCTAATGCTTGCGGTAGTGGTTAGCTTACTGCTCGTGCTCCTAAATTGCCGCGCGCACAGATTACAGACGTTAGTACAGGGAGAGCGGCTGGATTCAGGCTGAGGAGAAGCACCGTTTGTCCGGGAAAATGACCGCTTCCAAAGACCCGACAAAGAAGAAACCGAAAGACGGCTTACAGGATGAGGTATTTACCAAAAATAGAGGAATATAAATATTTATTTGGTTTTATTTTCAGTTATTAAGCCGTGTGGAGGTACAGCTGCTCTCGCGCTACGTTAAGAGTGACACTACAAAAGACTCCGTCACCCTGCTGTCATTGAATATAATTGACAAAACATTTCGTTTTTAAAGTACTCCCAATAGTTAAGTTTAATAAGGTTAAGACTGCAGATACTTGAACAAAAATAAGATTTTTTTTCTCCCTTTTGTCGATAGGTTGTCTTTTTCATGTCGCCATTATGTCAGTATCTAAACTTTAGCTTTTAAAGTAAAGTAGCAGTGCGACTCCATTAGAAGTAGATGCCTATTAGCATAAAATATACCCAAGGTATATGCACTCATTATCCCAAATGGCGTATTTCTGCCTTATATATTATGCATGACTGTATTATAATTAGTGTTTTAATAAGAGGTACATCACTTTAATGTTGCATTTGGTAAAGGCGGGGCTAATTTCAACTGCTTCTTTTTTTTTTTTACACTGCTAAGTTGCAAATTCGTTCAAAGTCGTTTTCTAAACATACTATACCATGAAAGAAGCATATGTCCTTGCCGTTTCTACATGGATATTTTACCGATGAATCATGTTGTAACTACTCAGTCTGACAAGTTTTTAAAGTCAGAGAGGCTTCATACTGTCTGCTTTAATGTGCCTTTCTCTTGCTTAGAAGCTTTGATGCACAGTGAATTAAACACTATATGACAGCTGTTGCGGTTCCCTGTAGTGTCACTGCTGGATACCTCTGTATTCAACCCCATTTTTTTCTTTTTAAGCCAAATCCGAGGTTGAACTATCAGCCTTTCTTGCATCATTTTCCTCCTTTTTTTCTCATCTCAGCTGCAGGTGGCTTACACCATCCTGGCATGAAGTGAGAGATGAGTCCAGAGAAATGACGTAACCCCGTTGCCTCTCCATAAGCAGGGTTAAATACAGTACAACACCAAATTTGAAGTTTTGGACGTTTAAGAGTCTTAGACAGAGATGTGAGCACACTGAAAAGACTGAGAGTATAAAATCCTAAGGGCAGATTGCATTTTTCCATGTCAAGCCCAAGTGGTTCCCTTTTATTTATTTTTTAGACAAATGGCTAAACCCTGACGGCTCTTTTTGATGGATAACCACCAATCTGTCTAGACTAGATGATATAAGAGTGTGTAGAGTTATATAAGAGGAGCCACTGCAGTACAAATTTACTAGATTTATTCATGTAGTTAGATACTAGATGTGGTAGCTAACATGTTAAAAACAAACTTTTCATGTAATGATTCGACATGACATGACTATAATGACTTCCTATGAGCACACCAGTAAAAGTCAGGTGCCATAATTTACACAGTATAAGAATAGGCACTAAAAAGGAACAGCTTAATTAGGAAGTATACACAAATATTTGCTCTCGTATGTTAGAGGTTTTGTATTTCTTGGTTACTATTTTGGAATGGTGGATTGCAGTCAACAAGTTGCTTATATATAAGAGACTTCTTGCACTCTTGTCATTTAGTCCAAAATAACACTAGAAAACCTTTTTTTTGTGTTAGTTGTTTTTATAAAATGATCATTTTTTTTGTTGTGCAGTTACAAATAGGGCTGGGCAATCAATTGCAAATTAGATTATTAGATTAAATCACAATATTCTCCTGAGACCCTGCGTGCACAATAGAGGATATTGCATTCTGACTTTCCTACAACACGGTAACGATTTCTGCTATTCGAACTTTAGAGGCATTTGTCCAGAATTTTCATAAAAGTTTAAAGTATTTGCTTGGAATATCTGGATTAATTAATATTGGGTACTTTTATGGGAATTTAAGGAATATATTTGTAAAATCTGGGGATTTGATTGGAAATGTGTGGAGGTGATATTCTTTGAAATTTTCTTGGAATATGGAGGGAACATGTTTGAAATTTTTCCTGGAAATGTGGGTGGAATTTATTTGTAAATTTCTGTTAATTTCATTAGAGATTTTTTGGCAATTTTCTAGATTTTTTGTTAGATTTTTAGGTGAAAACTTTATGTTAATCTTTAGGCCTTTTCAGAAAAGCTGACTGAAACATTTGGGGAATATCTGAGGAGATTTGGGGGAATTGTGAAAGAATTTTTAAATTTTACTAAAATCTTTGGTGATTTAGGTGATATTTTTTTATGTTTTGCAAATCTCTTATTTTAAAGGGAATTTTTTTCCAGGATCTCCAGAACTTTTAGTCAAAAGTTTATACCTGGCCTTAACTTGTTAAGGCTAGGTATCAGGTCCATAATCAGAAAAAAGACTTTACCGTATGTCTCTGAATGACTGATACCATTTCTTACTGACTGAACAATCTCCTATCAACTGGCCAAAACGCTCTCAAAATGTATACACAATTTTAAAAATCTATATCTTTGAGTGTTACACTGTAAGGTAAACCTGTTGCCCTCATTCCCAGACATAATTTTTTGGTAAAAACCTTCCTGTTCAAAGACAAGACTTAATACTAGTCAGATCATCTGACTGATAAATCAGAAATGGGTGAAACTAAAAATGCATTCCAGATAAAAGCTCAGGTCTCAGGAGGATATAACTCGCTGCAATTTACGAACCGACGAAGGTGCCGTATTTCTTTTAACTGAAAATACTGCTTTTAAAACTTTTTTTGTTGCAGAGTTGTTATGCATTAAAAGTCATGCAATCTTTTAAGTCCCATTTTTTAAAAATAGTCTGCAAAAAAATTACATTTTCCTCATTTATGTGCATTTTTCTTATGGAATATGTTGAATATGAGAATGACATTAAAATGAACACTCCCCTCAATACAAGAATTCATTTCTGATTTGCAAAACAAGTCAAAATCATCAAAATAAGTTATTTTTAAAATTGTTCAGCCCTTCTTTAATCTAATATTTTGTTGGTTTTAAAGGGGAAATATTTTACTCTTTTGAGACAAGTTTATATTGTTCTCAGAGGTCCTCAAAACATGCCTGTGAAGTTTGTTGCTAAAAACCTACTCCAGTATTGGATTTTTGCATGTCTAAAAACCCCTCTGCTTCAGCCCTTCTCAGAACAAGCCGTTTCTGTGTCTGTGGCTTTAAATGGCAATTAGCTGTCTGACTCCGCCCCTGACCACACCCCTCTCAGGAAATGGATGCAGCACTCATAATATTACAGACACTTTTTTCCCCAAAGTTTAGACAGGGTTTTGAACCAGCAATCTCCCGGACTGTAGTCTGGCAGGGTAACCCACTGAGCTATCCAGCATCTCAGCTGGTATCTGAGAGGATCAATAGAGGAGGGTGGAACTTTCCTCCAAGTGGGGGAGGGCCAACCAAACCTGGGGGTCGGTGCTTAGGCCCCTGGTGAGGTCACTGGATGTAAACTCTGAGAACGGCTTGTTTCAGCACACATTTTCTGAAAGGTGGAAAAAGAGAGGGTGAGAGGGAAGTGATTTTTCTGGTACTTGAGGGGATTGTGGACAGGCCAGGGACACATATTTGTGTTAGAAAAGCCTGAAAAAATGATTTTTGCATAATTTGTCCCCTTTAATGTAGAATGATTTATTCCTTGTGTTTGCTGGAAAATATACAAGATGAGGAACTTGAGAAATAATCACATTTCAAATCGCAATATTGGAGAAAAAAAATGGAAATTAGATTATTTTCCCAAATTGTTCAACCCTTGTTACAAAGTCAGAAAAATCTAATAGTTTTATCTTTAAAGACTATTGTCTTTTTAGTCCAGTCTAGTGCAAGGGAAATAATGCGAGAGTTGACATCTAATGCCAACATGCTAATATTGTGATGTTTTAAAGGTTGAACATATTTCAAGTTCTGTTTCTTAAGCTCCTTTTCCACCTCAACTAGGATATCCTGACATTTTCTGCCCTTGTCTTTTCCCATTTCATGAGGAGTGCCATGCATTGTTGAAAAGACTTAAGTTTGCTATCCTAGCATGGAAGTATGTGTTAATTAGCCTTACTCTGGCTGTTAGGAATGTGATACTTTTTTTAAAATTATTTCTTTCTTAATGGTGGATAAAGTAAAACTTTAAACTGTAAATGACATGGCCACTGGGTGTCTGTATTTCTTGCTCAGACACTGAGATGTAAGTCTTAATACTGGTTTGTTTTTGTGTTTGTGTGTGCAGGAGTTTGTGGATGTGAGCCCCCCGCAGAGAAACTGGAAGGGCATTGCTATCTCTCTGCTGGTGATCGTGGCGGTCTGCTCGCTCATCACCATGTCTGTGGTTGTCCTCACACCCGGTATTTATACACTAAATTCTTAGTTATTTACTCATTGGTTGTCTTCTTCCTTCTTTAGAGGTAAAGTTGTAAGAATATACTAGTTTGACATTATTTTGATGTTTTCTCAGCTGAGCTCCCTGGCAGCAGCAGGTCCAGGCTGACTGTGGCAGATCTGTACAAACCAGAGTTCAGCGTCCACGACCCCGAGGCGACATGGATCAGCGGTGAGTACAGCATGTTCTCTACTCTGGCAGTTCAAAGATTGAAAAAATGTTTCAGGAAGAAGGTGAGTGTGAGAGTGAGGATGTAAGTCAGGAGGTGAGGTTGGTGTGACACGGAGAGAAAGGTGTGATAGGGCTAAAATAAAACAGTGTGACTTTGAGAGGAAGAAGAAGATTGAGATGCTGGGTGTGAGTTTCTGAAGCTTGACAAGACATGTACAGGTATTTCAAAGAGGAAAAATTTGTGCTTTTTTTCAGTTTTCTGTGGTTTAGAGTGGGGCAGAGCAATGTATAGATCTTAAAATTATCAAAATATTTACAAATCAAATATAGGGTAAGTCAGTATTGTAAATACCACATATACAAACCCTTTCTTCACAGAAACATTTATTGATATAGATTGTATTTTGTAATTCAGTTAAAAAAAAATTGACCATATCAACCAGCCCTAGTTTAGATGCAACAGCTGGTCATGTGTGGCAGCTTATATTGCCTAACCAGTGTTAGAATGGTTGAAAATGGGGGGATTTGTCACATTTAGCATATCTTTTATACAGAAACAACAAGTATTTTCTTTGATTCCTGACACCTTCCTTTATAAGAGGGCGGACATGAAACTTAATAAAATAAATGTCTTTGAACTTGTCCAGTTCTCATACAAAAGTTTCTTTGCATAAACTTAGCAGATTTATATGTCTGGAAGTGAAAAAAGCGCATTCCTACCTATTTCAGACTTGAAACTCTCATTGTAAACCAATACATTTTATAAATGTGAAGTACTTGATCGTTTTGTCATGTCACTTAGCAGCTAGCATCTACTTGCAGCCTGAGGTTGTTTAGTGAGCACTGTCTGTTATTTATCACAACACTGGCATAAACAGAGGGCATAAACATATAAAGAAATGGAGGCGACCCCTGCTGACCTGCTTTACAAACACAGATGGTCTCACAGTGTCATGTTGAATCATGAGCAGTGACTCAGAGTCAGATACCCTCCCATCCTGTGATAATGACAATAATAATGTCACATTATGTCATTATCACAGGAAATTACTGAAGCTTTAAAGTAGATCCTTTTTTATCACTGAAGCTGCCATAGATCTTTGTCATTCTGCTCGAAAGTAATGAGCTGAAATCGTGTGTATCTTACATGTGCTGCACATGTACTCCTTGCTCTGTTTGCTTTAGCATGTGCTCAGTATCTGAAGGTAAAAGTAAATAATGATCTCTATAAATTCAGTCTTTAACCTAATCATATTAAATTTAAAGGCTAGCCATTAAAATAAAGAAAGCCGGAAAAATGAATCTTAAAGATGGAGTTTAATTGGGTTAAGGTGGATAATGTGTTCCTTCCTGGTTATTTATCCCTTCATCGTACCTTAACTAAATCCTCTGCTTTGCTTAATTCTTACCAAAAGACACTAGTACAAGGTGAGAATATACACAAGTTTATCTGCCTCCAGTGTAAAAGTCTTAATGGTTGTAAGTTTTAGTCTTATAGCAGCTTGGACACTTTATAGAATAAAACAATTTTAGATACCTGTGCTCTAATGAAGGATATAAACTTAATTTGTGAAGCACTTTTCAAAACAAGGGTTTCACAAAGTGTTTTGACATGCAGGAAACAAATCAGCAGAACCCAAACAACAAACAGCATCAAGAGGATCCGCAGGGTAGAAGAACCTAAACAAAACAAAATACCCCCAACCTATAAATGAAACCCAAACAACATTATTACTCGGACATCATCATGAGCCATCATTAGTACTGAAACATCTCAAGACAACACATGCACTAAGACTGGCCTTACACTAGAGGAGTTGACTAAAACTTTTAAAAGACTTTAAAAAAATGGCATCTGAGACCCTCTCACATCTAAAGAACATTTCAGACAAAGGTTTTGCAAAGACCGGGTATCACTAACTACAAGACTAGATTAAGATTCCTTCTGAGAAAAAAAACTGAAGCAACTTTGCAAGTTAGTGCAACAACCAAAGAAGTATCCCGGACACATTCAGAATAAAAGTACCGTATGACAACACGGTTTGTCTCACCACAGAAACAAACTGATGGGGCTTTTACTTTGAAAGACCTAGTGAAGATTTATTGTACCTGTCATGTCGGGTACACAGGTCCACAGATCTGACTGCAGCTCAGACTAGAAACGGTTTTCCATCTCTTGAGTTATAAGCGGACATTCAGCCGTTTCTGACTGAACTACGCCCGCATTCATGTTTTGAAAAATGAACTGATTTAACATGCTGACTTCCATTGGTTGTGGATGATGGTTTCATCACTGAAAACGCACTTTGCATCAGACCAGACAAAAGACCTAGGACTATGTCAAACACATTTGATATTGTTGTAATGCCAAGACTGAAGAAAGACCGCCTGAAAACTTTCACAACTTTGAAATTGCTTGAAAAGTCGCTAGGTGTAAGGGTGCCTTAAGACATCCTAAGAACTAAGACATCCCAAGAAATATTAAGAGCTAAGACGTCACACGAACCAGGCCAACTCAGGGACTCAGCTGCAAAAGTTGAGACCAAGAGGACCAAAGATTCAAAAAGTAATTTAATAGACAAACTATAACTAAAACAATAAGAAAGGTAAAGTGATACAGGAAAATGAAAGTTAAAAGCAGATGTATGAGGAAGGGAAAAGCAATATAAGCACTGAAAGGATAAAGGCAAAACCAATAAGATCAGCTTAGACTAAAACAACTAGAAGAGTAAATAAATTGAAACATGCTAAAAATAGTGATAACAATAATAAAATAAATAAAAACTTTCAAAGATGGAAAGACAGAGAAAAGTTTGAGGATACAGCTTGGAGAGAGGATAGGGGAAGCAGGGTGAATGCCACTATTTATTCAAGCTTGTCTCCTATATCGTAGGGCCGGGCAATTAATCCCAAATTAGATCAAATCTCAATATGGCCTACTGCAGTTTACAAATCGCAGAAGTTGCAATATTTCTTTCACTTGAAATGTCACAAAATACCAGTTTAATACATTTATGTTTTGCAATAGCAGAGATTTTGTGCACGTTACGCCAACATTGAAGTGTTTTTTTTTCAGGATGGTTTACAAAAATCCTCCTTTCTTGAGCAAAAATAATTGCAATTAGAAAGTTTTTAACTGTTCTGCCCCAGTTTATTCTATATAATATTAAATAAAACTTAGTGTTAATTCACAGAAGTCATACCCCCAGCCACAATCACCCGATAGCTAGGGGATACCAATTTTGCCTCATAGCTCCCACAGCCAATCAAAGCTCTTTCTCCCAACACAGTGGACTTTTCAAATATGGCGTACTGCTTGCATCAGGGATGCATCAATGCAACACACTGCATATAGCTGCACCCTCATATTCAGATACATGTATTGATTAATGGCTTCTGAAATCATTTGATTATTTTCGATATACATTCTCATAAATGTATCTATACATACAGGAGTTTCTAGCTATGCAAATGTGTTTTGAAAGATCCTAACTTTAGCCAAGAAGCTTTGAAAAACAGCATTAGGAAAGCTTTGTTATTGAGAATTTTGATTCAGAAATGTCCTTTGAATCTATATTGTTCTTTGCAACACTATCAGTACAGTTAACAGTCAACAAATTTCCCCCTTTTCATCACTGTCCATCCACATATGTGTCTGTGAAAATTACCCAGTTAAGATTCTTCATTGCCATAAAGCTGGAAAAGTGTAAGCTCGAGGGTTACTTTCTCTTTCCCCTCCAGTTTAATAGTAATGCATCATTATAAGTAAACTTCCAAATATAACATCAACTTGTGCTCTAGAGATGCAAGTAGCTCCAGTCACTATAATTTGTGGCTGAAAAATAGAGGCCATTTTACACAAGCTGGAAGGGAAGAAGATTCAGGCATTTTGAGTTATTTTTACAGTCACCATGTTGCTCCAGAAATTCTTTATGATGTTTGGAAATTTCAGCCACGTCATCAGATAGATGTGTTTTCATGCTAAGAGTAGTGCAACAGCTTTTCAAACCTTATTTTTTCCCATAACAGCTTCCATTACACCCTACTGACCTTTCTTCTCCCCATTTTTCCCAAGGCCACAACACCTCCTCATTACACTTTCTTCTCACTGTTACGTAAGACGCACTCTGCTGGAGGTGTTACAGCACGACCTCGATCTGTGACCGAGTGCTTTATCATGTGTCACGCGGCATGAACAGAGAGATCCCCCACATGTTCTTGGTTGTGTTCAAGTCCAAACGTAACGAATCCTAAATTCCACATCACCGGATCCAAACGTCCGTGTTGTTTAACTGGCTCCTCGACAGCGTGACAGATTGTGTTTGCGTTCGGGCTCGGAGCAGGGAAGAGAAAGATTAAGGAAGACAGAGAGACAGAAGAGGAAAATATCGGCTCGAGCTGGCAGAGCTGAACAGAAACAATGAAAGATTGCAGCTGTTTGTTGACAACATGACAGCTAAATTATTGCTTTAATGGTAAAGCGGGGAAAACGGATGACTTTATATATTCATAACACCCTGCTGGAGACTCTCTGGTAGTGACAGAAGGAGACACAAGGACAGAGGTGGAGGGGGACAGTGAGAGACGGCCACTCTGCTCTGGAGATGAAACAGATTCTCCACCCGCTGCGTCCTTCCCCTCCACAGAGAGATAATACTAATGACTGGTCCTGTGGCCTGTGGCTTCTCATTACGGGCTCTGTGTTGGACAACCACTAAGACACACACTCTCACACAAACAGATGTGATTATTTAAGTGTCCGTGTGGAGATTGTGCTCCACTACTGACAAGAAAGGACTGACGTTTGATCTTAACATGTGTCTTCACGGAGTCAGATGAGTGTGATTTGGTCTTTAGCTGTTGGTACAGTCCTACAGTGTCAACCATTCTTTTTATACAAGCAATTCATCATACTCTCATTTGCATACAAAACAGGGTCATTTCCATAAAAAAGGCTGTAAAAATTCACCCAGATTTGACTTGCACAAGTTTTGAGGAAATTTTCATTTCTATTTTGTCTGTTTTTGCTTTTAGATCCAAAACTTTCCAAATTTGGTTCAATGTCATTGTACTCATATCTCAATTTTTATCCAAAAAGCTCTAAAGTCCTCTTCCCAGCACACTAAAAGCTGGCAGACAAAGTAAGAGGCAAGCTGGTTCAAAAGAGCAGCATTCACTAAAAAAGTCCATTAGGCTCCATGTAGTTTTGGGCTCATTTTAGATATCAGTAGTAGCAAAAACCTTAGATGAGAGAATCAAAACAGTTCACTGAAAAGACACTATGCATATCAACCATGATGTATAAAGAGTATACAAATGAAAAAACTAGGGATGGGACTGATCTGATCCAATATCGGTATCGGGTCTGATATGGACGTAATGAATAGATCGGATATCCGACTGACAGCGCCGATCCAAGTGTCTGATCCAAATCCATCCTACAGTTTGCGGTAGACCATGAACGCACCGCGGTCTAACATTGGACAGTCTGTATGTAACTGAGCTAGTATTAGTTTGGGATGTTCTTAGCAGCATAATTACCTAGTAGTTTAAACGTAAATTTATATTTAGAATAGTCAAAATTAGTCTAAAGATGAAAGAACACAGAGAAGAGTGGGTGTGACGTTAGCCTGATCATACAGCGTGGCTAGCGCTAGCGCTGCCTGCCTTCGTTCCTCTTTTCAGATTAATATTGATTAATAACTGAAGCTACAGTGGTCTCTAGTGGTGGGAGGTTCATTAAAAAGCATTATAGACAGGGATTTCAAGCCCCTGTTCATAAAAAATGATAGGTAATTGGTTTAACCAACTAGCAAATCAGTATTTAGTAGTAGTTCAAATAAATTAGTTTGGAATACATTTAAATTTAATTCATTTTTGTATTTTTTTTTTGCTTTGTAATAAGAGGAGCTGGGTGGTTTACTACAGCCTCATGTAACCTCACACATTATACCAACAACAAAAATAATTGTTAAAAAAAAAAATCGGCACATATTTATCGGAATTGGGTCGGAACTGAAAAGAAGTGGATCAGTGCATCCCTAGAAAAAAGCATACAATGGGTCTGTTTTGTTTGAAATAATACAGAAAACAACCATAAATGCCACATTTCCGTATTGTTTTCCAATGTTTCTATGAAATTGATGCTGTAATTGAGCCTTCATCCCATTGTGCCCTTTATATCCTGAAATCTGGTCTGTTTATTGGTCCTCAGATGCTGCTGAGCAACAAGCAGGGACTGTAGTCTGTCAGTTTTACTTCTTATTTTTTGTGTCACATAAACTACTTATAAACCTTAATTTGTGAACATAAGAGAGGATGACAGATGAACTTTTTAGTTCCAAGCAGAGCCAGGCTGCCTGTTCTTTCCTTTATTCAGCTCTATGCCAAGCTAGGTTACAGCTGTTGGTGGTAGCTTCACTTTTAACTAGGGCTGAAGGCCCCCCCCCCCCAAATATTGCGATTTAATATGCAATTCTTATATTCTTTGGTTAATCTTATGTATTTTTCCGAACTCAAGCAATGAATAATTCCATATATAAGACCATGTGTATTGAAAACAAAGAAATTATGACTGAAGCAATAAATCCATAGTAGCATAAATCTGAATATGAGGGTGCAACAAGCTTTAAGCTATAAAAGAGGTGGCTGGGGTGGAGGAGGTGAGGCTGGCTACCAGCTGATCGCAGCTGGGATTTGACTTTCATGTAGTAGCGCTAGGCTTCATCAGTTTTAGATAGAATAGGGTAACTATTTTTGCTTGTATTGCATGTGATGTCATCTGCTTTGTTTAAGGGCATTTTCATTTCTATGCCACTTATTTTGATTGAGAAAAACATACATAAAACACATAAAGGAGGATTTTTGTAAACCATTATAAAAAAAGGACACTTGAATGTTTGTATAATGTGCATAAAATCTCTGCTGCTGCAAAAATTTAATTTATTAAACTGGTATTTTGACACATTTCAAGTGAAAGAAATATTTCAACTTCTGCGATTTGAAAATTACAGCAGGCCATATTGCAATTTAATCTAATTTGGGATTAACTTCCTAGCCATACTTTCAACGTTTAACAAGAGAGCAGTATCAAACTTTACATCTGCTTTGCTGTGAGAATTTTATTTCCAAGAATACCTTCTTCAATGCTGAATATTTTCATTTTACCTTAGAGCTTATTAACCTGGACAAACTACTAGCATTCTATCAATTAGAAATGAAGTATGCACAGGTAGGTCAGAAAGTTGGATAAAATGATTGTCCAGTGGCAGATAAGGTATGACATGATAGATTTACAGATTTAAAAACTAACATAGCTTTCATCAGAGGCTGTAAAACATCACCTGGCTGGAGTGGAAACAAACTTGTTTGCTTGTTTTGCAATAATAATTTTTTTTTTTCATCCCAACAGGGTCAACCGTCCCATCAGGTGCATTGCCAAAATTTATGTTGAAGTTGGGAAATTACAATCCGACATGCTGCATGGTATAAATCTATCGTAGACCTGTTGTGATGGGAGCCGAGAGCCGTGTAGACGCTCATGGTCTGGCTCTAAATTTACTGCTGGGCATCTTGGGGGTGTTTTGGGTGTAATTCAAACATGTCTGTGATGGAAATTGCTTCCTTGAAAAGCTCCTATTTATTTCTTCCTTTCCTCTTAAATCCGAGTCAAACTTCAGAAGCTACTCACTCTTATTTACCAGCATAAGAAACCCTATAATCTGTTAAATCAGATCTCTTTTAGGACTGAACAAAGCACCAGGCTGAAGAAAAGCTTGAAGAGGGGGATTCATGTTAAAATCACGTCCCAACACTTCAAAAAAACAAGATAGTATGAGAAATTAAGATGCAGGATTGCAGCTCCTTGAGTTCAGTGGCTTTTCAAACAAGTACTGAGCAGCATTAAGATGAAACCAGAGCAAAACAATTGAGCACACAAGTGCCCAAATCTTTTTCCCGACCGCACCAAGCACGTTTCTGCTGCACAAACATAGGTGAGTGATGGGAATGAATAATGCACTCCAGCTCACATCCTGTTGAGGTAGATAAATTAGATCCTGAGTGTTGGTAATATAAACCATTGATGTCCTAGTTCTCTGAGGACAACAAGTGTTTGGATGTCTTATTTTGTGACTGACTGGAATAGCAGAGATTATATTGAGGAGTATGATGGACAAAAGAGGAGGGAAGATAACTCTATAGTAAGCTGCTTTAGCATGAATGTCGCTAACAAGCTAATGACTGTGCTAACACTTCTAAATAGATGTCTGCAGTGATTGCTGTTCAGCAAGTTATTTCCAGGGATAGGATAAAGGAATATTCTACCTTAAGAATTAGGGATACCTCAATTAATTGTTCAGTTTAATTGGATTCACAGTGCTGGAGTGCTTATTGCTTATTTGCTGGCAATTCAATTAGCCTATATAATTACACTACACCACACACACAATGCATCCCTCAGCTGCAGACACCAGAGTATTAACCTCAGGTGACTGGTTTTGTTGATAATTGACCAGAAGAATGAAATCTTATCTGCTAATCAGGTATTTTCAATTAAAATTATCCAGTAAGGATTGGTCCCTGATCAGTCTGGGCATCTCCACTGATAAAAAGAAATATGCTTCTGAGAACCCACGTCCACATATTTTCCCAATATTAAATTATTTTTAAATGTAAACAGTTATAGCCTTGGTGTTGCCTAATGGATTTTCATCATTCTGAATCCCCACCTTAGTTTGCAATTTAACCTGGCAGTTTCTATCTTATTTCTGTTTGTGTGAGGATATTAGAGAAAGCCAGTGTTGTAAAAGGATGATCACTCTCCAAAATTAGAACTAAAAATACAAAGCACAAAATAAAAAGCAGCTGAAAGGGCTGTCATGATAAAAAATCAGTTTTTCCTTTTGAATTCAGGCTGTAAAGATAGTTTTTCTTGAAGCAAGATTGGCTACCACACACAAACGTGGTCACTTTCCAAAAACAAGAAACTCAAATTAAAAACTTTAATAACAATCAGGCTGAAAGTTTTTAATGTTGTATGGCTTTATGATATTTTGAGTTGTATTTGATTAATATTGCAGCAGAAAAACTGTGTTAAAATATGTTTGACTGTAGGGACTCTGCAGGCTGTGCTGGAGTGCCATGCACTTGTAAGAAGCAGACTCTCTACAGCCCTCTGTGCTTATTAATGATGTTCTTGCATCATCAGCAGCATTATGAATGCTACACTGACTTCTGATGTATAACCCTATAATCGCCTCTCAGTGGAGATTGTTGCTTAAATTTGTGTTGACATTCCTATATGTGCCGCATTCATGGGGTCACTGCTGTAGATGAGTAAATTATTCATGGAACTGTTGTTTACATTGCATGTTCTTAATGTACTGCTGATGTGAAGTCGAGCTTGTTTATATCAGATTTGGCGGAAGATGAAGAAAATATCCAGGTACTTACATAAGAGAGAAATATTTATAGTGCGTGTGTGCGTGCATCCAATCAGGATATGCTATGGATGAGTGCTCCTCACTGCTTGGCTTGTCATACATGATTGCTAATGAGATTTGTACAAACAATAGGCTATATCTTCAGCGGTGACCCGTATAAAAACAGCATGAATAATGTAATATTTGTGGCGATGTTATATAAAATAAGTGCATGAAGTTGAGATGAGAACAGCGTCTTTTCTTCTGCATTAAACCCCCATTATATCCCCCATAGACCACAACACTTTCAGACACTTCATGGTAGTTTTTGACAGTTTATTTATGCTTCTTTCACATTCAGTCTGAGAGCTGCCTGTTCTTATACAGCACCAAGTGATCACGTCCCCTGCAATCAGCAACAAATTCACTCTAAATGAGCTTCAGGAGTTTGCAGCAAGAGAATGGAGGCACAGCTGCTTCAGGTTCAGTTTGAAGTGGATGTTCAGAGAATTTAAAGCAAGTACATTCTTTTAGAAAGCTAGAACATTAAGGAAATGCACTGGAGTTTGGTGCTTAAATAAGAAGTATGTTTTCAACAATACTGTTAAAGCAATAAACATTATGGATGTTTTGATGCTCTCTCTTTCAGACACAAAAAACTGTTAAATAGTAGTCATGGACTTTCATGTTTAAAATGAAGCCAAACATCCATGCATCTAACAAATATTTGAACATTTTTGCAAATCAGTTATCACCTGGAGTATATAAATCATGAGATTTTTTACTTTTAAAGACAATGATGTTGTATTCTTTTCTACTCTGACATTAAAATTGATGTAAAATTTTATCAAAAAGCACGATTATCCAGTGTATTTACAAAGAAACCATGAATCCCAAAAAAGAACATAAACATTAAAAAGTTGGAATTTACTGGGATATACTAGGATGCACCTATGTGAAATATTTCCAGTATGGTTGAATGCAAATTCAAGTTGCTTTTAGTGAATCTAAACTTAAGATAAAACTCAAAATAGTGCAAATCAAGCACAAGTTAATTGACACGGGGTCACAACATCAGCAGATAAACTATGTGAGGTTAGCAGTGCTACTGCTAACGGCCCTTTCCCTTACAAGAAAACTTCCACATGCCTGTTCTGAAAGTAGTAACTGATTGCTTCAGGGTTATGCACATTCATAACCCCAACACAGTTTACATACAACTAAATCTCTGTTTTCTGGATCAAAATACTTCCGAACCATGCTGTTCCAGTGAGATCTAATCACTGCTTTGTTTACATCTGGGTTGTAGAGCATTATGGCTGCAAGGCAGAAGGCTGGTTCCATTTAGCAAGGGATCTAATTTTAATCATTGAGCTGGATATTCAAGCCCATCCCTTGTGCACACAGTTAAAAAATTAAAACATTAAAGCCCTAAAACTCAAATGTTCCTCTCTTTCTTTTGTTATATCAACAATTGAAACTAAAATGTATTTTTTAAAGTTGACAGTGATATAAAACTCAGAGAAGCTGCAAATCACCTCCAGCCTAACAAGACGTAAAGCTTCAATTGAAATCATCCACAGATATATTCCTCCAAATAGGACTTTATCTTGTCTTTGCACTATAAATGTAAGGAGTGATTTTGTCTGCTCTCACAAATTCAGTTAAGTCTCTAAGTGAGTGTAATCTTGATAATTGTAGCTAAGATGAGGAACAGCAGATATTTGTTGCCCTCCAGGAGAGCTACTGGCAGATTTCAGCTCTTATAAGGGTTGCATTAATGTGACAGCAGGTCTGGGAGGTGTTCCTGTGACCTACGAAAGATAAAAGAAATCCAGGACGGCATTCAGGATGTGTGCATGTGCGTGTGGTTACATGCCAGCTACCTGTGTGTTGCTGTGAATTACAAATGTTCCCAGTGGACAGACGGCCGGGTTCAGAGCGACGACGGCTAATGAAGTGACAGACGCTGAATCTCTAGAGTAATGGAAACTAGAAGGGGGGGGGGGGTCTGTGCTTCTTTCTCTTCTTCTGCAGCAGGTGCAGCACTTCCTGTTCTCTATTTATTTGCTAAACAGGAAGAATAATACCCGCAGGAATACCTTTCATCATCCATCTTCCTGTGCTGATTGATGTGACTTTAAATTTTCACCTTTGAGTAATCAAGTCACTACTAGTTTGTTGGATTTATAAATGACTGACACAACACTAGAGCCACTGCAAAAAGAAAGATATGTAAAAAATCTTTAAACCAGGATTTCTAAAGGTTTTTTCGTAAGATCTAGCAAAGTCAGCAGTTGTATATTTAAGCAATGTAACAGGAGAAGGAGTGCTGTTATGCTCAATATGTGCACTATTGGGTCTGTTCAGTGCATGTTGTCAGTGAGGTTATTTTCTGATGCCTCACAGGTTAATTTGTTCTGTATTTACAGAACCAGTGACCTTTTCCTTTTGTTTAATACTGTTTGTGTTTATGTCCTCTTTCAGATTCAGAGGTGGTGTATAGGAACCGAGACGGACACGTAATCAAGTTTAACTTTGAAACAAATGAGACCGAGGTCATTCTGAGCAACAGCACCTTTGTAAGTGTTTTTTAAAAATGTCTTTACTGTTATTGTTTTATAATATCTGTTATGATCCATTAATATTACTTTTTAGAGTCCAATCTTTAAGATATAGCAAAAAAGTGAGTGGTTTTTTTTTTTTGGGTCATTGCCTATAAGGTTTTCTTATCGGCTTTACCTTTTACTTAGAATATAGTCCAAAAAGTGCCATCCTCCATATTTGTTTTTCTTTCTAAGGCTTGCCACTCACTACATGATTTTAAGCCTGATTCGAGGCCAGATTTGGCTCCTCTGAAGATCCTGGCAGCTAATATCGCTAAATGATTATTGGTCTGAATAATCCTAGAGTGTGTGGTGTCAACACAATAGTTTTACTGCCCCAAATGGCGTTGTATGCCTTGAATCCTAAATACCAGACATGTTTGATATTCTAGGTTGTAATGTCTCCAATGGAAAACCCGCAACAACCAATAAAAGCGAGCTGACCAAGTAGCTTCACCAGTCGGATGTCGCGCACATTCACCCCTTACAATTATACGCTACTTTACCATCAGTCCAGTCAAGATTTCATTCCGATTCTTTTCCTTGTTTTATGATTTCTGCTGCAACTGTAACACATGCCAGGACAGCCTTTGGTCAATGGACAGCAAGCCAGCGATATTGGTAGTCATACTGATAGCTTATTTTAATTTTGATATCCCGGTTGCTCAGTCCTGTGTGTTGGCAATCTTCACTGGCAGGTGTGTGGTCTCCTTAGGTCTGATGGTCTGGTTGTCATCCAATGTGTGTGCTCAAAGGTTATAAGATTAAAAATAATTGTCCTTGTACCAGTGGTCTCCCCCCTTTCTAAAATCATTTAAGATTTCGAGATTGTCTAGAACAGTTTTTCCCATTTTTCCTTGGAGCCCCCCTATATGTACCTAAGAAAAGCAGAGCCCCCCAGCACCTAAGAGAAAAGAAAAAGTCACACATTGCTGCCAATAATCAACATAGATTTTAATTGTTTCACTGATTAAACTCTGCAAAAAGACCTATGTATGCTTTTCTAATCAAAAGACCTTTCTATTAAGAAGGGCTGAACGATTTGAGAAAATAATCTAATTGCGATGTTTTTCCCCAACATTGCAATTGCGATTTAATATGCAATTATGTTTAGTTTCCTCATCCTATGTATTACTCAACAAACATAAGCAATAAATCATTATATATTATTACCAATACAGTATTAAATAAATCAAACTAGGGATGAAAGATTTGAAAAAATATCTACCTGGGATTTTGGCTCATATAGCAAATTTGACATCGATTGCTATACTGAAGGGATAATAATTTTTTAATGCTATTCTCATTTTGATAAAGAAAATCATATACACGATCAGAAAAAGTTAGATTTTAGTAAACTATTTCGAAAAAAGACACTTGTATGTATGCACAATGTGTAGAGCATGAAGTCTTTGCTGCAAAAAAATTGTATAAAGTTTGTATTTTGACACATTTAAGAGTAAAAAAATATTGCACTGCGATTTTTAAAATTGCAACAGGTCAGATTGCGATTTAATCTAATTTGCGATTAATTGCCCAGCCCTAGTATGACATACTGAATAACTGCTTAATCATAATTTTAGTCAACATTTGCAAATCTATATTTGGCAGCTTCAGATCAGACAAAGCTTCGTGCCCCCCCCCCCACCCCCCCCACACAAGATCCTTGGCGCCCCCCCAGGGAGTCCCAGAATCCAGGTTCGGAACCAATGGTCTAGAGCAGTGATACTCAGTGTGTGGCCCTGAGCCACATGCAGCTCTTCTGTGATTATTTGCGGCTCTTTTATGTCTTAATTTGAAATATTATTCCTCCAGAAAACCTTAGAAAAGGGAAACTTTGACATCAGAAGTTAATCACATTAATCAGTTTGTTTCCCAGACTTATACAGAAGGCTTTAGTTGTCAGACTTAATTGTCCCATATATCCCATTTTTGCCCTTTTTCAGCATTTTTTTGCCACTTTCACCCATTTAAGCTGCCTTTGGCCATTTAGGTGCTCCTTTTTTCACAATTTTTTGGCTCATTTTTGCATTTTCTTTTTGCCACTTTTTCACCATTTTTGCCACTTTTATCCCATTTTTGCCCTGTTTTTCATTTTTTCACCTCTTTTTGCCCATTTAAGCTACCTTTAGCCATTAAATACCACTTCTCTCCTTTTTTTGCCTGTTTTTGAAACTTCTTTAAACCACTTTTATCTAATTTTTGCACCTTTTCACCATTTTTACCCATCTAAGCTACCTTTTGCCATTAAATACCACTTGTTTTCTATTTTTTGCCCTATTTTGCCACTCTTGACTGCTTTTTGCCCTTTTTTTTCTCTCATTTTTTTGCCACATTTTGCTAATTTTGGACCATTTTTGCCACCTTCAACTTATTTTTATTGCTACTTAAAGCCGTTTTTGCCACTGTTCACCACTTAGATTGTGGCTCTTGCTAAGGTATTTTTCAACAATTTGGCTCTTTGGTGGAGCAGGGCAGGATTTAAGCCAGCCTAAATCACGTTTGATCACACAAGTTTCTGAGAGTAGAAAAGACGAGTACTAGGAGTTGAAAAAACTACTTACAGATAGGGAGTAATCATGTTTTAACAACATGTTGTCCATTTCCGATATGAAAATCAGGTCTATAAAGCAATACATAGATAATCCATTTTTCTCAGAATAAAGTGAATTGTTCAAGTTTATGACTGACAAATGCTGATGCAAATTTAGAGAGGTCTCTCCTGTGATAGCCAAGTCCTAGTTAGTCTTTTTGCCAGCCACCAGCAGAACATTCACTATGAATCTGTCTTTTTCTTGCTGTTCTTGAGGTATATATCAGAGATATAGGCTCTTAGTTTAAAGTAACTTCACACTGAAAATTGTGATTTTTATAAGGAAAGAGAGTCAAAAACTTGCCAGAGAAACTCAAGAGACTGATAGATGAAAAAAAAAATCATCATTTTTTACTTTAACATCAGAGTTCTTGCTTACTAGCTCTCATGGAAAAAGAGCAGTAGCTGCTCTTTGCTCATCTAGCTGGTGTGATTGGATCCCCAGAGGCTGCAGGAAAACATGTCAGAGCAGCCGACAGCGCCTCATCACTTTCACACCTGCAGAATCAGAATATGATAATATCCTGCTGAGCGGGTCGTGTATCCAGCTGTCTGCGCGATGGGCCAGCTCGGGCCTTTGAGGCCACTATTAAATCTGCTCGGCTCACCTCAGCTCACCTCTGCACAATGGGCAGGAAAAAAGGGGGAAAAATATGGTAATGCTTGAAATGCATCAAAGCCTGGAATAGACCCTTTTGATCTGCTCAGTGTGAAATAATCAAAGACAAATGAACATTAGATATGATCATATGCAAAACTCCTTTTGGAATAAAAAAATGTATCAATATTTTTATTGTTATTGTCCTTATAATGCTTTAAATGCATGCATAAGCTTTCCAGGAAGGCCTAATTTAGCAGCTCTCTAATTGCATCATTATAATCCTGCTATTTCATAACATTCCTACACTGTGAGAAATCCTAAGCCTTCTTTTTGGATGATTCTGTTTATCTATTCCTGCCTGCCTTTTCCCACTTTTGCCAAATTTTTCTACCTCATTGTAGCTTGTACTTTTAATGATTACATAAGGGGGATTTGATGAGGATTTCATTTGCTGCTGTAAGCTCATCAAGCCATAGAAATGAAATCAAAGAGCAGAGGTGGGAAGTCACTGAATTGATCCTGAAAAATTGCAAGCACCACCAGCTGCAGGATGAAAACTAAATACTCTCACTTTCTCGTTCGACAGCTTTCCAAATAGAAAATCTGTAAAAATTTGAAGCTTTTCAGTGTAGCAGAATCTCAGGTCAAAGAACCAAATAACCACACTTTTTTGTGTTAGACATGTAATTGTTCAGTCTTGCTGCACCACAGTCGAAAGTGACTCTGGACATGTTTGAAATGCCGTCTTTAAAATGTCTGTCCACTCCGTCCTTTCTTAGAAATGTCACAACCTGCTGAAGCTCCCTCGTGGGTTTATGGCCTTTAGTTGCTAGATTAGTTTTCAGCCACCGCATTGTTTGACACTGTCATGGGATGAAAGCTGAAAATGTGAACGATGTAGCCGACAGAAGAAAGCAATCATAGCCTGTCACAATCTAAGTCATCAACACTGACTGAGGCATTTTTCTCCACTCATGTTCTCTTCTGTTCAGGAAGTGTTTGACCCATCATGTCATACTGTTATTGAAAAAGTTCTGGAACTTTTAGTATTTAGCCTAATGGGAAATGTGATGATGCAACAAAGTACTCTTGCTGGTAATTAATCTAACTTATTTGAGCTCCAAGAAGTGAAATTGCCATAACATTTCTGACTCCACAGAGGATGAATCCAACAGATTTCTGGTATGCCTTACCTTTGTTTGGTACCAGCAGCTGTGGGATTGTTTTGTTTTATAAAAACATTGGAACATCTTGATAGCTTTCGGTACAAATTGAGTGAGAAAACACTTTTACAGAATATTTGGCAAACTCATTAACTTTTGCTGCACTTCAAGTTTTTATACCTATACAATAGGAATGTAACTATCAAAATTTCACAGTACAATAACACCTCGGTAACAAGTCCACGGTACAGTATTTATTGCAGTCGTGGGATTGTAAATGCTTCCCTAAGAATCTTTTTGCCTGGCTGGATTCTGCTCCTCGCATCTCTGCAAATCTCTTCGGGATGATGATTCCCCAAGTGGCTCCATGTGTTACTTAAACTCCCCATCAAATGCAGTCCAGCAGTGCATGGTGTTTCTTGTTTGTATGTCACCTTTTTTCTATCCTCATTTCTAGACACCAGGAAACCAAAATGAAATGCCTCCATGTGTCAGATTTGAAAGTCAATGGAGCCTCCATAATCGCAAAAACTTTTTCACTCCGTTCTCCACCACCACTCATAGCATACACAATTTTTGCACTGTTAGATCAAGCCAGTGAGAGGAGCGCAAAGGATGATGGGTACATAAGTGCCCATAGTAACTGTAGTCCCCACTTCCCTTCGTTCTGCTAGCATGTTATACAAGCAACAACCTCCAGTGCTGAAAACAGAAGCCAATCTGGAAGAGCAAAAGAATTAAATTTCCTCAAGTGTCCCAGTTTTCATTTCTACCTTTTTTTTTTTTTTCAAAATAAATGTGTTTACAGCAGTGTTAATTTCGTCGACTAAAACTTTGACTAAAACTGTTCGTCTACAGCCTTTTTTTCCATGACAAAAACTAGACTAAACTACCAAAAATAGATCTTTGATGACTAAAACTGGCAAAAAGTAAGTTTAGTTTTTGTCAAAATGACTTAAACTAGACTAAAATTTAATTTGGTTTTGGTCGGACACTCAAAATCTGACATTTCTCCACTGTGAGTAAATCTGTCAAAATGCAATGCATCTGTATCTTTTTTGCCTCTCAGCTGTAGAAAGCAGGGACCCAAGGTTTGGCAGGGTGCAGAGAACACAGTAACATGATTGGGTACCAAATTTAGGCAAGAAAATAAATGCTTGGACTAAAAGTAAAGATTAAAATGTGAGAACTTTTTATGGACTAAAACTAGGCTAAAATGTTTTGAGTTTTCGCCAACTAAAACTAGACTAAAACTAAAAAGGGTGGAAATGACTAAAATGGGACTAAAACTAAAATGCATTTCATTTAAAGACTAAAACTAAAACAAAACTTAAAAATATCTGCCGAAATTAACACTGGTTTACAGAATGGTTCATGCCTGTATATGCACAAATTGTACAGTGGATATTTTTTTATGTAACTTTTCTGTTTTGTTCTCAGAGGTCATGCATAATCAGGGGCGTGGCTAGTAAGACTTCAAGTTTGACTGAGGAGTCTTGAGACCCTTCTCAACCCCGCCTCTTTATCTATTTTTAGCTTGACTGCAAGCTTGTTTGAGACATCATATCAGTATGAAGATCACTGTTGTTTGGCTTCATTAAGTGGTTTCATTAACCAAATGGGTGACATCACTCATGCATCATCCAATTAGCTAAGTTCAGCATGCTAACAAGAAACATTACTCCAGTTTAAAATCCATTTGTTGTCACTTTGAACTTGTTAACAATGTTATATCAGTATTTTGTTCAAATTGTGGCTGCAGCTTTTAATCCCTGTGCTCCGTTTTTATATTAGATATCCTATTGCTAGCTCAATATTCCCTAATTTATTTTTTTCTCACATGCATGTTTTTTCTTCCACAATACATGAATATATTTCATTTGTTTTCTCATTGTTTAATTTTTTAGGTGGCTTTTAAGGTGGCAAAGTACTCTCTATCTGCAGATCTGAAATATGCACTCTTCGCCTATGATGTCAAACAGGTGAGATTTTCATGAAAATGCACCTTCAGCCCAAAATCACTACACAAAACATCACATAAATGAACACGAACACAACACATTGGGCTTTTTGATCATCCTCAACATTACCAGCAGTGCTTTTAATCAGTGTTTACTCCGTGGCTGGCTCTTGTTTACATTGTGCTTGTGTGCAGTCCCTAAGGATGCTGCCACTCACTCATCTGCATGCACAAACAAACCCACACACAAGCTTTCACCATGTATTTATGTGTTTGCGATGTTTATTTCTACATTTTATTTGTGTGCTCTTTTATTCTCTTTAGAGTGCTTTACATCTTCATGTGTCTTAAATGGCTTTGACTTGAGTAAAAAAAGATCATCTCCACATAATTTGAGTTTTAGGCTCATTTGAGCATGCAACAGTTCCTCGACAGCTCAAACATCCTCTGAAAACAGATTCCACCACCTGCATTGCACAGGTGTCTGTTTATTTGTCGAATTTCTGTTTTGTTAGTCTTTCCGTGTGTGGTTTTGTGCTTCCAGTGCATCCTCAGTTTGTGGCTCCCAGTGTTTGTTGGTGTGTTTTTCACTGTGTTAACGCTCAGTCATCCACCGTGAGGCTTTCTTCTCTTCTCAAAGTCAAGGTTTTTCTATTGATTTTTAGATTTGTTTGCAAACAGATGGATCCAGGCACAGGTCTGGAAACACTGCTGCTGCTGAAAAACCAGAGGAGGATGTCTGTTTGTCCTGCAGTATTTCTGTAAACATTTTCAGATCAAAAACACATCTTAAGAGCCTCTCAATGGGATAGATTTGTCTAAAAACATCATGTTTATATATAGAAACATTGATTTCACTCCCCTTCTTTTCTACTTATTAAAGCCTAATTGATTGCACTCTAGTTTTTCATGTTGCCAAGGCAATGTGAAATCCCCTTGAGGTGAAAGAAGCACAGCCTACTGAGATTTAGCTGCTCTCAATTGAATTTTTTTTCAGTTAAAGCAGCACTAAGTGTGAAAGGAAATCAGCTGTGCAGAAAGCATGTAGCATAGATCAGCAGATAGTGGCTGAAAATATGGTCTGGGAATTTGGGGCCCCTAAAAAATAAAGCTTCCTTGTTAATATTCCAGTCTGAATCTTGTTGTTTGTTCTGTAGTGAGTTAAGATGTTTTTAGAAGAAAACATTGTAACTTTCTTGCAGATCAGTAACAACCACTGCAGATCATAATCAATTCATCACTGTTAGACAGCAACAATGCAATTCTACCATTCACAATAATGCTTTGGGGCAGAATGGCTGTAAAGTTTTGCACCAAAAACATATTTCCCCTCCACTTCTAAGCAAAAAGTTCATTTTTCCCCTGTGATTTACTTCAGAGTTAAACTTCCATATTTTCAATATTCATCTCATGCAACCTAAGTGAAACATTTCAAGAGTGTTTTGTTTAAATCTTGATGATTACGACTTACAGCTTACAAAAATAAAAAAAATCGACTCTCTCAAAATACCAGAATACTGTGGAAAAGTCCAAAGTGCAAAGGTGAGCCTTAAGTCTCTCCCTCCGGTTCAGTACACACAACCACAATCATGGGGAAGACAGCTGACTTGACTCTTGTCCAGGGTATCACTGTCATCCTATACAAGGAGGGTAAACCACAGAAAGGGCAGGCTATTCTCAGAGGCTGCTTCAAAGCATATTCATGGGCACAGGGGTTCACTGCTGATCCCTCCAGTGATGTTGTGGCCTCATAAGTGAAGCATTGTGAAAGGAGGGCGTCCACATGATAACCCACAAGGTGCCATCCCTCAATGGGCCATCCTTCAAGTCACATGAGTGCAACCAAGAGATAGAAACATCTAGTACTACATAACAGATCCGTCCACTCCTAAATATATCCACATGCAGTGATTGTTAAAGGGTTTTCAATGTAGCAGGTCCCAGCGATCCACAAGTGGTGATTTAAGTTGATTACATGGAGACTGAATGGGTCTCCAACCAAATTCCTGTTCTTTGAAGTGAGAAGAGAGTTCAATTCTCTCATGTAAGCCAATATTATTGCCAAAAATAGATATACTGCTTTTGAACTTTGGCTCAATACAACATAAAAGCTAATGTTAAAATTTACAGTTAAAGGCTCAGTTTTCTTGGGAGGGCGGTGGGACATTTTACTAAAGCAGGGGTGTCAAACTCAATCACAGACAGGGCCAGATTCTGAATAAAGGTCTGACCTGAGGGCCTAACAGGGTCCACATTTAACTGTCAACCTCATTTTTCACCAGTAATAATTATGGGGGGAAAAGTTAGCAATGATGATAAATGATTTTGAGATATAAAGAGTGAAAATGATAAGTTAAAAGGCTCAAAATGTGAGACAAAAAGTCGAACTCATTTGTTCAAAAGGTCAGTACACAAAATTAGATGTTAAGATAATAATTTCAACAGGCAAATATAAAAAAGAAAGTCACAATTATGTTTTTAAGGCAAAAATTTGGCTTGAAATTGAAAATGGTGCACTTAAAAGGTCAAAATATGATATCGAGGTCGAAATAATAAATTGAAAAGGTCAAAATATTAGATAAAAAGTCAAAATAATCAGTTGAAAAGGTCAAAATTTGAGCTAAAACATGAAAATAATAAATTGGCAAATTAAAATATGAGATAAAAAAGTCAAAATCATAAATTGAAAAGGTCAAAATATTAGATAAAGTCAAAATTATAAGTTGTAAAGGTCAAAATGTGAGACAAAAAGTGAAAATAATAAATGGAAAATGGTCAAAATATTAAATAGAAGTCCAAATAATAGATTGAAGTCATTATTTTGCAATGCAATATTGAAAATATGAAATGAAAACACAAATTAATTTGTTTTCCCACATTTCTTTTGATCTAGTTATTTTTACTCTTTATTTTTATAGATAAATATATATGTATATTTCATATCATCAAGGTTGAGTTTACATTTTTATACTGGAGGAAATCTCATATTTTAGGGCCAGTTATAATAACAATATGATCTAACCTGGTGGGCCGGGTGTAACTGTACCATAGGCCGGATTTTGCCCCCAGGCCTTGAGTTTGACACCCCTGCTCTAAAGGAACCAAAGCCTGCAGGCCAAATGCCCATATAGGGATCTGTGAATTAGTCCATGTTTGAGGTGTTTGACAAGGTAAGCCAACTGGTAGTGACGATTGCAAAACTTTTCCCTTTTGATTACAACACAGTCACTCATATATTGGTTTTAAGCTATAATAGCGGTTAGGACTTACAAATCCACAAACAGCTGTCACCTGCCAGACTTTAGCAAGACTTAAAATGGTACAAAATCTGGCAGACAGTACCCTGTTTTACCATGAGTTAGCTGTCCACAATGCAACATAACAGTATTTTCTGCATCTTTTTTTAGATTTTAATGCATACAGGCCATGTTCCTAACAACATCACTGCACATTCAGGATTAATTCATCTAAGTGAGGCCAAAAGGGCAGATCTCTAATTTGTACCTTGGTTAATGTGATACCAGCCAACTAACCCAAATCATAGCAGACAACGTTAAGTAGCATACACATATTATTACGTTGATTTTGAACATGTTTGAAAACAAGAGTAGTCTCAACAGATCCTCTCTTTGCCATTTCAGTACAATTCATTGTTGTTTTTTCCATGAAAATCCTTTAAAATGTATCAGAGATCACAGTTTTCTGATTAGAGATCATGTTTTTCATACATAAGGAATAAAGCTGTTGGTGTTCTCAAACTGTCTGCTCTCATGGACCCATTTTCTGCTCTGTTTGTTGCTCCAGTGACTTTGTTTTTTTATGTGAATATCTCATGTCTGTGAGGTATCAAAAACAAATCAGTGTTTGCATAATGTGACAAGTTTTATTCTCATTGCAGGTTTACAGATATTCATTCACAGCGTCTTACATTGTTTACAACATCTACACCAGGTAAGGGTGTTTTCCTTTCTTTTTATCCCTGTTCCTTGATTTTTCGGATGCTTTCTTAGATAAAAACCTTTTCAGCACTTTATGCACGTACACATCCAGCAACAGATGGTGGTTGATATATTTCTGTTTGATTGTGTTTCAGGGAAGTTTGGGAGTTAAACCCTCCGGAGGTGCAGAACGCAGTGCTCCAACATGCAGCCTGGGGAAGACAAGGACAACATCTGGTGAGGCTGAGTGTTTACGTGATCAGCTTTTTTCTCCTTTTTTCTCTCCTTACCATCTTTAAATGAAAAATCGTTCTGCTTCCTCTCTCTGGAGGGATTTAATCTAACACTTTTTCTTTCATTTTCTCAGTATAGACTTTGTTTACATCCACACTGAGCTTGTTTTTCTGTGTCTGGAAGTTGTCCTCGACTGCCTGTGACCTATTTTTTCTTTTATTTTCTTTTTTTTACACTACATTACATTTAAGATACCCCTCTAGACATAAGGACTTCTGCAACAAATCAAAAACGATACTTGAGATAAGACATAAAAGATTACTTTTTTACAGGTGTTTTTTATAGAGTGTTTTCCCATGAAGGATCTGTCTGTAGTTTTGTATTTTTTATGGCTGAAAAAGGACTGAAAATTGCCAACTGACCCGTTGTCAACCCCACCTTCCTTGGCCACTGTTATTAGCTTGGCCAAAATCTTTTGTAGCCAGGTCCTTCCCCATCTCAAACAATTAAATAGCTCATGGTTTGAATAACTTTTATTTTATGTTTTCTTAATTTAATCATTTGCTTTAGGCTAACACTAGTGTTCCTTCTGCACCACATCAACAAAGAGCTTGTTTTACCACAATTACAAATGAGATGTGTAATACATGTGTGTCCAGACACAGGGAAGTACTCTTTGTTTTTCATTTACTGTGTGGTTGCCCACACAGTCCAATCCAAAGAAGTCTTTTTTCATAATTCACCTTCAATTTAGAAAACAGGATGAAAAATACTCCTGAATTATGATGTGGGAGTCTTAAATCGCTCTTACAGACTCACCACTTTTTGATCATGTTGAGTTAACATAACCAAGGTCACATTTTTACTGTACTGAAAAGATTTGGTCCTGGCAAAAGAATGTCTAATGAAGTAGTTCTGCAACACTTCCTATGAGTGGGAGCTCTCTGCAGACCAATAACAGCCAATAAAAGGTCAGTTATTTCATGAAAGCTCATGGGTTAAGTCCATGGGACAGTATCCAAGAAACCCCAAAACAACAAATAAAGACATGAAAAAGGTGGCTTCATTTATTAAACAACAACTGCACTCTGAATATTGCAGTAAGTGCTATAAAATCCAATAGGAGTGCATTAGGCTTAAAACTATGTACTTCTGTTTTGACTAAAACCTCCATTGTCCACCTCTGAAAATAGCTCTAGGTTGTTGGTAACATATTCCCTGATTCACTTTGTGATATGTTGAGCCCTCACACTGTTGTGGTGAAGTTGGATTGTGAATGCTTCCAAGTCTTTTGGCCTGACTGAAATCTCTGCTACTCACATCTTCATGAATCTTTTCAGGATGATGACTTGCCAAATGGCTCCTTATGTTACTCATTCCCCCATCAAGTGTGTCACCACTGAATAGCAGTGTCAGCATATTGCTTTTTGTTTGTCCGTCACCTTTTTTTCCTTTCTCATTTCTTGACACTGGGAAACCAAAATGCTTCCTCACATAAGAATTAAAAGTTACTGAAGTCTCCACAATGTCACTTGGCTCTCCCTTGCCACCATAGACTGTAAAAGCTTGCCACTCTACTGCTTTCGCACTGTTAGATCAAGCCAGCAAGTGGAGTGCAAAGGATGATGGGTATGCAAGAGCAGATGATAACTGTAGTTTCCACTTCCGCTTTGCGATTATTCTTTCCAATATTGCAATTGCAATTTGATATGTAATTACTTTTTCAGTTCCTTATCTTATACATTTTCAATCAACCCAAACAATAAATGTTTCTATACTTAAGCCAGCAGATTATTAAATAGATACAAGTAGGGCTGAACGATTTAAAAAATATATTTAATTGCAATTATTTGTACTCATATTGCAAACTCTGATAGTATTTATGTTTCTATCTTGATGAAGAAAAACGTGTACAAAAACAATAAAAATAGGATTTTTTTGTGGACTATTTGAAAAAAGACACGTTTGCATGATGTGTAGAGGATAACATTTATATTGAATTGGTATTTTGTCACACATTTCAGGTTGATTAAATATTGAACCTTGTGCAATTTGAAAATTACAGCTCGCCATATTGCATTTCAATCTAAAGTTGGATTAATTGCCCAGCCCTTTGCACCATTAAAAAAACCTTCACTTTTTGCCCTGAAGACCTATCGTCTGAAATGGTCACATATCAACAATGGTATTGATACCGTGAAATTACCGATACCATTACATTTTTACAGAAATACATAATTAGAACTCTTACATAGACACAAGTGTTTTGGTCATTTCATTATAGGCAGTTGTCTTCTGCAAACAATTGAAAATTACAATCAGTCAACCCAACAACCTCCTTATAACTTCATCTCTTGGTAATATTTGGTCTGCATTGTTGATACAATAAAAAACAACACACCAACAATAAGCCTTACAACAAGCTTAAATATGAAATGTGTTCATAAATGTTATGATACCTCATGATGTTTCCACACTAGTGGGACCTAACTGCACTAATGAGACGAATTAAGTGTAATAAGAGCATCAGGAGAGTTTGGGAAATGCCAATCAAACCCAGTCTGCAGCACAAAGTCACAGTCCTGAAAAGAAAGACGACTGAAGCAAAATAATTACAACCTCTTGGGTGCTATAAGTATGCAGTCAGCACAAGTGCTGCACAGCTGATGTAAATGAATGTCAGTTGATATTTCTTATTTCACTGTTAAGAAAAGAGTGGGGAAAAATAAGTAAATTTGTCTTAATAGAGCATTTCAGAAGAGAATTGCAGATTTTCACATATTGCTGTTTGCTATCCTGAGAAAAACTTTAGATGAACAGAACTGTGCAGAAGTTTAGGCATGTTTGGGTTGAAATTTGAGGCTGAAGTAAGGCGTGTAATGGTGACTACACCCACCTGAGGGCCCCATCGGGCGGGAAGGAGGATTGACACAACCCAGGTCATGCTCTGGATGTCTCTGTATATTACCAAGGGCATGGGAAAGTAATCTGATGAAAACAAAACAAAAACCACAGCTTTAGGGCGGAGTTATAAGTAGATGTGGCGCTTAAACATAGCCTAGGGTACTGTTAAGGCGGGTAGGAGGGTTGCCACAACCTCCCTGGTTGTCGTGTGTATGTTCTAAGCACCTGAAAACTGTTGGTGGTTGCTGGGCGTATTACCAGGGGTGCAAAGGCCTGGGTAAAAGAAATGTTGTTAAGCTCGACCTTGGCTGCCAAGCGATACACGTACATGTCAAATGCGTCGACACTCACTCAGGCTGCCCTCCCTCCTCTCTTCAGCCAGGGTTGTGGAACATCGTGACCTGTGAAGAACCATTAGCACTCTACATGCCTAAAACTCCTGCACAGTACTTTATATTCATGAAAAAACTCCCTTTTTACCTTTCAGACAATATTATGGTAAATTTGGGATTAATTGAAATGAGAATAGGGACTTTATCTAGTTATCTTACTGGAGACAGTCTTGTAGCTTCCTCCTACTTCATCAAGTTAACTTTTAGATACACTCTTCCCTTTGGCATGTTTTTTTTTTTTTTTCAGATTTTTAAACTTACTTTGTGTGCTTTTTTTCTCTGTGTCTTGCTTTACATTTATCTATCTATATTCCATCCATTTAGATTGCAGGATTTTCTTCTCATTAAAAAACTAGCAAACATTCACACATCTGGAATCATATTTGTTTTATAAAAGAAGTATTTTAACCCATTCCCTACCTTATACAGTGGATGTAAAATGTTATTGTCTCCAGTCCAGGATTTTCATGCTATTGCCTCATAAACTTTTCCTGTTTAAAAATAGATGCTGTATGATTGACATCTACCAAGAAAATGAGGTGGGATGAAAAAAGTATTTACCTAAAAAGGTTGAAATTCCCTCTATATGGGAGAAAAATGAACATAGGAAAACTCAGGATAGAAGTGAACATGCAGGATGTTACTGGCTGATTGAATGAAAATATAAAACACTAATGAAAGAAGGAGCGCAAATGTGTATTTGCTGTGTATTTTAATATACCAAAACAGAGAGGAAATCAAAGAGAAACAAACAAATCAAACCAGGAAAAACTCAGACTTCTATTTGACAGCAGAAAGCAAAAATGAAAGGGAAAACAGCAGGAAGGAACACAAAAAGAATTGTGAGTCTTCTGACGATACCTGCTTTCTCTCCTCTTCAGATCTACATCTTTGAAAATAACATCTACTACCAGTCAGATGTGAGGAGTAACTCTCTGAGGATCACCTCCTCTGGGATGGAGGGAGTCATCTTCAACGGACTCTCAGACTGGCTCTATGAAGGTGTGTGTACACGCTTGACCATTTTTGGGCGTTTTAAGTAAGAGAATTGATTTGGTTCAGATTTTACCGCTCATTATCTGAAAATTTGACAAGTTTTAGGCATGAAAAAGCATGAGAGCTGGCTATACACCAGCTCTGAAGCAGGCTTTGAAGCAGCATGATGCAAGGAGAAAAAAATTACTGAAAATCTTACTGAGAAGTTTAATAAAAAATGTCTTTGAAAGAAGTATGTGTTTGTAGCAGGTGGTTGTTCCCTGGACTGACAGGCACATTAAGAAATAAGATGTAAACAATGCAGCTTTGTTGCTTCCTTGGCAGCTCCTGTAATATAAAGTTAAAAAATACATATATCTTTAAAGCATCACTCAACTAAGGATTTCAATCCTGATTTATTTGGCAATTTCTCTTGTCTGATATCTTCACTTTAGAAGTCCACAGGAGACATTTCAGCTAATATTAATGTTTTCAGCAGCAATGGGGATCCTAATAAACTAAACTTAACATTTTTTCTGCATCAGATGGCATCTGCCATAGGTTTGCCTAACACTACACAGACGCCTGCATTCATAGCCTGCCATACACCTCAAAATGTAACTACACATCAAAACAACACAGACCACAAGCCCTATAATTGATCCACTGGGTAGCATTGGGTCTCTGCCAGTCTCTGAGTAAGGTCCGCAGGCATATTGTGTGTACTCCAGAATGAGGTAACCAGTAAATGGCTGCAGACAGCAAACCAATTTATCAAATCTACTAGCCCACATCCAAAATATTAGCAGTTAATTTCTTCATTCATATCTCCCATTGGCCTTATAAGCAAAACAAGTCTGATTCAGGGGCTGTACATTTCCTCTCCTCTGGTGTCTTCTCTCCTCTTTTCTTCAATAACTGCAGTATAATCAGCTGCTGATCAGTATTTATCATCTCCAACTGTTACCATGGTTTCCTGTACACAAACAAAAGGAAAATGTGGCAACCCAAAACTGGCGGCATAACTGCCAACTAGAAGCATCGCAGAGCCACTCAGACACACAAATGCACAAGTATGTAGAGCACATGGAGTAGGCCACTACTGTGCAACTAGAGTGACACAAGAGTATAAACAAGGCCTACTAGAGCTCAGATATTCATGTAGGAGGGTGAGCATCAAATTGATAATGAGCTAAAACAATGCTGTATGGGATTATTGACATGTTTGCTTTCCCTGGAAACACTTGCATAAATAGAGAGAGTTTGAACCTCGCATAGGGAAAAACAGCCTCCATTACTACAGCCAACAACTGCTTATAAAATAGTTAAACTGAAGTATCAACTTCATAAAAATATTATGAGTGAATACTTTAAATCCCAACTTTTTTGGCACAAAAAACATGTAGTTAAGAGTATGGAAAAGACACTGAATTTGCATCATACAAATATTTTCAAAAATACTCATTGTTTCAGCAAGCATTTTAAGTATTTTATGTGTAACTGCCAGGTTTCTTTTAATGATGATTTATGAAGTGGAAATTCTAATGCTCACTAATTTCCTCTTGTTCTTCTTTAAACTTATCATTCTGCAAAAAATGCTATAGATGTCTGACACTGGTGAGCATGAAAAAAAACATTTAAGACATGAATGTAAGCAATTCTTTTCAATAATCAAATGCTAATTTAAGTGATTGAGAAAAAAGTCAAACGGTGCAAGTTTCCTTACCAAGTAGGTTATTTTGGATGATTTTTTCAGTGATGATTGCTAAACTTGTTTGTCAATTCTGGTCCTGTCTGCATCCTCCATCTTGGAAAGTTTGTGAGATTTCTCCTCCAGTCTCAGACGCCAGCAGGCAGAGAAAGAAACTTTGTGTGATTATCGGTTGAGGATTTTCAGTCTAGGCTCTGCATTCTCAGTTCAGCTGTTGAAAGTCTTTCACAGATTTGTCTATTGCATTAAAAATGCAGCCCAGCCGCCCAGACAAACTAAACAGGACAGCAATGAAAAATCAACCACAAGCCTCCACGATCCATTAAGTCTGTGTGTAAACAAATCCAGTAATGATGTGATGGTCTTTGCAGTTTGCACAGAGAGCAGCACAAACACAGGCCAAGGCTGATGGGAGACATTATAGAATCATTTGTGTTTGCTGATTTACTGCGAGCTGTGTGTTTTATTTCCACGATTTGCTTTTACTTTAGATTGTAATCATTTGGTGGATGTTCTGACAGTGAAGGAAAGAGCAGAAGAAGTGTTAAGTGCTACTTCACCAATCGTATAGGCTGGCAGTAAAGCATAAAAGAATCAACAGAGGAAAAACCAACACAACTGCCATGAACAGTCTATTTTTCTTCTCAAACTTTATGTTGTTTTAAACAATATTTTGAATGAAATAAATCAAGAAACAGATGTGCATAAAATCTGAAAGAGAAAGACAAACCTTCAGTATATAACTGTTCTATATTCTATATATGCCTTCTTCTCAGAGGAGGTTCTGCAGTCACACTTGGCTCACTGGTGGTCGCCTGATGGAGAAAGACTAGCCTTTCTCACCCTGAATGACACCCTGGTTCCAAACATGGTCCTGCCCCAGTTCACTGGCACTGCCTATCCGAAAGGATTACAATACCCATATCCTATGGTGAGTCTGGACTCCATTGCAAGTGGAAAAAAATATAAAAAACATATCAGTTTATTAAGCCTATGATTATTTCCTGCTTTATTTTATACTCCCTTTTGATTGCATTCACATCTTCAATGATATTATAATAAAATTTGATTGTTATTGTCTCTGTCTTTTGCTTCAAGGCGGGTCAGACTAACCCTGCTGTCAAGTTGTCAGTAGTAAACCTGTTTGGAGCAACACACACTCAGGAGCTGCAGCCTCCAGATCAGCTCAAACACAGGTGAAACACACACACACATGCAGGGCTGTACAGTGCGACATATATGTCGCAAATGCTACAAGAAAATTGGTCTGTGCTAAGTGGTTGACACTCCTAATAGCACTGGTGCTATGACAAATTAAGAGAGGTGCGTGCATGCCAGGCACGCAGATAAGGCTTTAGGTTATACTTGTTGCCACAAAAACTTCATTCCACTTTGATTTGAAACTTGAAATTCATGCCCAGTCCATTTATATTATGTTTCTGGTAGATTTTAATTCAAGTGGAATGTTTTTTTCCTCTCGCCATGCGTTATCCTTTGCGTCTGGTGCTCGAGCGGCCACGCTCCTGTCTCTCTCTCTCTCCCTCATCTCTCCGTCACACACTGCTGTCCATCTGTCCGTGTCATATTGGACCTGTATGCTACATTCAGATGCGTGATGGCTTGTTAACCACACAACAGCTACGATATAAGTGAAGAGAAAATGCATCGTTTTATACATTAATCTTTAATCAGAAGTTAGCACTGAGCACTCTGTCCTCTCACTGACGGCTAACTCACTGTCACTGCGACCATGCGTGCGTAATTGGAGAGGACGAGGAGATAAGCTAGGAGATATTCGTTTTTAACATCGTCTAGCCTACGTGCCTTAAAAAGCTTTGGATTAAAGCAGCGCTCCTCTTAAACATACCGACCACGTTTTGCTGATAGATTTTTTGTTTTACTTGCCATTTAACTCCAATAGTACTGATGTTATCATTACACTGTAGGAGAGAAAGAGTGTTCTGTTCATTTACATTAGCTCTATCAACATCAGACCCCAGTGTGATACTACAATATGGACCAAACTCTAACAGTGTTTAATAAATTTTTAATAATGTTAGACATGTTTTCCTATTACTCTGAGTATCAGTAAATGAATATGGGGTGTCCAAACTATGGCCCGTGTGCCAACTGTGGCCCTCAGTCCTTTTGAATTGGCCTGCAAGAAATCCATCAAAAAGGCCCCCATAAGAACATAAAACTTTACTCTCATTGTTATCTTGACTAGGAATGCACAGAATTGGGGTTTATACAATATGGGGATGTTTACAAATTAAACTTACCCGATCAATACAAATATATAAATGCATAGACCTAACACTTCAGTCCTTGAAACACAGTTTAATGATGAACAAATAAACATACTTAAGTCTGTAGAACACACTAATGTTTAAGTAAATAGGATGAACACAGAAAAAGACTTCAGCTGTCTGTTGGTCCTGCCAAAAGTTAAAAAATTGATGAATACAAACAAAAGAATTACAGCAGCAAATAGCAGCATGAATGGAACTCATTTTCTCCTCTGTCTGATCTCAAGGTCTGATTTCCAAATCACATTGTTGTATTCATTTTCAAGCACCACACTTCTATAAATTTAGTCAGTTTCCAGCAGTTTACTTTTGTTTTGTGTCTGAATGTGGAAATGAACTGTCAGCATCTCTCTTCTCTGTGAGTGGCTGTTTGCTTTGTTAGACAATAACTGAGAGCTGTAATTTAGGCTGTTTTGGTTTTGTTTTTCAACTACATTCACTTACTAACCATATATCACTATACCAATATCTATTGGTTACATGTTGGTTTTAGAGCAATAAGAAACATTTTATATATTATGCTACAGGTTTTTTGTTCTGTGCTACAATATTGTCAACCTCTGTAGCACAAGTGCTATGGGCAAAAAAAGTTAACGTACAGCCCTGACATGTAAATGAATACAAAACACAACATAAAACAGCCCCCATTCTAACTCTCCTCTGTGTGTTTCCTCTGCAGAGATTTCTACATCACAATGGTGAAGTGGATCAGTAACACTCACCTCGCAGTGCGCTGGCTCAACCGTCCCCAAAATGCTTCACTGCTGACAGTTTGCGACGCCACCATTGGCGTCTGTCTGCAGGTCAGTGTCAATCAGAAAGTTTACATGCAGTTAGAAAAAGTCAAATGATTTTTAGTCCAACTAAAACTGGGTGTTTAAAATGTATGTGGATATGTTACTCTAGCTTCAATCCTATTAAATCAATTTTCTCTATTCTGGACTGGCACACGTAGATAACACAGCTGGAAACTGATTTACTCTTGCATGTGTAGACCTCATCTGTACCCAAACTGGAGCAGATGTTCCTCCCATGATCCACAGTTTCTGTGCCTGGCTTTGACCCAAAGGTCAAAAAGCATTAATGCTAAGCATAGCTGAAGTCATCCTTTCTCCTGCCTTTGGATTTCACTGTAGGCAAGAGGGATGCAGTTTGTACCAAAAGTAAAGCAAGAAAAGAGATCTGTTAAAAAGCTCAAACACAATCCATAAATACCAGTTTTAAATGAAAACAAACTCAATGGTTAATGAGGATATACATAACACCAACCTTATTCAATAAATTTGATCCCAGTTTTCCCGACATCTGTGCTAAATGTTGAATGAAAGGCTCTCTGTTTCATAGTGGTCTTGGACACCAATTGAGATATATTAGCGCCATTTTTCTGGGGTTGCCATGTTGTCCATCACTGGGTTTGACACTACTATGTTGTGTTCTAATTGGTGAAGAAAACAGGTTTTCTTTTAAATCTCAGGTAGGGAAAATTGCACTTTATGAAAGCCTGAAGTGGAAAGTTGACAAAGAAAACCCTGCAGCCCTATTTTGGACTTGAATGATGAGTATGGGTTTATCATAGGATGAGGAAAGTAGTGAAGTTCAGTTCTAATTGAGCTATAACCTAAACTTGACTTTTGTTGTGTACAACATCTACTGAGTGTTTTCTCCCCTTTTATTCAGAGACATGAGGAGTCTTCAGAGACGTGGCTTTCCAGACAGGTAAACCTAAAAACAGACATTTTTATAACTGCATATGTAGAAGAAAAACTTCTAGAGCCATCTATCCATCTCTATCCCTACTATCGCTGAAGGTATACACGTTCTATTATTGAGGCAGAACACATCAGGACTCATTCATGCATACAATATGTCACCTCTGAGGTCTGTTTGTGTCTACAGAGACAGCAGCCACTCTTCTCCAAAGACAGGAGCAGATTCTTCCTCACACTGCCTGTGAAACAAGGAGGTCAGGGAGATTTCCAACACATCACCATGTTCACCAGAAAGGTGACTGAAAGAACACTTCAGTCTTGATAAAATGCCTATCTTTGTCTGATTACTGCCCTCTAAGTGCAGGGAATGGTGATCTATTAAGTGTCAAAACCTTGGGACTGTATTTAGAAAGTTGTCTGTTTCATTTTTCATTAATTATTACTGATTTTGCTTTCAGTTACGAAGCGAACAGGATGAAGTTCGACACTTAACGTCAGGAGACTGGGAGGTGACAAAAATCCTAGCTTATGATGAGAACAACCAGATCTTGTAAGTTTGTTGTAAGCTTTGTTTTGCCACTGAAACCACAAAAAATACAGATTTAAAAATAAATAATACACATGAACAACTTTATATTCCTTTTCTTTGATAGCTGAAAATGCCTTTGTGACATGATGGTAAAGGCAAATAAACAAATAAATTTCCTATAACATGTTCTTTTATTTAAAATGACACTGTAGATTTGCTGCATGTGAACTGCTCTTGCTTCTGTCCTCCTTATTTATTACTCTGTTAGTTGTTTTTGTGCAGAACCTCAAGTCAAGGACACATTTTCCTCTAGAGTACAATAAAGTGTATCATATCCTATTGTAGTGAATATATACAATAAATTACTTTTATAGAATATGCTCATTTTTTTCCTTGATTTAAAATAGAAGCCCTATTTTCTTAGTAATAAAGTCAATTTTTCACTACTATATATATTCAGCATTTTTCCATCAGAGGATTAAAAATTGTCAGTGAAAGCTGTTCCGTGTTCTCTTTAACATGCTTTGTGATCTGCAGGGTTCATGACTGTTTAAATCAGTGTTTATGGTTGGTCACCCTCCATGTGCAGCGACTGGAGGAGACAGATGTAGAATGGATCTGTGACCTTGTCCTACTTTATCTGCTCTGCTCCTCACAGATACTTCATGAGCACAGAGGACTCTGCGCACTACAGACACTTATACAGGTACAGTACACTCCGACTGAACCACAGTTTATTTTGAAAGCTCTTTGATCCTGTTTTCTCCAATGTAAATGCAATTTTTTACACTCCTCTTTCTTTTTCATCTCATAGAGTGTCCACGCTTGGCCTGTTTCCACGGCGATGCCTCACCTGTGGGCTGAAGGACGAGTGTTTGTACTTTGACGCTGATGTCAGTCCCGATGCTGAACACACCATACTGTACTGTAAAGGTAAGAGGAGAAAAAAATGAATTTATCAGACTAGAAAAATTGGATGTTGATATTTTCTAGCTGAATGGTCAAATACAATAAAGCTCTATTTTTATGGAAAGAACTAACAAATGGTTGTCTCAATACTAGATTTAAAAACTTTGTTTTGATTTTAGAGAAAGTTAATGAGATTTAAACCTCGGTCATACAACAATAACTGAAATAGCTGTCCTTATATGGGGCAATTTTTGTTTTTGATTATCAAAAATTGCAATTTACGGGGCGCGCAGGTAGTCAAGTGGTTAAGGCGCGTGCCATGTACGCTGGCGACCTGGGTTCAAATCCAGCCCGTGGCACTATTTCCTGCATGTCTCTCCCTGCTCTCTCCCCTGTTTCCGACTCTATCCACTGTCCTATCAAATAAAGGCAAAAAGGCCAAAAATAAAACATAAAAAAAAAAAATTGCAATTTACAAAAACTCTGAGTGTAACGGTCGTATTTGTCCCGTCACGTTTCAGTGCACAAAGTCCCATGATGAATACGTCTGTATTTTTTCTACTGTCTGTGGTCTGAATGGAGAAAAACAGCAATCACAGTAGATGGCAGTTTAACTTGGCAATATAGGTGGCAGTGATGCTCGTGTTAGCTAACCAGTTATAAAAACAAACAAGAAGAGGAAGAACCAGATAAAACAAAACACGTGAAGAAGAAATTAACTACAGGTGCAGTAGCAGCACTCACTTCTTCCTCTCCTCCACTTCTCTGCACTATTTTTAAAAAGCCTCTGCATGTGAAAGCAAAGACTTTAGCGATGCTAATATATTTTAAAGGCCATGCATGAACGTGCAGAAGTAAACAGCAGCTACAAGTGTGTATTTTAGTGCTCTGCTTAGACTCTGTTACAGCATCCCATCCTGTGTTTACATGAGCTATTCTGCGGTCCTTCATTGATAAAGATGAGTCATGATTTTGCACAAGTAAAACACACTTTAGCAGATGTTCTCTACTTCTACATATGCGTGTATAGCCGTCAAAACCCTGTTGACTACATGATGGCGTCACAGCAATCTACATAAAACATAACTATGATAGCTTTAAAGGCTCTGAAATACATGTATTTTATTTTTATCATCACATTGTATTAATTCATCACTCTCAGGAGAGAATAGAACATGAATTTCTGTGTTGCTTTTTATTTTGCATCTTTTATTTTAATCTGTTTTACTACTTTTTCATGTTTAACTGTGGTCAGATTCAAAGTAATAAATGAGGCAAACCTAGAATTAGGCCTATGAATTTGGGACTCTATGTTTACCATTGAACTGAACCCCTACCGAACCGTGACCCAAAAACCAATGTACAGACCGAAACGTGACCTCTGTGAGAATGATAATAATGAAATCTCCATTATTTATTGATTGGTGGTATAAGGAAGTGCAGAAACTGTCATGGTTTGGGTTTAGTTGTGTTAATTTTTTAGTTGCTTGGGCTCCTTGTGTTTGTTTTCTACCTCCTGTGTTCCCTTGTCTTTGTGTTACCCAGTTTTAGTTTCAAGTTGTCCGTTTCCCTCCATGTGTTCCTCGTGCTCCTGTTCAGTGTTTCCTGTTTTATTTTGTAGTTTTCTTCTCCTTGTGTGTGTCCTCTGGCTTTCTTCCTGCCCTTGTGTTTTTCCCCTCCACCCTGATTACCTTCACCTGTGTCTTGTTCTCCCTCACCTGTGTCATTGGCCTCACCTGTCTCCCAGTGTCTAATCACCCCCTGTCTATTTAGTTTCTGGGTCTCCCTGTGTCTGTGTCAGTTCGTCTGCATAGCCTACCTGTGACTCTCCTGTGTGTATTCTATAGTGACTTTCTTCAGGGTTTCCCTCGTGTTCTTTTGGTGAGGTTTAGTTTTGATTTTGTTAGCACCTTTGTTGTAGGTTTTTGCATTTTTTGTTAATTAAAGAGTTTTTTTGTGCCTTTGCATTTGAGTCCTTCCCTTTTGAGTTTTTACTAATCCTGACAGAAACTAGATAATCTTCAGTTGTATTTTAACAAAGAGAGAGAGGGAGATGTCACTGTCTGACCTGCAAAATCAAAAATAATAAATCAGCCAGTACTGGGTGTCTGGGCTTCTATTTTTGTTGCCGTTGTATCCAGCATGTATTAATGTCATTTGATATATTAACGATTATTACAAATCCATCTAAATAAAGAAAATAGAATTGAAGAGATATTCCCCATTTCAGATAGATTATCATGTGGCCAATAACCACATAAAAAGATTAAGTCAGAAGACAGTATTTTTTTCTTTAAAGAACTATCAATAAAATCATTATTTTCTTACTCTATATCACATTGGAAAATTTGCCAACATCTTAAAAACGTTTTATGGTCAACCCTTTAATAGACACATTTTTGAACTTAGACTCTTTCCGTGTGTCAAAATTTTAAAAGTATATTTTCTTCCTTTGCAGGTCCTGGAGTTCCAGCTGTTCTTCTTCTAAGTTTTGATGATGTGGACTGTAAGTTTAATTTTTTCTCCTTTATAACATGAAATCATTTCTGTGTTTATGTTGACATGCAGATGTGCCTCTGTTCTAAAATGGAAAATAATTTGCGGCAATTAAGCCTCATCATCTCATTTGTATAAAAACATCAGCAGCTGTTGGATTTGAGTCAGGGCCAAATTGAAATGATTTGAATGTTACAAGATGTTTAATGTTTGTCACAAGTTTATCAGACATTTTTCATCTCTGTTTTTTTTTTTGATAAAGTAAACAGAACATATTGAAAAAGAAAAGACATCAAAAAGTCAAAAGTTCCGATTCATACAACCAAATATTTAAGTTTTCTGCCATTCATGTGCTCAAAATATGTCAGTTATGCTGCAGCAAGAGCTTAAAATATTTAAAGGAATGTTATTATTTAATGGTACATGTAGAGTATACAGTAGGGAGTCTTCCTGCTGCTGTATATGGATTAGTGGTTATTAAATAAAGATGGAGTCATGCTCTTCCTTTGAAGTGGATTACACACTAAATATTTGATGTGACCTGTTGTCTATATATTGTCTTTATGTTTGTATTACCTAATAGTACACCTTGCCTTTTATATCCAAGAAGAAACATTAGCTTTTAGGCTTTTAGATGTGAAGCCACTCATGCTGAAGTATTTTTCTTTAATCATTATGTTTCAGTGGCTTAAAACACACTGTTCTGATCTTAGTCACCCCTGTTATGTTTAGGAAGTGTTGCATTTAAGGGCTACATGCAGATATGACAAGACAAAACATAGTAACGTATTCTGCCAAAATGCTAGTCCCCAGAAAAACTTTATTTATAACTAAAAGGTTCTTTCAGCAGGAGCTTATTTTAGAGCCAGATCCTTGCGATGGAGACACATTGACTTGCTCCTACACTTATGTAATTCTTTGCTAAGGCTGACTACACACAAGATGATTTTCAAAGCTTAGATAAAAAAGCGTGGAAGACCACAAACATTAGGAAAGTTTCAACTAACTTCGAACATTATAATCCTCAGAATTCACACACTAGATTAATGGTTTTAAAACTTTTTTTTGTCCAAGCCACACCCAAGGTCAAGCTAAAATCTAAAGACACACCATATTTATTACCATGCAAAATAGCCCTTTCAAAAGTGTCTTTAGTTGATGTATAGTTGTAATAATGTTTGGTTGTATAAATTCCCACGGCACACCTAGACCTAAAGTGGAGATGCCATGACACAAGATCGCTCAGATAATCAGAGGATCAAACACCTATTTAGGCAAAAACACCACAGGTTATATTGAACCCATCCACACCCATTCACTCTAAATTCACAGATACAACCCCAGACTTTCTGGTTAGAAGACAGCTTCCTCTCCCTTGAGCCATAGTCACCCAGGGTGAATCAGTCTTGACTCATAAGTATCAACCATGCTTGATATTTACATGAGGGTTTTTGGGGGATATAATCAATTGCAACAAGCTTTTAGCCAGGCTGTCATTGATCATTGAGGAATCAGGCCCAAGTTTCTGCCTATAATTGTCTGTTGTGTATCCAGCCTAAGTGTTAAGCTTTGCACAGAGTATTGCAGGGAAAAAATGTACCCGTAAAGACTTACCAAGTCTTACTTCATCTATGAAGTGGTTTTCTCATAAAGTTAAGCATTGTGTTAAAGTTGATTTAAAAAAGCATACATTTTATTGATTGTATTGGTATTGATTGTACCTGTTGCATAACAAAGGTTTCCTTTCCAAGGGTGGCAGACTCTGTTCAGTTCATATGTTTTTTCCTTATTTGACCAGAGGGGCAACAGGTAGGCTTTCATATGAAAAGGATGTCTGGTTGGTTTGGTAGATGTATGACCAATTATCTCCACTCCAAGGTTAAGAAAAAAATAGATATTTAAGTAGACAACAACTCTGTACTTTCTCATTTCACAGCATATTTCATCTTGGAGAACAACCTCCCTCTGCGGTCAGCGCTGGAAACCAAAAAGACGATACAGACGGAAATCCGCATGATAACTAACGACAACTTTGGTACAAATTATCCACACTTAACAGTTGCATACATGTGTGTTTGTGTGTATCGAATTTATAAACATAACACATCCTCATATGATAATTGAGCCGCTCAGAGGACGAATAACATGTGTGCATGTGTCCTCTGTTTCACCTCTCCTTCGGTTAATGCGTGTGTCCTCCTCCTCCTCGTAGAGCTGCCTCTCAAGCTCATCTATCCTCCTGACTTCTCTGAGTCCTTCCTCTACGGCCTCCTGCTTATTGTGTAAGCCCGCACCTCTTTATTACATTTACATCTTTTTCATTTACTCTCTCTGGAGAGCTGTGAGCTTCTAAAGAAAGGACAGCTTTGCTTCTTCATAACCACAGGCTTTTACAATTCAACATAAATTAAAAGGAATGCATGAGCAAAAATGTCAATTTATGCACATCTATGCTGCAATTTTAATGCCCTTAAATCAGTTTTTATGTAGTCAATCTTTAATTTTTAGTGCTGTAATAGGACGTGACTTGTTGCAGCAGGTAATACCACAAGAAAGCCTGAACTAATGTCACAGTAATATGGTGTAAACTCCTCAAAACCCTCAAGTTGATGACATGTCATGACTGAAAGTGTATAGACTTACTTTTGGGGCATTTCCACATGTGGCACAGGCTTAACTTGATCTGATTCTACTTGGTTTTGTAGCTGACACTTTGTTGTCCTTTTAAAGTGTATAGTTTGATATACACAGAAGATCACAGAAAACTTCTAACTGAAAAATTCAATCAAAGAAAATTAATATGCACTGTATATAACATATAAAAAAACATGCATTTGTTTGTTGTTCTCACAGCGACAGCTCTCCAGGCGAGCAGGCGGTGACAGAGGAGTTCAGGCCAGACTGGGAATGGGTTCTCGTGGGATCAGAGCAGGTCATTGTTGCTCGACTGGATGGCAGAGGGTCTGGTTTCAGGGGCCAAAGGTACTTTACAGAAACAGTCAACACATTTGGTAACTTTCTGATATATTTTTTTACATGATTTCTTATTTCTAACTCCTCTGTCCTCACAGGATCTTACAGCAGGTCCATCAGGGGCTTGGCACTGTGGACACAGAGGACCAGATTGCAGCTCTGGAGTACGTAACTGTTTGTTCTTTCTGTATGAATAATTTAGAGTTCAGTGAAAGGTTTTTTGCCTGTTTTTATATTTGAAGTCAGTCAGTTAGTTTACTTAATTTTGCCTTTTTTGAACATGTAGAGATTTAGGGATTGTGGTTACCAAATGCTTTAAAATAACATTGAGTATCGAGTAATTTGCTTTCTTTTTTCTCCAGTGACTTAACATCACAGTAGTGTTGATCCAGTTATTCAATGTGCTGATTTTTAGATATGAAAAACAGTGGTTGGTGCTGCATTCTTGGTTTTCTTATTTCTGTTTCCTGGTGGATTTCTCCCATGATGGGTGAAGGCATCACAGGAGTGTAGTCAGTAATCCTCTGTGGCTGTGAAGTTTGACCTCCTCTCTGTTGGTGTCTTGACAGTCTGTGAATTGAAACGTCTCAGCTGCATGTGTGGGAGAGAAAAAAAGGAAAAATGTGAACGAGACAGTAACTTATGAAGCTTTCCTGTTAAAACATTTTCTCCTTTGTGCTCTCAAGGTACCTGACGAAGCTGCCATTCATTGATCGCACTCGAGTCGGAGTCTTTGGAGAGGTTCGTCTCCCCGCATTTAAATAAAATCAGCCTTTTACCTGTACAGTTGGATAGATCTGTACTTTTATAAGCCAGTAAAGTAGATTAAGATTTAGCCATGCTTAAATCCTTGGGGGTAATTTGGAGAATGCAGGGTTTGTTTGATTTCATTTTTTTAAGTTAATTTAAAGAGAATCAGGCGCCCTGTATCCTGATGCTGACCAACAGGATAATATTTGCCCCCTAAACAACCACAAAAAACTTGCCTTTGTATTTTCATTTACTGGTGTGATGTTTGAAACTTTTAAAACCCAATCCCCTTCCCTCTGGGAACCTTCTGTTTGCATACAACCAAGCTAGCATCACTAATGCACATAACAGTATTTACCTAGGTTACCATGACTTATTTTCTTGGCATGGTCAACCTAAAGTTCTATTTGAAGAGTAGCCTGTCCATATTGTTATTTTCTTAATACACTGGGATGAATTTGCAGTTGTTACTTCCTTGGGAATTTCTTATTTTTAGAAAAAAAAAGACTTCTAGCATCAAACACAGCACTTCTGTTGTAGCCATGATTTTCAGTTGGATTCAAAATTTTGCAACCATCCCCAGATTTATACTTTTAAAAAACCATTTCACTGAGCTGCTTGGAATGTTTTTTTGTCTTCATGGTGTAATGGTTGCCGGGAATACTGATTAACCAGCAACTGGACCTTCCAGACACAGATTTATCTGTACTGTAATCACTTCAAACACATTTTTACTGCACTCAGTTGATCTCCATTTTATTGATTGTGAGACTACTAGAACCAATTGAGTGGACCTCTGTTGAATTAGAGCAGTCTCTTTGAAGGGGTGAATATTTATGCAATCACTTATTCTACCTCTCATAGTTTTTAATTGACATTACTTTGTAGAAATCTTTTAAGGGCTGAATAATTTGATTAACAATTGAGAAAAGGTTTTAGTACAAGGCCACAATTTCTTGTCTAACCATCAAACCATGGCTTATTTAGTTTCATCAAGTAAAAAAATAATAGTAACTTTGTTCCTTTTTTAGGACTATGGAGGTTTCCTGACATTGATGATGCTGAAATCAACAGAGAAGCTGATCCGCTGTGCTGCTGCTCAGGCTCCCATCATTGACTGGTCCATGTATGGTGAGTAAAATCACTATGCTTCTCCTCTCACATCTCCTCTTTCTTTTTCTTTAACACGCACAGCAGGGACGAGGAAATACTTATTACTTCTGCCTGTCTAGCTGCAGAGCCCATGTCTTTATCCTACTTGCTGCATTGTCTGGCTTTAATCATCCTCAGGTTCTGCTTTCGGGAATTCAGGCTTATTGAATTTTTAGGATGAAAAGCTTCCTTCATTTCTGGGAGTTACTGTACATCAGAGAAGACACTGCTGTATTATGACTGTCGTTTTCCCTCTGGATTCTGTATCTCTAACAAGTAAAGACAGAGCTAAGGAAGGATTTCTGGATGTATAAAAGCAAATATGATGCAGACATTTTCTCAGAAAAACAAGTAAATGTCTATGTCCAAGTGTTAAAGTAGATTTAACTTCTTATTTATGTTTGTTCTGCTTCCTCTTGTTTCAGCATCTGCACTTTCAGAGAGATACTTTGGTTCACCATCAACTGAAAAGAGCAAATACACAGTGAGTTTCTTTTACCAGTACTCTTTGTGTGAAGTCTTTATTTTAGTATCTAAAATTGCATCTTCTTCAGCCACCAAATAGATATTGCAGAGACTGCATTGAACCTGTTATCCCAGCACCAGCAAAAATGTGATTTTTGTCATAGCCAGTTTGCGCACATAGATTATAGTTACAACCCAGAGAAAAAAATGTCATATTGTTTAGAATAACTTCAAAGTAAGGAATTCAAAAAACTTTTTAATACAAGACAAACCTTTAAAACTTTTAACAAGGTTTGAACTGCTCACACTAACTTTAAAGCAGTTTAAAAACATTTTGTACTTTTTGGTGCACCATAGTGAGCAGCAGCTTGACTTCCTGTTAAAATAGTGATTTAAAATAAGGGCACTGCAGCATTTTTGAGTGTTTCATTTCACTTTAAAAACGGTTGGAAATGTCAAAATTAGTGCTGTTACTCGATTAGAAAGATTAATCAAATTAATCACATCACTACGCTGTGATTAATCATGGTTAATCACAGCATTTTTTAAATAGTTTAAGTATATTTTTTTGTTTTTAGATTTTTAAAGGTTGTTATCGTCAACTGTTTTATTTTTATTCTTTTAAGTCTATATACAGCACATTAAAGAGCTGATCTAAGTCCTTATTGATACCACTATCAATACTTTCTATCGTTTGGTGGAAAAACAAAAAAAGGGCAAATATTTAAACTGCAAGTGGTCTTAGCTGAGTAGTGCTTGAGTTAAAAAGCTATGATTCAGTCTGTCACATCTATTGTATAGCCCTCAAATATAAACACATATTCACAACTGTATTTATAGAAGTTTCTTGTCAAAAACTAAATTTTCCCATTTTTATGTGACATCTGAAAACATCATAACATATAGGCTACAGTCGTCTAATTTACTGAGGTTACCTGAACACATCATATTTTCTATCTTCAGCTCATAAAGTTCATTAATTAACTTCAGTTTTGCCAATTCCACTGTGGTATTCTACACTGAAGTAATATTGTTAACAAACAGAACTTGCTCAAAGTTTTGGAGCATTTTTTAGCGTTTATCTGAGCAGCTGAAGAAGAAAACTGTCCTGAAGCAGCTGAAGAGAGTGGTATGACCATTGCTTGATCCCATGTTGTTGTTAGCGTCTTTGCTAACGTTAGCAAAGATGTGCTTTGCCTGAAGGTGGAACTTAAGACTCGTTATACTTTGGTGTAAAGACAGTTCATCACTACAGCATGTACCCACAATTTTGGTTTTATCTTAACTAGCATTCACCAGCTTTTTAAGAGAAAATTGCCATTAAGCAGACCTGTGTTTGTGTCCTCACTCATCACTGCTGGCTGTGTCTGAGCCTCTCACCTCTTCACCCCCAGGCACATAAACATCCGCGCCGGAGGACTATGGGAGCAAGTTGTGGTCAAACTTAGTCATATGATTAAATTGCCTTTTTTTTTTTTTTTTTTTTTTTTTTTTGTGTGTTACTGTTTCAAGATTAATGACAAGCGTTAATGCCTTAATGTTAGCAGCCCTAGTCAAAAGAAATCTGCACCTTGAGATATCAAACATTTTTATGGGTTATTTTAGCTATTTTCATTACTTGAACAGGAAAAAGGACCTTTAGAAAATCTTGTATCTTAATTTTTAACCTTAACTGGGTTTACTTACGCAGCAGAAGCAACTAAATGTGAATTTCTGTGAAGTGTAAATAATGTCACTTTAACTGAGAATCATAAGATGCCAGTGAGTCATTTTGTACATGCACTCCTGCATATTTTTTTTTGCATTTAACAATGTTAAATATTGTTTTGAGAGAATAAGCTTTTAAGCTTTCTTCTTCATCTGAGTCATTCAGACAACATTAATGTAGCAGTGCTTCATTCATTTAAATATTAGATTTGAGTCAACATCATAAAATGTATCTCTTTGACTATTTGATTACCACTTCACATTGTTAATATGGACTGAAAACATTGTTTGTAAATGTAAAAATTATTGTACTTTAAACAGTACGATATAATAAAGTTAATCACGATTTACATTTAGAATTCAGCAAGTAACTGCAATTTAAAAACTGAGTTAAAAAATCCTACTTTTATCACATTTTTAAGCAAAAGCAATTCTACAGTCAGTGAAAAAATGATTTGGATTGTGTTTTTGTTTTGTTTTTAAACAATTTAGCTCTTTGGTTTAGCAGGGTTGAGAAAGACCGCTCTAAATATTAAAGTTTTTTGGAAACAGAGAAATAAAGTCATACACAATGATGATAAAGTTAGTAGGTAATTAAATATTTAGATTTCACCAAGTGTGCTAGCAGTTGTTTAGAGAACCACAATTATAGGGCTTCAAATAGAGAAATTAAACAATGAAATACTAAAAACAAAAGATATAGTTTATTTCTTCTTTTTGACAGTGAAAATGTTTTTTGTGCTTTAAATATTCTTTCAGTAATTGCACTAAAGAATGGATTTTTTCCACAAAATCCTTTTTGCTTTGGAGAAGGTAAAGGTCGTACAACTCTTGATAAAACACATACTGCTTTGGTTTTCTTCTACAAGACAAAAAAGAGAAAAAGGTGGCCTCAAGCAGTTTTTAGCTCTAAAATATTTGTCCTTTGCTGCAGTGGAGAAGAAAAAACACACAGACATGAAAAACGCCAGAGGCTGAGGTACAAAAAAGAGAAATTACACAATTGTCCTCCAAGTGAAGGTTGCAGTCAGAGTGTGTTTTTTCCTCCTAAGTGGGTTGCCTTTAACTGGGCCAGAGGACGCTATTTTTGTGACTCTCACAGCAGGGGGTCTGTGAAGGGGGGTCTGCTTTAAATGACATCCAGAAAAGGAGAAAATGTGGCACGATGTGATCAGACGATAATCAGCATGATGCCATCACTTACTGTCCTGTGAGACTCAGAGACAGAAATGGGTTTTAAAAATGCCCGCTTGTTGATTTGGCTTTCTGTTTCAATCCCAGCTGGGTAAAAAAAGATTGATGAGATTGAGATATCCTTTAATCAAACAGCAAGAACCCAAACCCCCCCAAGCTACAGATCTAAATGCAATCTAAAAATGTAACATACTCTTGCCTCCATTTTCATTTCATTTCTTGTGGTGCAGCTTGACACAAAACAGGCCTGCGCACTTGCTAAATATCCCTCGATGACCTTTAAAGTCCCTATTTTCTGCTTACAGGGATATTATTGTGATTTCACAAACAGTACTAATAGAAGATCATATTCATAGAGTTACTTTAACATTAAAAGCATAGGTTTGTTCATTTTGAGAGGATTTATGTTTATTTGAATTCTAGGAATAAAGCATGTAAGCTTAGCTTCAAATAAATACTGGAAACAAGTAGGAACAGCTGGCACTGGTCGCTCCAAAAATGAAGATTAAACCTAACCTAACAGAAAAAATGAGCTGTCTAGTCAACAGATGATCCTAGGTTTGAAATTCTGTACTTATTTTAGGATTAATAAAGTTCTGTCTTATCTAAATTGAACAACAGTAAATCATTATGGAAGTGGATATATGCATGGTTTAAAACTGGAATAAATAACTCTTTGGAGTCTAGCAACTGATCCCAGCCAAGTGAATTATGAATTAATATTGAATTGCAATTTCTTATGAGGAGAAAAAGTTCTGCTTTATGTACTCGTGTATAAAAATGATCAAAGAAGGCCTGAAGATACTTGCAGGATGTTGTTTTTGAAGCACTAGAATGTGAGCAAGAAATACACTTTGGAAACGTGCATGCAGATATCTTGTGTCTTGAAGTTAATCTAAAACATGATTAAGAAACATGACAAACATTGGTGGAACCTGAATGCTACTAAGTTACAAAGCCAAACTAGAGCAAAAGAGTCACTTTTGGTCCAAATTACTCCTGAATAAATTACCTAAAGTGTTTCATGTGCCCCAGTTTGTCTTTTTGGATTCTACCTGTGTAAAGGAAACCTTTAAATCATATTTTAAAATACCCTTTTCTTAGAGTACCGACCACCACTTGAGGAGGGGCTGAGGCACAATAAACCACTTTTTTTGTTTCCAAGTTGAGGTTACTGTATCATAGAAGAAAATGGCAAATGAACAAAGGAAAACCCTTTGTGTATTGTTTAGTTTGAGGTTGCAGGGTAGAAGCAAAATGTGGAAGAGTTTTCAGAGTTCAGTATGCAAACAGTACAAATGCTCATCTTGCTGAATTAAGGGGTCTGACAATGAAGGAGTTGTAAATGACCTATAGCCAATGGGGCTGCTGTACCACTGACTATTTTTAATTCAAAGTAAGTGCAAGGTAAATAGATACACTAGTGAATAATTATTTCTCAAAAACATAATGCCTCTGGCCCTGGCTATTGCCGCGCAGGCATGATAATGGTGCAGGACTTAATGGTCATTGGATTTTTCAAAGGAAAGTCTGAACATGCAAATCCAAGCCAAGAAGGGCAGCGGCTGAGTTAAAAAGAACATGAAGAAAACAAAAATCCTGCTGCAGGGCTCCAGTTTCCACATTGTCTGTCACACCAAAGCCGTGATCTTTTGAGGACTGCTGCTCTTCATGAGACTGGTGACAAATGCACAGCCAATTCAATGTACAGGTTCATGTGAGTAATCCAGTTAGTAATCACATGAGCAAATTTAAACCAATCGGGGGCTACGCACTCATCACTTAGGTAGGATGAAGAGCAGAAGTGCTTAAAACGTCACTCCAGTGGTCTCTGCTGGAGTTCTTTTGCTCATGTTTCTGGTGAATTGTTTTTTTTTTTGTGTGAGACAAATTTGCACCTTGAGTGAAGTTATCCACTGAGTTAGAGCTCCTGCCTGTGATTTAAGGTGTTCTTGAAGGACTTTATGCTAAGATAAGCTTACCAGCTCTGGGCTACATCGAATTATTTATTTATTTATTTTGAAATGGATGATGTTCATGGTTGTTAGTAATATTCTATATTCTATAAAACTATTCTTTTCTCTTTATTCTCCATAACATCAATGGTGCACAACTTAAAGGTGAATTTTGCAGCCTTCTTACATAAGCACATTGATGGTATCCCTCTGTTTCCTGTCTTTAAGCTACACTAACAAGCTCCATGTTCTAGCTTTAAATCAGCAGTACAGGCTTATGCATGGCATCCATCTACTCATTTAACCTTGAACAAAAAATAAAGACTCCCATAATGTCCAAGTATTTCACATGCATCAAAGATGAGGTTTAGAAATTCTGATGTGCTTTTTATTTGACTTTGTTTGTGCACCCAGGCATCCAAAGTGCTGTCCGACATGAAAGGTCTGCAGGGAGGAACTCTGTTTCTGGCCCACGGAACAGCTGATGGTACACATTTGTTTATCCCCTCAGTTTTCTGAAAATGTAATCTGTCCTTTTCATACTAACCAGTGTGGTTAAAGCAGGCGTGAGTCTGTTCAGCTGGTGGTCGCGTCCTTTTCAATGAGCCTGTTATTGATGTAGACGGTATTAAAACTTGACCTCACTGAGAGCCGGAGCTTTTATATCCAGCAGTTGAATTAACCTCAGTGACACTTATTTGCATGTTCTGATCATTTCTTTCTCCCACAGCCAATGTTCACTTTCAGCACTCAGCAGAGCTCATCAAACACTTGATAAAGATTGGAGCAAACTACACTATGCAGGTAAATACTACTCTCTTACAGTACTGCATTTCATTTATGTAAAGCCACGTAAACTAGGACTTGGGAAGGGTCATAAATACACTGATTTCACAACAACCTCCTGAATGATTCTTCTTCTTTTGAATGTGTCCCGCTTTTTCATCTTCATAAATCTTTGTGTTTTGCTCATGCACAGCTTCTGAATACTCAGATCATCCAAAAGAATAGATAATAAACTCTCCTAAAAAAAAATGTTAAAAATTTTAATATTCAGAAAAAAGTTTATTTTCCAAACAATGGAAGGAAATGTTGATCTGCTGTTTATCCTGGAGCTATTTTCTTTATTTTTAATGTTGTTTTTACTGACTGTTCTAGGACTTTGTGTACTGCCTTTGGCTCATAAAACTTTATTGAACGGACTCACTACACATCAAAAACTCAGAAAACTGTAAACAAGGGTCCTTCAGAATAAAAGTTTTTGACAGAAACCCATACAAACAGATGAAGTTGACAATAAATCTCCACTTGTTGGCTGTCTTACTCGCAGGTTCTGGTTTTTGACCTTTATGAAAGATCTTCATTTGCAGGAGGAGTTAGCTTTTTATGTTGTGGAGCAGTGTGTGTCAAACTTTATAACTACTTTCTGAGCATTTTAAGGACATTCGATTACTAAAAGCGCCAACAAAACCATGCATTTCTGTGGACTGGAGTCAAAATAGATTGGTGATTTATTCTGGTGTGCAACTAATCAATTGATGTATTCAAAAAAGTGTCTTTGTGCAGACAAAATTGATAGTGTTTTACCCTTTCCGCTTGTAAATCCTGTGTTTTTTGTTATTGTTGTTTTTTGCTCAGATTTACCCAGACGAGGGACACTTTCTGTCAAAACGCAGCCGCATTCAGCTCACTCACTCCCTAATTGGTTACTTTAGAGGATGTCTGCTGGACGCATCATCATTACTCGACCAGGAAAAGCGGGACGACGAGTGAGAGGCAGCATGTGTGTGAGTTTGTTTGTTTCGGTGAGTGTATGACCCTGGTAAATAGAAGAGTGTGTGTTTTTTTTATACCTGTAGCACAAACGTTTGATGGACTGAGCAAGCTTCTTCTCCACATATCAGACTGTCTTTCATCTCTTCAGTATGCTGAAACTCCCTGCTGTCGCCTCTGTCTTAAGGATCAGGATGGCATTTTTAACCCATAAAACACTAAAATTTTACCATGAATTCTGTATGATGTGGGAATATTCTGGTGGAGGGGTAGACTTATATTCTGAGGATTCATTAGTATGAATAGATGATTGCTACTCACATTTTTCTGTGCTGTATTCATGTGTTTGTTCTTCATCATTTTGTGAAACAAGACTGCCTTTTTCACTATACCTGTCAGGGTTTTTTTTTGCCTGGTCTGACATTAGTAGATGTTTAAGAAGCCTTTTATGATGATTAAAATCTCTACGTACAGATTTCACATAGAAATATAAAATTTGAAGCTGGGATTCTCGGCTGCTCTCTCGTTAAAGTACATGTGTAGTCTAAAACTTATGGACCTATTCTGGTACAGCAGCAGTGCTTTAGTGAGGCAGTACACACCGATACACAGTTCTGCTGCTTCTGACTTTTATCTCAAAGCATACCAGGACTTTTCCCGCACAGGGTCTTCTCAACCATTTGCTGGTACGTTCTTCTGTCTCCTCTGCAGCTTACGGCTTTTATGGGTGATAGCTTTTAATTAGATGCATTGCTGTGGCACAAAGCACCCCATGTGCTGTGACGTTTGTCGAATTCACGTGAACTTATCAGACTTAAAAGCATTCACCTTTCCTGGAGAGTCCAGGATGCAGCATGTAAGTAAGTAGTTGGAGCCTGACGCTCCCTGCTGATACCAAACAAGACGTCAACAATAACAATATTCAATAATAGTAGTGTTATCTAAAGTGAACAGCCAGACTGTTGGTCAAAGGATCACGGGCAGTATTTTTGCTCTAAGAACCACTGGCTCATTGACAGAGACAAATACAATAGCCTGGATGTGTGGTATGAGGCAAAGCCTGTTCACCAACTCAGCAGGGACTGAGGGTGTCAGTGAGAGGGGGGGCTGTTGAATCGCTACATTTAGTCTAGACCAGGGGTGTCAACTCAATCACAGCAGGGGCCGGATTCTAGATTCAGGTCTAACCTGAGGGCCTAACAGGGTCAGCTTTTTATCCAGAAACTGTCAACCTCATTTCACCAGTAATAAAATATGAAAAATAAAACTATGCACTGATAATAAATGATCTTGACATTTAAAAAGTTAAAAAGATAAGTTTAAAGGCTCACAATCTGAGAAAAGTACATTTATTAGTTCGAAACGGTCAACACATGAAATTGAACTTGAAAAATATGTTTTTTAAAGGCAAATAAATCAAAAAGAAAGTCAAAATCATAAGTTTAAATGGTCAAAATATGTAATACAAATTTTGATCATGAAATTAAGAGTCAAAATATGATTCAGATTGTGAGTCTAAAAGGTCAAACTATGGGATTATGAGGTCAAAGATTGGAGTTGAAAATATGAGATAAAAACAAAACAATTGGTTAAAAAGGTCAAAATATAAATTAAAATTTAGAGTTAAGAATCTTAAAGTTAAAAATATTATATGAGAAGTCAAAATTATGAGTTGAAATGCTCAAGGTATGAAATAAAAAGTCAAAATCCTAACTTTGAGTCCAAATTGTGAGATGTAAAATTGAAAGTATGGAATTAAAACACAAATTAATTCCTGACTTCTTATTTAAATATTTCTATTCCTAACTTTTTCAGATTTTGTTTTAACAAGGATATCTTAAATCATCAAGGATAAGTTTACAGTTTTATACTGATGGGCCAGTTATAACAGAAACATGAGATAATCTCGCTTGCTGCATTTAAATGGTTCACAGGCTAGATTTGGCCCCCGGGCCTTGAGTTTGACACCCCTGATCTAGACAAAGCAAAAAATTAATTCATGACATAAGAAGTTTTATGATTGTATTTATTTTGGATACTGCAGTGTGACTCACTAACAGCAATACACTTACTGACACCAAAACAGCCAAATGTTGAGTCTAATGGGGAATTAGCATTTTATTTTCTCATTTTAGTATGAAGCCTTATTGTTTACAATTCTGCATTTATTATTTTTATGCAGTTTTCCATGGCCACGTTGACACTGATCAGCTGGCTGTTAATAAAAGTGCCAGTGTGACATTTGGCATTTGATCCACATGAAACATTAGAAGTGGCTGTTTTGTTATTTCTTTGTTGATAAAAATGTCCAATCTTGTGTTGCACTTCAGCTAAATGAGTCCCGCGATTTTGAGACACTGACAAAAGGTGATCAGTGGGGGTACCGGCACTAATATTTTTCCACTTAAAGCACTGTGCAGCAGGGAAAACAGTCTGTTTGAAGAAGAAGAGCTGTAATGACATTCTGTTTCCCACCAGTGGTGTTCTGGCAATGATTCATTAAATTCTATCTGCATTCAAGTGCAGCTAACAATTTGTTTCCAGCTGGTTACACTTTAGATGATTCACATGCTTTAATCAATTTTTAAAAATGTGGGAGACCACAGACATGAGGGTAGTTTAAACCAGTTTTTAATATTCAATGAAAACCCTCAGAACAAACACACTTGACCATTTGGTAGTGAAATCACAGATTTCAGTGGTGATGCCACAAATGTCAGAACTCACACAGTCAATCATAAGAAAAAACAAATATGGAGGACAATTAACAGCCTCATCTGGCTCAAAAATCTTTTTAATTGTTCAAGCTTGTTTTCTTTTCAGTAGTGGCTAAAGACACAGTTGTGTTTATGTTTGCTGCCATGCTTGTAAGCTGTAAAAGTGTGCACCACCTAGCTGCTGATGCTACCCAGTCTGAAGATTTGTGATTGCGGAGGTTCCAAATACATTGTGGAGCAAATTTGTCCGAAACCATCTAGTGTGCAATCTTCCTTAGATGAAGAATTGAATCTCAAGTGACATATCTGCTCGATACTGTGTTGAATATCCACGATTAGATTCTTTATTTGAAATGTATCAGGAATGATCAATGGTCTTCTGTTCAGCAAACATTTTAAATGTTTTATTCTCTGGAAGACACACCAGACAACGCTTTGACTTTGATGTTCTAATCTGCATCTGCTTTTTCCTCAAAATTAAGACCTGTTAACTGCAGGCAAATTAAAAGAAAATCACTTTTAGAAAGCCAAAGTGAAGCCTCTGTGGGAATATTTACATTTAAACTTGTCGCCAAAACGGTTTGAAACAACTTTGTCTTTTTAGTCCCTGGATGGAAAAGTTAAGGAAAATGTTCTTTTTAATCAGCTTGAATAATTTCTTCTCTGACTTACAATTAAACTGTCTAAGCGGAAGTTATTTCAAGTGCAATTTCTCCTCATTTGGCATCACTTTGTGCTGAAAATTATTTCCTGTTTCAACATAAAACAAACACTTAGGTTTGAAGAGTTACCCATAAAGCTTTGCAGTAAAAGACATCATTAAGTGTTACGGCAGAATGGTGACTTAGGGAGATTAAAAAGATTTCTGTCGTCAATCTGAGAGATGAACGTCCTTGATGCTGTTTGTCTCCAGCTATCAAAAATTTTCTCTGCTCCTGGGGTTTAATTTAGAAATAAAATGAAGAGGCACTGTGGTGATTACTGGAAAATGAAAGCTGTATTAACCCCCTAACTGTTTTTGAAATCATGTCAATGCGTGTTTGGTAGACCTTGAAACAGCTAATTTGAAATATGACAAATGAAGCTCTTTGAAGTTTTGTTGCGTCTGCTATGAGTCCAGTTTAGGAACACACTGTACAAAGTGATATTTATTGTTTCTATCAAGGTTGGTACTGTGAATTTAACGTAATTTATTTTGTTTTAAGGGGAAGATGGGGTTAAGGGATAATTTATGAAAACCTGTTGTATTTTTTGGCTGTTTTAATATTAAAGAAAAAATAAATTAGCCATTTATAAGTCTCTGACATGTTATTTTCCTTCGGATGAGTGGAACGATGAGTAAATCCTTTACTAAAGTGTAATTAGTATTAACCCTTGGGGATTTTTTGCTGCAAGTGCAACAGTTTCAATGTTTGAACTCCTCAAATCCATTTTTTTTAATCAGTTTTTCCCTTTTTGCCAAACAGCAATTTCCTCCAACCCCTCTATGGTTTTACACAAGATATTAGTACCTTGTAGATTTCCTCAAACCCTGGAGTGTAACATTCAGAGCCTTTTTAACTCCCATATAGAGAGGACAATGTAAGAGAAAGCCTGCTGGCCAGTCATGCAAAAGTGTGAAATTTTCTTTATCTTCCTCTCTGTCCTCTCCGACCTCTATAAATCCCTCGTCCACACACTGCTGAGTCTCCGCTCAAATTGAGCCTTAATTACTTCAAAGCAATTACAGAGCCAAAGATGGAGGCTTCATCCGCTGAGGAAGGGGCGAAGAAGTCCAGCAGAAACTTCAGAGACTGTGAGTAAAGACCTGGTTCTTTGAATAAGTCTACTTGTGAGGGTTCTGTGCAGAAAATGTCTGCAAAGTTTCTGCAGTATAAAAAGAAAGTTTAACCTTTTACCTTTGCTTTTATAGAGTATTTACGGCAATTTATCAGCCCAACAAATATGAACTTTAACTATGTAGAATGACTGTTTAAATGGGGGAACTCTGGGAAAACAACAGGCAAATGCTTTAAATGTCTCCCATCTTTTATGTCAACCTTTGTTTATTTTCTGTAAACATATATACACAGTATATTCTTGACAGGTAAAACTTGTCAAGCCTTTTTTGTTGTTGTTTTTCTATCTAGATGAGTTTACAGCTTATGAAATCAAAAATCCAATATCTAAGAATGTTAAATATTGCATAACCCCAATAAAAAGGGATTATACAGAAATTTTAAACATCATAAAAGTATGTTCATTATTCTCAATACTTGGTTCCCCTTGTTTATCAGGTCCAGAGTCAGTGCAGGAGATTTTAGAGCACATCATGCCTGGAACCTGCCCACAGCGAAGCTAAAACTACTATTGACTGATTTGCTGACCATGGTAATACTGTGCTTGACTGGACCATCCAATTTGCCTGACCTAAACTCCATAGGGAATCTCTACTGGGTTGTTTTCAAGAGGAAGAAGAGAGACAACAATACAGAAGTGCTAATGGCAGCCATCAAAGCATCCATGCCATGCTGCATTGATGCAGTATTTTGTGCAAAAGGTGCCACATCCAATGTTTTGCTAGATTTTTATTTTCATTAGCTGTAAGTTATACTCATCCAGTTAAAACACACACTTTAGGTGTAACCAATCTAGAATATATGATATTTTCATTGTGAAATAAATTCCTGGAGAAATTAAGCAACGTTTCCATAATATTCCAATTTTTTTCATATGTTAAGAGAAGTGTATATTGTGTATTTGTCATGCCTTTTTTCATTCCTCCTAGCTTAGCTTTAGAGTGGATAAGTAACACCACACTGCCATCTTGTGGTGCAACACTCACAGCACACCCAGCAATATATAGTATGAGGTACATAAAAGGTTTACATTTCTAATAAGGTTCCTGTGTAATAACTTTAATCTCTTTACACTCAGTGTATTCAAGAAAATTTCTTTGTACTTCTTTTTAGGGTTGCATAAGATAAGATTTTTGCTGATAAGCTGATTTCCAATCATACCCTAGTCCAGTGTTACCCAATCATTTCTCCTTGGCGTCCCCCTTACATGTACCTAACAAAAGCAGGGACCTCCCAGGTCCCAATAGAGAGGAAAAAGTGACACACTGCCATCAAAAATTAACATAGATCTTAACTGTTTCACTGATAAAACCCTAAAAATGAACTATGCATGCTATTCTTATCAAAAGACCTTTGTGTGAACTACTACATAACTGCTGTTTCATGGTTTTAGTCAATATTTGCACATTGATTTTTGGCAGCCTCAGAGCAGACAACGCCTCAGGTTCCTCCTGAGATCTTTGGCGCCCGGACCCCAGGTTGGGAACCAATGTTCTAGCCAATACTGAAATATACACTGGGTTTTTAAATGTCAAGAATACCAAGTCTTTCTTGTATTAAAACTGACCTGTTGTTAAAAATTAATTCTCCTAATTCAACAGCAGGTGGCTCCCGGAGACAATCCAAACAAAAATGCTTGAAATAAGACAAAAAACGAATTCTGAAGTGTAAATATTTAAATTAGAGAATAGAAGTAGCAGCTCAGGTAGGTGTATTCATCCTGCTTTAAACTGCAATAACTTTTTCGCACATCGATATCTGCAGAAATGTCCATATGACCATTACTTATGATCAACTTTTTAAGTTTTCATCTACTAATATCAGTATGCTGATGATATTATCCCATTCTTTTCATCTTCACCATCTATTTCTTTTTTTATAATCTCAAACAAAAAAGATCTGACCAGGAGAGATGAATGTTAATGGTTTTATTTAGAAAAGGCATTAAAGGCACATCCTTTCTCTCATCTGAGAGATATTCTTTAAACCAAACACCGCTGCACTAATCTGGACATACAGCTTCTCGCAGTTACACAAGTGTTTTAAGTGGTCTACAAATCATCAACACTTCTGATCAACTTGTTTCATCTGAATGAACTTCACCCTGTCTTTAATACTCCTCCCCCTCTTCTTCATCCTCAAACGAATCGACTCCGACCTCCTCGTAGTCCTTCTCCAGGGCGGCCATGTCTTCCCTGGCCTCTGAGAACTCACCCTCCTCCATCCCCTCCCCCACATACCAGTGCACAAAGGCCCTCTTGGCGTACATGAGGTCAAACTTGTGATCAAGTCGTGCCCATGCCTCTGCAATAGCTGTGGTGTTGCTAAGCATGCACACAGCTCGCTGCACCTTGGCGAGATCTCCTCCAGGAACCACGGTGGGTGGCTGGTAGTTGATTCCCACCTTGAACCCAGTAGGGCACCAGTCCACAAACTGGATGGATCGCTTGGTTTTGATGTTGCTGATTGCCGTGTTGACGTCTTTGGGAACGACATCACCTCGGTACAGCAGGCAGCATGCCATGTACTTTCCATGACGTGGGTCACATTTGACCATCTGGTTGGCTGGCTCAAAGCAGGAATTGGTGATTTCAGCTACAGTGAGCTGCTCATGGTATGCTTTCTCAGCAGAGATAACCGGAGCGTATGTAGCCAAGGGGAAGTGGATTCTTGGATAGGGCACCAAGTTGGTCTGAAACTCAGTCAAGTCCACGTTCAAGGCGCCATCAAAGCGCAAAGAAGCGGTGATTGACGACACAATCTGACTGATAAGGCGGTTCAGATTGGTGTATGATGGACGCTCGATGTCCAGGTTCCTGCGGCAGATGTCGTAGATTGCTTCATTGTCCACCATGAAGGCGCAATCGGAGTGCTCCAGGGTGGTGTGGGTGGTCAGGATGGAGTTATATGGCTCGACTACAGCGGTGGACACCTGAGGAGCAGGGTAGATGGCGAACTCAAGCTTGGATTTCTTTCCAAAGTCGACAGAGAGGCGCTCCATTAGCAAGGAGGTGAAGCCAGAGCCGGTTCCTCCACCGAAGGAGTGGAAGACGAGGAATCCTTGGAGCCCGGTGCACTGGTCAGACTGAACAGGAAAGATAGAATATGTTGTTTTTTTTCCTTGACAAATCACCACAAATTTATATCAATACTTGGTCTCAAATGTTTATTTGTACCAGTTTGCGGATCCTGTCCAGCACAGAGTCAATGTGCTCTTTCCCGACAGTGTAGTGACCGCGGGCGTAGTTGTTGGCAGCGTCCTCCTTTCCTGAGATCAGCTGCTCAGGGTGGAAGAGCTGGCGGTATGTGCCCGTGCGGACCTCATCTGTAACAGAGAAGACATACAGATGAAGGGACGTGAACCAGTTTGTAGTTACAGTTAATGAGATTACAGAAGCTATACAAGTTTAAGCTAACAAGTGAGCATTTTTATATATGATGCCATCAACAAAGGTGGGCTACATTGTGGTATTCCCTCTTTAAATCAGCTTCAAATGTATGCACCCATCATTAACAGTTATACCTGATTTGTATTTGCTTATTTCCAGGCAGGACGTGCTCACAGTAAAGTTTTGTTGACCTAGAAAAGGTTGAGTCAACTACAGGGAGCTCTTCCTGATATTCAACTTCATCTAGATTGCTTAACTGTCCTTGGACTTACAGGGTAATAAAGGTAATGATCAGCTAGTTCAGTCTTTATAGCTTTACTGTCTTTGACCCAAAATGTTTCCATAAAAACAAATCAACTGCTACAGATCTTTAAAGGTCTTCAAGCAGGACCTTGATACTGTGACTCACAGGTACACAAGTTCAAAGAGTAAACTCCTGCAAAAAACTACAGTACCCCATGCTGTTTTGTCTTTAAGACAGGAGAACTTCATAGACTCACCGATGACCGTGGGCTCCAGGTCGACAAAGATGGCTCTGGGGACGTACTTCCCAGTGCCGGTCTCGCTGAAGAAAGTAGTGAAGGAGTCGTCGTAGCCAGTGGAGGGCTTCTCACTGGGCATGTGGCCGTCCGGCTGGATGCCGTGTTCCAGACAGTACAGCTCCCAGCAGGTGTTGCCCATCTGGACACCAGCCTGGCCGACATGGATGGAGATACACTCACGCTGTGGAGGGAATAATTAAGGTTTTATTAGCATTTTATTCTTCACTTTCCTATTGTGATTCCAAAATAATGTAGGGAAATTCAACATGCAGTCCAAACAATATTTAGACTTCTAAATTTTGCTTAAACTCCATGTCAGTATTTCTACTTTAAAACAAACTTTTTAGTGCTAGGTCACTTATAAAGATTTTCCTCTTCTTTGAATCTGTCTTCAGCTGCAGATGATTTCAACTAAAGCTCAGATTTAATGAGAAAAACTGTTACAGAGGAGGTTTGAGCAGAAAAATTTGCAGAGAAAAATAATCCATCACAAGTAAGCAGCATCTTTTAGAGTGAGGGATCACTTTGAAGATATAGAAAAATAAGAAAATGTTCACTAATTTTGATTTCACAAACCAACCCTAAGTCAAATTTTACTTGTATTAAAGTCAAACCATTATTAAGGACATCTTAATACTGATACTTCTCTTTTTGTGCATGCTGCAATCTTCTGAAAAATAACCGTTGACAACCAGAGAGTTGCTCAAGCAAACCAAACATTCAGATTTTACCCACTACTCTGGATATTTCTGCTTTAAATGTGTCTCAACCTGCAGGAACTGGCAGCTGCAAGCTTCAAAAAATGTCCTGTAAAACTGACTTTTCAACCACACTTTGAAATATTTGCAGCATAGGATAATTTATCTGCAGACTTCACAGAAAACCGTTAAATCCTCAAAGTAGGATGTGACATGTCCAGTCAAGAGTCAGTGATCTAAATACTCAAGCAGAGGTTATTAACACTAACATGACAGATAGTCAGTAGGGGCCAAAGTGCCTCCACACCCTGCTGAAGTATTCCCTGTAATGAGGGTGGGGGGTGGAGTTTAAAAGGGGGCAGTGGGTGCAGGCTTGGCGAGGACTGAAACAAGTATGGTCCCATCATTTAGGAGGGAAATCTGGCCTGAGGGAGTTAAAGATGCAGCAGCTTCTGCTCAGCTGGCCTCTTCAGGAGAAGATGAAAGTGATAAGAAACGTAAATGTTGTGAGACAGAATGAAAGGCAGACCCCCTAATGAGGTGCTAGGTTGTGTGTTTGCTGATAAAAAACTGCTTTGTCCTGCTGTGTGTGTTTGCACTATTGTAGCAGTTAGTCTGTCAACAAGAGGCCAGCTGTTACTGGTAACCTGAGACAAACATGTCAAGTATTACAGTTATAATATGCACGTTTGTCTTTGTAAGTCTGCTCTTAAACCTACATAGAGTTGGGAAACTAAACTCTGAAATGCTTTAAAAGTAAATTATTTCTTTTACGAGTTAACTTTATGGCAGCTGTAGCTATTACCACGACCTCTAACTTGATTTCTAGAGCAAACACACGAGCCAGTGAAATCTTCAAGTTGTTGTGAAATTCTTGAGATGTCCCTCCTTGAGCCTAAAGCTGAATCTGAAGCATCTCCACCGAGCTGCTTGTCATGTTTTTCCAGTGAGGCTACTTTAGCAAAACAAATAATGGGCTTCCAGCAAAGGGAAGACAAAAATGTTTGTCCTATAAGACCAGTTATATTCTACTTTACAAACAGAAGATATTTCTTCTCTTAAAAGCTTTTTATCAGAAATGATCTTTGAATTAGTGGTATGACTTTAATAGGATTGAATGACCTACTTTCTTCAGTAAAATATAAGGGAACTAAAGTACATAAACCAGTTTTCCATGCCTAAAGAAAGATTTGGGCTTTATTCTTTTGAAACACAAGGGGGGATAAAGGGTAGAGCTTTTTGGAGCCCATGGAGGTCCGGAAAAACATAGTCCATTGTTAAGTTAATCTTTGATAAGTAATTTTTTTATATTCAACATGAATTTTATTACGTATGCTGTAGTACAGTGTTAATTTTGTCAACTAAAACTATGACTAAAATGTTTGTTGATAGTCTTTTTTTCCATGACAAAAACTAGACTAAGACAAAAAAAAACAAAAAAACAATGCATCTGTAGCTATTCTGCCTCTCAGCTGTAGAAAGCAGGGACCCCAGGTTTGACAGTGCAGAGAACACACTGCCATGGTTTGGTACCAGATTTAAGCAAGAAAATAAATGCTTGGACTAAAAGTAAAGACGAAAATGTGAGGACCGTTTATGGACTAAAACTAGACTAAAATGTTTTTGAGTTTTTGCCGACTAGAACTCGACTAAAACTAAAATGGCTAGAAACGACTAAAATGGGACTACAAGTAAAAGACATTTCATCTAAAGACTAAGACTAAAATTAAAAATAGCTGCCAAAATTAACACTGCTGTTGTAGAATGTAGCTGTTTTCAAAATTTAAACCCCTTTACTAAAAAACAGAATAACCTTTTCTGGCTAATGCTACCCTTGTGACCGGGTGCATTTAATAAACCATTGGAAAGTAAAGCCAGACTTAATGGCTAAGCCATGACCTGCACATACGTCAGGATGCCAGAGAATTAAGTAAAAGGAACTGAAATAACTTTAAGGGAAAAATAATGCAATAGTTTAAAAAGAAAAATATGGTGTCATTTGTCAAAATGGATTAAAAGTGGCAAAAACTTGAAGAAAAAAATAGTGAAAAGCTGCAAAAATAGATCAAAAGAGGCTTTAAAATGGGTTTAAATGGAAAATGATTGATATCAATGACACACAACTTGGGAGAACCCATTTGCTGGGTTTTTCAGGCCTGCATAGAAAACATTTTAAATATTTAACATTGAGTCTGCTGCTTAATCTTGACGCTAAATGTTGCAATCAAATTCCGAGGGGAATGCAGATTGACAAAAGTTAGTAATGGACATGGAACTTTAATCACAGCTAAAAATACTGAATACAGAATAGAAAATAAAACAAGTGTGAAATAAATGAATAAAATCTTTGAAGTGATGCAACAAAAGCTGAAATATTCAGCTAAAGGTTTCATTATTTCAGCTTAATGTAGCACTCAAATACAGATTACAAATGTGAATAGTTAGCAATGCCATTTTAGTTCTTAAAATTATTTAAAAGTTTTTTTTTTACCTTCACCAAAAGCTCCTTACCTTCTGTCTTGACAATCTAGCAGTGCATGGTTTGTATTGTGCTCTACTTTTGTTGTCCTCACTGATTTTTGAAATATCATCAAACTGCAGACACGGGTCTAATTATCTCACAGCTCAAATAATGACAGGCTAACATTTCACTGTAAAATAATGTTAAGTAGAAAATCTGCAATGTTTTATGAATAAAAGTATTTTGGCTTGGCATTGGCACTAATTCTGGTATTGTTATCAGTGCATTCCAAGCTCAAATTATTAGAAAAATACTTGAAATTGTTGGTTTAAATTATGCAAAAATTAAAAAGTTTGTTTTAGCCTTAAAGTCATAAATTGGTGGCTGAAAATGCTAGACATGTAACATGGTTTCTATTTAAAAAGGCCCACTACTAAGATAAACTGTTCAGTTATAAATACCACCAGAAACTGAAACTTCAGCCCTAATTTGTGCTTAAACTTGTCATTATTTTCTGCTTTTCATTGTGGGCTTTTGGATTGTTTTGAATTTTGATCCCTCTGCCTCCCCCTCCCCCCTAAAAAACGCCTGTGATAGGCCGCAGAAGGGGGGTCGCTGTCTGACACCCTCACAGGGGAGTTGCCAAGTATGGCGATGGCAGCTAGCTCAGCAGCCGGCTATTTTGAGTGAACCTTCAATCATGCTTCCCACACAGAGAGACAGATATACTCTAACCCACTAACCCGTTTGTGCTGCTGTTTAAATATACCATCAAAATAGAAGTTACAGCCCATGTCCAGCAAGTACTTTCCATTTCTTGCTGTTTTTTTTTAGCTGTATAGTTTTGACATCTGTTAGCGGGAACTAAAAAATGTGGAAGTGAAGGCCTGGTGTTACAACACTCCACATCCGCTCGTGTTTACACAGACACACGGCCTGTGAAATTGACTTCAGGGTGGTAAACGGAGTTATTATCTAGCTTCCTGTATCTTGTCCTTAAACTACGTCACAACTGACGTTTGGGGCCTCCGAAACACAGAGGAACATTGTGTTTTAAGTCGCTCTATACCAGGAAAACAGCAGAATCAGATAAAAATCAGCATTTCACAAATGACAATGAAATGGAGGGGTGATTGTTATGCTGAAAATCGTGGTTTTCTGGACTTGAATGACTTTAGCAGACTGTTCTGATGCCTGAAACCAAAATGTGATGTTAATAAGACACACTTTTATGTACTTTTTGAGGTAAAAAAGCAACTCCAAAGACAGGAAGAGTCCCCACACCTCCTCCCCTTTATGCTGCATACCAAATGGCCCCACAGGAAGAGCCAGCATATGTGAAAAACAGACCTTTCCTTTCAAAGAAGTGACTTTTCCTCACTCCTAGCTTATCAAAAAGGCCTGCAAACATTACAACACACCCTCTGTTTGCAACCAAGTTATGAAGGGACAAAGTCAAAAGGGAAAAGGTCAGCTTCCTGAACTCTGAAGAATGAACATAAGACTCTTTAGCTTGTAGAAATGTTGATCCCAGGCTTATCTGTGCATGTGAGCAGATTTTTTTTATTTTTCAGTCCATGGTGTGTCTCATTGACGCATTAATCTTTCAGTTTAACACAGCAGGAATGCAGCAGCTTATCAGCGTGAGGTTGAGCAGCAGAAATAGAAATGCAAAAACGCACAAGCAGCCCTCTGGAAGCCACATCAGCATTCCCAAAAGCAGCCACACTAACACAGGCAAGGCCTCCAGTGCCCATATGGAAACAGTTAACCTTTACTGGAGCCAGAGCCACATGCCTGGTAGCATGTTTCCACTGATTGACTTTATGTTTAAATAAATAAATGAGGTTTATGCGCTGCGGCAAGGCCAGAAAGTTACTCCAGAAACAGACTTGGGCCCAGTGAAGTGGAAACAATAGACAATAGATCCATTTTTACAAATTTTAGAGGGAAAGCAACAAGTTATTGCACAAGAACTTCACAAAAGTCACTCATGTTCTGAAAATTAGCACCTAAAATACAAAAAATGTTGCTCTTTTGTCTACTAAAGATAAGAAATGATAGCAACAATGTTATGATACTCACCATATTGCTGTTCTGATTGTCTTTTTCAGAGAAGAAGAAGAAGTTTAAGGTCTCACAGTGCACCTATAATGAGATCCCTGTGAGTGTAGTCCTGTCAGTGTGAGACACACACACTTTTATAGCTACTACAGGGGGGCGGAGGAGGATGAGGAGGAGCCTTCAACAGCTGCAGCTTTGTTCTGTTTTATACTCTTTTTTTACAGTGAGCTATGTCTTCCTGTTTGACCTCTTCAGAGTAAAAGCAACATCCCGAGGCTTTCACATGATCCTGAAGTGATTGTGATTCAGTGCACTTGAAATGAACTTTTTTTTTTCAAATTTTGATCATCACAAAACCTTAAAAAAAAAGAAATAATTTGGAATGGAAATAAAATTTCTTTTTTCCTACTGAGCAGCATTTCATTTCTCTATTTTTTTCCATTGGCTCAGTGTTGTATTAATTTTTTCAATTAGTCTTAATGTTTATTTCTTATTTAGATGTGTCTGATTTTTCCAATCTTGATAGAGAAGCCATTTAAATGTTACTGTTCTTTTTCAAAAGCATACATAAGTAAACCAGTGATGCTTGTATATTGACTGCAAAATGTAACTTTTAATTCTCTTCAGGCATGAAACAACTTTACATTCATCTCTAAGATTCTTTGTAAACCACATAATATACTGTAGTAGTATAAAAGTAATGTATTCACAACACATAGTCCTTGAAAATTATACTTGCATATAATTTTCTAAATATTACTTTGGCTTATTCTAAATTGCCATCCTTACTTCAACAAAAACACCCTTTTATGACACTTTTATATATATTTATATACACTACTGCTCAAAAGTTTGGGATCACTTGGAATTTTTCTTGTTTTCCATGGAAACACTCTTGAAACTAGTCTGAATATGACAAGCAAATGAACTGGGCATGCTGACATTGATTGATTTTGAAATAATGATTTTAATGAAAAATGTTCTTTAAACTTGCCTTTATAGATACAAACACCTTTTGCAGCAATTACAGCCGTGCAGACCTTAGGCATTCTAGCTGTCAGTTTTCAAGGTAATCTGATGAAATTTCACCCCATGCTTCTTGGAGAAACTCCCACTAGATGGATTGGCTTGATGGAGTCTTCCTTCATACCATATGGTTAAGCTCCTCCCACAACAGCTCAATAGGGTTCAGATCCAAAGACTGTAGTGGTCACTCCATTACGGTCAGAATTCTGGCTGACTGTTTATTCTTTAAATATTTCGTAGACATTTTGGAGGTGTGTTTTGGGTCATTATCCTATTGTAGGATGAAATTCGCCCCAAGCAAGTGCTGTCCACAGGGTATGGCATGGGATTGCAACATTTTGTAATAGCTTTCCTTCATCAAGGTCCCTTCAACTCTTTACAAACCTCCTGTTCTACCAGCTCCAAAGCCCCCCAGACCATCACGCTGCCTCCACCTCGCTTGACTGATGGTTTTCAGCACTGTTCTTGCATCCTTTTATTTGTTCTGCATCTCAAAAATGTTCTTCTGTTTAATCCAAAGACCTCAAACTTGGACACATCTGTGCACAACACCTTCTTCCGGTCTTCCATTGTCCAGTCTTTTTGCTCCCTTATTAGTGAAATGGTTTTTAGCTGTTCAACATGATTAACTTGGATTAGCAGCCATACTAGGAAATTGATGCAGAGGACTGACAGTGTTGAAATGAAAATGTTTTTCTTTGGAAAACAGAGACATTTGCCAGTGCTCCCAAACGTTGAGCGGTAGTGTATATATATGTATAAAACACCTTTTTTTATGACTATATAAAACAGAAAAACAACAGAATTGTTTCATTGCACCTCCTTGTTCAATCATATCACATCTAAAATCAAATTGCGGCTTTTTCCATTAAATAAAAAAAGGGGTTGAAAATTATTGCGTACTTAGGTGGCGATTTCTCATTTAAGGAGATGCTGGTGGATCCTCAGGCTAGACCAGTTTAGAACAGCTCCATTATTGTGTTCTTTCTGCTTGACTGGATCATTTAGATCATTTAAGTCATGAGAACATGACAACAGTTTTACCAGCACATTTGACCAGTATTTTGTACACCTGGGACACCCTTTAATCTGTAGAAGAAAGCTATACACAGCCAGAGTATCTGTAAGAATACTCTGTGCTAACCTGTCACGTGTTGAAAATTTAAATATATAGATGTATAAAAAAAAATAACTACTTTAAGTACTAAAATGAATCATAGTTGACTGTGTCAGAATAGTATATAACATGACTAATGATAACAAAAATTGCTTTAGGTTGAAGGTCATTTTAAATACTCCATAGTTGAGTCATTTGTAGAATAAAAAAGAGTTAATTAAAGTCTAAATTATCAAAAAACATATTTTATAAGCTGTTTATTTATTGTATCAGTAAATCAAATCTGCAAGACTGCTGCAGGCATCAATGCATTGATCCATGGATGCAATATACCTTTAAGCCACTAGGTGGAGCCCTCATCCTTTTAGTTTTTCATTCAGCCACGGTATGAAAATACAGTCATTACCTTTCTGTGTTTAGCTTTATCCTGTTGACTTGTTTGCCTTTTTATGATTGTTTAAACTTTATACGTGTCAAAAAGGGTGCAATGTTTTTGCAGTCATGCACAGCAACAATTCAACCCCAGAAAATAATATAAAGATATAAAATTTAAAGCAGTACTATTAGAAGAAAAAAAATCATTTCTTATGTTCTATATAGAAGAAATTGATGATCCACACCAAAAAGAGACAAATGTATGGCCGTGTAGTATTGTTTTACAGCTCTAACTTAATTGTATTTCTTTTTTTCCTATTTTAAAAACATTGTTTTACCTAATGCAATACCCAGGCAAGTCTTAGTGTCCTTGCTTTTAATATTCCACTTTGGCTTTTTCTATTCCTGCAATTTGTTGGATGCAGAAAGCTGCATAGACATTTCCTCAACCCTTTTATGCCAAGTAAGTGTCAAGTCGTGTTTATTTGTGGTTTTCATTATTGTTTTTAGAATTATAGATATATTTGTATGAGATTTTTGCAGCAGCAACATGTGAGGTGTTATGACATAACACTTAGGAGAAGAAAGCTCATAGTTTCTTTCTCTTGAATTCACTTTTCAGCCCACTTATCTCTTTTTCTGAACTCCACCTGTCCATCACTCTTTACAGGAATGCAGAGCTGATCCATGCGGCTTCAGAGGCTGGAGCTCATCGCTGCAGGCCGTCAGCTCTGAATGTAAACGTCCTCATAATCCTCAAACACACCCTCCAGTCCTCCGGAGCCTATAGCTTCATCCCCTGAACATCTCATTCCTCTTCAAACACTCCCGTAAGCATCTTTTCTTTTTCTTTTTCTTTTTTGGATAGGGGAGATATTTTTTGCGATAGTCCGATAATAGAGATCTTTTTCATGTCTTGTGTTTCGTCCTCTCGCCCCCTCGGAGGTCTGCAGATTACTTTTTTTTTTTTTACATCTTCCTCAGCAGTGAGGCTGTAAACTGTTTCTGTCTCTCACTTCTGCTCACAGCTTGGATGCTTTTCTTTGTCATGTTGTTATAAACTCAGACAAACAGATAGTTTTGGTGCAAAAGCTCCAAAGCATTTCATATGACAGGGTAAAAACCGTTCAATTTTGCATACATCAAAATATGAAGAAGTCGTATCTGTCATCAGCAATTGAAATGTCTTGAAAGCAAGTTAAAACTCAAGGTAATGTTGATTTGATAGAGAAGATTGATGAAAAATGGCTGCTCAGATTCTAAAACTGTAGAAAGGAGCGCTCTCTGGATTCAGAAACAGTATGTTGAAGGTCCTCTGTGATTGTGTTCATGTAGTCAAAAAAGAAAACACTGAACACTCTCCGTAAACAATTAAAATGCATTCTTTTCAGGGCATGGTCATGTCAACCCATTAAAACACACATTGATGGGAAGCAGGTGGCCTAGTGGTTAAAGGCGCTGCCCATGTACATGGGCAGCCCGGGTTCGAATCCAGCCTGAGGCCCTTTACCGCATGTCGCTGCCCCACTCTTGACCCTGTTTCCGACTCTATCCACTGTACTCCCCTATCTGATAAATGCCCAAAAATAAATCTTAAAAAAAAAAAAAAACACACATTGATTCGTTCTGGCATCAGACCGGATCAGGAAAACCTCCTGACAAACAGTTGATGCCAAAATGCAACACAGGGTACTGTATTTTCACTGATCTACATGATCATGCCATGAAAATAAAAGTGTTGTGGTTGTTTAAAGCATGGTACAGGAAAAGGGTGCTGTACCTTCAGATTGATTTAAGCTTACAGCGTTTTATAGGTAAGGAAGTGAGAATGTTGTGAGGAAAATCAAATATGTGTCAGCGAGTAAAAAAATGTGTCACAATACCTGATTTTTTAGCTTCAGTGTGATGCTAGTAAAAAGACAAATGATATCATGGCTGCAAAAATAGAAGTCCTAGGCTACCAGTTTGCACAAATCGGTTGCCGGCTGTCATTTCCTCAGACATAAAGTGCATTTTTGGCATCTTTTGGACCACCACTTCCTTTCTCTGTCTTTGTGGTTGTTTGAGTAAAAGGAATGAAATAGAATCGAAAGCCTTTGCTGTCACTGTACGCAGTACAATATTTGTTGTGCTTCTCTAAGCAAGAAAAGAATCACATACAAGATTCCTTAGCTTCATAGAAGCTTATAAAGTGAAACTGTAGATGGAAGGATTTAGATCAGGGATGGGCAACTATGGTTACTGAGAGGGCCTCATTTTTTTCATTCTCACTGCCAGAGGGCCATTTTGTTTTTGTTGCTGGATGCTCTCAATTAACAAATATGTAGCTTTCATCACTATCTATTTTACCATTTTATTTTTAAGCTCAAATACAAATACTTCATTCAGTCAGTTAGATATAAGACTTAAGCCAATATATAATGATTTTGAACATATTGAACATATTACTTACTCATTTTGGTGTATTTTATTGCACATCTACCTTTTTGTTCAAGTGCATTTAAAAGATTATGATAGGAATAGCCAATTATATCTTTAAATATGTGTTGACAACCTAATATGTTTGATTTATCAAAGAGAATGACACATTTTCTTCTATTTTTCATGTTTTCATGGCAGGTTTTAACATGTTTTCTTCATGATCACAGTTTCATTTTGTTCGGCATTAGCTACTTTCACACTGCCTCTCTTTTCCGTGTGTGTTATGCCTTTGTTCTGCAACGGCGTTCTGTATGAAAGCGACCATTGTGAAATGGGGGGTCGATCTCGCCCCACCTCTGATCCAGATTGAGAGGTAGTATCAGAGCCTTAACAGAATTTTCCGCAATGAGTGTGAAAGAACGTCACGGCATTCCGCAACAGCGAGTGTGTGCTGCTGTCTCCATAAACAGGAGATTTAAAAACCAGTGCAGTTTAATCGAGCGGCATTTTATCGGAGAAAACAACAGTGGGATAAAACAGAATAATGTGGATTAACTGGAGAGACTGTGAGGCTAGAGAGTTGATCACACTCTGTACAGGAGAGGAGACAGCAGACATCTCTGCTCACAGCAGCGTCTGAAAAGTTCCATGATGTGTTCAAGTGAGCTCGGTACTGTGAAGTTTCTGACCTCCGATGTAAATATGTGCGCTTTGACACTGCTTAAAGTCGGACCTCCAACTCAGAAACATGGAGGAAAAAAGTCTGTTGGATCTAACCGATCAAAATGAATGTTCATGTTATTTTCCCCGTATTTCATTTGGAAAATACAAAGTTTTGAACCAAGAAATACAGAGTTTCGAGTTTCATTAAAAGCAGCAGCTCGGGCAGCGGCTGCCATTTGATTACGGGACGCCGGGGTGTGTGTGTGTGTGTAAGCTCGGGTGGACATGGCTCTGTTACACCTTTGTGTGAACTGCTCGTTTTGGAACAGAGACGGGCATTCCTTTTCGCCTTTATTATGGAATCTCTATTGACTCACAGGCCGCATTGAGTGAGGAGGAGGGCTGCATGTGGCCCCCGGGCCACTGGTTGCCCATCAATGTTTTAGATAACGGAAAATAAAGAAGTAAAAGCAATTGTTTTCATTGACATCTAGTGTGCTTTTTGACCTTTATAATGTCATGCATATTTAAGGTCAAGATAAAGACTTGGACCTGTTGTGTAGGATAGTTATTATATCATATTGCACATAAAATGTTGCAAGAGAAATTGCAAGAGATGCTTTCAAGTAGTAGAAATATCATGACTTCAAAACTTTAGTTTTAATTAGTTTACTAAATAATGGAGATTGTACCATGTAAAACACATTAACCATTACCAATAAAACCAAAAACAACCTTGATCAACTGTCTGTATACTTGGAAGGCCACTGAAGGAGGGAAACCCTCATTTACAATGATGTTGAGTCAATTACAGAAGAAATTAAAGAGAATACAAAGCAGTAATGAAAAACAAGGAGTTTCATTTTATATGAAGAAAACAAAAATGAACTAAAATAGTTAAAATGGTTCAAAAATTAAAATGAACAGGAGATTTGTATCACTACCTGTAGATCTGCCACTTCTTTATAAATGAAATAAAGACTGCTGTTTTGGCTGAACTAATACAAGTATATATCGATGGTTATGCTGGAAAAAGTCTGAAGGGTGTTACTGGTAAGCTTCGCTTTGGTCAACAGGAATACAACAGACATTTATCAGACAGCACTGGGAAAAAGAAGCTAATATAGTCATTTCAGAGAAAATATGGCTTCAAATCTGGAAAAATATCTCCTCCCCCACAAAACCTTTATTATGGCGGGATTTTTGCTGGAAACATCTGATGCCATTCTTTATTATCCCAAACCAGAAATCAAAGTTGAGTGGTTCACCATGTTCTTGCTGGAGGGGATGTGGGGTGGTTTCTGCAGACTGTGGTCATGTTTTTTGGTTCTCCATACCTGCAAACCTTTTGGACTGAAAAGAAGCAGCTAAATGGAGAAACTTTATTTCTCTTTTACCTCTCTGTTTCTTGGGAAAATACCTGAATGCCTTTTGAAGACGTTTATGGTTGCAAGAAAGCAAAGAAAGTAAGCTACTACCAAATCCTAGCTCTGGAAGAATCTGCCAACTGTGAAACTTTTCATGAACTTTATAGACTCTATCCACAAGTGGAGAAAATGGCTTTTGCATTACGCCTTTCAAAGGAAAAAAAAGAGAGAAGTTTTGTGAATGTGAATGTGCCCTAAATGAAGAGAGTTTTGTTTTTTATTATTTAAATTTATATAATTTTTTCCATCTCTCAATTTATATACAGCGGATACTCACGATTTTTTGACAATTTTTTGATACATGCTCAAAATGACAATAGGAAAATCAAGTAAAGGCAAAACAAAACAATAAAACAAAATAAAACAGAAACACACAAAACAAGAAAGGAAAAAAAATATAGGACAGTCAGTTAACCCTCCAACACAGTTTATCTATGCAACTGTAAATATCTAACAGGCTGAGCCCTTGAAGAAAAAAGAAATTTGTTCCAAACTTGATCAAACTTCCCTTTTTCTATCATTAATTCTAGCCAATAGAAAATGATTAGATTCTTTATTATCATCTGAGATTGTCAGACTGTGCTCATATGTATTATGTTCTTTACTTGTTTTCCATATTTACTTTTACGATTCTAAGATTACATTTTAGTTACTGTCCGAATCTGTTCTATGGTCATTTAGAGCCAAATGAAAACATAAAGTATAATAAAATAGAGTAGGTATTTGGTTTGAAATGAAGTTTCTAAAATGCTCAAATGGTAAAATTTCATTGAGTTTCAGCAGCTGCTGTAACTTACTTGAGTCAGAATAAGACAAATTGGTCTTTCTTTGTTCTGATTTGAGTTGAGAACCACGTAGAAGCGACTTGTTTAGAGAAGTGTGTCTGATAATGGTTGGCCGGGAAATGGAGAAGTAGTAGGAGTTTGTGGGTTTTCAGTTGGACAAACTCTACTTCAGCTGGTGTCGAGTGTAGGCAGCATGGTGACTATTATCAATAAGATGATGCCACTGAGAGGAGAGATTAGTCACATTTGTTATCTGAATTAATTACAGTCCTTTATCCCTAAATGTGTAAAGATTAAAGCCATGAGGCTGTTGTGGATCGCCCTAAAATATGACTCTAATTCCCTTTAGCACTGTAAACTCCCAATTTCATCTTAATGAATAAACTTTGCATGAGGGTTAAACAGCAAAGTGGGATATTTGAGGTTATCCTTGTATCCTTGGTGTGCTCTGCAGCTTGTCATGGGACAAACTAATCTTCCTATTATCTGATTCAAGTGTTCAGATGTTGTTAGCAGTGTAACAGAGACTCCCTGAAGGATTTACCTTCAGAAACAAGAAATCTGTATCCCCTTTAATTACTTTCTGTTATCAGGAATGGCAGGAAGATTTAGTTTATTAAGAGGGCCCTTCATTTTGACAAAATATTAATCTTTTTAATTTAAAAGCCACCTGTTGCTTTGCAAAACAAATACAGCTCTTAAAGAGGAGTGTAGCACTGCTACAGTCTAAGACTGTAGATGTTGCATTCTCTTCACTTTTATTCTTGCATAAATGTTGGGTTAAAGTAAAGCCTTTGCAGCCACAGGAATACAGTCATCCATTAATCATTTATAAAACATATCTGATATTGATTTCTGTACTACTTACATATTTGAATGTTGATGATAGAAGAGACTTTAAGTGTATATAAAGGCAGGTAAAATGACTTTAAGTGCACCATGGGGACAACAAACAAAAGATTCACACAAATGGATCAATCAGATGCTAAATATCTATCTCATCATCAGTAATCTGTTATAATCTGTATTGGATTACATGTTGAAAGTGAACGGGGGTCCCTGCCTGTAAATCCATCTTGATGCTGGCGGTCTCTGTGCTGCCGGTGATAAGGGGTTAAGCCGTATTGAAGCTGGATGGATGCAGAGATCAAAGTCGGCGGTCAGAGCCGCTCACCAGTCGTGCTCTCGAGATAAAAATACCTGATGCTCCTGTGTGGCCTCGACCAGCCAGAGGGCTTCAGGAAACGTCAGGATCCCCCCCCAAAAAACAGCCAGTGTCTGCTGGTTCTGAACCCAAATGAACTCCAACAGGTCCATTTTTAGAGTTTACCTGCTGAAGTTGTCAACATTTTTTAAACTTTCAGCCCAGTTTTAATTTTTATGGCTATCTAGAACCAAAGTTCCCAAACATTGCAAATCCAAGAGCCCCTGTATGAAGCTGGCCCCTAGTAGGGACACCACTCTTGTGAAATATCCTGAATTACTTGTGCATTACAGTAGAATCTATCAAAACAATTAGCACACAACTTTTAACCCCTAATGCCTGATAACTCAGTTATTGGCATTTTTCAACTACAATCTTTATTTAAACTTCTACCAAAATCCTCCAGAAAAAGAAAAATTGCCATTAAATTTCACATATATGTTTTTTGCTATCACATTTAATACATGACTCATTCCACTGGAGGGCATTTTTATCATTTATTAGATTGTATTCAAAAGGTTTTTGAGTAATTTATTGATCATGTTGATTAGATAGGAGTCTCATAAAAGTGTATATCAAATATGATACAATAGGCTTTAAAGGGCTAATACGTCAGCTGAATTTTATTCACAATTGCTTATTTAATTTCGTGTCTTTATTGTTAAATAGCAATATTAACAGTAAGCATTTTTCTAGACTCTCTTTTTACTCAGTCATTACATTCAACATGTCACATCATGGTTCTTACTTGCTGCAGAAAAGCCATATTTTTATGTAAGCTGTGTCATACTGGCTAGGATTTGGTTGGTAATGTTGTAGGCGGTCTTTGTAGAATAGATAGGTCGCTAGTTTTCAGTGGTAGGCCTACAGCAACTTTATAATATTTCAAATCTATCAGTTTTGCTCAAAGCTGCTGCTTGATTCTGATTGGCTACAGTGGTTTGTGCTTTTTTATCTAAAGGACTGGCAACAGAAGAACACATTAAATAACATCTAAAGCATATAGCTATACAGTTCTGTGCCGAACTTTGAGGCATGTCTGAGGCAGAAATTGAGGCTGAAGTGAGGTGTGTAACAGAGAGGGCACCATCGGGCAGGAAGGAGGATCAACACAAACCCTGTTGTGCTCTCGATGTCCTTGCATGTTACCAGGATTTGGAAATAATCTGCTGAAAAATAACAAAATCCACAACTTTGGGGCAAAGTAACGGCCTTGGGTTTCATCCGAGTGGGGTTGCCATAAGCCCCTGGACATAGTGTGGATGTCCTAAGGGCCTGAAAACTACCGTCAACCTCAGGGCAGATCACCAGAGGTCAAAAGGCCTGTAAAAACAAGATACCATCGAGTTTGACCTTGGTTGCCAATCCACAAGTGTGTGTTGACATTTATTGAGCTTGACCCTGGCCCACCATCTGAAGCCCTGGGTTGTGGCACACTAGGTCCCATGATGAATTCTTAGCGCTCCACATGCCTCATGACTGTTTATTAGAAAGTAATTGCCAAATATAGTGCTTTTAACTCCTTCCTCCAAGTTTATGAGCCCCCCAGGTAAGTGTACAGTTTAGACAGCAATGGCATAGAGACAGGCATGATACTATTTAACTTTTACACTTCACATATAACAAACTAAAATCCTGGTATTGTGAAAATCCTGTTATTTACTCTTTCAAAATAAATTGTAATAGATTTTTTGATTGATTAACTTTTTTTTTTGGATCACTTTTATCAATCCCATAGTTTTTTCTGAAGTCTAAAACCTGCAAACCAACTGATGTTTCCAAGCTTTAGCTGAAGTTCAAAACTGCTGGCAGAAATTCCTGCATAACTTGAAGTTGATAAAATTATGCTCAAATCATTCCAGGAGCTTTCCTTCATCATTCAACAAATGAGAAACCATGGACTTTACTTTGCACGCTACACATTTTTATCCATTCATTTTCTCTGTCACTTACCCGGTTCAGGGTTGCAGGGGGGTGGAGCCTATCCCAGCTGTCATTGGGCGAGAGATGGGGTACACCCTGGACTGGTCGCCAGTCAGTTGCAGGGTCTGTCCAGCTTCCTCCAACATTGGTCTGTGGGGGGGGGAGCTGGAGAACTCAGAGAGAACTCACACATGCATGGGGAGAACATGCAAACTCTGCACAGAGAGGTCCTGACCCTGTGCAGCCCTCGCATTTTTTTAGTTCTGTTTAGTTAATATAGGACTATCTTTAAAACAACATGAAACACACATAAATATACATCACGTTTTGTTTTTAATTTTCTAGTTTTCCTGATTTGTTGCTCTGGGTTGCACTTGCATAGAGTACTTGAGTAAATTGATTTAGTTGCTTCAATGACTGATAATTTTTTTTCTGCATTATTCCCTCTATAAATGCTCCCTCTGAGGGTCTGTGATTCTTAACTATTTGTGTTCCTTGTATTCAAAAGTGACTAAAAAATATTTAAATTACTCTTTAAATATGCATTCCCATACAAATGCCAGAGGAAGCCTGAGAAGTGAGAATACCTTCGCTCCCTCATTTATCTGTCAATCATCATCTCTATCAGAGTAAATTGGACCTCTATCCCCAGTACTGTTATTGATTTATTTCTATCTCTCCCGCCACACTGGAGCATTGAACAGCCTCCACTATTGATCTGCAGGCCTATTAAAACCTCCATGGGAACATCACCACATTTTTTTTATAAAGGAGACCTTTTCCAAACCATAAAATCAATTAATCTCCACCATATGGAGGAGAAACATGTCACATTGTTGCAGACAAGAATGCGGCTGAGTACCAATCAGCTTTGAAGATTTATAATGATTTCATTCTACCCAGTTGATCTGATTATGATGGTTGCCCCCCTAAATGGTGGTCTTTTAAGGTCATAAAGCCAAAATTAATACTTTTTTTTCATACATGAGTTTTCATTTAACCAAACTGACAGGCTTTTGCCACGCAGGGACAAACTGGAGGTTGCAGATTTTATTTATGGGGCTTGTATTTTTAGAAAGAGTGGCTGATGCTGAATTTCTTTAATGTCACATATAACCAAAGGGCTGCAGAAATGTCAAGCAGCCAGTGGCAATAAACACTCACAAACACAAACGGCATACTTGTATCGTCATGCGAATGATGTTTTTAAAGCTTCCTCGGTTGAAAAACCTTTAGTTAACATATTGCAGCTTTCCTTGACCTTTTGCACAGAGAATGCATGCAAAAATGCAAATACTAAGATTGTAATGAACAAATATATCACCAAAACAGAATTTTTTGCCTTATCTTGAGCATTTCTCCATACCACCTTATACAACAACAAGCTAATATAACATATATTAAACCCTGTGTCAGAGGGCAAAATATGATAAAATGCAGATTTTTAACATTAAAAACTTACAAAATAGCTATAGTGACCAAACTTAGGTGGACTTTTTATTAAAATTAATCAAATCAGCTTAATAAATGTAAATTTAGCTGCTCATACATTTACATTTGCATGCATATTATTAGCTTAATGTCAAGGAATTAATTGCCTTACAATTGACATTTTAATTCTAAAGCCTGGTTGATATTTTAAAGTGTTAAAAAAGGGAAAAAGAAGAAATGAAAAAGAAAATCTTTATAAATCAAAGTCCAGCAGCTGTGAGGTTCATTTATTTATTAAAACATGGACAACGAAAGTTCACTTTGAACTACGACGGTCTAACATATATTATCCTATTATCTGTATCACTATATGACTATTAGTGTTTTAAAAAATCAAAGGGACACACAGGTATCAAAACTTTATCTACAGAAGCTAAGAAGCACAAATTAAAAATGTTAACAGGCTCTTTAGCTGCCAAATATATGAAGTAAAATAAAGTTTTTTTAAATTCAACATCTCAAATTTAAGCTTCAAATTGTTTTTTTATGCAGTGCACAGATGTCAAATTTTCCAGATGGGAAAAAAAAAAAAAAGTCCCCTTGTGATTTTTCTCCTGTGTCTAAAATGGCAGCGTGTCGAGGAATAACTTATCTATTATTGCAGGCGGTGGCACCAGATCCTCCAGCTTCAGGTAGAAAATCCTCTGCAGGCCCTGGATGCACAGAGTACGGAGCTCACGCAGTTTTTCCAAAAGTCTGGACAAAGTGTCGGACCAAGAGTCTGAGCCTCTGTCTCCCTCCTTCAAGCACTTCACAATGTTGCTCTGCAGCTCCTCCACCTTCTTCGGCTCCTTTAGTCCGTGGCGCTCTGATGGACCGTTTGTCACATTTCAGACAAAGGTATGAGGAAATAAAAAAAAGAAAATAATATTTTTAACATTGCAGACTTTTTTCTATTTAAATTACAGTCAAAATCATAAAATAGTCATGTATTTCTGCCTGACGCATGGAGCTTCTGCTTTCTTCACCTTCAGTCTCAACTCAAAAATTACCTGCTTATCTACTTTTAATCTATTTCACTGTTTATCCATCAATTTTAACTACCTTATCCAGACATTTATTCACTAATTAAAGTACTGGTGGGAGGTTTTTTTTTACTAGTAGATTTGAAGTGGTAGAATTGGCTCTTTTTGACCTCTTTAAACAAAAAAGATCACCAGTGACAGGATTTTGTATTTCTTTATGTTTTTTTTAAGGCCTGAAACCACCTGTGGGGTAGGTGTCAGCCTATTCATTAGTCACTTTAGGCCAGCTCAAACTATAAATTCAGCCTGATTTTTGCCAACTGCACCATCATAGCTCATGATCCAGCATCAGGCCCGATAAGCACTCTCGTGGTGTGACAGTCAATGATAAAACTCTCCAGTGACACAAGTTAGAATTTTTCTTGCATCGTCTAGTTTGACACTTTGACCTGATGTCAGTGACATGAATCCTGGCGCCTGGAGCATTTTTCTCCTTATATTTTTAGCATCATTAACCCAAGTGGCATACAAGTCAACACTTTATCCCCCTGGGGATTGATGTGTCCGTGCAGTGAAGCTGTATGTATTGACGAGGTTAACTGGGCAAATATTATATATGTTATTCATACACTGAGTTCTATTTGAAGGATATCCTTCTCTTGATACATGGCCTGTTGCTGTTTCTTGTTTGTCTTTTTCTTCTTTTCAGCGCAAAAGACTGTTAGCATCACACCGAGCGTTTCTGTTGTAACAGAAGTCTGATTTATTCTCTTTGACCCACCCGCCCAGCAACCTGTGAAATCGCACTCAGTTGCAGAGATGATGGTGACCTCAGCATAGATAAGCCGTCTGGATCATGCTTTAGTGTGGCCAGTCTGTCAGCCAAGACAAGGACAAGAGTTTTGTTGCATAGTCTGACATGGTGGCGTCATTAGACCAACAAAATCATAAACTCTGAGATGGCTTTTAGATGTGTACAGGAAAATTAGCAGAGGGATGTAATGCTTTGTCCACAAGGGGCACCAAAATTGACGGGGAACCTTTAAACCTGTTTTTTGTGGACTTTTTGAAGCTGGTTTATCTGTTAACCTTCTTTAAGCAAACAATTAAACATATTCAACTTTAAGCTGTCCATACAAACCACTTGTTCTATTTAGCTTTCAACACTGTAAGATTTAAGATCCAAAATAGTTATTTCAGCTTTATTTTTCTGAGTTAATAAAACTCATTTTAGTTCAAAGTAAACATACTCAATTAAGTATTTTTCTGTAATTGTACTCAAATTATTCAACCATCTCTTTATCATCATCTCTTTATCTGATAATTTTCCCAGACTGCCTTTGGGCATTTTGTACCATGAGTGAAGTTTCTGCCTCAGTTAGACAAGTCCTGCGTTTAGAGCACATCCATGATATACACTGGATGGTAAACTGAGTGTGGTGGTTTCACAGTCACTGTTATCATCATCACTGAGGTTGGCCAACCTTTAGTGGCATGAATGTTCAAGATTGAAGTCTGTGATTGAAATAAGGAACGACTGCAGTGGATGAAGAACATGCAGCTTTATGTAAGGTGCTTGAACATGTTGATTTGAGTTAGATTGAAACAGAATTTTTAAGTGAAGGAAAGTTTCCAAAATGTAGTTTACCTAAAGAAAGCTCCGTTAACCTTACATAAATTTTCAAGTAAAATTGAGTTGATGTGACTTAAAATGGCTCAGTACCTGCTAGTAAACACATTCTGTTTCTTCAGTGAGTATTACATACATTTCTTAATGTAATCAGCTGCCTCTAATGTTTTGACTTTTATTATCTCATCAGAGATTGCAGTGTTATTTATATATTTGCACACCTATACCTTTGAGCCGTCCTCAAATGAAAAAAACTTACTACATAAATACTTGTTGTAATCAGTTTCAACAAAAATTTTGAGTATTTTCAAGTTGCTGAATTTGCTGCTTTATTTAGCTTTGTACTCGAACCATTCATCCATCAACCCTGCCTTTTTATCAGTATATTTGTTTCATGTACTAAGCCTTTAATTCATTACTGTAGCAAAACACCTACAGTATTTCAACTTTGACCTTCCTGTCAGCATGCTCTCCTGTTTTACCTTTAAGTATAATTGATTGCCATTTCCGATTTATTAATTACATTAAGCTTTCTACCAGAGCCAATCACATCTTAACTTTTTTGTTTTTATAAACATAAACACAATATTGAGGCTCATTTTACAAACTTCATGCTAAGACTTCCTGCTACCGTTCTACAAGTTTTTATCCACATTATCGATTACCAAACAGAAGCTGAAATGTTTAAACCAAGGCATCCAACCAAACTTAATATATAACCCTTCAGTTTTCAAGTAAAAACCATGTGTTTATAATTTTAGCTACTCCCCCTTTTTTTAAAATGAAGAATCTCATGGAGAACAAGTACCCGTCTAATTTGTCCATCAAGATTTAGGCCTCTGAACGTAAAAAAGTTATTGTCTTAACAAAATTTGTGACTTTCTGCATCATTTGATGATCAGATCCAGGCTTCAAAGTTATACCTCTACTACTTTTTCAGAAGGTGCTTTGTTCATTGTTTTTTTAATTTTGGAAACATTTAATTTCTCAGTCCTTGTAAAGAGCTTGGTTTAATACTCATCAGTGCAGCCTCACTAGCTATAGAATCATGAAGGAGGAACTACTTTGTTTGAAGAATCTCACCTGTGACTAGAGCGAGTGTGCATATGCAGGAAAAGGTGGACACGTCCAGGTTCATCCTCTGCAGATTTGCAGAGAATTCAACAATGCCGTCAATCCACTCCCCAAATCCCCGCAGGCACTGCAGCCGGTGCCACACCGAGCCATCGCAGAAGATCAGCTTCCCTTCCTCTGGCTTGGACCTAAAACAGAGTGACAGCCTATTTGAAAACTATTGCTTTTCATAGTTCTGTCTTAGATGTGTGCAAAAGTCCAGATCAACTCTTGGTCTAAATTTGTGTAGAAAAAGGAAACATCATTGCATTTGGGTTTTTTACCTGTATGACAACCTTAAAACAAAAAGCTCCAGGAAAGCTGAGTAGAAGAGGAGGTCTTGGTCATGTTTAGGGAGGGAAGTGAAGCCCGGGATCTTCTGCGCCCATCCTCGAATCACCTCCATCGATCTGGTCAGGAGGTCATAAAACTGCCTCACATGCTGGGCATCGTCTGCTAGAGGACTTCCTGGACTCTCCTTAAACTTTAAAGGTCACCAGCAGAAAAGATGGAGAATAGCTTCAATTATTTAGCCTCCCACACCTCTTTTGACTGCAGAATATTATAAAGATCACTTACTTTGAAGTAGTCAAGAAGAGACGGAGGAGGGTTTGATTCCACGTGTGCTCTGATGAGGGCGCTCAGGAGGGAGCTGATGGGTGCAGATGAGTCCGGAAGGGGTTTGGGTTTGGATGGCAGGCGACCTCTTCGACCTTTCAGACTGTCCGTCCTCACCACTGCAGAGAAACCAGGGAAAAGTTACAGTTTTTATTTTACTTTTCAAACACAAAAACAGCAACTAACTTGACGTTGCAATTTAGTAGGTCAGTTTTTTTCCCACCAAACCCTGGAATTTTTTTCTTTGACATTTGCACATAATCTCAAAATCTGTGTAAAATTATAAATGAGACAATAAGCAGTGTGACATGACTTGCAAAATCAAAACATTTCACATTTGTGAGGCACTTGACTTTGCAATTAGCAGAATTTAAAATGATGCCATCTGAACAAGATTTTAGACTAAAATTCAGTTTCAAAGATTACCTTCTTTGACCATTCCCACTGCAAGGCACTTCTGAAAGCGACAATATTGGCACCGGTTCCTCCTGCGTTTGTCCACAGGGCAGCTTTTGGCAGCCAAACACACGTACTTGGCATTTTTTTGCACTGTCCGCTGCATTTAGGGACAAAAAAAATGAAAAAACAAGGTTTAAATGACATCTCTTGAACTAGAGACACTGATAAATGTTAATAAATTTGAGAGAAGTTGAGCTGTTTCATATTATAAAAACACTACTGTGTTTCTAAACACATTGTTATCCCTCTAATTGCAGTCCTGAGTAAAATATCAAACCAAATAACTCCATACAGAACCATCTAGGTATGCCTTTGTTAATGTTTTTCCTTCATTTTTGTTAAGGGGGTTTAAAAAGAGCATTAAAGCACTATATTGGTCTCCTGACAGCCAATTATAAGTTGAAAACTGTCCCAAAATGTTCATTTTATAGCAACAAATTTGCCTCTTCACACTCCTTTGAGAGATGCGATCATCTGGTGGCACTGGGAACAATTTTGTGAAATTCTTTGGGATTTGTTTGATATAAGAACCTTCTTCTGTTGCACACTTAAAAGTAAAACTGCCTTAAATGATCCTTAGAAAATTAACAGCAGCACTCCTGCTCCTGTGGGCCTTTCGAGGCAGCATAAGGCATTCAGCAAAGCGGACAGGGCAGTCTGGGTAAATACAGGGTCGTGGTCATTCATAATTTGGAGAATCGACCCTTGGGAATCTCCCTTGGAGAGAGGAAGAGGAGGGTTTTAATTCATGGCACGTTGGTGGCCGTTTTCATACAGGACATTTGGCCCTAGAATGCTCAGGTGTCAAGAGATCAGAACGTGCATGAGGAGAAAGATGACCAGTTTAGGCGGCAAGTCAGAAGTCCCAATGGGGTTTTTATATTAAAGCTTATTACTCCAATTAGGGCTGTATTAGAAGACAGTGTGGCTATGCAGGCTTACTACAAAAGGGAAATATCCATTTTTTTTTTAGTTCTGTTTTTCAGATTTCATAATAGCAGCATTTACAAAACTCCAAAATTTGACATATCCTTCATTGCCTTTAAATGTTACAGAACAATAAGCTGCAAATATCCTAGTGGAAATATGTTTTATTTTCCAGCTGCTTTTAAATAAAGTTACATCATACAAATTTGGCTACAATAGGGAGCAAAAATTCTGTCTGCATTGACAGCTGCTCTGTAAAGAAATAACACACAGCTGTCAAACTACAAGAGCTATAAATGTTGATATGATTCTGTTAGATACAACAGGAACAAAAATAGAAGTCACACACACAAAATAGGTGTGATTTATTGGTTTTGATTATCAGAAACTCCTAAATAGAAGCACTGGCAACATTTCTTTATATTGAGGTTCTCCAAATCTTCTGTCTTCTTTTATGCAGTGTGTTTCTAAATGATAAAATCCTCACTATTTTAATAATAATTTGTGATATCAAAAAGTGCAGAAACTTCCTGATCTACTGCCATAGTTTCAACCAAAAGAGAGACAGAGGCAGCTCTGTCTAAATTGCACAAATACTTCTGGAAAAGTGGGTGGAACTGGCTAGGATCACAGGTTTCCCTCACTCCTTGCCAGTTCCTCCCACTTTTCCAGATGTTTCCTACGTGTTTGTGCAGTTGAGACAGTGTGAAGAAGTTTGTCTGCATTAATTGAAAACATTAAATTACCCATCACAGGGTGTCCAGGACTTCTGTTTTTGTAGCGATGCTATCTAACCTACATTAAGATGATTTGATCTTTCCACTTACTGTAAAAAAAAATACGTATTAAGCCTGGCATTTGTTTCCAGATCAACAAGAACAACATCTTTGCCTTGCCCATGTCTTTAAAACTTACTCAGCCCTATTACAAACCTTGAAGAAGCCCTTGCATCCCTCACATGTGCGCACTCCATAATGCTGGCACGCTGCGTTATCTCCGCACACTGCGCACAGCCCCTCCGCGCTCAGCGCTCCTCGGCTAGGTGCGGAAGAAGTCTGGTGGTAGTCCATAAAGTGGTGACTGTGGGCGAGCTGGAGATGGTGAGGAAACCCCATTCCGGGCTGCTTCCCCAAAACTCCAGAGCTGTCCATGGGCTGGTGCGCCCCAGCCGCGTCCAAGCTCATGGACACGTGGAGGGACCCGTCAAATTTAACGTGGTGCGCGCTGTGTGGCGCATGTTTCAGGGAAAACAGCGAGAATCTTGAAAGGGCGTTTTTCCTGTGCGCTGCAGCCAAATAGTCTTGTCGGAAAGTGTATAGAGAGCCGGAGTCATCCCATAAATGTCCCGCAGGAGTCTGGAAGTTGGACGTGATGTTGTGTGGAGATGGAGAACGATAGTAATAAACAGAACCAGAAGAGGAGAGCAGCTCGTCTGAGTGGTGAGAATTCGGCTGATACCTCGGACACCCGTGCGCATCCTCCACCTTTACGCATGAGATCTCTCCTTGCACTGGCATCTGGAAGAGACAGGGAGGCTTCACGTCGTATCCAGAGCTGAAAGTGTCATTCAGAGGACCAAAGCTTGGACCAGAAGTCTCAGTGTTGGTGAGGTCCATGCTGAACTTGACAAACTCCGGGGTGAGGAAGTCGCAGCTTCGCTCTCCGTTGGCGCCCTGAGACGCAGGGCTGGCTCCTTGCGGAGAGGAGCCGCACTGGGTCTGGACGCACGGCATGGCACCTGCAAACATGTGCGTAAATCAGCAAGTTAAATGTAGACTGCGTGGGCGAATGCATCTATTGTGCTTTTTCAATCGCTATTTTAAAATGTTTATTTTGTTAAAATCCGTGATTGGAAAATTACGCAGTCATTACGCATACATTTCCACTTGCTAATTGGCCTAAAAACGAATCTAAATGAGCCTGAAACATGTTTTCCAGTATGCAGAACAACTTTGATGCAGGCTTTAAGGTCTTTTTTACCTCAAAGCGTCAGTCGTCTTGGTCTCCACAGAATGTTACTGCCTGTTAGACTTTCCCTGAAATGAAACAAAAACATCAGAGAATCACTCCCCTGCTTTACGCACATCTTAAAAATCTTGAGAAAATGAAGAACGGTACCTCATATATTCATCCAGTTCAGGAGGGCAGTGCAAAGCAGTCCCATGTCTTGCAAATCTATAAAGCTGTTGCTGCGACTTGAAAGATGTCCACTCGCTGTCTGGAGAGGAAAGGAAATGACTGCTCACTTCTCCCACTCTTTGACTTCCACACTGGCTGCCAGTGACACCGACAATGTGCTTTTGTTTACGCACCAGTTTGCCAAACCCCTATTACGCACAAAACCCAGAAGGGGCGGGGTGGTGTATGTGAGTGTGTGTGTAGGGGTCGTTGGCACAGATACTGGATCATTTAATGTGGAAATAATGCTTAAAGCCTTATTTTCTTGCAGGGTTTGGTTTGGGGCTTCCACTTTCTTTTTTGTAGGATTAGACATTGCTCATAGCCTTCTCTTGCAGAGTTAGGGGCGCATTTAAGCCAGCGTGTTGCTTTGTCATTATTACAATCAGGGCAGCTGCATAAAGAAGATTTTCGTTGGCGTTTGATCTTTAAAGACAGGGGATCATGTTTAACAGTTCTTTAATCTGTTGTTGAACAGATTAAATAGAAGGATTTCCCTTGTAAAGCACGTTTAACTGCAAAAATTACATCAAGAAACATCAAAATGCGTCATATGTTAGCGGCTTTATTTTTACTTATTGTTTAGAAATACAGAGAAAGCGACAGCTGGTGCCACTTCTCCTCTTTACTATTATCCTCAAGGAAGAGGATGAAAAGGAAACCACTGTTGCGCAATCTTACCCTCCCTTTACGTCAACAACACGAGCCCGCCTTCCCTTGGACGCCATTGGACGAGCGTGCTAGAGCGCTTTGCCCTGATTGGCTCTCCGCTACGTCAGTCTTTGTCGCTCAGCTTCCTGGTTGTAGCTGTCAAACCCTGGCTACGGTTTTAGATAACAACCGATGTCCTCAGTCGCCGCCCAGCATCGCCCCGAGCGACTTTTATTCAGCCACAAAACGAGAAAGCCTGTAAGTGGAAATGTCTCATGTATCAACTAGTGTCTTTTGGACCATTTTGAATATTTAGAACTTAGTTTTATCACGTCTTTTATTGGCGAGGGGCCAAAAACAGAGCAACATCTGCGAGCTTTGCTAGTGCTTCCATGACAACGAAGAAATAACCTCTTCTTCTCGGTTGTTCTGTTAAAGGACATGCTAAGCTAATGTGCTATACTTCCTCATGTTTGACCGTTTAAATAAATATCAGTTTCTTACAATGCTAGCCCGTTTCTTCCTGTGGAGGTGTAATTTTAACTCGTCTTATTTTTATAGCGTAAAGCGCTTAGTCGTGACTGTTAAGACGAACCTGGCGGTTGGTTTTTCCCCAAACTGAGCTCAGTGAGATTTCAGGTTAGAATAACACCGACTTCCTCCTGTGTGGTAATGACTATGGAACAATATAGCAATAAAACAGACATATCAATATACTACCACCTGGTGTTAACGAGGAAACCTGCCACAGTATGCACGGGAATCCTGGTTATCCTGTGAAAAGAGCTAAAAATAGACAAGATGTCAATGGGCTTCGCCGTGTTCAGAAAAAGAAAGAGCCCCCTGTACAGTCAGGAAGCCCCCCTCTTGTGCTGACTCACAATGAGTTTGCGGGCTCATGTAGGTGAATGAGAGTAGTTTAAAATGTTCTGCTTGTGTCTGGTTTTATTTTGTGGTTTAGCTGGTTAAACTCCACAAATCAACAGGTCTCAGCCAAAAGTTTTCCTCCAGGCTAATGACTGTCATGTTTGCTTTCACAGTCTGAAGTAAAGGGCCAGCTGTCAGGGTGAGAAATCATGTGGTATGTCACAGAGTAGGGTATGATTCCTGTTTCAGTTATTAAGGCTTCTATGCAAAAAGGATTCAGATTTATTTCAACACTAGGGCTGATAGGGCAATCCCCACATTACTCAAAATGAGAAAGGTTTAACTAACCAATTCATTAAATAAGAGGAAGTAGCAGTGAAGATAATGAGTCTTTAAATTTGTTAAGGAAAAGTATGGAGTTTTCCAGATTTTAATAGGAATATTTGCCTTTTTTACAGGGTTCCAGCAGATCCTTAAAAAGTCTTAAGAAGTCTCAAATTGGACTGTTCAAAAATAAATCCATAAAAAGTCTTATTTTTAGTAGTGAGTGGTCTTAAATACAAGGAGGCACTTTCACTCAGAGGTGTTTTTATCCAATTTTTGTTTTCTACCTACATTTATTCAATTTTAATGATTATGCTTTGAGTATATGCTTGCTCTGTATTGTGATAAATAGTACTGTACAGTGTATATTAATCAAAACAGGCATTAAATGTGCCAGAAACCATCTAATTTGGGTGTTTTTGTAAAAAAAAAAAATCTTCCATCCATTTTCTATACCGCTCATTCACAACCAGGCACACTCACATTCACACCTACGGGCAATTGAGAGTCACCAATTAACCTAATGAGCATGTTTTTGGTGGTGGGAGGAAGCCGGAGTACCCGGAGAGAACCCAAGCGTGCACGGGGAGAACATGCAGACTCTGCACAGAAAGGCCCTGGCCCTGACCTGGAAGCGAACCAGCAACCTTTATTATGTTATCAATTTTTATCAGCTCAGATCTTTAAAAAGAGTCTTGAATTCGGTTGTTAAAAGTGTGTATTCTATGTTGTCACTGATATACTTTGAGTATTCATGTCAGCCACTAAAGAATAGGAAAATGTATCCCTCTTTAAGGCTTGTTGCTGCCATATTGTTAAATTAGGTGTACCTTTGGAAAGTGGACTGCATGGTGGCAAAGTGCTGTTGCTACACAGCAAGGTTCCTGCTTCGCTTCCCTGTCAGGGCCTTTCTGTAGGGGTCTTTCTTTCAGGGCCCCCCATGCATACGTTGGTTCTCTCCGGGCATGCTGGCTTCCGCACCACCAAAAATATGCTCATTAGCTTAATTGGCGACTCTAAATCAGACATAGGTGTAAAAGTGTGAGCATGCCTGGTTGTTTACCTCTACATGTCAGCCCTGTGATTGACTGACCAGTCCAGGCTGGCGCCCAGTGACCTACAATGACTGCAGAAGACATAACCTGTAATATTAGGATATGTCTTACCACCACTGTATTGCTTAAAATGTATTATTGAATAACTTAATAATATTTATCTATCATTTATGTTTAATCCCTTCTGCTTTCATTGCTTTCAGGATCACTTGAACATAAAACTTGATCATTACTGTGCAATACAGTTTAGCATGATATCAGGATTTTTTTCTGAGACCATTAATACCATAAAAATCTCAAATTAATGCTAAGAAGATCTACTTTGTTATTGTTTTGAACATGCTACATACACATAGGCCACATTGGGCATGCACTACTCACAAGATGCCAAAATGAGACACTGTGGGGCACATTTGAAAGTTAGCAGCGAGATCAATCCCATTCTTTAGTTAATACTGGGATTGGAACTAGTGCTGCACAATTAATCTCATCAGGGTTGCAATCTTGATGGCAGGCTTACCAAAATACCTGCAAAAAGGCATTGCACTTTGTAAAGGTAACTTTCCTTTTTTAAAGGAAAATATTTTTTTGTTTACTGAAAAACATTCAATTTTTATTATTTTGGGGGGATTTCAACTTAATATTGTTTTATTGTTACTTAAAGTTTGTAATTTTTTTTGTAATTTTTTTAGTTGAAAAATGCACATTTCAAAACTATCACTATTCTGTGCGTGTTCCTTGATAACAAAGCAGGAAGACTCATGATACTATTTTTGTGCTATATTGTAATCACAATTGCACATTGCAATATTGTCCAGTATAATTGCAATTGACTTTATTATATTATACAGCCCTCAACTTTGACTGGTGACCCTCTAGCGCCCAAACTAAAGTCCCTACCGACTGAGCTGCTGCTGTTCTGTGAATTGAAAAACAAATTGCAAAGGAGTTGCCATAATATTAAGAAGTTATTGAGAATCTGTTCTCCTTGCATATTTTGTAATGAAGAACTTTACTTTAAAGGTGGAGGAATCATTTTATTTTGCCATACAAGAAGGAAAAAAAATTAATTTAATAAGACAGTGTTTAATATTGATATATTCTACTCTTGTCTTTCACCCTTTTCAGTGCAGAACAGATCCTCAAGCAGCATCAGAACTAACCAGCAAACCCACTATCACAGTCATACACAGTGCTATAATTATATATCAGCCACATACTGCCTGCGGCTGTAGCTGGTAACATATGCAGTTAGAATGGAGTTCACTATTCAGGTCTGTGTAACTGGTTATTCTGGAGGTGATTTGCCTGAAACAAGTTCAGCTTTTCTAATCAGACATCTCAATCCTGCTGGCCCTTTTTCAGACACATGCAGGTGTAGGACATGTCTAAATAAGTCTATGCTGTGGAAGTTAATCACCTACTTAGATGCTGATAAATACCTCTGTCCTGTCTTCAGCAGCTTGGTCAAAAATTGGCCCGAGTTGTCGCTGACCTAATTGCATGCTACTTGTTATAATTGTTATACCAAACATTTGTTTTTTGACATTTGTGCCATCTGTAGCTGTGTTTTATTAAAATGCATTAGAAGCTGCTCCAGCGTATGCCACTCCCTGGAAAGCTTTATTCAAAGAACTCAATACTTTATTTGGGCTGCTCCTTGTGGGATTTGAGGCCTTGCCAGAACTGGTGTCACGTTCTGCTCATTATGGACAGCAGAGTTGTTGTGAAAATGTGCAAATGATATCCTGCAGCTATACGGTATCATTGTTTTAATGTCCTTCTTTTGAACAATATTTAACTTAAGATGTTTTTGTTGCACTTCAGTTATTTAAAGATTGATTTCTAGCAAATATAACCAGCTGGTCAGATATGTTTTCTGCTTCTTTTTTCTGTAATGAATGACAGCTAGTATGATATTTGTCATTTTTGCAATTTAATCCATAATGAAAACTTGAACTTCTTGCTGGGACTTGTTTGCTTTCATGAGGTATACAGTGGCCAGACAGAGAAAGTAAAGTGGTGGGTAGAGAATAAAGGCTGGACGGGTGTCTTATTTCTCCTGTAGGTTCATGTTGGATTACAGAGCTACTTTAGAGTATGAAGGTCAGATTGAGCCCTAAAATAATGACCCTGGACCTCCAAAGATAATCAGTTCACCTTTCTGCCAAATCTGAGAAACATCCCTCATTGCATTCTCAAAATATTGTGCTCACAACATTTGAAGTCACATTGACATTGTTCCTCAAAAATGTATTCAGAGCATCCTTGAGTCAGGGTGGACATTTGTGCGAAGTTTAAAGAAAATCCCTCAAAGCCCTCTTGAGATATCGCATTCACAAGCAAGAGATGAACATGAGGGTTGCTGACCTTGACCTTTGACCCCCAAATTGTAAACAGTTCTTATTTATTCAGAGTGGACATCAGTGCAGATTTAGCAGAAAATCCCTCTATGTCTTCTTGAGATATTGCATTTACAACATTGACCTGAACATACATGCATGTGGATGGATGTATGGACGGACAACCCAACCCACAAGACCTCAGGCCCTGGCTCTGGCCCACTAGAAATATGCAAAGTTGCATAACATGAGTATTGACCCTTTGTTCAAAACTCAGCCAAGAATAGAACTTCAACAAACTTTGCAGCAAAATATCAGTAAAACATTTTTTTTAAATAATTAAAAAGGTTGGAGTCACTATTCCGGCTCCTCTGATGGAAGGATGTCCATCTGTCCCACTTTTACATCATTGCAGAGTTCTTTTTTATTTTTGCATGTGGATCAAACAGAACAGGACACTGGGGAGCCTGTGCCATTTCAGTATGCCTTTTTCTGACATTTTAAACCACAAACAACTAATCCATTAATTGCAGAAAATAAGTGGCATAGTTATCAATAAAGAAGATGATCGTTAGACTCAGCTCTGAGTTTTAAACAGCATCTGAACAAGCTCAGTTTTCAAATGTTCCTCTGATTTTTTGAAGTTCCTTAATATATATAACATGTGATGTGGGACTTTTCTTGAACTTTTCTCCTGCTGTCTGTTTCAGCCTGACTTGCAGCTTTTTGGACCCTCCCACTCCCCTTACTATCCTCCTCCTCCTCTCAGCTCTGCATGCCTCCTTCACATGATCACCTGTCATGTCAGTAGACTTATAAACAGGGCGTCCCTGCTGCGTCTTCTCACTGCACTTTACTTTTTCCTCCACAGGGCCAACCATGGCGTTCAGGAAGGCTCTTAAACGGACAGCGATAATAGGTGGCGGGGCGGTCGCCACGGTTTTTGGCCTCTCACAGCTGATTGAGTACAGGAAGACCCAGGTATGTTCAATGGAAAGATGTCATCTCTCAGCTTGTGTTGCTTTGCTTATTTTTGCATGAGCTCAAAAACTCCATGTTTGCAGGATTTGAACAGAGATTCTGCATTCTAAGCATTTTTACTGCTAGTATTTTGATCATGAAATCTGTTTAGATGCTTTTCCACCCCAGGAAGTTCTTAGCCTACACACAACTTGAAGGTTTGTATTCCTTCTGGCCTGAAAAGGCCTTCTAAACAGAGAGGGAGTGCCTGTCTGGGCATGTGCTGTCTAGATTTAGGAATGTGCTTTCTTTCGTCTCATAAGTGTGTTTACTTTTCCAGCTGTTGTATGAGGAGCATAAGCTCACAACACAGGACCTTGAAATGCTTTAAAATGAAGATAAACTCTAACAAGTAGGTTTCGAGTTTCTGTTGAACTCTCATGAACCATATAACCTAACGATGTTTTTATTTCACTTCTTGGCCTAGTAACATATATTTGTTCAATAATTATACAGAGGAATGGAGGACAGCTTGTTCTTTAGGAGGGGTGGCTGTTTAAGCATCACAACAAAATCTTGACTCAATATTTGAGGTGTTATGCTGTGGGAATACATTCAAAAGGGCTAATTTTCTAAGTGTTTCATGAAATAAATGTTACAAATTTCATGTCTCTCTACTTGTGTCTGACTTACTTAGCCTATCAGGGTTCACTCCAGGATTTTTTTAGCCATAGAATTGTATTTATTTTGAGCTGTGGTTCTGTCCCTTCAAAATGACACCTACTTAGACATATCGCTGTGAGCAGTACCTACCCAGGTGGCATCTACATATATATCAAGCTATAATGTTATGCTATGATAAGCCACCTTTCTGTATCATTATACTTAACTTTAAAGTATCAGAAAGTGCTTTATGAGTCAATTGCTCAAAACACAGAGCTTTTATTTAGAGTGAAGCTGTTTCTGTTGGTGATTGTTGCCATGGAAACACAATTTAGCACCAGCCAAATTTAGTCATTTCACCCTGGAGATGTTTATGAATGTAGACTATGCTGGAAATTCTTAAAAATGCAGGGAGTCTGTCTTCTCTAAGTATTGTTTATACTAACTTTGTACATATAATTTTAATGCAGCTCCTTGTTTTGTAAGTTTTGTTTTTCTACGGGAGCATTGATGCTTAGATCCTCACTCTCCAGACTTACTACTTGTTGAATAGCTTTTTGAAACTGTCTTCAGATTCTGTGCATCAGCATGACTGTGTAAAGATGAGGACTGAAACACAATGAACAGCAGTGAGGTCTATAAGCTGTCTCACCTCATGACTGGTGACACTGAGCACAGCTGTCCTTGAAAGACATAAACTCGGCCACTGACCATACTCATGAACATAAATAACCACGCAGTGTGACTTCATTTGAGATAGACAAGCAGCTGTGTGTCTCTGCGTGACTTTTGACCCAACATAGACCTATTTCAGGCCACCTTCACAGCTCCATACCAGCTTTTACTGGACTGTACAACCTAATGTGAACTCTGTTTTGTGTCCACGCGATACCTCTGTTTGCCCGCCTTCATCCTCTCAACCAAGACTGGATTGGTAAGCAAAGAAGTCGAACCTGATGAATTATAATTATTTTTCACAATAGTTTGTAATCATGCATGCTTCTAATCCTAGTAATTGCACTGTTGATGACATGAACGTCCGTCTCGTCTCCTTTACAAGGGCATATGGCTTGGAGAAGTTTTCAAGACAGCGGCCGATTGGCTATTAGCATGGGCTGCGCTGTGCCTTAACTTGATTACAGGGGGCCAAGCTGGCGCTTAATTCTGTGGTGGTGTTTGTCTGTATGCATCATCAAAAATAGACCATCATTATATCATTGTCTTTGTTTGCGGTCGTGGGTCTAAATTACAAATGCCCGCTTCCATTTGCAAGTCAAATGCCAGGTTTGCTTCAAAGCAGCTTGATGCAATCATTTAGCTCCAACTGCTAAATAGAAAAATGAATAAATCTTTCATTAGAGGTGAAATCCCACCTCATCACATCAGAGGGGAGCTGTGCTTTTCTTTATTTACTGTGATTATTCCTTTAAATTAATTATTTTGCCAATCAAACAATACATGTTCGACGACTGGAATGTGATTTTTTTTTGTTCTTTTTCTTTTCTTTTGCAAAGCTGAGCAGCATGTGGCAGCACATAGTGACCTTCATTCAACTTTCCTTCTCATTAACTTTTACATCCTGAATTTTAAGCAACACTCCAGGTGAACCTGAAACATCATCAGTGCATCATAATCTCACGTTAACCACCAGGAATGAGCTTCAGCAAACTAATCTTGGATTAGAGATTAAAAGCTCATTGTTGGGTGTATTACAAGAGCACTTCAAATGCATGTACCCTGGATTAGATTGCAATTTCACCTCTTTTTGAAAAAGTTGCTTGTGGACTCAGTAAATCAAGTTAATCTATCTTGTAAAAATTCTGATTTTTAAGTTAAATTTCTGCTTTCAAATACTTTATTTTAATGTCTGTCACTACTTCCAGTAAACTGTATTTCAATGGTGTTTTCTGCAGAAAATTTACAAGTTATGGCTGGCAAAAGACTTTAAATTAATACAAAGAGCAATGAACCACACTTAACCTATGTTTACCCTAGTAACACACAAATGTATACAGAAATCACTCTTTGAGTTTGTAGTTTTCTTATTCATGGCAGCTCTGACAGGAAACATTGTCACATTGCTACCTATGAGATTGTACAAAGAACATCTTCAGGGTCCTTTTGTAGTTTAGGTCAGCCACCAGTGGGTCATTGGGTCATAGGGCAGTGGTTCTCAGCTGGTCCACCTACTGTAATGTGAAGTAGGGACCCAAATTTCTGATTTTTATTAAATTAACTCAACAAAAAATGCTGAAATTTAGACCTTGGAAGAACCCAACAAGAGGCTGAACAAAGAGACTGGCTAACACTTTGGGAGGACATGCATGAAAACATTTTATTTCACTATGTTTTACCATTATAACACATTTTGGTTGTTTTTTGGAAAGGTGACAAGACATTTATAAATTATCAAATAAATACTAACTTTCTTGAAAATTAAGGCTAGGCAATTAATTGCAAATTAGGTTAAATCACAATATGGCCTGCTGCAATTTTCAAAATGCGTAAGGTGCTGGTGTTTCAAAACACCACTTTGAAACTATTTGCAGCAGAGATTTTATACATTACAGGCAATCATTCTAGTAGCATATTTTAGAATTTTCCTTATTGTTGAATGTTTTTCTTGTTTAAATATGAGAATTATATGAAAATTATAATACCCTTTAATACAACAGTCATATCCAATTTGAAAAATGAGTCAAAATCATTACGATTAGATATTTTTTCACAATTGTCAATATGTAATATATATATATCAGTTACCAAAAATGCCTAATGTTTCAAATGAGATACAAAAAAAAATATATGTTAAATTTTAGGGAGATTTTGATTTTTTGGATTTCAGTAGAAAGTGAAATTTCAGTTCCAAAAAATTAGATTTAATTTGGCTATAATTTGTGCTTTCAGGCTTTAAGGGGTTAAATTACAAGAGACTATTTTCCCAGATTGTTCAGCCCTATTGAAAATATTTCAATTCAAGATAACAGGATAAATAAGTGAAGATCTTAAGAAAACATTCAGAATTTACTAATTTTCCTGCAAAATAAAGTTTATGAATAGATGTCTGCCTCGAGCTTGAATATCAGAGATATTTTGCCTTTTGAGTTTGCACAAAAATACAGAGCTGTAAATCCATCCATTTTATTAAGTTGACACACAACCAGTTAGCTACTTGCTAACTTGTTAAGATGTTGAGCTGAATAAGGTCAATAGTAGCTTAACTAAAAGTGGTCATATCGTTACCCACAATAGAGGAGATAAACAGGACAGACTGCACATTGGCATACAGAAACACCAAATGTTTCTGTTGGATCTAACAAACTGATGCAGGAGGATTATAAACACTTAAATTTCTTTTTCTAAGACAGTAGTTAAGACAAATAGGAAACACTGCTTAAAGTAAAAAAAAATCCTAATTCCAATTTAGTAATATATTATTCAACAGTTGCTAATAATTCATTGAGATATAGAGAAAATAATCTCAAAGATCGAATAAACTGCTTTATATACTCTTGAAAAGTTTTATTTAACACAAGGCAGCACATTTTTAATGTAAAATCTGATTGTAAAAGTATCCTTTAACCCTAGCTGTACAATTAAAAATAAGATGAGATGTTTCTGAACTGCAAGGAAGTATAATGCAGTATTTCACTATAATAAATACATGTTGACATTCATGATTTTTATTCTTGCCATTAATACACAGTAATGATGATGTGAATGTCTTAAAGAAATCTCATTATGCACTCACACCAAATCCATAATGTATTACAATGATTAAGTCATTATGCATTATTTCCCATGCAATTTTATGAGGCTATTACTATGCAAGAAATATCAATGCTCTCACAACACTTAGAAAGCTGCTTATGATGCTTCAAAATGCACCTGAAGGAAAGTGTTGCCGTATTTTACATAATAAGTTAACATAGAAACATGTAACATAGAAGTCTAGATTTGCATGACGAAGAGAAAACATGGACATCTTAGTCATTTTTCTTAGTGTGTCAATGCTGTTGAATCTTTGTCACACCCAGGCTCGGTTAGCTCACGTGGCAGCAGAAGCTGAGCTGAAGGTTCCCTATGCAGATGAGCTTCCCTCTAGACAGGCGCAGCTCGCTGCACTGAAGAACACTGAGGAGTTTGATGTTCTGATCGTTGGAGGAGGGGCCACGGGGGCAGGATGTGCCTTAGATGCTGTCACACGCAGTAAGATCACTCTCCAAAGCTTCTGTTATTTATGTGATATAACAGGTTTTCATGATGTAGAAGTGTCCTCATTTATTCATGACTTAAGAAGGGAAGCGTCTCACATACTGGCAAAAGTTTCAGTATAACAACTGTTAAACACACCTATATTTTATGCATATGAAAAATGCATAGATATGTTTAGAAATATTTTCTGCTGCACTGGCTTATAAAGCCATTTTACTTTTTAAACTAAATACAGTGCCTATAAAAAATATTCACCCTCTTGGATGTTTAACACTTTTATGGATTCTGAAATCTGCCTGGATCAGGCAGTCCTGACAAACTGAGCGACTGTGCATGAAGGAGACGAGTGAGAAAGTCCACCAAGACACTTATGACTACTCTTAAGGAGTTCCAAGCAGCAGAGATGGGAGAGACTCTGCAGACAACATCTGTTGCCTAGGTTCTTCACCAGTCAAAGCTTTATGGGAGAGTGGCCAAGAGAAAGGCACTGTTTAAGAAAACTCATTTAATCTGGACTAGAGTTCAACAAAAGGCATGTGGGAGACTCCATGGTCAAGTGGTTGAAGGTCCTTTGCTCTGAGGAGACCAAAATTGTGCTTTTTGGTCATCAAACAAGAGGCCATGTTTGGCAGACACCAAACACTGCATGTCACTACAAACACATCATCCCCACTGTGTAGCACACTGGTGGCAGCATCATGCTGTAGGGATGCTTCTCAGTAGCCAGCCCTTGAAGGCTTGTAAAGGTAGAGGGTAAAAAATGCAGCAAAATGTAGGAAAATTTTTAGGGGACAATCTGATTCAGCTTGCAAGAGACCTATGGCTTGGGAGAAGATTTATTTACCAGCAAGACAATGACCGGAAGTATACAGCCAAAGCTACACAGAAATGGTTTAAAGACAATGAGTGGAATGTTCTGGAGTAGCCGAGTCAAAGCCCAGACCTCAATCTAATAGAGAATTTGAGGCTGGACTTGAAAAGAGCTGTTCACATCCAATCCCCTTGCAACCTGACAGAACTTAAGTTTGATTGAGACCCATCCACACAGACTCAGTGCTGTGATTGCAGCCAAAGTGGCATTTATTAAATATTGACTTGAAGGGGGTAAATATTTATGCAGCCTCTTATTTTACCTTACATATTTTTATTCACTTAACTTTACTTTGTATAAATTTGTTTTCACTTTGAGATTGAACATAATAGTTCTCATTGACTTATACCAAAAGCACATTTTATATTTACCTGCTACATGACAATAATTTAGAAACAATTCTTGTAACACTGAGTAATTTTTAAGACATGTTGATATCAATATTAGCAGGGAATTAAGTTTTCCTTTCCTGTTGTTTTTCCCCTCCAGACCTCAAGACTGCCCTCGTTGAGAGAAGCGACTTCTCTTCTGGGACGAGCAGTCGGAGTACAAAGCTGATTCACGGCGGGGTCCGCTATCTCCAAAAGGCCGTCATGAAGCTAGACTACGAACAGGTTCCTATTTGTCTTCTTATTTCCATTTGCACACTGTTTGTACACTCTTTTCTCATCTTCCTCTTCTTTCCACTGAAACAGTACATGATGGTAAAAGAGGCCCTCCATGAGCGAGCCAACCTCCTGGAGATTGCACCTCACCTGTCTGCTCCGCTGCCAATCATGCTTCCTGTTTACAAGTATGTGCACCAGAAATGTTGCGAAAAAGCCCAAAAAATAGGTGACATCCTGTCCAATATGACATAAAAATTGCAGCAAAGATTATCTTTGAAATGATAAAATCTTCTCTTTAATTACTGCCGTTACTCTGTAGATGGTGGCAGTTGCCTTACTACTGGGCAGGGATTAAGATGTACGACCTGGTGGCAGGGATCCAGTGCCTGAAGAGCAGCTACATCCTTAGTAAGACCAAAGCCTTGGAGCTGTTCCCCATGCTGAAGAAAGACAAGCTGGTGGGAGCCATCGTCTACTATGACGGTGAGTCAGTGCTGCTCAGCTCTTATTTTTTTTCCTTTAAATTGGATAATTTTACATGTGGACAGTTTTATTGAAGACATGCTTCCTTTTGTGATTCATTAGCCACCTATTTATTCCCTGTAAAACACTAAGAGCTGAGTCATTATTGGTGCTCTTGCCCTTTTCCTTCTTGTCTTTTTCCTGAAGCGTTATGTATTATTGGTTAGCAGTTGCTCTGCTAGTCATAGCTGCATGTGATGTTGTCGTGATTCAAACAGGCTTATGTGTCTGAAACCCTCCAGAAAACATGTGAAATCAACGACAAAAAGGTCAAAAAAGCTCAAATCTGATATTTTTCAGAATATTTAGAGCTGTCTAAATTAAAAAGGTACACAAGGTGAACTAATAGAAAATGTTAAAAATAGCTCTGAACATGCAAGTAAAAACAGAAGTCTTTTTAGAAAAAAAAAATTCTTCCTTAAAATCAGTGAGGACTTTTCTGTAAAGCATTTCAGAATATGAAGAAAGGATTTCGACACACAAATTCGAATAAAAAGTGGAATTTCCTAAACAAATCCTGCATCAAAATTAAATTCTCTTGTTGAAAAATTTCCACAGGCACACTGGGAGATTACTTAATAGAAATATTTGTTGTTCCCTGTCCCTCACATCTCCACTGGTGCCCAACAAAACGTGTTGACAGGCTGGTGGGATGCCCTCTTCTCCCCCCATGGCAGTAAAGGTTACTTGTTCCCTAGATGGCTGCAAATGTGAATCAAACATATGCTCAGTGTCCAGCTGAGTGTGAGGAAATCAGTGCCAACGGCATCCCATTCTTTTTGACGACATAAATAACAACATTGTGTCTGCAGGCGATTTGTGTCTGTTTCTGTTGTACTCAATGAAAATCAGCTCATCATGTCTGATGACAACCAGCTGAAGTGGGCAATTAAACAACAACAAAAAAAAACAAAACATAATCACTGTCTTTAAAGGATAAAACATGAATATCCCCCCACTTTTATCTTGTTTAATTTAAAAAAATAAAACTCAAAATATGGGAATAGAAATGGTCAGATTTGTGGATTTACTGCAGCGTGAAAAAGGAAAAGCACATCCTTGCTGCAAAGCAGCATATGTTTGATTTCCACCTCCCCCCATCCCTCCTCCATCACCCTCCATCACCCGCTCTGAGGGGAAGGGATGGAGGAGGGGTGGGGCATCTTTTCTCCAATTATGCCGTCTGGAACAATCACGCCGGTGACATTTCGAAATCTGACCTTCTCTCCCGGCGGTGTAGAGCGCAGAGGAGCATCGTCGTCGGTAGGGGCGGCTGAACAGCAGCAGATATTTCCAAGGCTGTCTGGGTGACTGCTGCAGCTGCTACCAACAAACACAGGAGGATGTTTTTATTTTCATATACACTAGACAGCTAATGTGAAGGACTAATCCTGTTATTTAGAATTCGCAAGGTGGTAAAATATGCAGTGAAAAACAAGGCTAAAGTGTGCTGTTGCAGCTTAAAACATGGTTTTTGCACAAAAGCCTGCAAAATGAGAGCTGATTTATCAAAGAGAGACATTAATTCACTTGCTTCATCTCTCAACTACAGACAAGAGACAAGACTCCATAGTTGTCTGTTTTTGTAGTCTGTTTCAAACCCTTTTTTCATCTTATAAGCAAGCACAAGTATTAAGAAAGGAAATTGCCTTTATTTCTGTTCATCTTCAGGAACCACCACAACCTCAAATTTACAAAAAAATAATCAGTCCTTCAGATTTATTTGATGACAAATAATGTTTATATAAGACATAACAAAATACCACAATGTCTCAATATCACAAAAGTAAATCTCAATTAAAATGTCAGTGCATGAAAATAAAAAGCATTTCCTCTCAAATGTGTAATCTTAAGCAGCCTTTTGTCAGTCAAAATAAACCATAAATATGAGGTTAGGGTCTCAGCTCTTATGCTTGCATCTTGATAGCTTTATTTAGTAAAGAGCATTCAACCAGTAGCGCTTTTGCCAAACTGCCTTTTTCCAAGCACACATCTGCGACCTGCTGACCCCTTTTTTTTTGGTCCCAACCCACCAATTCTCAACTCGTCAAATGAATCTACAAGAAAAGCAAAAAATGACTACTTGCAAGTATGAAAACAAAGAATTTTTTATGCTCATGGCTTTTATTTTTCTATATTCTGGTCCAGTTCTGCAAGAGCTTGTTTTCCACCTTACTTGACAATAGGAAAGGGTTTTAGCAGTGGTTTCCAACTGGTGGGTCAGGACCTGTTGAATGTGTACCTGGCAAAAACAAAATATAGTCATGAAGTCTGAGGAGCTTTTTGAACATGTATTACTTGCTCTTCCTCTTTGTTTTGCCATAATTTTGGCAGGTCCTAACTGCTCTATTTTTCTTTAAAACAACCTGATTGGTTGAAATATATTTGTAGTTGATGGCGGGCCCTGAGGCTGGACCAGTTTAAGAGGACAACATATTACTAAAATCAGGGTTAGAAAATCATGGGTTCCTGAAACCCTCCATTTTTATCACACTCTACCTCTCCGTCTCCTTCAGGGCAGCACAATGACGCCAGGATGAACCTCGCCATTGCCCTCACCTCTGCCCGCTACGGAGCTGCCATTGCCAACTACACCGAGGTGGTCCACCTGCTCAAGACAAAAGACCCTGAAACCGGCAAGGAGAAGGTGTGTGGAGCCCGCTGCAGGGACGTCATCACAGGTGAGACAAGCCAAGTGCCATACGTAAAGAATTCCCATTTCAACTTTTTACAGGAAACCCATTAACTCCTCTGTATTTATGTATTTTGATTGCTGTTTAAATGTTTTCTGTCTAAAGTCTGTTGTCTCACATGGAACATTCAAAGTGTGTGTTTGAAGGTGCTGTACAAAGAAAGTTTGACATGTTATCTTTATTATGTTGCAAATATAAATTTGCCTACTTAAAATGATGGTAGCCTTCGACAGAGGATGCAAGCAGTTCTAAGTACAGTGTATGCATTACATACTTTTACATTGATGCATTTCTTCTCCATTAATTTAAGTTATTATACTACTTTAATACTCTTCCCACTCACTTTCTTTCATGATCCTGCCTGTATCTTTTAATTTGCTTGACCTTTCTAACCATCAGGTTTCCAGTGCAGTGTGAAAAGGTTTATTTCAGTAACAGCAAGGCCTATAGAAGTTTAGAAAAAAGAGTAAAGATGTTAAAAAATAATTAGTGTTCTGTATTCTAACACATGGAATTAAGAATATCTAATATTAAATACCTCACTGGGTAATAAAGAATACTTTGTCAAACCCTTGCAAAGATTTAAAGGTGGGTCTGATGTTAACAAGAAAAGTGAAATTGTTGGAGGAAAAACTTGACATTTCAAAACAAATAATAAATTTTAAGCTCACATTAGCATACCTGTCAACGGCTGTTTTTAAACTATTAATTTCCATCAATGTCGAGTAAAGTCTCGAGTATTCTTTAAGTCAGGAAATTTGGAAGCAGAAGGAATTTATAAAATGAAATTGTACAGGAAAATGTTAAAAAACTCTGATTTTTTTTCCTCTCACAGGGGATGAGTTTGACGTAAAAGCAAAGTGTGTGATCAACGCCACCGGCCCGTTCACCGACTCTCTAAGGAAAATGGACAATCAGGAGACAGCGAACATCTGCCAGCCGAGTGCAGGTGTTCACATTGTCATCCCCGGTTACTACAGGTATAAAACACCTACCATAAAATCCCCTGTATGAGATGCTTTTTAATACGAACTGTTGCATCAAAAATGTTGGCTGTGGCCAATATACTTGTGCGAAGCACTGAGACATCTGCCATCACACACTCCAAAACTTGTTGCTCTCAAAAATGTGTAAGGATACACAACTCGTATCAGATCAGCAGAGGTTTGAGCCGCTTTTTAACAGCTTTTCTTCCTCACTCAGTCACAATCCTGCATTCAAATAAAGCAGTGGTATACTGTTGATTAGGTATAGTTTGTGGAGCAGTGGATTGTCAATTAAAGGCAACAAGAAACTCTAATCGCAGAACTATCTCTAATGGCATCTTGTGAACTCAGATCCCAAAAACCACCTTACGACTTCTGCACTGATAATCCAGATTTCACATTAAGTACATCCATGTGGTATTTTAAAAACATTTATTCCTTATTTTAGTGTGTAAACTCTAAGCTGGCTAAGCTATTAGCTGACCTATACTTCATGCACATGACAATCTTTGGTTAAAATACAGCACAGCAATAGAGTAGGTTATGCTGAAGTCGGAGGGCTTTTTTAAAGTTCAGCCAAGCTTATTGAGCAAAACCCGAGGGAGCGAGAGCCCTTTTGAACAGCGGCAGAAATGCCAACCACCTAATTTTCCTCCTGCCGCTATCTGTCCCCTCACCACCTCCTCTTCCTCCCACATATTTTCCATTTCTGTCGTTTTTCTTCTCCCCTCTTTTCTCCTAGCCTTTTCCCTTCTCACTAAAGCCTGTCCTGTTTTCTTCGAAACTGTAAAACCAGGCACAATTTAATATTCTACTCATGCCAATGTAACAAACTCTTGTCTGCGTTTTTTATTAAACCACAGCCCAGACAACATGGGTCTCCTCGATCCGGCCACAAGTGACGGGCGTGTCATCTTCTTCCTGCCCTGGGAGAAGATGACCATCGCCGGGACAACTGACACGCCCACCAATGTGACGGCCCACCCAATCCCAGGAGAGGACGACATCAACTTCATCCTGAGGGAAGTCCGCAACTATCTGAGCCCTGACGTAGAAGGTAAGGAAGAAAACTGGATTTCTAGAGGTCAAAATAACATGTAACAAGATACACTGAAGACAGAAGAGGTAACTCTGTAGAGGACTGCAGATTTGACCATAAGTTGTGTGTTAGCATTATTTATGCCAAGCAGAAACTACATATTTATTCATGAGTGCTTTCAACCTGAAACAACCTACTAAGGTGCATCAATACTTGCCAAAAAGCAGCACAGTTATACAAGATCAGGTGTTTTAAATGTGGTTTTGTTTATTATTTGATGTCACTTATAAATAAACTCTTATCAATAAGAAATTAAACTTAAACCCTATGAAGACACAGAGGACTAAAAAACATAATCAAGCATTATGGACTAAAGCTTCATGCACTTGTTTTATTACTGGTTCAAAGTGAAATATTTTGGTCTTAATTCTCAGTGCGAAGAGGAGATGTATTAGCAGCATGGAGCGGCATCCGTCCTCTCGTGACCGACCCAAACTCCAAAGACACCCAGTCCATCTGCAGAAACCACATCGTCAGCATCAGCGACAGTGGGCTGGTCACCATCGCTGGTCAGTTAGCTGTTTAGCATTAGCTTCTTTAACTTTAGCAGGAAAGCTGTTTATTTACATCAATAGAATGATTTACCTTTCGTGTATCCAGGTGGAAAGTGGACCACCTACAGATCCATGGCTGAGGAGACTCTTGACGCTGCAGTAAAACATCACAGCCTCTCTTCAGAGCCCTGCAAGACCGTGGGTCTGATGCTAGAGGGAGCAAAGGGCTGGACGCCGACACTCTACATCCGCCTGGTGCAGGACTATGGACTTGAAAATGAAGTAAAAAGCATACTTTTTCTTTCTGATAACACTTTGATGTCACAGTTGCATCACAGAGGCATGTGTGGAAAAAAAACAGAGGAAGCAAACTAGATTCCTGGTGTAAGGGTCTTAGGATTTTATAAAAGGTAAATGAAAAAACATTTTTATAAAATACCATTGTCGCAGATGCTCTCTGAAGCAAAACACAGGCATATGTGGTTGTATTTTATGGCACATCTCTTACATTTCGCATTTGATTAATTGATAAACAGAGAGTTGGTACTCATCCAGCCACACAAGAATAGATACTGTCTGTATGTTTGACTTGTTTGTGATAACCCGTGTCTTGTGTAGCTGTGTTTTATGTCCTTGCTGTGTGCTAGATAGTACATCGTCCTTAAAACTGTAAACCATCTCCTTCCTGGACATGGTCGTTAAGTACAAATTGTATGTGTCAACAGATTTCTGTCTTTGGTGTGGATGCTGGGTTCCTTCACAAGACATACAAAGATGACAATCCAATATAACTTTGTTTAGTTGAATTGTTTACCCACTGTGAATATAGCGTAGGAAACCTCAGCCTGTTACTAAGAGTTAGCCCGTCTATAATTTACCTTCTGCTGAAAAGCTGTTGAAATAGTCCAGAATATTCTGATATGGTTGAACAAGTGGCACAACTGTAGACAACACATAATTTTGGTATTTTGATTGCACTTCACTGCAGAAATCACTTCCTGTCCCTCTTTTAGAGTATTTCATTGTACCGTGACGTCATCTAAAAACAAACTGATAAATTAAATCTCGTGAAAGAGTCCAAATTGACTCCCTGAAGATTTTCATCACAGTAACAAAAAAATTCAGATCTTTAATTACCTGCTGTTGGTACTGACACACAGTCACCTCCAAACAAAACTGCCTCTCACACACACAAAGACACACAAACCCTCATACTATCTTCTACAGCAGTTAAGCTGACATTAAAGCGGCTGCTGAAACAGCGCTGACATTTCTGCAACACAAAAGACTGGACACGCGTTGAACTCCACTGTACGCTTCTATCAATGGCATTAAGTAAGGCCACATTGATTTACACCAGCTACACGCCATCTTTCCAATAATTAGGCTTTGCGTTGCATTAAATCCAATAAAATCATAGTTTCCTGAAGAAAAAGAACACGTACAGTCTACTTACTCCTCATTAGAGGCGTTCTGCACCAACTCAACTGCTCGCTCCGATATTGCTTAAAGGTCACTGTTGATATTTGGACAACGCTTGCCCTTTCACATGATCGGCACACCAACGATCTGAATAGCAAAAAGGCCTCTCGTATTCTGTAAACACTCATTGACAAACGGTGCTAACACTTAACACTTTGATTCGCTCACAAGAGTATCAGGAGTTGCTACGATTTATTTTTTTTAATCCAGTGATTGTAATGTTTTCTAAGCGAAAAGGAAATTTATATTTATGAGTAAACGTGATATAAAGCTTTTTCCACAACCTGTGCTGTAACTGTAAAAGATAAAAGAAGTAGAATGTTATTTCTCCAGCCAGGTTTTCTTTCTGCTTGCTGAATATGATTGTGCTTTTTCTGATTCTGTCTGTTTGTTGCATTTTTTTTTCGTTCACTCACAGGTCGCTCAGCACCTTGCCTCAACGTACGGAGCAAAGGCCTTCGACGTGGCCAAGATGGCTCAGGTCACTGGACAAAGATGGCCGATCGTTGGAAAAAGATTGGTGTCAGAGTTCCCTTACATTGAGAGCGAGGTGAATTTAATGTCGGTAAAAGGTTCATTTTTGTCTTGCAAATTCTTCCCGTTTAACCTAATGCGGCTCCTCTCTTTCAGGTGCTGTATGCCATGAAGGAGTACGCCTGCACAGCTATCGATGTGATCGCCAGACGAACACGCTTGGGCTTCCTGAACGTGCAGGCAGCTGATGAAGCGCTGCCTCGCATTGTGCAGATCATGGGGAAGGAACTGGGCTGGAGTGAGGAGAAAAAAACGGTAAGTTTTGGGGATTTATTTCATTTGTTTTCCTTAAGTTCTCTACTGTAGAAAATGAGCTTGTTTTTTCAGTGCTTGAATCCCTTGTGGGTTTCTACTATTAACAGTTCATAATAGAAAGGTCCACACCCTTGATCCCCTCAGAGGAGAAGCTCTGCTTGTGTATGAAAGAGAAGAAATGATATGTGTTGCATGAAAGCTGAACTCTGAGCTATTTTAGGTTCTCATTGTTCACAGAGGACATGCTGAACTCTTACAGCACATCTTTATGATGACACACATTCAAGTCCTCTGATAGTTTGGTTAATAAAGAGGATTTTAATATTGAAGCTTTTATTGTTAAATAAATACCATAGTATTTTCTTAATCTGATATTTGTAGTAACTGTTACTGATTTATAAAGTGCATTTAGATTATTTTTTTGTTTTGTTTTATACTACAAAGTATGACCTACAAGCTTGATTACAAACATGTTTGTGCTTTTATTTCATCAGTTTCAGATGTATTTATATATCTCTTAAGACATTTTGCAGGCACACTTGCAATACAAACTTGTTCCTTGGTTTGCTTTGTCACCAAATACCTTGTGACACAATCCTCTAAATGTTCATTCCTCTCCTAATGTGTCCCTCAGGCAGAGCTTGAAGCAGCCAAGAAGTTTTTGTACCACGAGATGGGCTACAGGTCTCGGTCAGAGCAGCTGACTAAAACATCTGAGATCAACCTGGACTATCAGGAAGTAGTCAGGTAACTTTTGCTTCTCCTTTGAAAAAAACGCAAACTGTCTAGCTTTCTGGTCAGTTTCTGAATCAGTCAGAAGCAGCAGAGTAAGCTTCTTCCACTCTGTGTTTCAGGTACAAGAAGCGTTTCCACAAGTTTGACAAAGAGAGCAAAGGCTTCATCACCACTGTGGACGTGCAGCAGGTTCTTGATGTGAGTCAGCGTTCAACACGTCCTCTTTCTTTCTTTCAGATCTTTACACACTTTATCTAAATGATCACATTTTGATTTCTGCTTCTGTCTCTGCAGAGCATCAACGTGCAGATCGATGAGAACGCTCTCCACGAGATCCTGAATGAAGTGGACCTGAACAAGAACGGACAGGTGGAGATTGATGAGTTCCTGCAGGTATGTGACAAAAACACAACCATCACTGAGTGAGGATATGAAAAAGTGGTTTTAGAAGTTGGTCTCAAGTGATTGGAGGATAAAGACACCAGTGGTTAATCAGTATTCCTGGCTACCATTACACCATGAAGACAAAAGAACACTCAAAGCAACTCAGAGAAAAGGTTATTGAAGTGTGTAAGTCAGGGGGTGGATACCTCTGACCTCTGTTGAATTTGGTCAGTCACTTTAAAAGGGGTAAATGTTTATGCAGTCACTTGTTTTGAATCATTTTTGTAAGAATCTGTTTTCACTTTGACATCGGAGAGTTTTTTTTGTTTTTTTTTTTTCATAAAAAAAGCCAAATTTTATTGGCCATTGATTGATTTATATAGTTAAGGGTAAAACATCTAAGGGTTGCAGGCTTTTTATAAACACTATATAAAAAATGAAATAGATGATTGAATGAATTTTTAAGTAACAGCTGCTGCAAACAAAAAAGATGTAATGTGTTTGAATTTATTAATTTCAATTGTGAGGAAAATTGTGTTACTGGTATTTGCAATCATAATGTGCAAAAACAGCAATGAAAATAAAATAGTATGGTAGTGTAATTTACTTTTCAACTGCTGCAAAATTTTCATGTGTAATGATTTAATGTGCAAAAATATTAAGACAAGATTAATGTATATAAAGTTTGTATCTTACGCCATCATTTTAAGAAAATTAGAATCTTGGGATTATAAGCTTGGTAAAATGGAGAATCTGAAGGAAAGAATACATTTCAAACAGGGGTTCCTCATCACACTTGTGCTGTGATGTGCCTCGAACGAGAGCAACCATTAATGTCACCTTTGTCAGAACCTGCAAAGCTAATGGGACTGAACCAGTGAAGGCAGGATAATGTAAACCCAGGGGAACACCATATATTACACAAAGCATTATTCCTCTTTGATTGGAAATTTTAATTTTATCTGCGTATTTTATCCCAAATTTTCAACCCAGAGATCAACTTGTGGTACCGTTCTTTTCAAGGATTTTTAAGTCTAAATGTACTCATTTAAGTATTTAGTTATGCCATTTCTGGGTAGAAATAAGACATCCTTTCTCTCATATACGGTCACTTAATCTGCAGCATAAATCAACCCCTCGTTAAATTATAGGACAATCCTCCACCTCACCTCTGAGTACACTGAACATCCGCTGCTGCAAACAGAAGGTGTGAAGCTTTAACTCGACTAGATAGACCTAATTAAAGAGAAAAGCAGTGTAATGAGGCCTGAAGTGAGTCCGTCTGCCGATAAATTACTTTCTCACCTGAGTCCAGAAAGAGAGTCATTACAGGAGAGCCTGATGACAGTCGATAATATAGTCTTCAGTAATGTGTCGGCTTCCCTGCAGAGGGAACAAGCTGGATAACAGTCAGAATATCTTTTATTTATATAGTTTTTATCATGTATTTAAGTCTGTTATGATGCTGAATGTGTGTTTCTGCTTGTGTGTACGCCTGACCTGCACGTCGATGACTTAGGCACAACAAACAGGTAGTGTACATGATGGAAAACAACCACTAAAACCTTCTATAAACCCCTACAAGTCTAACTTTAAAAGGGGTTCCTATCATTAACAGTGAAGTTACATAAACCTTTATTAAGTCCTGTGGTGAAAAAGATGTCAAAAGGAAGGGATGGAGGGAGAAAACACCAGAAGTGTTAAAGCTGATCTTGGAAACTGATGTGTAATGTGACGTTTATTTTTATGTTATCAACAAATTACATGAAAAGACCAAAACTAACATGCAGGGAAGCTTTTAGTATCTGACACTGCCAGAATTTTTGGTTTTGATTCAGTTCCTTTAAGCAGTGGACCCCTGCTTTTTCTTAGACCTCCTCCCCTCCTACTTGTGTCTAAGAAAAGCTGAGGCCCCCCTGGACCCACAGTAGGTCAGTTTCATGTAAATAAAGTGAAAAAATTCCTCTGTTTCAGCTTTAACACAAAAAAAAAAACATTGTTGGTGTTGGTTTCATTTTCTCATGTTCAAAGTCGGGTTGTAAAGGTGATCGTTATCTTAAAGCCTTTCATTGTGGGTATTTTTGTCCAGGTAATTATTTCACCCTCAGTTTTGTCTGACAGGTTAACCTTTATCACACACGCCGTGTATGACTCTATGTCCTCTGCTGTTTCCAGCTGATGAGCGCCGTGAAGAAGGGGCTTCTGTCGGACAGCCGACTGGCCATCCTGATGAAGTCAGCGGAGGAGACTCTGGATAAGAGAGGCCCTGTGACAGTGGACCGCAGCGGGGGCGGAGTCTAAGACAACAGATGAAATCTGGTCTTTTATAAGGTGGAGATAGCGAATGCAAATACGCTATTTGAATGACAATAATGCAATCAGGCACACGGGGAGAAGAGTTCGGCCAAATCAGCGTCCCTCCTGAGTGTGTTTTTGGGTGAAACGGTATCTAATGATCGAGGCGGAGGGTTTTATTCTCATTAAGTCAGAGTTTTTCTCAGCGTCAGGTGCCTCTGATTTTACACAACACATAGTTAATCTGTTTTATACTGTCTTTTAAACAAACTTTGATATTTTAATCATTACATCTTCTCTGAAAAACTCCTTTTTAACACGATCCACTGATTGTTGAGGAAACATTCTTCTCAGTGCGATGCAGCTTTTTCTGTCGGCAACTAATCTTTTAGTTATGCTTTATTTTACGGGTCCATTACCTCATTCTAACTCCTTTAAAATATCCTGGAAAAATTAGAAAACTTTGTTTTATTAATAGAAAAATAAAGAGACAGTGTTCACATAACATCAAGAAGCTTTTAGGCACTGTTTTGTGGTAATCATTGAAGTTCACATGGGTGGTGTTGAAAGCTTCTTAAAGAGAATGTTTTGTACCTTGTAAAGTAACCCGGTGTATTTAGTGTTTATGTAGACAAAAAAATTGTAACATGTTTGTTCAAAGATTAGGCTTTATCTACTTTAATATATTTGCTTGCCACATGAAGAAATAACGGTAAAGCACAACAAGAAATCAAGCAGAGTTTAAGAGATTTTAACTTTAATAGATGTTCAGTGTTAATTGTGCTGCAAATAAGCATAAAAAATAGAACGGATTAGGTATGAGGACTTAAATCACCATGGAAAATTTATCACTGTGATTTAAATATTTTGATAGGCAATAAAATTGCTGCAGTAAGAGATTTATTTATGAATTACTACTAAACTTAACAAATCCAAAGGGGTTCAATCCCCTTTACTAGTCTGATGTGTTTGCAAATTGTGACCCTTTTTATAATTTGGTTGGACATCTGTACTGGAAATTCAGATCCAAGTTGATGGCTTACTTACACCAATCTAGCCCTGTTGAGGAGTAATTTCAGTCTAACAGGACATCGCAAGATTTTTTTGCTAAATAGTTTCTTACTGCTTCCTTTAAAGGCATGGCAAGCTGTTAAACAGGCCCCACTAGCCTCTTTGCTCATGGTGAGGTATCCCAGCGTGCTATGTACATGAAGCTGCTGGTGATGCTAATATCAATCCCCAATTACTTGTTGAAGGGGGGATTAATAGAGAGAGGTCCGACTGCAGACCACTGATTTCTGACAGCCACTCTCACAGACCATTCATCTGAGACGCGGGTTTATCTCAGAAAGGAAGTGCCAAACAAAGCCTGTTGGTTACATTCATGAAATAATCATGTAGCAAATATCACAGAAAAAGCAACATTTCATTAATAATTCAGAAAATATCAGACATCTAATCTGGGATTAAATTATGTAAAGACCTGTTTTAGAAGTAGATACACGAACGGTGGTTCACTTTAGCTTTGTTAGCTTTAGGTAAAGCTAAAATAACTATGCTAGCTGCATAATTATTGTGACTACATAAGCCAATCTAGCTAAGTTAGCTTAAGCAATGTGAGTTTTAACAAAGGTACCTAAAGCTCACCTAGCTATGTAGACTACATAGCTTCTTTGTGAGCTGAGCTTTGGCTATGTTAGCTATAGCTAAGTTAGCGTTAGCTAAGTTAGCTTTAGCAATGTGAGCTTGAGCATGTATTGATATCTATGGCTTTAGCAAATACAGCTAAAGCCAACTTGGCTTCTCAAATAACGTATACATAACACACATAGCTGCTTTTTGAGCTTAGATTTATCTATGTTAACTATGTAGTTATGTAGCTCCTATATCTGTAGCTAAGTTAGCTTTAGCAATATAAGCTTGAGCATGTATTGATATCTATAGCTTAAGCACACATAGCTAAAGCTAACTTGGCTTCTCAAATAACATATACATAGCTAACACAGCTGCTTTGTGAGCTTAGATTTAGCTCTGTTAACTATGTAGCTACATAGCTCCTATATCTATAGCTAAGTTAGCTCAAGCCATATGAGATTTAGCATGTATTGAAACCAGTGGCCTTAGCAAACATAGCTAAAGCTAATGTAGCTTCTCTGATTAGATATATGCGTAGCTAACTGTGCTGCTTTGTAAGTTTTGCTATAGTTTTGTTAGCTAGGTAGCTAACTTAGCTACATGGCTAACGAAGCTACATAAGCTGTATTGGAATATTTTCATGAATGATCAAGCTTTTCTCCTGTAAGCAGACTGTTTTCTTGGATTTATTAAACCTTTATCACCTTCACCCATACTCGAACCCTAAGCTGAAGTTAAATCAGAGATTGTGAGAGTGATTGTCAGAGATCAACAGGCTGCAGCCAGACTGGATTGGACTTTATAAAAGGGGCTTGTTGTTGTTTAGTAAACGTATTAACTGTTACCAAATTAAAAGCTGTTTGGCTGAAAGACCAGCACTTATAGGCGAACTGAGCCAAGTGATCCAGATCACTCAGCAGTGCCAGAAGTGAGGCTGGTCTGACATAAGTACGCCATAAGTTTTTGCTCACTTGCAGACTACCACTGATCACAACAGCTGACAGGGTAGTCTTTAATGTGTGCCTGTACACATGCATCTACACTGCCTATCCAGTCTGAATGAAGGCATACTAAACCACCAGGGTATACAGTCTGAGCTAGAGGATACCAAGTAGTCAGTACATGTTAAACTGAATTGATGCGTAGCATTCAGGATGGATAAACTGGGTCGCATTTAGCACTCCTTATGTATTTAGTGTTTGAGTAATTTGTGTCTTTACACTTAATTTAAAGAAAATAAAAACATATTATTAACAAAATTATTAATTCTTTCCAGGAACTCTAAATAAAGTGAACAATGGACCCTAAAATGAAGCTTAAACAAGCATTTAAATGATCTTAGCATGTTACAAACTCTTCAGGTAATGTTTGATAGTTCTCAAATCACTCTGATATGTCTCTGAGGTCTTCTCTTATCCCAATGATTTTAGAACTGGGATAAGTCTAATGTGCTTCTTCTTTCCTACTGAGTTTTCCATCTTTTGCACTAAAATCAAATCACTACTGACTCGAGGTTTACATGACAAGGTTTCCAGCTTTAGAGTTACTGAGAAGATGCTTTTAAATCACTGCTGCTTTGCTTTTATGTTGAAAATTATTTATTCTTCCTGTCACTGCATCTGTTTACTGACAGAAAATCTAGAGATTTAAAAACAGGATTTTAAAGGGATGTTTGCATGCTAAATGTTAGCCATTTCCTCTGAATAATGTAAAGCTAAATCTTTATTTTTACTACAAGTGTTTGAAGTGAATTCTTTTGTTTTTGTGTTTGAGAGAAATCTGCTGAAATAACGCACACCCAGTCCATCTGTAGGAGGCTGGTACATGATATAGAGATATATATGAATCTGCACTGCATGCTGTTAGCGTCTCTGTGAGTGAAAATGGAAGGCAACGCACAAAATGAATGTATGATACGTGCCTTGTTGTGCCTATGAGACATTTTCACTTTGCCACACTTCATGTTAGAGAAAGACAGGAACTCATGATGAGAATGTAAAGATATTTAAAGAGGAGATGTTGTAAAAGAAAGTATTTAAACCTTAGTGTTTGTTATATTCTTTCAGCAACAGAGAGCGAGCCGCCATGCTGGAGGACGAGAGCATTTAAGCTGTATTTTAAAGGGAAGTAGTGACTCTGAGGTGGTTTAAATGAGCTGAAGAGTAAAGGCTGCTTATCTTATGGGATATTTTAGAGCTATGTGAGTGTAGAAATTGAACATTTAGATGCCCAAATAAAGCAATTTCTCTTCTGTGATTCACCTTGAGGGATGGAATCTTGCATGAGGACTTTTGCCAAATATTTAAGAGTTTAGCAGATTTTTTTGGAAGTTTTTCATTTTCTGTCACACATCTTCCTCTAGTTGAATATGTAGGAATATTTTAAAGAAAAAAAACTTTGTAACTTGCCAGTATTAGAAAGCATACATCTGTTTTTGGTGTTTTCCAGTGTAAAGGGAGGAGAAAATACACTTCCTAAGTATTAGTATTAGTGTGCAGTGTTTTGCCATCTTAATTATCTTTTTTTTTTCTAATAAAATTGGACTTATTGGCTTGTAGTTTATGCCAAACCCTAGAAAAAATAAAGAAAAAGTAAACTCCAGCTCTTAAATTTAGTTTTTAAGGTATGCAGGAAACAGTTTTCAGACCATACTATGCCAGTAAAAGTAGAGCTTTTAGCTCTAAAACATCAATCATGTTGGAAATATTTCAAAAATTAATGTGTTATATTACTTAATTGCATTAATGACATACTATTTTGTCTTTTTTGGTGCTACCGTAGTGCATCAGCCGCTAGATACGACTCAATGTTGTGTCTTTCTATTCTCATATTAAATAGTCATTTTGTACATGCAATCCTGCAGGTTTCATGCCACACTGACCCACTTTGTCAACATAAACTTAAACATTTGTTTAGAAATTCAAATTATAAAATTGAAAAAAATGAATCCTAGTCAATTACTGAAACACCGCAGTTAGTCAAGACTTGAATTAAATTATTGTCAGCCCTAATTAAAGGTTAGTCAGAGGTTCTTAAAGAAAAATGTAAAATTCCTCCAGCATGGCTGCTGTCGCTCTGTCTCTGTTGCTGAACTTTTATATTGTAAAACATGTGTTTGTCATTTATTTGTGCAGGCTGTGCTTCCTTATTGCCTTCATGTTCTGATTTTTACTCCGACTTTTCTATGGACTTCTTACAGAATCATTCCACAGGTTTCCTCCCATCATACACTCACTGTACCTGTCATGGTGTGTCAGTGTGTGGTCACAGGGGGGTTCAGCTACAATACCTCCATCTGAGGACCCTTCAAACTGCCAACGTCCTCCGTCTAGAATAGCTCGTGGGCAGCGCGACTTAAACCCATGTCCACATGTTTGATTGTGTGGTTTGGATGAAATTACAGCTTTATCCACGCTCAAAGAGAATCCGATTCCTTCTCTTTACTGTTCAGTAAATACTGTAAGAACACTGAGAAAGAGAAACAAAGCAATTATCCAATTAAATGTATCTGGTTGCTCTGAAAGCTTTGTGTGGACATCATTCATACGTGGAGTCAGAACATGTGACGGCATGTGAACAGAAACAGCCTGGCGTGTTTACTGCATGAACTGTTTTTCTCTTTTCAACATTTTAGAGCCAAAATAAGTTGTTAATGTTAACACCAACCGATCATTTTTAGGCTTAAAGTCAGATTTTCATTCATACTGTTTGATTTTTTTACTTCCATCATATTAAAGTTTATTACACAGTTTTGTTAAGGACTAACGTGGAAAAAAAATGTTTTAAACCTTTACAGGTTCTCATTGACATACTTGAAAATTCAAAATTTAAACCCGAGAAATATTATCAATAGAAATCCCATGACTTTTTTTTTTTTTACTTTTGTCACTTTTCTCTATATTTTACATTATTATGGTCAAATCAAGGTCAACAAAGTGTATGTGGTTCCTTACCTCACACCTTAAACAGGACACCTATAATAATCACAAATATTGAATAAAAAAGTGAATTTTAGCAGTGATGCAACTCACAATAAAAATAAAAATGTATTTGTCTTTTACGTTTGACAAAATGTTTAAATATGCGACTAAAATCATGTATATTTCTCTACTTATATGTTTTTTTTTTCTTTACAATTCAATCAGAGAAGCTGAAAAAATCCCAAATATTAAATTTTTTAATGAATTTAAGTAGAGAAAAGTCTCAGGGTGGAAATAAAACTGATATAAACCACATAATTATAATGAAATTGTTATAAGGTTATAAAACTGGCCAATGATCACTCCTATTTTGATAACTGTTCCTTGAAATTTTTTATAAATTATTCAAATATACCTCTAGATCACTATTTTTTTCCTCTCAAACCCTCTCATAAAGTAAACATTAAATTGTTTTTAGTGACAAAATCCCAACACCACAGGCCTACAGACACTTGTTCTTGTGAAAAGATTTATATATAAACTATCCATTATTATGATGACATATAACGGCCACGCTTGCAAAAAATAAAAGAGAGGAGCTGATATTTAAAAAAAAAAAACCTAGAAACTCTCAAGTTTTAAAAGTCAGTAATTCTCAAGAAAAAAAACTTCTTTTTCACTTTAAAAGTTGTAAATGTATGTAAAACAAGACATTGTAGTTTTTGTTGGGAACCATTGCTATAGAGTTCTGTTAACTCTTTATATCATGAGTTATTTTTCAAGAAAACCCCCTCAGTATGGCTGCTAGATGAGGTGAGCTTATGTTTTAACACAGACATAATTTTCCTCAATTTTTCACACTAAAATTACAGTAATTGCTAGAAATCCTACACAAACTAAACCTATCATGACCTTTAGCTCTACCATTCACCTGTTTGATGTGTGAGTTTCATCAACTTCCCATGATTTGTCAGGATTTTAGGGCCATTCAGGACCAAAAGAGATGTAAAGCTGCATTTAGCAAGTTCTGGAGGAAACAGGAAGTTTGAGACACTGAGCCACTGCTGATTGGTCAGATGGGGTGATGGCATGTCTTGTAGTGTTGACTGATCACTGATTGGCAGTGAAAAATCACCCTGGTCAGTTTTCCTGTGATAAGCAGAATTTTGGTTGTTGTCTTGAGGTCTTTGTTTATTTATTTTATTATCTTGAGATAATAAAAGTGGCATTTCTTGTGATAACGAGTTGATTTCTATTAAAATCACAGGGCAAAGTTGTATTATCCCTGAATAATGCCATAAATAAGAGGGAATTAAATTTATCTTTGAAAACAGTAAATTCAAATGTATAACCCAAAGCTTTATTTCCGTAAATGTAAAACTTTCATTATAATGTGTTTTAAGCTGTTTCTAAGTATTTTGCATTGTTAAAAAGTTATTTTTAAGTGATTTTCTTCAAGAAAAGAAGATAAATTTTATGCCTCTGTATCTGGTATTTCCTTAAAACTAAGCAGGGAAACAAGAAAATATGGCCTAAGACAGTCGTCAACACGCGCCTCATCATTTCACACATTTCAATTAGAGTGCAGGAGACTCCTTGGCATCACAATCCTCCAGAGAAGAAGAAGAGGAGAATTAACGGCCGTATGCTAACCACATTTGTCCCATTATTCATTACAATTAATTGCTTCCTCCTCGCTCGCTCGCTCACTCTCTCTCTCTCTTTCGGCCTTTTTCCCAGAGTGTAATATGAGCGCGGGACTTAAAGCTGTCATTCAAATATCACTGTGACCTTTACGGAAAAAAGGCTGTTTTTCACCCAGTTTGGAGGGATGAACTTCAGCGTCTGTGGCTTCTATCTCTGTGAGAGTCGATCTGTAGGAGGATACTTTAACCTGCTGCAATCTGACCCATTTTACACTTTTAAGCTAAGAGGTAATCCTGTTTAACCCCACCTCTATAATATAAACAGGCTACTATATATACACTTTAAAATGTATTCATATAGTAATATCTATATCGTGTTGCTTGTAACATTGGGTCATTTTTGTTTAAAATACAACATGAATCATAATTTTCACTTTTATGCAGGGTACGGATATTTTTAGGCCCATGAGGTAGGGCTGGGTAATATGGGCCAATAATCATATCTCCATATTTAAGGCTGCTTTTTCATAGATATTTATGATAAATAGGTAATTTTTAAAATAAAAAATGATTGTTAGTTGTCATAATACCAGAACTTTAAACTTTGATATGACTGTGTAAATCAGTGGTTCTCAACCGGTGGGTTGGGGCCCAAAAGTGGGTCACAAATGTGTACCAGGTTAAACAAATATGGCAAAAAGTCAAACTTACAGAAGCCCTAAGTGGGCCTAGAGTACATCTATTCTTTTTAATGTTTTTTTAATGATTCCCGTTGAATTTTGGCCTTTTTCCTCAATATTTCAACTTCTTTATCTTCCTTTTCCCTGTATATAAAGCTGTTAAGATAATAAGGAAAAATCCTAAAGATTGCCAAATTTCAGTGCTAAGTAAAAAAAAAAAAAAAAAATGTATGCCTGCATAATTGATCCATATTTAAGTGCTTTTTAAACATTTTTTTCCATCCTGTCTCTTTGTGTTTTTAGGGTCCATTTTTCATTGTGTCGATTTGAGTGCATAATTATTATTATTATTATTATTTATTTATTAATTTGTATTTTTTTTGAGTTGTGATTTCTCCACAGGAGGTTGTAGTGGCTCCTGATATCTGACCAGCTGAGGACCATTGGTCTAAACTGAACAAAAACATGGGCAACACCTTCATATATTGTAGTTCTACTCTTAAATAGTTTGTGTTAAAAAATGATCAAATCATCATTTTAATGATAAATGATACAAATAAGTACGTGAACTTCAGGTCTTCAGTCATATTTTTAACTGAAAGAGAGATAGCGCTGTCTTAAATGCACAAAAACATCAGCAACATTTGTAAAAGTTTGTGATACTTGGACATTGTGCAGAGGTTTGCCTGCAAAATGAAGAATTTTAAATAAACTGGTTGTCAGTGGACAGTGGTTCCCAACCTTTTCCCTTTGAACATGGAGAAAAGGTGATCCATAGATGTCAAAAAACATCAAATTTAACTGTTTTTATTGTTCTAATCTAAACAGAATAGCCCAACATAAAGGTTTCTTCACCTAAAGATCCTTGCATGAACTATTCACAGGTGTTTTATCATGATTTTAGTCAGCAGGAGTCTGATTTTGACAACCTAGACAGAGACTTGTCCCCCCCTGAAATCTCTGACACCCCCCCAAGGGGGTCCCAGACCCCAGGTTTGGGTTTAGACTAAACAGGGAATCATCATTTATACGATGTATTGAAGAGCTTCTATTATTATTAGTGGCGATTAATTGATTATGACACCTGTTACCATGGCAACAAAAATAGTTTAAATGGTATCATCTTACCAGCCCTCCCATGGCTCAAGAGTGTGTTTTTGTAACAGATAGAAAATGATCTGCTGTTTACAAACAACTTGTTGCAAATTAATCAGGATTCTCCCCAAGAATTTTTATCAGAAGTGTTTCTAAGAGCCCACATGACCACAAAACAACTCAACAACCCCTTCACTTCCTCAGCTCGCACTCAGGGTAAATAAGAAGATCATTAACCTGGAAACTTATGAGAAACTTAATCACATCAACCTCTTATGAGGGAGGAAAAATGAAATACTAGAACTGGAGAGGGAGCAAGTCTAGCAGAATCAACTTAATGGTGTTATAGGCCTAATTACCACGGCAACCATTAAATAAGGTGTTTTTAACTTGAAGCAGTAAAATCCCTGCTTTAAGGTCAAATCTGAAAGGTCCGGGAAAAAAGGAAAGAGAGTGTCAAAATGCCCTGACACATGGAGAAACCTTCACTTTCTGGTTTGAAATAATGGTTCAAACCTTTGTGAAGCTCTCTCTCAGAGGTGTCCTGACATTCACCTGGGCCGCTCTCATGCTGGGCAGGAAGCTCTGTCAGCCAAATCTGAATGCACAACTGTCAGTCAAAACCAACAAGGACCAACATCACATCCTCAAATCCAATACAGAGAGGAATATCAGTCTCAATGAAATCCTCTTTTCCCTCTTTAACAGAGGCTGTTTGTCTCTGGATGTGTCCTGCTGGCGCCATCAGAGAGCAAATATCTCCATGTGGACAGACGTGTCAGTGTGTTTCTGTGACGACACTGCGGTTCCTCCCACGCAGCCAGAATGAAGCATGAAGAGTCTTCCTCATCTCTGTCTTGTTCAGATTGAGCACCATGGTGTTTCTTTCTTTCTGCCCAGCAACAATGCTGCCTTTATCACAGGAATCTGGACACTGAGTCACTGGCTTGAATGTCGTCAAACTCTGAATTTACTGGGTGATGTGAAGAACATCAGCTGTGACAGTGGGAGAGAACAAATATCACACCAAATTCTTAATCAGGTTTATTAATGCAATCATATTTTACATTTATTAACAATGATGAAGATTGTGTTGTATTCAATTTACCGGCCAGATAAATAACCTGTAAGTGCTGGATGAAAAATTTTCATTGTTTTTCAGTGACATTGTTGAATAGCAGAGTTCCCATTTGTGTTAAATATAGAAACACACTCTACTTTTGCCTTTTCTTTATCAACCAGATTAAAGGAAAATTTAAAAAAGAGGCAAATCTGAATAAATCAATAGATCACACTTTTAAATGCTAAGACTACCAACCAATACCACAAGAGGGTGCTGTTTCCCCCAAGATGCAACACCTGCTCCAAAACTAAATTAAACCTGATCGTGTTTTTAGCTGCAGGATGTTGAAAAACCTTCTTTAAAAGATCATTTATTGACTAGTAACATTAACTGATTAAAAATTGATAACTTTCTTTCTGAGCCTGCTTCAGGATTTAATACTAACAATGTTCTGATTATTTTTAAGTCATAATTCCTTATTTTGTTGTTTAAAGTTTTCCTGTGACTAGTTTTAAAATATTTATTAAATTGTTTTATTCTTCTGATCAAGCAAATTTGTGCAACCACCACCACCCCCCCCACCAAAGATTGTTGATGGTTTAGAGATGCTGATTATCAGCAAAGATTGTTGAGGGTTTAGAGATGCTGAATTGCAACAAAGTTTGTTGATGGTTTAGAGATGCTGATCTGCAACAAAGATTGTTGATGGTTGAGAGATGCTGAATTGCAACAAAGATTGCTGACGGTTGAGAGATGCTGTTCTGCAACAAAGATTTTTGATGGTTTAGAGATGCTGAATTGAATATCATATTATGCTATATCAAATTTGCAAAGAGTGGTAGAGCAGATGGTTGAGTGGTTTAAGGTGCTCTCCATGTACGTGGGCGGCCCGGGTTCAAATCTGGCCTGTGGCCCTTTACCGTATGTCTCTCCCCTCTCTCTTCGCTGTTTCCAAGTCTATCCACTGTTCTTTCTCTATCAAATAAAGGCCCAAAAATAAATCTTAAAAAAAAATTGCAAAAAGCATCATGTTATACTATGTCGTCACAAAATTGGTCATAAAAAACATTATACTATATCAAAATTTACATCAAACGTAATGTTATAGCATGGCGTAACAGAAGTGGTCATGAAAAACATCGAAATATACTGTATCAAATTTGCAAAAAACATCATGTCGTTGCGAAATTGGTCATGGGCTGCTTGAGATTCAGAAGGATGCTGGTTCAAGTCCTCCCATGGGTTGGTCATGTTTTTAAGAGCTGAGTTTAAAGACAGAAGGGAAAATCTTTAGGAGATGATTGCAGCTGTCTGTCGATGTGGGCTTGGGAGGTAGAGGTCTGACTGAAGGTCGTGGCTTTGAATCTTAACATGTCTTTGTCAATTTTCAAGCTTTGACTCCAAACACAGAAGAGGCAACCCCTGGAAGACCACTGCAAGCATCTGTTTCTCTAGGCTAGTGAGATAAAGGACTGCTTGGGAGTCTGAAGGTTGCAGGTTCAAGTCTTACCACTGCCTGCTCAGTTTTCAAGATTGGAGTCTAAAGGGAGAATGTAAAACCCTTTGGAAGACTTCAGCAAGCGTCTTTCTCTGTGGCCTCAGGAAAGAGTGGGCTGCCTGGTAGTCAGGAGGTTCCTGGATCGAGTCCTTCTGTAGCTTGGTGAGAACTTGAGTTCAAAGTGAGAAGGCTAAACCTGTGGCAGTCTTGGGGTGGAGGTTGTGAATTTTAAAGTCCAACATCCCAAATGAAGAAGATAAAAGCGCCAGGAGAAGCTCTCCTAGTGTGAAAGGTACTGGTGGCGCAGTGGACTAGCTCTGCACCGAATGCAGGCATAAGCACCCAACACAGAAGAGGCTGGGGTTCAGAACCCAGTGTGGCCGGTACCTGGATCTCAACATGTATCACCAGGAGTTATGTGACTAAAAAACATAGTTGTTGTCTTATGTAGCAGCCTACAAGTTTAGGAGCCCGAGATAGTTGCCGTGACATTGATGTGGCATCCTGGCTTCCCCTTGCCGTAGCATTGTTGTACCCTAGCTGGTTAAGTACCTGGACATTCACCTACACTGACCTGACTGGGGTTTGAACCCCCAGCCTCCTTCACCAGAGCCAGTGTTGTAACCCAGTGAGCTATCCAAGATGCTTTGTCAAAGGTTTCAGGGACTGAAACATGCCTGGGAACTAAAGGATCATACATCAAAAGTGGATGCCTCATCATTTGCACACTTTCACCAGGATTCAAACACCCAACCTGCTGCACCAGGGACAGTGTCTTAACCCACTGAGCTATGCAGGGTGCATCTTCATAAACTGTGCCTGGGGCAAAAGGATCTAAAACATGCCTGTGGCCGAAAATTATTATATTATACCATGTCAAAATTTGCTCACCTTGCTGTAGCATCTTGTACCTTAGTTGGTTTCACAAGGATTCAAATCTACAACCTTCTGGACCAAAGTCATTGTTGCAACCCAATGAGCTAGCCAGGATGATACTTGTTAGGTTTGCCTGGGGCAAATGCTGCTAAAACATTTGAAAATCATGTTATACCCTGCAGCCTGCAAAATTGGGGGGCTGGAGTCATGTACTTTTATACATTTTTAGAAACAGTGGCTGCACTGGACAAGACTGTAATTGATCATACTGTCTGAGCTGCTCCTGGAGCTTGGCACCATCAGTGATGAACTCCACACTGACCTGTCAACAGATCTTTATTGTGACACAAAAATACATGTTACAACATATAGACCTATATTTGACATCATGTTATACTATGATATTATAACATGATGTTTCTAACATGTGATGTCAAACACAGTTGACAGGGTAGTGTGTGAAGACATAATTCATTCCAGTCTCAATTAAGGATTCAAATATTAAATATTAAAGTTTTTTTATCATTGATATAAAGTTTAAAATGATTTAAATTTGCTAAGTTGATAAGTTGTTGTTTTGCACAGTGGTGAAGTTCAGACACATATAATGATATTTCAGTTCTTCTGGCTGGATGAAGAAGACGAAGACCTGGTCTGGATGTTTCTGTCAGCCTCAGCCTGAAGGCACCAAAGATACTCTCACCCGTGCCACATTCATTCATGAATGTCATGTTATAGCATGTCGCTGCAAAATTAGTCATGAAAAACATCATATTATAGTATGTCAGAATTGACAAAAAACGTCATGTTATAGCGTGTAGTCAAAAAATTGGTCAGGGAAAACATCACATTTTAGCATCCATCAGTTTTCTTTAACACTTTTCCTTTTGTTGGTCACAGGGGCGGAGCCTATCTCAGCTGTCATGGTTCAGAGATGTATAACTGTAACAAAGGTTAGCGTTGGTTTAAAGATGTGTAACTGTAACAAAGATTAGCCTTGGTTTAGAGATGTGAAACTGTAACAAAGATTAGTCATGGTTTAGAGATGTGTAACTGTAACAAAGAAAATTGATGGTTTAAGGATTTGTAATAGTAAAATGATTATTAATGACTAAGAGATGTGTAACTGTAACAAAGACTGTTGATGGTTTAAGAATGTGTTACTGTAACAAAGATTATATATGGTGAAGAGATGTGTAACTGTAACAAAGGCTGTTGATGGTTTAAGGATTTGTTACCATAACAAAGATTATTCATAGTGAAGAGATGTGTAACTGTAACAAAGACTGTTGATTGTTTAGAGATGCTGAACTGTAAAAAAAGATTAGTAACTGTTACAAAGATTAGTCTTGGTTTAGATATGTGTAACTGTAACAAAGATTAGCCTTGGTTTATAGATGTGTAACTGTAACAAAGATTAGCCTTGGTTTATAGATGTGTAACTGTAACAAAGATTAGCCTTGGTTTATAGATGTGTAACTGTAACAAAGATTAGCCTTGGTTTATAGATGTGTAACTGTAACAAAGATTAGCCTTGATTTAGAGATGTGTAACTGTTACAAAGATTAGCCTTGGTTTAGAGGTGTGTAACTGTAACAAAGATTAGCCTTGGTTTAGAGATGTGTAACTGTAACAAAGATTAGCCTTGGTTTATAGATGTGTAACTGTAACAAAGATTAGCCTTGATTTATAGATGTGTAACTGTAACAAAGATTAGCCTTGGTTTATAGATGTGTAACTGTAACAAAGATTAGCCTTGATTTAGAGATGTGTAACTGTAACAAAGATTAGCCTTGGTTTATAGATGTGTAACTGTAACAAAGATTAGCCTTGATTTAGAGATGTGTAACTGTTACAAAGATTAGCCTTGATTTAGAGATGTGTAACTGTTACAAAGATTAGCCTTGGTTTAGAGGTGTGTAACTGTAACAAAGATTAATGCTGGTTAAGAGATGTGTAACTGTAACAAAGATTAGCGTTGGTTTAGAGATGTGTAACTGTAACAAAGATTAGTGTTGGTTTAGAGGTGTGTAACTGTAACAAAGATTAATGTTAGTTTAGATATGTGTAACTGTAACAAAGATTAGCCTTGGTTTAGAGATGTGTAACTGTAACAAAGATTAGTCTTGGTTTAGAGGTGTGTAAATGTAACAAAGATTAGTGTTGGTTTAGAGATGTGTAACTGTAACAAAGATTAATGTTAGTTTAGATATGTGTAACTGTAACAAAGATTAGCCTTGGTTTAGAGATGTGTAACTGTAACAAAGATTAGTCTTGGTTTAGAGGTGTGTAACTGTAACAAAGATTATCCATGGTTTAGAGATACTAAACTTAAGCAAGGATTAGTCTTGGTTTAGAAATGTGTAACTGTAACAAAGATTAGTCTTGGTTTAGAGATGTGTGACTTTAACAAAGATTAGCCTTGGTTTATAGATGTGTAACTGTTACAAAGATTATCCATGGTTTACTAGATACTAAACTTAAGGGAGGATTAGTCTTGGTTTATAGATGTGTAACTGTAACAAAGATTAGCCTTGGTTTAGAGATGTGTAACTGTAACAAAGATTAGCCTTGGTTTAGAGATGTGTAACTGTAACAAAGATTATCCATGGCTTAGAGATTTGGAGCTGTAACAAAGATTATTCTTGTCTTAGAGATACTAAACTTTAGCAAAGATTAGTCTTAGTTTAGAGATATGTAACTGTAACAAAGATTAGTCTCAGCTTAGAGATGTGTAACTGTAACAAAGATTAGTCTTGGTTTAGAGTTACTCTAAACTAAGACTTGTGTTTGTTGAGGTTCAGCATCTGTAAACCAAGACTTATCTCAGCTGGACCAACAGTTCTGCCTTTATTATCCTACAGTGTCTAAAGATATGGCATTAATGGACTGGTTTAGAGATGCTGAACTGTAACAAAGATTGTTGATGGTTTAGAGATGCTGAACTGTAACAAAGATTGTTGATGGTTTAGAGATGCTGAACTGTAACAAAGATTGTTGATGGTTTAGAGATGCTGAACTGTAACAAAGATTGTTGATGGTTTAGAGATGCTGAACTGTAACAAAGATTGTTGATGGTTTAGAGATGCTGAACTGTAACAAAGATTGTTGATGGTTTAGAGATGCTGAACTGTAACAAAGATTGTTGATGGTTTAGAGAGTGCTGAAAACACTCCATCCATCCTGTTCGTTGATGATTTAGAGATGCTGAACTGAGCATCAGAGGAAAAGATTGTTGGTGGTTTGGAGATGCTGAACTGTACATCACCTCCAAAGACTCCTTGTTGTTGATGATTTAGAGATGCTGAACTGTCACAAAGATTGTTGATGGTTTGGAGATGCTGAAGCTGTAACAAAGATTGGGGTGATGGTTGACATTTGAGATGCTGAACTTAAAATGAAATTGTATGCATGCATTTGAAAAGATGCTGAACTGTCACAAAGATTGTTGGTGGTTTGGAGATGCTGAACTGTAACAAAGTTTGTTGTTGATGATTTAGAGATGCTGAACTGTCACAAAGATTGTTGATGGTTTAGAGATGCTGAACTGTAACAAAGATTGTTGATGGTTCAGAGATGCTGAACTGTAACAAAGTTTGTTGTTGGTGGTTTGGAGATGCTGAACTGTCACAAAGATTGTTGGTGGTTTGGAGATGCTGAACTGTAACAAAGTTTGTTGTTGATGATTTAGAGATGCTGAACTGTCACAAAGATTGTTGGTGGTTTGGAGATGCTGAACTGTAACAAAGTTTGTTGTTGGTGGTTTAGAGATGCTGAACTGTAACAAAGATTGTTGGTGGTTTGGAGATGCTGAACTGTAACAAAGTTTGTTGTTGATGATTTAGAGATGCTGAACTGTCACAAAGATTGTTGATGGTTTAGAGATGCTGAACTGTAACAAAGATTGTTGATGGTTCAGAGATGCTGAACTGTAACAAAGTTTGTTGTTGGTGGTTTGGAGATGCTGAACTGTCACAAAGATTGTTGATGGTTTAGAGATGCTGAACTGTAACAAAGATTGTTGATGGTTTAGAGATGCTGAACTGTAACAAAGATTGTTGATGGTTTAGAGATGCTGAACTGTAACAAAGACTGTTGATGGTGGTTTAGAGATGCTGAACTGTCACAAAGATTGTTGGTGGTTTGGAGATGCTGAACTGTAACAAAGTTTGTTGTTGGTGGTTTAGAGATGCTGAACTGTAACAAAGATTGTTGGTGGTTTGGAGATGCTGAACTGTAACAAAGTTTGTTGTTGATGATTTAGAGATGCTGAACTGTCACAAAGATTGTTGATGGTTTAGAGATGCTGAACTGTAACAAAGATTGTTGATGGTTTAGAGATGCTGAACTGTAACAAAGATTGTTGTTGGTGGTTTAGAGATGCTGAACTGTCACAAAGATTGTTGATGGTTTAGAGATGCTGAACTGTAACAAAGATTGTTGATGGTTTAGAGATGCTGAACTGTAACAAAGATTGTTGATGGTTTAGAGATGCTGAACTGTAACAAAGATTGTTGATGGTTTAGAGATGCTGAACTGTAACAAAGATTGTTGATGGTTTAGAGATGCTGAACTGTCACAAAGATTGTTGATGGTTTAGAGATGCTTGAATTGTAACAAAGACTGTTGATGGTTTAGAGATGCTGAACTGTAACAAAGATTGTTGATGGTTCAGAGATGCTGAACTGTAACAAAGTTTGTTGTTGGTGGTTTGGAGATGCTGAACTGTCACAAAGATTGTTGATGGTTTAGAGATGCTGAACTGTAACAAAGACTGTTGATGGTTTAGAGATGCTGAACTGTAACAAAGTTTGTTGTTGGTGGTTTGGAGATGCTGAACTGTCACAAAGATTGTTGGTGGTTTAGAGATGCTGAACTGTAACAAAGTTTGTTGTTGGTGGTTTGGAGATGCTGAACTGTAACAAAGATTGTTGATGGTTTAGAGATGCTGAACTGTAACAAAGATTGTTGATGGTTTAGAGATGCTTGAATTGTAACAAAGATTGTTGATGGTTTAGAGATGCTGAACTGTAACAAAGTTTGTTGATGGTTTAGAGATGCTGAACTGTAACAAAGATTGTTGATGGTTTAGAGATGCTGAACTGTAACAAAGTTTGTTGTTGGTGGTTTAGAGATGCTGAACTGTCACAAAGATTGTTGATGGTTTAGAGATGCTGAACTGTAACAAAGATTGTTGATGGTTTAGAGATGCTGAACTGTAACAAAGATTGTTGATGGTTCAGAGATGCTGAACTGTAACAAAGATTGTTGATGGTTCAGAGATGCTGAACTGTAACAAAGATTGTTGATGGTTCAGAGATGCTGAACTGTAACAAAGATTGTTGATGGTTTAGAGAAGCTGAACTGTAACAAAGTTTGTTGGTGGTTTAGAGATGCTGAACTGTAACAAAAAAATATTCTTGACAGACATCATCTCATACTATGTTTAAATTTGTAGAAAAATGTCATCTTATGGCATGTTGTTGCATAATTGGTCACTCTGGCCAAGGGCATGATGGGAAAAGTCAACCACATGTTCCCTCAATATTGTGAAATTTAGAACAGGAATGAATTACACATTTTTACAGAAATCCACCTGTCACCATCATTAACACTTGCATGATAAACACATACTCAACATTCATGTCCTGATTAAATCTGAATTTGTTTTTGTTTATTGTCCACTCCAGGCTCTTTAGAATTTTTCATGCTTGAGATTTCAAAGTAAAGACCCGGTTCCTGCATGCGTTTCTCACCAGTCCTAGTGGTGCCAAATCCATTGATGGACAACCCCAGAAATATGGAGCTAAAATATCTCATTCACTTCCTTGTAGCCAACTGCAGTATAGAAGGTACGGGCTGATCTTTTTGTTTCTAATACAAAAATATGTTAAATAGTCCAAAATATTGATTTGATTTAGTCCCTTTGAAAGTCTGGCCCCCAAAAAACTGACATGTACCGTATTTGAGTAATCTTTCATTTTTACCCTTTAATTATCTATTCTCTATATTCTCATCTGTTAATGGGGTTTCTCTAGCCTTCCTTGCAGCTTGTGGATCATTTGATGGACTTCTAGTGCCATCTGGTGGCCAACATGTGCATCACAAGTGTTTAGATACACTCACTAGAACATGAAGTTTTCAAGATTAATAAAGAAAAAAATCACAAACTGCAACAAAATAATCATATCATTTTAAGTATAACAGAAACATGAATAACTTATTTCCAGTGTCAGAGGACTGTGATCAGGCTGAGTGTCTTTTTTAGTTATTGGCAGAAATCAATAAAGGTTTATGTCTACACCCACACATTATTGATCAGCTGGTTATCTGTTCATCATACTAATGCATCGCTGCATTCATGTGTGAGCGTTCAACATGACGTCGTCACTGCAGGGCCTTTAAAAGTGATACTGGGATACATTCTTAGACTTTTAATTGAAGTTAAAGAAGTCAGAAATCCACACTGAATCTTTGGAGCAAAATACAAACAGAAACAGTTCTGATATTTTCCCCCATGTTTTCTAAACTTTAAGTAATACATTAAGAGGCTTTTTACTTAAATGTTACTGTCACCCTCAGTAAAAAGGAAACAGAAATCTGTGCAAGAATTAACAGAACAGGAAGAAGCAGAAAAAGGAAATTGTTTCCTGTAACAATCAAACAATTAACCCTGGTATTCTACATCTTTCTAATTCTCCTGTTTTCCATTAAAATAATTCTTATTCTTGTGTTTTCCTTTTGAGTACATTCAAGAAAAGCTGCCAGTGAAGGAGCTATGAGGAGGTCATGTCATGTAGCAGATCAAACATCCTCTACTGGAGTCAAACATCTCTTATTCATCCTGTTTATTTATAGAAAATAAAGTGGGCGAGGTGTGTTTTGTTTCTCGTTTAACTCGTCTGAACCTTGACCTGCAGGGTGGGGGCGATGGCGGGCAGAGCTGATGTGTCATTGATCGATTGGTGTAGGTTTAGGAAAGTCTTCATGTATGAGAGCAGGAGAGACGAACAAATTTATCCATGGGTGGAAATCTCTCTTCTTTAAGAAGAACAGAGTTTTTAAACCCTTCAGAGTCTGAATTTTCTGCAATCCTTTCTGAATGCAACGTTAGAAAATAAAAACTTAATTTATGGCTTAAACCTTGATGATTGTTTTAATATTTGCCCTAAATTGGCCTGCCTAGTGCAGCTTAAAACTGTAACACAAGTCTCTTTTTAACATGGTCTAGCAATGCAAAAATAGAGAAGCACTACAGAGACAGATGTTAAATTGGTTTAATCAGATTTTTAAGAAGAATTCTGCTCTTTAACTCAAGTTTAAGTAGTGATACTGTGTTTTAAAAATACCCCAAACAACTGAAAGTCCTGGAATTACAACCTTTAAGGTGGCAGTATATCTGCTGCAGGTGTGTAAAGTAGACCGTAACAGTTCTACCTTAAACACCACTGTTAAAGGTCATTCACAGCTTTGCATAATGATTCATAACATTTGAACTGTTTGTCTTGGAAAAATTACAATCCAAAGAGCTTCAAATAGTGATGATTACCTAAAAGAGAGAGCACTTAAAACAGGACATTCTGCTCATTTTTAACCTTTATAAACATAAAACAACCGTCATTTTGAAGATCAATGGAACACAACCCTAAACATATGATCCTTGCTGTCATCATTTCGACAAAAAAATCCCATTTCTTCATTATGCAGCAAACTTGCATCAAAAATCAGTCTGCAAACAGCAAAATGCATCCCAGAATATGACTTTAGATCCAAAAGTTATGGCTGAATTCACATATACAAACTAAATCGAACCAGAGTTTAAATAAAAAGCAGCAGAGTGAGGCCGTACTCGTCCATGTAGGCCCAGCTGGAGCAGCTCTGCAGACAGCAGCTTTTATTGCTTTAATAAACTACATTTCCCATCAACGGTGAGTGACAAAACAAGGATGGAAATCCCCGTAGTTTGTCCCAAGATATTTGAGAATTCAACCAGAAAAAGATCATTTAAGTCATGAAGTTATAAGTTCAGAAAAATCCTTCAAGAATGAGGAAGAACATCAACATACCAAACAGAGATGATAATATGAACTTACTGAAACAAGGTATTGATTAACTGATCTGGATATGAATGTTTACAGTGTAGATCTGACATAATGTAATAATTTACACTGAAATACTAAGACTTAAATCTGTCCTATGTACATATTCTTCATAAATACATATCATACACTAGATCTGGTGTTAGTAATGTACATCTCATTACGCATTAGAAGATGGAATATACACATGATCTTAGGGATATATAAATAAAACAGAAAAGTCAAAAGCAGAGACAGATGGGATTGGGCTGACATGCAGGGAAACTCTAAATGAAATGAAATAAAAAGTTTTTCTTACAACAATAAATGAATTTGTTTTCAGTTCAAAACAGCTCCAGGTGATTCCTCCTGTTTCCATTTGATGCTGCAGAAACAGTCTTCCACCACTAGAGGGCAGCAGTCGTCCATTTCTTGAATGAGTTCTTATGATAAGTTAGACTCTGAATGTTTATAAATTCCCCGTTTGTCACGTAATCATGCTGAAAAGTTCCTCAGGTAGCCGCTCCGCCATGATGTCTCAAAAATCCATCCTGCTGCGCTCAGACTCGGATGATGCTGATAGAGGACGAGGCTCTGTGCAGCTGAAAAACACAGGAACACAGACAGGGTCACATCCACGATCATGACTCAGAGACAGTGAGTGGGCTGCGTTCACATGCTCACACACGTGTTGAATAAATGAACGTCACTCAAAGACTGATGGACTGATCAATGAGCTGACATTTATGCACATTTCTAATCACTCCCTCTAGGCTCGCCTCCATCTCTCTTCATTACGCTCATGTTTGGTCGCTTTTTGACAGAAAAACCTAAAAAATCAGAATCAAAATCTCACAGTAGAGATCCTCCTTACTAGTCAGGGAACAGATAGATAAATCACTTTTTGCAGATGTATTTTTGTTGTTCCTAACTTTCTCTGCCCCCAGGCTGCTCAAACCAAAACATCTCTGTTAATGGATTTTGCCTGTGAACCTGTTTTTAATCAACATGCTTCCTCTCCACAGTTAAAGCACCAGCGCTACTTTATACCCATTATTTTTTAATCCATCACTGTCCAGGAAGCTTGGATCAGCTCCAGACTCCAGTTTTTAATCTCTGAAGTCACTAAACCTCCTGCTGTGATGCTAAACTTTATCAAGCTATCTTTTACAATCAGGTGATGATGGTGGAGTTTACAGAGATGCCAAACATGTCCGCGTAAATTTGAGTGAAATGCATCGATAAAAGCAACCAAAATTTTTCAGTTTGATAAAATTATATAGCTTTCAGAGATATTTAAAGTGTAAACATTACATTTTCAAAAGTATGCAAGCTGATAAAAGAATGTAAAAGTTGTGCATAAAGCACCTAAAAGCCTGTCTTTTTGCATATCATCAGACTATAGCTGGCCATACATTGTTCCATTTTTAGCCTAGATTTGCCCCCCTAACAATCAGGGGGTGTGTCACGAGTTAAGGCTTGTCACAAGAAAATATTTTTCAAAAAAAAAAAATCTTTAAGTCTTTGGAGTCAAAGTTATCTTTTTAAAGCCTCCTATCACATTGGAGCCTCCCCAAACTCTAAACAGAAATATGTTTATTATTGATTTAGCTTAGCTTTAGCAGAGGTACCAGCAAGTTTATGTTACCACAGAGTCTGCAGCTGCTTTTCCGACTTGTTTTTCCACACAACCTGCTTCTTTGTGCCATCATGGACTTAAAACAAACAAAACTTTAATTCAAACACACCTTTTAACAGTTACTTAAGTCAGGGGTTCCCAAACTTTTCAGCCTGACCCCCACTTTAGGAACCACTGGCTTAAGCCATTAAATACAAGCTGTCTTAAACCCAGTTCGTTTTAAAGCCTTATCCAGGCCGATGGAGACGCTGTGCAAGCGCTTCATGTTGCTGTTATTACGAACATCAAACTTTGGGAGGAGAGAACACACCTTTAACTTGTGCTTCACATTAATCACATGGACATACCGGGTGACTTTGGCTTGTTATCCGGCTGCTCTTTAGTGTAAAAGCAAAACATGCAGAAGGCCAGACTCAGACGGAGGTGCGTCTGTCACAAATCTTTGTTTGATATCAGCAGCATTGTTTATGCCTTGTGCACACCACAACAAAACACAAGCGCTTAAATCGGGGATGACTGTGTTGCAAAAATCCAAAACATGGCAGACATTTTACCAGTGACAGTATTGATTCCAGTTTACCACCCACCACTACAATTGAGATTGATTATTTAAAAGACTCATACTCTTTAGTGAGAAACATTGAAATTAAAGCTAGCTAATTCCTGAGATTAAAAGACATTTTTGTTATGATTGATGTCGATTTTGAAGAATCTTGCCAATATTTCTAAGCTTTTTTAGACTCAGTAAAAGAAATGTCAAAATATTTCCTCTCTCATTCTTTATTTATGATTTTTAAGTGCTGTCAGCTTTTATTTGAGAACATCAGTCAGAAATAATTGAGCTTTATGAAATCCCACACCTATTTGGGGAGCGTGGAGTACTTGTTTTAAATCAGCTGCATGCAGAGGCGTAGTTTCATGTTTCTTAATGAAGCTGCTGCTCATCTGACTCATTAAAAACTCAAAATTTGGCGTCAAATCTCTTCAAACTTGAAACAAATCCTCCTCACGCTGACAGATCCTCAGCAGTTGCCTAACACCGAGTCTGCAGCTCGCTTGCTCTTGCTGGTTGTTTTATATTTAGCCATGATGGCAGCAGCTCTGGTTGCTAGGAGATCTCTGTTGAATCTTCAAAGCCTCTAAAGAAGAAACTACATATTCCTGCCAGATGAAAATGATCCAGAAATGAAAGCTAAGGTTGATAGGTGTGATAGAGAAGTCACCCTGCTGCTGCGGACGGCTCCGTTGTGGTAGATGGGCGAGCTGCCGGTCGAGGCGTTGTAGTAGGAGGAGGTGGAGCGAACCAGTGGCCTCTTGGCTTTCTCTTTGGTGCTGTTGGAGTCGTTGTCTTTGATAATGTCATACTGACGGCAGAAGAGGGCGATCACGGCTGAAGTGGAGATAAATACAACATCAATCATAAACTTCTCACTCTTTTAAGACGCTGAAATCAGAAATTAGTTAATCTTGAAAAGGAAGATAGCTTTTGAAACATTTTTCTGTGCAAGTTGTTAATGTCAGTGATAAAGTGAAGGGCTATGTAAGAAAATCCTCACACTATTTAAGCTGAATAAACATTTTAATCCTCCAGTGGATTAGCTGGAAAGTGTCAAAGATGCAAAACAGGATGTTTTCTGAGCAGCAGTTTAAAGCTGCATGGACAGAAACACCACAGTATGATGATCTGATTACCCACGATGAATCAAACCTAGCAAAAGTTGTTCAAATCTGCCCAAATTCAATCTTTGCTGTTCAAAATGCATCCGAGTAATTAATGCAGCTGTGAATTTAATCCAAAAGCATCATGCATTAAAGTTGAACACAGCCAGGGAGCGTTTACTTTAACTGTCATGCTTTACTCATGCGCCCACACTCTATTTTTATGTCTGACCTGCCCACAGCAGCAGCACTGTGGTGATAATGAGCAGCTCTCCTGTCTGGAGGTGAGGAGTCATCCCCAGACCCTCCATCGCCGGTTCATCTGAGGATAAAAACAGTCGAGACAGAAACAAACTTTATTTACAAGGACAAAGAGGAGAAGGAGCTCAACTTAGACTGTTTCACATTCTGGTTTGAAAACATGTACCCCGTCTTTGTTGGAGACCATCATTTGAGTTAAAAACAACATGTGGTCCAATATTGTCCTTGCTAGCAACAAGGTTAAGGCTGGTGACATACTTCATTATTGGACCTCCCTTAAGCCTGTTTCAGACTAGGCGTCTGGCGGTTGCATCTTGGCAGCATCATGGCTTGATTTTTTTCATTCTGGTGTGCATGTTAAAGGGTCAGTGCCACATCTCATGCACCAAGACTCTAGGGAATAGAGGGCTCTCGTTTTTTTCTGCAAGCTGCAGGTGTCTCTCAGTCAAAGTTGACAGTATAATGATAAGTTAGAGAAATTTTCTACCTCTAACAAGTTGTATGCACTTGTGAGAGGTGATAATTTGTGAAATATTGAGCCTGCATCCATTGGAGACTCTTACCTTTAATAAAAGACAAGGCTAGGACTAGAGTACAGTACACAATTTTAAGCCTGATTCTAGGCCTGATTTGGACCTGCAAACAATTTCGAAAGTGTTAATTTTGACAGCTATTTTTAATTGTAGTCTCAGTCTTAGTCTTTGGAGTAAATGCCTTTTAGTTTTAGTCACATTTTAGTCACTTCTACCCTTTACACTTAAAAAAGGTTGTCTAGTTTTATTCCATAAAACTGCTCTCACATTTTAGTCTTTACTTTTAGTCTGAGCATTTATTCTCTTGCCTAAATCTGGCACCAAATCATGTTACTGTGTTCTAATCACCCTGCCAAACCTGGGGTAGCTGGTTTCTACAGCTTAGAGGCAGAAAAGCTACAGATAAGTTGCATTTTGACAGATTTACCCACGGTGGAGAAATCTCAGATTTTGAAAGTCTGACAGAAACTAAATTACATTTTAGTCCAGATTTAGTCATCTTGACAAAAAATAAACTTACTTCTAGCCAGTTTTAGTCATCAAAGATCTATTTTTGGCTAGTCTTAGTGTAGGCTTTCTCATGGAATAAAGACTGTCTACGAACATTTTTAGTTATAGTTTTAGTCGATGAAATTAACAATCTCTAAATTAAGTGAGTGGTGTCTGTCTGATCATTTCAGTGCTTAAACTTTCCTGATCTTGAGTCAATTCCTAATCATGCTCCCTTGGACAGAACTACGGCCAATGAGAGTGAGCAGACCCAAAAGTGTCACTTCCCTGATGTTGCATACATTTGTAGCTCACAAGCACTACAGCAAAAGTTAAAGGGATACTTTAACATTTTGGCAAATTTGCCCATTGCCATAATCCCTGTAGTCTTAGTAATAGGTTTGTTACCTTTAGTTGTCCGTACAAGCTATTTTTAGATTGGCGCTGCCGAGTTTGGAGCTGCTGTGCCAACTCAATGGAGACAGACGGTATTTTTGGCTTTCCCTCATCAAACTCATCAAATACACAATCCAACAACTCCAAAATGCTCTCGTGGACAAGTTGTGACCTGCACATTCACCACACTATGAAACAATAACTTATAATTACGTAACATTACAACACATGAAGGAAATACTCTGAACTACTTTCTGAGTAAACCACTGGGCAGAGTGACAGTGCGTGCCTGTGGCAGTGCCGTAGTCACCTGGTAGTTCTGGCTTTGCATCTAGCATTAAAACATCTCCATCTCATAATGTTCCATGATTATTTCATAGCATGGTGAATGTGCAAGTGACAACTTGTCCACGAGAGTGTTTTGGAGTTGTTGGATTGTGTATTTGATGAGTTTGATGAGGGAAAGCCAAAAATACCATCTGTCTCCATAGCGTTAGCTGCGTAGCTGGTATATTGGCCCCCCAAGATCTAGAAACAGCTTGCACGGACAACTAAAGGAAACGTACCTATTACTAAGACTATAGGAATTATGGTAGTGGGCGAATTTGCCAAAATGTTGAAGTATCCCTTTAACTACTGTCTAGGATTTCACCCATGTCCTTTTTCTTGTCTTTTTTTTTTTTTTTGCTTGTCACTGCAAAACAGACCAGATGCCAGGACAGCCTGCTGAAGATGCTGATTATCCTTCATACCTGTTTTCTTTGGAAGTAACATTTGATTGTGAGTTTCTGTGAGTTTTCATGAGTGTAATCAGCACGGGTCGAATGTTACTACCAACATCAGTGGCCTCATGGTCTGTGCCATGGTTCCCAAACTGTGTGCCCTGAAGCTAGTCTAGATATGTTGTGGGAGTATGGACAACCATATGCTATTACTATAACTTCATTTAAATTAAAGATAATGTTATAAGTGTTAAAGAGGTGACTTTGCATGAATATGAATATGATACGCCTTGGGTTTTTGTCTTGACATTAGCTGAGTCTCAGGTTAAAAAAAGTTTGAAAATGCCGAGTCTATCTGGAGTATGATCATGTTGAATCGTCTCGTATGTAGCCGGCCTAACTGTTATGTGTTTGTGTGTTTATTTACGGTGATCCAGGACTCCAGCTGGATAATGATCCGTCTTCTCCAGAGTCCTGAAGTGGACGGCCCGGCTCGGCTGGCTGTCTCCATGAGGCCCCACCGACTGCACCTAAAGAGAAAAGACAAATTAAACCTTTAAGATAAATGCAAATGCAGACACAAAATTAGACCTCTAAACAACGAGTCTGACAAACAGAGGATTACATAATGTAGCTATGACAGGAAGTGGCTCACAGAGGGACGTTTAGCGAGTAAATGGTGCTTTGGTTTCTGGCCCGGATCCTGAACGATTGTTAGAGGACAAACGTTAAGAAGCAGGCTGAATGCTGAGGATGAACGAGGGAATACTGATGTGATCTGAGGACTCATCCCACGACCTTCTCTGGGACTTTTTCAGTAGCCGAAGCAGAGAAAATCCACTCCAAAATGACTGCAGGAAATAAATAAGCTTGATGTTTATCTTGTTTAAACAGAATGCTGAGATATTTCCAGCAGCGACAGCAGAGTCTGATAACAGAACATATTAAGTTTAACAATCATACAGAGAGAGAAATCCATCACAGAGGCACTATTAGATCCACAAGAGACGCCGCTGTACACGCCTACGCTCAGAATACAACAAGTTTTCAGAGGAGGAAGTCGTTCGAGGAATGTGACAGCCTTTGAATTAATGTAAAAGTATCCAAAGGACTTCTTTCATTTAAAGTTTCAAGCTGGATCTCTGAACAACTTCAGCTAAAGAACTTATCTCTCCTCTTTCTTCTCACTGAACCCCACAGGGAAAACGTGTTTGAACTCCTTCACTGCAGCTGGGGCAGAGGTGAGGAATGTCACGTTTTCTATGGAGGATAAAGCAAGAATACAGTAGAAACAGTTCTTGTGAGAAGCAGATGGCAGCCCTATGGAATAAAGTTCTCAGTCCAGGTTCAAGTCCAACCTGTGGCTTATTTCCTTAAGTTAGCTACCAAAAATCTCTTTAAAGAAGGTCCCTACCAACTGTCCGTGGCGCATCTACCTTTTAGCATGTTTAAGTACAAGCAAACAATATTTAAACTTTTCTCCAGCAAGGTTAAAGATATAAAAGTCAAGTTTTCTGATGATGATGAAACTTATTCTACAAAAAATTAGGTTAAAGTTATGTAATCATTGTCAGACAATCCTGAGGCGCTGTAGAATTTAAAGTTTAATTTCTGAAAACAGTCAGCAAAAGCTTTAATCTATCCACTCCCTCTGGTTAAACCTCTCCAAATTCTGATTGTTTTTGAACTCCTAACTCCCTTCCACAAGGTCAGAGGTGACAAAGTCTACATTTTCCGTGCTCCCGGTGCTGGCGAGGCTTCAGTAGCGTTTTATTCGATGACCCTCCTGCAGGACAGCGTCCTGCTGACGAGCGTATTTAACCGAGTCCTTTGAGCTGAAGGACAATCTGTGTCAGTCTATTAAGCCCTAATGGATTATAAAATGTTTAATAGAGTCATGATAATGGAGTCACATTAGAGCCTCCTCCTTCTCAGAGTTTCTGATGAAAACTACCTTTAACAGCAGAGTTCATTTAAATAATTTGATGCAGCAGCAAACAGAGAAATCTGATATTAATAAAGCTGTTTCAGGTGGGACTAATGGATCTATTTGCCTTTCATTAATTACCTCGCTTTGTGTTTAATTATGAGCAGATATTAAAAACAACATTTGGGATGCCAGATGGTGAATAAATCTCAGCGTGACATTTGTTTTGTCTTAAATAAGAGCCGTAATGACAGGAGAGTCTTATAAACAGCAGCGATCTAGCAGGGTGAGGTTTTATAGAGACTATTTCCTGTCAAATCTGAAGACTTAGTGCTCAGGTGTTATGAAAAATTATTATATTACACTGTGATTATGAGCTATACCAGTTATTAGAAGTTTTTTTTATCTGTTTAAAGGGAACTTGTTATGAAAAACTTACTTTTTCAATATTGTTGCAAGTTCAGTACCTTTACAAAGGACTCACTCCCCTGGATGTTTTACCCCTATACTGATTTTATAAAATCTATTAATGGGTCCCAACTTTTAAGCTTTATAATCGTGCTGCAGCATAACCTCCCGTTAACAAATCGATTATTTTCCACACTACTCCATTATAGGGTTTTTACTCTAGTAGAACAGTGTGCACTGTGGGATTTCTACCTGCACGCTGTAGTGTGTATTCTCATCCAGGTCCCACAGCACACACCAGCGGCTTGACGTGTTCACCTCCCGTATGGAGCGCTGCATCAGGCCGTCCTGTCTCTAGAGAACAAACAAGCAACATAAAAATTAACTACAAGGACATTTTATCAGAACACACCTAAAGACTATTTTACAACATAACATTACATTTGTAAGTCTGCCTTTATTCATGGAAAAGTGGTGAAATAACATAAAAACAAGGATGCTGCCATGCCTGGTTCAGTGTTATGAGATAATTTTTTCCATCAGTTCATTATTATTTCATGATTTCAGTGCAGATGTCATTAATGCAAATAAAATCCTGGCTGTAAGATGCGGCTTCACCTCATAGAAATTCAGCTCTAACACTTTCTGTCCCTGTGGAGGAAATCAGCTCTGCAGGAGAAACAGCTCAATCATTTAGAGGAAACACAGAAACACATGTAGACACAGAGGCACTCTGCTGCTGGCGAAATAAGCCAAATACAAAGACACTATAGACAAAAATATTGGCCTCTTCAGCCACTAGCAGACAGTTTTTAACCTGGGTAAAGAAAGTCTTCAAATTTATCCTAGGATGGGGTAAAACACATAGCCTACTTAAAAAAAAGGCTGATCATTTCACGTTTATGTTTGTGCCACTTCTGAATTTAAGTTACTTTTGATGCCCTTATGGCTCCATTTTTAGTCTCCGCCACTGGTTACAATTCAATTTATCATCCCCCAGCATAAACTTATGTAACCATAAAAGAGAAGATACAGACACATAAAGTATCTGCTTACATACCTGCTCTTTTTATATTCATGCAACAACACCACCCTAAAACACAGAGATGTTGATTTGCACAGGATTGGTATTACCTGTGGACCTTTGTGTGCGCTGACTTTGCAAATTACAGACATGATCGATTTGCTTGATATTAAAAACACACGTCCTGCTGGATTATTACAAATTACCAGAAGTCCCTAGGTATTTCTAATCCTGTGTGAATAGGTCATAACAAACACTTTGACAACCTTAGTGTCTTAAGAAAACAGCTTTTATGAAATAACACTTTTTTTCAATCACGAAAAGGAACAGAAAAAGCTGCACAGACCTTAATAAAAATGATTACGACCCTTAATCACAGAGATGCCCATTCGCACAGGATTAGTATTACCTGTGGACCTCCGTGTACGCTGACTTTGCAAATTACAGATATGGTTGATTCGCTCAAGATTAAAAACACACACATCATGCAGGATTATTAAAAGTTACCTGAGGTCCCTAGGTAATTCTAATCCTGTGTGAATGGGACATAACACTTTGACAACCTTAGAGTCTTAAAAAAACAGATTTTATGAACTGAAACTTTTTTCCATCACAAAAAGGAGCATAAAAAGCTGCACTGACCGTTAAAAAAAAAAAAAAAAAAAAAAAAAAAAATTACCACCCTAAATCACAGAGATGCAATTTCACACAGGATTAGCATTACCTGCGGACCTCTGTGTGCAAATTACAGACATGGTTGATTTGCTCGAGATTAAAAACACACATGTCTGTGAGATTATTACAAGTTACTAGAGGTCCCTAGGTAATTCTAATCCAGTGCAAATTGGACATAATAAACATTTTGACAACCTTAGTGTGTTAAGAAAGCTTTTACGAACTGACACTTTACAAGAAACCTTGAGTAATGTCCTCAGTTACTGAAAACGTTTAAAACCCACAAATTTAAGGAAACATCAAACAGCAACAGAAAAAAGGTCACAAAAATTGGAACAGCTAACATTTTAAATGCATAATGTGAACCTAATACTAACTGAATGTAGAGTGCTGATTTGTAGATGGATGTTGATTTATTCACCGTAAAGTTGGTTTATGTTTTTAAGAATGCAAACTTTTGAGAAAAAAACACTGAAAGATTAAAAATAAATGAATAAATATGAGGAAGTGAAAGAGTAAAGGGAAAAGTTTGTTTAAACATGCAGTGAGCAAATCCAAAGTGACGTTCACTTCATTTGGCGCTGTGTTTGTGTCTTTATGATTAATTTAAGTATTGAGAGACTTTTATTTTAGTCCTAACCATGTTTATTCTAAAAACAGAATAAAAAAGAAAGTAATTTGCCTGCTTTTGCATGAAAAGGCAGTAATTTGTCTTTGACAGCATGAAAATATTAATGCCATTTAAGGTTACACTTTAAACAGCAAATGCATCATGAAAACGGCATAAAAACACCATTCATTAAGCTGATGAGTTGCCTTTGGCTGCTAAAAGCTCAAAATTTGGGTGTTTAGTAACTAAAAGCACTGTCTACAGTCTAAAATGAGCTTATTTTATTTACAATGCTGCCTGCTGTGAGGAAAATAGAGGCAATCAAAGCAGTAAGAGTGGACCAAATCATTAGAAATTGCATATCTAACACCAAAACATTTCTTATAAACTTTCATTAAGCCCCATAGAGCTGAGGGCAGAAATATAAATGCTTTCATAGAAGCTTTAAAGCTTATTTTTCTGACAGATATGTCAAAATAACAGCAAGGAGCGATTAAGGTTTGAATCTTTTATGATTTATAGACTCGTCATGATGGCTATAAAGTCATTTTTATAGAAAATTACAGGATGAGAAACTGAGTCTGAACCCAAGAAGACCTTGCTAAGCACAAAATCATCAGACATTATGCTCATCTTAAAAATAATTCCAGGCTAGAAGGCAATGGCTTGCTCTTAGGGGGTTAAAAATGTAAAATCACACCATTCATCTCCACAAATATCTATTTTTCCTGGACTAAACTCCACCCTGCAGACTGCGCTAGGTGTTTAAGTCTCGTTGAGCATGGCACACAGGTTTGGGAGCACGTTAAAGTGTCTGTAAAGCACTAAAAGCCGAAGAAGAGTCAATAAATAAAAGGGCTGGCAGGACGCTCGGGGCGGTCCAGATGTCTGAATCACCAGAGACTCAGCAGAGTATCTCACTCTCCGCTGGCAGCTCAGAGAGCAGCGATGATCACACATGAAGGATTTATTGTCCCGCAGCTCCAAAAAGACACAATTGACTTTTTCTTCCTGCAGGTTGAGAGCGATGTTAATCAGGGTTTTCAATCAAAACTGGTGACTCAGCTGTGATTATGCAAGATTCTCCCGTTATGGAGTGAAAAAAAATTAAAATCCATCAAATTAAAAGCAACCGGACTGACTGAACTTGAGCCAAAGATAAAAGATTGAGATTGAGCCTTAGTCATGGAAAAAAACAATAAAAATGGACTTTACTGGTTAAAGCTGTGTGTTTGACATCATTGGTTAAAGAAGCACTCCCTGAAAATGAACTTTTTTTTAAGTTAATCTAAAGATTCACTACATTATATGGGTTTAAATTCTAGATGTTTTCCACAGTGAAAAGGTCAGGAACCACTACAGTAGAAAAAAGACAGGCAAAAGAAACCTTTAATTGCAGTTTTAAAGAGTCAAAACTGAAATGCTGCCTTTGCCTTTATTTGTTTGAGACTTCAGTAGGCTCATATTCAGTGGAAACCTTACATTTATAAACAGCCAAAATAAAAAAAGGTAGGTGATCTTATAAACTATTCACCTCAGCACCTAAAGAGAGAAATCTTTGACATCTTCCTTTATTTGTCAACCTTTTGCTGACACCAGACCAGGTAAAGTTCTTTATAAACGATGCCACACAGCAGCAAAAAGGCCATGTTTGCAGCTGTCTGCAAACTGTCAAAGTGTAAATAATACTAACATTCTTAATTCTTAAACTACTTTTGTGTCCCAAAAGTAGTAAAATTGTCAGGGCAAGGGGAGTTAGGACACAATTGCAGATAAATGGTGGTTTTTTAAAGTTATCCTGAAAGGATAACCACTAAAATTGCAATCATTAGGGAGAGGGGAAGAAAACAAACAAACAAAAAAAACAGTATGTTGGTAATTGATAACCCAAAAGCTCCTGTTCTAAATATAGTGAAGAAACTAAACCACCGCTGACAACAAACTGAAACAACCTGGGAGACTGAGAAAACTCAAACATGAAATGCAAAGGCCACTAGACCAGTTTGAAAAGGAAACCAAAGTGGCCGAGTTTGAATCCTCAGCAGAGATACACAATGATCTTTGAGTTACTGCATAACTCAGAATTCTTATTGAAAGTTTCAGAAATTGAATTTAAAAAAGCCTCAATCTAAAGCCTGGATGCGCGGCGTCGTTTTCACAAAGCAGTTTGGGTTGTTTCAGTACAGCTTTGCGACAGTTTGGCTCATTAAGCTTGGATCTTGCCGGTGTTTCCTCAGCTGATGTCCGTCTAACCAACCTCCAGCCTCGCTCATTGCGATAGCAAACTCATCTCTTTTAAGAGATCCAGATCATTTGATCATTCATGTATGTAGACATTTTCTGATAGTAAGTGCATAATTCAGGTCCATTTAGAGCTGTAAAGTTCAACTTTCCGTAGTTCCCATTCATTCATTTTTTCTTAGATTTATTTTTAGCCCTTTTCATGCCTCTATTAGATAGAGGAAGGACAGTGGATAGACTTGAAAACAGGGATGGAAGTTGGGAGAGACATGTGGTAAAGGGCCACAGGCTGGATTCAAACCCTGCATAGTTGGTGGTGCTCTAAACCACTCGACCATCCGCGCACCCAGTTCCCATTCATTCTTGATGGCTGTCGCCAATTTCCTGCCCCCCAACAGACACTCGGTATTATGTGATTGCAAACAACCTATAAGGCACTAGGCCTTACATTGGCTTTTATATGAAGTTTAACAGTGTGTGGGCGTGACAGACCACATTTTGAATGGCATCTGCCTTGCTCTGCCCACAGCTGAAGGCCCTAACTCCAACTTTTACATCAAATATTCTGGTGTAGGTACCAGAAGTGCTCAGGTGTCAGATCTGCTCTACTTCTCGTGTTTTGATAATTAACTACTGTGTACAAAAGACTCGAAATCACAAAGTTAGAGGTATTTCAACTGTGCTGAGTTTCCAATAGTAAGGAGCTTCATCCACAAAGATGGATCTCAAGAAATCGACCTATCACTGGAAAAACCAGCAAGATAACGATTCAAGAAAACCAGCAAAAACAACTAGTCATCACTGAAAAGCAAAGTGAAATAGAACATAAAAATGTATATTCATATGGGGCCTTTCTAGGTTTAAATCCTTTGGCATTATACTAAAAAACAAATCCAAGGCAGCTTCGAAATGATTCCTTTGTTTCCACCCATACTTCCTAAAAGTTTCATTTGAAGTTTCCCTCTGCCAAACAACCACATTTTTCTGTACCTCCTGCTACAAAGACCAAAAGGTCAGACAGAATTTTCCTTTCTGTTTGCTACATTTAGCCTTTAGGTTGGTTCAACAGACATTCTTACAAAGGTTATAACCTCTACAAAATGTATTTCCTTTGCAGGCTGGCCTTTTATATCCTGCAGGTGAAGACAAAGTTTGATTTTAAAGCTATTTTTAGGGTGAGAAAGGCACCTGCATCATCCTTTGTGCAGCAAACAAACACTTTTTCCTCCAGCAGCAGGTTAAAGAACATCTGAACGCCTACAGTTTTAAACTCTGCAGGAGCAGCGTGGATTTATTTGATTAACGTCCACCCACATGCTCCCATCAATCACCGCTTTACCTTGTGTGTGGGATTGGAAAATCAGAGTAAGGTTTACTGCGAGTTTGAGCGTCTCAAACGAGGTTATTTCCTGTGGTTGTGTTTGAAAGCCGTGTTGCGTAATGTGTGAATCTCAGCAGGCGGAGGAGATCTTCGCCGCTGTGGGATTTGGAACAACTTCAGATGAGTGAAGGAGGTCTTTGTCTGAACAGATTCACTCGTCCTGCTTCTCCTTCACAAAAACAGAGACTCAGCTTGTTATGCAGAGATAATACACATGAAATAATCTCCTATAGCAGCCGGTCTGTGCCTCCAAATAGAGTGTAAAGACAGTCAATTCTGTGTGTTTTCTTGCACCATGAAGCAGATTTTCTGTGTCCAAGAAAAATCCTGGATGTATTCTTGATTGACAGATTACAGCAGCTTTTATATAACTGACTTTTTGAGGCGTTATCTTGATGACTAACACAGAAAAAGGATCCCAGAAGATAAAACTTCCTGCTACATCTACCTGCACCGCCTCCTGTATTAATATTTGAGTTTTTTTCCACATAAGTGCTTTCTGAGGTTACGCCAGAAGATGTTTAACACTCTCCTCCTCTGTTTTTGTGAGAATACCACGAGGTTGATGGATTGTGAGTCAGGCGGGAGGCGACTTTAAAAAGATAAATAAATAAAAAACAGAGTCGTTTGGCAGTGCTGCCGCCGAGGATGTCTCTCCCTCGAGACGAGGCCGAGCCAAATAATTTCCACTAATGGAGACGCCTCCCACTCAGAGCTCGTCTGATGTCTGATTCTGCTTCATGCCAAACGGTGGGAGGTAAAAACTGATTAGGGTGAACCAAGCAGAGCGAGCAGGCCGAGTTACAGGAGACGCGAGACCAACATAATGAGGTGATTTATTAGCTGAATTAAATGGGAGATGTCTCATGGTTTACAACCCAGGGTTCTTAGACCCCATCTGGGACTCTTCTGCACCTGCCAGAGGGGATATTTGGAAAGATTTTTTGGAGCTGTGCAACTTAATATCCAAAGAGGGAGTCAGCTGAAATAAAAGAAATGCTATGGGTTTTGATTAATAGAGCAAAAGCCAATTAGCAAGATGCAAGAAAAAGTAAGTTCAAAGTAAAGAGTTGGATTTTAAAGTTGGCTGCCAACTGTGTAAATTCCTCTGCCAGTGGGCTCTATGTCAAAACAATAACAGAAGATGATGCTAAGGGTGGCGGAGAATCATGAGGAGCTTGGGCAACAGAACAGACAGCTGATGCAGGGAATAATGGTAATAATCACAACTAAGCAGCATAAAACATGAACGAGGTACAGCAACAGAACAACAGGTTCTATTAGCAGTCCATGCTTTATGATGTAGCAGCGAAGAATCCCACAGAACTCACCAACAGGTCATGCCTGTCATAGTGGATGTGGACAAAAGTGTTGGGCCGCCTGACCACTAAACTAACAGGAACTTTGATGCCATCATATTCAAATACATGTACTTTAATATGGAGTTGGCCCCCCTTTGCAGCACAAACACCCTCCGCTCTTATTGGAAGGCTTTCCACAACATTTTGGAGTGTTTCTGTGGGAATTTGTGCCCATTCATTCTATAGAGTGTTTATGAGGTCACACGCTGGTGTTGGACCAGAAAGCCTGGCTCGCAATATTCGTTCCAGTTCGTCGCTAATGTGCCTGATGGCTTTGTGGCCAGGGCTCTTGGTAGGCGCAGTCATGTTGGAACCGAAAAGAGCCTTCCCCAAACTGCTGCCACACAGTTGGAAGCGTAACATTGTCCAAAATGTCTTGGTATGCTGAAGCATTAAGATTGGCCTTCACCGGAGACAAGGAGCCTAGGCCTAACCCTGAACAACAGCCCCATACCATCATCCCTCCTCCACCAAACTTCACAGTTGGCAAAATGCAGTCAGGAAGGTAGTGTTCTCTTGGCATCCGCCAAACCCAGACTCACCCATCTGAGTGCTAAACAGAACATGTTTCCTCTGCTCCACAGTCTCATGTCATTGTGCTTTTCACTGCTCCATCTGATGCTTGGCATTCGACTTGGTGATGTGAGGCTTGCATGCAGCTGCTCAGCCATGGAAACCCATTCATGAAGCTCCAGTTTTAGTGCTTACATTTATGCTAGAGGAAGTCCAGAACTCTTCAGCCTTGAAATCAGCAGAGCGTACACACCATGCTCCTTTGCAGTTGTTGACCTCGTTCTATGATTCCACATTGTCTTTTGAGTTTCTGTTGTTCCTAAACACTTCCACTCTCCAATAATACCACTGACAGTTGCCTGTGGCATATCCAGCAGGGATGATATGTCACAAACCATCTTATTGCAAAAGTGGCATCCATCACAGTACCACACTTGAAGTCACTGAACACCTGAACTGAATAATTAACAGGTGTGACCACATACTTCTTCCAACCCCGCATGCTGTAACTTGGAAGTAAAATAAATCAGATTATCTTTACTGATTCCATTTTAATGGCATCTGTCCAGCTACAGCTGCTCAAAAAATCATGACTATGGGGCCAAATCAGCTTAGAATGGTTACCTAAAAGACATGAACAGTCTTTTCCAATGAGGCCAAATTTAACAGCTAAATTACTGGTGAAAAGTAATTTAACTTGTTGAAAAGATTTTATTATAATTACATTTTTTTCTGGTAAAATCAAAGTAAGACACACAGTGAATAAAAATCTGTGATGAAATTTGGTCAAATTCAAAGTAATAGCAATGAAAAACATCTGTTCTTGTTAAAAAAGATGACAACAAGGGTACAGGTGAGATTGTAAAAGAAAGTTGCTGGGTCAATGGCTTAAATAGCTGGGCTAAGTCTTAATTTAATGTTAAATAAAACTAAAGAAGACTTACAGAGGGAAGGTTTTAAATGAGTTAAACATAATAAATGGATTCATGAGTGAAACACAAAGAAAAATGGAATTTAAGCCTCGTTTACTAATATTATTCTGGATATTTTTTCACTGGGAGAATGAGCTAGCTGGAAAACTTTCCTGTTGCCTAACAAACTCTTGAATACATGTGCCATAATTTCTTGCTCAAGGTTTAGTTTTTTTTTTTTTTTTTTTTTTTTTTTTTAACAATTTCTCTTGATCCGGGGTGAATGCCAAGAAGCAGTTAATGCTAGTTTTGTCCTTACAATGCTGTTCTTTTTCCATGGAACTTAAATGATGAAAAGGACACCTTTTTGTATAATATACAGACTAAAGTACAGCATTATTCATTCATAGGAGGAAGTGAAAGCACCGTTTTAGCTTCAAGTGAACCTTTGTGTTGTCATGACTCATCCCTCTTAATGAGATCAAAAATGTGTTTTTAAGGCACAATATTGATGACAGTGGTGGTTAGAAAATGCGAGAAGATGAGCGTTAGTAGCTGTATTTTTCATTGCACAGCATGTAAAAAAATCTAATATCCCTATGTTCACAAAATGCTTGACTATTTCTATTAAATGAAATGCATCTAAAGGTCTTTTCTGCACATTTATGGTATTTTTTTAAGTTGTATAAGTATGTCTACTAAACAGTGACATCCTGTGATTAAATGCAGACCTTCTGAATAATGTAGAGAGAAAACCAGACATCAACTCAGTTTGCTGAGGAATGACACGTCTCTTTGTTGCAAAATAGATTTTGGGTTCAAAATTTAATGTAGCTGCTTTATTCTAGGAGCTAAGCAAAAGTGGGTCATCTTTGGCCAGGATACTAAGACCAGACAAGGGTTAAAACTGTCAGATGGATGAACTGAGAAGAAGAGGCACAATAACACATCAGCTGCTACTTCAGCACCATGAACTCATTAACACGGCACTTCTACTCACTTCAGTCAGAGTTTAATAGGATAAAAAAAATCATCAGATATGGTCTATGTAACAAAAACCTGTTCTATTCCATGTTCCCACCAATTTTTGACAATTTCTCTCACTAATTGGTCCCTTCTTTTTCTTGCTAATTGGATATTTAGATGATTGGAGGTTCTATTTAGGCTTTCTAACTGGGGCATTTGTTTCTCATTATTACTCCTTGTGGCTTGACCTCACCAGCCCTTCTACAAGTCTAATGTTTATGATTGGATTCCCCTGATATTCCGCTCCAAACTTTTAGAGGAGATACCTTTCGTGACTCAAAGTGTTTTTTGAGAGGAATCCTGCTCTCCTGAATGACGCAGAGTTTAAGAAAACCCCCGGTGGACAAGAACAGAAAAGAGTCCACTCCCCGGGAGACAAAAACAATCACGAGAAATACATAATTCAACTTTGGAGGAGCTGTTTTTGTAGCCCCGAGTGTGGCAGCGATCCAGGTTTTCTGGGCAGAGGCTTCATAATTTATATCCTTTCAATTTGTATCCCTGAAAAATTAATTGGCCTTCAACCAAACGAGCATGCAGACTGGAGAGAGGTTCAGATCAGGCGAAATTTGACGTGTGACGGATTGACTCCATTTAATGAGCAGTCTGACAAATTATTTTTCAAGCTTTTTGAGGATTAAACCAATTAAGAGGGATCAATCTAAAGCTGCAGGCGTAAAAACACACACATAGACAGACACCCTCATAGGCAGAGATAATTCAAAGATCGTGTTTCTCTACCTGCTGGGAGATGGAGTATCCGATGACGGTGTCACCCTGAGGGACGTTCCAGGTCACCATGGCCGAATGCGCCCTCAGCTGGGTCACCGACACGTTCACGGGGGCCGCCGGCACAGCTGTGACACAGACACATTTGTATAAGTTGTCAAGGACGGTTAGAAATGCATTTTAATATCAGTATCAGCAAGAAAGATACGTCCTGCTGCAGCAAAGCACAGCAGCAATTAAAGAAGCATTTGTTAACTTTCATAAAGCTTAACTTACTAAGAAATTTGACTAACAAATCTCAGATGCTGCAAATTATGCTTAAAATTTACTTTCACTGGTAATAAGTACAATAAAAAAAACAGGAATGTTGAAATACTTTTACCCACTTACTCTGTTTATCTCTCCACTTGCAGCATACACAAAAGTACTTTCATGAAACCACTTGCTTTAAAGTCCCTGTAAAGTGATACAACAATCTGTATTGCAGGTTTGTTATATGACAGGCCACTGTGTCATGAACCACCAGGCCAAATTTCAGTCATGAGAAACATCTCTAAGTTTATGAAATCAAGCTTCAAAATCATGAAATACAAGGCAATAAAATCTGCTCTAGGATGGGGTGGGTGTGTCAGTTGAATGAGCTGAAGCCACACCCATGAGAAATATGATCCTTTTTGATTTAAAAAAAGCCCCCCACAGTGCTAGAGCAGAGACAGAAGCTGGAGATAAAATTTACTGTTTTCTGGCACAATATCTCCATCATGATGCTGTTTATGACCAGTAGGCCACTGTGGCTGATAGATTGAGTGAACAAAAACACTGTTTGGGACTGGCTGTTAACTTTCAATGAAGGCAGTGACATCAGCTAAGAACATACTATATTGAGTTGAACTGCTTTGTGATTTAATATTGTTGTAGCTTTAGGGGGCGGGCAACTCTCCATCAGAACTGATGATGTCATGGGCTCCTATATTTTCCCTGCCCAAATAAAGCCAAGCCAGGAAAGAGGTGAACAACACTCTAACAGTCTAAATCAAACTTCAGACACCCATCATTTGAGTTGAGTAAGGTGGTAGCTTCAGCAATGGTCAGGCGGCCAAATAATTTTGTCCATACAGTGCCGCTTGCTCCAGCCAATTTAGAGCAGAGTGGCATCAATCACCTCAATGAACTCTCAGGAAGATGATGACAGAAATTTAGAACCACTACTTCATCAGTTCTTTTTGCACTTTCCTGTTTTATTTCTATGAAGTGAAATAAATATGAGTGATAAAAAATGTGAAAAATAAGTGTCAGCGAGCTAATAAACCAATCTGGTCCTGTCCTCTGGGAGCCCTCGTCTCTATGTGGATGTCCTGAACGCACCAACAGACACACAATCACTCTCCATCATGTGTTTTTTGTCCGTTTCCATCAGCTGCCCGTCCACGTGTCCTTGAGAGGACAGCTCTCTCATCGTCAGTGTGATTCACTGGATTAAAGTGTCGACTAAATGGCTCAAATGTAAATGTACGACAGTGTGAAAAGATAAAGCACACACACACATATATATATGATTAAGGTTGGTGTTAATGAATCTCTGGAGGCAGATTAAAACTGATGAGAAGTCTCTGCTGAGAGGAGGAGGTTTTTGAAGGTACTAAATCATCAGTAAAAAAGGATGAGACCTGAAGAGAAGGTAAAGAAAGGAGAAAAATGTCTCTCTGGGTTTATGTTTCAAAAATAAAATACCTGGTAATCAGGAGAGAAAAGAAGCAAAGAGAAGTAAAAAGTGGTCAAAAACCACAAAGAAAGACAAAAGGATGAACAAAGACAGAAAAAATAATTAAATGTCTATTATAGCGAGAAAAACAGACATAAAAACAGGTTCCAGACAAGAAAGCACACAAAAGACGTGAAGTGAGAATGAAGAGACGGAAGAGCAATAAAAAAACAGAAGAAATGACAGAGCAGGAAAGAAAGATAAAGATGAAGAGAATAACAGAATAAAGACGCATAAATGACAAAGCCAGAGAGAGAAAAATCACATAAAAAGTGGTCAAAGATAAGGTTAACAGGAGATAGAAAGGAACAAAAAGACTGACAGAGAGGAACACCTAATGAGGCAAAAAGTACCAGGAAGTACATAGAGGACAAATAATAAGAGACATAAAAAGACGAGAACAGAGAAAGTATGACAGCTGAAAATGACACTGAGGCAGAAAATAAGACAAGAAAACGACATGATGAAGGAATGAGACAACAGAGATGACCTAAAAGTATCAAAAAAGATCCATAATGAGACAACGATAACGCTCTTAGATTTCAAGTTCAGCATTTTTAGAGTGTCTCCTGAATATTTCAGCTTCACTCTTAAATTTTAATTATTAAGTTCGGCCTGCCACATGACTAATTCACAAAAGGATTCAACCGTTTCTGCACCCACTGAACTTGTGCAAATGAGACTTGAGCTGCATTTATGCTCCTGTAAACATGAAAATGAAAACCATTGCAGTCATAGCCACAATAATATATGCATCTGTTACATTTTAGTGGATGTTAAAAGATTCATCCACTGGAGGTTGCGGTCTCACATGGATTTATTTATTTGGCTTTACTGGCATGGAAAACATCAGCAGTGTCATTGCCAAAGCAATGTAGACATTTATACTGGTAAAAAGTAGAAAGAACTTCATTATACAAAGAAGAGGCAGTCAGAAAGCAGCTTTGCTTCCACCTCCTGTTGGCTACAGTGGCACAGTCTCTCCTCTTATGGGATCCAACTTCGTCGATGGCGTCCTGTCTCAATTGTGCTGACTGAGTCTGTTCCTGGTCAAACATTTCCTCAGCTGTGCATCAAAGTGCTGAAGTATTCTGCTACTGCATATTCCCTATTGAGGGACTAAAAGAAGTCAAATTTTTTTTGTTTTTTGGTCAATTCTTGCTACTGAGTCAAATAGTTTGTCCCATTTTGCTACACTTTGGTTAGCAAGTGAACACCAGACCTCGCAACCATGGCTCAACTACTGATCCCAGTATTTTGATCCAGATTTAAATTGGAATTTCTAATTTGGTCAGTGGTCGAGGTCAGTGTACATTTTTGTGTGTTTAACTGTATTTAGAAAAAATCATAATTTTGGTTTTTGTTAGATGTGCTGTCAGAGCCCAGGTGTTGGAGAAACTGCAGAAGATCCAGGTGCTGTTGTACCTTTAGTTGGAGAGAAGAGCACCAGATCATCTGCATACAGGAGGCACTTGACTTCAGCACCTAAGAGCCTTTGCCAGTTCATTGATATAAATGTTGAAGAGGGGTGGACTTAAGCTGTCTGTCTGGCCTCCAACCAGCTGTTCTGTTGTGTAGCCATTAGCCTAAGTGAGATAATATTATACTTAATACAGTAGTTTCATCAACTTATGAAATCTTTTATTAAAAAGGTCAAACATTTTCCAAAGCAGACTTCTTCATTAAACTCTGCTGCTCTGGCTTGAACTGTTGCCCCAAGATTTAAGGTGATATGGCAATGTCTGGTACACTACACTACTGAAAAATGAGCTGAAATCATTCATGCACAGAGCATATATAAGCCTCAAAAGATGCTAGCGAATATACTCAAAGCATGAAACAGGTTAATTGCACCTCTGGATGGCAGTGTTAACAGGGGCACGCTGTTTTTTGTTTTAATGCAAATCAAAATCAAATCAAAATGTATGGTGCCTCTGTGTATCATCAGCTCAATATGCTTTCTTTATTAAGATTTATTGTTGGGCTTTTTATGCCTTTATTATAGAAGAGGATAGATTGAGTGGGGAATGACATGCAGGAAGGGAGCAACAGGTTGGATTTGTACCTGTGCCACATGGACCACAGGGGGATGACCTAATTACTTGGCCATCTGAGCCCCACAGTATGCTATCATATTCTCTTTTAATCACCAGGGGGAAGAGGTTTCTGGTTCGTAGACCTCAGGATTTCATATCTGTGTTCTGCAAATTACTGTTTGGGGCATTGGGGTGGTTTGAGTCAGGATCGGGGTCAGCACCTCTGAGTCCGGGGTCATGACTCAGTGGATTGCTCCCTCCAGGTGGGGAGTTTATCTCTGCTTCATGTGAAGGAGTTCAAGTATCTCAGAGTTTTGCTCACAGTGAGGGAGTGTGAGATTGACAGGTGGAGTGGTGCAGCATCAGCAGAGTTTAAGACTTTGTACCAGACCGCTGTGGTGAGGAGGGAGCTGAGCCAGAAGGCAAAGCTTTAAACTTAGCAGTCAATGAATTCTGGGTGAAAGAATGAAAGTGCTGATACAGACGTCTGAAATGAGTTTCCTCAGTAGCCCGTAAAGGTGAGGTGAGGAGCTCAGACTCTGAAGGAAGCTAGGAGTAGAACTGCTGCTCCTTTTTGGGACGTCCAACTTGGAGGAGACTTCAGGGTAGACCCAGAACTCGCTGAAGAGATCATATATCCGATCTGGCCTGGGGATGCCAAGGGAGGTGTCAAGAAATGCCACTAGGGAGAGGAATGTCTGGGTCAACTTGCCACTGCAACCTGGCCCCAGATGAGCAGAAAAAAATGGTTGAATATTATATTACTGACTGCAATCCATTCTAAGTAAATTCCCCTCCAAGTTAAAATAAAAATACCACTGAATTATACTACCTTAAACTCGTTATGCTTTGCAGCTTTGACTTGGTGGACTTGTAACTTCTTTACAACCTGGAGTTTAGTGTTCTTTTTTAAAACACATTTTTAACTACAACAGCCATAGCTGCATGGTATTTGTTTCCAGCCTGCTGTTTTATCGATTGTTCATACAGTATTCCTGAATCTATTGCTTCCTTTTTTAGATCCAAACAAACTGACAGCATCACCTCCTCTGTGCTGCAAACACAAAGCACACGGCTCATTTCCAGGCGGCTGGGGGCGGCAGCATTGACACCAACTCTCCAAACAGACTTGAAGGAAAAAAAAAAAAAAAAAGAAGAAAATTCCAAACCAAATGCAGCCAGTCAGGCTCCGTGGAGTATGGCTGTGAATGTCAAACACTATCTGAGGCTAACAAGCTAACCAAAGCTCATTATGCAAACCTCAGCTCCCTGCAGGAGACGTCAGCCTGCTGCCAAAGAAACGCTTCACAGGCTTTAAAGGAAAAAATCCACTTTATTTCTTTAACATTGTAATCTGAAACAAAGTCCACCTGGTCTTCAGGCTGCCCTGTCTGCTTCAGTTTGTCACCCTACATTTCCCATCATGCCCTCTGGCATTGAAGGCGTATGAACCTGTTGCACTCGGCGTGTGTAGGAGGACTGAATGAAAGCAGCCAGAGCAAAGAAAGTGGGATTTTTTTTTTCTTTTGGTTGAGAAAAAAGCAGTGTGTGTGGCTGCAGTGCATGCTGGTCTATTTCCTGACTCTGTGGGCGTAGGAACTGGCTGCTGCTGTGACTAAACCCTCGCTGTATAATTATTAAATGTCTCTGATAGATGATGGCTGCAGAAAGACACTCTGGATGTGTTGACTGTGAGGAAATGACTCACATGGTGTTAACAGCTGCATGTTTTACATTTACGGATCATTTCAGGAGACAAAAAACCTGAAATCTATCGCCTCAAGTATGTGGACACCTAAATAATTCAGCCATAAGTGATTTTGAACTTCTTAATTGAAACCCTAGGAATTAAGACGCTGCTTTAAAAGACTTTAAACAAGATTTGGAGTCTGGCTGCAGGGTTTGCTCTCATGCAGCTTTAATAAAAAAAAGTAATTAAGGTGTGAAGAGAGTTTTAGAGCTTTTAACATAAAATTTAAGCCAACACAAAAAGATAAAAACAGAGTTTAGTTGCACAACGTGAGATGAATGGGCAACTCTGTGGGTTTAACTTTCTCTCTTAGTCTCCTACAGGGGGTTTTAAAACTTCCCAGAACTTTGTTTTGGGAATGAAAGCTGAGCTGTATCAACAAAAGTTTGTGGCTATGAGAGCCAAGAAGAAGAGGAGAAGAAAATGAAGACAGGAAGAAAAGACCAAGGTTAAAAAAAAAAAAAAAAAAAAGGATAAAAAGTATAAGACAGCTAAGATGAGCAGGAAGAAGATCACAAAGAAAAGGGTGAAGGAGACAAAGATGAAGAAAACACCCAAAGAATTGGGAAAACAAAATGACAAAGACCTGGAGAGGAAAGTTGAAGATATGGAGAAGAAAAAGATGACTATAAGGACAGAGGAGACAGAGACAGGAATGAAGGAGACAATAAAGAAACGTAAAAAGAAGATGAATAGATTGAAGAAAGAGAAGGGAAGGATGATCAAGACAAGGAAGAAGACACCATAAGACAAAGATGGCAAAGAGATGTAAAGATGTAAAGATGTAAAGATGTAAAGATGGAGACGAGGACAGAATATGAAGACAAAGATCAGGAAGATAACAAAGATGAAGAAGACTAAGATAAAGAAAACAATGAGAAAATGAAAACATGGAAGAAGATGAAGACAAGGATGAAGGCTAGGAAGAGGACAGAGAGATGAAGAAGATGAAGACAGGGGAGAAGACAACGATGAAAAAGATGAAGACAGGGGAGAAGACAACGATGAAAAAGACAAGGAGGAAGGCCAAGTACAATGAACTGACAAAGATCAAGAGACAGGGACAAAGAAGACTAGGACAAAGACCAGGATAAGACAAGGACAGAGACAGAGATTAAGGAGATGAAGATGAAGGAAGAAGAAGACAGAGACAACAAAAACAAGGAGGAAGAAGAAACAGACAAGGACAAAGGCGAGGATAAATGCAACAAAGACAGGGAGACAGGTGACAAAGACAAGGATGAAGGACAAGACAAAGAAGACAAAGACAGAAACATAAAAGATGAAGACAAGGACAAAAGAAAAGACAAAAAAGATGGACAGACAGAAGATGAAGACGACGATGAAGGAGAAAATGATCGTGTGTACAAGGAGGAAGAAGATGAAGACAAGGACAAAGGACGAGATCAATGCAACAAAGACAGGAAGACAGGCGACAAAGACAGGGACGAAGGAAAAGACAAAGAGGAAGACAGAGATGAAGAAGACGAAGACAAGGACAAAGGAGAAAACAGCAGTAACTTATAAAGAGACAGATCAAGGACAAAGACAAAGGGAAAGACAAAGAAAAAGAGACAGAACATAAAGACAAGGATGAAGGACCAGATAAAGACGACCAAGACAAACAACGGAGGCTGAAAACTAGGACAAAAGAGAAAACAAAGACAGATAGAAGATGAAGACAAGGACAAAAGAAAAGACAAAAAAGATGGACAGAGAAATGGAAGATGAAGGAGAAAACAGCGACAACACGGACAAGAAGAAAGAAGATGAAGACAAGAAAAAGGAGAAGATGTAAAGACAGGGACACAGAAGATGAAGACAAGGACAAAGGCAAAGACAGAAGTTATGAAGACAAGAGACAGAACATGAGGACAAGGAAAAAGGGAAGACAAAGGAAAGATAAAAGATGAATACAAGGACAAAGGGAAAAACAAACTAGACAAAGACAGAAGATGAAGATGAGGACAAGGACAAAAGGGAAGACAAAAAAGACAGACAGATCGAAGTTCAAGAGAAGGACAAAAGGGAGGACAAAGAAGACAAAAAGATAGGACAAGGCAGACAGACAGAGAGATAGAAGCTGAAGACAAGGACAAAGGAGAAGACATAAACGAGGAAGAACAACAAAGACAAGTATGAAGAAGACAAATGCAGGTGGAAGAAGATGAAGACAAGAATCGAGAAGACAAAGACAAGGTGAAAAAGCAAAAATGAACTAAAACAAGAGGAAAAGGCAAAGACAAGGAGGATGAAAACAACAAATAATAAATAGAGGAAGAGTAATTGTAAAAATAAAAATGACACTGCCATGTCAAGACTCATGCACTCTAGAAGTTTTAGTCTACAGAGGCATGTCTACAAATTGAGACACATTATACCTTGAGTATGCATTAGTTAATCACCTGTTTAAAGGAAATAATATCAACATTCGACCTTTTCTTTGCATTGAGTCCAAAAAACAATCTCCAGCCACTGACCCGTAATATTTCCATGGTTTTCAGTCGAAACACCAGCACAGAATCTCTTGATGTAGCTGGTTTCACTCTGGGAAAGTCTCCAAATCAAGCTGCAGTGCAAACACTAGAAAATTATCCCCCATTTTGCTCAGTGTATTTCTGGAACTTATTAGGACTTTTTAGGAGATTTTCAAGGAGGATTTAAGAGAGTACCTGACATGTAGACACTGAGAAAATTAAACATATGTACATATCTTAAAGACAAGCAGGAAAAATCCCTTCCTCCACCAACACCAGAGTGAAAACCACACAGTGAGCATGTTCTGTTGTCACCGCCAATGACAGAAACATCTCCCCCTGAACTCTTGTCACGTCACGCTTGCTAAATCCCAACTGCTTTCATCTGCCAGCGCTGCCACGCAGAGCACTGAGACGCTGAATAGACTCCTGCGATTACATTATACACACCGAGTGGAGAGGAGGGTGAAGATAGAGTCAGGAAAGAGACAAAGAGGAAGAGGAGGAGGGAGGAGGACAGAAATATGACAGGACAGGGGGATGTATGAGCCAAAAGATGAAGAGGGAGCAATTATCTGGGGCTGAAATCGCGAGATGGGAGAGAGAATTTTCAATCTTTTCTCTTCGGAGGGAAAAGAAAAGACGAGACGAAGGGCAAAGTGAGACAGATGGACAGAGCAGGAGGAGGAAAAAGATCAATGTTAGAAGAAATGGTAGAAAAAGAGAGGGAGGAGGTAAAACGAGGAGGAGGAGGATGTAGATATTGATTAAATGATGAAATATAGCAGTTCAGGTGGTTGTAAGCACGCTCTCGCTCTAAAACACTCTCCTTCTTTGCATGCCCTTGTTTGTCCTTGGTGTTTTCAGATGGTTTGTCCAGATTAAATTTTCATGAACATCATCATTTTTTAAACTCTTCAGGATGAATTTAGTCTGCCTTCAGTCTAGGGGAGGACAATTTGGCATTTCATCAGTTCCACCCCAAAAAGTAGCTGAAATGTCATGATACGGGGACTGTGTTTATCACAGGAAAGTGAATTAAAAAGAGCTTAAAACACAGAGGGAAGCGTTTTTACCCAGATAATGGAATTATATGTGCATGGTTAGTGGCTTTTGTAAAGTTTTGAATGATTTAGGAAAACAAATATGAGCCTTAAATGAGCAGGACAATAAACGTTGACCAATAAATTCACCTGGCTGATATATACAGTTTGACACTAGTCAATATAGGCTAAATAAATATTACCACCAGCGTTTCTAGTGACATTTTTCACCAGGTAACTTCAGTATATTGTCACTTTTCCAAGTAAACTTTCACAAAAAGTATCATTTTTTTTCACCAAATTTTTGAACATGTGGGATTGACAAAAAAAAAAAAAAAAAAAAAACGGACATAAAAATCATAAAAAAAAACCAACAAAAAATTACAAAAAAAAGAAAGGAAAAAAAAATTGGATATAAATTTTGGACAAAAATGTTGGAAAAAATGACCAAAATAATGAAGAAAAAAGGAAAAAAGGTGGCAAAAAATGAGGAAGTAATTCACAAAAAAAGACGATTAAAAAGCAGCATAAAAAAATGTTGGAAAAAAAAATATGAATAAAAATGATGTAAAAGAAATAATGGAAAAAATTGATAAAAAAAAGACAAAAAAAAAGAAAGAAAGAAAGACACAGAAAGAAAAAAATGACACCAAAGGATAAAAAAACAATACTCTGCCAAAAAAATTTACAAAACATATGGAAAAATCAAGAAAAAAATGATTTAAAAAATGTGACACCCCCCCAAAAAAGCTGCAAAATATTGATGAAAAATAAAAGCAAACAAAAAAAATATTATTTTATGAAGTCAGTAGTTATTCTGGAGAAAAACTGGAAGTGATTTTGAACAACAAAAAACCTATAAACTATAGCTGATACTGAAGGGTATGTTGTTTGCAGTAAAACAACACCAGGCAATCAAGTTTAGGTCTAAAGATAACGCTCACTGAAGACAAAGGGACACCAACAATGTTACAATTCATTATGAGGGGAACATGAACCCTGAACCCAAATATAACAACAACAATCCATTGAATATTTTTCCAAATATTACCACTTTAATCCATGTAAGACGAACTGTAGTTGCTGCTAGGAACATCTTAGGTCCACCAAAGTCATTAAGGTGCATTCTAACAGCACAGCAAAGATTCATCCTCTGGGGATCAGGATAAGCTGCACAAATTCCCATAATTCTTAAGATTTTCCAGTATAAAATGTGGCCCTTTCTATGGTAATTTCATTCAGAAAAGACTGGAAACAGGTGGACAACACTCGCAGCAGCAGAATTTTGAGCACATAATCCTTTTTGTTGCACAAAACTAAAACTGTAAGTTAATTAATCCAACAAGAAAAGAAAAACAGTCATTATGTGTTTACTTGTGGTGTGTTTACAGAAGATTTTCACATTTTTCAACCCAGAGAAGTTCACAAAAACACACACAGGCTAGTTTGATCTTTCCACACAAGCCTCTTTTCATTCACGGACAAAAGCCTCCACTAGACGAGCGTTTTTCATCGTATCTGGGCTGCTCAAATCTCCCTCGCATCACCACAATCACAGAACAACAACATCAACAGCAGCGGCGGGCCTCGTGACGGTGTGTTTACATCGTTTCTCACAGAGTGGAGTATTCAGTGACGTACGGCTCGGAGTGGACAGTGGATCATAAATCACGGTCTGCTGATACACTCTGACAGAATAATCTGGATAATGGCTCCAAACCACTCTCTCTGGCTGTACGCGTGCTGGGGATACAGTTACAGTCTGTGCATGCTGATTTAGACAGTTTATGGATGAACTATGAGGCTCTGGGGACATGAGGAAGGACTTTCTAGATTATGTAACAGCAAAACCAACACAAAAGGCTGTTTTAAGTTAAAAAGCTGGTTTGGCGTCTCTTTACAGAAACTTTTTATCACTTTACGGTTGTTTTATCTCTATTTGAGGTCATGCTTTGTCTTTTTGTAGTGTTTCTTAAAATCTTTTTGTGGTTATTTTAAGTATTCGACCATTTTTGACCTATTTTTGCTATTTTTTGTAAATTGATCATCAATAGCTGTCTTATGCCATTGTTGGAAAAAAATGCGTCTCCTTAAAGTTGCTGTCTACTAGTCACCTCAATTGTCTTTGAATTTTCTGAAGCTTTTTTTTTTTTTTGCATCTTTGTGGCATTTCTTTTTTCTCCTTGGAGTCTTTTACTCATCTCTGTTGCTGACTTTGGACTGGTTATGATTAGTTTGCATCATTTTAAAGCCATTGTAAGTGGACTACTGTTTTTCTTTTCATTTATTTTGCCACTTTAATGCTATTTAAGGTTATTTTGCACCTTTGGGTTGGCCTATCTGGTGTATTTGAAGTTGTTTAAGGGTGTTTTCACACCTGAGAGACCGAGTTAAGTGTAAGTTTGTATGTAGAAAAAAATGAATGAAATATTCATTTCCATCATTATATTATTGTAGGCTTACAAAAACCAACAGCGCCAACTCAAAGAGCAGTACATATGGCCAGCCTGAAGTCACCTTGGGAGTTTCTTTACCTCCAGGGGGCGCTGTTCTCCCATCCTTTTGTATCCTCTGTCTTTTCTCCGCTCCAAAAAACAGTTGGAAAGTTTCCCTATTTTATGTGCTTTTTCCAGTTGGTGTTGGACTTCCTTCTCATGCTGTAATGTCCAGTCATTTATACGAAAGTCTGAGCCTTTCAAAATAGTGCTTTCATTCTGGGCTTGACCCATTTGTGGTTCAGTTTGGTCCACACCGAGACCACCTCTTTTGGTTTGACCAGGGTCCGGCTGTTTAATCTCTACCATGGTCCAGGGGAGGTTTCATACCTATCATTTAGGTCTGGATCAAACTGAGTCTGAAAGTCTAGGCCAAATGAAGTAGAGGTCCTGGACCAAGGTTGGTGTCTTTGTTACATCGCATATATTCAGTTTGGTTGTTTTTGGTTTTACACTGTAATTATTGCAAACAGACTAACAGACTTTACATGACGCCTATGTGGTATCTTCATCACCCACTCTGTAGTTTACATTGATTGGTTAACCGGCCAACAGGTGTCTGACTTCAGCACATTGAGTAATAGCTAAGTCATTTCCATCATCCTATTAGTATTGCAAAAGAAAACAGTTTTACAGTTGCAAGAAAAAGTATGTGAACCCTTTGGGATTTCTTGGATTTCTGCATAAATTGGTCATAAAATGTGTTCTGATCTTCATCCAAGTCACAACAATAGACAAACACAGACTGCTTAAACTAATACCACACAGAAAATGATATGTTTTCATGTTTTTATTGAACATGTAAACATTCACAGTGCAGGGTGGAAAAAGTATGTGAACCCCTAGGCTAATGACCTCTCCAAGAGCTAATTGGAGCCAGGAGTCAGCTAACCTGGAGTCCAATCAATGTGACGAGATTGGATTTGTTGGTTAAAACTGCCCTGCCCTATAAAAAACACACACCAGTTTTGAGTTTGCTGTTCTCAAGAAGCATTGCCTGATGTGAACCATGCCTGGCACAAAAGAGCTCTCAGAAGACCTACGATCAAGAATTGTTGACTTGCATGAAGCTGGAAAGGGTTACAAAAGTATCTCTAAAAGCCTTGATGTTCATGTGTCCACGTTAAGACAGTCTACAAATGGAGAAGGTTCAGCACTGTTGCTACTCTCCCTAGGCGTGGTTGTCCTGTAAAGATGGCTGCAAGAGCACAGCACAGAATGCTCAATGAGGTGAAGAAGAATCCTAGTGTGTCAGCTAAAGACTTACAGAAATCTCTGGCACATGCTAACATTTGTGTTGACAAATCTACAATAAGTAAAACATTAAAAAAGAATGGAGCTCATGGGAGGACACCATAGAGGAAGCCACTGCTGTCTAAAAAAAAACATTGCTGCATGTTTGAAGTTTGCAAAAGAGCACCTGGATGTTCCACAGCACTACTGGCAAAATATTCTGCGGACAGATAAAACCAAAATTCAGTTGTTTGGAAGGAACACACAACGCTATGTGTGGAGAAAAAAAGGCACAGCACACCAACATCAAAACCTCATCCCAACTGTAAAGTATGGTGGAGGGGCCATCATGGTTTGGGGCTGCTTTGCTGCCTCAGGGCCTGGACAGATTGGTGTCATTGACGGAAAAATGAATTCCCAAGTTTATCGAGACATTTTGCAGGAAAACTTAAGACCATCTGTCCGCCAACTGAAGCTCAACAGAGGATGGGAGAATGGCTTCAACAGAAGAAAATACGCCTTCTGGAGTGGCCCAGTCAGAGTCCTGACCTCAACCCGATTAAGATGCTGTGGCATGACCTCAAGAGAGTGATTCACACCAGACATCCCAAGAATATTGCTGAACTGAAACAGTTTTGAAAAGAAGAATGGTCCAAAATTCCTCCTGACCGTTCGGTCTGATCTGCAACTACAGGAAACTTTGGTTGAGGTTATTGTTCCCCATATTTCTGCGGCTCATTTTTGTTCTGGTTTTGGATTTCCTTTTTCTGGTTCTCAGGCTGTAATATTCTAAAGGTCTAAACCTTTCATAATGACACTTACATACTGGGCATGACCGCGGTCCAGGCAGAGGTTTCATACCTGTCTTTTAGTTGAGATTAAACCAAAACATTCGAACCAAAAGTGGTTGGTGTGAAAGCACCCCAAGTCTCTTTGCAGCAAATTCGAGTACTTCTTGTGTCTCTTTTGGTTTTGTTTCTGTTTTTGAAGCTAAGCGTTGTGGTTAGAATTTCAAATCATTTATCCACCTGATTTTTTGTGTTTATGAAGTTGTTTTGAATCTCTGAAGCAATTTGAGTCATTTCTGCATCTCTGTGGGCTTTTGTCATGTGCTCAAGGTTGTTTAGTCTCTTCATGGGGGTTGAGTCATTTTTCCCAACCTTTTTTATGTCTTTTAAGGACTGTCTGTTCTGTGGAGTTTTTGTCTTTGAGGCTGTTTTTAAATCTTTTCTCAATTGTTTTGAGATGATTTGTAGCTAAAATGTCTCAATTTTCTGATGTTCTGGAGTGAAATTGAGTTATTCGTGGTTGATTTTTGTCTTTATAGACAACACACGGATCTTATTTTTCTCTATTTTTCAGCATTTGTTGAATTATTGAAATGTCTTTGCAACTGTTTGCTCTCTTTGTGGTCCTTTTTCTGTCTTTATGTTGCCATTTTAAAGTTAATTTATGTCATTTAGCAGAGCTTTTGTTCAAATTTGAATCATTGGTGGCATTTTTGTGTATTATAAGTAATTTAAGTATAGAATAGCAGCATCTCTGATGGCTGCACATTTGAAGATTATTTTCATCTTTTATGTTCATCTTTCTTGCCATTCCTTGCTTTTGAAAGTTATCTTGTATCTTTATGAGATCCTTTCAGGTCACCTTGAATCATTTATTTTATTTCCTATATGTGATTTTGTATTTCTGTTTTTTTTCCTCTCTCTTCTTTATCATGTTGAAACTGCATTTATCTTGCTGCTCTGTGATTGATTTGTGTTATATTTTGTCATTTTTATGTCTTTTTGGTTCATTCGAGTGTATTTCTGGTCCAATTTTTGTCACTGTGGCTTTATTTTAGCCTCTTTTTACATCCGTATTAAGTCATATTAATATCTTTAAACTTTTTCATCTCTGTTGAGTGACGTTTTTGTCTCCTAGTTGTCATTTTGTAAATTTATATGCAAATATTTTCTTTTTTGTGCTTTAATGCATATGATCATACAAAAGGTACAACTTGATATTACCATTCGTGTTTTAATTGCTGTCTAACTTCTGGAGGGTCAAATGAAAGTTGCTTATCATTTTCTGATTAATGAGCACATTATGCAAACACATCTTTGAACTACACCCAAAAGTCAGCAATTAGAGGAGAATTTAAATTTGCCCTCAGCCAGACAAATAAAGTCACCTCCCACAAGAAGCAGCAGTTTTTATGAATTTCTGTGCAGCAGCAGAGAAACACTGCAAAATTGAAACAACCCATGTAGATGCGAGTGCACGAAAACTGAGATATGGAGCTCATTGAAATCCTCAGGTAGTCTGGGAAAGTCGGCGCGAGCGGAGAATAAGTAGTCAACAATGAGTGGAGCGCTGAAGTGCAGCAGAGCTGAGCAGAAAGGAGAATCTTCCTGCATGAATAAAGAAGCTTTTTGACCTGCTCTCTTTTAATAAAGACCTCCTGAGGTCTCAGTTGGTGCATTTTTAGGATCCCTGAGGTGCCGCTAAGCCTCAGATTCCTTCTTTGAAATCCTCTCCAAAAACGCTTGCAGATTTTAGGTCAGAAAATAAAATGCTCGCCAAATTTCCACCTGGGAACAGCGAGGTGTTGCACGGAAGGAAACAAGCTTGAAACAAATACCACATCTGACTACGTTTCATCCTCTTGAATATGAAAACTCATTCTTGACTTTGGTGATAAATACATGAAGTAAATCTTCTAAATGAATCATCGTCTTGATCAGCTATTCTCAGAGCATCTGACCTTATTCAAATGACTTCATCTGCAAATGTTAATTGCTTAGAGTCATTGCAGGAGCAATGACCGGCAGTGTGTTCAACAGGTGGCTGCACATAGGAGGGAATATCGATCCACTGCTTGTTTCCTTCTTGTACATAATGACTCAACAACTTAAAGCCTTACACATGCAAAATGTAGTTGAACAATCGCCCAGACGGCATGAAAGATATAGTGATGACAGGCCTCAAAGTGTCGCTGATTTGCAGCATAAAATGGAAAATGCAAGTGCAAATGATGTTTGCAGCTGGATGTCAGACACCTCAAGATTTTAATTACTAGAGACAGAAGGAAGACCACTGCTGATCTCCAGGCACAGATGAATGCTCCTAGATCAGAGACGGAGAAAGTCTCCAGAATGACCGTAAGCAAACGACTGACAGAACAAGGCTTAAAGGACAGAATAACTGCTAAGTAGTCATTAATGAAGCCTGCAAATATCCAGAAACACCTCAGATTTGCCAGGGAGCACAAACTTTGGACTGCTGATGACTGGTAGAAGGTACTCTGGATGGACGAGTCCAAGTTAGAACTCTTTGGTCATCTGGGGTCTTGTTAAGTCTTGTTCTCTGTTTGGCTCCCTAATCAAGGCATTAGATGCTCCAAAAACTCATGTAAAACACAGACAACTCATTAAATGTCTTTTTTTCCCCCAAACCTTTAGGTATGCCTCATCTACGTTGACTCAAAAAGTCAAAACCAAGAGTCCCACCTTGACCTTGAACAAGCTTTTGCACTTCCATGACAACTGCAAACTCCTCAGGTACAGCTAACGCTCAAGCACAGCTGCTTAAAATTGAAACTGATAATTCAGCTATTTAATGCACAATCAAAAAGGACTAAGACTTCTGCTGCAGCTGTGAAAATGTAGTTTGCACTACTCCCACGCTGAAAAAACCCAGAGCAGTCATCAGTTAAAAGGAAGAAAATGACTTGAAAACATTACAGTTTAGTCCAGCAGAGTAGGCTTGTTTTTCTTTCAAGGCAAGGTCAAACATAACCCGAAATCTTCTCTGGAGAAAGCAGCAGCGTTTCCAAGTGAATAAAGATTGTATGAAATCAGAGATGACTGAAAAACAAGTCTTCTAAGCAGAAATGTGCTTTTCATGCTTTTCGTTTCATTTGCAGTGATTTATCTTTGATTCTGACACTGATCTGGCTGTTTTGCCATGAATGGAAAACCTCCTGAGGCATGGGGCGCAGCGTGACGTAGTGGGGAAGGTGAAGGCCATGTGGGGAGGAAAAAAGGTGTGTTTGGTCGAATAAATCAATGCAGGGGCTCGTAAACGAAGATTAGCCGCCTGCTGGTGATCAGCCGAGGATGGGGGCGCTGATTTGGTTTCATTTGCAGAGAGGTAGCTTTGATTTTACCGCTGCATAAAGGTAAAGGACGTGAGTGGCAGAGGGATGATTTAAGTGCCTGCTGCAGCTAATTAAACGAGCCAAAGGAAGGAGGAGAGATTGGTCTGAAATTCCAATCCCAGGATAAACATTAAATTAAGCCTTTGACAGTTTTACAACAGCTGTTTGTCTACTTGAATTATGAGGAGTAAACACGGAGCAGCGGCCCCCAGCATTCACCTCGAGTCAGACAGACGGGGCAGCATGTTCGTGGAAAGCTGCTGCTGTCAGGAACACTGAGCACTCCATGATATGCCTTCTTATTACAATATGGTGCAGGAATTTATGAATTCTTTAGAAGTTTTAAGCCTTTTTAGGTCCACTTTTTCCATTTTCCCCCTCTTAAAAAAAGGATCATTCCAAACTGTCACTCTGAATCAGCCAAGTCTCACACTTCAATGAAGCTTTATGACACTTTTAAGGCTTTTTATGGCTTTATCATTATCTAAACATACATTCAGAAAAGATTCAGCCTGACATGTTTGGCATCTTTAAAACCTCTGAGATCCTAGCAAAAATTTCACATGAATGTATCCTAGTGAGAGGAGTGCTTGGTTGAAGTTATTGGGACCAGAGTTCCTGCAGGACTGAGGGTAAGACAATCAATACAGATAAAACATAAAAAGAGACACTTGCTATCTGAGCATGGAAGAAATCTAGAAATCTGGTTCTTTATTTGCACAGCATTTATTTTGTTAAAGTTTAATTTTAGAGATTTCTTTGGAGAAATACTGATAAATATGTAAAAAACAAAGAAATAAGTGTCTTTCTGGTGATAAATTTAAACTGCAAACACTTAAAATAACACTTACTAATTTACCCTTAAACATGAATTAAGTCATTTTTGTGGAGATATAGGCAAGTAGGTTTAAATTAAGAATAAAAACAAACCCAGAAAGCCATCTGACAAGCCTTTCCATCAGTGTTAATTTTGGCAGCTATTTCATTTAGTTTTGGTCTTTACATTAAATGCATTTTTTGTTTTTGTCACTTTTTAGTAATTTCTATCCTTTTAAGTTTTAGTCTAGTTTTAGTTGACGAAAACTCAAAACATTTTAGTTTTTACCTTTAGTCCAAGCAATTATTTTCTTGCCCAACGGTTGAGAAACATCATGGATTTTGAATGTCTGACGAAAACAACATTACATTTTATTCCAGTTTTAGTCATTTTGACAAAAACTAAACTTAGTTTTTGTCAGTTTTAGTCCTCACAGATCTATTTTTGTTAGTTTTAGTCTAGTTTTTGTCATGGAAAAAAAGGCTGTCGACAAGCAGTTTTGATATGATTTAACACACTTTTTGTCACAACTTAGAGGTTTTTTTTGGTAGCTATTGCATCAAAATCAAAATTCCTTGCGTTAGATTTGGTCTTTTCGATTATTAGAGTGGGCTGAAAAGATAAGAAAAACAGATTTGGTATGTTCATGAAGTTTTATAGTCTTAGTCTTAGCTTAATGGAAACTTTTTGGTGGTTTATAGCTTCTTATCAGTGGGTTTTTCATCAGTTTATACAGATAATCCCCACAGTTTAATCTTGTATATTTGCCATCTTTGAAAACTTTGTTATCCTCCCGAAGATTATGAATGAAGTTATCCTTATTTAGGCAATTTTTCTGCACAGCTTAAGTTTGAGGCATTGGGCAGCGTGGAAGTAAAAAGTACAAATAAGACTCAAAAAATGGTACGTTTGCCATCAAAGCATAGAAAATGATCTGTTTTCTTTTTTGTTGCACAAAATGCAATACAACTCTGGTATTCTTGTCATTTTCACACCTTTTATATTGAGACAACATGGACTATCCTTGCTCCAGACACTAAATGAGGATTACTAGTCAAAGTAAGGAATTTAGCAGTTTGTCAAAGACCTTTGCAAAAAAAAAGAAATGGCAATAAGCAAAACAAAGACAGTAAGATGTTCATTTTATGTAAGAAAAAGGCAAGCAGCCTTAGTAAAAGCTCAGAAAATCCTGTGTAATCAAATCCCCAAGTGCTTATAGTGCTATTTTTTGGCACTTTATTCTGTTTATTTTGCACAGAAATCCTTCTTTCATTATTTAATTTTGATCTCACCTGCATTTAGCTGACAATAAAAGCAGATTTAGTGTGTTTCTGATGTATTTGAGACATGTCAATAGGAAGTGGGTGCTTTCTCAGTGTAGTTTTAAATAAGGGCTCATGTTTGGTTCTTGAACACAGCTCAATCTCCTTTAAGGCTCTAAAAGGTAAAATAACAGCTTTAACCAAGTTATTCCAACTACTTCCGTGTTCATAGTCGTTCGTAACTTCATTAAAAGCAAACATAATAAATTGATATGACATTTTTGGAACAGACAGAGTGAAAATGATTCGGTACTCACTCGCTCCGACCAGCCTCGGTGTCTGCCAGCAGGCCAGCAGCAGCAGCAGGAGCCCGACATCCAGGTGAAGAGACGCGGTCATCACCTTGCCTTTGTCCCCGCTCCTCTGCCTCTTCATCACTCCTTTCCTTCCTCTTCCTCCTCTCCTGTAACTCTCCTTTGATTTCACAGCAACTTTCCCCCACGTGCAGGGTCACCACTGTCTCCACGTCAGCTTCATCTCCACCGCTTCGGCGTCGCGGGTTTGAACCCTAACTTGTACGAAGTAGGTCACTAGGTATGCAGACGAGAAGTCAAATGGTGGCTCTTCTTCCTCTCTTGTCCCTGGGAGTCCGGTAAGAGGCGCGTGCAGCAGAAGCTAACAGGTTGTCCTCGACTCCGCGTGCGTCCACCGGGCTTAATTTTGCGTCAGTTCGTCTCTTTTAGTCGCATTCATTCGCATTTTTGCAGCTGGGAAAGGTCGCAGGAGGTTTCAGCACCAAGGACAGCGCTCCTGAACGTTTTTCAGTGATTTCAGCGAAGGAGAAAAGAACAAAAATTGGCGTTTTTTTTTCTGACGTGAATCAAGAAAAATCAAAAGAAGAAGAAAAACAGCACCTTTGTATTCTCTATGAGGTCTCCTGCTGCTTTAATGTGAGATTAGACGAAGCCAGCAGCGCCAGAGAATGTCTGTCTGCGGGAGATTCGTGGTAACTCCTCCGGAAAAAAGCACAGGCATAAAGAGAGCACGAGGCACGCACGAGACTGACGTTAAAATGCTACCACTACACCACGAGAGAGAGCGAGAGAGAGAGACAGAGAAAGGGGGAGAGAGAGAGGTGTGTGCGCATGTCATCACCCTGAATCACCTGCATGCTGTCAGATAACTGTTGATGAATTTAATCAGATTACAGAGACTGTATACTGGAAATAATCCCCTTGTATGCCATAAAAGTGGTTCTACAGGTAGTGCGAGTTCATTCACGTCACTATAGAAAGAGAAGAGAAATATTTGGATTCAGTACCATTATAAAAAATGAGTACAGCACAGGGGTGGCTGTAGTAATTCTAAGGCCCCGGGCAATTACCAATATAGGACCCTTCCATATTTAGCTAAAACAACCATAGTGAGTGAACCTAATATTTCAAGCATCTTTTCTTAAAACAAAGCCAGATATATAAATGATGTACCTATACTCGAAACAATTAAACAATTAAATACCCAACAATATTGGCCCGTCAGCTCTTACAAGGGTGTCATAAAATAAATTCACCATCCATCCATCTTCTTCCACTTATCTGAGGTTTGGTTGTGGTGGCAGCAGGTGAAGTAAGTCAACACAGACATCCCTCTGCCCAGCAACATTTTCCAGTTCCTCCTGAGAGATTCTGAGGTGCTACCAGGACAAATGAGATATGTAATCCCTCCAGCGAGTTCTTGGTCTACCCCGGGGACTTCTTGATGTGCCAAGAAGACCTGCACAGGGAGGCAACCTCCTCATCAGATGCTAGAACCACCTAAACTGGCTCCTTTCGACATGAAAGAACAGCGGCGCTACTTTGAGATCCTTCTGGATGTCCGAGCTTCTCACCCTCTCTCTAACGCTGAGCCCAGGAACCTTTGACCCTATATAGGCGAGGGCAGTAGTCTGGTATAATGTCTGCAAAACTGCTAATGCTGCACCAATCTCACAGTCCATTCTACCCTCACTCGTAAACAATACCCTGAGATACCTGAAGTCATTCACCTGAGGCAGAGACTCCGCCCTCACCTAGAGGGAGCGCAGAGAATAGTGGCCTCAGACTTGAAGATGCTTATCCTCATACCAGCCACTTCGTACTCAGCCGCAAACCACCCCAGTGCCTGCTGGAAGTCCCTGGCAGAAGAAGCCAACAGAACCACAACATCTGCAAACAGCAGAGGTAAAATATGGATACCCGTAAAAACTATATCTTATGGCTCTTTGGAGCACGAGACCTAAAACACCTACTTACATTTGCCAAAAAAAAAAAAAAACAGTATTGTGTAGCGAAGAACTAATACTCCATGACAATAGGAGGTTCGACTGAAAGCCTATTAGTATCATCTGCAAAGAAAAAACACTAAATGTCTGGATAAAAATGCGCATGTTGCAGTGAAATCCTTGTGTTTTGATCTTATATGTACATTACAACGGGCTTGTGGCTCTGCTGGGGGTGGTATGAAGCTAAGGTTACTTTGACAGCAGCCTTCAGCTTCTCTTGATTATCGGATCTGCCTTTTCTCATCTTCCTCTAGACAATACTTCATAGATTCTCTTTAGGGTTCAGCTCAGGCCAGTTGGCTGGCCAGTTAAGCAGAGTAATGCCATGGTCAGCAAACCAGTTAGCTTTGGGCAGGTGCCAAGTCCACTTAGAAGAGGAAATCAGCATCTCAATAAAGCTTGTCAGCAGATGGGAGCAACGTCAAACCCTCAGCTGTGGATGTGAGTTTTGGGTAGTTACTGAAAGAATGAGATTGCAGAAAAAGTGGCTGAAATACTTTCCTTCAAAGAGCTCAGATCCAGAGGGAGCTTGGAGTAGGACCACTGCTCCTTCTCATCGAGAGGAGTCAGTTGAGGTGGTGCCTCCTGTTCTCCTCCCTTCAGATGCCCTCCAACTGGAAGGAGACCCAGTGCTAGACCCAGAACTCACTGGTTAGATTATATATCCAGTCTTACTTGGGAAGGTCTCAGAATCCCCCAGGAGGAGCTGGAGAGAGTCACTCAGTAGAGGGACATCTGGGTCAACTTGAACTGTAATGCAAGCCTCCAAAATACAATGAAGAAAGTAGCAATACTCATTTATTCTACACAGCAAACCACCATATTTACCTGCTGACCTATTTTGATCTGAAGGTCGAAGACCACAAAACACAGAAGACAGAAAAATAAATCTAGTAAGACTTTCTAAACTTTCCTATAACACCAACGTAAACCCCTCAAGAATGACTGTAACGAAGTAGGAAAGCATCAGAATTCAGTTTCCCTATTTGGAGAAAAAGAGGCAATAAAACAAGTTAAATATTTCCTGTTCTGAGCAAAATTGGAATATGAATTATGAATGATTACTCAAGCCAAAGAAGGCACATTTTCTGCTTATTATACTCCCTCAAATATTCACTCATGACTATAATGCATCCATAAAGTACGAGATGGAGCAGACTGACCTTGGTTGTTGAATCAGAACAATAAACAAAGCACCTTCCCTCTACGCTGTTTACTGGCATTTGTCCCAGATATGATGTCAAAATAAAATACATCTTCAACATGGTGGTTGTTTTAAGAGCTGCAGGGCAGCCGTGACAGTTTTCACACGTCATTAATCTTCAGCCACAGGATTATTTTACCCCCTTTTCTTTCCCTGCAAAGTCACACTGTACTGTTTGACTTCTGTGACATCGCACATTGATTCAGGATCAAACGCAGCGTGAGATCTGTGCCGTGGATTTTCTGGGATCAAGTGGAAATGTTCAACAACCTTCAAAAGTGGGCGAGCGAGAAAAAAAGAAGATGACTACTCTGCAAGAAGTGCACAAGGTTTTTTTTTTTTCCACAAACTGCAAGAAGAAAAGTCAGGGTTTGACCTTGACTGAAGCCCAGCAGATTCTGCACAAAGAATAATGGGAAAAGTGACAATGCATGCAAGTTAAGTAAAAACACCCACAAATGTGCACTTTTTGAACACTTCTTGAATGGATGCACTTTAAAGAAATGCAGATGCCAAATCAAAGTGATATTTTCACTGCAGTATGCAGGTAGTCAAGTAGTTTTAATGACTTTTGTAATGAAAATAAGATGCAGACTGAAGGTCAGCTTATGTCAATCAACTTTGCAAATATGGACATCAATTATGTGTTAGTTTTCCGTCATTTTCCTACAGCTGTGCTCCTTTTGTTTCAGTCTGATTTAATTGTTTGCAGCTGTGTGCAGCTTCAGCAACAAGAGAGAAACACTCCACAATCAAGCTTGATTTTGTCAGTTTTGCATGCTTAAAATATGCTCAAAAGTAGCTTGCAGTATATGAAAAGTAGTTAATCTTTTTGTATGAAGACAGTTCTGTGTTTCTGATTAAAGGACTTCATGAAATCATATTTATAATGTGTGTTTCATGACCTGTTTTTCATCTTTTATAACTTTAAAGACATTTTCAATTCAAAAAAGAGACTAAAACATGAGATCAGTTACATAAACTAAGGGATTATCTTTAAGGGAACTTTTGGAATTGCAGCAATGAAACTTGCACAGTGTTTGAGCTTCAAAACTTACTTTCAAAGCTGCCCGGGTCATATATCCTAAAAAACTCGAGGTATTTTCTTTAGTTGATGTGAAACTTCCTCCTGACATCTGCTCTGGACGCCTCCTGCACGCCTCCCTGTGGCGATTTTTCGCTGCAGCAGGGACAAAAACAAAACAGGAAGATGAAGAACATGCTGGAGGGGCGAAATATCCCATCTGGTGTGGGAACGCTTCAGGATCTCCCCGCAAGAACTGAATCATCCTCTGACAGGAGGAAAAGACTTTAGAGCTGCAAAGAGGCAGAGAGACAGAGGGGAGCCAAGTCCAGTTTGACGTTGTCAGGTTGGACAAAAAAACAGAGCTAAATATCAGGGCTCAAATGATACTTTCCTGAAAATCACATCAGAGCATTATTTGTGGTAAACAACTTTTCTAAGTGTTGATTTGTGATCAAATGCAGTGAGAGATTTATTTTGGCTTTGAGCCATCAGTGTGGTGTGAAACAATGACTCTAAGGAAGGAGACATCTTCAAAATATAGTGTTTCAAACTGCTATACATAAATAAATACACAGGAGTGCATGTACAAAATGACACACTGACATTCAATGACCCCTGCATACTCTGACCTCATTTACACTTTTCAGGAGCTGACTTTTAGTTGCTTTCTCTGTTCAAGTGACCGAGATAAGGTAGGACATCTTCTCTAGAATCTGTTCTTTGTTGGGCTTCTACTTTGTCATTTGTACCAGGGCTGAACGATATATCCTATTTCTACCACGATGGCTTTATGCACATGTGCAAAAGTCACATGGCAAGGACCTATATAAGTCAAATCATTTGGTGAAGTCACACTGTCACTTCTGTTCTTTTGGATTTTAGCCAATATTTTCTATTTTATGTGATGACCATGTGTTTAAAATCACCGTCAAAAGCCAGAGAAGTGATCACAGTGCAGCTGAGTGTGTGCGTCTCCTCCTGGTGTCTGGCTAAAGGTGACGCTCTTGCCGTCACTACCCCAGTACGACCCTTCAGGCAGACACTACGTTATGGCTGATCCTAACAAACTGCCCGCTTGCAGCAAGGACGTGGATTGTTTATTTTACAGCTTCAGTGTTTGTGCTGCAGTGAGACAATCACAGCAGCTTCCTCTGTAGGCATTCATGTAACCATCACGTTCACTCATGGGCCTAAACATGCCAGCTAAAGTAACTTTGAATGTCGTTAGAATTGGTTGATGACATTTAAGGAGCGCAGTGGCGAGTTTGTCTGTAAAGCTGATTGACGAACGGTTGCTCTGTCCACTTGCTCTGTCTCCTCTTATCCTCATCCATCAGTCAGCAGCTGCAGTGTGATACAGACAGGAGAGACTGAACTGATGCTGCTTTGAGAGAGACAAAGCCACAGCCCACTTCTTTTAATATTCCAAATCCGAAATTGACATAAACACCTAACAAGAAACATTTTTATTTTCTTATTTTAATTCAATAAACGATCATAGAAGGCACTTCATCTATCTGTTTTTATCTGGTCTTCTAAATTTAAAAAAATTGTAGCGATAAAAACTATGGCAAAGTCTGTTTTTTCCCCCAATATCCTTTAGCCCTTATTTGTACAAGCGTAATCTAAGTGTATTCTATTTCCTGTTTGGCGAAAAACATACATTATTTTGAAAGACAACAAGGATTTCTGGTGGATAACAAGCAACAATGTTAGCTTAATGACCAGAAAACAACTTCCTACAGATAGGACAATAGATAGGACAATAAATAAAAAAAAAGCTGAAGGAAACATTAAAAAAAAACGTGATTTAAGAATACTTTTGACTTTTTCAAAGTATAGTCTGTGTGTGTGTGTGTGTGTGTGTGTGTGTGTGTGTGTGTGTGTGGGGGGGGTTATTTTTTCCTAAATTGAAATGAGTCATTTAAAAGAGCAGTTATGTACTTATTTCCACCGCTGTGAGAGCAGGAAGATTTAAATAGGCACATTTACAGGATAGAATAGCACAAAATAATGCAATCACAAATTTTTATTCATTATTTTGGACCTTAATCTTATCACAGTTAACATGTGAACACTAATAGTCATATCTTTTACATTAAAAAGTATAAGGATAAGCTTGTAAGATTTAAGGAGATCTATCAACAAGGAAATAGATCAAAAAGGATGTTATTATTTTATTAAATTTTCTTGTTATTGTCCTTTTTACTAAGCCACATTATTTTAATTTATTTCAATTAATTTTTATCTTATATTTTATTCATTTATTGTTATCATTTTCTGATTTTTAATTCAAATACAATATTGATTGACGCATTTATTGCAAAATAAGACTACAAATTGGAATGGGAGGGTAAGAGGGGCTTGCACTTCAGGCTACAATCTTACCACTAGAGGCCAATATTTCTCCACAAACCGTCCCTCTGAAACCACATATTAAATCCACCGGTAGAGCAGGTTTTTTCTATTATAATCAGGTTAATGCTGGTAACTGTGTGTATTTCCTTCTTTGTTTTCCCGGTTTATCAATAATTACCACAGAAACATGTCTCTGTATTAAAGCTGCAGCTGTTTTGTTGTCAAAGTTCCACTTTGCTGCACAGCCTGATGAGCTGTCCTCTCTCTCCCTTTGCTCCCTGGAGGACTTGTTGGCAAAAGTGCAGCTTTACTCCCTCGTTGTTTATGTCAGTATGCTAATGTGCCTCTGCTGAATAAAGCTGCGAGAAACAAGCGGAAAAAAGACGCCCTGAAGTGGAGATGCGGAGTGAAAGGATTAACGGTGTATCTGCTTTGAATAATAAAACAATGCAGGATAAATTAGAGAGGGAACTTTAATCATTTCATACTGATTTTTATCTTTTATGTTTGAGTCTTTACTTTTTATTGCTGACAGGATGAAATAAACAAGCTCTTTTTTTCCATAAAGCTGGATTAAAGATGATAATCGGGACATTTTTAATAAAGGATTGTATCATTTTGTTAAATTATGGTGAGTTTATCTCAGTAGATAAAGAAATGATCTGATAATTGTTTTGATAATAAAGTGTTTTATGGCTTTAACAGATCATTTGCCTGTTTTATTATCTACAAATGTGATTAAATTTGTGGTTCTAATAAAGAAAAATCATAATGTGACACTCAAGATTAATCCTGTTTACTGTCATGTGCCAACTCTCTCCACCAGGGGGAGCTAGCATCCTGCAAACATCATTTGTCCTTTGGCAAAGATGCCAAGATTATGAGTCAACCAACTTCAGATCACGTCTTCCTCCAGCAGAGCCCACATACACACATCCAGAGCAGGCCCAGTGAAACGAGGCCAAAGCACATCAGCACACATGCAGAGATACAGAATGACTTGTCTGTGCTTTTGTTTAACCTTGTTAGGCTGTAAAACATGAGCAATCGACAGTGCAGCTTCAGGGGCGGGAACTGGATGCAGCTGGAGTCAAAATATTTTAAATATCTGACGCCTTAACGACAATAATAGAGCAAGAATAGAGTGAGCTGCAGTGATTATAAAATCTACCCAAGTAGCTTAAGAACACATGACACCCAAGTGCACAAAATGAGTAATGGTGATGAATCATGGGATAAATTTAAAGTTTACAATACCCTGTCAAGCCATGTGCTTTTTTGTTTTTACAAGGGTTTACTATTTATTTTTTATAATTGCATTTTTGAAAGTCCAATAATAAATCAACGTGGATCTCTGAAGGCTGATGTTGTCTTTTCTCCAAATCCATGAAAAGCCTTTAGATTTGTCCTACATCTCTGCAAACATTGAAATCACAAAAAATGTAATTAAGGGAAAAAGGCAACATCTTTATAATAGGTGCTTTATGGGGTGATACTTGTAAGACATATGTGCTAAATGCTAGTGCCAGCATGACAACATTGTGTGTCACATCGATATTATTGCCTACCTAGCACTGAACTCGAAAGTGCATGAGATGGTAAAATCATTGTGCTATAATCTGCAAAATTTGAACCCTAAGTATGTTTTCAGAAGAGTATGTAAAGTTCAAGGGTGCAGGTTTGGGTCAGTTGGTAGGGCTGGCACCCATGTACAGAGATCCTTGATGCTCTACTCCCAAGATTGGTTCCTGCTGTTTGGTCCATGTCTTCCCCTACTCTTACCCCATCTTTCCTGTCTCTCTTTAACTGTCCTCTCGCAAAAGCAAAAGCAAAAAGCCCCCAAAATAATCTTAAAAATTCAAAGTAACACATGGCTGTACCACATTTAGTAGTGGTACAGCCATAATTAAACGCTTTAAGAAACCTCGAGTATAAATCAGACGGCCACCAAAGTATGGCCGAGTCATCCTTTAAGAACCATTAATTACAGACAAATTTGAGGGAACATATGTTCTCAACTAAACATCAAAACCTTGATTCTCTGTTAGCTGGGAGATCAGATATGCCAGTATGATTATGATGTCCCTTATGGACCCTTAATGAAGTCTATGACAGGGATTCAACCCCCGGTTATCATGGTATGGATTCTCTCCTGGGAACCAAGGTTGTCTGCCATGATTTTCCATGGATATTACATAAAGATGTTTAGGGACTGCTGAAATGATCCCTTGGTCATGCTGGAGGAGAGAGCAGAGATCTGGGGATTCATCCACCAGGGACCATGAACGTCTTCAACAAATATGGATAGCTATCAGTAAGATTAGGGTGGAAAATTCCTTTAAAACTACTAATGTATACTTCATAGTGATGCTAGAGGGACTCCGGGATCACTTAATTTGTGTTGATTCAACCTCTGGGGACAATGAATGTCTTCATCTCATTCTCAGGGCAAATCAATAAGCATGTTTAGTGATCAGTTGAAACAACTTATAATAGCCTTGAGTTGATAAGGGAGCAAAGAAAGTGATTGGGATGAATCCTCTGGGGACCATGAATGTCCCAACAGAATTTTCATGGCATTTTAGCCAACAGGTTTAAGAACATACCAATTGAAACTACTTATGTCAATCTTTCATTGATGCTAGGTAATCTCCAGTGATTATGAAAGCCACTTGATTCATCCTCTGGAGACCATGAAGTCTGAAACACATATTCATCATTATCAATCCAGCAAGATTAGAGTCACAACACGAGAATCCCTTACTTTCAATGTCACCATGATGCTAAAGGAAGGTCCAGAGATTAAAAAAAAAAAGTCAGTAGGATTCATCCTATGGGGAACATGAATGTCTGCAACAAATCTTTACGGATAACTGTCTCTCAAACTTACTTCAGAGTAATGCTATTGAAACTCCAGGGAGCACTTCAACTGGTCTAATTTGACCTCTGGGGACCACGAATATCAGCATCTTGCTCTCAAGGCAATTTAATGAACATGTTTAGGGACATGTCAATTGAAACCACTTATGACAACCTTAAAGTGACACAAGGAAAAGTACAAGAATCCAAAAAGCAAGTGGGATTTTGTCCTCTGGGGGCTATGAATGTCTTCAAAGAATTTTCATGGCAGTTTAGCAAACATGTTTAAGGACATATCAATCGTAACTACCCATGTCAACCTTATGGTGATGCTAAATTAAGCTTGGTGATAACAAAAGTCTCTACTGGTTCATCCTCTAGAGACCATGAAGTCTGAAAAACATATTCATCGTTTTTAATCTTGCAGGATTAGGGTCACAACACTAGAAACCCTTACCTTCCTTTCATCGTCACTGTGATGCTAAAGAATCATTCAAAGATAAAAAAAAAAAAAAAGTCATATGATTCATCATCTGGGGAACACAAATGGCCACATTTTCATGTGCTATTAATAACAATACATAGGGATGTTTAACTTAAATTTGTAAGTACAAGGATGACAGAAGTCAGTGGGATGTATCCTCTTGGGAATATGACTCAGAAACCGTCCAACTGAAACATATTAAAAGCTACATGTGGTGTGCCATCTTCAAACACTACTTTAAAGCAACTGAATGAAATTATCTGTGTGTTATAAAAGTCTACACTGCAGGGTTTGCTGCAATTTGTCACGGCTGAGTTGATCCTGCTACCTTACAGTTTCCCCTCAAAGACGTAAATGCAAATTAAAACACGTCATGACAACAGTGAAAAGAATTAAAATCACAATCTCTCCCTGCTGGGGTGTTACGGTTTAATTTGCAACATGATTAAGTTGTTCCTGGCACGACTACCTCCTTTTATCTTTTTGAATTATGCCGCTTGTTTTTGATTTTTCTTCTATTTCACACAATTATGCAGCCATGAAAACCTTTTTATTACAAGGGGAGAGAATGGCTTTGAAATTAGCAGAGCTAATTAGATGTTTTAAATTCTTCTCTAATGATGAAAGCTGGTCATGCATGAACTAAGTGAGCAGCTCCACATATGGCGCTGCAGCCACGAGGAAAGTCAGTTTTATCGAGCAGCAAATGCTTTGTGTGGCAACGTCCATCCTGCAGAGGCTTTACATAATCTGAGTCAAAGATTTTAAAAATAGTGAAGGATGCGACATAACTAAGTCCGAGCAAGACATGTGGTGCTTTCAAATGTTAATTTTGTCTCCATGTTTTTCATTTTGCTGCAGTATGAACCCCATACCAAAATAGGGACTTAAAGTTATGGCATATAAACTTGTAGCAATAAAAAAAAAACAAAACTAGTGTAATACTGGAATTGAATTAAGCATCCATTGGAACAAACACTTCAGCACAATCAGAGAATAAGAAGTCACACATCGCCCACACCGTATGACTAACCAATTAGGCCTCAGGACCAGCACTGGACTGTGTCGTACTGCACCGGAAAACACTACAGAAAGGTAAACAACACCCCTGCAAAAACAGAAGAAAAGCAACATTAAGACAAGCAAAACCAGCATGAAAAGGCACAGAACAGCCATAAAAGATTAAAGATTTACGACCACAACAACCACTAAGAGACTCATGAACAGCAGAGAGACAAAAAAAATGAAGGCACACCCACTAAAAGCCAGAAAAAAACACACAGTTTGAAGACACTTAAAAGTAAAAGATGACATTAAACTAATGTTCAAAGAAACAAAAGAAGACACAAAGACTTAATATAACCAGGAGGTCACATCAAATATCAATAGGGAGATTAAAACTACAACAAGGAAACCAAAGAGAAAACCACAATACAACCAAAATAACAATGAAAACCCATAAACCACTCCAAAGAAACAACCACACAGATACATGAAACAACCACAAAGAAACATGAGACAACCACAAAGACATACAAGACAACCACAAAGACACATGAGACAACCACAGAGATACATGAGACAACCACAAAGAAACATGACACAACCACAAAGACACAAGACAACCACAAAGAAACATGACACAACCACAAAGACACATGAGACAACCACAAAGAAACATGACACAACCACAAAGAAACATGACACAACCACAAAGAAACATGAGACAACCACAAAGACACATGAGACAACCACAAAGAAACATGACACAACCACAAAGACACATGAGACAACCACAAAGAAAGTTGAGACAACCACAAAGAAAGTTGGGACAACCACAAAGACACATGACACAACCACAAAGACACATGAGACACCCATAAAGACACTAGACAACCACAAAGAAACATGACACAACCACAAAGAAACATGACACAACCACAAAGAAACATGACACAACCACAAAGAAACATGACACAACCACAAAGACACATGACACAACCACAAAGACACATGACACAACCACAAAGACACATGAGACACCCATAAAGACACTAGACAACCACAAAGAAACATGACACAACCACAAAGAAACATGACACAACCACAAAGACACATGACACAACCACAAAGACACATGAGACACCCATAAAGACACTAGACAACCACAAAGAAACATGACACAACCACAAAGACACATGACACAACCACAAAGACACATGAGACAACCAGACACAAAGTAACTATTAAGAGTCACAAAACAACTACAAAGATATAACACAACCATGAAGAGACACAACACTGCTGCAAAAAAAAAAAAACATAATCACAAGGAAACACACAACAAACACAAAAAAAGATTCATGATAACAATTATAGAAAAAAAATAACAAGAGATGAGACGAAAACAACCACCAGGGCACACAAAAAAACTTAAAGTCACAAAATAATAACGAAGAAATACAAAGCAGCCCTAAAATTGAAAACAAAAAACAAAAAAAAACAAAAATGACAGTAGAAAAACTCACTGAAACAGCTGTGTTTCATCACTTTACTTCTAAACTTCACTGACTCACTCTCCATTGTTTCAGCTTTAGATTGCTCTGTGCTTTCTGTCCATGGGAAACTACAAACGTCTTTACATTTAAAATATTCCCAAATCTGCTTCAATCTATGCTTAATACCTAAATCCAGGATCTTCTCCAACATATAGAATTTGATCAAATCTGCTGGGATTTATACATGAACATATGTGATTCCTCAAAATAATTTCACATCACTAACCTCATTTTAACCCTAAATTTACTGTCTCTCTAGAGCTTTTTCTTGTCTTTTCTAAGCTTTGTCCTCACAAACATGGAGAAACCTCCCAGGCCTTCTGCTTACACTGTACAGATGCTCAGATACATAAACACTAATATGCAAACAGTGACACTTCCAGTATATTCAGGGCATCAAGGCTTCAGTCCCACTGACACCCAGGGGAACTTGTGTCCTTTGTCAAAGCGGCTGGTTCTGTCGCACTGGCAGCTTCAGCTAGAAGGCAGAGTGTGTTTATCATATGTGTGGATGACAGTTAGCATTGAAGAAAGATGGAATAATCATCATTATTGTGCTCTGTGTTATTATTAAGGACAATGTATGGTTATCCTACAATTCAAATGTATCTGCAGTCACAATCTAACAGCTTGATTGACAGCCGGACCATAGCAACAGTGCAGATATGATTGCTTAGCAACAAGGACACAGACAAGATGTATCAGCACTTAATTTGAAATCCTGAAAAAAGCAGGAACCGGGCCAAAAAGGATTGCTCTATGACGGAAAACTTGCACATTCAATTATAAAGAAACCCAGTGGGTGAGCAATTTTCTTGACATTAATTTGAAGTCATGGATTCCAGTTTTTTAAAATGATCTCAGCTTGGCTTTTATAACTATTACATTATTGCATTTTCATCTATTATGTCTTCAATATTTCAAGAAGTCTCTGGTTTAGGTTCTGGGAGAGGCATTGGAGGGGGGTCATTACTCAGACGAATATTCTAAGCTTTTGCTTGGTAAGAGTTTTATAACTGACGAAGCATTAGTGGTGGCATTTACTGGTCAATATCAGGCCAAAACGATGCAAAAAAAAGCATCTGATGCATGCCAACATCGTCTCATTTGGATATGAAATAGCATAAGTAAAAGTCTGAGAGCATAAAAGAAATGGGACTATGGCTAAGTCCCATTTCCAATATGCCCCCTTACTCCTTTGAACAGTTAGGAGGAGAAGTGGTGAAAATGTACCCTACAGAAGGCAAAAACAAGCTCCTGATAAATCATTATTATGTAAACAGATGCAACAGCGATGCCCCTAACCCTCTCCTACGAGCGATCCTTCAAAGCATTTGAAGTAAATTATGGTACTAGATAGTTGTTGCAATCTTTAAATCTTCCCCATGACACTCAGTTTGGAGTGGACATTAAAAACTAAACCACTGGATGTTGCTGTCTCTCACAGAGCTACTTTGATGCTGCTCCGTCCCATAGACTAATGAAAGAATGGCTCATTCTGTGCTCAGCTGTGCTCTAGAACTTGTCTGTCTTTGTGCCTGGGTGAGCTAACATCATTGATATATTTGTATTTTATAACAACTCACTCAATTTTTGGTGATATTTCCTCAGAAACTGATTATTCTTCGATGTCTTTGCTACTCTGGGCTGAACTGTTGGCTGCATTGCTCAACACTGGCCCCATAGCTGGTAGTGATATCACAACGTCTGGTCCATATCCTTAAGCTTCCAGAGAACGGACAAAAAACAGATGAAATGAAAGCAAAGTAGGGACAGAAAGGTCTGTCCGTATACATTTCAATCGTAGAACATTAATGAGCCTATAAACCTCCAGACAGCCGGAACTTGTATCCTTGCTTAAAATCAACGCAATTGAGTTGTACAAAATATAATCCAGTACAGTGTGTGTCCATTATGGCATTAACTATTCCAACCAAAATTGTGTAACGAACCAGGCTGAAAACATGTTTATTTCTGTTGTAAAAAAGGGCTTTTTAACATGACTTGTCTATGTGACTCCTGATTCTTCAGCAGATAGCCCCCAGTGGACAGTCAAGGAACTGCATCAGGTTTATTTTTCCAAGCTGGTGGTTGCTGATGTTCTGAAAAATATGGCCTCTTACTAGAACTAGTAAAAGGTAAGAAAGAAAAAAGGCAAAGATGATTGATGGCATAAAATTATGTTAAATTTTAGGCCATTAGGCCAAACTAATCTACCTCAATAATCAGAGATCTGACAGGATTGACAGATGTGCTGAAATGACTCTGCAACTTCTGTAAATTGGGGTTTTTGAGAGTTGGGACTTGAAAGTTTGCTAGAATAATCACTTCAATGAAAACACTGATTTACAAGTCCAACGAAGACACAACGAACAAATTATGAAACAATGAGCACTTAAATATGTTTTAAAAAACATCAGCGTCCTTTAAATGATAAGAAATTTGCAGAACTGAGTCATACTTTGTTGGAGAAATAGGTACAACTGTGCTCACCAAATTCATGATACTGTTCTCTACTTCTGACAGCTCCTGTAAGTGTACCTGGTTTCACAGAAACATCACAAACCATGCTCATCAATCACTTAAGTGTTTAAGTCTGACAAAACTAGGCCTACTGTAGGAGTTTACAGTACATCTGGAGCCTTTTTTAGATAAATAAATGCATTCTGGCTGTTTGAGTTGACTCTGCTTCTTCAGTCCCCCTGAGGTTGTCTTGAGTGTTTGTGGGTTACGGCCCTCTGACTTTGCTAGCATCAAAAAAACGTTCTTCTGAGGTTCAGCCATGTTTCTCCATGTGTGTGCGAGGGTTTCTCGTCACCAGCCTCTGGCGTGGTCAGGTCCAATTTCTATCACTGCGCTCTATGGACAGAATAAGAAAATGGTTCTCTCTGCCTCTGCATGCACCCACCATCCATTTATTCATCAATACAATCACTTAAAGCTTCGTGTATCTTCCCCACTTATTCTTATATACGTCCATCTGTTCATCGATTTCCATCCATCATCAGTCCTCTGTGTTGTAAATCATCTCAATCCCAGATGTGTATTCTCACTCCGCCTGCCCTGCAGTTACCGTATCCATAATCCCCTGGCTCGTATCACTATGGCTGAGCACATGGTTGCCCTGCTCATCATCCTCATCTGATTTCACAGCTGTATGTGCCCAGCATCTCAACATGTCAGATCTCATCACATGGCACGGGTCTAAATCCTATCGGGATTGTTCCAGGGGAGCCCACGTGTTGGCGCATTGTGTTGATTAAAATAGATTTCCGCCATAAATTATTTGTTGTGACTCAATACCGATGTTCTCCAGGTAATCCTCAGAATGACGCAGACGTCCGGAGAAAGATTCAACACCTCTGTGGGACAAAATAACAAAACCAAAAAAGCTAACATCATGCAAAAGTTTCATCAACAGAGATAACAGACAGGCAGCAAATAAAAACTAAGTCTAAAGTATTTAAAGAGAGATTCCACACTATTTCCAAGAAACATGATCAATATCTAACTTTGAACAGCTTCTTTGTGCTATCATTAATCCTGAAAACATCCAAAGATGTCAGCCGTGTTTAGTGATGCCAGCATTTAGAAACTTTTGGCACACATTTTAGCACAACATTTTTTATTCCAGAAGAGTTTAGAAACAATTGATTGTCTAGAGAAATAAAGAATAAGGACAGGCAGCTTTACACTGAAGACAAGATATTTTTGTTTGTTTCAGTCTTAGAAAACTCCCATTTAAGAAGGTTGAAAAGCTTTAATTCTATTGCTTAGAGGTGACTGCCTTTGTACCAAAAATATGTTTATCCAGTTATTTAAATTTCATGAGAATCTTATGATTTTTGTATATTTGGGCAGAAGAAGCAAGCTGCAAACACAACATTGAGATATGATCACCTCATGGTTAGCACTGATCAATGTGTACCAGTTAACTCACCAAATGACAGTGGAATGACCAAATGCTTAAATGCATTCCTCTGGAAGAGGAATGCATTTAAGATCTAGATCATACAGGCACATCTCAAAATTTGAAGTTCCCTTATATCCTAGATTCACCATTACAAAGTGAAATCTTTTTGGCACTGCTGGGGTGTTATGAAGCCCAGGTTGCTCTAATAGCAGCCTTCAACTCGACTGGATTGTTGAGTCTGGTGTCTCTCATCTTCCCCTTGACATTTCTCCGGAGATTCTCTGTGGGGTTCGGGTCAGACCAGTTGGCTGGCCGGTCAAACACAGTAATACCATGGTCAGAAAAAAAACAGTTTCTGGTTGTTTGGCTTCATTCACAGGTGCCAAGTCCTGCTGGAAATGGAAACCAGTACCTCCATAAAGTCTCTCAGCAGATGGAAGCATGAAGGTCTCTAAAATTTCCTGGTTGATGGCTGACAGTGTTGACCCTGGACTTGATAAGGCACAATGGACCAACAGCAGCAGATGACATAGCAACTCAAGCCATCACTGACTGTGGAAACTGAAAATACTGGACTTTAAGTACCTTGGATTCTGGGCCTCTGTGATGTTCCTCCAGACTCTGGAACTTTGATTTACAATGAAATTCCAATTTTTTTCTTCTGAAAACAGGACTTTGGACCACTAAGCAACAGTCCAGTTCTTACCTCCTTAGTCTAGGTGAGACATGGATAATGTTGTCTATGGTTCAGGAGAAACACAACACTTGCAGTCCTTTTCCTGCATCCATTTATGTTTGGTGGCTCCTGATCCACTGACTCCTTGTGAAGCTCCCCTGCATTCTTGAACCTGCTTTGTTTGACAGACCCTCTAGAGGCGGAGCTCATCCCTGCTGCTTGTGCTCCTTTTCTTGCCACACATTTCCCTTCTGGTCAACTTTCCATGACTATGCGTTGATACAGCCTCTGAGACTAGCCAGGCCTTCAGCAGTGACCTTTTGTGGCTTACCCTCCTTGTGGAGGATGACAATGATTGTCTTGTAGACAACAGACAAGTCAGCAGTCTTCCCCATGGTTGTGTGTGCTGAACAAGGGGAGAGAATGAAGGCTCAGGAAACCTTAGCAAATCAAAAATTTTCCACAATATTCTAGTTAGTGGATTTTTGTGAGCTGTCAGCTGTAATCATCAACATTAATACAAAACAAGCTTTGAAATATTTCACTTTTTATTAGATAAATCTAGAATTTATGAAATTTCAAGTTTTTTACGTAAATCACAGGAAAAGATTAACTCTTATATAGTATTTTAATTTTTCAGATGCACCTGTATGTATGTGGATATTTTGTTTTTTCTGTATATTTTGGCTTTTCAAATGCTCGCTAATGTGTGCACTACTCTTAAGTCCAGTAGTCCCTTACTTCCAAGTCTGTCTTTGTTCTCCAGCCACTACATTTTCTGCTTTAATTTGCTGGTACCATTGGGGTTTAGGAGTGAAAACAGTACATGTGAGATTGGCTAAGTTCTTGTTACACTTTCGATCAAATAATATTTTTTCAATTCATGTCGATGCCTTCTTAAAAACTGATTTATCAAGAGATAAATCAGTAAAAACCTTGGCCCCTTAGCTGCAGATGATTGCATTTCTGGTTGCTAAAAAGCTTTGCAAAGCCTTATTGTTGGGCATTTCATATCAATGAACAGGTGTCTAAGAAGAACATAGAGTTTTTGATTCAATACAGATATTAAAATTACTCTTTTATGTGGGTTTAGTATGGGCAAAAAATTCCCTAAAGCATAAAAACATTCAGATGTACTGACAGGAAGCCTATAAATGACTGTGTTTGGTATCAGCTAATAACACCTGGAAGGTCCAGGTTTTTTTGGAGGAAATCGGACATTTAAAATGTATCTGATTTGGTTTGGTGGTATATATAGCCTGATATTAAGAGTATTTGTCTGTGAAGGATACACATTTAGATGATGAGAAAAGATTAGGATTGGCAAAAGGGCTAAGGATTTGGTAAACCAAAAATAAAGCACACGGATTATCTCCAACTGCACGGGATCTTTTTTTGGAAAACAAGATGGACTGCAAGACTTTGATTTAAATGCAATTTCTTTAGTAGCCGCCAGTTGATTAGTTTTGTCTTTTGTTATTAAACAGGAATGAATGAATTGGTGCAGTATGAGGCCAAATATTAATTGAAGCAAAGTCTTTTCTTTGGCAGTAGAACTGAGAAAATGCCAGTTTGTGGGGGTACAACTCTGCTTTCAAAATGATCTGTGACTCTAATTAGATCCATTTCTTTACAAAATTGTGTTTCTTTTCCAAATCGCTTTAGAAAATCAATGTTAATATTTTGCTTATCCTCTTCAGAGGACTGTTTGTTGGATTTATTTGGGAAATAACATCCCCATATGTGTCAGCATCGACTGATCATCAGTGTATAATAACTTCTCCCTGGTGTTCGAGGTTTTCTTTGCTGCAGAAATTAAACTTCCTTGCAAATCAAGTTATTGTACATTACCCACTGCCTCTGCATAGACAGTTTCTTGTTTATTTGCACATCCACAAAGCAGAACCGTAGTGTTTAAGCCCAAAGGAGTCAGACACAGCCAAAGTTCCTCCCCAAACACAAGTCTATTCATCATCGGTTTTTGCCAGGAGGCAATGTGATTCCATTACTGGTTGCATTGACCACATGAGTGCAGGGGGTCGGGCAATATTTTCCATTAGGAACACGGAGCTGTTTTGTGTGGAGCAGCTATAGAGTTAAAGGACGAGGGCTTTTTAGAGCACCGTGAATACTTGAGGGACATTTATTGTTCCCAAGAGACAAGAGTGCTCCTCTTATGGCTATCGGGGATAAACTAGCAGCATAAAAGAAGATTGTTGGACATGATTAAATGAAAAAAGGGTTCAAAAGGTCTTCGATATTTCTTTCTTTATCTTTAAATACAGCCTCCTTTTGTATGTAAAACACCTTTCATACTCAGCTTGCAGCATACACCAATGTTTAACTCAGAAACTCTGAATTTTCTTAATAGTAAATAGGAGATTTCCCAAACACATCTTTTAGAAAATCAGACTTCCCTTTTCGGACCACAAATATTTAACTAAATTTATCAGACATAAAAGTTATGGATCATCAGCATAGAAGTGAACATTGATGCCATTTGATCTCAGAACAGAAAAGCAAGAGCTCCACAATGACGTCTTGTGTTACACCGAAGTTCAACTTAAAAACTGAGACTTAAAAATATATATACTTGACCGGTTGTCTTAGAAATAATTTCAAATCAAATGTAAGATGTTTTGGGGTTTGCAAGGGCCAGAAAAAAATTAGAGAATCATCGGTCAAGTTTCTTTGGGTTTTCTATCTACTTGAGTTCTGCTGAATTTGTCTGAGCTTATTCATGGAGATGGCTGAGAACGCTTCATTCTTGGAGTGCAAATAATAGCCCATCTATTTAGAAAAATAAAGTTGATTATCATCAGGGTAGAAGCGAGGATTACAGCCAGACAAAATTGAAAAAGAAAACAATGAACTCTACAACAGTGCCCTGTGGTACACCCAAGTTTAAATTATGATTTATTTTGATGGCAAACGCAAAAATTGACATGGGATTTAACAAATGAATGAAATTTAATGGAAATGATTTCCTTCTTTTGGAGTGCAAGTAATCAAGCAGTTTATCATAAATATTATGTTCAGTGTCATTGACATAAACATTGACATTATTGCCATTTAATCCTAATTAGGAAAACATGATCAACCCAAAATCTAGCTTCAAACTGAGGCTGTTTTTTGAAATTTTAGACACATTTTCCAAGAGGAAAGCTCAAGTTTAAGATTTTTTAACAAAATTTACTTGAGCTCTGCCTCATAATATTGAATTTGTTGAGCTTATTTGTTGAGATGAGACTCTTGGAGTGCAAATAATTACCCAGTTGAAAAATTAAGTTGATTATCATCAGCGTAGAAGTGAGCATTACAGCCAAAGAGTATGAGAAGAGAAAACAGTGAGCTCAGCAAAACGGCCTTCTGACACACCTAAGTTAAACTTACAAATTCTGAATGTTATCCAATGAAAAACACATATAATCAAGCAATCTATCAGAAATATTAAGTGCAGTAAGGCTGAATGATTTGCTAAAAGAATCTAATTGTGATTTTTTTCCCCGATATTGCAATTTAATATGATTATCCTTAGGTTAATCTTATGTATTTTTTGACAAATTCGAGCAACAAATAATTCCATAAATAAGACCATGTGTATTTAAAACAATGAAATTATTTCAGAGGCAATTAATCCATAGTAGAAGGAATCTGAATATAAGGGTGCAACAAGCTTTAAGCTATAAAGGAGGTGGCTGGGGTGGAGGAGGTGAGGCTGGCTACCAGCTGACCACAGCTGGGGTATGACTTCCATGAAGTAACGCGAGGCTTCATCAGTTTTATTCAGAATTAACTAACTGTTTTTGCACTTTTTTATTGCAAAAGTGATTTTATTGGCTCTGTTTAAGGGCATCATCATTCTTATGTCACTCATTTTGATTGAGAAAAACATACATAAAACACTAAAAGGAGGATTTTTGTAAAACATTATATAAAACTGACACTTAATATTTGCATAATGAGCATAAAATCTCTGCAAAAAAATGATTTTTTTAACTGGTATTTTGACAGATTTCAAGTTAAAGAAATATTGCGACTTCTGCGATTTGAAAATTGCAGCAGGCCAAATTGCGATTAATTGCCCAGCCCTAAAGTGCAGTGTCATTAGCATAAAAGTTGACATTATTGCCATTTAATCTCAATTAGGAATATACGAGCTCCACAACACCAAATGGTGACAACCCAAAATCTCGCTACAAACTGAGGCTGCTTCTAGCTTTTAGGAAAAATCTTCCTTGAGAGAGATCAAGATAAAGATGTTTTGAACAAAATTTGACAACAAGGACCAGCGCGCTGTTAGATCTTATTAGTGGAGATGGCTGAAAGTGGTCCCTAAATGGGTTGACACCAAGCTGCAAGCTTTTATGATGGGTGATGTCTACATCTGTTCTTAGAGTGGAAAAAAAAATGCCAGGTTATCTAGAAGCATGATGATGAGCTCATGTTGATTATCATTCAGGTAGAAGTGAGGATTAAAGAAAAAGCATGTTGCAACAGAAAACCAGGAGCCCCACATCATCGCCTTATGGTACACCAATCTCTAGCTGTGAAACTACAAGGCTACTTTCTGGATCCTTTGACAAAATTTGTTTAAGATTTGAACCATGACTGCACCAATCATAAAATATCAACACCGTCTTTAAGAGAAGCTTTACAGGAAATGCACTGACACTTTCATAAGCTACTATAAACTATTGAATGGGATGTCACCAAGTAAAGCAATTTATATGATTCTGTTTTAGGGAACCCCACTTTGTTAGCTGGCTGTAGTCCATTTTTCAGACAGTCGATAGTTACGTGCTGATGGTTACTAATGGAAAATCAACATTGATCTCAGAGGAAAAGTCTGGCAGACATAAATCAAAACCAGTATCAGCAACCCCTCTCCAACTCTCGACAACTTTGCCACCATCACTTTCTATTTAGAAGTTCAAGAGTTTATCTGGAAATTTCCCTTATACTTGTTATCTTACTGTTTGTTTTTTCCAATCTAGATAAACTTTAACTATTTAAAAAAAACAAATGCACCCACTGTTCCCTGTCCAGATTTCAAAGAGGTTTTCTAAAGTTCTGACACTGAAGAAACACAACTGTGTTCCAGAAATTCTTTAAATAGTATGATTTGCCAAACATTTATAAACGGGGTCAACTCAGCCTTCTTTTGTCACCGTGGTCCATCAACAATCAGTTGGATTGACTGCCACTGTGATCTCCCTCACTCTCTCCTTCACGCCCTTCTGCCTCCATTAGGACCATGGCACCCTGATAGGACACATGGGTGGCTATTAGGACAAGCTCTGGTAGGGAAAGGGTGGTAACAAGCAAGGGGGGGGGTCTATACAAGCTGGATGAGGCAGAGTTCATCACCTTGCTGGAGGCCATGGGTTGGAGTGGGGGGGGGTTGGTCAACTTATAGGGCCCTGGGATCTGCCCCAGCTCTTTAGTGTGCCCATAGTCTGCCATCTTGGTCCTTAACTCCCAGACTGCACCTCTTCTCTCCTGGTAAGGAGCTTCCCCACATCTTAACCGGTAAGTGGTTTGACGTTAGGTTTGAGATTGGGAACGCTTGACCACCGAACAAAACTTCTTTGCTCTGAAATAGTTGGGTAAAAATGGGTAGAGCCTTTACGTAGTTCCATTTAGTCATTTACATGGCTTGTTATGGCCTTGTGATCCATTAATACGGCTTCATCCAATATTTTTTGACAGATTAAAGACCAGATCTCAAAGGAGAGAGCACATTTAGGAGTAACAAGGATTAGACTTTACTCAATTATACAAGAATGTTATGTAAACGAGTTTTTTTCCAGTGCTGCCACCCGTTTTGATTTGGGTTTTGAAGGTGAGCCAACAGTGTCGTTTGAATATAAAGCAGATTTCCTCTGACGTGGTGCTCCATTTTACCACACACACTCTTCCTTTTATGATCCAATGTGGAGCAAATTTAATGCTCTATTTGTATTTTATCCCATGGGCCATTTTACAGTCGGATGGTTAGGTAAAGGCATGGTTACCATTTTTGTTGAATAGGTAAATACATGAAAGTCCTTATGTGTTTCATGAATGACTAGCATTGGATTTGCATTGTGAGCATCTGTGCTCAATGAGAACAATCAACAACAAGGTGGAATACTTTTTCCATTGTCTGCAGTGTTGCCCCTAATCCTGCCAACAACCCCACTGTTTGCTTTTACCAGGCATCTCCCTTAAACGTTCTGCTGCTGCCATCCAACCCTAATAATGTCAGATTAAGCCCTGCACACAACTGTCCATCTGACATGAGGGCTGGATTTGTGCTGGATTGGAAAATCTGGATGGGATGCCTCCAAAGCTCTGTAATTCTGCACATACACATTCATGGAAAGATGCACAAATACACACCAAACACACACTTGAAGAGATTAAAAGCAGGGAGGTTGGAGAGGAAATGCATGTCATGGTGGTGTTTGTGCACTGTGGAGGTTTGTGCATTGCTTGGTTTCACCAAGCTAAAAAAAAGTTTCCAAACTGTCCTTATGCATGCCTTTCCATGTTTAAAATTCAACTTAAACATTTGACGAGGAGGTAGACGGTAAAGCTTCGTCAACAACAACAAGGGCAATGTATCGGTGGAGTTTTTGTCTTTCCTGGGGATGCTCAACCCTCCCCCAGGAAAGACGAACACCCCAGAGGCTACAATTCTGATTCAGACCACCTCATCCCCAGACATACCCCCGCAATGCCCGCGTGCCTCACTGGGCATGCCCCCGTTTTGTTGCAGCTGAAGGAAGGGGGGCAGCTGACAGGGCGGTGGGTGATGGTCACCCAGATTATGCCTCATCATACGGCCTATTTACACTTGACACCAAACAGTACGGCAAGCAGAGTATCGCACTGCAGTAACAAAAACCGTGCTCACTGAGGGCTGCCAGTTGCTTTCGTTTCATCATATAATTCCGACAACCGTCACGTGTTCCTGTGGTCGCTCATGTGACCCTCTGGTTCTGACCAATCAGGCTGCAGAGTTTGTTCTGGGCAGAGCAAAAGGAAGAGGGGAAAAAAATCATTTTCCCTTTGCAATTTTTAATCTTGCAACGTTGAAAGTGGTCGTCATCTACGGTATCCTGCGCTACATAAAGGTAAAGCCTCTTTTATGCCTCTCATGTTCAACCATTTGGCAAGTTCAAGGCCCAAGTTTGCTTTTCCAGGAATGCTGATATTCAAATGCATTATTCATGTTCAGAAATGTTTAGACCAAGAGAATCTATTTGAGTCATGAATGGTATCTTGACTTCATGGGCATCAAACTGTGCCAAACTTGCTTGTTACCCAGTCCGGTCTGAGTTAGGTAATGCCGTTCAATAATTAATTAACTTGATAAGTTACCGAGTCCGGAGAAATCATTACCCTCATAATGAGCTGTGACACAAAACGACTTATTGACTTGTTATTTAACAATGTTATTTCAAGCAGATCTAGTTGACGTTTCAGAAGTTGCCCCTTGCGCGCCCAAATACGGCGGCGACATGCTGTGATGAAATATTTTGGTTTTCCTGAGAGAATACTCAGTTTTCTGCTCTGTCGATTCTGCTTTGGGGTTCTTTTGATTTTCATTGTTCTGGAGTTCATTGTCTTTTTGTAGAGTAATTATGTCTGAGTGAAGGGCATGAATCAACCAAAAGATCTGCAGTGTTTCTGATGCTAACTATGGAGCTAGATTGTCCTGTTTTAGCATAGAATTGACAGAACGGTGGTCAGTGTAACTGATACATCAGTTCGCCCCTAACATCATTATTCCAATTATCGTCAGGCTGCTAATAGCGCTGCTAATGGCCTTATTCTCCAGCACTTATAGACCAAAAATGTCATTCGTCATTACCTCAAAACATAAGCACTGTATTCGATTTTATACGCCGATGAGTGGCTCCTTTGTTTGGGTAGAAAGATTATCATTTTCCTGTGAGATTAACAGTGAAAGTCTTACGGTACGTGGCGAAACCAAAAAATAGCCGATGACCAGAGCGATCAGCTAGAAAAGGGGAGGAGATGGGGCTATGCTTTGGACTCATTCTGCATGAATGCTCTGCGAAAGCTCGGCGTATGGAAGCCATGACTTTGTGACAAGCGGTGATCTCACATTACAAATTGTGGCAAATCTAAAATGGCCGACTTAACGCTCAGCTCTTAGCGCCGCATTCATTGCACAACATGGTGTGCCTGCATTGTAAAGAGCTCTACGCTAATGCAAGCAGCATCAACTCACTGGAACCCCCACCCCCCTTCAGTGTGGACAATTGTATGCCAACATGTAGTGCTCTGTGAGGTACTTTTGAAGCCACTTGGCGATAGTTGCTCCCCATGTCGTCTTCGCTCGTTGAATTCTCTGATTTGACTGGTTGTGGTGAGGATGTGGTGGCCGGAGTTTTGATTTTGATTGGGACTGAGTTATCAGGATGCCGGGCTGCTGATGTGGGCTGACAGCTCTCGAGAGCACTGTCATAGTGGCGTATAGGAAGGCCGATGGGGTAGACGCCCCCCCCCCTCCACTCCACTGCACCGCACCACATACAACAAAAGCCTGCGCCAGACGAGACAAGAGCTGCTCATATACCAGTAAACTGAGGGCCAAATCCTCAGGACTTCTCTTGATTTCCTCAACTCGATCTGCCCACAGTTACCGTTTCTGACAGGAGCGACCAATGCCAGCAATTATTCATCTTCCTTTCCCCTTCAGTCCTTCTTCCTGTTGCTTTTCGTGTCACAAACTTTGTCTCCAAGAGGTTTTTGTTCTTCTTGAACTCAATGTGAACTGGGGGAAAGATTTGAGAAAGTGTTCCTCCATGCAGAAGTGAATTGTTTTAAACAGATCTCGTGTTAAACATATGGATCATTGAGGTCACCCTCTGTACTCCCCCTCTGCTGCCCTATATGCACGCTAATTTCCCTTTTGTTCACCCTTAATTGGAGCACAAACATGAACATGGGGAGAACTCCCTGGACGTGGGCTGAACATATTGGCGATATCATAAGTGAACCAATTTTTTCATGGATGAGTTATGCTGCAGCTGCATACATCTGCAGTCTTCTCTTTCAAGATTAAAAACAACAAGAGGAACCAATCAAATCCCTCTCCAATGAGTCTCTATTATCAGCTAATACAACAGAGCACATAATATTAATCAACAATGGAAAATATGGATAAGAGTGTTAAATCCTCGAATCAAATATGATTTTTTACTTCAAATGTGCAGAAAATGTTGAGGATTTTTAATCAATATGGTTATTTTTTATATCTCCTAAAGCATTTTTTGAATGGCTGTACAAACTTTACCTTCAATGTGACTATCATGCTTTAAAAACACCCTCTACAACTTCCTAAATACCCCTCTTCCAAAGAGAAACACCCTTTTGCCAAACTGCTCCTGAACTCCAAAAAAGGCTGCTTCGATAAAACAATATCTCAACTTTAGAGCATTAAATCTTGAGAGAAATTCTGCAGTTTGCTTGCATAATTTAGCTGTTAAAAGGAGGTCAGAGAGTACACAGAAGCATGTAAATACTGAAGATAAACTGTGTTTGGGATTCATTATGTTTAAGGCCAAGTCTGCTTAGCAGGAGGGCAGAATGAATCCCTGTACTGGCTTCCATCCAAACTCTGAACATAGCACATGAGACCTTCACTGATAAATAAAAGACGAGAGGAAAATTAAGAGAGCGCAAGTTTGTTTCTTTGCACTCTATGTTCATAGGTTTCCATCTGCAAAGAAATGTATGATTTAGAAATTAGAATTAAAGGCTCAGAGGTTGCTGAATATTTCCAATGTAAAGAAAAACAGCATCTATAAAGACTGACAGCTTCCTCACTCACTCAAAAATGTATTTTTCTGCAGAGCTGCAATGCATCTAGAAACCTCTGCATTGCTGTGTTGCCTTTGTTTAAAGGCATGAAGATGTTTTTTATCTTCGTCAAAACGTCATAATGACATATCTGTAGATATGTGGATTAGGATGGAACAGATGACAGAGGCTTTGGCCCAGATTAGACCGCCGGTCGTCCATTTAATGATTTTCTTTACAGGATTTCAGATGTCTCTCTCTCTCCATTTTTCTCTCCATTTGTCCATGTTTTATTGACAGTCTAACTGTGTTGTCTCTAAGGCTGCACAATAAATCGCATTTCATTGCTTTTGTAATATGAGCTCCCCTAATAAACACGGCAGATTTATCACGATAAATACAACAAATTATTTCTAATAAATGGGAAATGCTCTCTCACTAAGCATTTAGACATTTAACATGCTTTCGCACCATTGTTGACATTTTAGTGCTAAATAAAACGCTTGATTTGTTTTGGATTCACAACAAGCATGTTGCTATCAGCTATACTTTTTTGTTATCTAGGTATATATCAAGCTTCATATTATTATCGTAATATCAATAAGTAGTATTGTGCATCCATTTTTTCTCCAGGCCTGACATAAAAGACATGAAGTTCAAAGTAACTGAATATGATTGCATACTGACGTTAATGCCCATATTTAAGCCTTTAAAAAGTTGCATCATTTCTCTGGAATAGCTTCCTGTATTTTGTCATATTGCAATACATATTGCAGACAGACAGGAGATTGCATTGCCCCTTTTTATCCAATATCCTTTATCCCTTGCTGATTGTAAAGAAACACTGAAATAGATAAACTTATCAATACAAGTTTAACTTATCTTAAAACTTGTATTGAAAAATATGACAGCTGGCCTCTTTCTCAGGCCTTTTTGCATAATTTTTTTTTTGATGTATCAGCTGCTTTTAGAGGGCATTTCACTGGTTATACAAAAGGAATCTGACCATCATAAGGTGCCTTAATAAACTAAAATGACCTAAAAAGTAGTGTCATTAGGGAAACAGCCCTGTGATTATGGTAGTACATGAAACAGAGTCATATCCATCCTGTGGCTCCTTTCCTACAGGTCATTCCCAACCTTCTCTCGTTCTCTACCCAGTTTCTGACTCTACCCACCATCTCATGCCAAAAAAGCCACAAAAGCCCAAAGGTTCATCTAGAAAAAATAGCCATCATTGGCATAAATGAGCAGACATTTCAAGTTTTAGAACAAAACACCAGATTTGTGGTCAGCCTGGGTGGCAAATAATCGTAACCCTCCGGGGGCCCAGGACCTCTTTGAAGTATATCAAATATTTTAAAAATGAATAAAAACTTCATAGTTCTGATTAGGACTGAAGCTAATTACAAGATTTAAATTTTAAAAGACAGAAAAAAGTTAAGTTATATGATTTTTTAGCACTATTTCTCCAAGGACCTGTTTGGGCTCCAAGGATTGTAAGTGTGAGGTTTTTTTTTTTAATATAAATCTGTAATGTAAAAAAAAAATGCTGCAACAAAATCAGTGTTGATATAATTTATTACATATACAAGGCTCTAAAAGCCCAAATATTCCACTCTGCAATTCATAATTTATATTTTGCATTTTTCTTGTTGAAACAGAAGGTACTATTATGACAAAAATAACATTAAAATGTAAAATGTATGAAGAAAATTATTAAAACGTTATACTTCTGATTAGGGCTGAAGCTGATTAAAATATTTAAGCTTTAAAAGTGGAAAAAATATTAATTGATATGATTTTTATCGTACTTTTTCTGAAGGGACCTGTTTTCTGGAGGGACCCAGGAAGGTTAAAATGAGCATAAAATGTGAATTTTTATAATAGATAAACAACGTTAGGTTGTAATTAGACTAAAGACTAAATAAATTAGACTAAATAACAACTTTCTTTTACATTTACATCTTGAAATGCAAAAAGCAGCAGCTTTTTAATGTATGTGTCTTTTTATGTGATGTGCCGCATTTGTTTCTTCCTCTGCCGTGATTTGACTGCATCTGGAATCCATGAAAATGGCTTAAAACCAGATTTATGAGGAAGAAATTTAGTATTTTACTTATCTGAATGATGAATGCATTGATATCAATGTTTTTAGAGCAGAAGCGAGTACTGATGTTTGGGTACTCACCAATATAGAGTACAAATATGACTGAATACTAAATAATACCATTAAAATTTTACAAATATTTTGAATTTCTTTTCTGTTTTCACTTGATGTTCCTGATCTCTTCTCACCTGCATCTAGCAGAGCAAAGTTTTCAGTCTACCCTACCTGAATCATCCTCATTTATGTGAAAATATCACCAAACTTGAGATACAGACAGCTCCAACTCCTTCCTGCTCTTTAAGCTTGGTTTCAGCTCCCACTGTACCACTGAATCCTCATTCAAACCCTAAACAAATGAAAAAACATCAGTATTTAAGTGCTATGTGATGACTATGTTGTGAACTTTCTCTACATCCTGCACGGTCTAAAGCATTTCCAGACACACGGCAGAGTGACATGGATCAAGTCAAAAGGGGCCAAAGAGAGTTGATGGTCACTTAGCTTTACAGCGGCTCTCGACCTGGAGTTCAATCAGAGTAAGAGTGGAGTTTTATGTCTGTAATGAGATGTTTCCATGTCTGCAGGAGGCTCTGGCTTCTTCCTGTTGAGATTCAAACAGAAAACAGGCAGATCTAAACATGCAGCCTTAATAAAAGTAGATTTTTACAGATTTAAAAGAGAAAGTTGAATAAATATGACATAATTAAACATCTTCTTCTCAACAAAGCACTCCCACATGTCAGATACCCCCTTTAAACTTTGCTTTTTATCCTTTTCTGAGTGCTTTTGCATCATTTACACCCCGGTGACTCTGCATAAGAGCAGCATCTCCTCATTGTTAGAGGACATAAAAGAGGAAGTAAAAAGAAAAGAGATGCAAGTTTCTTCAAGAGCAAATGCACAAGTCTTTTCTGTGGTGAGCCCAGAGCAGACGCAGGGAGAAACGAGAGGCGGGGGGGTGGAGGGATGGGGGAGCCATTTTGTGCAGTGCGTTGTCCAGCCGAGCGTAAAGCGTGATTAATTCAATAGCCGCCATAGAGGAGGAGGCTAGCAGCGCTGCAACACCGAGCATGACCCACTTTCCCCGTCAGATGTCATGAAATATTCCCTGCCATCCCTCTGTGTGTTTCTCATTTTGCCCCCTTCTTTAACTTCCTCACTGATTAACAAAGACACAAGGGGGGAAAAGTGCAACATCGGTGCATGCGCTATATGGTAAAGTAGTGAAAAAGTGGCAAAATAGAGGAGAATTTTATCTGAAATTGTTGTAAAAATTAGAGCTTTTCGGTGGATATTCGGTGGCTGTTTTATGGGGAATGACTTTCAGACCTTAAAATAAAAAAATGGCGATTTGCTGGGAGGTTTGCACCCATTGGGGCCGAATGATTCACAGGGCCTTGACCTAATTCTATTATGCTACAGGATGTATGAGCAAAATACAATCTGGATGAACAACTATTCAAACGCAGCTCTTAAAGCTGACCTCGTTTAAGTCTAAGGATGCTTTTGCTGGCCTAAATCTACAGTTCGGCGTCTTAATCACATGGAGAAAGTCGATTCAAGGCTTGTAATATCTAAACTGGAACATGTAAATGATATCAAGGTAAAAGTAGAAGATAAAATGGACAAAATAAAACTTTCTTTAACACCCACAGTCTCAGATTACAGGCATGGAAGCCCACCATCAAGACGCTACGTTAGCTTGAATCCCGTCATGGATCTTAGGAGTTTTTTCCCCCGTGCCCCCCTCCCTCTCTGGCCCTGGAGAGGACCTGCACCGCTGGCTTGGGTCTTAAACCCGGATTAAGGCTTTTTATGTAATCTGGCCTCCTCTGGGAGATTGGAGAGACAGCTGGCAACAGAATCCCTGTCCTTATCTCTCGAACCTCCCCTGGCCTGCGACCAACAGGGCCCTGGGCTCTGCAGCTCTGCAGGCAGCGTAGATTAAGAGGAGATGATGGTGCAGTCAGAAAATGTTGTTTTTAACATTTTTCTGGTGCTATTTTAGAGTCATTAGTGCCTAAACTTATCACATTCATAACAAAGGCAGCTGCAAAAATTTGTCTTTAAACTGAGCTGCAGCTGCTTTATTATGCTGGACTTTCCTAACCTCTAATTCTTCTTTGTTCAGCCTCTTTTCTTCACAGAAATGTTTCCTTTAGTGAGCACAGCTCAGTTCAAAGCCAGATTGGAACTTTTCACATATAAAAAAAGCAAAAAACGGCAAAATCAAACATTTAAAGACATCATTGAAAGCTAAAGGAAACAGCTGTCAGTGTTTCTAGTTTACTATTGGATATTTTAGATGCAAAACAGTCACTGATTATCTTCCACAGCATCTGAAATATTATAAGAAGGTGCCTCAGTGGTTCTTAAGTGACTCCTGCTGTATAAAGCTGGATAACATACCTTTCTTCAATTAAAATATACATGATTTTATCTATGTTTTTGGCATATTGCAATGCATATGCTGACATGAGCAATCAGGAGTTTAAACATTTAAGTAATAGATCACTTTAAAAGGAGCTGACAGAGATTAATCAACAAAAAACACAATTTTTTATGACTGCAGCTTCTCCTACGTGAGGATTTAATCCTTTAGTGTTTATATTAAAGACAAAGGGAGATGCATGGTTTTCAGCCTGCTGATTATTGCAATGCATGAAGTGGTTGTGGAAAGTAGACTACAGATAAGGGCTAAATGATTTGAGAAAATAGTTTAATTACATTTTCCCCCAACATTGCAATTGTGATTTAATATGCAATTATTCTGAAGTTGCTCCTGTTATGTATTTTCAACAAACAAAAGCAATAAATAATGCTATGTTGTAGCCAACACATAATTTGGAAAAACAATCTATAGTAATTATTTGACTCACATTGAAAAATTCAACATGAATTGTTGTATGGAAGTCATTTCCATTCTGATTAAGAAAAACACACTAAAATGAGGAAAGATTGTATGATGTGAAGGGCAGAACAAGTTTTAAACTCATACTTTGACAAATATTCAGGTTGGAGAAATACTGCCCCTTCTACAATTAGAGATTTCAGCAGGCCATGCTGCAATTTAATCTAAATTGCAATTATCTGCCCAGCCCTACTACAGAGCCATCTGCAACAGCAGTCTGAAATGCATGCATTTACATGAAGTTGAACTCAGTTCAGTTATAAATGACATCAGTACTAAAAAGTAGGGCTGTCAAGATTCCATTCATCCATTTTCTATACCACTTACATTGTTGGGGGCCGCGTGGAGGCTGGAACCTACCCCAGCTGTCATTGGGTGAGAGGCTGGGTACAATGGGCTGGTCACCAGCCAATCACAGGGTTGAACTGTAAAGATTAATAAAGTTAATTGCAATTAATCAAGGTGCACAATTAGTGCACTCATTTTTTTAACCGCATGCTTTAATGTCCCTTCTAGTATACTTTGGTTAAAGCATGTCAGCCTCTGCCTGCAGCCACAGTGATGTAAAACAAGTCTGCCACTGCTCCCATATGTCTCATTTTACTTTAAAAAGAAATAACATACTGCTCAGTGGACAAGCCAGAGTCATCTGAACCTTTAAATGTTCTCTAATTTCATTTCCAACCCATAACAAGTTCCTTTTTCTGCTGTTAAGTCCATGTTAGAATCTTAAAATCTTAAATCTACCAATAAAAGTAGGTCTGTATCTAAACAGGAAGTCAATCACCCCCTAGTTTAAGACAGTACATAGATAAAAAAAAAATGACACAAAAACGGTTTAAAATGCAAAATAGTGGAATGATAAAATGCAATAAAAAAGTGTGATTAATTGAGATTAACTACCTCAATTAAAATTTTCAATATTTTGACAGCCTTTCTTAAAGTAATAAAAAAAGGAAATAGCAACAGAAAGGCACTGGGTTATGTCAGAAAAACATCCAAGTAGTTAATAAAACCATCAGTAGAGGCAAACTTTAGAGTAGAGACAGAAAATTTGCAATACTGAAAGCAAAAGTGAACATTATGAGGGTCATAATTAGAACAGGACTGAATACAAAACCAAGATTCATTCATGCAGAGGAACATTGTGCATCAGTATCAGCAAGTTTAATGATCATAGGTCAAATATCTAAATGTATAAACTAACATGCAAAATCCACAATATTTAAACACAGATGATACCAACAGTATGAACTCCAAAGTAATGAACATAAGAAAAAAGAACATTTTGGTAGATTTGATGCAATTTTAAAGAATAAACTGGGTGTTTACTACTATAAGAGTCTTTTTTAAAGTCATGTAAAACGGCAAAAAGTCCTTTTAAAAGTTGTGTTCAACTATTCATAACTCCCAAAGATGGACAGAGTCACAGTCAAAGCACAGTTTGGCACATTAAGAGGTATTAAAGCAGTTAAATCAGGCTTTTACTGTGTCTCTACTATAAGACAGAGAGATCGAGCAGTTCAAAAGACAATCCTTTAACCTGATCTATCAGCTACACCTTTTCATGGTTTCATCATTTCATTTCAAACACAACAGTTTGGACGATAAGAGTTAGCGCCCTCAGCTAATTAGCAATCAGATGAAGCAGGGAGGAAGGGGGGGGGTGCATTTCCACATAGCAACAATGTGTTTGATTGGCAGACGGTGACTTTATCTGTCTGTTCAGTCAAGGTCAGCGGCGTCAGGAGCGTTTCTTGTCTCGCAGGGGGAGTACCGTGGATCAGAAGGAAGGAAAATATTATCTGAGTCATATTAATACTGCAGATGAGCCAGTGATGATTTTTTAGACTTCAAAATGAAGCGATACAAAGGTTTGTGGTGCTGTTGTGTGCAAGAAATATTGAAATATGATGCAAATATTTGATATCTTGGTTTTCTTTGACTTTTCGCTTCTCTATATGATAGCAGAGAGTAAAAAGAGGAAGTTTATAATTGCAACTCTTTATGATCTCTTAAAAACAGAATGATTTTAAAGCTTTTGCATTCCACATATTTAGTTTTTCTTAAAGTTGAAGTTTTTTTTTAACATGAAAGAAATCAGACCAATACTCTTACAATGTTTGTTCAATTTTGGAGGCTAAGCATCTTCAATTATACACTCAAAAATATGTTTTTGTCCAACAAAAGATACAAATTCATGTAGTTTTGGCTGTTTTCTGTCATAATCTGCTACCAAATATTTATGATGGGTGGGCCATAATTCAAAATTGTTCAAGATATTTACTCCAGGTTGAATTACAACACAGAAAAGTCTATAATATGTCATTTCTTCTCAGACCTGATCAAATCTGTCTGCAGTGCATGAAGCAATCAGATCCAATTTTAATATTATAGCTCCCTCTTGTGGCCGCTGCAGATGCAGCAGCCTTGTTTTGAGTCATTACATCACTTGTCAGATGGAGTTAGAGGGTTTCAGGCTAAAATGGGCTTGATAAAAATAAATATGGCGTTCATGTTCGATGGCTCATATTGTGACAGAAGAGACATATGCTGACCTACATTTCAGCAGATTTTATTACAAATATCTGTGAGCTGCAGACAAAAAACACAGCTCGTTTTTATCCCAACATCACTGGAAATACTGCTGAAGAAGTCTATTAAAAAGACTGATCGTCTTCTGATTTTTTTACCCCACGCTTGGGGCAATCTGAAGACACACGGCCTCGATCTACTCCCCTTTTTCATGAGCTAAAAAGTACCAGACTGGAGGTTTATTATATTTTTAGTTTATAAGAAACTAAAAGGGTAGCCTTATGAGAGCTAGAACAGCAACAAATAGTGGAAAGGTATTTGGAGGAAGACTCACACTATAGACTTTATGGAATTTGTGTTTCATTAACAAGCAAACCTGAGTCATCAGTCAAACATCTAGCAAGCTGAAACATCTTCATCCAGTTCTTTTAAGCTACTTTGAAAAGATTTAAAGAGACAGGCTCCCAAAAACAGAGTTTTTCCTCCAGTTTATCTCAGTCTGCAGGAGCAGCATACCTGAAACTCCTTGAACCCATTTAAATACAGACTTAGTAAACAGAGAGGAAAAGTTGGTCTTGTGACTGGATCACAGAGTGAGGACTGTTAAGTCCAGCACTTGTTACAATGAAGTAAAATTACACAAGTATAACAGATGCAGATTGCAAAGTATTTCAGCTTTTCTAACATTATAAACTGTAAATAATGACGGGATGTAGCCTTTTTTTAATTCTAGATAGACACAAATATGGCATTGGGTTAAATCTGCATCATCTACAATGGCAGGCAGTGAAGCCAGATGAGAAAGAAGCCTAATTTGTCACCATAGCAACCACTTTAGCCATGATTCTGTTCTTAATTACCAGTCCTAAATACAGCATGATGTTGTGGTAGTAAATTATAATTCTATTTAGATTTAATCAAATGATAAAGCCAGACACACCTTAATGAAAAGGTGTCCAAACTGTTTTTGTCACTGAAGCCCACACACACAGAAAAATGTAAGGATGACCGACCACTCTGATATGACTCACCTTTATTGTGTTAAATGTTGTAAAACCAGTCTAACATGAGTTAAAACAGAGGTTCCCAGAGTGGGGGCTGGGGGGGGCAGGACACTGGGGGGGGGGGGTGTCTTGGGATGCTTTCAAATAAACAAAGGCAGTTTTTAAAGAAATTAAAGTGGCATATTGTATCCTTTATTATAACAAAAGCCTTTGAGTTTGTTTAATTTAGGGCAGTCAAATGATTAGAATCTTTAATCCCCATCAATCCCAGAATATCTGTAGTTAATCGCAATTAATCTCACCCTTTTTTATCACATTTTAAAGTTCCACTATTTTGAGTTTTAAACTGTTTTGTCTCATTTTTCTACTGTCTTGAACTAGGGGTAATTAACTTCTTGTTTAGATTCAGACCTGCTTTTATTGGTGGATTAAAGATTTAAACATGGACTTAACAGTGGAAAAAGGAATTTGTTATGGACTGAAACTGAAATAATGGCTGCAGGGAGAGGCTGACATGCCTTAATCACAGGGTGTTGAAAGGGACAATAAAAGATTGCGATTAAAAAAATGTGTGCACTAATTGTGCACCTTGATTAACTACAATTAACTTGATTAATCTTGACAGCACTGGTTAAAGTTAAACTAAAAACACAGCTCTACAGTAGGATTTTAGCTGACATGTAAGTAATTTGTACAAATTATAAAAAAATGATAAACTCTTTTAAATGTAAGTTTGTTTGTGTAACATCATGGCAGGGGTCCCCGGTCTCTGGTGCTGTTACTTTGGGGGTCAAAGTTTGGGATTCCTGGGTAAAGATATGTTAAGTTATTGAATATGATTAAAGCAAAAAAAAGGCCTACATCACAGCTCTTCTTTAGTGGATAAAGCCAATCATTGTTCAGGATCTGGTTCAGGACAGCCCTGGGAACAACTGGATCTGCCTGGTCAGGATGAGAATGATGCTCTGGGCAGAGAGGGAGATGCAGACAGCTTGTCTTCACAAAACAAGAGCAAAAACTTAGAAGATGTTTTAGAGTGTTAAGCTCTGGAAATCATTAGTTTTGACAGAGCAGATGCTGTTTGCTATCAGGCTGTTTTGAACTCAGTTATCACTGTTATTCTAGTGGTCAATATTTTTGCTTTTTATGTTGTCATTTCATTTTACTCATGAAAAAACAAGCCATGAAATTCTTATCAAAATGTCATGAAAGCATGACGGCCTAGTACTGAGACTGAGAAGTGCAACACAAAGCTTCATGGTCTAATTTGGACTATATCCATTGTCCTCCTCTATAAATAAAGGCATAAAAAGCCAAAAAATGCCATCTGTAAAAAAATAAATAAATATAAATCAGGCCGCAGCTGGCACCCAACCTCAGAGTCTTATGTGTCTGCAATCTGCACCAATCATACTTAGCTGCAGAATGCTAAAATGTAGCTCCTCATCCAGCGACATAACCAAGAATGAGCTCAAAGTGAGCCAAGTGTCATCACTTTCCTCTAGTTTTAGACACCCACTCAAACAAAAACAGCATTTCTGTAGCTGTCTCTTAATGTCATCATATCTTTGTTTTCAGGTGACCGGTTGGCTGACTCCACCATCACACTCGCGTTGGCCCTTGCACTCCTCTCTCACGTGACCACGCCCCTTCCTTCACATCCAATCCCGACATGGAGCCCATCAAGGTCCAATCAGAAGGTGGCCTGAATGTGACCCTCACCATCCGCCTGCTGATGCACGGCAAGGTGGGAGAAACACAGGCATTATTCGTCCAACAAGTTTGGATTATTTTACAGGTCACTGAATAAAAAAAATGTTCTTACTATTGTGTTGTTGTGTTTTAACAGGAGGTTGGAAGCATCATAGGAAAGGTATTTATCAAACACATGAACTAAACATGTAAAACATTAAAAAAAATACCTGTAGCAAACAAAGTAAACACCTTTTATATATATATATATTTTTTTCACTTCCAGAAAGGAGAAACTGTGAAAAAGATGCGTGAAGATGTAAGCTGAACTTTACCACCAATAGCTGATCATTTTTATTTCTTCTTATTTGTGATTTTGTCTTAATGCTGCTTTTTTAACCTTTCAGAGTGGTGCCCGTATCAACATCTCAGAGGGGAACTGCCCTGAGCGGATAGTCACCATCACTGGGCCGACAGACGCCATTTTCAAGGCCTTTGCCATGATCGCCTACAAGTTTGAAGAGGTAAATCATTCGTTTTCTCTTTTTTCTACTGCAGAAGCAAAATAACAATAAGGTAATGTCTTGCATTGATCTGACTGATTAGGCTACATATTGTCAAGAAAAGTAGCGCACCTGTTTGCTGGTTTCCTCATTACTAAAACCAAATAAATTTAGGGAAGCAGAAGTGTAAAGCTGGCAGAAAAAGGACCAAACAAAACAAGATGTAAATGTGCTTTGTTGTGCATCAGGTCTCTGCTCGAGTGTCTGCACTGACTCGTCTCTAAACAGAATACAAAGCAGGCTGGGCCCTGTTATGTAGGACAGAAATGTGCTGATCTAACCTTGCAGCACCCTTTGAAACTGGGCCAGTTCTGTGTTTTGATTTGGGCGCCGGATCAGCACGCTGCCCGCCGGACCGAGACGCGGTGTCTCTCTCTGCAACACCTCAGATAAACCTGGGAGAGGGGAGCTACACTCCCGAGACAACAACATCTCAAATCCTTTTTTAAATAATAGAAACAGTCACCTGCAGAGTCATTTGGAGAATAGGAAATTAAGTGCTAATTTATCAAATAGAGGAATAAATAACCAGCAGATTTACATCAATATGTAGAAAATTAAGAGATAAAATACTAAAAATAATTTGTAAATGCCAAAGAGATAATGCAAATTACAGTCAGCCTACAGGTTAATATCAGTTTAGCTTTTGCTCATGGTTTTAGACTCTGATAGCCTGGACAGTCCCCATGAGTTGTTTTTTTTAACCCCTTTCTTAGGAGTTTTAATTTAATTTTACAGGAGCAACCAGCGCTGTTTTACACTGTCTCTATGGATCATTTGATGCCAGGCTGTGGGATAAAATTACCACATTAAATTTCTGACAGTTGTCAGCCACCTGCATGGTAAATCAGACAAGATAAGAGAGGAAGGAAAATGCTGGGGCTGCTGCAGAGCTCCAATCAGAAACAGAGCTGCACCACATGATTTTAGGATTGATTCCTATCATGAGAACATTTTGGTGCAAACATGTACCCGCCATGTGGCGCATTGTCCTCTGTACTCAACAAACAGGGGATCTATCCACATTTGGTGATTGGCTGGTGTTAATTCACACCCTGGATTGAGTGGTGAATTGCAGTGTTGCCAACTCAGAAAAATGAATAAAACATAGGCGAAAGTTCTGTGCAACAGAGATGCATCAATTGTTAAAATTAGGGCCGATGCTGATGTTTCTTTTTTCATTATGTCTTTGGTAAAACACTCCCAGAATGCTGACATTTTTTGTGCAACAGGCCACATCTTCTGCTAACTTAGGTGTGCTAAATCCAAGTGTTTTCACTGATACCACTCAACGAATAAAAAATGTTTATGCCATATTAATTCCTGAGGGCTTGTGCAAGTCAAAAGAGCCGACGTTGGCCGATACTGATGTTAAACCGATGCATCTGTGCATCCCTAATGTGCAAAACTGGGAGAAAGAAAGCATTATTCAATCAAGCTACATGCATTAGCTCTATGTCCTATAGCTTTACTGTTTTGTTGGCTGTTTTCAGCATCAGAAGACGACTGATTTTAGAGAATTTTGAGGAACCGAAGTCTAAAAATCCTGTATATACACGGACTGCTAAGCAACGACAGACAACTTAAGCAACTATTTGGAGGAATCTTGTGGCTAAATAGCTTGACACGCTGCCAGGAAGTTGCAAAAAAAGAGCCAAAAGAGCAACAAATGTATGTAAACAAACAAGCATTTACTAACAAGTTTGCCATGTGTTAACTTGTTTGTGCTGCCCTCAAGTGGCCAACAGTATCCACTGCATATATTTATATATCTGCAGCCAATAAAGAAAAGACACATTAAATATGAGGATGTAACTAGATGATTGATCTGAGATGTTAAATATCGTGATGCAGTGTGTCTTTGTACAGCTGTTTTTCTTCTCTGCACTCACAGAAACTGATCAATTTTTCTCATAAACTCTCTATTCCCCCCCCTCAGGATATAATCAACTCTATGAGCAACAGTCCAGCCACCAGTAAACCCCCTGTAACCCTGAGGCTCGTCGTCCCAGCCAGTCAGTGCGGCTCGCTCATTGGGAAAGGAGGCTCCAAAATCAAAGAAATGAGAGAGGTAGGGTATAAAATAAACAGGAATATCTCCTTCCATGTAAACAATCTTTGTAAATAAAAGATGGATTAACATGTGGAAGGAGGCGCCTTAGTTTTTAAAGGATTTGAGTGGAACTTTAGGTAAAAACTAAGGCATGAATAATGTTCATAATCTCATTTATAGTGCTTTTATCATGCATATTTATAACTCCAACATAAGCTCTCTAAATCCCATATTATGGTTTATATAGCGTCAATTTAAGCTTTAAATCCTGCATAATCCCATGAACAAGACGCTTACTGTGCCTTGGTTTAAATATACCGCTCTATTTGATGTTAATTTTGAGGACTTTAATCATATTTCTGAAACTGATCCAGATTTCCTCTTACCTGTAGTCCACAGGAGCTCAGGTGCAGGTTGCAGGCGACATGCTGCCCAACTCCACCGAGCGAGCGGTGACGATCTCAGGAGCCCCTGAAGCCATCATCCAGTGTGTCAAACAGATCTGTGTGGTGATGCTGGAGGTAAAGTCAAGGGAAAAAAAGGAAATGTTAGCTACAATGAACAGAAATTAGCTTCACATAAAAGTTAGAGCACTTTGGTAAAGTTATAATCCTTAAGATTTCTCTCAATGGATTTCACATAAAAAAAAAAAAATAAGAGGAGGATGCAGACTTTTGGATTCAAATTACTTCAGAACATTTTATAATCAGTTTATGGTCAGTCTCTACTTTCAGGTCTTCCTCGGTTTAGAGTAATGTTTGTTTTGGAAAGTACAGACAGATTCAGAATGAAACATGATAAAGCAAAAGAAAGACCATTACAGCCACTACCTTCATGCTTCAGTCCAAATATGGTCGCTTCTGGTTTTGGCATTTATGAAAACTTCCTACAATGAAAATGTGAGTTAATCTACAAGGTGACACTGAGGTGGCTACATCCACTCTTGTACCGTCTACAGGAAACACTTCTGTACTTCTGCTAATCTAATAGCCGCTAACACACACTGTATTTTGGAAACTTGAGTCGCGACCTGTCTTAAGACAGACTGGTGGGTCCTGAGGCCAGACCAGTTGAGAACCACTGTTGTAGAGTGGCCCTAATACTGTGACCACTTACATTTTGTTTCAAATCATGATTTTATTTTATTTAGCTATTTGTTTTGACAAGTTAAAAGCAGACAGGCTCACTTCAGCTTTATCAGTTTTTCCTGCTGGTTTTTTCTTTGTTTAGTTTGGGGTTTTTTTTCAAAAATTCTTTGTTTTTACTTTTTATTAGTTTTAGTTGTTTTGTTTTTTTTTAGCAATATTGGAGAGACCCAAGAGGGTCAGAAAAAGTTTACATCACACTGTTTTTAAAAATGCCTTCTAACAAGCAACTCTTCAATATTTATTTAATGTATTCAAATTTGAATATTACAACCACTATGTGAAGTTTTCTTCAATCAAATCAGTTCATTTTACTCTCAACACTGGGGTGGAATCATCATTCAGTCTGCTGTAGTTAAAGATGAAAACTAAGGACATTTTTTTCACCAGTTTGATTTTGTTTTAGTTAGCTATTTAAACACAGAATTGAGTTTTGGTTCATTTTCAGTTTTTCTGTAAAGTTTTTATTTACTTTGTTAACAAATGATTTTAACATTTAAGTTTTAGTCAATTATGATAACCTTGGTTTGGAGCCATTGCTGTATAAGCAGATGAAGCTCAGCTTAATTGTTAAATACATTTTTTACATGGGGTGCATATAATCCAAATAAATGATTTTCAGTTTTTCATTACTGATCATCTACTTGAATCTAAACTGCTGGTCTTTTTTCATCACTCACCTTTATGCTGATTCAGAGAATGGAGGTGACCTGTTGGACAAACTCTGATCTGTTTCCATCTGCAATAATGAGAGAAAATGCTGCAGTTTAAGGAGTCTTGCACCAAAATGAAGTAATGAAAAAATACATTCACATCAGCAATCAGCTAAATTGTTTTTTATTGGTCCTGATTTTCACAATCAGAGAATCACAATCTCATAAATATAAACATAACTCAGGCTATTAAAATGGTCTTTTTTCTACTGTATGCATTCGAAAATTACAAAAAAACCCACACTTGCTAAAATGCTGCAAAATCACAAGAAAACATCAACCTTTACGTACCAGAGAAAGCAGCAAAAAATCTTAAGGATTGTAACTTTTCATTGTATTTATAACAATGACTCTCTTACTCTCTTGAAGTTTCTGAGTACATAGAGAATTGTTATACTTCATTGTTAAAGATTCTGTTTGTTTTTGTGTTTGAAAGTGTTGAATTCATTTTTTAGTGCTGCAAACACATTTAGCTTCCCCAGGTAGCAACAGATAATGATTCTAGCTTAAAGTTACATGTTTCAGGAAGTATTCCTTTGATAATAAACATATATTTATGTAGCATTAAGTTCACATTAGCTTCTTTTTTGAATACAGAAGTAAATGAGCTTTGGGTTAAAGGCTACACTCTCTGTAGTTGTCTCTTTTCTTCATGCATCATTAATTTGAAACTATCTGCACAGCCAGTTCTCCATTGGGCCTTCATGATGGCACCAGCCATGGATACTAGGACATTTGTGACATGACTGTAAGTCTCTAGAATACAGAATTCATCAGATATGTTACAGTAAATTCAGTGTCTAGACTCATCATTATCCAGTTGAAAGTGATGTTCCAGGTAAATCCAAGTTTAGTTGTGCACTGAACCACGATTTGGACATTTTTCCGTCAGCATGAACACACAGTGAAGAGCACTTTTTGTGTGAGTGTCACAGGTTGTCTTCCCTCAGGCACCGTCCCTCTTTGGTCTCACTTTATGCAACTTCTTTCTCTTCCTTTCTCTCTCTCTTTTCTTCTCTAACACTCTCTCCACGCCTCCTTCTTCTTCTTTTTTCCCCCCACTCTCTCCTCCTTTTGCTCTCCTCAGTCCCCACCGAAAGGTGCCACCATCCCCTACCGCCCCAAGCCTGCCTCCACCCCCGTCATTTTTTCAGGTGGCCAGGTAAGAGCAGACCCACTGGGGGCGTCCACAGCCAACCTCAGCCTCTTACTGCAGCACCAGCCACTGCCTGTTAGTGTCGCACCAGGTTTTACTCACTTTTCCTCCCTTCCTCACTCCCCCCCGACCCCTGACCCCCTCTCTGGACTAGCATGAAACCATCACTGCTGTTTACTTTGCCCTCACTGTCATCATCACCTGCAGCCACTCCAACCAGAACTGGGATAAAGTCAGCACAACACCAGAATCTAAAACTTTGGTGAATTTTAGATAGGGTGGAGTCATTCCTTTACTACACACCTGATTTAGGAAATAGAAGAACTTTTTGATACTACCAGCCATTAAAGAACAGATCTTAATGTTTTAAAACATATGAAATCAACTGTTTTAAAAAATCTAAAAAAAGAACAAGAGTATTGAACATTTTTGTAACCTTATATTGGGATAAACGCTCTCAGTTTAAATGATAATTTTCACATTAACAAAATAATCATCAAGTTTCTATTTTTCAAATGAGTAAACTTACCTGAAGATTGATGAAAGAGAGGTCTTGCAACATTTTTGGCAGGACTCTCATCCAATCCTACTAGAAAAGAAGAGAACACAGACAAACATTTTAACTTATTGAGACCTGAACTTTTGTTTGGAATATATTTTTAGTTTCTCCCACTTATTTGGGATCTGTAGGACCTGATAACTTTAAAAGCTTAGCCTTGTCTTTGAATAGGAATTAATTCTGAACAAAAATAATCTCCTGAATGTCATGTTTCTGCAGTAAATACAACACCAAATTGGTCATTAGAAGTCATTTTGATGGACTACAGGCATTAAAAAAATTTCCAGTAAAAGTTTGGGATTTATAGGAAATTTTCCTGTCCATAATCTACACTAATAACCCAAAATTTTAAAGACTTTACCTAAAATGTTTGTGAAAAATTCTTAAATATATTTTAAACGTGTTTCACGAAAAGACCTCTTCAAATGTTCCCCAAATATTCCATGTAAAATTTTAGTAAATTCTGTGAAAGTGAATAAAAAATTGTACGCATTCCCTCAAATCCGATGAAAATTATGTGAAATCCCCCCTAGCATCCAAACTAATTCCCTTAATTTTCTATAAATATTCTTAAAGATTTCAAATGCCTCCCCCTCAAAACTCCCAATCAAGTAAAAGGAAAAACCCAAGTTTCCATGAAAATAGCAACAAATTCCAAAGCAAATTTGCTTCAAAATTTCCAGTGAAACTCTCCCAAAGATACAAACTCCAAATTTCAGAGAAAATACGAAGAAGTTTTCAAGCAAATCCCCTAAAAATTTACATGAAAAGTCCTTGAATTATACACCAATTTATAGGAAAGCCTAAATGTAATGTGCTCATATGAACATGCAGGATAAAAAGGGTTAAAATGCAATTCCCTAACAATGCTTCATATTTATTTATCATATGTAGAGAAATATTTTGTAAATTATTCAACTATAAACTACAGAAGCAAACAGGCAGAGATAGAGTATCTGTACACGCAGTTTCCACTTTAAACTGAAATAAATAAAACTACTTTAAAAAAGTTTTTTGACAATTCGGGAAATAAACTTTTTTGTCTTACAGAAATTAGCTGACCTCTAAACAGACGACAAAGACAGTGAAACTAACTTTTATGACTAGAGTTATTTAGAATTATAAATTGAAATGACAGAAAAGGCTGTCTTTAAGTGCAAAAATGGCAAACTTATATAAAAAGAAAAAATACACGTGGAATTAATTTTAAAACCTGGCTTCAAATGTTTGAGTCCTCACCAAACAGACATTCACAGACACGCTGAGCTACTGGACCGTTATCTTCCTAGCTAACGTAAATTACCTGTATTTAGGTAGCAGGGCTAGGCTAATTACCATGGGTACAGCTCTGTTTGTATGCACAAATTGTGTTAGGTTGAATTTACTCACGAAAGACGGTCACAAAAGACTTTAGCAAGGGTGCTACAAGTGCAAAACAGCTCAACAGGCGTCGTTAGGCGAGGTTGAGTAGTAGCGCAGATGCGCAGGCGCAGACCGACAAACCACAGCTGTAGAGGGGGAGGGCTCAGTGGGGGCGACTAGTGGATGGAAAGAGAATGACACGAGATGACTGAATACAGAACCAATGACTAAGTCATTGCTATATTATATATATTTTTTGATAATAAATGTAATCATAAAATTATTTTTATAGCACAAAAGTTAAAGAAGGTTATATAATCTAGCAAGAATTTTACAATTTTGTTTGATATACTGATAAATAATCAACTTAAAAGGTTAAAATGCTACACTAACAAATGTGGTGTCTTCTAGCACTGCAGGGGTGCCTTCAAAATTATTTAAAATCAATAGTTACCAAAAATGTGCTGATAATTAAGTTTCTCAGCATAATAAATTTAGAATGCTTTCATATGCCCCTTTCCTGTACACATATCAGTGTCAAAGTTAGCAAAGATACACATATACATAATATATTTACAGTGCAGATATTTGCATGACTTAACAGGAAAAAATAATGATTTACATGTAAAAAACAAAACAAAACAAACAAAAAAAACATAACACCTGCAAAAAAATATCTTATTTGTTTATTGGTTCTTAGTTTTATAGTTTTTAATTACAGCATTCAGTAAATGTCTACCTGTCGGACCTCATGCAGACACTGAGAGTGTTATTTTTTATGGTAGCATCACTCAAATGAAATTGAGCTCAGTTCTGACCTCTGTGGCATCTTTAACACCCGACAGGTCAAGTCACAATTACTCCTCTCAGGGCCGTTCCTCTGGTTTCTCCCTCACACCCTCCCTGTCACCTCCCCGTCTGTCTCAGTCGTCCCTTATTGATTTAGTTCAACTGGATCTGATTGATGAATAGTAGAACATGTCAGGGAGTCTATAGTGCATGATTTCATTGTGATAAGGCTAAAAATACTGCAGAAATTGTAAATAGTGCTTGAGTTGTGCAAATGCTATGTTATAGTTTTACCTTGTTTAACATGTATTTTTTAGTCAAAAATGAGTATTTTTGTGCTTGTTGCAATGATGTAACACAATAACAATCAGCTCTTCCTCTCGTGTTTGCAGGCTTATACCATTCAAGGACAGTACGCCATCCCTCATCCAGATGTGAGTGCTAACGCCACGAGGCAACCTCACTCTGTCTTTCTCTCTTTGACTCGCAGGCTCTTTTGCTCTCTTTCCACCCATATTAATATTAACTGTTAATATTAATACAGCGTTTTTTCTGACATGTATTTCCTATTTCTTCTAACTTTTCTGACTCTTGCCTCCCTGCCTTTTGTTTGGCATTAAACCTCATGGGGCTTGGCCTGAAAAACAGTAGGAATTCAGCAGCATATAAGAAACATGTAACACAAGTCTTTAGAGAGAGTCTCTTTCTGGTGGTTTCCCTTCTTTTATCTTAGTACAGAACTAAATTCAAGACCTGGAACAGGTTGGAGAAAAGCATCCCATAGGCAGGGGTGCATCCAGATGTTTTTTACTAGGGTGGCCCATTTAGGGGTGTGCACACCTTTCTATCACACTACTTTTGAGAAATACAAGATAAAAAGACACGCCTTTTTAGTTAAATTCTGTAAAGAGTCAGGAAGATTTATGCTGAATGTCACAGTTTTAAGCACTTTAAAAATTGCATGCCAACATTCGCACACTGACAAACATGCATGAGTATATTAATCAGCATGATTTTGTAGTTCACCAGAGGGACAAACGCAGACGTTTGCTTGTAATTTTTTTTTTTTCCTTTCTGCATCCTTCTTGCAACGCTTCTGTCTTATGAAATAGATCTGTAACGTTGCTGTGTTATATTTCAAAAAGAAAATTTGCCACAGTGACATAAGCCACACCTGTTACAAAGCAAATAGCCGGCCATTGTTGAGGATTTTGGGGTTGGTAAATGGGATGGCCTGTAAGAATCCAACGGGGTCATGACACCCATCATGTTGCACCCCTGTCCAGTGAAGATTTAGTGTTACTTTAAAGTTAAAAATGAGATGTTTTTGAATCAAAGGCTTTAAATAGACTGATTATCCTTATTTAGACGCTTATTCATAAGCCTTTACATTAAGTATTCATTTGTATGTGTTTGGAGATAGCCAAAGTATTCACGTTCCCAGTGAGCGTAGCCAGTAATATGAAAAGTAGTTGTATGTCTGTGTACAGGCCTTTGCACACTGAGTTTGTTTGTTGCATGTTAAAAAAGAAAATTGATCTTGTGTTGTTCCAATCCTTTTTGCACTGACGTCAAAACTTTCATCCGTCACTTTTTTTGGAACAGGCGCAATTTCATGCAATCAGTCCATTCATTTTAAGGGTGGTTGATGACTCCTTGTCCTGCTTGCTCAACCCCGCTGCCTTTCACTTTCCCCCTCTTGCACCAAAACCTCACTTTGAACATTGTAATTTACTCATGTATTATGGGATATCAGCCATGAAAATTTAACAGATAAAGGCATACTTGTTCTCAGAGCCACGTACCAGAAACTGAAATAAAAAAGTTGCTCTCTATCTCTCAGACTTGGCGTACGAGCCGGGTCATCTCTTTGATAGAATGATGGGCCCTGGTGTGTTTATAAGGGGTGACGGAGCCACAGGCTCATCCTCACTGCTTACTTTTGTCGGAGCATGAAACAGTTCGCCACATTCTAGAAATCTATGCCAAAAAAAATGCAACAGTCAGTGTGCAAGGTTTGCGTACGTGACTTTTTTTTTAACCGGATTATGGATCTGAAAAGATCAGACCCCGTGTGCAAAGACCTTAAATCTCAAACTTCATCATGTCTGATGTTTATACTCCTACCTACCAATGTCTGATTGGCTCATCCGTCACTCCTTGGCTGGTGGTACACTGTGTGAACGCAGGATGTTTCAGACTTTATTACAGCCTGATTACAGCCTCATCAGCTGCTCCCCTGCTCCTAAATTTCTGCATACACTCGTATGGTGAAACTAAAACCACAAGTAGACACCACAACTTCAGGGCTTTCTTTCCTGATTGCATCCATGAAAACAAGCTGATAGCCTCGGATATCCCTTTGGCAAAGGCAAGCGATGTGCCATTCATTCACAAAGGTACGAAGGAGAGAAAAGTTGGTAGGAAATAGCTGCAAATCTCTAGCTAACACCAAATATGTGTGATTTAACAGCTAGTTGGCTTTTCTTTGTTGGTGATGCTGGGTGTGTCAAGGAGTGAAAATGTTCCTGGTGTCTGCATTTCAGTCGTGCAAATGAAATATCAGACTTCAACTCCATCTGTAGAAGTTTAAAAGGAAACTTTATTTTCAGAGCTCCTTGTGTACAGAACGAGGAATCAGTTCTGTCTCTGACTAGACAGTGCAAGCACACAATTTATGAGCGCTGATTGTGCAATTTAAACAATCAATTGTACAAAATTGGATTAAATTCCACCACAACACTTCTACAATAACACAGTGCATGCCCGGCTTTTGTGTTTTAGAGCCACTGGAGATCTGTTGATTTTAAGGCGAGAACCAGGCTAAGGAAATTACTCTAAAAGATAAAAATGAAACATGCAATAAACCTCCGATATGATCCATCCACACATATTGCTTATCACAGGAGACTGGAGCTAGTACACTATGAACAGGCGGATATGATCCTTCAAATAGAAAAGAAAATATAAAAACCTCAGTGGAGATATTGAACCAAAATTGCATCTATAAATCGCTGAGTCGTCTGCATAACGGTTTAATTTACCCTAAAAGTCTCAGGCCAAGTCCTCTATGAGCTTCTTCTTCTCTTCTTGTTCTCTCTGTCTTTGTCCTTCACCGGTCTGTGTTGTTACTTCTCCTCAGATCCTCTCTCTACTCTCGTAGCCTTTTTCGGACACACCTGTGCGCGTCTGTGCGTGTGTCTGCGCGAGCGTATGTGACTTTCTGTGAGCGTGTGAGTGTGTTTTTTAACGATGACCTCATAGCTCTGCTGTCCTCCTCCTCCCCCCCTCAGCAGTTGAGCAAGCTCCACCAGTTGGCTATGCAGCAAACCCCCTTTACCCCCCTCGGACAGACCACCCCTGCCTTCCCCGGTACGTACCCACCTACACGACGAACCCTCTTTACCGCAGCTCCTTCTCTCGTTTTTACCTGTAGAGACAAACACATTCTCTTCCTCCTTTTATTTCTCTTTCTCTTCTGTTTCCTGTCTCTTTCTTCTTCTCGTCGTTCTCCTCCTAATGGTCTCTGTGGTGCACAGATTCACATGACATGGCCTGCTGGTGGTCTGCTCTTGTTGATGTTGAGGTTTTCTTTTGTTCCCCTTTTATAATGATACCTCAGACTGGTTCCCCTAGTTTGGAAAGTACAGTATAGTGTTCCAGTAAATGTATAGGCTCCTCTCAGGCTATCCAGTGACACAGAAATGCTACCGGTCAATAGTCAGGGGAATGAAAAACACTCCAGGACCACAGTTCATCAATGCTGTTCACTCCCTCAATGTGCCAAACTCTATTTTATGTCCTCTTCCTTCCCTCCTCTCTCCTCCTCTCTTCCCGTCTGCTTCCTGTGTTCAGCAGCAGGTCTGGATGCCAGTAACCAGGCCAGTACTCATGAACTCACCATTCCCAATGATGTGAGTACATTTAAACTTTTACATTACATAACACTAAAGAGTCTGATTTAAAATTTACAAAGGTAAAGGTTGCCCATGTTTTTTGCAAGCCTGGCTGCATAGCATGTATCTCTGATGGCCATTCACAGACCGTTCATCTGAGACGTCTCAGATGGGAAATACATGCTAAAACTTTCTAAATAAAATTAAGTTAAACTTCCTTGGGGGTAAGGGAAACCAAAAGTTAAAAGTTAAAAACCTGACCTGCAAAACCTAATTCTAAAATGTTAAATAAAGTCGAGTAAACCGTCCGCTTACAGAAAAGCTTATCTTCAAAAATGCTCCAACACAGCCAGAGAAGCTTATTTAGCTCGTTAACTGCATAAGCTATGTAGATAACAGGGCTACTGGAGCTACGTAGCTAAGCTTACAAAACAGATATGCAGGCTACGTAGATATGTTATCTACATAGCTAGGTAAGGTTAAACTACGTTTAAAGCTCACATTGCTAAACCTGACTTAGCTATAGATAACAGACCTGCGGCACTAACATAGCTAAATTTAAGCTCACAAAGCTATGTAAGCTACGTAGAAACATTATCTTCATAGCTCGGTTAGGTTAAGCTATGTTTAAAGATCACACTGCTAAACCTAACTTAGCTATAGATTACAGACCTGCAGTGCTAACATAGCTAAAGCTAAGCTCTCAAAGCTATGAAAGCGACCTAGAAACATTATCTACGTAGCTCAGTTAGGTTTAGCTGTGGTTGCTTAAGCTCACATTGCTAAAGCTTACTTAGCTACAGATAACAGAACTCACAAAGCTATGTAAGCTACGTAGAAACATTATCTTTGTAGCTGGGTTAGGTTTAGCCATGGATGCTAAAGCTCATGTTGCCAAAGCTCATATTGCTTAAGCTAACTTAGCTATAAATAACAGAGCTACACAGTTAACATAGCTAAAGCTTAACTCACAAAGCTATGTAAGCTACATAGAAACATTATCTACGTAGCTCAGTTAGGTTAAGTGATAGTTGCTAAAGCTCTCATTGCTAAAGGTAACTTAGCTATAAATAACAGAGCTAAAGAAGCTATGTAAGCTGTGTAGAAACATTATCTTTGTAGCTAGGTTATGTTTAGCCATGGTTGCTAAAGCTCATGTTTCTAAAGCTAACTCAGCTATAGATAACAGACGTCACAAAGCTATGTTAGCTGTGTAGAAATGTTATCTATGTAGCTAGTTTACGTTTAGCTATGGTTAAAGCTCACGTTGCTAATGCTAACTTAGCTATAGCTAACAGAGCTAACATAGCTGAAACTAACCACCTAAAGCAGCTAAGGTACATGATCTTTGTAGCTCAGTTAGCTTAAGCTATATTTGCTTAAGTGGTTTAACATGGCTTGTTTGTGCCTATCACTACCATTGTGCGATATGTAAATTAGACCTTAAGGTGGAGTGGATTGTCAAAGCAAATGATGCAAAATTTTGAACTGCTAGCATCTGCTATGCATTGTTTGTGAATTTGGCCCTAAGAGCAGCTACATCTGTGTATTTTCTTGTTGTGATGTCACCTCTCAGAGTATTCTTAAATGCTTTATATGACTAAAATCACAAAATAGCTAAGTGTCACATTTACTCTTGAATCTACACTCTAGTGCAACAAAATAGACTTACTTGAGGCCTCTGTTAAATTCACAGTGGTATATCCAAATTAATAAGCTAAATCTGAAAAGAAATCTAAACCTTTCCTGGTAGCTAAAACAGATGTAACATGGAAAGATGTCTGTTATTGTGCCAGTAAAAGCTAATGCACATTTGGAGACTTTGGATTGATTTATTATAACTGAATATTATAGGAGTTAGCCAAAGGAGCTGAAAAAAAGCATAAACAACCTTCTGTAAATCTGCATGTCTTCAGGTCAGCTCACTACAATAAATTGCTAAAGTTCTGGCACTACATTGGATGATTTGTCACAATGAGCAGAATGTTTCCGTTTGACGCTGCCAAATGTAGTTTGTCTCACCTCCCCTGGCTGGGTTTGACTAAAAGCACAACAGCAACAACACTTCAATTAAAAAGCAAAGATCCGTCTTCTATAAACTGACAGAACGTCAATATTTATCTTTACCACGAGTATTTAAAGACAATATTGACAACAATATGTCAGACTGTAGCACTCGTTCAGCACTTATGATAATTTGTTGCCAATTAAGCCAATTTGTCACCACTTCTGCAATCATACTGGGCCTTAAAAAGGAAAATGTAAACATTATGACAGCAAAGCCATCAGATAATCACTAAAGCATGCTGCAGCATTTAGATCCTTTCACTTTTGTGAGCGTTCAGACCTTTAAAAATGCAGATTAGAGCTAAGACTTCTAAAATGACTGCTTAAAAATTAATTCAATTCCCAAAATAGCAGCATTGGTCAAAAATTGGCTGCAATTAAAGAACAAAATCCTAAACATAATTGTACCAAAGTGTCAAAATCTCTGGTGTGTTATCTCCTAAAGTGGTTTCCTGTTGAAGTTCCAGTGATACAATCTGACAGCAGTTGAGATCTCTTTTTCCACAGCAGAGATTGAGCGCAGCCAGAGGCGCTTGGCATTGCAAAGTGATTGTCCCTAATGGAAAAGACTTGTTGGCTAAGCATTGGACTGTGACTAGGCTCTACTAACGTGTCCTGTCAAACACAGGGTAATAGCACAAAAAAATCCCCTATGTCTCTTTCATGGCCGTCCTATCTTCTTCCCAGCTAATAGGCTGCATAATCGGACGCCAGGGAACCAAAATCAACGAGATCCGTCAGATGTCTGGGGCGCAGATCAAAATTGCTAACGCCATGGAAGGGTCATCGGAGCGCCAGATCACCATCACAGGGACCCCCGCCAACATCAGCCTGGCCCAGTACCTCATCAATGCAAGGTTAGAACTCTACTGACTACCAGTCTTTTTTTTATTTTTATGAAGATATGATACGATATAGTATAATACGATTAGGTATGCTTCCACACATAATGTACAACATACTGGTTTGATTTGGTGTAATAAGATACAGTAGCATTGAGTGCAACAGGATATATATATATATTTAAAAAAAAAAGAAAACCATTCCTCATCTTCTATTGCTTCTCAGGTTCAGAGACGTGGCGGCCATGTGGAACGACCCATCTTCCATGACCACATCCTGAGATCCCTGACTGGCTCCTCCGTTTGGCCCTTTCCAACGACTGACCACCGCAGACAACCCTGATGAAGCCCTTCGGACTCTGGCTCTGGCTCTCTGAAACACGCTGACGGCCTTCCCGCCCTGGTTTCAAAGTTCTTTCTACGTCAGGGAGGGTCGGGCGCTCATTTCGATTTCAGAGAGCCAAACTGAATAATTGAAAAAAAACAAAAGAAATTACAAAAAAGAAACTCTCTCTGTTGATTAGGTTTTTTTTAGAGAACTGTTGAAGCATGTTGAATGTTTATTAGGATCAAACTTGTGTTAATCTTCTTTTTCTCTCTATCTATTGCTTTCTCTTTCTCTCTGTCAGTGCTGCGTCATAGAACATCATTTAAAGTATACTGAAGTACTAGTAAAAGATTGAACATTTTTGTAGAACGTAGTTATTTGCATATTACAGCTGCTCAGTGATGCTATCGGCAGAGTGTGTGGTGGGATGTAGCCAAATTATCAAATTTTGATAATATATTTTAAAAAGAAAAAACATTGGACTGTTCTACTTTTGTCCTAATTTGCATCTTTGTATACAAATCCAATCTCTACCCATGACTCTTTGCTGCATCACATTACCCTTTTAAGCCAATGGTATCACTCCTAGAGCCTCCCTTCTCATGTTTATTTCCTATATTTACATTATTGCTTATATTGCATGTGTTCAGTGTTGTATCGTTGCGTATTTGAGTATTCCTATTAAGTGAACGTGCTCCTTCAAATGTTGTTATTATATCTTTACGCTCCTGTTCTTTTTCCGCTAACTTTTTCAGCATTTTTGGCCATTCACGTCTAGTCCTACTCCCTGCCCAAATGAGAAACTTTCCGACATAGCCTCCTCTTATTAACACCGATTATTAGTATATAGATGCATGAATGGGAATTAGTGAAAAATCAGTCGCTTAAACACTGAAAATTTTGATGATTGTTTACTAACTGTATTTGTTTTGTACTATGACTTTTGTGACCTAGCACATTAGTCGACTACGCGGCGCTCATGCAATAGACTATTCAACACTTTACTCTGGACTGCCTCTGATATGGGAGGAATAAGTTGGACTTAAAAGCCTAGCGTTGCGTCCAAACCTTTCGGCTTCCTTCCCTTGTTTTGGAACATTTTTGCTAGGCCGCTGGCAGAAATATTTTTACGTTTGTTTGGGCTTCTAAAGGAGCGAAAAACGAGGTAAGGAAGCCGACTCTTAGAGCCAAAGAGGCCTAAACGTTTGGACGAAGCCGAATGGTATTTTTTGGGCCAAGGAATGTTCAGGGGTTCATTGGGGGGAACCCGCGGGGCCTGGGCGGACGTGACCACTCAGTCTCTTTTTCAAGATTGTTCATCTTGTCGTGTTCTTTTTGTTGTCATACGCTTGATTTGACGCATTAGGTTTGAATGTCTTTTTATTGTCACAACTATGTCAGCAATTTAATTGTTTTTATTTAGAAAAGGACAAGTTGGATGACAATTCCTGCTTCACTGGTTTATAAAGAAACCAGCATGTATTTATTTATTGTGTGGTGATGCACATATGAATTTTTTTGTTTGTTGACCATAAGCTAAGTTAGTTTTGTTGTGTTGTATTTTATTTGAGAGGGAGGTATGGATGATATTTGATTCAGCATTTCAAACATCCCTTACATATACTACTCATAATAATGCTCTAAATACTATTGGACAGCTTGAGTCATGTTATTTCAGGGCTACAGCTGAGCTCAATCCACTTCTGACACGTACAAACAGCTGTTGAATGTTTTCGTCGAATCACATCATCTACAGTCCAATAAAGCAACACTCTGCATTTTTAGTCTCAATTTCTACATGTTCACCAACTCTTATGTTTTATTTCCAATGGCCTACACTGGGCTGAAAGGAAATGTTTGTATTTCGGGGGAAATCCGCTTATTTGATTTCTTGCTAAGTATCTAAGAAGATTGATACCACATACATATGTTAGCATGCTATGTATGAAAATAACGCCAGAAGCTTGTTAGCCTAGCTTAGCATAGAGCAGTGAGAATGGGGAGATAGCTTCCTGGCTAGCTTAAATGACTGAAATCATATGTCTGAGAACATTTACTTTTGAATTTGTATGCTAGCCAGGGATAGCTAGCCTTTTCATTCTTTTAAAATAAAGAAGATAAAATTATCTTAATATCACTTAGATGAGCATGTTTTACTTTTGTTAGAGCCTAGCATAGTAACTGAGCCTAATAGTAACTACTAGTAGATACCTCTAAGTAGGCCTGCTTTTATTTCATTTTTTACATCCCCAACGTAGCATCCTCTTCTTTTCAGTTCCGTTGTAAAGTTGAGTTATAGCTGCCATGGCTATGCCAACATGACACAGCTGTAGCACAAAAGACATGTAAAGATGCTAACATGCTAGCTTAGCATCTTTTAAATTAAGGAGCTATCTATTTTACTTAACAATGTCAGGTTAAATGTTTTCCTTAATTTAAGACCAGCTGCAAATGCAATGCTTATTCTGCTTTTGTGTTAGCATCAAGCTAACAAACTAAGGTGTGATCTACATCCTGGTCACTGAAGCTAACAGATGATAACTTGAGCTGATTGATGGCTATCCCCAGGCATAACAGGTTGAAATAGCCAAAAAAAACAAACAAACAAACAAACAAAACACTGGCAATATCTTTGCCCAAGCTAGTTGCCAAAAAAGCCAAAACATATAAACATCTGGCAATGATTTGATGTTAATATTTGTGTTTTTTAAGACTTTTAGGCAATATCACAAGGGGCTGTTGTTATGAAGGTTTTTTTAGAGTGTCTCATCACATACTTCTGCTAGCATACGCTATTACAGTACCTTTAAATGCAGTACAGAACTCTTTATCACATTGCACACTGCTGTTTAACACTAATAACACTAATAACATGTTAGCTGGTAGATGATAACACTAGCTAATGGGCTAGCATGCTAACGTCTCTTGTGTGAATGCACAATGCACGCTTGCACACACAAAATATTTGGCATTTAGTACAGAAATACGCCATTTGTGACAAACTGTTTATCCAGGTCACCAATACTAACTTAAGCTCACTGACTGCTATCCCCCAGCACAAAATGTTAAGATAGTCAAAATCCTTGCCAAAAACAATGCTAGTTTCTTTCTAAGCTAGTTGCTGAACCAGGCAAAATATAAACACATCTGGCAGTGATTTGTGAGGGTTTTTTGGGACTTTTAGAGGCATGTCCGTTATCATATATTTGGGGTGTGTTGATAGGAAGAGTTTCTCACATTTGTATGGAGGCAGGCTAGCTTTTCAGCCCTTTTAGCTAAGCTAGCAATGCTAAGTTAGCAGACTAATAGCAGCATGACTTGACATTAGCGTTTGAGTGGTGTCAATCTACTCGAGTTATTCTTAGCAAGAAACTGAATACGCATTATTCCCAAAATATTAAACTGTAAGCGCTTTGATTTTGTAAATGGACCAAATGCTGTATCATTACTGAACCATGCATCGTCGATGATTATTCTGCAATAATTCTTACATTTAAATGTGAACTCATGTACTAGCACGCATTGAAATGACAAGTTATTATTTCTTTCTATTTGTATTTTAGGCTGTCATTGCTTGTTATTCAGTGGGAGCGTTTGTCAAATATTCTTTTCTGGCAAAGTTTATTTTTGGAACAGTTAGCTGATACCTAAGAGGGCATTCTTTCCCAACAGCACTGCACCAGAAAAGAACATCCTCGAGGGTATTTTTGCTTTAGTACAACTGTTATCAGAGCATGTGTACAACTGCAATGTCTGCTTCAAAACAGCACACATATGAAGGAATTAAATCATAAAGTGCTAAAGCTTATTAGCTTGGTAAACACGTGCATTTGACAGAGATCTTACTGTGTTAAATTCATTTGATAACTCAGCAGGAAGTTGTAAGTGATGGCAGTGTGCTTTTAATAACATCAATATTCATGTGTTACTCAGTGTTTGAAAACTGTATTTACATTTGTGTATATGGCTGAGTATACTTTGAAACAAACTGCAACTAATGCAATAATAGGGTGCAATGTGCAATTATTTATTCAGTTATTTACTCATTAGCTTAGATACCGGAGAGCTGTGTATTGCATTTTTTATTAAATTCACTTTCCATGTGACGGCAACAGCAGGAAAAAAAAGAATGACTAGACGTTTTATTTTGTTTTCAGCTTTTGTTTGTGTGTATTGCAGTTTTGGAAAAAAAGTGATAGAACTACTTGGTAACTATTTTGGATTGATTTATTTGCAATGTGCAGATCTATATTAGTTGTGAGTAATTACATAGGTTTTAATTTCAAAGTGTTGGTAAGTATAAAAACAAATAAAGTTTCATTTTTTCTTTCTGTGACTTGTTTTTCTCTTGACTTCTTCTTACATTCCATCATTTTGCTTATGCACACATTGAATTATAGACAGATAAGCCTAATACTGAGTAAAAATCAACTCTAAAGAGGGTTTGATTGCTTTTTAATGCCACTTCCTGTTTCATGGCGAAGTGATAATCAGATTATGGGGTTCAAATTGGACTCATGAATTTTTAAAGATAACGGCACTTTTAGAAAATTTCAATAATGCACTCTAGTTTGAATATTTCCAACCAGCCAACATTTCTTTGTAGGGCTCTGAGAACGTGAGCTGAAAAAATTAGCCTTATTTTACAGATCAGAAGGAGGAAGCCTGAACACAAGCCCCTGTACATTGCTCATTCAAACTATGAAATTATCTGAAAATGGAGAAATCTTTGAAGGCAAGCTGTGCGCAGAAATGTGTTTATAATGTGCCTACTGAGAACTAAGCTTGTGTTCTTAATGCATTTTTAGTTTAGATAAGTGGGATGACCTGATGAGTTCAAACATCAGCCTTGTCTTTGAACAGGAATTTCTTAGAAATGTTTCTTTTCAAATTCCAAATGAGCCCCTTAAAATTTCAAATAAATTGCCTTTAATTTCTGTGAAAATTCTTAAACATATTTTTTGAGTACACCATAAAAATTAGCCCAAATTTCTTTAAATAATAATCAAATATGTAAGTGAAATTTCATCATAAAGCCTAAACTTTCAGTTAAAAATTTCTGAGAAACATTCCACATAAGTTCTTACAATTTTCAAGCAATTTCGCCTAAAAAAAAATGCAAATATATTACTCGAAATGTCCTGGAAATGACAAAAACATCCAAACAAATTCCATGAAAATTCCTTGAAAATTCCTGAAAAGTTCAAAGGACAACACCGACCCTGAAAATTCACAATCCAATTCCCAAAAATACACAAATAAATTTCGCAAAGTTCAAAAATGTCAAAACAATAAAAACTAGAAAAGCACTCGGAGAGCGCAGACCTCCGTCATTAGCCCTATCTCCCAATAGTGAAGAATCCTTTAAAAAATTCCTGGACCCAGTCGGTGATCCGGATAACTCCCAAAATCTAGTTTGCCAATTACTCCCTCTCTGGTGGGGTGGAGACACAGGGAGGCAATGCAATAGCTTTGCTACATGTGGACTGTCATGACGAAGGCATTTCCTGCCAATGCCAACAGATGCACTGCCAGTCTCACTCATGGTCTCACCAGATGACTGAAAGTCATGGCAGAGGGTGAATATTCCTCTATTCCTCCCAGCATTGTGAGTATTCACGCTACAATTCGCTGTCTTTCTCTCTGTAACACTTCGACTCATCTCCTCGACCAGGCGTGCATCTTTCAAACTCTATAAACTCCAAAACTTTGAATAGAAACACACCCAAAAATGCTGCTGGGATTGAAGTTACTCATGTCCGCCATCTCCTGGTGTAGAGCAGTAACAACAGTAGAAAAGCACTCAGAGAGCGCAGACCTCCGCCATTAGCCCTATCTCCCAATAGTAAAGAATGTTTTGGGAGTGATCCAGATCACTGTCTGGATCCAGGAATTTTTTTAAACATTCTGTACTATTGGGAGATAGGGCTAATGGTGGAGGTCTGCGCTCTCTGAGTGCTTTTCTACTGTTGTTACTATTTTATGCCATTTCTGACATGTCCTGAAAATTTCATCAAAATCCATCCACAACTTTTTGAGTTATGTTGCTAACAAACTCCTCTGCTCCTTGGCAGAGGTGATAAAATCAAAGCAAATGTCCTTTAATTTCGCAGTAAAACTCTCCAAAATATACAAATATATCTCCTAAATTTCCATGAAAATACTTGATAATTTCCCAACTTTCTCAATAAACTTGGACTTCACACAGTGATCTATTCTGGTTCAGTTCAGTGCATCAGTCTAACATCTTTGTTGAAGGATACATGGTTTAAAAAGTTGCAATTTTGATTCATTGTACCCACTTTGAAAAAGCATATTTTGTGTAATGTCCCTATGTATACAGAGCAATCAAACAAATCTATTGAGTAGCAGTCTCTTTCTTTTCCTCTGCTATAGTAGCTCAAACCATGCAGTTGTACTTTAAACAGGTGGTAAAGTTGTAAACAAAAAAGGATTTTCAGCTCATCCTTTGGAGACTTTTGGGAGGATAAAATGTTCTGCCTGTGGATTTGTTCTGAAGCAGAGACAATCCTCAAGGACAGGAAGCCGGTCTTGTTAAATGGTGTGTTGCTGAGTGGAGGAATCATGCGTGATGGCCAGAATACCACTGAGCTAAACTGACGGCTTAAAGACAACACCAGGAATTTTAAGTTTCGTGCTGCCGGGATGGGATGGCCGTAGTTTTAGTGAGCAGAGAAGGCTTCCTGGGTCCAGGGCAGGATTCAAGGGTAGATTAAGAATTTTTCTTAGTGAGAGCCAAGAAGCTGTCTGAGAATTTGATACGTCGGCAGGCCATAATTATTGGACGAGATCCAGAGAGGAGCTTTGCTGCGTGTGTGTGAGTTCAATGGGCTGCCACTGCAGCTGACCAAGAGCCTGACTGAAGGAAGAAAATTGGCCACACAACAGGTTTTAAAAATTACCAATGTAGTACTTTAACATAACAGAGCAGCTGGTGCTTTGCAGGGAAAAGACATTAATAACCTACCACATGCTCTGTGAGATATAATTCCCAGACAGTAAAAGTACGGTGATGGGTCAAGAGAGAAGGCGAAATTGTTACTTTACCACTACCTTGTACTTCCAAAAGGTTACCCATTAATTACCATTACCCTTAGAAATGCACAAAATCTAAATAATGCAATAAAAAAAGAGGAATGGAAACACCTGAATTTTGAAAAATCTCTAAAATATTGCTTAAAAACACTCTGATGGGGTGATTTTCTAGACGTTTCAATATAGAAATATATCGTAAAAATGCAATGGAAACATTTTCCGCATTTACAAGTCACAGAACGTAACATATGGTGTCACATGACTTGTTCCCTCTGAGACAACATGACACGGACAGAAGAGGAGATGAGACTTTTCTTAACATCATACATATACCCTTATGCGTACGTGGCTTTTGCCATACATATAGATGTTGGCTTTGAACTATCATCCGTTGCCTTCATCTTTTGTTCAAATTTGTCAAGGCAACCACGGTAGATGTAATCATAACCGTACCGACACAAAACAGGTGTTGAGCGTCCAGCTTGCTTGCAGAGGAGTCTTGTGAGGTGAAATTTAATGAGAGTGGCAAGGCTCATGCCCAAAACTCCCTTCAATGGAGACACATTCAAAGCGCGATTGTACTTAGTCAAAATTTAAGACATAATTTAAGACAACTTTTATTTTCTGAAAAAAACAAACTGTAATGGAAATCCAGCTTCTGAGTCATAGTGGACACTGGTCCAAAGAAAATCCCTGATAGCATTCTTGAAGTATCCTGTCCAAAACCAGGGCATGACCATGAGGCCCAATGATGACCACCAAATTCTACTCAGTTCAGTCTTCAGTCAGAGTGGGCATTTACGCAAAGATTGAAAATATCCCTTAAAGTGGTTTGGAAATATTGGGTCCAAAAGCAAGCAAGCTTTAACCTTAGACTTCAATACCTCATCAGTTCATCCTTTGGTCAGAGCTGACATTCGTGCAAAGTTTAAAGAACATCCCTTATAGCATTCTTAAATATATCCAGTCCAAAACCAAGGCATGAACATGAGGCCCAACACACTTGAACTTGGACTGATAGTAATTAAATTCTACTCAGTTCATTCTTCAGTCAGAGTGGACATTTATTCAAGGCTTGAAAAATATCCTTGAAGTAATTTGGAAATATTGGGTCCAAAAGCAAGCAAGCTTTAACCTTAGACTTCAGTACCTCATCAGTTCATCCTTTGGTCAGAGCTGACATTCGTGCAAAGCTTAAAGAACATCCCTTATAGCATTCTTGAAATATCCTGTCCAAAACCAAAGCATGAACATGAGGCCCAACGCATTTGAACTTGGACTGATGTTAATTAAATTCCACTCAGTTCATTCTTCAGTCAGAGTGGACATTTATTCAAGGATTGAAAAATATCCTTCAAAGTAATTTGGAAATATTGGGTCCAACAGCAAGGGATGAACATGAGGCCCAACAATCTCAGTCTTTAACCTTAGACTTCAATATCTCATCAGTTCATTCTTTGGTCAGAGTTGACATTTGTGCAAAGTTTGAAGAAAATCCCTCATAGTATTCTTGAAAAATCCTGTCCAAAACCAAGGCATGAAAATGAGGCCCAATGCACTTGATTTTGGACTGACAATAACTAAATTCTGTACAGGTTATTCTTCAGTCAGAGTCGGCATTTGTGCAAAGTTGAAGGAAAATCCTTCAAAGCCACCTAGCATTATCAGGTCCAAAAGCAAGGGATGAACATGAGGTCCAATGATCTTAATCTTCAAAATTTCAAAATTCATCAGTACATCCTTCAGTCAGAGTTGAATTACATTCAAAGATTGAGGAATATCCCTCAAAGCATTCTTGAAAAATTACAATCAAAAAACAAGGGATGATTATGAGGTCCAGTGATCTTAATCTTTAGCCTTAAGACCTCAAAATGTCAACAGTTCATCCTTCAGTCAGAGTGGGCATTCGTGCAAAGATTGAGGAAAATATCTCAAAGCATTCTTGAAATATCAGGTCCAATACAAGGGCATGAACATGAGGCCCAATGCACTTGAACTCAGGCTGATGACCACCAAATTCTACTCAGCTCATTCTTCAGTCAGAGTGGACTTTTATGCAAAGATTGAAAAATATCCCTCAAAGTAGTTTGGAAATATTGGGGCCAACAGCAAGGGATGAATATGAGGTCCAATGATCTTAATCTTTAGCCTTAAGACCTCAAAATTTCATCAGTCTATCCTTTAGCCAGAGTGAACATTTGTGCAAAGATTGAGGAAAATATCTCAAAGCATTCTTGAAATATCGGGACCAAAAGCATGTTATGAACATGAGGCCAAAGACATCAATCTTTAAACTAATCAGCTCCTCTTTAAGTCAAAGTGAACATTTGTGCAAAGTTTCTCCAAATGTTTCGTTTCAACCACCATTTTTACTGTTGCCAACTTAACCTGAGTCTAGGAGATTACTTTCGAATGCATCTGATATACCTGTCTTAAGATAAAACACCTTAGAAATTGGCTACAGTTGTGCTCAATATGTGCATGTGCTTCTACATTTTCTGATGCTTATCTTTTATGTCGATGATTCAGCCGGGCAAAGTTTCATGTTTAATCAAGTCTTAGAAGTGCTGCAGCTGCCAGCCGCCTTATATTCTCCATGTAGAAGATTAACCACCATGCCCAAAATAACACCCTCTACATCATAATGCTGCTGGAGCCAATAATACATTTGATGAAGTAATGGGATGTCCAGCGTCTCAACGACCTAAGAGTCTCACACTAAATCTGATCAGATAATTGTCAGAACTTAAAAACTCTTCTGATTGTCCTTTTTCTCAGGCACTTTCAGTCACACACTCTGTAAAAGTGAGCGAATATTACACACGATGCTCTGAAACTCGGGCAACAAATAAAGGACATCAGCAGATCACTGTGCTCTTTTCAATTAGGGTTTGTCCGACTTGGCTCGTCCAAAAAACTGTAAAGTCTTCCTTTGCCCCCTTGTTGGCTTGGCACTAAAGCTGGAATGAGTCCACGCTATCACTCAGCAGTACTGTAAGCTACTTACAGGAACCTTTTCTTTAATGCAAAGACGTGACGTCAGAGTGATGAGGGAGAAGACTCATGCTGCATATGTCTCCATGTGACAAGTCCTAGGGTTGTTTGCAGGGGGTCAGAGGGCTAAAAAAATATCATGTCCTCTCGTGACTGAAAGCAATTTTAGGCCGAGTGAGCAGAATCCAATGTCAGTCAATCTCTGCAGGGGGAACATCACCAAATGTACAGCGCGCAGCTTTGGAGAGGTCAATAAGCACTGTAGGGCTGCACAGTGCCGCTTTTAGAGAGTGACTCTGCAATGTCAACAGGAACAAATCATGCCCAAAGTCCAGATTGATGTTGAAACTGTGGCTCATACTCGTCTGCTTGCATGAGGAATATGTCTTATCATGACTAAGAATCGCTCCATAACACTTACCGACCACAGGTGCTCGAGATTGGCTTGGCTCCATGTCTTCTAGGTGGAATTTATTTAAGATGGCTCACCAGGCAGGAGCTATGCCAGGAGTGTGACACAATGAGAAAGGGTGCTGAACAGACGCCTTGGCAAGTTTCAAGTAAACACCACAGAATGTGAAGTAAATCACTTGAATAACCAGGCAAGAAAAACCCTGGTGTCCAGGGGTTATGGTGGCATTTATGAGGACGGTTTGTGATTTTGGATGCTCTAATGGGGGCAGGCATGGGGAGGAAATGGAGGACAGAACCCTTATTAGACCTGAAATGAATCTACAGTTTTGTTTGGATGTGTTTCTCTCAAGGCCATAACTATAAAGGGTAATAAGAATAAATGACTCTTAGCTCTTTCTAAAGTCTTTAAACAGGGAAACAAGTCTCAAAAAATCTTATCGATGCTTGAAAACAACGCAAATTCCATTAACCCATAAGGACCCACACCCAGTTCTCCTAATAAAAAAATTATGGGGGCATAACATTAACTACATATTTTCATTTTTATTTATACAGCATAGGTAAAATTTAATTAAATTTAACAACAAAAATAATTTTTCTGTTTTTTTCCAACACAAAAACACAGTGAATGAGTCCAGTCATGATTTGTTATTGATATCAATGCATGTAGGTTGGATTCACGGAATGTGGCCTTTTTAACCCCTTTTCACCACTGTTCCTAACATGTTTTTTCTACTTTTAACTGTTTTGCAACTTTTGAACCCAAGTTTCCTACTAAATCTGTTCATTTTTGCAACTTTTTGCCACTTTATACCCATTTTGTTAATCACTTTTTAACCGCTTTTCAACATTTCCCACCCATTTTTACCCCTTTTTGCATTTCTGTAACCCATTTTTTACCTATCTTAAAATAAAAATCTGTGACTGTATGCTACTTTTTGCTAATTCCTTTAATTAATCCATCCATTCATTTTTGCCACTTTTTAACATGTTTCTCCTGGTTTATCTGGCTAATTTAACCCATTTTTGCCACTTTGTTGACCTCTTTGCATCTTCAATCCCTGTTGGTCCATTTTCACCTATTTTTGCCACTATGTAATGACTTTTCAACATTTTCCACCCATTTCTCCCCTATGTTGCATGTTTTTGTAGCAAATTTTTGCCACTTTAACCACATTTTTGCCTCTTTGGAGCCCTTTTCACCACACTTTTCATTTGTTTTTTCACTCTTTCCCTTCATCCATAATTTTTTTTTTTTTTTGCCACATTTCACCCATTTTTGCCACTTGGAACTTATAGTCAGTTAGTTTGGTTAATTTGGTTAATTGTAAGTTAGTTTGTTATTAATTCCCTTGTTAACTAGCCGTCTGCAACTCATTTATGTCGTGGTTAACTAGCAGCAAGTTCCTCTGTTATTCATTAAATAACTAGTTGTTAGTGCCTCTGTTATTCCTGGTTATTTAGCAGCTAGATACCCATTTGTTACCTGTTAAACTAGCCTGGTTAACTAGCATTTAGTTCCTCATCCATTCCCTGGTTTACTAGCTGTTAATTTGTTCCCTAATAACTCGTAGCTAGTAAAACCTTTATTTTCTGGTTTACTGGCCTAGTTAATCAGTACACTGCTGTTCATTTGTTCCTAATAATCATGGCATTTTTTTTGCCCCTTATTAAAATGTTACAGAGATAGTTTCTTTTGAAGAGTGTGGTTTTAAAAAGCATGAAGGGGGGGAATTTAATAGTCTTTACCATAGTCTTGACACTGGTCAATATAATCAATGATTCTGCCTTTCAGCTAAATTGACAGGGCTGAACCCTGAGCCTTTAATCACACAGATGCTTCAGCTATGCTCAGGTACCTTCTTTTTTTTAAACCACAGTGAAACAGCCGGGAGCACACTCAGTGGTCTTTTGTCACTGGAGAAGTGAAGGGCCCGGTATTGTACTCCTCTATCAGTGCCAGAGCAATTGTAATCAGTGTTTATGAGGAAAGACAGAGCCTGACACAATGGTCAGTCATGCAATCAGTCACAGACAGGAGCTCGAGGAATACAAGACGGCCAGTAGATGACCAAAATGATCCTAGGACCTTCAGGGTCTCATGATGGGCTGTGGGAGAGGATAGTTTATGTCTTTGCCGGACGGAGCTGTAATTGACTCTGTGATGAGTAATCTGATGTGAATAAATCTTTACTGTTTTTTTTGACTCCGTCATGTAGTAATGATATCATGGTGTGATAAATCTGCATGTGAGCCCAGGTTTTATGCATTACACCGCCCTTTGCATTGACTTTCCCACATAAGATCATAGTTAACTTTGTGTGATTCTTCAGAGAAAAGTTGTAAAAACATAAATCCATAGGAGAAAGAAGCTCCTAAAACATGCCGAGTAGTTTATGGATGTCATTTAAAGGTGCAACTCAGCATGAAATTTAAATTTGATACATCAGTGAGTACGTTGGAATGAACAATTGTAGGAGGCATAATACATTGTACAATAGATCAGAGGCGAATAATTCATAGGAATATATTTCTAAAGAAATCATCCACAGATTGAGTCTAGCAGACACCACATATGATGTCAGAGTTGCTATTTAAGGTCTTGTTTTCTCAGGATTTTCTCAAACTGTCCCTTCTTGTAATTTGTTAAGTAATAAAATAAATACAAGAAGGAGATAGCGTCAACATACTGAGAGACTTAAACCAGAAATTTGATGTGTTAGCTTAGCTCAGCGTGAGCAAGCTTAGCTTTACGCAAAGGTTTGGTTTAGTCTTTAAATGCATTACAGAAAATATCATTTGGTATGAGCGCTATTTATAAGTTTGTCACCTCTGGATTCAAGCAGGTTTTCCCCTGTTTTTCTTTATGCAGAGCTAAGCTAAGCTTTCACTAAGCTAAGCTAAGTCCCTCAGTTGCAGCTTCAAGATAAACTTGAAAGGTATAAAACTTGTCATGTAGTTTGTAGAAACAAGGTTAAAAAGTGTATTCAAACCATACTGTTAGCATTTTAGGAGCTACACTCAGAAATTCAATGTGTGAGCTTAGCCTAGCATGAGTTAGCCTAGCCTAGCAAAGCGGTTCTGTCTAGTTCGTACAATGAAAGAAATATTAATTTCTATTACACTTTGAGTTTGTGTCCTGAATATGGCTGCAAGCCAGCAGTTTTTCTCACTGTTAGTCTTTAAGTTTAGCTAAAATAAGCTAAGCTAAGTCACAATGTAGGAAATTTGACACAGACTTATGAAAGAAACCTCAACGACTGAAAATTTCTCATCTAGCTTGCGGCAAAAAAGTTAAAAAATTGTATCTAAACCATACTGTTTGTATTTTGTTGTTACATTCAGACATCCTTGTGTGACTTTAGCCTAGCATGGGTTAGCCTAGCCTAGTACAATGGTTCTGTCTAGTTTGCACAATGTAAGAAATATGATTTAAGGTAAGTGTAATATTATACTAAAAGTTTGTGCCCTGAATATGGCAGCACACCAGCAGTTTTTCTCACTTCCAGTCTTTAAGTTAAGCTAAGCGAACTCGTAATGAAGGACATTTGACAGAGACTTATGAATAAAACCTCAGAATGGGATATAAAACTTCTAATTCAACTCACAGAAAGAAAATGTATTCAAACCACACTGTTTGCTTTTTTTTTTTTCTTTTTTTTTTTTTTGATAAATTACAACCAGAAATATTATGGTTTTTTATCTTAGCATTTGTTAGCTTAGCTTCACATAAAGGCTCTGATTGGTTTTTGCATTAACAATTACATCTACCATCTGTGTATTATTGTGCTTTGGGTTTGTACCATAATTGCAATTTTTCTCCTATTTCTTGGCTTGATGCTAAATACAGATAAGCTAAGCTAAGTCGCTAATGTTAGAGGCTTCAACACGGACTAATGAAAAAGCTTTGCAGACTTAAAAGTAGAGCCAAATTTGTACTAACTCACAGTAAGAAAGTGAAAAATTGTATGTACCCAAATGTCACCATCCCTTTAACTACATCTAGATATTTGGTGTGATAGTTTAAAATTTCAATTTAACATGAGTGTTTTACTTCACTTTGGGTTTGTACCCTTAGGATTGGCAGCAGGCTAGCAACCTTTCCTCACCACTGGTCTTTATGCTTAGCTAAGATAAGCTAAGCTAAATCAATAATGTAGGAAACCTAAAAAAGGACTAATTAGGGAAGCTTTACAGAATTAGGGATGGTACAGATGATTGTTCTTACTTTATAGTATCAGCATCTTAGAAACTTGAACAATATATTAGCTTAGCTTAGCATGTGTTAGCTTAGCAGAACATAAAAGTTCTGTTTGGATTTCTGTATGCGTGAGTGTGTGTAAAAAAAAATAAGATGAAAGATTTGTTTGTTGAGCTTAAGATAAAACTAGAATGGCAGTCTCCCCCTGCCTATATTCTTAATGCTAAGCTAAGCTAAGCTATGCTTAAGCTAAGCTAAGCAGCTACATTAGTAGAGGTTCATGTATGGTATCAAACTTCTTGTCCTTCTCTCAGCAAGAAGATGGGCTGATTAACTGATTGATTGATATCTTCAGAAGTGTGTAATTACAACAAAAGGAGAAACAAATGAAAAATACATTAATGAAGTGACCCTAAAGAAGTATCAGCCATCAAATTCAACAAACATAGATGTTAAAAAAAAAGTAGGATGAAAGTTATGCTCATTTTATTCTGCTCCTTATCCAGACTTTAACAGCTATAACAGAAATATTTTTGTGGATAAGTATATTTGGCCTGTTGTAAACATGCTCTTGTTATGTACTGGAAAAGTGCACACATTTAATACAAAATAGCTCCATTTTCAGTCATAGGGGAGCAAATCTTTACTACTTTTGGTATAGCTAGGAGATTTAACACTTATAATGCATCATTTTGGGTACATACATTAAAAAACATCCTCAAGAATCTCAAAAACGTGCTTTTGCTATTGTAATTATTCTACTGATTATCAAAACAATAATAAAGTAACTGTCTCAGCTTTATGGGATAATATGCATGATTAAAGTACATGGGGGAAATAAAAGTGAAACTAAATTGATAAGTTATGACTGGAAAATATTTCATGAAAATTATTCACAGTCGATAAAGTTTGAGTCGAGGGAGGAAAAGAGGGAAGGTAGGGGTGATGAAAGGGGAGGGGGTAATACCATTAGTTTCCCCGCTGACTCGCAGCAGGTTCAGCAGGGATCCCTTTTAACAGCATGAGAGAAGGAAAAGAGACCACAGCGGTGCAACTCTGCGCATATCCACACTCACACACAGACACACATCGAGGGAAACACAGCTGCTGCAAAGCTGCACTGACAGCAGCTTGTAAACTGCGATCAAACAGTTGGATGTGGACTCTTTAGCCGGCTGTTTTCTCTGTTGCTGGTGATGTTTCTTTGCAGGGGGATTTTCCTTGGGATTATTTATTCCTGGATGTGTCATCAAACACATTAAATCTCCCTCGTGACTGAACGGAGTGGACTGAGTGAAGCTATCAGGTAGGTGCAACCTCAACTCACTTTTTACTCTTTTTCTTTTTTACTGCAGAGCTGGAGTAAAGCCTTCAACTGGAACAAGTGAATAAATAATGCATTACAGAAACCTTATGCAGATGATCAAGCATTAATACAATTCATGGTGATTGTACTTTAAAGGTCTGTAGATGCAATGAAGCAACACTTTATAATAACTCTGCACTATTATTATCAGTCATCACTCAATTCATTATTTAAAAAGCACTGTTGCTGCATTACTACTTATTTATATGCATCCTATAAACATATGTGATTTATTGTTGTTCACTACCTCCATATGTGATGTGTTTAATGTTTTATTTTCATATTTAATAAAAGGTGGATTCACTGTGTAAAAATCAACAGTTACATAAATCACAACCTATTGAATTGAAGAACATTGACAAAGTGCACAAGGCAACTTAGACTGTGTGCAGGAGTTTGCTTGCATTTTTTAAGCCTTGTTATATCAGTTTTTTGTTATAGCAGCAGGTTTATCTATTGGTCTGTCTACTTAGCTTTGCAGTGTACTGAGACCTCCTGTAGGGGGCAGTGTAGGTGCACAAAACTTATCCTTTTTCAGTCAACACCATGCTTTCACATCTTTTGTTTAACAAAGCAGTACAAAAACTCCCAAGGAGCAATGCAAACATTTTGACAATGCTGTTTTTAAGGACTGAATTGAGGCGTGATAAGTATTAAACATATTTGCAGCCAAAAAAATAAACATTTCTTGATTTATAACGCCTTAATAGAGCACCAATGATGTTCCAGGGGTGGAGCCAGCAGTAGCCAGAGCCGACCGGGGCCATCAACTAGACGTTTAAGCATACCCAATCACTGAGCATATCTTAACCTACATTAGATTTGTTTTAATAACGTTAATATCAAGGTGAGGAATATGAAAGTGGTCCCACCATTCTTACATATTTCTATATGTGACCCCCAATGGAAAAAGTTTGGACACCTCTGATTTATGGGAATCAATTATAACGATGATTAAAAGACAAACAAAACTAGTAAGCCATTCCAACGGGCTAACAGCACAAATAGTCTAACAAATAAAGACAATAAGTCTTTCGTGAAGAGTTAATCTATTATCTGTAAAGCATTATTGACTATTTATGTCATTTATAAACACTATAAATGCTTAATTTATCAGTAAAGCATTAGTAACCATAATCGTGACTTTAGCCATACCCCTCCTCTGATAATCAAATAATGCATCAACAATGCATTTATAGCTATGACTGTAAATCTGATGTAAATAAGGTAAAAAGACTAAATTGTGACTTAAGTATTCACCAATTCATGTTTTAATGCTTAATAGTTTATAGTTATCATAAAGTGCTACACTATGCATCTGTTCTATTATTTTACATTGGTTTAAAAGGCACCAACTGTATTTTTTTTTTTTAAGTTTCACCAAATCTACATTTTTATTTCATACAACTACATTTTCAGACATCACAATGAAATTCTATTTATGTAATAGTGATTTTACTGACCTGCCCACAGGTGCAACATGGTGTGATGTTTTTGCCTGGTTCAGTCAACTAGCAATCATTTCAGGTTTCAAAGTGGATTTTAACATTTGATTATTCTTCTTAACAAACAGAAGTCAAAACAAGATTGGGGAGATCTTGGCACGTTTAACACAGCCAGAATTTTTTGACAAGCTTAGCCCATTTCTGACATTGACTTATGCAGGAGTGGCCAAAATCAGTCTCCTCAAATAAAATAATGAACAACATTTCAGTAAAGTATGAAGGAGGAGATAGCCGGCGTGGAATAAGAATAATAAACAAAAGGTTGACGCGAATATCAATGGTGTGGATGCTTCTGAAACATTCTCAAAAGGTGATTGGTGGAACGACAACATTACATTGTACGTATGCACTTCCCTACCACTGCCTTTGTAACTGTAAGTGGCTGCTACTTCAAGCAAAGTTTGTACGTTTTCCTCAAGTGACATTGTTTCACTGGGACATTTAGTTTATCATTATTTATGTTTATTCAGAGACTAAATTAAGAGTATATTTCTGAGAACTTATCTGACATTCATCATGGGGATCAAACAACAGCTCCCTGCTTATCAGATGCTCTTTGTGTTGTTATCATCAGCAGAATGCTCCGTGTATTACAGTCATTTTAATTCATATCCTGACCTTCACTGCTCTCACATGCCCCACTGTTAATCTTACAGAGTCCATCAGTTCTTTATTTAATCACAAATCACTGTTTAAAAGTTCATCTGCTGCATATTTATGAGCCCACACCTTGCTTAATGGCATGTCATTTCCTCACAGGGACGTATCTGTTGTGAAGGAACCCATGCTTTAGAAACATGCTATTATTATGATAATCCTGAACTTTGCTGGCTTTTTTCTTTGAGGAGGAAGTCACCTGGAAAGGGAGGAGATGGTTTGGGAATTTCAGTGAATATCAGCCATGAGATATGACCAGGAGCTTGAAAGTGATATGAGGAAAGTTGCCCCTGAGGTTTCAGCGGCTGTGAGGTCAAAGGACCCACCTCTGACTCTGTAGGTCGCAAGATACAAAAGATCCTCAGAGAACTATGTTGAGTGATTTGACATTTTCTTTGTCTCTTTCTCTGCCAGGATTCCTCCGATCCACCAAGAAGACCCCCTATACATCGGACTATGACATCTTTGACTGAGTGAGCATTCAAACCTATAGCTGCTTCCTCCTCCTCTGTGGGATCAAGGCTAGGATTCCCATAACTTTAAAGATAAATGATGAATAATAATGACGCTGAAGGTGCCCTTAGAGGCAATCTTTAGACATCAATGCCCAGACTAAGGCCATGCCCAGACAGCCCTTTAATTCATTTGAATGAGGCGGGATGCCAACACAGAGGGCGCCGGCAGGAACCTGCAGGGTCATCTGGCAAAGGGTTGAACCTGTCTTGATTTTGCAGTGAAACACATTATTGGGCAAGGAAACACTGGATAACCAAGTTTGAAGATCACTTGAAGATTTGATTGGATTATTTCTGGTTACCTCACACTGAATGGCGAAGACCGTAGAATGAAAGGACATTTGACATCTGAAACAAACCCACTTTTCTGTTGGACTGGAATTGGATTATATTTCATGTCCCACCACAACCCCTTGCATTAATTTAAGATGGGGAAAAACAAATCTTGAGACTTCTTGCTATCATGAAAGGATTAAACTTATTGGCGAAGACCGTGAAATAGACAGTGCTCCCACAATATTTTACAAGTACTAGATTAGCATTACAATTCGTGACTCTATCCGTCAAATTGGACTGTATTTCATGACCAACAGCAAGACTTTCGTCAAAAGTCAACCTCAAATTTTGGGGAAGATTTTAGGATAAATATTGCTATAACAGGGCTTTATCGTTAGAAAAATCTCATTCAGGAGTTGTCATATAGCTTTAAAAAAATCATTTTTTTAACTTAAGATTGGCCAAACTGGACTTCTGGGTAAAATTTCAAGTGTAAAAACACCAATTTACCACAGAGGCAACCACTTGCATTGATTTGGCGTATTTGATAATGCAGTTGGATTGTTTCTTTATCTAACTTGGAGTCATTGGCAAAAAAGAAAAAAAAATAAGTACAGATTTGGTGTCTGAAATGCAACAGGCCTTTCAAGACGTGTAGAATAAATGGTGAAGTAACAAGATTTTAAGGTGAGGAAAATCCAAATCGTGTGTTGGGACTCGTGATTTGTGGTTCTATCTGTGAAACTGGGCTGTATTTCGTGACAAAACGCCAGAATTGACCCCAAACTCAACCCCTTGTGTTGATGTAGTGCGAGACAAGCCAAATTCAGAGACGTCCGGGTAACTTGACCGAATATTTATTCTGTATACTGCAAAATTACTGGTGAAGTCTAAAGGATAAATGCTGCTGTAGATGGACTTCAGGGTTTGGAAAGTCCTGTTTGTGAGTAGTCAATTGGCTTCGTAAAAGCTGAAGAGAGTGTTGGCCAGACTGGACTTCTTGGATTGAATTTCAAATTTAAAAAGCACCAGTTACCACTTGTGTTGATTTGGTCCATTTTGGTAACATGATGGATTATTTCTGTATTTACCTTTGAGTCATTGGTGAAAAACCCTAAAAAGGTAGAGGTTTACTATCTGAAAGCAACAGAAATTTCAGGGATTGGAGAAAAAAAAATTGTTTTAAGGGTTGGAAAAATCCTCTTCGTAAGTAGGGATTCAGTGCCCAATTAGCCTGAGAATTTGCGGCTCCATCTGTTAAGCCAGGCAGTATTTCATGACCATAAGCAGGACTTTATCCCAAACTCTCTTGCATCAATGTAGGGTGGGACAAAGCAAATGCAAAGAGATATTTTCTGGATATTTGTTCAGTATTCTTCAAATTTGTTGGCAAAGACTGTAAGATAAATGTAGCTGTAGCAAGGCTTAATAACATCTGATAAATGTTTCCATTCAAGAATCAGTCAGCCAAAATTAAATTCTTGATTTAATTTCAAGCCCAAAAAGTACAATTTGACCACCAGGGCTACCTATTCTGTTGATTTGGTCTACGTGGTAATGTGATTGGATTATTTCTGCTGTTTACCTTGGAGTCATTGGCGAAGACTGTAGAACACCATTAGGACAAGCTAGGAAGTCCTGTTTGTGATTTGTGAATTGGTGTTTTATGTGACTTTATGTCATGACCAAAAGCAATATTTTACCCTAAACTCAGCCCTGTGTGTTGATGTAGTGCAGGACAAACAAATTTCAAAGACTTCAAGGTAACTTGATTGGATAGTTATCCTGTATACCTCAATATTGTTGGCGAAGTTTAAGGGAGTATTCAATTGGCATCCAAGAAGCCTTTTACTCAGGAACCAATTGGCCAAACTGGACTTATCTGATTCACTTTCAAGTCTCAAAAGCACCACTGGTCCACTGGACCAATGCAACGACTTGCCGATTTGGTATCATGAATGGATTATTTCTGCAGTTTACATTGGGGTTACTGGCGAAGTCAGTAGAAAAGTTCCCAAGAACAAGTTTTTGTGGTTGGCAAAATTGTGATTGTGAGTAGTCATTTGATAAGCCATTTCTATCTGTAAACCTGTACTTCAATTATTGTATTCTACACCCTTAAAGTACCCAGAATTCAAGACCTTGTGTTGATTTGACGAAGGGTAAAGCAAACTCAAAAACTTCTAGGTTTAATGATAGGATTATTTTTAATGGTCAGCTTGTGCTTCATAGCCAAGGCCATGGAATAGATCCTGCTAGAAGTTAGTCATTTGGCACACTGAAGTCCGGTGCCCAAAAAGGCTCTAAATTCTTCTATTGAACTGGACTTCTTGGAAAGCATTTCTTGTCCCAAAAGCACAACTTTACCACTGACCCAAACCCTAGCACTGGTATAACAGGGCAAATTCAGACTTCTCGAAAACATGGATGGAGTCTTTCTGCTGATTGTCCTACCTTCTCTAGCGAAGGATGTGGAATAGTTGCTGCTGGAACAAGTTTCATGGTCAGGGAAATCCTGTTCATGAGCAGTCATTTGCTATCTAATAAGCCTCTTCACTCTGTCAAACTAGACTTCCCAGATTGTTCTGTATGTCCCAAAACCTGACCTCCAATGCATTCCCTTGCGTTGCTTTAACGCAGGGCTGATTTGCCCGCTAATGGGTGCCTCTCCAAGGTGCAGGTCATCCATACAACCGCCCTCCTTTGGTTCTCCTTTCTCCGTGGGAACACTGTGGCTTCTGTCCATGATTATGACTGCCTGTGCTTGCCCAAAGGTCTGTCATTGCACGGACAGGAACGGCGTGGTGGTGCAGTGCACCTCTCGGAACTTGGAGAGCATCCCGACGAACTTGCCCAAGGACACTGTCATCCTCTTGCTTTCATCTAACCGGATCAGACACATCACAAGGGAGGCCTTCGCTGACCTCCACCGCCTCAGGGAGCTGGACTTATCTCAAAACGCCATCGAGAACGTGGAGGTCGGAGCCTTTCAAGGAATTTCAGAAAGTCTGCGGACCTTGGATCTTTCAAACAACCACCTCACCGGCCTCCCGAAGGACACCTTCGCCAAGCTCCATGCTCGAGTCCGCTTGTCGCACAACCCCTGGCACTGCGAGTGCTCTTTGCAGGAGGTGCTGAGGGAGCTGAGGCTCGACCCTGAGACGGTGAACGAGGTCATTTGCTACACGGCGGTGCAGGAGGAGTACGTCGGACAGTCGGTCATACAGGTCCTGGACTCTGGGATCAACTTTTGCAACTTCCACCACAAGACGACAGACGTGGCCATGTTTGTAGCCATGTTCGGCTGGTTCTCCATGGTAACTGCTTACATCATTTATTACATTAAACACAACCAGGAGGACGCCAGGAGGCACATGGAGTACCTCAAATCGCTGCCCAGCACGTCCCACATCAGCAAGGACTACGACACAGCCAGCAGTGTGCTCTAATGTGTTGGAGAATGGATGCAACTTTATCGAGGAATAAAAATGAAAGAGCAGCAGTGCATACAGATGGAGTTGTACCAATGAATATGTGTGCTGCATATAAGGGACGCTGATAAGTGACAGCTTTGCAGTGAGTGATAAAACCCTGCACAAGGCACAAACACATTAGGAAAGAAGAGTTTCTCTTCAAGTACAAGCTTAAAATAGCAGCAGCTAGAAAACAAAACTTCATCTCTAGATGGTTAGTCTGTTTAAAAATGACCTGAAATGGGCGAGCAGCTGGAAAAATTAGGTATGTTAAGACATCTAGTAGAAAAGTATCACTTTAAAATCCTGATGGAGGACTTTACAAGGAGTACAAGAAGACTTAAAAGTGAGAGTAATATTCTGAAGTGCTAATAAATTCCCTCCTGAGATTGGAGGATTCTCCCTACTTAATATAAGGATTCTGTGTATTTATGGATCCATAAAGGATCTAAGCCAACAGTGCAGATAAGGTCGCCTGAAAGGGTTTAAATTTCAAGCTTGAACACTCCACTTCATGCTTTCTTATAATAAATAATTACTGTGTCACTTTTGACAGAGAAAACAATCAGTTCCTGTCAGAGGAAGCAGAGATGAGGCTGTCTCAGCACTGACAAAAAAGCTGTTGGTGTGTTTTTTTACTCTTAAATGTCTTTTGAGGTTTTAATTAATTGCTAGTGTGTAAAATGTCAAGTTAAGGATACTTAGAAAGTAGTTTTGTAAGTTCCTGAATGCTTTTTTTTTCTGAGTAGAACAAAGAGTCATGTTAATGGGAAAATATTTAGACCAAAGTATGAAAAATGTTTGAAAATGGAACTGGGTTTTTTCTTCTGTGAAACTGAAGTGAATACGAGCAAACTGATGTATTTGACTCTTCAAACTTTGGTCACTTCCTGTTCATGCCTCACACATGAAATTAATTTTGGCAAGAAGAGCCATCTCACAAGGTTGTTCAAGTCTCATCTCCTTTAAATGTGTATGGTTGGCACTCCATGTACTTCTGGTCTGTTGTTATTAACAGTGGATCGAGGTTGTTGGCCAATACTGAAGAATAGGGGGCAGCACTTTAATGGTCCGTTTCCACCAAGCAGACTGGTGTGGTTTAGGATGCATTCACACCAGAGCTGTTTGGTCCACTTTGAACAAGCTCTGGTCCATTTCCTGGATACTCCGGTTCGTTTAGAGTGGTGTGAAAGCTCATACGAACTCTGGTGCGGACCAAACAAGTGGACTCCGGTCAGTGCAGATATCAGGTCAGAACTGAAGTCACATTATTACTTCAGAGTATGCACAGGCTAAAGTACAGTCAGTTGGTATCTGAATGCCCAAAACGCATCCCTAATGCGAAATGTATCCAGATCCTAATCAGTACATGTCAAATGCGTCAGTAGAAAGGTGTGAAGGTCTTTTATTTTTGTTGCAGTGGTATCAAAACAGGCATCACAGTTGCTGGGATTGCACTGGTATCATATCATAATGGGAAATTCGGAAATTAGAAAAATAACTGAACTGGTTATCAAAATAGGGGAAAAAAGGATAGCGTGATTGAATAAAATCAGGGTAGCCAGTCCTGGTTTTATCTGGATAATCTCCAGTGAGTGTGGATGTAACCTGGCTAAGTTTACCTCCTACATTAGCTACATAGTTCTGTTGTCTGTAGCTAGGCTAACTTAAGCAATGTGAGCTTTAGCAAACCTTGCTAAAGCTAACTTTACTACACAGATAATGTAGATACGAAGCTAACATGCTTTGTGTGTGTATCTTTAGTTATGTTAGCTATGACGCTACGTGAGCTCCATAGGTCTGTTATCTAGCTTCAGCTACATAGCTATGGCTAAGCTCCCAAAGCAGGTACGGGATTAAATTAAGTATAGATCTATTTTGAAGTAGTTACGTGAACAGATATTCACTTTAGCTTTGTTAGCTTTAAGTGCAATTAACATAGCTTCAGTAGCTATGTTTTAAATGTTACTTCGTAAGTTAATGTGGCTAAGTTAGCTTAAGCAACCTGAGCTTTAGCAAACAAATCTAAAGCTAACTTTGTTACACAGATAATGTAGATACATAGCTCCTTTGTGAGCTTAGCTGTAGCTATGTTAGCTACGTTAGGTTCAAAGGGCTGTTATCTAGCTTCAGGTATGAAGATATAGCTAAACTCACAAAGCAGCTACGGGATTAAAGTACGCATAGATCCATTTTGGAAGTAGTTACATGAACGGATGCTTGCTTTAGCTTTGTTACCCTAAAGTACAGCTGACATAGCTACAGTAGCTATGTTACAAATAGTGCCACATAAGTTAATGTGGCTAAGTTAACTTCAGCAAACATAGCTAAAGCTAATTTAGCTATGCAGATAATATAGATACATAGCTTACATAGCTTTTTTGTGAGCTTATTTTTAGCTACATTCGTTATGTAGGTATGTTAGTGATGTAGCTCTGGTGTGTAGCTTTGGCTACATACCTACGTAAGCTACTTAGAAAACATGCCATGTAGCTAAAGTCAAGCTCACAAAGCAGCTATGTAAGTTTCAAAGGTACGTTATCTATGTAGCTAACACAGCTAACAGAGTTATATAAGCTACGCTGTCTGCGTTAGACTGTTTTCATGGAGGATGAACTTTTTCCTGTAAGCAGACTGTTTTCTTCACTTTATTTAACGTTTGTAATCAGGTTTTTCTGGTCAGGTTTTTTGAGTTTTAACTTTTGGTATCCTAACCCTCAATGGAAGCTTAATCCAGTTTTAATTAGTAAGTTTGGGCTTGTATTTCTGTTCTGAGACATACGCTGTCTTAAATGAATATTCAGCGAGAGTGGTTGGTCTGCATCCAGACAGCGTTGCATTAATTTTAAGTAAATACTTTGATCTTTTGGTTTGTGTGGATTTTGACGCTCCTCTGTGGACAACGCGGTTTGAAGTCCCATTTGAAGCCCAAGTAATCCTTATAAATCTGCAACTGGATTGACTTAATCCTATCTAAGTTTTCTTTTTAAAATGGGATCAAATGGAGCAGGAGTACTTCGACTTGGGTTGAGAAAAGTTGATGAGTAGATTTGTGTGAATTTTGTCCAGAATAAACTTAATGGCCCTGATGTTTTCATCTGCTTTTACTCTATTGTTCCAGACTTTAACCATCATGATTCGCAGAGCTACTTTATTGCAATCTTATGCATATTTTGGTGATTTGCATTCCAGTTCCAGCCTTTTTTTTTGTGGTTTCTCCAGTTCCAGCCTTACTTTGTAAATGAGAGGAATAAAGATGGTGAATTTCTAATTAGACTGCTGCAGCTCTGTGTTTGTTCAGTACGTTTTTTAGGGGTTGTATTTACAGTGAGAGGCGGCCCTTTTATTGGTCTGGGAACGTCCCAGCGGGTCGCTAAATAAGTCAGACACTGCTGCCTTTCGACTTCTTATCACTAGACGTTTATTCTCTTACGTCCTCTTTGGACAATAAAAAAACCCCACAAAAGCTAACATTTATCAGAAGACTGCTCCTTTTTTTCCTCGAGAGAAGTGGGAATGGAAACAAAACGATGGCTGTATGGCTCTGTGGGTTTGTCATAGCCTCAAACGAACTTGAAAACTTTGAAAACCTTCTTTTATCAGCTAAAGCTATAACACTCCTCACACTCCTCTGCTATTTGTCCCTCTAGAGTACAATGAAAAATGCTCACAGCTCCGAATATGGAGCCCATACATCTTCAGTTACACGAGGCTGGATTGGGCAGAATATTAATACATTTCTCACCACCCGAAAATAGTTTCAAATCCATAATGAGACTCTGAGGACGGGCTCACTTAGTATCGCACTGCAGTATCTATCAGGAGAGTCCAGAGTCATTTTAAACAAGGCAAAGTTTAATAAAGTGAAATATGAGGGCCCACACAGAAGGTACAAGAAGGTAGGAATCTTTTAGTGTCTTTAAGCTTTGAAACACTCAGGCAACAGTCAAATTTACCAGTCAGTCTTCATCCCAACCATCACCTATAGTCATGAACTCTGGGTAATTACTGAAAGAATGAGAATGCAGGTTCAAGCAGTGGAATTGAGATTCCTCAGAAGGGTGTTTGAGCTCGGCCTTAGAAATGGTTGAGGAACTTGGATCTCAAAGTAGAGCCGCTGCTTCTTCACCTTGAAAGGAGCCAGTTGAGGTGGTTCAGGGATCTGATCAGGAGGCCTCCTGGTCATTTCCCTGTGGAGACCCCGGGGTAGTCCCAGGACTTGCTTGCTTGGCTTGGCCTGCTGCTACCGTGACCCAGCCCCGCATAAGTGGAAGAAAATGGCTGGATGGATAGAAGCGTCGAACCCAGTGAGGGACAACATGGCAACATCATGACAATAGTTTGTGGCTGGCTGCTGTACAGGAGGTAAGGTCTGATCTTTTTGTTACTGCCTTGCAGTTGAAGGAAATATAAATACTAATACAATAATATGTTCATTTAGTTTGTTAGAAAGTTGCCTTCCCCAAGATCTGTCTCTTAGCTCAGACAGGATCCTTTGACCTCGTGGCTTGGTTTTTGCTCGATGCATCAGAGGATGTGCCCTCAGTAATGATTTATTGATGAAATCAATGCATGTATTTTGTCTAATTTTTCAATTATTTGCTGCTTGTCTCTTTTTTTTTCAAATTTTTGCCCTTTTTTGCCCCTTTTCACCAATTGTTGCTACTTATTGGCCAATGTGCATTTTTTTCACCTATTTTTTACTATTTCTAACCATTCTTGCCCTTTTCTGTCCCAATTTGCAACTTTTTGAAGCTTTCCCCCATTTTTTGACACCCATCTTCCATTTTTTTACACTTTTTTTTAACCATCTATGGCTCTTTTTGTTAATTTTAACCAAATTTTCCTGTTTTATCCTTTTTTGCCCCTTTTTGTCCAATTTTGCAATTTTGACCTTCCTTTTTGTCAATTTTTTTTTTTTTTTTTTTTTTTTTACATTTTTTTGCCACTTTATGTCAGTTTTTGCCACTTTTTGCTCATATGTGCAATTTTTACATGCCTTATTGACTCTTTTTGGAACATCTTTGCCTATTTTAACCATCTTTTACTTTTTCTACCTCTTTTGCCCCTTTATGTCCAAATTTTAAACTATTTGCAGCTTTTCTTCCATTTTTCACCCCTTTCTGCCTATTTTTGGAACCTTGTTTTGCAACCTTTTGCCTATTTTAGCCACCTTTTGCTATTTTTTACCTATGCTATTATTTCCCCGTTTTTGTTTACATTTGCTACTTTTTGATGCTTTCCTCCCATTCTTTTTGCAGTCCTCCAATTTTTTGCCAGTTTATGCCCATCTTTGCCACTTTTTGGCAGTTTCAAGGCCACCTCCAATTTCATAACCATTTGCTGCTTTTCTTACATTTTTTGCCACTTCCTGTCCATTTTTGTAATTTTTATGTCTCTTTTTGCCTATTTTTAGAACACTGTTTTGCCACTTTATTTCTACCCTTTTTTGACGCTTTTTGTCCAGATTTGCTACTTTTTGATGCTTTTGCTTTTTCACCTTTTTTTAGCCACTTTTTACCCATTTTTCAACTCCTTTCTGCCACTTTTCCCCCATTTGTACCATGTTTTCCCCATTTTTGCCACTTTTCACCCATTTATGCCATTAATTTGAAATTTAAACCCATTGTTGCCACATTTACCCATTTTGTCTCTTTTTACAATTATTCTACTCCTGTCAAAAAGTTGTCTCAGTTTCTTTTACTGACATTTTTGCACTTTATGGCCTAGCCAAGAACTCTGAAATTACTCTCCTATTCACTGTCTTTAATGTCATTGCTAAAGAGAAGTGGGGGGAACCTTAGCTAAGTTTCCAGTGTTTTTACTCAGGCTCTGAATACTAATGTCAATGTGGTATTTCAGTTTTTATTTTTAATAAATTAGCAAAAATTTCTAAGATTCTGTTTTCACTGTGCCATTGTGGGGTACTGAGTGTAGATCAATGAGAATAAAAATGAGTTTTTTTGACTGCAGTGTCAGGCTGCAATATAAGAAAAAAGAAAAAAAGAGAAGGGGGTCTGAATGCTCTCTGGATGACTGTATTTGCATCGAGGCTTGATTTAGATCTTTTAAACACAGAGCGAAAGAGTTTGGGCCCAAATTTTTTTCAGTCTAAAGAAAAGTGCCTTCTCTTGCTTGTTTTGTCTTCTGTCTGATTTCCGTCATACTGCAAATGACTTGGCACTTGTGTTTTTATTTCGGAGCGCTGGTTAATTAGCTGTATCTTCTCTCCTGACACAACATTACAGCCTTGATTGTCCTGCCACCTCCGACCATATTTGTTGACGTAGCTCTGTCTAATTCTCACCTTGTTTTCTCTTAAACCTGACCTATCTCTGCTGTCAAACGGTCACCACATTAATTACAGTCCACATTTCTTTGTCTTACACAACCCCGGGGCTGAGGCGTACACGCTAATGCATTGAATATTATTAATTAGCCCGATCCAGTCGAGGTCATTGTGTCTCTGACTCTACGTTCAAACAAACAAAAGGCCCTTCATTAGCATTACACAAGCAGAAGAAATATGACTGGCATCTATTTAGGGGTTGTCCTCAGCACTGGGGTTCAGCTGAAGTTCTGGTTTGAGAGTTTCAGGGAGTTTCTTGTAACATCCTGGTCCAAAAAATGACCACAAATCATATTAAACCCGGCTGTTGAATATTAAAGTGCCACAATGCTGACCAAGCAGCAGCCAGGATGCAAATTAAAGTTTAAAAATGCACCAACACTGGCTAAAATAATCATAATAAATAAGCAGCAGAGAGCAGGCATTCCTCCAAACACAAACATGCATGCCATTCTCTGCAGGAGTTATGTAACAGGAGCACTGCTCTTTAATCCAGTACTATTCAGCATTCTTCTTTATTCCAATCTATTGCAGTGTCATTGATTTATGATGCACACTCACACAGGGGACACTACAGGTTTCTTTATGGAGATTTAGCACTTTTCTCTGGACAGGATAAGACTTGAAGGCAGCCCGGTGGCTCCAACTGGAATAAAAATGACCTTCAGTTAGAAAAAGGAAACACAAACCGGTAAATTAGTTTGTATTGGAGTGTAAGTTTCCCTTCTCTTAGTGTCTACAGTCAGGAAGATTTAGGCTTCTTTTCAGGGTTAATTAAGTCTCAGGTATTAGCCCATAGAACAAACCAGGTACCCCATTTAGTCTGAGTTTTTATGTCCATCAGTTCACCAGGATGCAAAAGAAAGACTGCAGGATCATCAGGAAGTTCACTCCTAATCAAAAGCATATCTGCTGTCTACAGTGCTTACATCCCATATAGGCCCTATCTCTAAAGATCCAAGATAGATCCTGCTGGTAGTAAACATAGGCAACTGCAAGGATCTCTAGATGGGTCTCTTAAAGACTGATTCACATTTGACATTCACATGGGCAATAACAGGTGGGACCACCATGGAACTCAAACCCACATGGGACCCATATTTTAGCCCACATATAACACATATGGGGCCCACATGGAGATGTTGGTGGGTGTGCCACCAAGGCCACCAAGACACCTATGACTACTCTGAAGGAGCTTCATCACCTAAGATGGGGGGGAGTCTACGCACATCAACTGTTGTCCGGGTTCTTCACCAGTCAAAGCTTTATGGGAGAGTGGCAAATAGAAAGCCACTGTTGAAGAAAACTCTTTAAATCTGGACTAGAGTTTGCCAAAAGCCATGTAGGAGACTCCATGGTCAAGTGGAAGAAAGTTCTTTGGTCTGAAAAGACCAAAGCAGTGCTTTTTGGCCATCAAACAAGACAACAAGACCACAAACACACCATCCCCACTGTGGAGCACGGTGGTGGCAGCATCATGCCATAGGGATGCTTCTTGGCAGCCGGCCCTGGAAGGCTCGTAAAGGCAGTTATGAGCTCACTTTTCCAAAGGTGTCTAACTCTGAAAGATGAGTTTACAGCATACCTAAGATCAAAATAAAATTTCAAGGCTCACCAAATCCATATCTATTCAAAATTGCCTATATAAAACATGCTACAGTAAATTGAGCTTATAGCATTAGTTCAGTCCAGATGATCTCATGCAAGCCCTTATCAGCTGACGGCCAGCTGATTTGCCTTTAAAGAGGGAGAGTATAATACTTCTCCGATTTTTAAAACATAAATATAAAGTCACAGTGTTGGGTGTCTGTACTTCACGTATGCAAATTTTCAAACCGCAAGATAAACATATGTGGCAGGAATCTTGGAATTAGAGTGTAAATTGATGAAAACAGTTCGTTGGGATCTCTCAGAGATCTTCCCGAGACGAGATGTCGATGGAGTGAACTGATGAGGTCATCGCAATAGGATCTCCTGACTGGTTCGTCCGTGCTGCCGGCAAAGTCGAACAGACCGCCCCCACAAGGCCTTTTAGCCATTTAGTAACACAGTAATTAAACACTTACCAAACAGATACGTCCTGCTCTATCCTTCGCTGCTGCTGGTTTTCTTCCCCCTCTCTTTCCAAACTATCAGGGTCAGACTCTGGGTCTAACACGTATGGACGTATATCAAAATTCGCCATATTTTACTCAGTCGGACCGGTTCATTCAAAGTTTACAAGTATGTAAACATAGCCACATTGGAGGGGGCGGGCACAAAACATTGAGTCCTGCCCCCGGCCAGCCTCTGGAAAATCGGCCAATTGGAGGAAAGATGGTCTGTGGGCGGGGGGATTAAAGAGACAGCAGCAAAAATGAAGTGTTTCAGACGGGGGAGTGTGAAAAACATGAGGAGTTTTTTGAGCTGTAAACCATGTGAAGCTACTACGTGGGTATCAGGGAGATGTGTAAAGCCTTGAAAAAAGGCATAATACCCCCACTTTAAGCACATAATTGGCTAATTGCACCCATGGTGCCATAATTAAACTGCTCTAACCTGGCTACACCACTTTTTACAACCCTCCTCCACCCCAGCTCCTCCTTCATAGAACAGCCACATTTGAATAACAGCACTGGCTTAGATTATCAAAATAACACCAAGGTGATGGGTTTAATCTCTGTGCTGGCCTAATCTTGACTGGTTTACATCACTGCATCATGAATTTATGATTCTAGTCTCAATGTAATTTTGTTAAAATGAGCTTAGATGATCAGCTATGAGATGCCCAGAGCAAAGGTATGTGGTTTTTTTGTGGAGTTATTCTGTCTCCTAAAATGTCTGGGTGGTCAACTGAGAAGGTCATTAAGATAAATCTTCTTTAAGTGTTTACCTGAGAGAATTTCTCACACTTGCCTCTGTCCTGGACTGTTATTGCACCAGCTCTCTTGATTAAATTACATTCTTGTGAAAATGAGTCTCCTTTAACAAGATAAGGAGCTGAAAATCTAACACCCACTTTAATATTCATCAGGTGTTTTTCTCATGTCCTTTGTTGTCATCAGATTTATTTTCACCTTTGCATTCAGGCTTCATGTCTCCTAACTTTTCAGAGACGCTCATTTCAGCTGAAATAGTTTCTCAGGACGGGCAACACAAAGACGCATGATGGCACATAAGAGGAGAAACAAACAACACACTACAATGAATACAAATCCCTGTTTAAAGGAGATTCACGAAGCATATGATGTGTCATGATGACTGTCTCTTTTTGCACAAGGCAGGAATGCTAATGAGATTCCAGCCTTGAAGATCCATAAAGATCCAGGTCTACTTCTCCATCCAGGATGCCCTCACAGAGCTCGTTTAAGTTTTTATAATATATGAGTAAAAGAAGAAAGAAGTCAAAGAAAGAAAAGTACATTGCGACAGAAAGTGGAGAGCCTCCCAGCGAGAGGTCTTTCAATTACGGATGAGGGAAGGTGCGGCGTTTGGAGTACAGAGGAGAGGAGAATGATTCACTATGATTGTGTTGCACAGGAGGTTGTTGGGTGAACATGCTGTGAGAGCGCAAGCTCTGTTCAGGATGAAATCTCAGAGATATGAAGCGTTTGAAGTGTGTGTGAGAGAGGAGGAGATGAGGCAGAGCCAGATAAATAAAAATGAATTCTGCACTTTGACATGATTTTGATTCAAGGTGCATTCAGAGAGAGACGAGTTTATAAATCGTTGTGAGTGACGAGACAGAAAGAGTGATAAAGAGCTCACAGTAACCAAAACCCTAAAACAAAAATGCTTATTAAAGGGGACATATTTCACCCTTTTAAGACAAGGTTATATTGGTCTCAGAGGTCCCCAAAACATGCCTGTGAAGTTTGTTGCTGAAAAAAAGCACTTTATCATACTTAACATTTTGGAGGTGAAAGTTAAAAGTTTTTACATTTAAAGAAAATCATCAAAATGAAACAAATACATCTCTTTTTTCATTTTCTATACCTTTGACTGATAATAGGATTCTGATATGTAGCCACTTTAAGAGCAGCACCTTTGGATTTCGTTTGCAGCCATACAAAGTTATTACTTTCTTGAGAGATTCTCCAGAGAATTTCTCTTTCTTTAGATTTATTTGGGGTTAGAGGCGATTCTCCTTATTATTTAGCACAAAGACAATACAATGCGGCTGCACTTGAACCAGTCAGCGCCCTCAGCAACCCATTAAAACCAGTGAGTAAGCGGGGAGGCCATTTATCAGACGCGGCTGCAGCCCTGCTGCAACAAAGAGCTCATTTATAGCCCAAAGGAAAAGTTAAAACAACTGTTTTAACACCTTTACCCAGAGAAATGTTTGATCCCTCAGGGCACTTTGGAAGTACACTTAATCTTTCTCCTTTTGGGTCAGACGATTGTCTCTGCAGGAAAATCTTCACTTGAGGGTTTCTTCACTTCAGACTGTATGGGATGTTTAAAAATGTTCAAATGAGCCAACGGTACTACGGTAGAAGTGCAACATTTTAAATCTGACCTATAGCCTTCAAAATAAAATCACTTCATCTTTAAGTCAGAGTGTACAGTTGTGCAAAGTTTGAAGTAAATCCCTCAAAGCGTTCTTGAGATACAGTGTCCACAAGAATGGCCAGGACAGACAGATGAACTGAAAATCTTTTTTTTTTCTTTTTTGTTACCTCTTAAAATACCTGAGATTTTCATCTTAAAGAGTATGTTCTGTATGCTCAAGTGGGACAAACTAAATGTGTAGGTTTTGGTCAAACCTGGGTCTATTTTCAGAGCTCTACTGTGTTCAGAAAACCAAATAAATAATGAATAAATCAAGTAAGCAGGTGCCTTGAAATGGTCAGTCAAGGTGCATATTCTCACGCCTGTGCGTCAGCTATAGCCCACTGGACTGAGTCTCCGCTGCTGCAGACTCATCAGCAAAGGCCTCAAATTTGGCACGTCTTCAGATGCCTAACTGTGGAAGTGAAGCACTCCCCAGGGTGTCATGTGCTCATACAACAAGGCTGTAAAACACACTCTGACACCCTATTAGGCTTAAATTTAAATGTTTCTAGCGCAGTGACAACACACAGTGACAACACGACATATTAAGTCTTAAAGGGGAGGTGTAATCTGTACAGATAAAGGCTAAGTTGTCAGTAAAATAAGCTCTCCCTGCAGAAAGAGACGTGACACATGATCAAAATGTAAATGGAAACACTAACAAAAGATTTACAGTACTATTTTAAGTTGCAGCTAAAGCTACCTTAGCTATCAATAATGGAGCTATGTAGCTAATGTACTACATAAAAAGTGACAAAACCTGACCTGCAAAACCACGAAACATTTAAAAAAGCTAAGTAAACAGTCTGCTTACAGGCAAAAAGCTTGTCATCCATTAAAACGTTAAAACTTAGCTCTATTAGCTGCCTACGCTACATAGATGACATAGCTAGGTAGATGAAGCTTAGCTCACAAAGCAGCTACATACTCTACGTATCTGTTATCTATGTAGCTAAGTTAGCATGTGCAAGTTTGCTTAAGTTCCTGTTGCTTAAGACAACTTAGCTTTAGATAACAGAGCTAAGTAGCTATGTAGCAACATAGCTTAAGCTAACTCACAAAGAAGCTATGTAAGCTATGTATCTATGCTATCTATGTAGCTAGGTTAGCTTTGGCTTAATTTGCTAAAGCTCATATGGCTAAAGCTAACTCTGCTATAGATAATGTAGTTACATAGTGAAAAATAAATTAGCTTTAAAGCTAATTTATTTATGTGGCTGACGTACCTATGTAGCTAGCACAGCTAAAGCCAAGCTCACAAAGCAGCTATGTAAGCTATGTGTCTATGCTATCTATGTAGCTAAGTTAGCTATTGCTTCAAATGATAAAGCTCATGTAGCTAAAGCTAACTTTGCTATAGATCATGTAGCTACGTAGCGAACAATACATTAGCTGTGTAGCTAATGTATTTACGTGACTGACGTACTTATGCAGCTAGCGAAGCTAAAGCCAAGCTCACAAAGCAGCTATGTAAGCTACATAACGTCATAATCTACATAACTAAGTTAACTTTAGCTATGTTTGCTAAAGCTCACATGGCTAAAACATACATAGCTCTAGATAACAGCGCTAAGTGGCTAACGTACCTATGTAGCTAACATAGCTAAAGATAAGCTCACAAAGCACACTTATGCAGTAATGTTGAATATGTAGCTAGTGTAGCTTTGTTGGCATTAGCTAAAGCTAAAGAAGCTAAAGCAACTACTAAAACAGACCTTTACATAATTTAATCCTGGATTAGACCTCTGACCTTTTTCTCTGTTTTATTTATGTTACCAACAAGGTTATTTCAGACTTTATTATTAATAATTTCAATCTTAAAAAAAGATCACTAATGATGGCACTTCCTTTCTGAGATATACAGCGTCTCAGATGAACGGTCTGAGAGAGGCTGTCAAAGATGAATGGACCCCTCTAACTGTATGTGAGGATTTGCAGGAACAGCACCATGAAGTTACCCAGCATGCACTTCTCTGCACTTCTCCTTTTTTCATCTGTCAAAACGTCTACTGTGAGATAATGTCCATGTTATATTTATATCCCTAAAGCTCGTCTATCTATTAATGACTCAGCTTGACAGAATGTGAAACAGATTCATCCTGGTTAACTAGAGAGAGCCAGGATTAATCATTTGATGAATATACTCCATTAATTATAGTCATCAGTGGCCACAGAGTCTGCTCTGCTCTTCCTCTTCTATATTTAACACCAACACTTGTTTGACCGTTAGAATTGATAATTTTTTCTGTCAGCTGAAGTGGAAAATCCGCCACTGTGTTGGGCAAATTTCTAATCTGTGTGGGAACACTTGTTGTAGAAAATGTTCTTCTGTATCAGCTTATGAATTATTCATTACTGGAGTCTTTTATACCAACACACACAGCCAAGTGTAGATTTGAGTTGAGTGTATTGTAAAAGTGCATTTGTACAGCTGTGATGGAGGTGAATGTGGCATAAAAATGCACAAAGATTCAATAAAACCTTCATTTAAAGTATTAGCAGCTACATTTATAAACATGTTTATATAATGTTGTTGATTTTGGGTAGAGTTTGTGTCCACAGAGCCACCAAAGTGGTGTTTTTTTGGGTGTCTTTGTCATAAAATAGCTCTTAAACTGGTCTATTTACATAAATACATAGAGATATTTCACATAAAGCTTCATTATATCTGTTAAAGTGTTCTTCCCTTTTCTTTCTCTACCAATTGAGGTACTCTGCAGTCGGGAATTCCAGCAGGGAGTAGTGGTCCCGCTGCTCCTGCACACTGTTAATGGATGTCCCCTGGCTGGACGCTGGTCCAGAGAGGACGGGTGGCGCCACCGCGTTGTTCTGGCCCAGCTGTTGCCGAACTGTGGCGGCGGCGGGGAGAGCCGGACTTCGCCGCTGGCCGTCCAGACCCAGATGTGTGCTGATCTGAGAGGAGCGGAGGCTCCTCATCTGACCCCGCGCACGCAGCTCGTACAGCTCCGACGAGGTTTTCTTATACCTGCAGGAAACGGGTGGACATGATGCTCAACTCTGAAGTTTAATCATGAAATATAAACAAATCTATTATCATTCTGATGAAGAGAGAAGGCAAAAAATTCAATCAGTCACAAGTATTTGTATTGTACTTGTATTACAGTAAAAACCTTGAAATTCTTAATTTTTTCATCAAATTTCTGTTCTTAAGGGCAGAGTTTTGGGTGATTTTATACCTATTTTTAAACGTGTCACTAATTAAATAAATTTTTTAATAAGTGAGAGAGCCTATGAAAAACTTTTCACCCCCTTGGATGTTTTTTACGCTATCATTAATTTTATTTAAATCCATCAGGGTCGATATAATTAAGCTTTTTTACTGAAAAATTCCTATTAAGAAAAACAAACTTGATGCCAAAGTAAGTATAAAAAGTAATGCCAATTAAATAAAAATATGTCTCAAGTGATTGTAGTATAAAGACACCTGTGTCTTGAACGTCCAATCACTGGTTAATCAGTATTCTTGGCTACCATTACACCATGAAGACAAAAGAACACTCCAACCAGCTCAGAGAAAAGGTTACTAAAAAGTATAAGTCTGGGGATGGATACAAAAACATTTGCAGTTTTGCAAAGAAGGAGTAAAATTGCAGAGTTCAGATGTGCAAAGTTGAAAAGTTCAGTATTACTGTATTATTTGTTTTCAGGTGATGGGAGTTAAACTCGACTCACAATCTGAGCAGCAAAGACGACAAAACGACTGAAACAGACGAGGCTGCCATCGCAGCAGAGCCCATCCACGGCTGGAGCACGAGGCCAATGGGCATGAAAACACCTGAAACCACAAAGACAAAAAGAGATCACGTTTACACCCCTGGATAGAATAAAACACATCTGATAAAAAAAAAAAAAAAAACTTTCTGTTTCTTTCTCTAAGCATGGTGAAACAAATGGCTATCTTTCATTCTGCATTACTTCCTTTGATTCTGAGTGGCATGTCCTAACTTTTCTGGAAATCTGAGCATTAAATAACCCATGTTTAGCTTTCATTTAATCCTTGTTTAAGCAAAAAAAAAACTGCATTCCTCTACAAGAATCCAATGGAAATTGAAATGATTTCAACAAAAGAATCAATCAAGATAAAGTTTAAAATTTAAGACATTTAAAAGGTGTTTTTTTGTGTTTCTCTTCTGACTTGTGCATGCTATATTTTGACTTTGACCTTAGTTTTTTCTAAAGGAGCTGTGTTACTGCAGGAGTCCTTCAATCATTGGAAATGTTGGAAATCAAAGCCACTGATATTTTTTTTTGGGGGGGGGGGGGCATTTTTGTGCCTTTATTAGATAGAGGAGGACAGTGGATAGAGTCGGAAACAGGGTCAAGAGTGGGGGGAGAGACATGCGGTGAAGGGCCTCAGGCCGGATTCGAACCCGGGCCGCCTGCATACATGGGGAGCGCCTTTAACCGCTAGGCCACCTGCTCCCCAAAATGCACTGATATTTAATGTAATTTGGTGTTTTATCAGTCCTCACCTGCAGCAATGGGAATGCCGAGAAGATTGTAGATTAAAGCGAAGACAAAGTTGATTCTGATCCTCCTCACTGTCTTCTTCGAGAGCTCGATACTCGCGACCACGTCCAGCAGGTCGTTCTGCACAGAGGAAAACCTTCAGGTAAGACGGGGTTTAAACACAGTGAGGTATTTCTGCAGTGTTTTGCCTACCCGGATCAGGACGATGTCTGCAGCCTCGATGGCTACGTCTGTGCCGGTGCCGATGGCAATGCCGACATCAGCCCGAGCGAGAGCTGGTGAGTCATTGACGCCGTCTCCCACCATGGCCACACGCAGGCCTTTCTCCTGGAGCTCCTGGACTTTAGCGACTTTATGTGATGGCAGAACCTCTGCAAACACCTTCCTGATCCCAACCTGAGATTTAACAGTCTGCATTTATTCTTCTATTTCACAGCCAAATACAGAGATATTTCCCTCATATTCATGTTTTTCACCTGTGCTGCGATGGCTTTAGCTGTGCGTTTATTGTCTCCTGTTATCATGACCACCTCTATGCCCTGACTGTTTAGCGTGTGCACCGCCAGCTTGGACTCCGATTTCACCGTGTCTGCGATGGCAATCATGGCACACAGCATACCTACAGAGAAAATTCAGACACAAAACTGCAGATAAGACATACAAGAACATGTAGTTATCCTTTTTTTGTTGTCTGCAGGTTATTTTTCTCACCGTCTATCGCAACCAGGATGGCGGTTTGTCCTTTGGTTTCATGGCTCGACATGGCGGCGTCGACATCCGCTTCAATGTGGTGGCCATTTCTCCTCATCCACTCTCTGTTCCCAATCAGGACGGAGTAGGAGAAAGCAGCTTCTAAAAGCAAAAGATAAACCAAATGTTAGTGGATGAACAAGAGAAAAATGAAGCAAAGAGTCATGGCCTGAAAGGGTGAAAAAATTAAAGTAAGAAAAGCAAAGAGAATTATATCAAATCAACTTCATTTACACACAAGACAGCTAATCTAAAGAGTAGTGTACACATGCAGTACACAACATTATTAATAAAATATTAATAAAATAACAAATATAAACAACACAGCAAAATCATGGTTTATTGTAAAGCTAAGCTGTGATAACCATATGTTTACCTGTAAAATAATCTCGCTAATCAAAGCAACAAATACATTTTTGTATTGAAACATAATTAAAATGGGTTGAAAGTGGCAAAAATGTATTTGAAGAGCCAAAAGTTGGTTAACAGAGACAAAAATAGGTGGGAAGTGGCAAAAACCAGCATAGAAATAATGGTGGAAAGGGGTTACAGGTGGCAAAATGGGTTTAATTTGGTAAAAATGGGCGTGATGTATAATGAAATGCATCTCAAATGGTTGTAAAAAGTTGTGAAAATAGTTGGAAAGTGGAAAAAATGGGCAAAAGGGAAAAAAAAGGTCAGATAAGGTGGTGAAATAGGATTTTAAAAGTAGCAAAAATGGGAATTGGTGGGAAGTGGCAAAAATGGGTAAAAGTGGCAAAATCGAGCATAGATATAATGGTGAAAAGGGGTTACAGTTGGCAAAATTAGCATTTATGTGGCATAGATAGACAGAACGAACAATGAAATACAGCTAAAATTGGCACAAATGGTTGTAAGAAGTTGTGAAAATAGGCGGCAGGTAGCAGAGATGGGATAGAAGTGGCAACAATGTGTTTTAAGAGCAAAAAATGGGTTTACAGAGGCAAAAAATTGGTGGGAACTGGCAAAATGGGTAAGTGGCAAAAACCAGCATAGAAATAATGGTAAAAAGGGGTTACAGGCAGCAAAAAAAAGGACAAAAGAGGCAAAAATGGTTAAAAACGGTGGTGAAATGGGATTTTAAGAGTAGCAAAAATGGGTTAAAATAGGCAAAAAATAAGTGCGAAGTGTGGCAAAAAATGGTAAAAGTGGCAAAATCTAGCATAGAAATAATGGTGAAAAGGGGTGACAGGTGGCAAAAATGGGTTTTAAGTGAAAAAATGTGCGCAACAAATAATGAAATGTGGCTAAAATTGGCACAAATGGTTGTAAGAAGTTGTGAAAATAGGTGGAAAGTAGCAAAAATGGGTTAAAAGTTAAAAAAGGTTAAAAGGGAATGAAAAGTGACAAAAAAGGTCAGAAAAGGTGGTGAAATGCGATTTTAAAGTCGCAAGTGGGTTGAAAGTGGAAAAAATGTGCTTGCAATGGCAAAACTGGGTGGAAAAAGTGTTGAAAAGCAGTTAAAACGTGGCAAAAATTGGTTTTAAAAAGCAAAAAAGAAGTAAAAATAGGTAAAAAGTGTGCAAAATTGATGAAAAATTGCAAAAATACTTGCAAAAAAGGACAGCAAGAACATAAAAAAATTTTTAAAAATACTTTTAATCTAAAAATAAAGTAACTATTAGCCTAGCTGCATGCACTAACGCTAATGATCCAACACAAGTGAAAAGTATGAGGTTTTCATGGAGGAGATAATAGGATTAATTTCTTGTAATGAATTGAATAAAAGGAACTGGAAAGTTAGAATAGAGTCAGATGGCTGAGAAGACATAAAAATAATCCCAACAAAATGACTTAGCACAGAGCAAAGTTGTTAAATATTTACTGTATCATTCTGAGACTGACTAAATCCCTCAGACCTGCCGTCATGTCGTCTGTAGGAGCCATCAGGCTGCTTTCGTCCGTGGTGGCTCCGGGCAGCAGGAAGCGCTGCTCGCTCTGCGGCTGCAGCAGATGTTCCACATTGGAAACCCGGCAGCTGATCCCACAGCCAGGGACCGCCTGGAAGTCCTGACAGTACCCCAGCATGGCTGATCCCAGCTCCTGGTGAGAGCAGACAGACGGATTACTGAATATATGACCAAGGAGAGTTTTATATCCAAACAAATAGAGCTCACAGAGAATAAAGGGCATAAAACAACACATTTACAGCCTCATACATGTGAACTACACTTATAAAGTCATGTAGAGAGATAAAGATAGAGCATGAAGCTGTCATTTGCCTCTTTGCAGTGTTTGGCGACAGCCATGCCCAGTGGGTGCTCACTGCTGGCCTCCGCTGTGCCCACCACCGCTAAGATCTTCCTCAGAGGCATACGGGCCATTTCCCACAGCACCAACACACGAGTGACTCGCGGGACGCCGTTTGTGATCGTGCCGGTTTTATCAAACATCACCACACCAATCTGAGGGGAGAAAGACAGAAAAAGCAGTTTAATATCTTGTTTTGAGATGTCTAGAAGGATTAAAACATGTTAGGAGCAAATGAGGATTGAAATCCAGATTTTAGACAGTGGCTTAGCCCTCAGGTACAGGTTTTCTCATTTATTCAGACTGTAGACATCTGGGAGATCATAAAATGCTCTTTAACACCAGCAAACCTGCTGCTGTGTACAAGTGAAGCTAATTTTCTCCATAATGGGCGTAATTTCAGGGGTGATAAGGTCATAAATGGAGCGACGCCTAAGACTAGTCAGGCAAACAACTCATAGCATTATTGTCTAATCACATGACAAACATCCTCCCTAAATGGTGGTCTATTAAAGCTGTGGGAGCTCTGCCCTGCAACCTGTCACCTCTGGAGTATTTGACTTTCTAGTCCAGAGGGTAAATTATGCCTGGACTCTGATGCCTGATTTTGTAGGCCTTTTGCAGTCATGTGATTCTAGTGTTGTCTGAATGTGCCCATGCTTTTAATTGAAATGGTGGGGCTCTCTAATGTTAGCCACTGTAGCTAGCTCCCGTTTAAGTGCCAGTTTTCTCCATCCTTTGTCGTCATTTAATCCACCTGTAAAAAGCCAAACTGGTACTAAATGAGGAGCCGTTGTGGAGCCAAACAACCAGCTCTACTGAGATGAGCCAAATGATCTGGATCTCTAAAAAAGAGAGCTTTCCTATTATGAGAGAGGCTGGATGGACATCAGCTGAGAAAACACGGGAAAGATGAGAGTTTAATGTGCTAAACCATGACAAAACTGTACTGAACCAAACTGGACCACTTTGAGGACACAGACCATACAGGAGCATGGTGTCTAGGCTTTAGATGGAGGCTTTAAAGTCCTGCCTGAGTTTTAAAATTTGCCTTTTTGTCAGCCTTTTTCTATGTAGAAATCAGGGAACCGATATGCAACAGTGGGAGTTACTTCCTACACAAAGACAGCCAAAAGGTAAGGAAAGGCTCTGCTGTCTGTACTGATTAACTCGCTGTATTTATCTATGTTTACTATATGTTTAATTTACCATTTGATTTAGACTGTGCTGTGCTTTGTGTACAAGTTTATGCCTTAATACTAGAAGAGTCCAGTGGATAGAGTTAGACTCGAACCCTGGCTCCCCGTGTACATGGGGAGCGACCTAACCACGAGGCCAGTGGTTCCCAAGCTTTTTCCTTCAGGCCCGCCCCCACTTATGTCTAAGAAAACAAAGCCCCACTTGGAAGAATAAAAGTGAGTTTTGATTGTTTTCATTGACAAAATCCCAACATAATAGGCCAATGCACTTGTTTCTATTGGATCTGTTAATTTTCAAGTTTAAAACGTTGTTGATTTATAAGAACCCCACCAACTTCTTTTTACTTTGAATGTGAATTTGAATTTATTGAAGGATAGTCCCTTGAGATGCAGCATCTCATTTTCAAGGGGGTCCTAAGACTTTAAAAGTATGTGAACCAAAACTTTGATTTTTTTAGATGATAAAATCAAAAATTCAACCACTATTTTCAGATTGGTTTCTTGTAACTTTTGACTTTTGAAAAAATTTTGAGTCTCTATCTCTAATGTCAAAATTTAAGACTTTTAAAAATTTGAAATTTAAAGTTTTTTCTCATAAATTCAGAACTTTTTAAAGTCTGAAATTCAGAGTTCGTTTTCTTGTAAATATGTGACTTAATCTTAAAAATTCTGGGGGGTTTTTTCCCCCCAAAAATCTGGTTTTTGCCTTGCTCAAATGTAATGGATCTGCTTTATTTAAAAAAATTAAAATGTTAGCACTACTTACATGCTGTCATACTTTATGTTTCTAATCCTGATTTTAAAAGAATTTATTGTCGGTGACAAAACCTTGTATCTCCACTTTTCATGATTTTGCATATTTTTCATAAATCAGTGCTTTAGGTCAGCCTTTACATGTCAGTGAGTTTTAACCGATTTTAAAGCAATAAAAACACTCTATGGCCATTCAGTGTTGAATTAATTGAAAGATGCAGCTTTTTATATTCCCGAAAAAGTGGTGATTTTGGAGATACGAGGTTTTGCCCAATGCCAGTGATATATACAACCACTGCACTAGGCCATCTGCGCCCCAGGATGGGGTTTAAGGTCAAACTTGTACACTTTATGATTAAGATGAGAGGCATAATTGTTTATGAAATTTGTTGAAAAAAATCTGCAATGAGTGATGAAGTGCAACTATGCTCTGCTGATGTACTAGACACTTTTTAATCATTACAAACATGAATCACCTTCCTGAAATGTTTCTAAAATTATGAAAACCTCAAAATTTCTTGTTTTTGGAAACTAAACGTGCACAGAAAATAAAATAGCAATTTATTCCCTACTCACTGACAAGACTTTAAAAAAACATAATATTTCTAGTGTAGTGGCTGCTATCTCTCCAAACTTAAGTGAACTTGCAGTACCATCTCTGGCCACAGGGTGTCACTACTTATCTGGAATAGAAACAGATGTGACATTAAAAAGAAGATCAATAGCTCAGATCAGTTTCATGATAGCTTACAGCCCCAGTAAAAATATCACTGTTGCACAAGTGAGCATAGAGATGAATCTGATTTTTATTTTTATAAAATTGTATTTACTGAAGCAGCAAAAAGGACAATTTTATGAAACTTATTTCAGGTCAAATTGGTTTCAATAGCAGAAAAGGCTGCAAAATTAACTTCCTATTGGCTGTAGAGTCACTGGAAAATTTCTGCCCCAGCTTTTTGACACCTGTTGCATTGATTTGATCAAGCCAAGGAAAACTATTATCTCTTTTTAGCTCAGACTTTAGATAAAGTGATAAAAACAAAACACTTTTAAGTATTATGACATTGATTATCATGATTGACAATGCTTTAACCTTGTGTGCCATCTCCAGTGGCTCCCCTCCTTTAATCAGGATCCCATTCTGAGCTCCGACCCCCGTCCCCACCATGACAGCCGTCGGGGTTGCCAGCCCCAGAGAGCAGGGGCAGGCGATGGAGAGAACAGTTATGGAAGCCTGGAAGGCGAATCTAACGATGACCTCCGCTTTGGAGATGTTCTGATTGTAATTCTGTGGAAAACAACAGTCTACTATCAGAAAACTCTATCAAAGTGTTTGCCTGTCATACATTTGTGTTAGCACTCACAGGGAAGTTCTCTTTCACAATATCGAAGTCGACAAACCCAATGGCAAGCCAGGCCACCAGTGTGAGCAGAGAAACGAGCACGATGAAGGGCACGAAATACCCGCTGATCCTGTCTGCAAACTGCTGGATGGGAGCCTGAGCAAACATGAGAGTACAGAGGAAAACAAGGTCAGCGTGTAGTGAATGTGATGTTTATTTGCATAATTAAACTGGAAGAGGTGTTTGAATTAATTAGCATTTTTGGATACGTTTAGACAAGTTCCAAAAAACGTTCAGAAGGTTAAATATTAGATATAAAAAGAATCAAAATGTGTTTGTGTTGCAGTTCAAGCTGTTACAAGGACAGTAAAAGTCATAGATGTTGACATTTCTTCCAAATCGAAACATTTTGAACCCATCAATGTGTTATTAGGACTTTTAAAGGACAAAAACATCTTGTTCACATCCAAAAGTGAAGACAAATTGTCTCTCACCTTGGAGGTTTGTGCCTCTTCCACCAGTTTGACTATCTGAGACAGAGTCGTGTCCGCTCCAACGTGCGTGGCCTCCACCAGCAGAGCGCCGTGAGCGTTGATGGAGCCGGCGATTACCAGACTGCCGACCCTCTTGCTGACAGGCATCGGCTCACCTGCAGAGGGCGCAGACAGAAATATGAATCTGGAATGTTGAACTTTATATATGAGGTAGAACTGGCTCTCAACACTAGATGGCAGTATGACAAAGCAAGACACTAATATGTAGATGTGATCTAAGTGGGTCTAAAACATACATGATTGAAAGAAGATTGGAAATTTTATATTAGAGAGTCTTCTAAAAGTAGGTGGCGCAACAGCAAAACTGTGAACTTAACCATTGATATACAGAGTGGCGGACCTTGAGCCTAAATGTAAAATATAAATGAGATCAGATGTGGCAATATGAGAGTTACACCAACTTCCTGTCAAACTGGCGAGAAATGCTAGCCATGGATAAGAGCAGTGCAGCGTCACTTCCTGCTTTCCAATGTGGCCACACCCCCATTAGGTGGAAACCAAGCCTTCAGATTGAACGGCAGTAGGCTAGAAAACATCAGTAACAATGTGATTAAAAGCCACTTTGTTGCATTTGATGCCTTAAACGATAAAAATGGTGAAAGGGTGTCAAAGAAAGTCTGAATCAGGCTAATTTTGGACCGGTGTTCTTAATGACTTTAAGCTAGCAATCACTCTGTGACAGCAGGAGCTGTAGTCTGTCTGCCTGTTAACAGCTTTTCACACATTAACTAACTTATTCACCACATTCAAGTGTTAAGATCCAACACCTAAGGTATATGTCAGTTTATGGCATCTCCAGTCACAAAGATCGACATTTATCATTTTGTTTATTTCATTATTTTTTAACAACGCAAGATTTTTTTCAGAAATGGTCTGCATTATATGGTTATCTCACTGGCAATTGGATTTTGGCTCTCAATAACCGTTTAACCGTACGGTTTTTATATGTAAAGCTTTCAAAATCATTATGACCCAGTCTTTCCTATTGACTACTATTCATTTTCAGAGAAGGGGCGGGGCTGGCATCATTAAGGCAAAGTATCCAGATGGGTTGCTCTTATCCATTATGACTGAGACTCCCTTTAATAAAACATGTATGTGATGTGGACAAATATTGAGGCTGTTCCTATAAAAATGGATAGGTTCAGTACAGTTGTGAAATAAAGAAATGCCCTGATTGTGTCACTTCCTGCTGCCAGTAGATTTGGGGCCACCGTGGAGCCCCTGCACGATGGACTTGCCTGAAAGCACAAGGATACTAAAATTTTCTTTGGGGGGACAACTTTCTGGGAAGTATGGTGAGTTTTTGAGCATGTTAAAGACCCCAAATTAGTGATTCTTTTGACAGTAGGGTCCTTACACTTGCACTTTCAGTGCTTATCCTGATTAATTGTGATTAATGCATTAATAATGAAAGTCTTAGTTAAAACTCCCAATAACGTTATGTGATTTATGGTGACTTAACATTTCTTAATGGTATTTGCATTCATTCTTCGGGAAAAATTAACCACAGATGGTCTTCCCTCCTACCTGTGATCAGAGATTCGTCAGCCATTGAGCTTCCCTCGATCACTTTCCCATCAACTGGGAATTTTCCTCCAGGGACGACCTTGACGATGTCGCCACGCTGGACCAGCTCCACCACCACCTGCTCTTCACTGAAACATACAAATATGCATTTAAGCATGTTAAATATTCAAACTAATGGTTTAAATACGCTTATATTAAATGTGATTCTCACCTGATGATGGAGAGGTCAGGACCTAAAGTGACCACAGTGGCATCGGTGGCTTGAAGTGACATCAGTTTGGCCAAAGCCTCTGAGGTTTTGCTCTAAAAAATAAAGACACTTATGTCACAAAGAGACAGCTGTTTGAAGTGTCCTTTTCTCCATTGTCCTATTCTTTATTAATAATGAGGATCACTTTACAATAGTGTGATCATTAAAAAGAAAGTTAAAGCTCCTTTGAGGACAATTTCCCATCATTAGGATGCAGATGGAAGAGAAAAGGATTTTGGGAAACGTGGTATTCAGGGGTATAGCTTCACTTATTGTTATTATGCTATATATTTTTTCTCACCTTAGCTACGTGCTCCAGCCATCGTCCCAGAGCGATGAACACAAACAGCATGGGCGGAGTGTCGAAAAAGGTGACGGGGCTCTGACTGGCTCGTTCAGCCATCGCCACGATGAGGACGACACAGGAGTAGATGTAGGCGATGGAGGTGGCTAACACGATCAGAACGTCCATGTTAGCTGTGTGGTGTTTCAACGAGCGATAGGCCTGGATGTAGAAGTATCGGCCTCCGAATATCTGGAGGGGAGACAAACAGAAGACACGGTGGTATTTAAGGACAGCTAGTCTCTTATTTTTACAGAGAAACTGGAAACAAAACCCTCTAAAGTAAAGAAAATGAGCTAACCTCACCTGGCAGAATGACACAATGAGCTTCCTTTGACATGGACTTACATGGACTTGAGCCTCCTCATTATGACCCTTATCCTGATTTTGATCATCGCCTTGGTATCATGTTTACACGCAGACAGAAACCTTGATATTCCCATCCCTGTATAATGATAATAGGAGTATCCCAGTTTCTGATTACTGCATCCTTTTGAATGCCAAAATATGATATGGTGCATCCACCTCATTTGCATCAATGGGAGAAGAGAGCGACAGCTGATACTAAACATTAACCCGATAGAGACTGTATACATACCCATGCCATGGGATATACTTAACATCCATCTGTGCAACACCCCACAGATGATGTTTGGAAAGGTGTTTTCCTCCAAGAAAAGATTTCAATGTGGCTCTTTTCTCTACTTTAAATAAAGAAATGTTTTCTGACTTAACCACAATATGCCTTCCTCTCAACTGGTATCAACCTGTCACTGCCACTTTCTCTAGTCTTACTAAATATAAGACCCTTTTTTGATGCCACCATCTTGGTTTTGCTGGTACCTCACTAGGTTTAAACTTGTGGTTCTCAGCTGGTCTAGTGTCAGGACTTATCACCTCCTGAATGACTAATCAAGACCCATATTTGTGGAAAAGACTGGAAAAAGGTGTTTAAAATGGGTTATAAGTGCAAAAAACGTGGTGAAAATGAACCACAATGCGTTTAAAAATTTGGCAAAACTTTGTTTAATGTGGCAAAGAAGTTGTGAAAATGGGTTATAAGTGCAAACAAGTGGTGAAAATTGGTTAAAATGGATTTCAAAATTTGGCAAACTTTGTTTAATGTGGCAAAGTTGTGAAAACTGGTTATAAGTGGAAAAAAGTGTCAAAAGAGACCGATAGCTGCAAAATAAGTGGCAAAATGTGCAAAGACTGGAGAAAAAAAAGCAGCTGAAATGGGTTATAAGTGCAAACAAAAGTGGTGAAAATTGGTTTAGATGTGGCAACACTTGGTTTCAATTGGCAAAGAAGTTGTGAAAATGGATTTTAAGTGAAAAAAGGTGGTGGAAATTGGTTAAAATAGGTTTAAAAAGTGGCAAAGCTTGGTTTAAAGTGGCAAAGAACTTGTGAAAATGGGTTATAAGAGCAAAAAGTTGCAAACGAGATTAATAGTCACAAAAAAGCGGCAAAGTGTGCTAAGACTGGAAGACAGTGGCTAACATTGGTTTTAAGTGCAAAAAAGTGGTGAAAATTTGTTAAAATTGTTTAAAAATCCATCTTTGCTTAAAGTGGCAAAAAAGGGTGAAAATTGGTTTTAAGTGCAAAAAAAGAGGTGAAAATTGGTTAAAATTGGTTTAAATGTTGGCAAAATTTGGCAAAGAAGTTGTGAAAATGGGTTATAAGTGCCAAAAAACAAGTTGAAAATGGGTCAAAATTAGTTAAAAAGTGGCAAGACTTGGTTAAACGTGGCAAAGAAGTTGTGAAAATGGATTATAAGTTGAATAAAGTGGTGGAAACCGGATTAAAGTTGCAAAAAGCGAAAAATAAGCGACAAAATTTACTAAGACTGGAAAAAAAACATAAATGGATTATAAGTGCCAAAACAAGGCGGAAATGGGTTAAAAGTGAAAAATCTCAGTGTGAATATAGACCACAAGTAGTAAGAAGAACAGAGATTGATAGTAGCAAAAATGTTCTAAAAAGTGAAGTGGCTAAAATGTAAGTATCAAATAGTAGCGAAAACAGGCCAATAGAAGCAATAAAGGGTTACAAGAGGCAAAAATTGGTGGGAAAAGTGGTGAAAAAGGGTCAAAAAGTGGTAAAATTAAACAATATCAACATCAGACCCAATAACAGTCTGACAGACTTTTCAGCTCCAACATGAGGAAACTGTTAGCCAGGATGTTAGCACCAATGCTACTGACACATATGCATTGACATCATAAATAAATAACAACTAACTGCCAGCCTTTTCTGTGGGCTGGCTTGAACACAATAGATAAAGATATATTCTTCAAAGTAAAAGCACATCATAGACTTTTGCTATAGTTTTTCTGTGACCCACTAAAAATAGATTTGCGACCCACTTTTGGGTCCCAACCCACTAGTTGGGAACCAAGGGTTTTAGACCTCACCTGTGCATGTAGTCAGCAAATGGGGTATACTGTCTGAGTCTTCCAAAGTACAAGATTATGTTTCTCAAAATGAACCAATGAGTTATCTCACCTGCACAGGTGTACAGAGCAGGAAGAAGGCCAGGTTAAGGAGGGAAAGGCCAGGCAGCAGGTTCTCATCCTCAGGCATGGATCCTCCGTGTTCCTGGTGTTGACTGTCCATCACCATCATGTAGATCATCAGACCCATGACAGGAAGCCCGAAGATGAGGCTGAGCAAGAACGAGTTCCTCCACCTGGACGGAAACAGAAATCAATGAATTATTCCTGAAAGTCAATATGTCTTTATACTGAAAAGCTTTTCAACGACTGTCATGATGAGGAAGATCAGATACTTGCTGTTGAATTTCTTCCGTGTGATCAAGGTTGTTTTTGAAGCCCGCCTTCTCCAGACTGGCGTCAAAACCTAGGCTCTAAAACAAGAAAAAAACAACAATAAGGTCTAAAAAAGGTCAAAGATGAGCAGAAGAGGAAGCTAAAAAAAGGGAGTGATAATTACCTGAATGATCTTGATTATATCTCGAGCACCGAGCACTTCAGGGTCAAATTTAACCTGTGCTTTCTTGGTTGCCAAAGCGACAGAGGCGGAGAGGATCCCTTTGGTAGAGGTGAGCTTTGACTCGATGTTGTGGACACAGGATGAACACGTCATGCCTGTTATCTACCAGAGGAAATGTAAGGATAAACATGACTTTTTCAGGATATTTCCAGAAGATATCTAGGATTTACTAATCTTATTAGTGGACTTACTGTGAGGTCCAGTTTCCCCTGTGCTACTTCACTGTCTTCAATCAGTTTAGCTCCAAAGCCCAGGTCATCTATGAGCTGAGACACAGCAGCAGCGGTCATGACTTCTGAGTCATATTTGACTTCTGCTTTTCCAGCCATGAGTGACACCAACACTGAGATGATCCCTAAAGAGTTGAGTTAAAGATCAAACATGTCTACTATGAGTTCAGACTGATTTAAACTTCAAAATTACATTTTATTTGAAGCTCACCACTGTGTTTGAGCAGGTTCTTCTCAATGTTAGCCACACAGGAGGCACATGTCATCCCTGTTACACTGATGAAACATTTTTGCATTTTGGTCTCATCTCCAGAGGGTGAAACGCCATTACCAAAACCCACTTTTTTGTTAAATTTTATGCCAGAAAAGTCAAAAGATCCAGAGGTAACAGGTCCGGACATTACGTGGCTTTGGATGCTCTTTGAAGGTTCTGTAAAAAAGAAAGAAGAATGTTAGAAACTGCATCAGCTAAAGCCAAAGATTTACAATACAATACAATACAATACAAATATTTGGTGTATGAAAAATTGAAAGCTTTGCGGACAGAAAAAAATATTTTTATAAGTAGAAGCCTTAACAATACAGTCAAATGCAATAGATTCCTCGGTAGGGTATCTGGGCCCAGCCTTAGTGTCAGGGAGAGAAGCTTAGACATCCAGAGGAAGCCGCAGCTCTCATTGGGTTGGGTGAGGATGCCTCCAGGTTGTCCCTTTTGGAGGCCCATTTGGCATGCCGAACTTGCAGGAAATCTCAGCAAAAACCAAGTCATCACCAGCAGTGTTGGGGGTATTGTGTTACAAAGTAATCTGTTAGAGTACTCAGATTACTTTTTTGTTGTAACGAGTAACGTAACGCGTTAGTTTTCCAGTTCAAGTAATCCCGTTATTAGTTACAATTTCATAAAAGTAATCCATTACTGAAAGAAAAATCCCAAATTTCCTCTCTTTTCCATGGCTTCAAAAAGAGAGAAAGAAAAAGGAGGCTCTTTGAAGCACTTGTTTGTCCTTCCCTCTTCCTGTAGTCAGGTTGGCACGTAAAGCCATACCAGCGGAAGGTAAACATTCTGTGCCATTACACGCACATTGTTAGCTTGTTGAGCCAACAGGATAACAGGAAAGCATGACACTGTGGAATTATCCCCATTATGATGGATTTTTGGATAAAAGGGACAAGAACATTATCACGGTGAAACGTAAGTTTAAGAGCTCCATTTGCTTTCATTGAATCAGCTGTGCAGCTGTTCCAGTTACGCACAGTTATTACGCATAGTGTTTGAGTGTTTCTGTCGGCCTCTGCTCAGCTTGTTGTCAGATTGTGAGCATGTTAAAGAGCTATGAAAGTTTTCCTGTCTGTTAGTGGTGTTCTCAGGCTGCAGAGATACAGATTATGGGCTGTAAATTAGGCTCTACATTCAAATGCAGATGTGTGGTCGTTATCTGTCGTTTTTTACAACTGCTGAGTGGAACAAGTGGCTAAAGGGTTTTAAGATTTAGTAACGCAAAAGTACTCTAATGCGTTAGTTTTAGAAGTAGGTAACGCAGTAACGTAACAAGTTACTTTTCTCAGTATGTAACACAGTAATCTAACAGGTTAGTTTCAAAAGTAACGCTACCCAACACTGATCACCAGAGGGATTATATATCCGATTTGGCCTGGGAAAGCCTCAGAAGGCTCCCAAGAGAAACTAGAAAACATTGCTGGGGATAAGGACATCTAGGCTGACTTGCTAAGCTAGCTACCAAAGCAACCCAACACCGAATAAGTGGAAAAAATGGATGGATGGATGGATGGATGGATTGATGGGTGGGTGGATGGATGGATGGATGGATGGATGGAGGAATGGATGGATGGATGGATGGATGGAGGAATGGATGGATGGATGGATGGATGGATTGATGGGTGGGTGGATGGATGGATGGATGGATGGATGGAGGAATGGATGGATGGATGGATGGATGGATGGATGGATGGATGGATGGATGGATGGGTGTGTGGATGGATGGATGGGTGTGTGGATGGATGAATGGATGGATGGATGGAGGAATGGATGGATGGATGGGTGGGTGGGTGGGTGGATGGAGGAATGGATGGATGGATGGATGGGTGTGTGGATGGATGGATGGGTGGGTGGATGGAGGAATGGATGGATGGATGGATGGATGGGTGGGTGGGTGGATGGAGGAATGGATGGATGGATGGGTGGATGGATGGATGGATGGATGGATGATGGATGGATGGATGGATGAATAGATGGAGGAACAGATGGATGATGGATGCACAGACTGGATGGTTGATGATAGATGTGGGGATGGATGGATGCAAAGACTAGATGACGGATAAAGGAATGGATGGATGGATGGATGCACAGACTAGATGATGGATGGATGGATGGACTAGATGAATAAATGATTGGAGGATTAAATGGATGGATGATGGATGGGTGGACAAACTAGATGATGGAAGATGGATGCACAAAGTAAATGATGGATGGATGGATGGATGGATGGGAGGATGGATTAATGAATCGATGGATGGATGGATGGACAAACTAGATGATGGATGATGGATGCACAAAGTAAATGATGGATGGATGGATGGATGCGTAGATTAACTGAATGGATGGAACGACGGACTAGATGAAGGACTGAATGGATGGATGAACTAGATGCTTATTTGTGGATGAAAAAATCAAATACATGTGATTTTAGAATGATTATTTAAATCAGTGCTGCTTGGCTACACTGGTGTGCTCTGAAACTTCTGTTTAACACTCATACAAACGCAGGACTGCAGGTAGAAAATGACTCACTAGCATCCAAGAATCCCATGTTTATGTAACAGCATTTACCCTTTAAGGGGTTAATTTTGGTTGCTTTTTCTGATTAAATAACTCAGTAAATGTTATGCTTTCACTTTGTAGCTTCTACTGTGCTATGCTTGGCTCACTGCGCTGTCTGTTCTAAATGTTATCTTCCTCCTTCTCAGGCTTCAGTATCACAGAAAAATGATCCCACGGTCGTTCTAATTGTAATTTTTAGAGCTACATTGCTCTTTGGCTTGAAGCTGAAATACTTGACCAAACCACCAAAATAAAGTTTGATCTTGAAAGCTACATAAAAGAGTCAGTTTATAATTTGCCTCCCTTAATTCCACAAATTGGCAAAGCTGTTTTTGTCATTAAATCCAACAAGAAAGCCCTGGCTGCTATAAGAGCCCTCCACATTGCACTCAAGAGCATGCCGGGTCTGGTTTCTGTGGAAACTAGTGGAAAGTGAGGTGAGGTGAGAGGAGCCCTGCTCCTTCAGCAGCTCAGTCTCATACTAACTTAGTGTTGTCCATGCAGATGGTCGACCCTGATAGTTTATCTCTTACTTTACTATTACAGCATTTACTGACCAAAACATGTGACAAGAGAGCCTTTCTCATTGGTTCATACCTTCAAGTGATGTGTCAAACCCCATGTCCTCGATAGCTGCCCTGAGCGTTTCCGGCTCCGTCAAACTGGTGTCAAAACTGATCGTTCCCTTTTCCTCCTTCAGCGACACAGAAATGGATTTAACTCCATTCATCTGAGAGATCCTCCCTTCTATCGACTGAACACAAGAGTTACACGTCATCCCTATAATCCAAATAGTTGTCCATGTCTCCCTCTGCCAGAACTCGACATCTCGTCCAGGTGGATCGTCTGCCAGTAAAATGGCGCCAAAACCCATTTCCTCAATGTTGTCTCTGAGTTCATGTTGAGTTATCAAAAGAGGCTGAAAAACTGCGAGTGCTAATCCGTCCTGAAGAGAAACCTGAATATGTGAAACTCCAGGTAGAACCCCGATCCGACCCTCGATGGCCTGTACACAGGACTGACAGTGCATACCGTCCACCGTGATCCAAGCCGCTGACTCCACGTTAAATCCAGCATTCTGGATCTCCTGTGCGATCTCTTTGGTCGTGATAGCCGAGGAGTCATAGTCCACTTTGGCCAAACAGGTTTGGAAAGACAAGCTAGCACCAACAACGCCATTCAAGCTGCAGATTCTGCTTTCAATCGCCTGAGGATTGTGCTCAGCGGAGAGTCTGAGAAGTTTGAAAGTCGCTCTTGATGCAGTCTTTGGTAGAGGGTAGAGCTCGCTCTGACTGCCATATTCGTATGCCAGGTTGTCGAGGCCGTGTTTCACAAAGTCAACGCCATTTTTCTGGAAAACAAAAGAAACAGTTCTTAGCATCTACTTTTGATTACTGGTGTTTCTCTTCCTGTCTCTTCAAATGCTAATTTGGGGATCTGAAGAGCTAAGTGGAACAGTTTATCTGGGACCTCCTAAAGGCACGAGGCAGCCCCTGAGCAACAGATTGGGCCTCCTTGCAAAATGCTTGTACAAGGTAAACAAACCATAAAGTACAGTGTGGTCAGAGGGACAAAGTTTACAGACTGTAAACAGTTTATGAGAGATGCTGTAGGTCACATTGCTAAGGAAGAAAAACAACAAAAAGCAATGAAATGTTGGATTTTCTGAGTAATATTGGTGCAATGTGTCCGTCTGTGCAACACGTTGCACTTTGAACACTGAAACAAGAGTCATGAACTCATTTCAGTGTTTGCATTACAACCAGGGACAGAAATGTGCCCTCATTTTGATGACTGACGGTGAGTTGTGACTGCTATGTGAAGCCTCTTTGAGGAGGCTCATCTTTTCTAATAAATGAACTTTCCTTTTCCCCTTTAGTTTCCTGATGTTCTGGTGAATACTGACTTTAAGTAGAGTCACGTTGAGAGGATTATATGAAGAGCAGGTCATGTGGGAGTTTTTGGCCCCAAACTGGCAATAAAGGACTTTCTCTTTCAGGGTCAAAGACAGACCCCCCTTGTTTAGATAGTAACCTACATTCTCAGCATTTTAACTTAGCATAAAAAGTTGAATGAACCACCTCCTCTGTAGCAGCCTCCATTGCTATAGAGTGTGAGAGCAGATATCTGTCCTTGGACTCTTATTTCAGTTTCACTCTCCAAGAATGTGATTAGAACTGAATCTGGGCTGTTAGAAAAGAGGCAAGGCCATCTGCATGGAAAGTGAGCCTGCTGTTAATTCACAGGAGGATTAAAATTTATAATCCCACTGTAATAAATTCATTTACTCATACAGCTAAATGCTAAAGTCATAATATTAATGAAGGCTTGGCTGCACAATTTTAAACACATGCTTATAGTTCATAGGTATTTTATTGAGTAGATTTAGCCTTAACTGAAAAAAATCACAACCCAGTTACTCTCTGGTAGGGCTGGCCAGCATAAAGAGTTTTTAATATATTTTGATATATTTTAAAATGATAAAAAAAAAGATTCCTGTCCTGGCCTAAAGTTTAGTGAAAAAAAGATTATTTACTAAAAGAACAATTACAGTACTAATATGCTTTTGATCAAAAGATAATCTTATTTAACATTTTGCCTCAACTACCATTCTATTTATTTTATTAAATTAAGGGGTATTAATTAAAAAATATATATCATAGTATTGTTACTAACATTGTGCAATTTTTTTCAACACAGTTTAGCTGCAGACAGGAGATTTCATATACCTTCCTTGCAGACCATTACTCTGTCAGAATGGAAATACACGCTAAAACTTTCAAAATAAAATCGGATTGAATTTCCGGTTGGGGTAAGAGTCATGGTGAGGGACAGAATCCCCCAAAAAAAGTCAAAAACCTGGCCTTAAAAAAACCAAATCACCAAGCCAAGGAGCCAGCCTGATTACTGGAATAAAAGCCTGTCCTTCATGCCAACATTTTAAAACAGCAACATAGTTAAGGCTAAAGCTAACAAAGCTACATTAGCTATGTAAGCAACATAGCACCATAGGTAATTTAGCTAAAATCTGAAGCTTAAACAGCTAAATTAGCTGTGTTAGCTATATAGGCAACGTAGCTATATCTAAAGCTAATGAAGCTACATTAGCTACAAAGGTAATACAGCTACATCTAAAGCATCTAAAGAAACTAATTTAACTATGGAAGCTACATAGGTAATAAAGCTAAATCTGAAGCTAACAAAGCTACATTAGCTATGTAAGCTATATAGGTAATGTAGCTAAATCTAAAGCTAATATAGCTTGGTAAGCTATGAAGCAAACAAAGCTAGATTAGCAGCCATATTGGCTTACATAGTAATGTTAACTACATAGCTAATGAAGCTATGGTATTAGCTATGGATGTTTTTTTTCTATATTATTCATGAAATGTTGTTTCGCTGTAATGTTTGTCAGACCCTTCCGATCTGACAGGGGTGGAATCTCACAGTAGGGGTCTGCAAGAGGGGGTGTCTGAGATCTGCAGTCTGCAGACCTCTTTCAATTTTCATCAAAAATTGTAGACAAAGTCCTTCACACTGACTAAATTGTACAACTTTCCCATTTATTAGCTGACAAGATATTCCATACTCTTCAATATCATTGTTTCTAAATTATCAAATCCCCATTATTTGAGAGGTGATATGAAAAAGTAGACACTATATGATCTTCAGTCAGACCTTTAATCAAAAGAGAGAGCACTGTCTGAATTGCACAAGTATATCAAAAAGGTATTTACATGCATCCAAGAGTATTTAGGCCCCCTTTAGTTTCAGCAGTTTTTTTTATGTTGCAACCTGATGCTACTAATTCCTTGGCCCAAAAAGCTAACAAAAGAAACCCAAACTTGCGGACTTTGTGATGTGGCGAAATTGGATTTTTGTCTAAATCCAAAAACAAACATAACGTAACCAGTGATTATGATCCAGTTTTTTATTTCCACTAAATAATCCATTTAAATATGAAAGAGCACACTGTGACAGCATCATAAAGCCCCTAATAAGAGCTCAGAATTCAAAACTATAACAGCTGCTGATCAACTTTGCTCTTTTCATTCGTTTCATGAAATGCTGTAGATTTATTGCACACATTTTGGCTAACAAGGTTGCACAACTTCTGAGAAGTTCAATAAGCTGAGAGGTTTTATTTTGAAGGTTTAAAAATTGAGCATGAACAAACAAATAAAGGCTGAGTGAGATCAAGGAGCGTGTTGAGTCACTCTAGGAACCAACTCCTCTTATATATGTTGCTCTCAGGAAATTGGAAAAAGCTCAAAGAACGCATGCTTAGGAAGGCTGCGACAGGAAATTAAAAGTGTTTCCGAGACAATGATTGTATCATGTGAATGTTGTAAAATGCAGTGTTTGAGAGATAAGGGAGATAAAGGGATGAACGCTGTGGGATCATGTCATCTTAAACTTTCCGATCCAGCTGGAATAACTCACCCGGTTACTCTATATTCATTTGGTTTTGGTCCAAAATTTAAACAATAAGTTTATTCATGCTGCAGCAACATGAGCCTAATGCTACAGAAGATACATGAACACATCCAGCCACTGCTTTCACTTCCTGACAATAAAACGTTTGTCCTGGGTGAGATCGTCGCCATGAAAGTCAACTCATATGACACGTGTTGGTTTTCATTTAACAGGCAGACAGAGAGTAAAGCTGCAACTTTTTGAGCTTCCAACACGTTAAATGTTAATAATGCTTCCACAAATGTGATGTGAATAATGTAAAGCCTTACTTTGGAGGATTTTATGAGGTGCTGAATTTGGTTTAAATTCTACTGTTATCCTCTGTTGTATCAGTGCGACCGCTGCAACCTTCCTCCACCCCAGCTACCTCCACGCCGTCTCATCAGTGTTAAAGTCCAGCTCCTTTGTGCCATCCTGCATCTCTACCTCCAAGTCATCTCACCAGCTTCTGGGCCAAGCTTTTCAGAAGTACTCATCTTATCCAAGTCCTTCCATCACCACCACCGTCTAGACTCCATGGCACCCATGGGTTCTCTCCGGGTACTCCGGCTTCCTCCCAACACAAAAAACATGCTCATTTGGTTAACTGGTGACTCTAAATTGACCGTAGGTGTAAATGTGAGTGATCCTGGTTGTCTGTCCCTAATTTTAGCCCTGTTGACTGGCGACCAGTCCAGGGTGTACCTCTCGCTCAATGACAGCTAGGATAGGCTCCAGCCCCCTGTGACCCCGAACGGGATAAGCAGTATAGACAATGGATGGATGGATGGACTACTCTAATGCAGGTCATTTATCCTTTGGGGAATGGGTTGTTCACTAGCCACACCTAGGACATAGGTCTCAAAAAGCCTCAAAAGGGTTACAAAACCATTTCTAAGGCTTTAGGACTCCAGCAAACCACAGTGAGAGCCATTATCCACAAATGGGGAAAACTTGAAACAGTAGTGAACCTTCCACGGAATGGCCGGCCTACTGAAATTACTACAAGAATCATTGACGACTCATCCAGAAAGCCACAAAAGAACACAGACTTAAGCGAAGTATTGCTTCATGAAATGACTGTCAAAACCCTGAAATTCTGCAGTTGACTGATGAGCAAAAATCGGAATGGCTGTTTAAGTTTGATGTGTTTACGCTTGCTAGGTTTGTTTCAAAAGCCTGGAAAAGAAGACAAGATACTTTATTTAACTAATTAACTAATTTTGAGTTTGTCTGCATCTTCCTTTCTGTTCTGTAATGATGACAGAACTACCATGCACTCTGATCCTGTTGTTGTCTGAATTCTTGGTGTCATGTAAGCCCATATGGGCTGGGCATATGATTGCATGTATGACACAATAATAAAATAAAAACTTCAATCTTCAACCCAGAACAACATCTAAAGAACTGCAGGCCTCACTTGACTCAGTTAAGGTCAGAGTTCATGACTTAACCATAAGAAAGACACTGGGGAAAAAAACAGCATCCATGGGAGAGTTCCAAGGCTCAAACCAATGCCAACCAAAAAAGGACACAAAGACTCATCTCACATTTGCCAAAAACATCTTGATTATCCCCAAGACTTTTGGAGAAATATTCTGTGGACCGACAAGAAAAAGTTGAACTTAAAACTAAAAATAACATTATACCATAGGTGTCAAACTCAAGGCCCGGGGGCCAAATCCAGCCTGTGGAAGCGTTAAATCTGGCCAGCAAGATGATTTCATATGTTTGTTATAACTGGCCCATCAGTATGAGGTCTGCAGATTTCCTCAAGTATAAACATGTGAACTTATCCTTGATGATTTCAGGTATCCTTGTTAAGTCACAAAATCTGAAAAAGGAGTAAAAATACTTAGATAAGAAGTCAGAAATTGTGTTTTAATTTCACATTTTCAATTTAGCATTTCATACTTTGAGCATTTTAACTTTCAATTTTGACTTCTCATATAATATTTTGAGCTTTAAGATTCATAATTCTAATTTTTAAGTCATATTCTGACCTTTTTAACCAATTATTTTGTAATTTACCTCATATTTTCAACTTTAAACTCTGTCTTCATAATCCCATAGTTTGACCTTTTAGACTCACAATTTAAAATTTTGAATCATATTTTGACTTTTAACTTCATGACTACAAATTTTATTTAATATTTTGACCTTTTAAACTCATGATTTTGACTTCTTTCTAATATATTTGCCATTTTTCTATTTCGATTTCATGTTTTGACCTTTCTGAACTAATAAATTTACATTTCTCAGATTGTGAGCCTTTAAATTTATCTTTTTAACTTTTTAAATGTCAAAATTGTTTCTCATCAGTGCTAAAGGTTTTTTTTGTTCATATTGTATTACCAGTGAAACAAGGCAGTTTAGGGTTAACAAGGTGACCATGTTAGGCCCTCAGGTTAGACCTGAATCCAGAATCTGGCCCCTGCTGTGATTGAGTTTGACACCCCTGCATTTTACCAACAGTCAAACATGGTGGTAGTGTGATGGTCTGTGGCTGCTTTGCTGCTTTAGGACCTGGACGACCTGTTGTAATTGAAGGAACCATGAATTCTTCTCTCTATTAGAACATCCCGAAGGAGAATATTCAGCCTTCAATTTGTGACCTCAAGCTGAAGCACACTTGGGTTATGCAGCAGGACAATAATCCAAAACACACCAGCAAGACCACCTGTGAATGGCTCAGAAAACAAATGAAAGTTTTGGAGTGTCAAAGTCTGGACCTAAATCTGATTGGGATGCTATTGCATGTCTTTAAACAGGCTGTTTATGTGGCTGAATTAAAACAATTCTGCAGAGATGAGTGGGCCAAAATTTCTCAACAGCAATGTAAAAGAGTCATTGCCTGCAGTCGTTGCCGCCAAGGGTGGAACAACCAGTTATTAGGTGTAGGGGCAATGACCTTTTTTCACATAGGGCCAGGTAGATTTGGATGGATTTTTTCCCCCTCATTGAGTGAAATCATTATTTAAAAAGCTGACTTTGTATTTAGTCAGGTTATCTTTGTCTAATAGTAAAAGTTGGTTGATGATCTGAAACATTTAAGTGGCAAATAAGCAAAAATATAAGAAATCAGGAAGGAGGCTAATACTTTTGCTTAAAACTCCAATAACTTGCTGCCTCGGATAGATTTATACATTCTGCAGATGGCTGTAGTCAAAATATTCATATCAGCTGATGTGCTGCTTATAATCAGCTTTATGAGCTATCATGTCAACACTGATATTCTGCTGATACTATAGTGCATCCCTAGTTGGCAAATGTTGGGTCTTTGCAAAGAATAAAACAAAGAATACAGTCTAGAGTAAATGAAAGTGGTATTTCCTTATAATTACATTAAAGATCCTTTTAAAAAGCCAGTAACACCCTATTTGTAACCCTAGTTAAGCCTCCCAAAGAGGACTTGAAGAAAATATAACTTTAAATCACGTATTTCACCACAAAAAATGCTTTATCTTACGTCCTAACCCTCCTTAATTTGACCCTTAAATGTGGCATGTGCATAATATTCTAATTTTAGACTCTAAAATCTCATTGACTTTATAAAAAATCACATTGTTGACCCTTAAAAACTCCTCTTGTCAAATTTTCCTCCAGGTGAACCTGTTGAAAGAGGCTCACGATTTGAGGTGTAGATGCACGAGCTCGAGCCTACCTGCTGCTCTCGCGCGCTGCGTCTCGTGCCGCTGCTGCAGGTGGAGTCTGGTTTATTGGGTTCAACCATACATATCTGCTCCCCGGTGCCCTGAGTCGGCCTGGGAACATACTCGGAGAGACTTTTTGGAGACTTTGGAGAAAACATGGCTCCAGCTGTTCTCACGCTGTGTTTCCTTATCTGTTCCTTTCAAAGTAAGAGGGCAAAAGTCCGCAGAGAGGAAGCGCCGAGTCCCGAGTGGAGATAAGAGGAGCAGCTCCGCGGTGAAACGTCATGTTTGCGCCGAGTCAGAGGAGGAGATGGAGGTTTAATCTGAGGGGGACAAAGCCTCCGGTCATATGACTTCTACATGGAGGAGAAAGTGCAAAAAAGAGGGTCAATTCACGGTGTGAAACAGCGCCGTAAAAGTTTGTTTAAGGTCATAAAGGCAGACGGTAATCTCCACGTCATTCTACAAGTTTTAAAAGTAAAGTGAAACGCTCAGATAAAGTAATTTTTCTTAGACTAAACAACAAATTAATATGAAAACACAGCAGATCTACTTACCCGGTCAAATTAAATGTGATTTGTGAATTTAAAACATTTTAAAAGACTAAAATGGTGTTTAAAGAGTTAATTGCGTCGTTCATCGGCAATTGTACGGAAGCCCAAGGTGGACACAATTCTTAATATTTTATTGAGCCGTTTCCAGTGATTATGATTGGTTCAAATGATCTAAAAACAGCAAGAAAAATTTGCAGGCACCATAAATGATCTCTGTCTTAATAAATTAATATATATATATTTATTATTATTATCTGATCAGCCCTGGAAGTACACAAGTTTTACAAAATAACAAGTAAATTTCAGTCAGTTTAACAATATCCAAATAAACTTGTTCTTAAAAGTTTATCTCTTAATGACAACATAAATTGGTTTAACTTTGGAAATAACTTAGAATTAGAAAATTGAGTGAAACAAACTGCAAAATAGCTGCTCTGGTCAGTTTTATTTATTGATTTTTTTACACCAAAAATAATGGAAAAACGTTTTAAAATGGCTTCAATATTATTCCTAAAAAGTTGTGATTAATTTACAAATTAAAAAAAACACAAAGAAGCCCTAAAAGGTCTTGAATTCAAACATATTATTTTGAGCTGTTTTCCACTAATAACTACGGTGGCCTGAAAGTGCAATACAAAATCCCAAAGTCTGAAATACTTTTCCAAAGCTTGAAACAAATTTAAATTGACAAAAACAGTATTACATTTCAATGAACAAATTTTTATTAAAACAATTTTGCAAATGAAGAAGTAACCTCTGACAATTGGTACATTCACTTTCCATAAGATATTATGTTTTGTTCCTTTGTAAAAATGTTCTGTGACCCGTAAATTTGCCTCAGCTCATAAAAAGGTGATTTTTTAGAATGTAAAATATACATTTTGTAATTTTTTAAAGTGCACTGCTAATGTAAATGTGTCCCAGGAAATGTTAAACTGTTTTCGTCACTGTAAATGTATTTATTTTTTCATTATTTTTATTTTTATTTTTTTTACAAATGTAAATTTGTTTTATCATTTGCAGTACACAACTATTGTACTCAAGTCCAAGCACACTTACTTTGGTTATAATTTACTTAAGTAAAAGTACTCCAACCAGGTTGTTCAGGTAACGTCACACCTCCGTAACAAAGTGAAATACACAAAATTGACGGTGTTAAATGAACTCATACAGTTATATTTAACATTTCAAAAGTGTCTATATTAGCCCATGCTACGTGTAACTTATCTACTCTTTTGAAAGTGTTGTAAGTGTATAATATGACATAGCTGCAGTAATTCCTCAAAATCTGTGGCATACTGATGAAGAATACGCACTATGGGTCCTTCAGGAGCACCCGAAGTCACACATCTAACTCGGTGGATAACTTCATTCATGGTGTAAATGTGTCTCACGTAAAACAAACAAAAATCTGGGAGAAACATGAGCAAAAACCTTCAGCAGGGATCACCATATGACAGGAAACATCCAAACACAACAAAACACATCTAATACTGCCCAAGGGCATGATGGGAAACTCCATTTCACTCAGAATGGAGTTGAAATTACACTCTAGGAGTAAAAATATTTACTTTTCCCCGTGGTCATTTGTCAAAAATGTTTGTTGATATACATTTTCTTTATGAAATGTTAAAATGTTTTAATTAATGTAAAGTGAAAGTGCACTTCCAGGCCACAGTAAAGAACAGCTCAGTTTTGGACGTTATTTCAAAGTCTCTTAGTCACTATCTAAGTCTGACTCATCTGTTGTATTAACAGCCTTCCACAGGTCATCTAGTAACTGCCAATCATTTTCTTAAAATTTTGAGAAGTTTAGTCATCATAGAGCAGCCATCTTATCTGGAGATAACGGCATAAATTAGTCAATAACTAATGCTTGCTTCCACATTTCAGCTCTCTTTTGCTTAAAACATACTTTTGGTGGCGATGAGTCTGTAGCTCTCAAAGGGTCCCCTGATATCCCAAAAAGGGACATTTTCTATCTCTTGGCAACATGATAAATAGCTTGAATGCACAGTAAAAAAATTGAATACTTTACCAAACAGTAGAACCCAACAGTTTCATATGCAATTTAATTTTATCTGGTTTGATCTAATTCATTAATAAAATGTATAATCTGAGTGTAAATATTTTGAATGGTAAGGAATATCCTAATACAGGAACAGTTTCATTGTCAACACTGAGCACAGCTGAGTTTATTTACAAAATACTTTTATTGAGAGTTTTGTGGTTGTGTTTGGAGGTGAATATGCAGGCAGTAACAGCAAACAACTGGAAAAAAGATGCAAAGGCATGTAAAGAGACTGAAAAACTGAATAAAAATGGACAAAAATCTTCATTTTTTCATGTGTAAAAGAATTATTATAAAAGAAAACACTGCAAAAAATATCCATCTTTGGTCATTTGTGGTTTTAACAAGCTTATTTCTTTCCTAAAAAGATTGAAGAATTCTGCCAAGTGATTCTAGGGAAAAAAATCCCTGATTGAAGATAAGTGGAGATCAAATATTTCCTGATGAATGAGTCTGCATAGGAAGCTAAAAGGCACTTTTTATCTGCCAAAACTGACAAGCTGATAAAACAATTTCTTTATTTTTTTATTTTAGATGGGAAAAAGTCTAAAAACTATCATTATGATGGGATGCTATGAACCCTAAGAGATGTTTTGTTAAATATAAAATGTTGTTAATTCTTGTAATTTTCCGTTAAACTTGTCAAAAGATAAAGTAAACATTAAATCTCCTTGGCCATAGCGACAAAAGGAACCTCCTGACTTTGGCACAATCTCTCACGTCTTTTCAGGAAAATAATGAAGCCCTTTTGGACGCTGGCAGACATTTTTTGCAGTGTAGAACAGAAAGACAGGGTTGAAGGTTTCAGAGTAGAGACATGGGAAAGAAAAAGACTTCATTCAAAGAAATTAAAAAATCAGCGCTGTCGATCCCAGCGCCAGATGGAGGCGTCGTCGCACACAGCGATCAAAATGCTGCTGTCGCGACTGAAGCTGGTTTGTCGGATCGCTGACGTGCATTTGGGGAGGGTGAGCGTGGTGCACCTGTGAGATGGAGTGAGACGCTGTAAGGCTGTAGTTCTGGATCATTAGAAGGGACAGATGATGATTTTTCTATCTCTTACTTTGCTTTATGAGGATCCTCAACTTCAAGGTCCCACACGTAAAGCTTCCCCACCTGGTTTCCAAGAGCCAGCATCTGGAAATCAGCAAAATGGCCAACAAAACCTTCAATTTTAGCCAAGTTCTCATGAATGCGAATGGTTTTTCTGCAGTTATTGATGAATAATAAATGTTTTTACCTTCTGCCAGAAGTCCATGGAGAAGCGCATGTACCAGATGTCACACTGGCTGTAGTCAAAGCGTCCCAGGATCGTCACGTTGGACTCATTGGGTTTGATATGATCGATGTCGTCCTCCATCCTGCCTGGTTTCCAGCATACAATCGCATTTTCACACGACTGAAGCCAGACAGGATTGATAAATAGTGGGCATTAAAGAAAAAGGGAGTGTTTGACCTACGTTATGCTTCAATTTTTCAGTTTTTACAGTTAAACGTAAAAGCAGATTTCCAAAAACAATGTGAGCAATTTTAATGATCCTTGACTTTCATGCACAATTTACTCCCAGGAAAACATTCAAGCATATTTTGCACATTTTTCTAAACTAATTTCAATCCCAAAAGTACCAAAGCAACGGTTCTTTGGGGGATTATTCATAGAAACTGAATCCTCAATTTAAAAAGTTGATACTCCTTTAAGATTTTCCCATGAACTGGTTGTCAAAAGAAGTCCATTTAATCAAAATTAAGTGCAATTCAAACACAGGAAGGTGCCCAAGAGCTGACTGGAGCTGTTGTATTCTTAATAACTAACTTGCCTTAGAAAGAATAAGATCCCCGAGCCACCGCACACAGTCCACGTAGTTTCTGTGGATGTCTCGCGTGGAGAAGTCAGGGAAGTGAATTTTCTGTGAGACAAAAGGCCTGAAGAGGAAAATAACACCATGTCAAAGAGGATTTCTTAGCCTTCAAGTGTGAAAACTAACACTGGGGACATTTCTTTGCTCTTCTTGCCTGTTAGTCTTGGAGGGGTTGTACTCATAAGACCCTCGGATTGCTTTCTGCATCCTCTCTGAATTGATTCTCCAGAGTTTGAGGGAGTGATCCATCCCGCACGACATTATCTTCTCACCTAAAAGATCAAAATCCTGCAGAAAAACAAGGACACATTTTAGACTATGTATTCTTTATGGTTGTTTATGCAAACAGAGGCTGATAAAAGACACTCACAGCACTCAGGACTTCATCTCGATGACCCTCTACTCCTCCAAATATCGCCACTAATGTGTCGGTTTGTATGTTCCAGAGACGAAGAGCGTGATCTGAGGAAACGGTCATGTTAATAAATCTGTGTTTTATGAAAAAGCGGAGAGCAAAAATCCTTCATCATAGGATTAAATTCTGCTGTTAGAATCTTTGAGATAACTGTCTGGAATTTCCATAGAGGAAATGTTCGTAGAATGTAGGCGAATTTGCTTTAACATTGTCATGAAACGTAATGATGAATATTTGGGGGGTGAATATTTGAATTTGTTTATTTGGTGGGGGCTTTGAAAGTTGTGGAAATTATCTGTAATTTCTCTTTTTTTGTTTTGGAATTTGATTGGAATTTTTGGAGGGAATTTCCACTTAATTTTTTTCCAGAATTTTAAAGGACAATTTGGGTAACTTTTTTGAATGTTTGTTTGGAAATTTTCTGTAGTTTTCCATGGTATTTGGGGGGAATCTGATTGGAAATTTTGGGCATATTTTGCTTTGAAATTGTTGAAAATTTGCTTAAAACTTTTCTGTAATTTGGGGAAAAAATGCTTTTAATCTTAAGGTGTTTTAAGACAAAATCAGTGAAGTGTTTGGGAAATATTGAAGGAAATATGGGTAATTTTTCAACTTTTTAAGCCTGTATTGATAGAGGAGGACAGTGGATAGAATGGTAAATAAGGACGAGAGAGTGGGGGAGAGACATGCAGGAAATGGTCGGACTGTAACCCGGAACGCCTGCGTACATGGGGTGCACCTCAAACCACTAGCCCAGCTGCGCCCCCAATTTTTTAAAACTATTTTATTTATAATTTTTCATCTTTTACAAGGAATAAAAAGGACAAAGTTACCATTAAGGAAAACAACAAATCATACGATGCAACTCCCAATGCTGTGCATGAAGCACGGATCTCAGGAGGTTAATAATCTAAACAACTTGCTCTAGAAGAAGATCAATCTACTGTATATGGGCCTTCAGTCAAAAATATCTTGGAGGTTTGTCTAAAATAAGATTAATTGCTGCTTTTGGTCAGACATTTATGATAACCATGTTTCCTTTGTGGCTCACATGTAAATCATCTGACATTTGTAACTGTGGTTTCTTTTCATGTAGAGTGGCCTACATTAGTTTTAGAAGTTATTGCTATTTACTCTGATGAAAAAGAAATATTTGTGTGGTGTTTTAGTTCTCACACACAGCAGTAAATCTCTTGTAGCTGAAATAACACTTTGATTGCACAGTCCAGACTGCAAACATCGTCACGCCCTTTATAATAATGAGAGGAATATGCTCTGGACGGGCACCATGGTTTCAAAGTCAACATTCACCTGACCAAATTAAAGAATAAACTTTGCTGCAACCTCATGACACCCTCAGGGAATCAAATTAAGGAACCACGTGGCAATCAAGCAGTCATAAAGCTTTAAATCTGGCCTCATTTATAAAAGTTTATGGATGGGAAAGATGCAGATCAGGGATGAAACAGAACTTTTAGTGGTGAAATGACCTCTTTAAAGCAATGACAGTCCATGTTTTATCAGAGAATATGTGACAACCAGCAGGCTTTCCTGGATTGTGTTTACCTTTACTGACTGACAGAAGAAGATTTGGATCCCTAGGGTGAAACTTGAGCTCGTTGATGGCGTTTCCGTGACCGACGTAATGCTGCAAAAGAAAAATAAAGGGGGTTTAAATTGTAGACGGTATTGCAATTTTTTTAACACACTGGAAACTTTATTTTACATTTAGAAACATATTCCCTTCATGATTCAGGCAACCTTTAGAAGTCTTTTTTTGTTTCAAAGACAGAAAGCAGTAAAACATGCACATTTTAATTCATTTAGCTCTAAGGGTATATATACTGGCTACATATTGGCCAATGTTGGTTAATCTGTGATACGCTATAATCGGCCCGCCGATCAATCGGTCGGCCTCTAGCGTTTATCAACAGGTTGTGCATATGTGTGACTCTTACTTTGATACACTGCATTGTGATGTGGTTGATCACCCGGATGATGCCGCGGGAGCCGGCGACAGCCAGCAGTGGGTGGCTTGTGTTGGTGTCATAGGTCCAGGCACACGTGTAGAAGTTCTCGTCAGCCTTAGCGTTTAGGTCAAGGAAATCGAACTAGAGAATTCAGCTCTTGATTGTAATAAGTGTGATCTAAGTGTTTCACGCCTTTATAAAAAGAGAGCAAGGAAAAACAGAAGAAGAATATGCTGATTGGTTTCATAATAATAGTTGAAACAAAAACTGGACTCCATCTGTGTTTGATTTGAAGCAAGAGCTGTTTTACAGAACCAAAGGATACGTCTGCGTCGACATAAGATTGCAGGAGTCGTATTTCTCCCTGAGAGTGGCACTCATACAGAGTTACCTGTGGACAAAAGACAACATAACTTCAGTTTTGAACTAAATAACAAAGGAAAAAGAAAAGTATTAAGGGACAATCAATACTATATTTTTCTGTGTTTATACCGGCTAAAAACACTGAAGTAAAGGACGTAAAAACTGCTCATTCAATGCCTTGCAGAGTTATGTTTTAGAGAATACAAGCAGCATTAAGAATATAGGCAACTTTTAGAGCTTACCCTGTTGCTTCCAACAGTGGCAAACACCAGTGGGTCTCCCTCCTTGCTGTGCCAGTTAAACTGGACTCCAAACAGAGGCTGGCCATGGTCCTCCTGCACAAACATTTTAAAAAATCCAAATAGTGAAAGGGCCCTAAATTCAGTTAAATGCAGGCTGTTGAAACATCCACTGGAAGGTTGATTTTGTTGAACCTTTAACCCAAAATTTAGATGAACATTCACGTGCATTGACGCATGTGTTTCTGGGTACATTTTGGTCCAGGGCTCGGGTCTGTACTCACCCTTAAACTGTTGACACATTTAAAAGAATATCTGCATTTCTTGGACTTCCATTTGCCTTTTCCCCACAGCTTTCTGCCCGGAGCGTTGGCGGTGTTGGTGGGTGTGTCTGGACGCTCTGTGTTGGTTCCACTCTCAACACTGACAGCATCATCCTAAAAATGAAAAACAGAACACAGATGACTTTTGCAGTTTGATTGCAAATATCTACCACGCTCCTGTAGATGTCTGCACACCCTTATGGAGTCTTTATTCCTAAGTGGCATGTAAAAGCGCTCACATACATCACATTTTTATCATAAAATTCGCAATAATTTGCATAATGCTTCTGAATTAATTCAGCACTTAAATTATTATTTTTTAGTCTTTCAGTAATTTTTTTGGACCATTGTTTTTTGACACTTTATGCAGCCAATGTAGGCTGACAAGATGTAAACATTGTTTTCTAATCACAAAAATGCAGATTCTGCCCTCTTGAATGGAATAACACTAAACCCCAGATTTATTTAACTTTCTTAGACCTATCTGTAGAGATGTTGCCACCAATTCTAACCTTAATTCAAGGTTTAACAATAAAAACATAACCTCAACGCACATATTAAACACATCTTCCTCACTTTACCTGTTTTAGCAGCTCATGCTAACCTTTACTTCAAGTTGCACGTGAATGCCTGAGCATAAAAACAACTTACCTTCAAACATACAACAAAAACAAAGCCCAAAATATACGACTGTGTGCATGTTGAGGATTTTTGAACAGAATTAATTGGTTACAAGCTTGTATCATGAAAGCAGGTTAACTTGCAGCAACTGTTGGAGGTGAACAAAGCTGCTAGCTAACCACTTTAGCCGGCCGGCTCTGTTAGCATGATGCTAGCTCGCTAGGTGCGTTTTGAGGGTCGTTATTCAAAGAAACAAACTCATTTCAGCTGCTTACATTCTCGTCTCCTGATAAATCGGGGTTACTGTTCTCGTCACTGCTCAGTTTTTGTTTTTTCGCTGGTATTTCTTTTCCCGCTTGAGAGGGGGACTCGGACATGTTCTTATTTTCCCTCATTTTGGCTCAAACTACCCCACTTCCGCTCTGCTGCCGCAAGTGCTGCCGGGTATCGTAGTTCGAATCATTCTGAGGTCGTAGATAATGTATTTTCTCGACATTTCTTTCAAATTTAATAGGAATAAGTTGATTTTCAAGCCAGATCTGCATTTGAAAATACAAATATATATATATATAAATAAAAATTAAAAGTTAGACACACAATGTCTACAATGATGTTTAAATTTGTTAAATACTATTATATGTATGTTTGGTCTGGAAGATGCTTGCTAGATGTCTTCTGTCAATATATTTGTTTTGCTTTCCTTTTTTCAAAAATAATTTATTAAACTGTTTGAGATTTTAGTACTCCATTTAGATCAGGCTGACTAGAGCTAAACACATTTTTTCTGGCCCTTAATATTGCAATAAAAACAGTTTTGAGAAGAATACATTTTTCCAGAGATTACTGGAACTCAAAATAAAGGCTGTGAGAAATATCAATCAATGCCCCACATTCCTCTAAGTTATCTAAACAAGCACATTATTTTTTCTGGGCTTTTGTGGGTAATTTTTTTTTTAAATTCATTTATTTATTTGTTTATTTTTAAGAGCTTTGTGGACCCCATCTCTCTCCTCACAGAGGAATACAAGGAAACTGACAGTGCTTTGTTTCAAGAATATTTTCCAAATTTAAGAGGATAAAAACATTTAAAAACAGCAAAAAAAAAAATCTTTCACATTTTTGTGTATTTAATAGAAAACACTTTACAGTTACAATGTATTATTGTTTACACAGACATAAGTTTGCTGTACAGTCCAACATTATTTTATCCTTTTTGCTGGAATGAGGCAGATGTGTTCAGGTCTATAGGATCATGTCTGCACCATCTAAGGAGGCCTCACTGATCTCCTCTGACAGCTCGTCATCATCATCATCTTCTTCTTCTGCTGTTTCCTCCTCAGCTGCTCTCTTCATACCTCTCTGCTTTGACAGAGCCTCAGCATAGCGAATGTTGTACATGTTGAAATCACACCTGTAGAAACAAAATACACCTTTAGAACCACTAATTTTATTCTGAATTGAGCTTTAAAGGTTCACTCCAGTAAGTGATTTGGGCTGATATTGCCTCAAATAATTAAGACTCACAGTTTGGACAGATCATCAAAGTGTCTCTGGATGCTCTTCTGCAAGGCCTGGAGAGTTGGAAGGATCGCTCCTGACCTGCACAGAAAAAAGGATAAGTGTGACTTTGAGTAAACTCACAATTACACTCAGAAATGTGACAAAATCAAACCCTGCATTCTATCTAATGACCAGCAGGGGGTGCAAAACGTGCAAAATTTGATTGAGCATACTGTGCATAAAAACACTGGGTGCCCACTGCTTCTGATTTTGACACAATGGTATAAAAACAAGCAACGATATAATTAGATTTTTACTGTTGTTGAATCAAAGTTTGAAAAGCTAATGTTTTGACCACACTACATGCAAATATGTTGATTAAAGAGTAATGACTGAGTCAAAGCTGACCTGTTCTTCAGTTTCTGTCCGTGCAGCATGAGCAGACTTTGAGCCCATGTCATGTAGAACTGGAGGTGACCTGACTTCTCCAAACACGCCGCCACAAAGCCGAGCACTTTCTCCACGTAGATGTCAGGAAGAGAGCCGCACACCACTTGGACTGCAACGCAACAAACACCATAAATCAGACAACTACTTCTTAAAAAAAATAAATAAATAAACACAGCGTTCAGGGACATGTGAAGTTTTACTCACTCTGATCATGCGGGATTGTTTCTAGGACTTCCTGTTTCAGAGCTTTTTCGTTGAGCCTGAAGGCCAGGACGATGGCCGACGTCCACTCCTGAAGACGCAGCTGTTTGTGTATGCTGGCCGGGGTCACGTCCAGGTCAAGGTCGTATGGGTCGAAGACAAGAGAGCCGTCGAGGGAGTAGACCAGCAGACCCTCAGTGGTGGTGGCCGCCCAGCTACGCCCTGAAAAAAGTTTGAACAGTTTTCCCAAAATGTAGAAATTCTTGTGTTTTTCAGCTTTTGCAAGATTCAGATGTTTAAATATTTAAAATGGTAACAGAACATGTCAAATTTTACGTGTAACATGTAGCTTTACATCCATTATTTGTCAAAAACCATGATATAAAACCTAAAGCCATTCCTCTGCAGACACAAAAACACTCTTTTACTTGTAATTCAACCACTTACCAGTAGGAGAAAACCTCAGAGAGCTCACTCTGATTTCTGGTTTAAAATGACGGGAGCTCATATCACCTAAAAGGACAAAAAGAAAAAAACAAATAGTGAAAATATGTGGAAAAATCAAACTAAAACCCCAGGACTTAAAGACAAATAACAAGAAGGAAAATCCAGTTAAAGAGAAAAATAAAGCTGATTTCAAGCACACAGATCTTTCGTTAAAGACTGCATTCTAACTTTATGTCTTTAAGTTCATTTGGACTTCATCTAGCTAATGCTTTTTAACCTTTATTTGGAGAAACTGAAGGTATTTTTTATGCTTTTTAATGGCTGTGTGAGCAGCCCTGCCCATAGAATTGGCTGGGCCACTTAAAAGCTGTGATTTATTGATAAAAGCAATGCATGTGTGTTGAATCAGTAGCATTGGTGCTAGCATCCCGGCTAACAGTTACTTTATTTTGTAGCTGGGAGTCAAGCTATTGTCTTTTGATGTTCAAATTATTTATTTGTTCCACTTTTTAACCTCTCTTCATCACTGTTTCAGACCTTTATTCACAAATTTGTTTCCAGCATTAAACCCATTATTGCTACTTTTTTAACTGCTTTTCACCATTTTTACCAGCCATTTAAGCCACGTTTCTTTTTCTTAACCTTTTTTTTGTCTCTTTTAACCTGTTTATGCCACTTTAACTCACATTTACCACTTTTTAACCACTTTATGTAATTTTTACTGCCCATTTTGAACAAAATTTTAGCAAAGTTTTTCCACTCTAAACCTATTTTTTTCCTGATTTTGCTACTCTTTAACCACTTTCCCGTTTTAACCAATTCTCGCCTATTCTACCCCATTTTTGCCACTTATTTTACAGCTTTTCACAATTTTAACTGTTATTTTTGCCCCTTTTTAACTCAGATTTTCTGCTTTACCCCTTTTGTTGCCACCCTTAACTTACTTTTTACACTTTTAACTAATTTTTGCCACTTTTGAACTACTTTTCTCCACTAACTAAAGATAATTTTTGCCATTATAACCCACTTTTGCCATTTATATATTAATTTTGCCAATTTTTGCCAGATGATTCTGCTTATTCTACATCATGGCTTAGCTGTGAAGTCTGACATTACTTTCCAAAAGGTTTAGTTCAAGTGCGCCAATCCAAATTGTTAAAAGGTCTGTTTCTTGATTATGGTTAATCTTGAAAATGCTGTATTGCACTACAGCTTAAAAAAATACAATATTTTTTGTTGTTTTGATATGAGTGCTTATTATTTAGGTTAAAAATAAAATACATTTATCACAGATTTATCTTCCCAGGGACCATGATTTTGTTGACCTCCATGGGCACTCAGTTTGACTTGGCCCCAGAAAGCTTCCCCCTTTATCCCCCCTTTATCCCCTCTTATGGGCGGCCTAGTGTGTGAGTGCTGTACCTCTCCTGACTCCAGGCAGGCTGATGTTGACCCCGTCCCCGTCTCCAGCTCCCTCGTCCACCAAAGCCAAGCTGCCGAACTCTGTCATCTTCCTCCGGTCCAGAAACTCCTGACAGAAACATCAGACAAAAAAAAAAGGTATTTGTGAAGTTGTCTAAGTTGCTCTAAAAGCTCTGAAAGGGCCTGGAGGAGAGTTTGTACCTCCATGGCGTCAAAGGAGAGATTACAGGAGATCTCAAACTTCTTCATCAACATCTGTTCTTTCACGTTGTAGATGCAGACAAACTTTGACTGTCCTCCTGCTAAAATTGACTCCCCATCTGCCGAGTAGCACAGGGACGTGAACGACCTGGATGTGCAATAAGAAGCAACACAGCCTGAATCAAAGCCTATAAAGAAATCATACAGCTCCAACAAATGCCATGATCAGGTCTGTCACTCACTTCCCCTTTGCAGACTGCTTTGCTGTGATTTTATCCGTCTCTTTACGGCCCGTCTCCAGGTCGTGGCGTCCGGTCACAGAGCCCGTTTGTGTCGCTGATTGTGGGTTCCAGAAAGTGATCTCTCCGTTGAGTGTGGCCACAGCTAACTCCTGACCATCAGGCCTGTATGCTATGTATAAAGCTGAAGGGAAAAAAGACACGATAAGTGTTGTCACTTTGTGGATGTAGGGGCAACTGTGTCTCAGTCAGAGGTATTTACCATCAGAAGTGAGAGGAAGCGTTTCTTTGACCTGCCAGCTGTCCAACATGTCCCACAGTCTGATGGTTCGATCCCACGAAGCGCTGGCCAGAATGGACTGAACAGGACTGAAACACAGACAGCTGACTGGGCCCTCATGACCTCCAAGCACCTACATGATTAAAATAAAAACAATAAGAAAACCTAAAATAAACCACACTTTACTATGACTTTCAGTCTTCATGTGCTCACCTCGAGCAGTCTACCCGTCTGCATGGACCACAGAAAGATCTCAAAGGAGTCCTGAGCTCCGGCGCTCACCAGCTCTCCACTGACATCTACAGCCAGCGAGGAGAACTGCGCCGGCCGGGGCGACGTGAACGTCCTGAAGTTTCTGTACCTGTGGTCGAATAATTCACACACACATTAAAATAAACAGCACACACTCTCCTCCATCAGCCTTTTGGAAGTGAACCAGGTACGAACGGTTAAAGTCACCTGTGCAGGTCGAACGCTCTGACCGTCCCATCCAGAGAAGCGCTGACGATGACGAAGCCGCTTGAGGTGAAGGTGACGTTTGTGATGCTGCTGGTGTGCTCGGTGAAGGTGACGAAGCAGAGGCCGCTGTTTGTGTTCCACACTTTCACCTGCAGGAAGAAACAGCAGCATACTCCTCAGAGGAAAACAACATTTCAGACAAACAGAATTCTTAAATTTGCTGTGGTCGTCTTCAGCGCTAACCACCAAGATGAGGCTGGCGGTTAGCTCTGCCTATTTAGAGGGTTTTTTTTTTATAAGGTGAGACTTAACCTGAAGTCACATGCAACAGCTGTTTTAGGATAAAATGTGGAATCATTCTCTTGCTACAGACCGTCATGTGCTGTCAAAGTCAAACTGTTGGCCATTTTCTTGTTGGCAAAAAGCTGAAATGTACTGAAGTACAATACTTTCCTCTAAATGTACTTAAGTAAAAGTACTGACTTTAAAAAGTACACAAAAAGCTACTCAATTACAGTAATGTGAGAAGATGTAATTAGTTACTTTCTACCCCTGGTTAGAAGTGGCAATAATTAGATAAAAGTGGCAAAAATTGGCATAAGAAGTGGTAAAAGGGGATTAAAAAGTGGCAGAAATGTCTTTAAAGTGAAAAAAATTGGTGGAAAAGGGGCAAAAATAGGCATGAAAAGAGGTAGAAAGTGATTAATAGTGGCAATAATTGGTCAACAGAAGCAACATAGGTGAAATGTGGCAAGAATTTGTTTAGAAGTGGCATAAATAGGCAGACAAAAAGTGGTGTGAAGGGTTTAAAATAGACAAAAATGGGTTTAAAGTGGCAAAAATGTGTTCAAATTGGTGGGGAAAGTGAAGAAATGGGTTAAAATTTGGCAAAAATTATGTAAAATGGAAAATATGAAAAATATTCTTAGTTTTTTTAAGGCATCTGGAGACCCCCTCCTACGTTGTGAACCACTGGTTTAGAACACTGTCTGCATATTTAAGTTGAACAAAAGCCTTTTAAGAGGCACTAATGTTAGCCTGCCAGTTGCCAATTTGTGACTTTTCAGAGGAAAATCTGTAAAAATGTGACACCTACTTGACTTTATTTAAGCTTTTTATTGTTAACAAGTGCTATGTAAAACCCAAGGAACTATAAGTTTAAATATCCAGAGTGTCTATGTTAGATTTGGGGCTGTGGTACTTCTTTTTGAATTCCAGACCATCACTCAGACTACAGGAAACACAAAGTAGATGTTAAGGACGCTCACTTTGCCATCATCTCCTCCCGTCACGATGTACTGTCCGTCAGGTGAGTATGCCAGCGAAGCCATGTTGTTGAAATGTCCCTGCTGTTTGAAGACATACGACTCGCTCTGCCACTCCCACACCAGCAGCTGACCCATCCCTGGAAAAACAACACGCCTAAGTGAACCAAATTCAAAAAGTTTAAAACATACAGGGACTAAGAGGAGAAAACTAACCTGAGCATCCAAAGCCGATCCAGTCTCCAGAGCTGTTTATAGACACTGAGGAGATTCTCTGGTCTGAAATGCTGCCAAAGGAAGCACTAATAAGTAAACAAATTTGAAGCATGGACATGCCCAATTTTAGCATTTAACTCCAACATTCCCACTCCAGTCACTCTATGGATAAAAATTCCTCTCACCTTAAAGAGTGTATCAGGTTAAATTCTGGGAGTTCATGCAGGTGGAAGATCCCAGAGGCGAAACCAGTCACCAGGATGTGAGTCGGCTTGTGGTAGGCAGCTGCTGTCAGGTTGTTAAAATCCCCTTCTTTGTTGAAAAAGTGTCTAAAAGAGAAGGAAAAAAGCAGCTCTGTATATTAATCCCATGGCATTTTTAGAAGATGTCTTTATTAACAACTCTTGGAGTTTCAGAAGCTTTCTGACTGGAACATCTTGGCTGATTTACAAACGCTGATGAAGCTGTGAGTTTCAGAGCAGCCAAGGGACAAATCTATCTGCCATATGGAGCCAAAAGCCTAATGGAGAGCAGAAGAACTGTCTTTCAAAGAGTCAAAGTATGAACATTATGGCAGTTATTTAAGGACTCCTTGCTGCTGAGGACAACTGCAGCAGAGAGACGGAAGTAATGAACTGTTGTATGGCTTTTATGCTTTGACTCCAGCTCAGCTTCCAGAGTCAAAATATTTTCTATTTTACTTAATATGAAAGAAAACTGGGAAAAAATAAACATTCTGGAAACAAAAGTGTGTCCATTTCATTAAAAATATTTATTTCCTTTTACTAAAGTGTCAGTAAATGTACCTGCTCCGATGCTTAAATCGCACGTTCTTGTGCTTCTTCTCTTTCGGAGCTTCTGCTTTCCCTCGGATAACCTCTCCCTCCTGTCCCTCCATCCTCTCCTCTTCATCCTCCTCTTCTTCTTCCTCCATCTGCCTCGGCGGCTTTGGCTTGCTCTTTTTTGAGAGAACGAGGCCGTCCAGCTCAGTGTCGCTCTCCCAGACACACAGTGTCCCGTCTTGGCTCACTGTGTAGAGCTGAGAAGATGAAAAAAGCATGCTAATCAATAGCAAAACTACATTTTTTCCATCACAAAGTTGAAGAAGGTGAAAATAAACTCACATCCAGGCTGTCCTTCTCGAAGAAACACCCCACGATGACGTCTTTGTGTCCACCCAGAGAGTAGTAGATGAGGTTGGCCCAGCGCTCAGCACCAAACACCCATGTTGACATGTCTTTACTGCCCACCACAAAACACCTGAAGAGAAATGTCACAATGCATACCACATGAAAACAACTATTAATGTGTCCTTTCATGGCAAACATCAACGTACAGAACTCCATTTAAAAAAGCAGGATGTTAAGACAGTCTAGCGGCTTTTATAGTCCTTGAAGCTACACATGGATGCTAAAATTTGACGTTTATTTGACAAGTTTGGCATGACAAAGCCAACACGGTGGTTAACTGAGTATTTTAACTCACTTGGAGTCGTCCGTCCAGTCGATGCAGGTGGTTTCATCATAAGGACCATAGTAGCTTTTGTCCAAAACGAAGGCGTTAAACTCACGCTGCTTTCCAGGAGCGTGGTACATCAGAGCGACGTTCTCCTTCGTCACTACGAACTTCCTGAGAATAAAAGCAAGGGCGTTATCTCTGTAACAGCTGAAATTATATAAAATAATGTGTCATATCAAAACAAAATTTAGAAGATTAGCTGATGAAAGATGAACACTTAGTATCAAATTTACTGAAGGGATTTCAAATTTCATAAACCAAAGCATAATATTAAAATCTCTATTCTATTTTCATATCAAACTAAAGTCCCTGTAGTGATAAGTTTATAAAATTAAGCATCAAAATGTGTGCTAGTAATTCCCCATCAAGACCAGTGATATCATGGACTCAGATTAAACCAACTAATCACAAAATGTTTAATAAAGCAGAGTAAACAGCCTGCCTACAGGAAAAAGGCTTTTCCTTCATAAATACATTCTAACACAGCTACATAAGTTATGTAAGCTACATAGCTTATGTATCTTAATCTAAAGTTAACAATGCTATGTTAGCAACATAAGCCAAGTAGATAAAGTACATAAATCTAAAGCTAAAGAAGCTACGTTAGCTTGGAAAGCTACATAGGTAATGTAGCTTACTCTAAAGCAAACAATGCTACAATAGCTATGGAAACTATGTAGGTAACATAGCTACATCTAAAGCTAACAGATATGTTAACTAAATAAGCTATGCAGGTAACATAACTAAATCTAAAGCTAATAAAGTTAAGTTAGAAATGTATGCTACATAGTTTAAGTGGCTAAATCTAAAATTAGCAAAGCCATGTTCTCTATGTAGGTTTTGTACTTTAATCTAAAGGAAACAAGGCTATGCTAGCTATGGGGGTAATGTAGTTAAATCGAAAGCTTATGAAGCTATGTACATTAGCCATGTAAACTATGTAGGTGACATAGCTTAATCTAAGGTGAACAATGCTTTGTTAACTACATAAACTATGTAGATAACATAGCTAAATCTACAGCTAACAAAGCTAAGTGAGCTATGTAAGCTACAAGGCTTATGTTGCTACGTCAAACGCTAGCAAAGCTATGTTATATATGTAGGTTATGTAGCTTATTCTAAAGCAAATGATGCTATGAAAGCTACGTGGTTAATGTAGCTGAATCTACATTTTACAAAGCTACATACATTAGCCATGTGAGCTACGTAGGGGACTTTCTTTAATCTAAAGCAAACAATGCTAAGTTAGCTTTGCAGGTAACCTAGCTTAATCCAAAGCTAATGATATTACGTTAGTTACACAAGCTACGTAGATAACATCGGGAAAGAGGTGAACAACTTTCTAACAGTCTAAATCCAAATTTCAGTCACATATAGATTTCAGTGTTTTCACATGTTTAAAGCAACCTTATTCCAACATATCCAGAGTTCAGACAGTTTGAATTTCACTTTCACAGGGACTTTTTGGTGTGTACAGGTGCAACAATCAGTTTTGATAATAAATTATCAGACACTTCAGTCATTTTAAAGCAAAAAATAAATCATATATTTTCTTCTTTTCCTCCTAAATTTGTCATTCTTTGCTGGTTTACTTTGACCAGTATGACAGAAAGAATAACATCTTTTGCGTTAGAGTTTGTCAAAACCAGTAATTCGACATATTCATCTTGTGTTTTTCACATTTTTGTTCCTTTACCTGCCGTCAGGTGAGAAGCTGATGCTGCTGACCGGCTTGTGAAAGTGGAAATGATGAAGGATGGCTCGTGTGATGAGACTGACCAACAACGCTGCACCATCTGTGGGACAAAAATACATCATATGCATGGCAGATCATGTTGTTTTATCCATCCAGACGCTTATGGACTTTTGATTTGTGGATAAGAATTGGTTGAAGTCAGAGTGGTTGAATTTCTTACCTTCATCTACAATGACTGCTAAGTTCCCATCAGGAGAAAGACCCACACATGTGATGTTTTTTGTGGTAGAGAGTGGTAACGTCTCTGATGTGTTGCTAAAGGGCAAAGGGGAAAGAAAGTCTTACTTCAGCTCTTAGAATTTGTAACAATACGCTTTAATGAGGATCTTTTTCTGTACAATGTAAGGCAGCTGAGAGCAGATGGCAAATCATGCATTAACCAATTCGATTATATTCATTTTAGTTTTAGATTTGTGCATAATGCAATTTTTCTCCTTTTAAGTTACATTTAAAAATATTTCATATTTCAATGTCTTGTTCCTGATCAGGTTATTATGCCTTTTACTGTTCATGATGACATAAATGCTGTTTTCTCCTCTGCTTTAAGCATAAACGATGTTCTTCAAACAAACAAGCCTTGCACAGTACTCAGATTAACAATCTAATAAATATGAGTATGAATAACTACGACATTCATTTAATCCTGACTTACTTCTTCAGGTCGAAGACGGAGACTCTGTTTCCAACCGGACTGATCACAGCGTTGCCATCTTTGGAGAAATTCAAGTTTCCCTGACGGTAGACAGCTCCGAGCAGATTGGAAAACTACAACAGACATATTTAGTCATTTCAGAGCGGCTATTTACGTCAAACAAGTTCAAATATGCAAGTATTCAACAGTGTCTTGCTTTTTAAAGATTAATCAAAGTTAACAGAAACGTTGTAAGTCTTAACAATGTTAATGACATGGCTTATCAAAGGCTCTACAATGATATAACATCGGTAAGGTGAGTGGAAGATTCTGTATACGCCATTTCATAATTAATACACACACATAAAATGTTTAAACCGTAAACTTCCGCCGAATATAAACCGGAATGCAATAAGGGTCGCGACAAGGATGCAGAATTATCCTACATGAGGTTTTCTTTCACAAAAACCTGATATAATTCTTTAAATACTACCGTAAATATAGGTTTTATGAATGATGTTTGACGTTACCGTTCTATGAAAAGCACTAGAAGCAGAACTGTGTTGCTAAGTAACCCAGCAGTGACGTACTTACCCGATAAGCGAACTTCATTTTTGCGAATTTTCCTTACAAGTCACACATTAATCTTCTTTTTAATTATTGAAATACTGTCGTAGAAATAATATTTCACATGCTCCTTCTCCCCCGCTAACCCACACGTGTGTGCATTTTGTTGACAGTTTGCACTTCCTGCTTGAATTGGGATTCAACTAAAGGGGCTACGCCCTCTAGTGGTAGGAGGTTAGCAGGACTTGAAGTATGGCACAAACGTTTCAAAAAATCTGGCATAAATGAAAAAAAGAACAGGAAAGACATAATCAGAGTTTTCCAAATATGACTATTGAGTAATTATTGTACTGAAAATGTTAAATTAGTCGCTATCTGGTTTATGTAACTGTAATGTAATCACAAAAATCCAATCCAGACATACAAAGACATTTTTGGAAAAAAGAGTTGAAATTTTCTTTGCTTTTATGCATTTCCTTCTTTGTTTTTTTCCAGTCCTTATTTAATTATGTTCACCCATGTCTCCCTTATCTCAGCTGTGCTTTACCCATTGTGTATTTGTTCTCTACCTTCACTTTTGTGCCAGTTTGTTTATCCAACTTCCAACCTTGTGTACTTCTAAATGAATTTTACTTTACAGGCCTGTCTTGTGTTTTATTTGTGTGTGTGTGTTCTTGTTGTGTTTTTCATTTGGATATATTTTATGTTGCATGTGAAAGACTCTCTAATGTAAGCTTTTCTTTTCATTGATTGCATTTCGATCCCCATTTTATGGTTTTCAATAGAATGATGGTTAAACCCACTAACCTTTTTAAAAATGTTTTCAGAATGACCAACAAGCATTCAACTTAAATAATACATAATTTAAAAAGAGATGAATTGCAATGATATTAAAGATGGAATTTGTCAATGCATGTAAAAAAGGCAACCATGTGTTTTCTTTTAAGAATAAAAACTAACTTAAGATGGGTCGTAGAGTGAGAAAATAGCACCTGCCACCAGTCTAATGCAGGTACTTTTGAGCAGTGAGTTTGTTCAGGTTACCAGCCACTAGGGAAGGTAAATAATTAGCCTAAGCTAACAGAGAGATTTTGTTTCCGTTAACAACGTAATTAAAACCGGTGTATTAGGGCCCGAGCACAGAATGTGTGAGAGTCATATTGAAACTGGTCAAGTTCGTCATTATTTGGGCCCGAGCACCGAACCTTTGCAAGGACATACTTGTATTTGCAAGGATTATTGTAATAATGTATTTCCCGTCACTGCATAAAATATTAAGGCCCTGAACATATTCTGATTTGCAGGAAACTTTGCAAGTCCATCCAGTTTTGCAAAATTTAGATGCTTTTCTGGTCTCCAACATGACCATTCAGACTTAGTGCCCCCTAACAGTTTCCAAGACTCTAACTCCAACAGGAAATTCAACATTCAAATAAATTTTGGGGTATTTTGGCCCTCTTCCAGGCATCATATCTGGACTAACTACTCAAAGGGATTTCATCCGATCAGCTTGTACTTTGGCATACAGCTAAAAGAGACATGGATGATGAACAGTTCTTTAGGACTTTTTTATTGGTCAACAGCAGTGTTAAAATTGGCAGCTATTTTTAATTTCAGTTTTAGCTTTAGTCTTTAAATAAAATGCATTTTAGTTTTAGTAACAATTTAGTCATTTCTACCCTTTTCAGTTTAAGTCTAGTTTTAGTCGACGAAAACTCAATTATTTTAGTCTAGTTTTAGTCCATAAAAAGTCCTTACATTTAAGTCTTTACTTTTAGTCCAAGAATTGATTTTCTTGCCTAAATTTGGTACCAAATCACAGTAGTGTGTTCTCTGCACCCTGCCAAACCTGGAGTCCCTGCTTTCTACAGCTGAGAGGCAGAATAGCTACAGATGTTTTGCATTTAGACAGATTTACCCACAGTGGATGAATATCACAGATTTTGAATGTCTGATGAAAACTAAAACGTAAAAACTAAACTTAGTTTTTGTCAGTTTTAGTCATCACTGATCTATTTTTGTAAGTTTTAGTCTAGTTAAGGCTGTCAACGAATAGTTTTAGTCGATGAAATTAACACTGGTCAACAGGTGTGGCTTTGGTGAGCCCTCAAATTTGCATATTTTTTGATAAACAGGAAGTTGTTTATAACTCAGCCATGCATGGTCCAATTTGACTCAAATTTCTTGGGTTCATAGAGGGTCCATGTTTGCACATATTCATATCATCATATTTTGTACAGCTTAAAGCACCCCCTGATCAAAGGAAACGTCAAGGATTATGGCATAATCTGCTGTATCAAGATGATCCAAGTTGTCCATGTAAAATTTATGTCAGGGGGGTCTAAAGAAGTGGATTTAGCTGTGTGCAAAAACCTGTGACCTTTTCATCAGAGGGCGTGGTCTCGGCAGGGTGACAAAAATGTGGACATATTGTCTTACTACAATTTTTGAACAATCCTAACTCTAATATACATTGTGTAATCTTTGACGATTTTCATGTGCTCGATAACAGTCCAGGCCAAAACACATTTATACTTGAAATTTTGAAAAATGTGTGCAGCGCCACCCTCTGGTAACAGGAAGTCACTACTGTTGAATTTCGCATTCAGATCCTTACATGGTTGGTCAAATCATGCTGAAATGTGCTCATGCACTTCCCAAGGAGTTGACCGTACACATATTTGATGGTCAAGGGTATACATCCGGAGAGGTGGCCAATTTTTGTTCGCAAACAGGAAGTAAAATTTTTCAGGGACTTATGAAATGTTGAGAGCAATGAAACATTGCCACAAAAATTCTAATTGTCATGCTGAGGTGGTCAATGTTACTTTTGCTAGTGGGCATTGCCAATTAGCTCATTGGCGCCCCCTATAACTTTTTTAAAAATTCAGCCCCCCAGGATTTTGAACATCTGTTGGCACATGCGTCATGCCAGGATGTACAAAAAAGCCTCTTTGACCCATATTGTAAAACAGGAAGTATGCTTTTTTGATTTTTTTTGTAAAATACAATATATTTCAGGGGTATTATTTCAATTAACTCAACCAAGGCCGTTCATCCAAACAATTTCAACTTTGATGTGCAGCAAGAAGAGATATCCTGGGTCAAAAGTTATTGGGAACTTTCTCATTAGCCGAAGAGCGTGGCCATGAGGACCCCTCAAATGTAAATGCTTCATCATGTGATAAAAGTGGCTGGTTCTCACAAAAGATTTCCATCTATTACAGGACTAGCCAAACCCTGCTTGAATTAGCCAAGGCATATCCCCTGATGTTCACCTTACTCATATTTGAAGGTCAGGAGTCTTTTCGTAAAGAGGCTTGGGCGTGACAAATTTTCATTCGCCATGTAACAGGAAGTAGAATTATCTGGTGGTTAAAAAACTTGTAAAGCCATGAAACTTGGTATAAAATACCCAGTAGTGGTATTCATTGAATGAGTGAGTGAATGGGGAGGTATGACCTGTGGTGTAACAGCACTTTGAATAGTCAGATGGTAAGAAAAGTGCTGTACAAGGTGAAGTCAGAAGCAGAATCAGATTTTATTGCCAAGTAAATTTTCTCATACAAAGAATTTGACTTGGTGTTTGGTGCAAAATTACACAAAGAATTCATTCTGATGTGTTAACTTTAATTGTGTTTTTTTTTTTGCAAAGTGCAAAATTTAAACTATAACATGTACCTAGACTGACTGAGATCATGGGGCCCAGATGATCCTTGTCAGGCTAGATAATAAACTAACGCTGGCACTATGTCAAACACTTACAAAAATACTACAAGGGTGTTTTGATAAGAAATTTGAAAGAAAACAGCACTCCCCCGTTTCTGTAGTGGTGTCAAGAAGCCTCCTCCTTTGGTTGATCATTCAGGTCAGCCTGCAATTTCAAAAATTAAACAGATTGTTGTACTAGTGGTGCTGATGCAATGTTCAGTTTATTTACCCAAAAACTTGTTTGTGTTTTCATGTGCCTCAGTGAATGGGGACTAAAAGCATAAGTATTAATGAGCTGTAATAACTTGACCAAGGTCTGTAAAGTGTCATTAGCCCAGTAACTTGATGTTTGGGGTTTTACTTCATAGGTACTAACAAAAGCTGTTTGGTTTAAAAAGAAAAACCCACACACATAAAGCACTGATCAAAGCAGACAGTTCCAACTTAAGTTTTCTTTTAAGTACTTACCCGTTTCGTAGGTGGTTCAGCGCATCTGCACAGGTCATTAGTCCTGCAATTTAACAAATTGATACATTAATATTGCTGAGGTAACAATCTGTTTATTGCCAATAAACATTTAGTTCAACTTATTGATAAATAATCAGTGTATGGTACCATTTTCTTCTTGCTTCAGTGAAGAAATTACCAAAAAGTTAATCAATGTAGCACATTTTAGTAAATAAAATGGGTGGAGTTAACAATACATAGATTTGGCTACACAATACAATATTCAACCATAATAACAAATAAGCATTCTTCTTTTGGGAGATATGTTGTACTTCTTTCTGACACACAATACATTGTTTTTTTCAGCTGACATCTTACACACAATACATCAACATAAAGAATGAAAAACTTGGTTTTAAACAAAGCATTTGTCTTTGCTCTGCCAACTGTTTTATTTCTATTTTAGATTGAGAGCAAGATAAGTAAACTCCTGTCTGTTCTGAGTTAGAAACAGCTTTGTCACAATTCCGTATTTTAGACCTTTCCTTGCATAGGTGTCTTATCCTGTTATTTGTAGCTTTAATATTACGGTTCAAAAAGTGCTTTGTTCTTTGTTTGGCCAACTTGTCTGAAAGGGAATTTTCACATTTATCTAAACAGAGTATGTCATCAGTGAGCATTTATCGTACCACTATTACAATTCAAAAGGCTTAAGTCTTAAAATCAACTTACTGTGAGAGGTTGTGTTGTCCAGAGATGTCAGAGAAAAGGATCCAAGTCCCTCTAAAATGAAACAGCCACCAGGTGGCTTGAAGTGACCCAGGAAGTATTTAACCCAACCACATGTTTTGGAGGGAAAACACTCCAACATTACTAATTACAGATAATGTTCAAAGGGCCGTCCAACACTTTAAAATGCCTAAATTGGCAATGAAAAAAAAGTTAAAAAGCTATCAATGACAAATAAATGAAACTCACCAAAAGAGGGTCAATTTTCCACGATAGGAAGCTGCTGCTTGGGCCTACATCTCCACATGGTTGGCTAACCAGTTGAAAGGTGCATTACCCCAACCTGCTGAGCTGGAGGGTGATTCTGGAATAGGCAGTTGATATTAAATTATGTTAATATTTTTTTCCCCTCAAGGAAGTATGGCAATCCATAATGCAATGTTGTACTGAATCTGGTTTACTCCAGTGAGAGCATAATCCTGTTGGGTGTTTACCTATAGTATGGAGTGTCCTGTTTAATCCTGTGGCCTATCCTGAGTCCTGTGATTATGGCTTCTGTTGTATACTGTGTTGGTGTATCTCCACATGTCTCATAAGCTTTAAAAAAATTTAAAATGGAAAAACACAAGTGCAGTTCATATTTGAAGCTCTAAATTGGCAGTGACAAACACATGTTTAAAAAGCTGGCAATGACCCAAAAAAAAAAAAAAAAAAAAAAAAAAAACTCACCAAGGCAGAGTCACTTCTCCACCAGAGACAGTAGCTCCCAGGGCCCTCATCGCCACATGGCTCAAAAATCAGCTTTTTATATGCTTTCCCATTAAATCCTGGTCTGCACACAGGGGTGTTCATACATTAGCTGTGTCAACAAAAGAAGACAATAACATAAATCTTTCTACTCAAATCACTCAAAAACTTTCAGTAACTGTTTAAAACACTTTTTAAACAGAAAGTAAGTCTTACTTTATTTGGTTGGAATTTACAAACAGCTTTAAAATCATTGAATTGTCCCCATCTCAAAGTCCCACTTGGTACAGTCCAATTGACACTGGATGATGCATTCATGTGAGCTTGTTCATGAGAAAACTGCTCCAAACCAAGAAATGGTGCTCTCCTCTAGATTCATTTAAAATTGCAAACCAATACTAAAGGTGCATGCTGCCACCTACTGTGCAGGAGTGTTTAAATAGTTTAAACATGGGGTAGCACGCACTTTAGGTTACATTCTTTAATTAAAAAAAGATTGCTAAAGTGAAATAAAACATAATTAAGTAAATTTAAACAAAATAAAATAGAACTAGATTAGTCCAAATCAAATCAAACTTGTGCACAGCCATATCTTGAGGTCTCATCCTGTATCTTTGAGTGAAAAAAAGGAAAGATAAAAATGAGTCACTGCTAGAATCAAGTGCGTAATTTTTAGTAGGGAGGATCATCACCAATATTCAACTCACATAAAATCATCCCTCGTAATTAATATTGTGTATGTACTTGAGATATTTTGGTACACAAACGGTTAGATGTTGGGACAACTCAGAAATCCAAAGAGCTCCTGAATGCAACATACCAGTCACGCCTCTTGAACCCAGTCTGGCTATTTGATTGGCTTTTACCGCTCCTAGCTTACGTCTGAGAGGCTGCAGTTCTGTGTGGACGCTGTCAATCACAAAGTTCTGTAAACTTACACGAGTCAACCTCGTTGGGACATCAAGCTGTGACTTTAGTTTACTTGTTGCACAAACACCAGTGCTGTCTGCAGCAATGAAACTATGGGGAGCCTTTAGCGCCAAAATTCGCCACTTTGTGGACGTTCTCGGCCCCATTAAACGCCGGGAAAATCGCCGTTCTTTTTAGTAGAAGCGCCGGAAATTACGCCGTCCTCGCGTACCAAACGCCGTTATTTCCGGTCTTTAAAACTAAAACGCAGGAAGTGGCGGTGTTTTATTTTGAAACACCGGATATTACGACGTTTAGATAGGTATTAAAAACGCAATGTTTTACTACGTGTTTTTTATGGAAACTAACCAATTTATCTAAGAAGGAAAACAGTGCATACCTCTGAATCTATGCTGGTTTCATGAAATGTATTGTATGATATTGTGTTACATACAGTACATTGCAGATTAAACATTATATGTGTGTGTGTGTGTGTGTGTGTGTGTTATCCTGCAATTGCAACTATGTAACTTGTGGGATTAAAAAAAACACAGCTTCAAGATTTAAAGGCATCCAAGAAAGTGAAAATACATATTTATTCAACCACTGACGCTCCCATTATCAGTTCCACACACATCTGACAAGTTTTTTTAATTGTGAAATCTCCTCCTTTGGCTGTAGGGGATTTTGTTTTACAAAACGTGGTTGAAACACTTGTAGAAACAATCCAAATGACAGAACTACAGCACTCAAAAGAAGTACTTTAAGGTCCTTAAAAGCACCTAATCCATTCCTGTAACTCTTAATATCATGTTTTGACAAAGATTCAACCATGTTAAAGCACAATATCAGCTCAAAATAAATGTCAGACTTGGAACATAACACAACCAGGCTGTCTCTGACTTCACATGATCCCTCCAGTCCATTTTCACCCAATATCCCTGCTGCATTATTTAACATCTGGCAGCTACAGTACATGCACAGCACACGTGTGGAAACAGGATGGTAGCCAAAGAATGATACAGCAGTATGAGAGACAATTTTCTTTTACTTGTTGGCTGCTGATGTCATGATTTGAGGTGTTTTGGTTTGACTTATATCATGTAAACACTTGCACTTGTAGATTACTTAAATTACAGGTAATAACAACCAGAAAAGTTGTTTTTTTTAAGCAGAGAATGTTCTCCTTTCACCTCAGCGTTTTGTGCCAAAGGTCAAAGCAGGGCACCACATGCAGTCGAACATATTTCTGGCCTCCGGTGGAGCACTCCACGCATCCGTACACAGTCTCCCTCTTCTGGTTCCCCATGCCACAGAGCGCACACGGCCCCTTGGGGATGTTGTGTTTGAGAAGATTGACCCTCGTGTGCGAGCTCTCTCTCAGGTAGGCGGTGGAAACGTCCGTCATGCTGGCAGCTTTCTCGTAATAATCTGTGACCATGTCGTCCATGTAAGTGTCTGAGTGGGTGAGCTCCTCGAACGTTCGGTTTTCTGTAAAGTAAAGACAAAAATGAAGCAAGAGTGTTTGTGTTTAATGATGTAGAGGGGGTGATAGTCCTACCTGCTCTGAAGGGGTTTCCATAGATGATTCCAGAAAGAAAGCGGCGAAGTCGACCCACAGAGAAGTGGCCAATGAAACCGCCAAGCTGCTCCCTGATCTGCTCCCTCTCAAACCCACCTTGAGACTCCGGAGCTACACAAAGATCTGACACAGAAGGAGAAAATGCTAAATGAGAGATTTGAGAAGATAAAAGGTTAAAATGTATGTGTGTTTTATCCAGTGGCCCAATTAAAGCCTACATTATGTAGAATTTTAATACTGAAATTAAACATGACTACGCTATTGTTATACACAGGTTTTAGTCCAGTACTTACATTACCTAATTTAGTGGTTCTCAGCATGGGGGTCTGGACCTCCTTGGGGGTTGTATGACACAAGAGAGGGTTTTTGCCACTTCACACCAATTTTACCCAATGTTAACCTGTTTTCATCAATTTTCCCCACCAATTTTGCCCATTTTAACACATTTTTGCCACTTAAAAAACATTTTGTCAACTTTAAACCCTTTCCAGCACTTTCTCCTACATGTTGTTGCCACTTTTAAACAAATTCTTGACACTTTCTGCCCATTATTACTAATATTATTCGTTTTTGCCCTTTTTAACCACAGTTCACAATTTTTTTACGCCAATTTTGGCAAGTTTAATCAATTTCTGCCTCAGTTAACCAATTTTTGCCATGTTTAATCCAATTTCACCAAATTTTCCACCCACTTTTGCCACTTTAAACCCCTTTCAGACACTTTTTAATCCCCTTCTACCACTTTTTATACTTGTTTTTGCCACTTTAACAAATTGTTGCCATTTTTTGCTCATTTTTGCCACTTTAATCTAATTTTTGCCACTTCTAACCCTTCTCTGCTACTTTCAAAATACATTTTCAAAGGCACTTTTTTGCCATTTTAACCTATTTTAATTTTTTTTTTTTAAGGATTTACATTTTTAAGAAAGCCATTTACTACGGCACAAAATAATAAAAAATACATTTGTTTATTTGATAAGCGTAGTTATTCTTCAGGTTAATAAAAAATATGGATATCACAGCTTAAGTTTACAATGGATCATGATTTTGCTGACCTCCATGGGCCCCCAGTTTGGCTGGGCCCCAGAAAGCTCCCCCCTTTAGCCCCCCTTATGGGCAGCCTTATGCGCCCATGACTATTCTTGATTATGCATGGCTGTTCAACCACCTTCAGGTAGACTGGGGGTCCCTGGTCTCTGGCACCTTTATTTTGGGGGTCGCAGGCTGAAAAGGTTGAGAACCACTGACCTACAGTAGCTCCCAAAGCTGTCAAAGGCAAAAGAAATTCTTCATTTTATAGCAGTGATGGGATATGTCTCATCCAGTCGTTGTATTACTGTGCATTTAAGGCCTACAACTGTTCCATCAAAAAATCTGCAAAGGACTTTAAGAAACAATCTTTCAGCCTCTAATATAGTTGCTTTTCTTTGTAATTGTCTTCGAATGTTACAGGAAAAAGCAGCAAAATTTTTTCTATATATAAGTATGAGATGCAAAGGCAATTTATTTCTGGTGTTTTTAACTTAAAAGTTAAGAAAAACATCAGTAGCAACATTTTAACAACTGACATAACACTCTTAAGTTTGTGCTTTATTTTGTATATCTAACATTTTCCAATGTCAAGTGTCAAACTGTCATTAAACATACTGACACCAGAACAGGTAAGGACAGAGAGGGTATTTTTCATGTTTAAATGCTTAGCAATGGTTCAGAATTTATTGCATGGAGACTGCCGAGGAGCCTCAGGTGTTGACCACAAATAACACACCTGCGGCTCCTCATGTGTGATGAAGCTTTCATGCATGAAAGGATTTATAACCCCTAAATTTTCACTTACAGTACCCCCTTTATCCTTTAAGTGCTCTGTTGGCTTTAATTTCCCTCCTGGTTTGAAGTAAAAATCAACAAAACTAAAAGTAAGCTTCAGTTAAAGGTGCAGGTTCTCGTGAGCTATGTGTGCTTAATTTAGCCATTTTCATTCTTCTGCTCTAAATCAGGTTGTCTCTAAATGAAGGAGATATCAATGTTGGGTAAGGGAACGTTTTGGATGAAGGATCCGTCCTACCGAGACGTCCATCCAGGCGAACAAACAGCTCGCAGATGCTGAAGGCGATGGTGGTGTGAGCTGGAATGACGATGGCTTTGTCTCTACCTTTGGGGTTTCTGCCGTCGTCAATCTGAAACTGTAGCAGGACAGAAAAGAGTTCAACTTATCTGTTTATCAAATCGTCGGTTAAGTGTATGCATATTAAGATGGAAAATAAACACATATAGAGTCAAATGAGTATTTACTTGAACATTTAAAAGTTATTGTGCTTGTGAAACAGTCATTTTACAAGCCATGGTGAGGTTGTCTTCAGATTCTGACCTCTTTTAGAGGCAAGACATGATTGCTTGAAAACACTGTATAAGATATATCAGTACCACCCTCTTACAACTTCAACAGGACACCTATAATGATGACAAATATTGAATTACTAAGTGAATTTTAGCAGCGATGAGAATCACAATTAAAATAAAATTTGATTAATGCCATTAAAGTTTAATAAAACGGTTATACTGCTATTAAACTACACTATAGAGTACTATTATCCTGTTATTAATAGTTATTTGTCAAGAAAATACCCTTAGTATGGCTGCTAGATGAATTGACCACGTTTTAACAAGGACTCCAAGTATGGTTCCTAATTTTTTTACATTAACATTTCAGTAATTGTTTGAAATCCTACACAAACTTAACCTATCATGTCATTTAGCACTACTATTCATCTTTATTATGGGAAAGTTTCATCAGCTTATCATGCTTAGTTATGATTCTAGGGCCATTTGATGGACCAAGAGAGATGTAAAACTGCATTTTTCGAGTTCTGGAGGAAACAGGAAGTTTGAGACGCTCTGGGCCACTGCTGATTGGTCAGACGCTGTGATGTCACTTTCCATAACTTAACCAACACTAGCCATTATAAACTAGCAGCAAAACCCATGAATGGTTTAATTTTCATTTAATGGTATTATTTATTACTGTCTAACAACTGAAAAGTGCTATTTTTCTTGCTAATGTTGATCTGCTGTGCATTAATACAACCAGAAATAAGAAGGAGCTATTTTTAATGTTATTTCTTTAAATAAAGCAGAATTTTTAACGTGATTTTTTATAACCTTCTTTCCTTTAAAGTACTTTGTAAACTGAATTATAAATAGAGATTGTAAACTAGAGATTGCATTATCATTTATACCAATAGTCCTTACAGTTTGAGATAAAATGCAGTCAAATAAACATTTAAACACGTGTTTTTTTTCTTCCTCTTTTTTGTGTTATCCAAACAAAGATGAACTAAACGTGATAAAACTGTGTTTTTACCCTCATGGTTGTCCCTCTCATCCCCGCATGGACCGTCAAAGAACACTGTCTTGTAGTTCTGATGCTCTCAACAACAACACAAAGGACGCTGCGACCACTTTCTTTGGACTGACGAACCAGACAATGATCCAGGTCCACTTTCCTGAAAAACAGGTAAAGGCAATCCTTAAAGAAATGTATAAGTATGTACAAAATTGCTTTAGATAATAAGGAACCTCAATGTAAGGCTTTAAAATATGTGGAAACACGCTTGAATATTAACTAAATACATAAAATCACTGACACCGTGTCAAGTTAAAGGCTGCAGTTGGTTAACTTAGCTTAGTTTAAAGACAGGTGTTTAGGTTTAATCAGAAGCCGTGTCAACTAGTGACTTTCAACGCTCGTCGTTTTTCAACCATTTAACTACCACAGGTGTTCCTGCTTGGAGTGGCAAGTTAACACGGCAACTGTTTAAACCGTAACACCCGGAAACGACTACCGACAAGTCCGTTAGTTTCTAAAGACCACAAACCCCAGGCACCACCATGTCTAAAGGTGTCATATCAACAACTGTGTTTTTTTATTATAAAGAACAACAAGCGATTAATACTAAGCTGTAATTGTTTGTTTTTATCGACAAGAAGAGATGCTAACAGGTTCCAAGCTAGTTTTCGTTGCTAGTTGCTTGCTAGCTCGAGAGTTGCAGCCGTTGGTATAGACTCCGACGTCAAACGTCAACGTACATTACAGTGATATTTTTCTTTTCACCTCACTGTTTGAAAGCCAAGCAAAAGGTACATTTGAAGCTTCATGTGCTTTAAATTAGTTTATGATGTAAATTTTGAGCTACATTTTTATTTGGCCATGTTCATATTTTTGAAAAAAGCTTTATTTATAAAAGAAGGACAAACACGGTACAAAACCTTTTAATTGTTTGTGTAGTGTAACTGTCCTCTCATATGTGGCTCTTCTGTTTGTATATGTGTCCCAGTATAGGGTAACATGATCATTTATTCATCCTCACAGGGAAACCCTCTTCTCATATTCCCCCTACCATGTAGAGGTCAAAGTTCAAGGATCATCTTGAAGTTAATGTTAAAGGTAAGAAGCATGAAATGTAGCTTTACAAGACAGCAAACTTCATCTGGTAGCATATTCAAAATGATTAATAATGAATCAAAAATAGATATTGGTTACCGAGATGACACCTAATCTAAACAGGCTCACTATAATGATAGTGACACTCACTCACATCATGATGTGTTACCTTGAGTTTAGTTCTCGCAGTAATGTGGGCACCTCCAGCTCGTGTTTGGTCACAATGCCAAACGAGGCTTTGACGGCCACGGAGTCGGATCCACTAATGTTGAATCCCACATCGTTGATGAGGTGGTTTCCTAATCGACCATTTAAGGCGACATCTGATTTGTCCTCGTAGTTGAGGAGCTGATAAGACGATACTCCTGTTTGAGAAGACAAAAGAAGTATGTCCATAGTGGCATCTCTCCTAATATCTTTACTCAAACACTGCAACACAAGTACAAGTGCAAGTATTTACTCTTTTATCATCCTACAATGTTGCTGAAAAGTTTTATCCACCCAATGCCAACGTTTATTAGCTCAAGTTTTATTTATTTATTTTTTTTTTAAAGATTTTAGGGGGCATTTTTGTTCCTTATTTTGATAGAGGAGGACAGTGGATAGAGTCAGAAACAGGGACAAGAGTCGGGGAGAGACATGTGGTAAAGGGCCTCAGGCCAGATTCGAAACCGGGCGTGGGGCGCGTCTTAAACCACTAGGCCACCTGTGCCCCGTAGCTCAAGTTATATGTTTTAAATCAAGATCTTAAACATAAATTCTAGCCACAACAGTAAAGAACATTGATGCAAACAACCCAAAACATATAAGTAAATCCTCATAATCCTTAAGTTCACGTCACTATTTTACCTGCTGTGATCTCCTTCTCTCCTACCAGGATGTCTTTGAGGGAGAACGGGGTCGAGGCGTACTTGTTCTTCTTCCAGAAATGCCTCTTCCTCTTCCTGGTGACCAAACTGAGAGGCTGGTATCTGTCGGCTTCGCTCAGACTGGGGACCGGGATCAACCTCCCGGTGTCTCCGACCTGCTTCACAAAGTTCTTAGTGGCTGATGCAAACATTTCCAGTGATGCATGAGTTTCAAACCAGGTAAGAAATATCCTCCAAAGTGGTCTACAGGGTGGGGTGTCACAGGTTCATTCCTGGTCCTGGTGTGCTCCTCTGAATGGGGGAGCTAATTCGGGAGTGTTCTTTTAGACCCGTGAATTGATAAATAATGCAGATAGTGTGTAAGATAATATGGTACAAGGTGTGTGTTAACTGGATGGGTCACTGTAGGCCTGCTGCTTCCTGTCACGTGAATAACTAGGTGGAAAAAAGTTAATTGCAGTCTCATAGTGTTAAATTTTTACCTGCTTATATGCTGACTAAAGCTTGACCTACAAATCAGTAGGAAACATCCACTTTTAAAAGGCTGAAAAAAGTATCAGGATCATTTCAAAGGATATCTCCTCAGCTTTTTTTAGTATGTCCACCTCCTTGGCCAGTGGCCCTGCCTTTCTAGTGCTGCGTGTACAATCATAGGCTGATCTCTGCTGTGGTTTCTGCTGTCTAGTCTTTACATCCAAAAATAACTTCTAGCATGTTGGAGAGTTTTAAATGCCACATGCAAGAAGCTGAGGTAGCTTTCTATACATCGTATTCCCTGTAATTTTTACCTCTTGGCCTTAAAAGGGCTTGTAATTTCCTTGAAGCACAATTTATGGGATGAAAAAGATCATTTCAACGTTACAGGAGCACATTCTGAATATAAAACTGGGTTGAATAGGGCCAGAAAGTATCCTTAATGTTCACCAGGGATTCCTCAGGTCAGAGTATTTTGCATGGACAAAAAAGAGAACTGGTATGTGGAGGTTATGTTGAAATAGGTTAAACTCAGCAAACTGAAGTTAGAAGTGCAGGAGATTCATGTTAATGCTGGAAATTTTGCACATGTAAAAAATTCTCTCAGCTTAAAGGTTCAATACATACTGTAGATGTTTTAGTTTTGTGGATAAATTTCATAAAATGAGGTAGAAAAGCAGCTAAAAGTGGCCTTCTTGGTTCATACTGTGAGTGATTACAGAATGCTTTGAAAGTAGCTCATGGTGCAAATCTGTATCTGTAAACACAAGCTGATTAAGCTGACCTTTCAGTTGTTTCCCTATGACTGCTCTTCACACTGCATGAAAAACTATACATATTCAGCTAAACTATCAGACTGTCTTCCCATCTGTTTCACTTTCTCTCCCCTGCGGTTCTGTCCTCCTCGCTAACTGTTTAATGTGAAATCAGTCTGCTCCCCGAGCACCTGAAACACTTCCTGACCTGAGATGTTCTGCAAACAAAACAAGTGAAATGCTGCTCGCTCACTGACAGAAATGTGACTGCAGGAAGGTTTTGATCACTCAAATCAGGGCTAAATCACTGATAGGAATACACCATTCTTTGCAAGAATCAGTAGAGTACACAGAACCTAAGAGGAAGTTCTGATATACGTTTTGTTGTCCACCTCTGGGACTGACAGTCTGCCACGACTTGGCAGAGCTTCATCCTGGAAAACACATCAGAGAAATGTAACATGCACATTGTAAACCGCTCAAACAGGAGGGAGAGCATAGATTTAGGTCAACAAGTCGATTTCAGGTAGACAGAAAAGAAATGTAGGTTGTTTTACTTACAACACATTTGATCTGTTATGGTGATGTATTTCAAATAATTGAAACCACCTAGATGGTTGCGGGTCATGCATCATCTATGTATCATTTGGCAATATCAGCATCGTGGTTGGCTTGTTTGTTGCCAGTGAAGAGAATTAGGACTTTTTATTCTACAAGTTTAGGATTTAGACTTCATTAAAACACATCAACGAAGGGCTATTGATCGAAATCTGCTGCAAAAAGTTGCTTAAGTGCTATGTGAAGCTAAGGAGAGCTGCAGAGTGGTGCCTACTGAAGACCTCCAGGTGCAACTGCGCAATAGTCAAATACACGGTGCTGTTACCCACCACTCAGACAATGTGCATTTGTTGACAAGCAGAGGGTGGCAATGGTGGAAGAGCCATGTGTGAAGCCAAACAACCATGCTGACTGACAAGGTATGACAATATGACTGGATTTTGCTCAGATACGACTCTGCTAGTGTCTAAAGCTTTTTGTTTGCATATGGAGCATCCGTTTGTTTGAGGCTGGTGGCAGCAGACGAAGTAAGTTGACCCAGACACCCCTCTCCGAAGCAACATTTTTTCCAGTTCCTCCTGAGGGATTCTGATGCACTCCCTGTCTGGACTCGGGATGGGATATATAATCCCTCCAGGGAGTTCTGGGTCTAACCCAAGGCCTCCTCCCAGTTAGACGTGCCCAAAAGACCTCCACAGGAGGCATCCTGATCAGCTGCCTGAACCACCTCAACTGGCTCCTTTCAGTGTGAAGGCTCTACTTCAAGATGGATGCCCAAGCTCCTCACCCTTAGCCCAGACACCTCCTTGAGGAATCTCGTTTTGACCGCCTGATCTTATTCTTTTGGTCATTACCCAGAGTTCATGACCACATCTGAGGGTTGGATCATAGATCCACCAGTAAATCGAAAGCTTTACCTTCTGCCTCAGCTCCCTCTTCCCCGAATAAGTCCGGTACAGTGCCTGCAAAACTGCTGATTCTGCACCAATCCACCAGTCATTCTCACAGTCCATCTCAAGGTTGTTAACTGAACCTAACTAAATGACTAAAACTAAAATTCAAAAATTATTTTAGTTAACTGAAACTAGATAAAAACTAAGCGTTACCAAAAAAACGAAAACTAACTTAACCTGTATAGTGAGCTTACAAAACTAACTAAAATAAAATAAAAATGGAGACCAAATATCCTTAGTTTTAGTCTTTGACACAACCATATTGACTGGCACCAACATCATAGTCTGGGGAGAGTAAAATTGCCTGATCCGATTGGTTAAGACTTCACATAGTGGTAGTTTTATGTCTAGAGTTGTATTCAAACATCATCATTAAGTAAATAGCCGAAATGATAAGTGAAGAGTAGCCTGTTTGAATATGTTTTTAAAAATGTATGATGTTCACTCAGCCCTGACATCTATCCGTAAAAAACTAAAACTAATAAAACTAAACTAAAACGAAGCATTTTTTGCAAAATAAAAAACTAAACTAAACAAACAATCAGTCAAACTAATAACTACACTGAAATCGATCACAGAAAGTAATAACAAAATAAATATAAAAACTCATGAAAAATCCAAAACTATTAGACTATTAGACTATTAGACCCCAAGATACTTGTTTGTGTGAAATCAACTGCTGCTATGATGTCTACAGTTGGTGGCTACATTAGAGAGGCTGATTTATTGGATGCTAGTTGAGATACGTTCATAAGATTCTGAACTAATAAAGACATTAGACCATGAAAACAGATCAGGGTTTGTCCAACAGGTCACATCTTCTGCCCTATAGGAAATTTTCTTTCTAAATCAGCAGTTAGGTGTGCTCAATGCTAGCGTTAAAATGTTAGGACATGGTAGAAATCATCCGCTACTGACATCAGTTCCTGCCCACATTATTTGCAGATGTTTTTTGCTGATATTGGACGACACTGATGTTAAACTAGTGAATCCGTGCATCCCTCAAAGAGCCAACTTTGTGATGAAAGATAGATTTTTTTATTCATTTGTAAACTTTGGAAATAACTTAAGCAGCTTTCTGAACCTGGTAAAGCTACTTAACATGAGACATGCCAGGTTTTTCTCTTCGTCTCTTCTTAGCCTTATCCATCATTGTCCTTCTCTGTATCTTAGCCAGCCTCAGCACAGTTTGATTCAACAACTGTGTCTAACTGGCTTCTTTTTAGCTAAGGGCTGGTGTGTGAACAAGTGCCATAAAGCCATACACACGTGGGATTCTTAATCTAAACCTAGTCATTTATTTGTAATTGGAATAATTATCAGCATCCAACAAGCATAGGGGGTCAGTAGAATTACTAGCATGCAGTTTAGACTCTGTTTACTGTATTAGAAAAAGAATATCATCTTTGTTTGATTTTTAAGTCAAGCAGACATTCTTCTTGCAGCACAATGCAAAAACATGCAGCAAACTGTAAATCCTACATAATGATATACAAAGAGAAAGCAACTTGTGCTTTCTAAACTATTTTTCAGCATCATCATCCCTCTTTCATCACTGTTTTTGGTTGGTCTAATGTAACACAGCCTCTAATTAGCTGCATCTTTCAAGGAGGAGGTTGGCTTTGAAATAAAGTAAGGAGAAATTATGATAGAGGAGGAGGAGAGTCAGAGAGGGAGGGGGTGAGGAGAAGAGGTAGCTTGTTTCAGTCTGCAGTGATCGCTCATCCAGGAGCTGCTTCCTCTCAGGGATATTTGGATTTTTTTGGTCTGGATGCTGTAGCTCGGGGTCGGGCTCTCTCTCTGTCTTTGTGTGAGGACGCTGCATGTCTGGCATGCAGACATGGGCCCCTCGTGTCGCTCTGGGATTACCGTGTGCCTGCTCCTCACCCTGGCTCAGGTGATGTTTGTGACGTGCCAAGAAGATAGAAAGAATGGTGAGTGACGAGTGCCAAAAATCAGTCTGCTCTCTGATTGGTTTTCCCTGTTTACACCTCACTTTTTCAGGTGTTGGTCAAAACAGAAGACCATTTTTCTTTCTTATGCATCAAAAATGATTTTTTTAGAAGATGTTTTTATTTGATCCAATTATTCTGCACAGCCTTATTTTAAAACTGCTCATCCACATTCATGTTTGTTGTACCAGTAAGCCTCCAAACTGCATAAGTATGACTTTTTAATGATTTATAAGCCACGTGAAAGCATTTCCTTCTGTATTTCTAATGAAATGACATGTTTTTTTTTTTTAGTTCTGCTTGTTTTTCCCATTAATTTAGGATTTATGAGTCCCTTTGTGAAATTTAGGAAGTTGTTTTGGTGGATTCTCTCCTCTTGCAGAATTTTCTGCCTCATGTTGTAGTCAAAGTTAAACTAGGAACCACACTGGCATTGTGGTTTGCAAGCTGAAGGTTAAAATGACACCCACAGCGCTGACCAAAAGGGCTTATTATGCCTTTATGGGACACCTTTATCCTGCTTGTGAAGCCACTAAGTGATGATTAAAAGTGCTTTCTTGACACGATATTTCTTGTGACAGCTGGAAACTTTTTCTAAAGATAATTAAAGATTGACACAGGGATATCAAGATCTGATTTCTAGGGATAAAATTCAATTTAGGCTTTAAATTGAGGAGAAGTAGACCCCCAGCTGTTAAGAGAAAAATCTCCAAATGCAGAAAATTTCTTCAAAGTCAAGATGTGGCCTTTCTAAAACAAAATGTCCCGGTGGATGTGATCCTGGGTCAAAAATATCTCCCTCCCCTGCAGGCTGCAGGACAAACTAATGCATGCGTAAAGGCTAGCTGGGCTATTTCAGTGCGAGGTCGAGGCTGAATGACGGGGTTTTGAGCGCCACGGCTATAATGATGTGGCCGAGTGAATGGGACGGACAAAAGAAGGGCACTAATTTTGGTCAGACTTCGGGGCCAGAGGCAGACAAGACACACCCTGAGAGAAAAGGATGCTGGATATGAAATGTTTCACATGTTCCATCCCAGTTCACCCCCCACTGAAGCTGCAAAAAGAAACTTCAAGAATCCCACTAGTTTTAGGTCACATCTGGTGTGAAAATTTTGTGCATTTAAGTTCAGTCAAGGGATTTCCTCAATCTGTAGAGTGACAGGTGTTTCACTCAAGGCCAAAAATGAGAATCTGGTTGTGTTTCTAGCCACAAAAGTACTTATGCTGTCTAATAAATGCCAGATGAAGTAAATAGGATTGTTTTAATTTTTAACTACATTTGACCTGATTTTGGATTTCTCTTTATGGCTTCTACTTTGGCCATTTCCTCCTCATTAGCAACCGCACTAATCTCCTTAATTTGACTTGGTTAACCACGTTAGTAGTCTTCTACTTAAACTGTTGCAGCTGCTGCCATCTGTTTCTTCTTAGCAACTAGCCTAATTAGGCTAATTTCCTGACATGGTTGAGAAAGGCTAGATACAGATTTTAGCTACTGGTAAGACATAAAGTAGCTCCAGTTAGCTTTTACGCAAGAATTTGATGGCTGTAAGAGGCATCTGCAGCTTTGATGTGCAGTCATTTAGCTTAGCATAGCTGAGCATAAGGACACATATGGACAAAGCTAGCTGTGGTAGGCTTATCGTGAAGCCTTACCAAATCCGTACTATTACCCCAAAAAAAAAAAAAAAAAAAAAAAAACTCAGAATAGAAACATTTAGTATAACAACATTAGCATGGTAATTGTTTTATCTTTGCAACAACAACACAATTAGCTTAGTGTAAAGACAGGAAATAGAGAGAAGTATGTCCGTAGCTTTATTTATTGCTAACCAAACCACCAGCAACTACCTGAACCTTAAACCCACTCTTGTGCTCGTCTTAGTCAAATTGCGTGGTAGTTCCTAGCTTGCGTTAAAAATCAGCAAAAAAAAAAGTGTTCACCCAGTTGAAAAAAATAGCTAAGAGTTTGGTAAATATTCTTGTTTGATTCATAAAAGCCTTGGATAACTGTATAAGAAATCTTAAACTTGAACATGCAGTAGTTGACTTTAGCTTAGCATAAAGATGTAGACAAATGTTCGCCCTAAAGGGTCTTTTAACAAGATGTACCAAAGCCTAGCAATTAGCTTAGCATAAAGATATGTAGACAAACATTAGTCCTAATCGGCCTTCTAACAAGCCGTACCAAAGCCTAGTTATTAGCTTAGCATAAAGACATGTAGACAAACATTAGTCCTAATGGGCCTTCTAACAAGCCGTACCAAAGCCTAGTTATTAGCTTAGCATAAAGACATGTAGACAAATGCTTGTCACAAAGGGCCTGTTAACAAGCTTTTCCAAAGCCTTGCTATTAGCTTAGCATGAAGACATATAGACAAATGCTTGTCATAATGGGCCTTCTAACAAGCCTTACCAAAACCTAGCTATTAGCTTAGCATAAAGACATGTAGACAAATGCTTGTGACAAAGGGCCTGCTAACAAGCTTTACCAAAGCCTAGCTATTAGCTTAGGATGAAGACCAGAGACTGAATGAAACTTTCAGCCATGCTTCATCTATTGACAGCACATTAAAAAAACGCATACCAGCATCTAAGTTGTTCAATCAATTAAAAACAAGTTTTGCTTGATTATTTCTTACAAACCAAAACAATAAGAAGATCCCTGTAGTTTAAAACTGGCTAATCATTTTGCTGCATGTATGCTAAGCTAACCCCTTCTTCTTGCATTCTGCAGGGCCTGCAAACACTGAAGTGGTAGCATTTTCCTCACCTATTTCTCAAGAGCTATCATAAAATATTTCACAAGCTTTAATAAAATAAATTAGCATTAAAGGCTTTTTGCTTTGGCCTTTCTACCCCTAAATACCCGGGAATGTTAACATTGCATTCTTGTGTTACCAGCTGAACAGAGTGATAAATAAGCTCTAACTTAATTTCAATTGTCTTGATGTTTTGAACAGTTAAAAATAGATGAAAGGAAGCAGTGAGTAGTAAATTAAGTTTTTTTTGTGCTCTCCCTTCCTGTGAATCATCGTTTAAGCAACATTATGGAGATCAGTCCAAATTATCAAGCACTTTCAGGCAGAAAATACAGACCGTGCAATAATAGACTTTTGCCTTCCCCAGCGGGGTATAAAAATGGTAACATTTAAGCCAAAAAGGCTGCTGTAGCCTTCTTTAACCACACTACTATTATGAGGGAAATGATAGCTGCTTCATTTGAAGTAAACCTGTAAGAGAGTAGAGATCAGGGTGAGTTCATGTGCCATTTGAACAATTTTCTTAAGACATTTGTTTCCAAAGCAGGTTTGTGTGAAGGAACTTTGGGCCGAGGTTTTGTGATGATTTATGTCGGCTTGTGAAGATGTCGACAGGCCGTTTTGGATTTTAGTGTGCTGATCTTGGCTCTGTGTCTGTGAATGTTTGTTTTAGAGGGAAAAATGGCAGAGAGCTCAGAGTTGAATGGGAGACAACAACATAAACACAAACATAAACCTCATGCTTTGCTGGTTTTAAGTCAAACTGAACTATTTTTACACTTAATTGTGGGTTTAATCGGCTATTTAGTGGGAAAACAATGCAGCAATTCAGGCTTTTTGACTTTCAGATGCAACTTTTGATTTGTGGCATTATATTATGAGACATTTATGTGTCTTAACATGAATGCATGTGTGTTTTAATAGATTTTCATGAATATTTAAGGCTGCTGTATCTGGAAGAATCCTGTTTTCTGAAGCAGATTACTCCTGGACTGTGCTATTTGTAACATCTGTTTCAAGCGTTTGGTGACTTTCTTAGCTACCTGCCTGCAAAAAGAGTTTTCTCGTGGAGACAATGAAGGAAAGGTGGAGTTTATGTGGGCTGAATAATGTTATAAATAGAGCTCAGTCAGGGAGGTGAGGGCGTTTGCAAACCTCGAGGTCATAGAGCTGCACAGACCATTTGCATTCTAAAATTAGGCCACAGTTAGTCATGAAAATAGCTGCATATCAGAGCTATAATCACCTTCAAACAGCTAAAAGTGATGATTTTATTACAGTTTTTTTAATTCATCGCTGTAAAGTATGAAAATGTGTTTTATTTGCAAAAGTTTCCAGAGTAAAAGGTTTAATATCCCAAAAAAGAGGAAGCTGCAGATGGGTAGTAAACTAACAAATGCTGGAAAGAACTTTTAATAAGACTTGAGTGGCTCCAAATCCTCCCAGCTCGTGGATTTCTTCTCCTCTGGATGCAGCAGGTTTTCTAGCAGGAGGGTTCTCCGGGTGTGGCACCTCTCAGCGCTCCCAAATAAAATCAAAACCTCAACTTCTACCCAAAGCAAACGTATAATACAGGCGCTGTGGTTTCCCCTTAAATAACTCGCTGCTTTTGAAAAGCGGCCTCTATCGCGGGGAGAGGCTCCACCACATAATTAGTACTTAGGACGACGCTTAACTGCATAGATTAAAATATGCTGCACAGAGCTCCTAGCAGCTGGCCATATTTGCTCTTTTTCAACTTCTTTTTGAGACTTTTTTCCTATTTTTTTAAAGTCTGATAGACAACTGTGGGTACATGATGAGGAATAAGGGTACATAAGTTGCAAAACAAATCATTTAATTTCACTTTTGCATTTTTTTTTCTAACTGCAAGACAAAAATGTGCCTGTAAGGACTTTTATTCCCCCATGCACTTGCAAAATAATGACCATAAACGCTACAGTAAGTGAAAAATGTCTCTGTAGTACTTGCAGGAATTAGTGTAATGCCAATATGTTTAAGTTTTTGGCTGTAATAGGGTCAGTTTGAATGAAAAATCTTGCAGTTCTTGCATGGAAGGCAGCAAAAGTGACATTTTACTTTAAAACTCAGAAATACGTCTTGATTAAATGACCTGTAGATGGATGTGCAAAGAAGAAAACTATAGGAGTCGTCCTGTTTCATGTTTATCATTGGAGTTGAGAGGGGAGACATATTACTGCTGCAAAGATGATTATAGATGATGACACACTTGTATTCAGACGCGTTTATAGCCTCATTTACAGCCAGGAACTGCAAATTAAACCACAGTCTCGTCACTGATGTGTTGATTCAAGTGCAGTTTATTTACCTGACAGTGTCTGTGGAAGCTAGAGGACGTCTAATTCTTAGTTTTGTGCACATTTTTCTGTATTTTACATAAATCAGTGACCTGTCAGGCGTCCCCAGAGGGCACATTGCTTTGAAAATGATCCTCAGCTTTGTTGTAATCCTTTTTTACTGTAATTTCAGCAGAATGCTATAATCATGTGAACTGAAAACACTTTTGGCAGTTTTATCATTCTGCACATAAGCCATAAAAAGGAATGTTTTCAGATCTGGAACTCCAGTTGTTATGCAGGAGTTGATATGTGAAAGTTGACTTTTATGCCCATTGCATTGAATTTTCTAGTTTATTGTAGTATTACTGGCTTTTGTTTGTATTTTCTTGATGTATTTTAAATGCCTGTCAAAGATGGGGTACATAGACTCGAATGTGGGGCAGGAATATGTTCATGCTTTATAGATTATATTTGTTATGCAATAAGATTAATTCAATTTTGTGCCTTTTAAGAGCCAGATAAGATGTAACGAGTTAAACTAAGGCAGGATACTTGATCCTAGTAGCCTATTAGTTAAACTTTCAAAAAGGTGGATACTACATTTCCCACAATGCAACTCTTTACCATCATGTTAATATTTTGGTAAATGCCAGCTTCTTTCTGACCTTAATCCCTCAGATTAAGGCTGGCTTTTGTGCATTTTGTGTCTCAAAATAAACAGAACTGAGGGAGACTTTAACATTCATAATTAAAGACTTGATTAAAGGGTTTTTTTCAGCCTGAGGAGCACATTACCCCATATGATGAGCACAATCAGTGGAAATTCCCAAGTCTGACAGTGGTTTTTCAGTTTATTGGCCTTCAGTTTGATTTCAACATATTTGCATTCCTGTATTTTAAGTGTTTGAGAACCATCTTTGAGGAGGTGTATGAACTTGACTAAGCTATACAGCAAATGAACTTTCATTTTTGATTAATGTAGACATTTCAGAGTTAAAATTTGACGTATTGTACCTTTAAATTAATCTGACAGAAATTCAAATACTGTATAAATTACATAAAAAGTATATCATTGTTATAAACCAAATTAACTAATATAAAACATGCTTAAAAAAAGAGTATTTGAGACTAGAATTACCTTTTTTCTATGAAAACTGTTACCTCTTTTGCAAATACTTTATATGTTGATAATTATGCAACTCAGTGTATCCCTTAATGAAGATCTCATTGAGAATCTTAGGGAAAATTTCACTAAATAGCCCTGTATAACTATCACACAAGTGGTAGTTTTAACTTTGATCACATACTAAGATGCTTTTCAGCAAATTATAAGAAGAACTTCAGCCTCAGTTAAGCTATAGATGAAGGACTAGCATCCTAAACCAAGGAATTGTGGGACTGAGTCCTGTCTGCGATGCAGTCCTTCTCTATGGCGTTCAATTTCTGGTCTTTGACTCAACCATATTTCAGCTTTTACTGCAAAAAGTAAAAAGAAAATTAATCGTAAAGTGCTCAAACACTGCTGTTATAGAGAGTTGACTAAAGCTTACAGTCTGTACACAGTAGAGGATTAGCCCCCTTCTTAGCTCATAAACAGTAAATCCATGCATCATGCACAGCTGATTTTTGTTGTATTGCTTTGTAATGGGTGCAGCCTAGTGGCCAAGGTAGAAAGTACAGCTACATCACCTTCGTAGGTGTGTTTTAAAGGCCTGTTTTCTGTACTGTTATTTTAGTCTGTGTACTTTTTAGCAGTCCTGGGCACTTGATCTTGTATTTAAAGTCCTTTTTAGACAGAAAAAAATCAATGAACTTCTTGGTTTAGGATCTGTTCTTCAATGAATTACACTTTTATTTTCTTTTGTGACTGACTCCACTAATACCTGCTGATGTCTCCTGCACACAGAGAAAGTTTCATGACCACTGGAGGGTGTAAAAACGTCATTTTCATGCTGCTGTGCTTGACTCAGACAGCTGTACAGAAAACGGACAGGTCTACTCCAACAATCAGATATGGAGTCCGGAGCTGTGTCGGGTCTGTGTGTGTGACATGGGCGCTGTGGTGTGTGGGGACGAGGTGTGTGAGGAGCTGAATGACTGCCAGACGGCTGTGTATCCCGAGGGCAGGTGTTGCCTGGTGTGCTCGACTGCAGCACCGACTCACAGTAGAGACTCTGACGCAGGTAAATGCTGTTTGTTCCCTCCAATACTGGGAGCTCTGGTTTACTCAGCACCTTTAGGTTCCTTTCAGTTGGTGGCAAACATCATTATGGGGATTTTTCTTACCATGGGGGTTTAAAGCATTAGAAATTATCATCACATATGTATGCTGTTGCTTGTTTTTACACTAGATTAAACAGCAGAAAAAAGAAAATAGTTCAGAAATACAGAAACCTGAAGCAGACATGCATGTGTACATTTAATTTACTCTGTTTTATGGAGTAAAAATAAAAGATGTGGACTTCAGCATAGTAAAGTTGGTGGTGAGCTGAGGTGACCATGCTCAGTGCATACTACATAATTTATTTAGCAAAATTGAAAAATGATCATTAGAAGCTTGTCATCTGGCTTCTATTGAAATTTCTGTAGGGGAGCATGCTCTGTCTGACTCCATGCAATAAAAAACTCAGCTCTTTCTCTGTCTGTAAATGTTTACCTGACCTGGAAACTCAGTTTCTGTTTCTGCAAAGCATCACCTGCACATTTGTTAACCTTACCTGCAGGAAGCATTGCTGCAGACAGTAATAATCAAACCAACACGCCAGCTGGCCCTCTCCTTGCAGCCTTTGCCATGCATTCCAGTTAAAGCCAAACAAAAGTGGCACGGGTCAAGTGTTGACTCACGAGTATAACAGTCTCACTGTTTGCATTGTTTCTTTCACCACAAACTCCACAATCCAAGCAGAGGAAACAATTTTCCTCCATTATGTTTACAAGTTTAAAACATTTACAGAGCCACAGGACTCATGATGTTTACTTGTGGTTTATACTTATGGAGGAGTCTGGATAAGCTCCACTGGAGCACAGTATTTGACAAAATCTGAGCTATACAAGGCACCAAATTATTTTCATTAAGAAAAAGGGAGTTTTGGGTGTGTATTTCCTCATCCATATCTCTCTGAGTGGCTGAATGAGTCTAAAACACTCCCCTGTCCTCCCTTGGTGTCTCCCCTGTTTTCGTCTTTGCAGTAACTGCAGTTTAATCAACTGCTGCTTAATATTTATCAGCCAACTCTAATATAATATGCTCTGTTTCACTTGCCGGGGTTTCCTGCTCACAGGCAATCGAATGGTGATGGACCAGACCTAGCACAAAAATCACTTTGGGAGTATTGCAGAGCAATGTACCAATGTGACACCAATGTACAAATGTAGTGCTCACAATGGTATGGGAGATCAACCAACCCCATCATGGGGATGGTTGTCACACACACTGTTTTTTTTTTTTGCCTCAATGTTGTTTTTATGGGAAAAATCCTTAAATAAAGGCAAGAAGGCAGAACTAAATTTGAAACTTTAATTGCATTGACAAGTTGACAAATACAACTTTATGCTTCTTAACACAAAATGAGCAAGAAATACACAAAGGAACATCTTTAGGCCAGCCTTTAGCAACATAAAGAAAAAAACAAATAGGCCTAACATTAATAGGTTACTCAAGGAGGCTACATGCATTCACATTCATCATGTGACAACCAACTCCAAAGAGAATGTGACAACCAACCCAACTGGAATTCCTGGCTAACATCAAGGCTAATAACCATCTAACAACTAGTTAGCTAGCTAACTATAATCTAAATGATAGCTTTCCCTTCACACTTTTTCAGGGTAACAGTTGTTTTGTTATAAACTCGTTGTGGGAAAGCCGAGAAGAACAATACTGAGGAGCTGAATATTTACCATTTGACATGAAAATGCAAAAAGTCCTCCCCTAGGATCAGCTGTCCTACCCCAGTGAAGACTATGTAGGTCAGCTTTTAAGCCAATTCTGGAAATTTGCATAGCAAATTTAGGGAGACAGTGCCCTCTGGTGGCCAGATATAATGAGTGTGACAACCAACCCCTGTGACAACCAACGCTGTTCTCCCCTAAAGCTATGGTGGAGACTTGATGCAAAAGACTTAAGATCCCCTAAACTTTGTTGTGAGTTCAGTTAGTTAGAAATAGTGATCTAATGTTGAAACTGGCCAGATAGATGCTAGCTGGCTAATCAAAAGGGCAACATGACCTTACAATATGTTGCATTTGAGATCAAAGTAGTAAAGCAAGGGTTCAAATTTCAATACAAAATGAGTCTGGTGAATATAGCTGATTTAAACTGTACCATGGGATAGTTGCTGCAGGTCCCCTAAAGAAATCCCCATAATGACGTGTAAAACTTCCCTATCACTGCCAACTGAAAGGCAATCAGCCACATTACTGATGTCCGTTGCTCTTCTGTCTCATGAAGATGCCTGCTCAGACAATGGAGAGACCTACTCCCACAATCAGATTTGGAGCCCAGAGCCGTGTCTGGTCTGTGTGTGCGACGCAGGGACTGTGGTGTGTGAGGAGGTGGTGTGTGAGGAGCTAAAGCACTGCCAAACAACAGAGGCCCCTGAGGGCGAGTGTTGCCCTGTGTGCTCGACTACACCACCACCATCACCACCACCACTGCTGCATCCTAGCATGGACAATAAAACTGGTAATAAATATTTAATAAGAAGCTGATATTTGGCAGAGGACATTTAAATGTGGGTCTATAAATATCCACATTTACAAATCCACCCGGGGTCTATTTGTGTGGATTTTATGATGTTTTAAAAGCAGAGACTACAATATTACCTCTTCTGGAATGATCACTATGCTAAAGGTGATCATTAATGCTCTGTATATGAAGCCTAAATAAGTTGATTTTTCTTTATTACTTTGTTCTTTAAAAAAACACTGAGAAGTTTTTTTTGTTTTGTTTTAATGAGTATTTCATGCATTTGTATTTCTTCTACCTTGTTGCTTCTTACTTTTATGTGTGGTATAGATATTGTCATACTAAAGTGTTCTATAAATGATGTTTTTGCATGTCTTTAAAGTTACATTTATTTAAATCATGTACAAAAATGTTGTTATGGGTCATAACATACTTCCTTTTTTCCATAACAACCTTGACTTTGAACAATACTTGACAAGATGTACTATTAACTACTTTTTACCCTTTTCAGAGCTATATTGGTATGATTGGAGGGATGATTTTGAGTTTATCTAGGCATAAAAAATCTTGAGTCATTCTAAAATAGCATTTATGTGTTAAGACACATACATAAACTGTTATGACCCCTATAATGACACTGCTAACAATCCTCGTCTTAGCTAGTATGGTGTTTATGATGTGTAATGGTTGTTTCATAATGAAGGTAATTTAACAACATAATAAGTGGGGACCCCTGATATGGAGAGTATTTCAGAAATATAGTATTTATCATCAGATTAACAGAGCTTTAGCAGCAGCTACTGTTTGTGCAACTTTGGAGTTACAAGCCAAACACTGCTTTTTTTAGGGCAATGGTGCCCCCCATTGCCTTGTTTGCAATTTTTTGCCCTGTTTTTTCCCATTTTTTTTGCTACTTTTAATCCAGTGCAGCTTAAAGCCCATTTTTGCCACTTTTTGCCCATGTTTGCCACTTTTATCCCATTTTTGCCCTTTTGTCCAGCTTTTACTGTTTGCAATTTTTGTCCCCTTTAGCCATTTTTGCCCCTTTTCGCCCATCTAAGCTGCCTTTTGCTATTAAATGCCATTTTTCCCATTTTTCCACCTTTTTTTCTGCTTTTTGCCCATTTAAGTCACGTTTCACTCATTTTTTGCCTTTTTTTTCCTATTTTGCCCCTTTCCACCCATTTTTGTGACTTTTTTGCTGCTTGACCATTTTTGCCACTTTTCACAACTTATACTGTGGCTCTTGCAAAGGTATTTTTCAACAGTTTGGCTCTTTGGTTGAGCAGGGTTGAGTAACACTGCTTTAAGTTTTGAGGATGAACAAAGAAGAACACTTAAGTCCTTAAAACATACTTTAATACTGATGAAAAAAGAAAAAGACCTCAGCTGACATAGATCTGATGGCCCAGTCTAAAACCCCATAAATGTTTAAGTATATATGGCTGAAATTTACAGTTGATATAAACAGATGTAAATAGTTGCAGAAATGTTGATATCTGCAGATACCGATATTTGCCTTTTAAAGCTAATATCTACTGCTAATATCAGGTCGATAATATCATCCCTAATGTACACCATCCAATAGAGGTGGTGGCAGAATACACATTGTTAGTTGGAAAATCTTCCAAGAAGAAGAAAGAAGAAGAGACAGCCATGGCAATCACTCAAGTCAACATTTGTTTATACTCTGTGTGAACAATGGATTCTGCTGTATGACAGTTTAAGAATAGACTAGATGTTTTACAGCTCTACTCACTGATGAGTACCCAGTACCCAGGCTCAGTCCCACAGCATGCCCAAGTCCACATGAATTATGCTCAAAACTATTTCCTGAAGTGGACTCAGGCACTGTGTCAGAGTACAGTAGGCTTGCATTTACAATGTGCTACAACCCTTAGTCATGTTGGATTTGGGACAAGCGTTAGTCATCAGTTAAAAGAGCTCTTAAGCAGGTAGAACCATTGTGATGGAGATGCAGTAAACACTGACAGCCTACTTAGCAACTGTTGCTTGAGTTTGTTGGCATGTCAACATTTAGCAGCTAGCTCTAAACTTGAGCACAGCATGGCTGGTAGGTCTCATTAGATTGTCAGTATGATTGTGATAAACCTGCCTCAAACACCAAAACATTTCCACAGTTAACAGAAAATGAGCCTTGTACTGAACTTTGTGCCAGTGGTCCTGATGTTTCTCATGTATATTTTCCACTGTACAAGTGCAGTCATATGAGTTGTTGTTCTTTCCCATTAAGATTCCTGCACAGAGGATGGCAAAGTCTACTCCAACAATCAGATATGGAAGCCAGAGCCATGTCAAGTCTGTATTTGTGAAATGGGGAAGGTGTTTTGTGAGGAGTTGGTTTGTGAAGATTTAGGTGACTGCAAGACCGCAAAGACTCCAGAGGGCGAGTGCTGCCCTGTGTGCTTGACTGCAGACCCTGGTAAACTGGAATATAACCCTCCCATCTGTCTATTAATGCATCCTGGTCGTCTGGCAGTGTTAGTTGATTTTACTCATGTGAAGCAGACAGAATCTTCACATCTGTGTTAGAACTGCTGGCGCTTTTTGTCATGTCTTCTGACCTGAACTTTTCCTCTTCAGGCTCCATCCTGTGTGCAAAACCTCAGAATGTTCTTTTTATTTTCAATATTGTGTTCAGAGTTTCCCTATGACTGTCTTGTCCATTTGCAAAGGGAATACAGTGACTTTTTGTCAGATAAGTTTACTTCTCAACCAGCTTTACTGCAGTGTAATCATTGGTGGCAACTACATATTAAACACGTGAAACCTGTGAAGTTGCTGCCAATTTTTCTGCCACACAAAAAGGTTGGGGAAGTAACTTACCTATCAAATAATGTGTATTCCTCTGGGAAATTATTATCTTTAATGTCATGCTCAGAGTCATGTTGTCAGTTATTCTAATGTATATTTAACGATGATAAGCTATCACATTTTTATTATTTGTGCTTATTTTGTGTTGCTTTGTCTTTCAGGTCAAATGAAAGATTGATGTATAAAATTTTCTTTATCTTTAAAACTGTAAAGTTTAAAGCCTGTATGTCTATGATTTATGATTCGTGACCTTGGCGACTCCTTCTGGATGTATTGCTAACGGTTAGGAGGATGCTAAAGTCACGTTGAAACAAAATCTGCACATAAGGGCTTTAAAAAACTATACTACTTGTTACAATTTGAATATTTGCTCGCATGAGTGGTAAATGTGTCATTGTCGCTTTGCACTTAAAGGAAAAGTTTAAGATTTTTGTTGTATCATGCATACGTGTTTGTTTTTGCCAAAAGTTAAGTGATGCTATCATCATTATTTCCATATTTTTAAGCTAAATATGGAGTAAAAGCCAGGGACTGGAAGCTAGTTAGCTTAGCTTTGTATTAAGACTGCAATAAGATGGCTTCATATTAAGCTTAAAGTGGTATCAGTCATCTTATAACTCTTGGCAAAAATGCAAACCAGTGCAAAGTGTTAAATTCACAGGCCAAAGTCAAAACTCACAGGAAGGCTAACTTAATCTTCCTGTCTCTGTTTCATGAAGACACCTGTACAGAAAATGGAAAAGTCTATGCTAACAACGACATGTGGAACCCCGAGCCGTGTCGGATCTGTGTCTGTGATCTGGGGATAGCTGTGTGTGAAGAAGTGGTCTGTGAGGACCTCGGCAACTGTGAGAAAACTGTGACTCCAGAGGGCGAGTGCTGCCCCGTGTGCCTGACTCCAGGCTCAACAACGAAGCCCCAAACTAAACCCAAAATAGGTAAATGTTGCATCAATCCAATGATATTAGTCACAAATACACATCTTCTTTTCTTAATTATGATTCCTCTTTCTCTCCTCAGTGTCAGCAGCTGATGAGACTCCAGGGGAAAGCTGCACGGTCGAAGAGCAGGTCTATAAGCACAACGACATCTGGAAACCAGAGCCATGCCAAGTGTGCGTCTGCGATGACGGTGTGGCCATCTGTGATGAGGTCCAGTGTGAGCTGATTTCAAACTGCGAGAAGGTTGTGACACCTGAGGGAGAGTGCTGCCCCGTGTGTGACACCTTCGCCAGCGCAAGCAGAATGATCGGTAGGGCTCAGATTATCCCTTATATTCTTTACCCAGTTACATGTAAATCAATTACATTTTGATGACACAGCATGCTTCTTTATAATGCAACTTATGATGTTATGATGTGTGAAGTTTTTCACATCTATAACAACACACCAGTGATGTTATATAACTGTAACACTCCTTGGACTACACTTTTCCATCATCGAACTGTTGAATTTTAACAGTAAAAAAGATTTTTAGATTTTGTTTTTGAATATTTGAAAATTAAATAAATTTGATACATTTTGCTGATTTTTTAAAACATGATAAATATCATGTAGAAATCGTGTAGAAATCTGCTTGTTTACATAACAAGTGAAGTTGTAATAGGATATAACATTGTTCAGATTAAAATGTAAAGCACTAACTTCATTTTTCTTTGTTTTCCCAAGAAATTTTGGGCTTCAAGGTGAGTCATAATTTACTTTTACGTGGTTTTATACAAAATCTAAATAATTATGTTGTTTGGGCTGGAATAAGTTTTGTGTGTTTTTTTTCTTTTATAGGGACAGAAAGGTGAACCAGGTGATATCCCATATGTGAGTAATCTATAGAAGTTCAAAGTTTGCTCAAAGCTTCTATTTAACAAAAAATGTTTTATAAATCTTATTAAATTTCTTTTTTTCTTTTACTGCAAAGATTTAAGAGTTGTTTTTTTAATCTCAGGTTGTGGGACACCCTGGACAGATGGGACCTGCTGTGAGTTTTGATTCCTCTTCCTCTCACTTTTGTTTTAATTTTGAGTCTGAAATACATCAGAGTGTAAATCACTTAGAATTACAATAACAATCAAATAAATTCATGATATTTGACACAAAAAGCTTGTAAGAATGATCAGCCTTCAGTATGTACAATTCTGTGCATTTATGTCAACACTAGAGGGCAGCATAGTCTTCTGTTATCATCACCTGGAGAATAAAACGTCATCATGGTCAAAGAAAACCAGCTGAGTCCGACATCAGAAGGCCATGAGATTCAGATTACACAAGAAATTATGTGTGCAGTTAAAGGCTTAACCTGGAATGCTTGAAGGTTATGATGAATGTTAAAAAAGTTTGTGAATACAAAGGATTAATGATTATACTCTGCAAATGTTGTTCCAGATAGATTTTTAGATCAGGTAGATTATTTATCCCAAAAGAAATTCAAGATTAACTGTTCCATTACACACACAGTAAGAGAAGGAAAAACAAAGGAAGTAAAGAAAACATAAAAACGCTCAAGAATTACATTTGTGCAAATGGGACAGTACTAAAGCAAAATAATGTATCAAATATATACAAAGTATTTTAAAAGATGTTAAAAAAGTTAAAGAAGGAATATACCTACTGTCGAGTAATGTGCAACATTATGGGGCGTTTGAATATCAGTGGAAGGCATCAGAAAAAGGCAGGATAAATGTGTTGAGATGTTGAAGAGTGTAGAATGACAGAAACTCTTATAAATGAATGAATATCTGACAGCAGTATAATACAAGTAAAAGATCAAAACAGGTGTGTGCAGTTACCGGTTCTTAAAGGTGTGTGTGTGCTGTTTGTTAGAACTGTTATTAATATGGATTTGTTCAATACACTTTTCATGTCATAAACTTTTTATTCTTTGGTCCAGGGTCCTCCAGGAGCTCAGGGATACACCGGATCAAGAGGCTTTAAGGGCAGACGGGTAAGTCTTCACCTACTCGTCAGCTGGCTAATACAATGTTAACAGCTCAATTCACAGTGCCATACAAAGCGACATGCTTACAGCTTATCCTACAGGCTTTCTTCTCCTTTCAGTTGCCTGCACATTTATGATTGTTTTTCATGATGTAAAAGATGTTTTCGCTCTTCTCCCAGTCTGCTTCAGCATGGGTTTGCGATTGTTACGGGTGCTGGATTGTTCCAACGGCTACTCCCGCGGTTGCTATGTAGCTGTAGGAAAGTGGCAGTTTAATCAGAAATTGACCAAATTTTCCTCTGAAACAAGAACCGAGACTCACAACGAAAGCTTGTCTTAGCAGAGAAGATGTTATTGCACTCTCCCAACCAGGCTTGGCATGAATTTATTCTCTGAAGACTCCATCGTTCACACAGAGGTAGCCTGTCTGCTCAGGAGAAGCGCATTTGTAGAACGAATGTGACAGAAGGTTCCTCTAGTCACCTTTTGAGAATTTTTTGAAAAGTCCTGCCCTTCCCAAACGCTTTCAATGGGAGCTTCCCCAGATGAATGTGAAATATATCCATGCAGTAGATACTGTATATGGAACAGTCTATCTGTGATGTCAGACTGACACTGAGGTGCATTGGTTCTTGTAGAAAGCCCTGAATAAAGGTTTATTAAGGAGGGAAAGTGCTGTATAATGACAAAGAATATTAGCACAAAGATTCTGTAAATAACCTGTATTAGAACCACTGTACATGTGTTAGCTGTATCATACAGTGCTAGCAGCAAAACAGCTACAAAAATGTTAAAACAACTGAGTGTGAAGCTGATCTAACATGAGACATCGCTCAAAGGGTGCTTTTCACTAGTGGGTGCCTCCCTTTAATCCATGGATGGTAGTTGTAGACAGACTTAAACGTACCTGCCCAACTATTGTCAATTTTTCTGGAAAAACAACATATACTTATCTTGTAAGAATAGTATTGCAGATAAAGTGCATCCAATAGTGCAGCAGCTCATAAGATTTTAATATTTTTCAGTTTTTCAACTAAAAAAAGAAAAAAATGAAAATAAAACACATGCCAGTTTGTGCTTGGAGAAATACTTCTTACACAGCTCTGATAAGTTTTACAGATTCTTCTAACACTGACCATACTTCACCCTGTAGGGATTTCCAGGACCTCCAGGGTTTGATGGTGAGCCTGGTATTCCAGGAAACCCAGGACAACCCGGGCAGCCAGGCCAGGCTGCTCCCCCTGGGGTGAGTTTTCCCACAGTCAATTTATTTTGATTTATTGCAAGAGAAATGGGCCTGTTTGGAAAATTTGTTAACGTGATTATATATTTTTGTAGGGCAACATCGGAGCTCAGATGGCTTTGGGGTTCAGTAACGAGAAGTCTGTGATGGCCTCCATGGTGTCGGGAACGAGGGTGAGTGCTGCAAAAAAGTGTTAGAAAAGATCAAGAAATTAAAGAGTTTTTTTTAATTAATTCAAAACTTTGGATTTTCCCAAAATGTCTGTTTTAACAGCAGTGTTAATATTTCAGGGTGAAGCAGGACCAAGAGGGCCTCCAGGAAACGCAGGACCAAGTGTACATCTTCATTACCAAGAATTAAAGACTTGATTGTGGTTTACTTTTCGGTCTTGTCCTCTTGTACAGATATGGATAAAAAATGGTTCCAATTTTGTCTTTGTCCAGGGTCCACCTGGTGGTCAGGGAATTCCAGGAGAGGCTGGCGATCCAGGACCGATGGTAGGAACATTTCTGCATCTTATCCTTCTTTTGTTTGCCACAGAAACACAAATTGTCTCTTAATATATAGAGTTTTGACAGTATTTGTGTTTGTTCACAGGGGGAGCCAGGTCACCGGGGACCAGATGGACCACCTGGAAAAGCTGGACTGGATGTGAGTTTTTAAAAGAATCAGATTAAGGCTTTATCAGCTGTTGCATTCACACCTTGCTTCTGAATGTTGCTAATTTATCATTTCATGCAACATCTGCTTGTTATGTTCAGTTATTTCTTCTTTGGAACTTTTATGCTGAAGTTAACCCCTTAACGCCTGTTGTTGCATATTTGTACATACTTTTATGATACCTCTGTCTAATCAATATGCTCAATAAATACTCAAAAAAACTTCTGAATACAATCTGATTAATGATAAAAATGTCCTCGAGTGGATTATCAGTTACCAAAAACAACTAATGAATAAAATGAGATACTAAAAATATAATTGTTAAATTTAATGGAGATTTGGATTTTTTTTAATTTCTGTATCTCAGTGAGATTATTCATGATAAAATACAGGGTAAATAATTAAAATATGTGGAGGTAAAAGCACAATATACTGAATTGTAACATGTGAGTCAAATACGAGAGTATTTTTCTGCTGTTGAGACTTCTTCAGATTGAAATACTACACTTTGTCTTTTACTTTTTTTTTTGTTATGCTCCTGAACTTACTACGTTTCGTTACACTGTAAGGTTTTAATTTCTAAACATACGAACAGTTGGCAAAATTTGTACATTTGCTTTGCAAGACAGTGCTTTTTTGGGTGACTTTAGTCATCATTTTGCTATAAAAGGAAACATAAGAGACACAACTCAGACAAAAATTCTCCAATTATTATTATTAAGTTGTAATTTTTTTTAATTCAATTTCTGCTTTATTTAAGGAAGCAAGCCAATCTATGCATCCTTCAAGGTGTGTGCAGGGCCCTAAAACGTATTCCAGTCAGGATACCCTTGGTCAAGAACCAGTTATTAATAAGCATTTGTTGCTGTTATTTATGTTATTTATGTGTTGTGGCTGTGCTATGATCCCCCCTGCCTTTCAATGAGCCTACATGGAAAGCATTAAGCAGGAGCAGCACATGTTCCTGCTCTTCTTATGCCGATTAGGAAAGCCCGAGGCAGGGAGAGAAGCAGCAAAACCCAGAGCAGAGCAGACATCAGTGACAACAGAATGACATTGATTAAGTCAGAAGCATAATAAAGGAGGAGCTGGGGTGGAGGAGGGTTGCAAGAGCGGTCTGCTGAGAGAACGGCAGAGTATAGGCGGGCAAGAGTAGTTTAAATATGGCAGCATGGGAGCGATTAGCCAATAGCGTGCTTATCAGCTGATCTCAATTATGGCAGCACTTGACTCCGTGGCTCTTAAAAGTCTTAAATATAAAACCATAAAGTCTTGAATTTTGTAGCTGTTTTCATTATATCTGTCTAAAGAGGCCATAGGCTAGTTTTTCTGCCTTTGTTTTCAGATTTAGTTTGAAGCACAAGGGAGATTCTGATGGAACTGTACCAGACTTGTCTGTGTTCAGCGCATCCTAAAGCTCTGCTGTGTCGCTAACTAGCAAGCTAACTATGTGCCTTAGTAATGTGTGCATGTAAGTGACAGGGTAATGCAAGTTTTCTGTCTGTTAATGTTAGCACCACTAGTATCTCAAAGATTTTCATTGTAACCAATTTTGCTTGACTATGATGTTACATTTTTACAACCTGCACAAAACATGCACGTCACTGTGTCACCAATATAACTAGTATTACTGGTGTAAAGCTACAGGAATTAATTTTACATTGACAATGTGAGCTTTTTTGCGTCTATAACTTTTTTTTTTTTGTGTAGGGTGAGCCTGGACCTGCAGGTGCTACAGGAGAGCCAGGATTTCCAGGATCTGCGGTAATTCCTGCGTTCATAACAACCTTACAGTAAATGTATTATCGTGGGTCAAACTAATACAATGGGAAATTTAGCATTCACCCTATTTAATAAAAATGTAACACATAAACAACTGAAGCTTGTTAAATTGATAACTAAATGTACAAATTTAAGAGTTGCATTTGCTATAAATGATACTAAATAGAAGGAAGATGGTGAAGAAATCTGAGGCAGAATAAATTCAGATAGAAGTGTTGTTAGTGACATCTAGTGGCCCTTTGCTGATGTTATAGAATGAACTTCCTCTGGAAAAAAAGAGGTGAATTGAGAAAAGATAACAATTAAATAAATGTGTTTTTTTTTTTTTTATAGGGTGCACGAGGATTTCCTGGACTTCCAGGTCATCCAGGAATGAAAGGTCACAAGGTAAGGCATCCTTGAAGATACCAGTGCATGCTCTCTTACCAAATATTTCTATTTCAGCTGTTAGTGTTGACTTTTTAAAAATGTTTTGGAGTAAATTGTCATATCTGATTGGTCAGAATTTTTTCCTACGTACACTAATAAACAGATTTTCTTTTCCTCATTGATGCATGTTCTTATTTGCAACACAAGAGATAAACCACATAATTAAACAATTTGTCTTCTATGCTTGGGAATCCAATTTCTTCTATGATCCAAACTTTTTTACCCAGGTTTATGGTAGCCGAACAATAGACAATTTTAAACCCAACTTCAGGTTAGATTTGTGCCAAACTATGAGATTAGCAGTTGTTTGTGGGTCTTTAAAACAAATAATTGTGTATTTGATTATTTGGGGGTTACCCCTTATTTTTGGAAAACAAAAACCAGGAGCTGTTTGTGAATTTCTCGAACAGGGACATGCTGGACTTCCTGGGCCAAGAGGAGAGTCTGGAGCAGCTGGGTTGAAGGTATTGTTGAAGTTGACGAACCTTAATGAAAAGTTTCTGTAATAAAACAAGTGACAATGTAGAATAATTTGGGCAGCATCTTCTTTTGCTGCAAAAAACTACATTACATCAACTTTTTGGACTTTTTACAGTTTATTCAAGTGTATGCCATGATAATTTTCTCCTTCACTGACTCTATTTGTCTTCTTTAAGGGTACTTCTGGCACTCCTGGTGGGATGGGTGCTCCAGGTCCACTGGTAGGGAAACATTTAAAAGACAGAATATAGAATATTTCACACAAACACAACAAAATGTCTTCAATGAAATGCTTGATTTTTTGTTGTTAGGGACCAGCTGGCATGCAAGGAGAGAGAGGCAGAATCGGACCAACCGGCCCCTTGGTAAGAAAGAAAACAGCTTCATTTGTTTAGGGAAAAAATCAAAACTGTAGGGTTGAAATATATCTCTTTCCTTCTTACAGGGAAAACGTGGAGCATCTGGTCATGTTGGCAAACCAGGTCCTCTGGTAAGGACTAACATACGTATGAAAGGCTCATGTAACTCCTTAATGATCCAAGTCTTTATGATAACATCATTACTTTACTATTTTTTGGTGAAAAATTAGACCAGTTTGGTATATATGTTTAATATATCTGGGAAAACAAGCATATTTCTTCTCCAAACAAGAGGATGACTGTCACCCAGCAGCAGCTAATATCATGATATAGTTTGCATACCACTCGAAGCAGCAGGCATAGTTGAATTTTCTTCGTCCAAAGACAGTCAAAGACAGAGGTTGTTGGTTTAAATTGATTCAAATGATCCTCTACCTCTGCTCTCTATCAGGCTTCTTTACCCATGCATGTGCTCACAGGCTTCTGCTCTTTTACCTCACCTCTGCTTGTGTTTTGACAGATAGAGAAGTATCATGCATTTTTTAGTGTTTTTGACAGACGACTGCAAACATTTTGGTCTTCTATCACTAACAAAGAAAAACACTTATTTCAGATGAATTTTGTTTCAGTTAGAGATCAAGCTGTAGCTTGTTTCTGCCTCATCATCATAGTGAAAGGCTGTTAATGAAGATTTTTGGTCGTTTTCTTATTGAGGAAATAAACACTGAATCCTAGAGCAGTGCCATTGAGATGCTTTATTCTTTTCTGAATCAGAAAGTGAACCTGGTTTGGACATCTTAGGCCTAAAAGTAAACATTTTTGAAAAATGATCTTTTGTTACAGGGTCCAATGGGTATCCTAGGAGTGCCAGGTTTCCCCGGTGCTCCAGGAATGAAGGTGAGACTGTGAGCCATTTCATTAGCGATGAAAATGTTAAAGGCTTATTTGTGTCACTTATTTTCTTTTGAAATCTTCACAAGCTAAATTCCCTTACTCTTACACTTTGACTGTACAAGAACAATAATGAAGGTTTTATACCTGTACCCTCTCATTTTCAGGATTGTAGCCCTGTATTTTAACTCTCATTTATTAAAGTTGTAGCACTTATTAAGTTTCAGATATTCTTACATACAAGTAAATACATTTCAACCATTAAATCTGAGGTTTTCTGTATATCTCACTTTCTCTCTAACTAGCTGTAGAACAGTGGTTCCCAACCTTGGGTCAGGGCATCCTCAGGGGGGACCCTTTCTCCTCTGACATTGTTGAAATTAGATGTATATATTTTTTAAAAATTCATGAGTAGAAACAAAATATATGACACAGTATTAGGATCTACCTAACAATGAAAAAAGAACGAATCCAGCAATTTATGAGCCAAGAAGTCAGAATTTTGGGGCAAAAATGAATTCTTGAGATGTTAAAGTCATATATTTATTTTTGTCTGAACTTTATAAAAAACACTAGAAATATCCAGTTTTAAAAGTCTTAAATTTTGACATAAGAAGCACAAATATTTCAAGTTTTTAAAATTGTAAATTTATAATAGTGCAAAGTCAAAAACAGTGGTTGAATTTTTTTACTTTCCAACATTATGATCTCAAAAATTCTAAGTTTTGGTTCATTTACAGTTCTGACTTTATAAGTGAAAAAATCTATTATTTCCTGGTAAATGAATGACATTTTAAACCCAACAATTACTTTAAAAAGTATTTTTTTCTTGAAAATAAACAGCTCCTCTTTATTATTGTTTTTCCTTGAGTGACCCTAATAGACTGTTGTGACTACTGTTTATCTAGCTTTTGCACTCATTGGTGCATTGGTATTTTGTATTTTGTCTTATAAACAGCATCAGTAAATGAAATGCATTTACACACAGCAAATTCATCTCCGGAGATAAATGTCCTTGAATTTTTCCAGTTGAAAATTAGACAGCCAATCAGATCCTTCCAATTCAATGTAAATAAGATGATGGCCTTTGCTGTTGGTTTGTATTAAGCCGAATCAGAAGCTTTGAAAGCTTGAAAATAACAGGTCAATGTCCTTTAATTTTTACTTGTAGGGTGAAGCAGGAGCTACGGGAGTCAGAGGAACTCCTGGACCTCAGGGACCCAGAGGAGATGCAGGTCACGCTGGACCAGCTGGAAAAATGGGACTGCAGGTGTGTTAACTGTCAAGGCCACATTTACAGGATGATTTCAGCCTGAAGTGATAAACTTTGGTTGTGCTTTGGCTCTTGGTTTGCACAACAACTGTTTGGGTGCCTGAAAATGCAAAGTTTTGAAAATGGGTTCTAGGGTGCTAAATTGGCTTGAAAAATGTCTCAGTTTTAGTTGCTGATACGCAGTCCCTCTGAAAATACAGAAATCATGCGCATGTGCAGTACAGCTCTAGTAATCAGACAGGAGTTGGCAACTTAACTTGCTTTGTAGTTGAGGATCTCTACCGCAAGTCCACGTAAATGTTTGTAGGTTAGCCATTTTTGTATGTTTGCCCCTCTATAGAAGACTGCACATTTAGGCTGTTTCATTACAAAGTCACCAGTTAATTCCAGCCTGGCATGTATACTAGATTGTTTCAGTTGATTTGTAGATCTCTGAGCACAGCGGTTAACAAAATGTTTGAATGCAGAACTTTTTGAGAATGAGAAACGATTTGCTCTTCAGATTGATTACTTTATCTTTTCAGGGTGCAGGAGGAACTGATGGAGCTCCAGGGGCCCGGGGCCAAGCTGTAAGTTCAACTACAAACCCAGTTTTAGCAAGTCTTAAGTTTTAGACAGTATTTTGGTATGTTAAACTTTACCTTTCCCCTTTTAGGGTCTCGTAGGCGTCCAGGGTCCAGCAGGGTTGTTGGGCCCTGCTGGCGCTCCCGGCCCTCAGGGGACTACAGGAACACCTGGACCAAAGGGACAACTGGTATGAGCCCTCAAATCACCAACATCTTATAATGCAGCTCACTTCTAGCCTTAATATTTCATCTTTTTTTTTTTTCAGGGAGATGTTGGCGTTCCTGGATTCAAAGGAGAACCTGGAGCCAAAGGAGAGAGAGTACGCTGAATAAACAACCTGAATTTTGATGGTACTTTGCCATTGTTCATGCATTTAGGGGGGATTAATTATTTAATTCTGGGTCATGCTAGGGGGATCATGGTATTCCTGGTCCACTTGGTCCAATGGGAGAAGATGGCAAGCGTGGACCCCGAGGTGATGCTGGAGATGTTGGACCTCAAGGACCTCCTGGAGAGACTGTGAGTCAGCTTTTATTTTGTATTGATAAAGCAAATTTACAGTTATTTTAGCTGGGAGAGTTGTGTTAGAGCTTGTTTAAATTTACTTACAATCCAAAACCCTCGTCTAAAGAGAGCCAGATTTTAGAATTGTGGAAGAAATAACCTTTACCTTTTGTAGGGAGCTCCAGGAAACCGAGGATTCCCAGGTGCAGATGGTTTACCAGGCCAGAAGGTGAGGAGATCATACAATATTTTTTTAAATGGCTCTTTATTGTGTTTTTGAAATTGAAGTTGATTTTTCTGTGGATGTTTCTGTCTGTGTTTTCATTCACAGGGAGCTCAAGGCGAAAGAGGATTTCAAGGAGCACCTGGCGCCAAAGGTTTACCTGGAGATCCTGGGCGCAATGGAGAGCCAGGTTTGACAGGAGCTCGGGTAAGTTGCATATCCAGTCGAGTCTTTTATTACCTGTATTATACTCGTAAAGTTTAGAAACGGTGATAACAGGCAGCTATCCAATAGAGCTGTATGTTTTATTCCCCAGGGTCTGACAGGACTCATTGGTGCTCAGGGAGCTGAAGGAAAACAAGGACCAATGGTATGGAAACTCTTCACCGACACAACTCAATAAATCTAACATCAAACTTTGAGTACAGTGGGTTTTGAAGACGGCACTTATGAAAACTTGTGATCTTTCAGGGCTCAGCTGGAGACGATGGTAAACCAGGACCGGCTGGCTCAACTGGAAACAGAGGTGCAGTTGGACACATGGGCCTGCCAGGACCAAAAGGATTCACTGTCAGTATATTTTACTATCTTTATACCCAAATATATGACTCAAACTTGGTAACAATGACTTTTGTGGTTGTTGATTTTTAGGGAGATGCTGGAAAGATCGGAGAGGCTGGCAGTGCCGGACCTCCAGGCCAAAGGGCAAGTTATTTCACCACCTATGAGATAATCGTATTACGTCAACCATTAACATTATATGATCATGTTAAATACAAACTGATAGAGGATGTGTCTTTGTTTTTTCTCAGGGTGTGAATGGAAAAGATGGAGAAACTGGTCCTGCTGGTCCAACTGGTCCAGCTGTAAGTAGCTACAATTATCTGGATAATTTCATCATCAATGGTTTGGATAAATTAGATTTAAATCCTGTCATATGATGTTTGTTTTTCTCCAGGGAACTGCTGGAAAAAGAGGCGAGCAGGGACCACAGGGAATCAGCGGTTTCCAGGTTTCCTGCATCCCATAACATCTCAAAAATACAGAGATAGATATTATTACTGATTGTCTAAGTGGCCACAAGTTTTTACATTATGTAAAAGTGCCAGTTAATTTAGATTTCAGTCAGTTTTAAACTAAAAACATGGCACCAAATAGATCAAATACATTTCATTATACAGTTACGATTTAGAAACTAAAATTAAAATTGTATTGGTGTTTTTTAGGGTTTACCTGGACAGCCAGGTCCACCTGGAGAGTCAGGAAAACCAGGTGATGAGGTAAGAACTGTTTTTTTTAAACAATATTTTTGTTTCAGTTTTTTTTTAATATCTCAGTAAGAGCTTCATATCTTTTTTCTCTCAGGGTGTTGCTGGAGAGGCTGGCGCTGCTGGAGCAACTGGTCCAAGGGTGAGTCAATTCATAGAACTAATGACCGTTTTCAGCCCAAATCAATGCTGCAGCTCTGTGCTTTCAGCTGTGTTGTAGTTTTAGTCATCTGTTGCTGGTTACTTAGCCATCTTTTAGTCAAAAGTTAGTATATTTTTTTTGTTTTGTGCAATAAAGGGTTCCCACTCGTCCTTAAAATTCTAGGAAAAGGTCACTGATAGGGAGGCACAATATTGGATCTTTGCCGCTGTCCAGTATGCGGATATTTACAGATTTATTTTAGCCGATTCTGATATCTAAAAATGTTTTACATACCTAAAAATTCAGTCCTTTGAACACAATTTAAGGTTTAACTAGGAAACAAACATTAGTCCTTAAAAAACACTTTATAGTTTAAAGAATGACCATGAATAAAGAAAAAGACCTCAAATGGTGTAGGTCTGTTGGTTCAGCCTAATACTCCACTTATTTATTAGTATATATGGTCAAAATATAAAAGAATTATGCTAATACTCACAGCTAAAATATTGGATGTAAATATCAGCAGAAATTTTGATATCTGCCATTGATATCAGGCCGATAATAACGTACATCCTAGTTGCTGGTGACCTAGCAATTTGGTTGCGTTTCATGTAAGGAAGCTCATCTTCTGAGGGGGCACCTTTACTGCATTGTCTTTTGCTGATCACCGACATGATCCGCTGTCCTGTCCTCTCCAAATAGAGGCAAAATGTGAATAGGTTACTTCCAAACTCTGTGTACTGTTTTGCAGGGAGAGCGAGGTCCTCCAGGAGAGAGAGGAGAAGTTGGACCCAATGGACTGCAGGGACCCAAAGGTAGTCCAGGTGGACCAGGACCAGATGGACCAAAGGTATTTTACCTTAAGAGCCCTATGATGTCATTGGAAGGGTCTTGATGTACTTTCCTACTTTCCTCCTGAGTCAGTTTTTATTGTCAGATAAAAACTCTTCAGTGAGTATGTCATCTTCAGGGCCTCACTGTGTACTTCATATTTTAGGGTAGCGCTGGTCCAGCCGGTGGTGTTGGAGAGCCAGGAGGTCCAGGACTTCAGGGAATGCCAGGAGAGAGAGGAATACCAGGACCGTCAGGACCGAAAGGAGACGCTGTAAGTTAATGGAAATAATCACAGCATCTGCAAAGAGGGGGATACTCATAATTGAGTTTTTATCTTAACAACAGAAAAGCTAAATATCTCCTTTACTAGAGGAGTCAAAGAAGAAACTGATGCACAAGTCCCTTTTTTTATTTAATAATATGCAAAGAACTAATGTTTTGAGACTGTCTTCATCAAAGTCAAACAGAGGAGGAGGAGGAGGAAGAGGGGTTTACTGTTCGATTCTGGTTTAAACATCGAGGGGCTGAAGGCTAATAGACTTATTTCAAAATGTCTCTTATTGATGCCACTTTTTCCTCTAACAGGGTGCAGTTGGAGACAAAGGACTTGAGGGAAAAGCTGGAGCTGACGGTGCTCGGGTGAGTGGTCTAGAGTGCTCTCTAACTACCTGATGTACTTTTGTGAGATCGTAGTTTTCTGTCTTTGATTGTGGTTCAATTTTATGACTGTTCTGGTTGTTTTATTTGTATTGGGATGTTTTGTCACATTTGTGTGTATGTGACTTTGCTCTGGCTCATCTTTGAGGACAGCAAATTGAGCAATTTCTAGCTGACAAGCAAGATGTTGGTGGCAAAATGTGCCATTGATAATTAGATTTTTTTAAAAAGTACCTACCATACCTTTTTGTTGTTATGATACTCTAACATATATGTTTTTATTTCATTAAAGGGTCTTCCTGGATCTGTTGGACCAGTTGGTCCTGGTGGACCCAATGGAGAGAAGGTGAGCACAAGTTTTTGTTGGGATAAGGAGCCTGATTTTTACGACAAAATTACAAAAACTAAAAAATAAAATCACCAAATTGACATATTTTGACTTAAATTGTCTCACAGATACAGAATAAAGAAAAAAACTGCAAAGTCTTTTTTAAGAAATCATAGAGAAATCAAAGACCAGAAGCTTTTTTAAAATTAAATTCAATAGAGTTCATCATTTATTTACAAACTGCCATCCCATAGAAAGGCAGATCAAGTATTCAAGGTTAAAACTATAAGGATGAAACTGAATAGAATCAGTAAAAATAAAAATAAAATAATACACCAAAGTGCCTCGTTTTTCTTGAAATTTGGTTTTTGGCTGAAACTTAATGCTTATCTTTGTGGTTTCTCAGTGGATTTTTGTCTGTTCTCAATAAAAATATCATTTAAAAGAGTTTTGTAATTTAAAGGTACAGTCATTTAATAATGGCATATAAGTGGATATTTAGAGTTGTCATTTAACTGGTCTTTTTTTACTTGAAATGTGTAAATCTGCTTGGATTAACTGAAATACATTTTACTTGGAAATAAGACTGTATCCTCTTGAAACTTAAAGAACTTTGAATTTAAATGTTTTTTTCAGGGTGAAGCCGGCCCACCGGGACCTACAGGACGCCGAGGCACAAGAGGAACACCAGTCAGTACAGCTGTTTATTAATATTAGAATTTTTTTTTAATTTTCTTTGAGGGTATATCATTTCTTAAGTTTGTATTTGATGGCATTGACAGGGATCTACTGGTGAGCCTGGTCCAACTGGTGCTGCTGGCTTCCAAGGACCTGCTGTAAGTTCAAATATCAAACTAATACTTTTAAATAAAATTCTTAAAAGGGTCTTTATTCAAACAGTTTAACTGGTTGTTTCTCTCCTAGGGTGTTGATGGTCAGCCTGGAGTCAAAGGTGAGACCGGTGAGCCAGGTCTGAAGGGAGAGGGAGGATCACCTGGACCACAGGGGATGGCTGGGAAACCAGGAGAGCAGGTACGCAAAAACAAAATATTAAAGGATTAGTTACTTTAATAGTAGGTCAATCCAATATTATACCACTTATAAGCTTCTGACTTAAATAAATGAAGCCTTTAGCAGTTTGAGAATAAAAATAATCATGTTCCCCTCACAGTGTGATCTAAAATAATCACTGTTTTAGCATCTTGTTTATTGAACTTAAGAAATGTTTGGTCCTATATCAGGAAAACGTAAACATTTGGTAATGATGCATAACCCAGACATGATTTCAGTGTTGAAATTAGCTCAAATCTAGACATCCAAGACCTTATTTAGAGTGGCTAACTTTTAGATTTGATTGATTGTTCATTTGGGTGTTAAAAGATGGATAGAAATGACACTTTAACCTCCTGAGACTGACGTTGTGTACAACAAGAAGAGGCATGAGTTATAAAAAGTTGAATAACTTTTTTAACCTGGAAGCTCTGTGTTGTGCCGTTCTAATGATGCTATCCATGCCTTCGTAGCTCTTGCAGGACTTCTCTTGTGAGCCTGGAACTTGTATGACTTTCTGGTCTTTAAAGATTAATTCCACACCAGTAACTCTGATATTGAACTTCTTTTTATCCATTTTCTTAATCTTTCTGCTACTAGCAGCTAATGCCGTCCACCATATTGTCTGTTTTGTATCCCTGAATGCATTGTGGCAGGGCTAAGGCAACCAAAGGCAGGCTGTTCTGTCATTGTGTTGTACTTTGTCAAACAGTGCACATGTATCCTGAAGAAGACAGCCTGAGTAGCTCATAATAGAGAGAAAAGAGACTGAGAGCTTGGGGTGTGGCCCTCTGTGTCTCTGAAGACAGGAGCAGCTTTGAACAATGGCTGGTAAAGCTAACACAAAGAAGCACAAGGACTTTTAGTTTTCTTTTGTTTTTGTAGTCTGATAATTTTTTCAAATTCAAGTGACGCTACTGCAGCACACATATTTGTAAAGCCCAGATTGTCCTGAAAAAGGATGTTTAAAGCTTGACTCTGCACCACAGCATTCATGTTTTACAAGCTTTTAGGACAATAAGTCCAGGTGAGACAAAATGGTTAAAAAAGAGCTTTGGGCTCAGAGGATTAACGGCTTTTCTTCCAAGTTACTTTGCAGCGGTGGGTCAAACCCAGTCTATACAAAGTTGTAATTTCAAGCTGTTTTACTTGATTTAAATCTTTGTGCTCTCATTAAAAAGTCTCAAGGCATAGAATCAACACAGTCTATCTGAAAACAAGTGAACAAAACAGCCACTGCACAACCATTATTCTTGACAATCATTTCAAAAAGGTGCAAGTGATTATCTTTCAGTCATAAAGTTCCCACTGATGTAATGAACACTAATGTTTTTGTTTTTATTCAGGGACCTGTTGGTGTGACTGGGCTTAAAGGTGGCAGAGGAACACAGGGACAGTCGGTGAGTTCAAAGCCTTTAGGACGGACAACTTACTAAAGTCAATTTCTTCCTTTTCAACATAAATTTGTATGTATTTTTGTCACAGGGTGCTCCTGGTTTCCCTGGATTACCTGGAGGAATTGGACCAATTGGTGCCCTTGTGAGTAAATAATGGAAGCATTCACGGTTCTTCTTTCTTTATTTTCTCTTTTTTGAAGTAAGAATCGTTTGTCTGACAAGCGTATTATCGTGTATTTCAGGGTGCTGTTGGAGCTGACGGGCCTATTGGTGAGACAGGAAAGCCCGGTCCTCCTGGAATTCTTGGAGAGCCGGGAGCTGTGGGTCGTCAGGGAGAGAGAGGAGCTCGAGGGCCACCTGGCACCCCTGGAGAGAAGGGAGACTCTGGAGAGGACGGTCCCCCGGTATGAGGAGTTCACTATCATACTGTTGTTGATTCTCCAGGAACTGTGTACAAATAACCCCCTTATTTGGTTTGTGTTCATCTTTTAGGGTCCTGACGGGCCTCCAGGACCTGCCGGCACCACTGGACAACGAGGTGTTGTTGGTACCCCTGGATCCAGAGGAGAGAGAGGCATGGTGGGACTGCCGGGTCCTGCTGTATGTATCCCTTCTGAAAGTCGTACTACTCTTGAATCATTTATACATGACTTGTAAGTTGTATTAAACTGTCTTTTTAAATTCACAGGGCCCACCAGGAAAGAATGGAGGTCCTGGAACTCAGGGTGTGAAAGGACCACCTGGTGGAGTTGGTTTACCAGGAGCCACAGGACCAAGAGGAGATCCAGGACCTGAGGTTTGCCATGTCCATCTCTGACTTTATGTAACTTTAGAGTCAAAGTGACAATAATGCCTACATTTACTAAAAACTGCTGAAAACACACAAACCACTGAGTAAATAGGACTGATTGATAGAAGATAGATTGACCTCCTCAATTAGCAGATTATGACATTGTATATATACGATAATCACGGACAACTTCTCTTTACTTCTATAGTAGAATGGATTTAACAAAGCAGCATTAATCAGAATCAGTGACAGCCAATCAAATGACTATTATAAAACTACAACAAACAAACTATTTACAAAGCACAGCAAGGAGAAATGTGTATGTATGTGAGAAAGAAAGATGGAGAAAGAAGAGAAAATGGCTGGCATTCTTACAATGGCTATCTAGAACCAAGGAAACAATATGGACACATTAAAGTAAATCAGCAACACATGAGAAGAGACAGTAAGACAAAAAATGCACATGAAATGCTTCCTACAGCCAGTTCTTCTCAGATCAAAGCCTCTTACTCAGGATCACGGTCTGTGAAGGAGTCTGATGTCCAGCTAGATCCAGAAGTGAGCAGATGTCAGTCCATTATATTTTCCTCCACGGTTCCAGTAAGTTAAAAGTATTGTGGTGTCAGCTTTAGGATGAGAGCAGGGTTTGTATCGTCCTTCTGAGGCAGGAGAACAGTTGCATGGCCTTCTTTGGATACTGGTGGGCTTTCTGCCGAGTGACATCAAAAGAAGGAAACAAAACTTTGTACTTGACCAGCTGATTGCTGACTGTACAAAAACTTACGGTAAAGCTGGAGAAACAGAGCAGCAGTGGAAGGCAGTTGGTCAACTGGTTGACTGGTGATGGGCTGGCTCTTGAGGGAAGGTCACAAGACTTTTTATTACCTTGGACCCCCTGCAGAGTCTCCTCTCAGAGATGAGAGTGTGTCTTCTCTATAGATACTGCAAAGGATCCTGGGATTATGAGTCCCTCAGTTTATGGCCCACTGTCTGAAAGTTTAACTAGAAAAACAGTCCTCTGCTATGTTTGCTAGGCCTGAGTTTGTTGTCCACATGGCTGATCCCAACATTTGTGGCACTTCTTCCAGGTTAAGTTGAACTATGGAACAACTGTGGAAATTTGGATGTAACTTTGGGATAAAAGCAAAATTTAGACAGAAAAATCACAAAAAAAAACAAAAAACAAACTTACATGTCCTGTAACAAACCAGTGCAGTAGTTTCTTTGCAGATGATGCCACTCTTTAAGTAACAGTTTATTTTCTCTAACTTATGTAAGTCTCCCATGTAAATGTCCTCATGACATTTTCTGTGTTTTCTCAGGGTATTGCTGGAGCAGAGGGTTCTCCTGGAAAGGACGGTCTCGTAGGACAAAGGGTAAAATCAAAATCATGGAGCGTTTTTGTTTTTGCCATAAAGTCACTGGATGTGCCATTCAAACCAAATGTGTGCTTTTGTTTCCAGGGAGAGAAAGGTAATTCTGGTCCAGAAGGTCTGCCAGGAGTTCAAGGATCTCCTGGACCTGAGGGGCCTGTAGGACTGACGGGGGGTCCAGGGCAGATGGGTGAAAATGTGAGTTTGATCAAACATAAATACACCTAAGATTAGCTGTCATCTGTCTATCATGATGGGACTCTAAAGAGGACGTCGTATGTCTTTCCTTGTTTTGAATTAAGGGTGGCAGAGGTCCAGCTGGACCCCCAGGACCAAACGGCATTCGGGGAAAACCGGTAAGTATGATATTTTAATATTCACATATTTAAAAACTGACCACTGCAATAGACTTGTGATTTTTCCAGTGTAAAACATCTTTAATATTGGAGTGTTTTGCGTTTTCAGGGCCCTCAAGGACCTCAGGGAGAGAAAGGATCAGCTGGAGATCAAGGAGAGCGAGGACAGAAAGGACACAGAGGGTTCACTGGACTCAGCGGTCTGCCAGGAACAACTGTGAGCAAAATGTTTAGGATTTGAACAACTTAAATACCTTCATGTCTGGCACTTTAGATAATAGCATATGTTGAAATGTTACAGGAGAGGTAGAATCTTTTAGCTTTTGGACCGACTGTTCTAAAATATCAGAACAACTCATACTTCAGCACATTAATGCTGGAGGTAAACAACAAATAAACACCATTATCGTCTTCTTAAGGGCCAAACCGGAGAGCCAGGATCTAAAGGTATTGTTGGACCAGCTGGACCAAGGGTAGGTGTTTAAAAGAACATTTTGAAATTCAAATGGAGTTGAGAATTTGCAGCTTAGCATTACTAAATGTTGCAAATCTGTCGCTGGTTTCCGAAACAGGGTCCTCCTGGAGTGGTGGGTCCACCTGGAAAGGAAGGAAACATCGGTCAGCCTGGACCTCAGGGCGCTCCTGGATCCAGAGGCTCTCTTGGCGATCTAGGAGAACAGGTGCTCCATGGTTACTTTTTTTTGTTTAGACCGTACGCATTCAGATATCTTGGTCTTAGTTTCAGACAAGCCCACAGATTTTAGGTGCTTCCTCCACCATGTCAAAATGGTATTTTTTTAATCATGATTATGTCGTTATTAGGGTCCACAAGGTGAGCCTGGACCACCTGGCCCTCCTGGCCCCCCTGGACCTCCCACCGCAGCAGTGGAAGACCTCTACGTCCCCTTGTATGATTACGAAGGAAATGGCGGTGTCCCCGAGGCTGTGGAGTTCATCGAGGATGACGTGGGCGCCGATCCTCCCCCTGTTCTTCCAGAGATCAACAAAGATGAAGCTCTGCCCAATAAAAACCAGGCCATGCTGCGAGCAGACACCGGGGTCCACGCCACTCTGAAGAGCCTCAGCGGACACCTGCAGAACATGCGCAGTCCCGACGGCAGCAAGATGAACCCGGCGAAGACGTGCCAGGACATCAAGCAGTGCTACCCTCAGAAGACAAGCGGTAGGGCTCATTTTTCTTCTTCTACTCTTTTCTGCTTATTCCAAGTAACATATACACCAACAACATTGCAATCAAGCTTGACTCCAGAAGAAAAAATAATATGGAGAACGATTCCCATTGTCAGCTGGTTTTCCTCGTGTGTGTTCAATATTAGAGTATGTGTGAAAGCCTGACTGAGAAGACTGAGCATGCCCAACAATCAGGCTTAAAATCATCTCGTGTATAGCCAGCCTAAGAAGAATCTATTAAGTGATAAGACTGTTGAATTGTTACTGAAATACATCAGAAAAAAAACATGCAGTGTGAAGGCAGAATTATGCATGAGCTCAGGAGCTTCATGCTGTTCTTGCAGAAGCTGAGGGACAAATCAGGTGTAGAAAAAATGTCTTTCTTAATGTAAAAAAATCTGCTGTTAAAGTGCACTTAACAAGGATTTAAAGGTCTTTGGTTGCACAGTTGAAATGTGAAGATTTAAACCCTTAAGACAAAAGTTTGGAGCTGCTGTTTGATTTAAATCGATGCTTCAGCTCAGGTAGTAGAGCAGAAAGCCAGATACAGACGGTGCAGTCCTTAACGCACTGGTTGTAAGTTTGAATCCGGTTCCTACTGCTGCTTGGTGCATGTCTTCCCCGCTTTCTCTCCCCATCCGTCCTGTCTCTCTTTAGCTGTCCAATCAAAATAAAAGGCAAAAGGTCCCCCAAAAAATTGCTATTGAGTTTTTCCAGCTTAAAATATATGAAGTAGGCTTCTTATGTCATATCATTTTCTAATCCTTCTGTTTTTTTTTAATAAGTTTATTTTTTCCTTAATAGCGTTGTCTTGCAGTGTTAAGGACATGACTGATTACACTGATTAACACCATGCAATTCACCTAATCCGTCATTCAGACCTTCTTTTCATGACAGTAAACCGTTACTGTTGAAAAAATTTGCAGTCTTTTCCTTTGCCTTTTACCTCAACAAAAGAAAACACCTAAAGCATCTGCATGTTCTGTTTCTTTCCGCCTTCTGAGCAGGTAGCTGCATGCTAGCGGAAGATAAGCCAACGTTTGTATCAGTTTGCATGAGCAGCTCACTATTTTAACAACAGAGATGACAGAGAAGACAGCATTTTCTTTGTGGAAATATCTCTGTTTTGTTGAATTTTGAGGAGAAAAGGAAAGGAGCAACATGATGAAACGTAAGTTTAAGAGCCTGTGTTGGGTTGTTTTCATGGAAACAGCTGCCTGGTACTGTACTCTTCAGCACAATTCACCATCAGGTAGTGAGCACATGAAAAGCTGTTAAGATCAGTCTTTTTTCTTGTTATTTTGCTGAATAGATAGATTATAGGCTGTAAATAACAGTAAATCAAAACATTCAAATGTGGACAGACAGAAGGTCACCAGCCAGGGGTGTAGCTAGGGATTTTGGGCCCTCAGAAAGAATATTACACAGGGCCCCCCTTATCTATGCATTTTAATGTATTTTTGAACCATAATTTCACCATTTATTAGCAATATTTTTACTATGGTTGAATTAAAATTTATTACATTATTTCACAGTGCTGGACTACATCATTTGGACAATTTCAGTCAGTGGGCCGATTCATTTTGTCGTTTTTGTTTCAATAATGACACTAATAACTAAGAAAAAATAAATACAAATGCACTTTTCTTTGCAGGCTTCTCAAGGGCCCTTCCCTATTGTGGGCCCGGGTAATCAGTACCTTTTTTCCACCCTTTGCTACGCCCATGTCACTAACAGCTAATTTTAACATGCTTTCAATTTTATGTAATGCAGAGGTACTTTTTTCATGGTACTGTGACTTTTCTTAGTATCTTAAACAGTAACGTAGCACATTATATTTTCAGGCAGCAATGTTGTAATGTAATTAGTTACTTTTAGAAATAAAGTTACCCATACTTGCATCTTGTAAGTGTGTTTTGACTCAGAATTAAGCTGAAATTAACTAACTTAATGATATGACTTTCATACAGGCGAGTACTGGATTGATCCAAATCAAGGAAGCACAAAAGACGCCATCAAAGTCTTCTGTAACATGGCTACTGGAGAAACCTGCATCTCTGCAAATCCAGCCAACATCCCCCGCAAAGCCTGGTGGACCAAATCCACTCCTACTGCCAACGAACCCGTCTGGTTTGGAGCCGACATCAGTGGAACTAAAGTAAGTCAAGAAATGGGGCACAGATGGCCTAGAGGTGGTTAGGTCACACCCATGCACAGAGGCTGTAGTCCTCAATGTGAGTCTAACCTGTGGCTCCTTTCCTGCATGTCATTCCCTGATGTCCTCTTTCCTGCCTACGTAAAGGCTCAGAGCCCAACAATAATCCTAAAGAGAAAAAAAAACTCAAGAGAAGGCATGCTGAAATCTTCTATCCTATTTATCTTGTATAATTTCTGTCATTTCAGCTCCAGTATGGTAACAGTGGCGAGCAGCCGAATGCGGTTGCGGTCCAGATAAAGCTGCTGCATCTGTTGTCCAAAGAGTCACACCAGAACATCACTTACCACTGCAGGAACAGCGTCGCCTACAAATCAGAGAAGAGCAACAGCCTGAAGAAAGCTATGGTCCTCAAAGGCTTCAACGGCCAGGAGCTGAGAGCTCAGGGCAACAACCGCCTCAGATACACCGTCATCGAGGACAGCTGCTCAGTAAGTTCTTACTAAGACTCAGAATCTAGCTTCAAATGGTTTGAAGACAATATCCCTGATTAATCTGGCTTTCTTTTCCCTTAGTTATCAAATGGACAGTGGGAAAAGACAGTGTTCGAGTACAGGAGTCACACAGCAGCCAGGCTGCCCTTCGTGGATTTGGCGCCAATGGACATCGGAAAAGCCGATCAGGAGTTCGGCCTAGACATCGGCCCGGTTTGCTTCTCATAAAACACAAACCAAAACATAAGAAGGACAGAAGTAGCTCTTTCTGGAGGAGTAACATCATTACGAAATAAAACCACAAGGACTCCTCTTTGGGTGAGCGTACGCGTCAATGAAGGTTAGTAGACTGGCTGCATTCCCAAAAATCTGCTAAAATAGTACCAGAGAAGCATGGGACTAGTAGATATTTAATTTATTCAAACACTTCATGTCTTAATCGACCACAGGGGAATGCATTTTGGTGGAAAAGAGACGCCTAAAGGTGCTAAGAGAGGTTTGGATGGATTGTAAACTGGAGAAGTGTGATAGTGTTTATATTGTGAACTTTAGCAGATTGCATAAAAAACTAAGAATAACGGTGATTTAAAGCTTTACATTTGTACTTTTTTCCAGTAAATTCATGTACAGAGGTGCAAATACGGGGCGAGAGCTCCTTTAGCAATTACTGTAGTTCTTAATTTTAATGAATAAAAGATAAAAATCATGCTTGAACCTAAATTATTAAGTTCTGTGCAAGGACTCATTTACTCTTTCTACAGAAAACCTTTGTATCTCCTTTTTACAACTACAACTGTAAATGCAACTTATGACTGTAAATTGCAAAATATTTGTTTATTGTTGACTATGGATGTGGAATAAATGTCTTTCTTTGGAATGACTGTGCCTTTCCCACAAAAGTAAAGTGAGAAAAGTTGAATAAATACTCGTTTTCCCTGCATGAAAAGCAAAATTTGCTTTTGAAATGAGTTTAAATGAGGAGCCTGCAACAACAGCAGCCCTCCACTAGAGGGAGACATATGTTCATACATCAGATACTTCAGCTGTTGTTTAATTAGGTGGGCTTTGAAGAAGAATCCTACTCTTACTTATTTATGAGTTAAGTTCATGCTTTTTTTGCTTTTATTTCTTGAAATATAACAACTTCTTTTAAATTAATGTTTCAAAAGATGTCCTTTATGCATATTTCCTGAAGTTTTTTAGTACTTCTGCAGAAACTGGGTGTGTGAGTGAATAAGCTAAAAAATAAAAGAGTTTAAGAGAGGGAGAGCAAAGCCGCCTTACAGGAAGAAAAGAAGCCAAAGTTCAGGCTGCACATGTTTCTGGGTCGACCTCTCCTCTCTGTGAGCGGCGAAAGACGTGATACTCTCACCGTTTCCTGCAGCCTGGGGCTCTCGCTCCACATCTGTCGAGGTGGTCATTTTTAGACGGGGCGGCTATTTTCATTTTAGGTATGGAAAGATTTAGGGAAGCGAGGGGGCGTGGGTGTAAAAATCTGCTTTTAAGCGGGCTTTATGTAAATGGTACTTTAAGATTTACTCCTTTTAAATGCAGGATGTTCAATGCTTTTGAATTGTTTGCAGAAAACTTAATTTTCCATCCATTTGCAATGTCTTCAGATCTTTCACCAACTGATTTCTCGGTTGCAGCAAAATGTCTCAAACCGTTTTTGCAACTGAAGGCTTTTGAATCCCAAAAGTTATCAAAAATCTTTTAAAAATCAGATTATTCAGGAGCTATTATAACATGTGGAAGATAAATGGGGTCTTTCAAATCTAGAGTGAAAATGTGCTGTAACTTTAAACTGAATCAGAAGCAAAGATAAATGATGCACATATAAATACTGCTATGAGAGAAACAGGACATAAGAGGGTGCTGGTTTAAAGAAACAGCCCTCACAGCTTTAATTATCCTCCTGTTTATCTCAAGAGGAAGAAGTCATCTCCCATTTCCTGAGGAAATATATGAGCACAAAGGCTGAACTCTTCTCTTTGTTGTTTCATCTCCTCTGGCCTGCATACATTTAGGTTTCTGTCTGGGGTCCATGTACATGAAATACATTTGTGCCTGCTTCACCCAGAGTCTACGACCCTGAGATGACTTTGCAGCGACGCCCAGATCCTGACGAGGGTGTCTCTCGTTCACTGAGGAGCCTCGATGAGATTTCCCAGCTACTCCTTTTCCTTCCTGTGCACCCTCCAACCCCACCTTACTGACGCCCCTCCAACACTTAAAACTCTGGGAAAAGATCATGAGAAAGAAGGAGACGATTAAGGATTTGATTATTGTCAGTCATGAAGATCCAGAGCTTAAAAATGTTTAGAAATTTCAATATTAAGAAACAGCAATGGAAGTGTGATACTCTGAGGGAACAATGATATTAAAACACCAACTAACAACTAGTTTATGTACATATACTTGTATAAGTTCATTGAAAATTGCCAGATTTGCCATTGCCCAGTCCATCTCATGATATTTGGACCAAATCTGGCAAAATCAGCCAGATCCACTTGGTGACATGTCCCACATCTGGCCATATTAGCTAGATCCAGCTTGTGGCATTTGGAGCACATCTGGTAATATGAGCAAGATCCAGCTCATGACATTTGAGCCACATCTGGACGTAAAAGCCAGGTTTATCTCATGACATTTGGACTACATCACACCATATGAACCAGGTCCAGCTTATGGAGTTAAGCCACATCTGGCCATGTTAACCAGGTCCCCCTCATGACATCTTGACCTCAACAGGCCTCATGAGCCAGGTCCTGCTTGTAACATTACCAATCTGGCCAGATAAGGTCAGTCCATCTTGTGACATTTAGGCCATATCTGGCTTTATCAGCCAGGTCTAGCATATGACATTTGAACCACATCTGGCAAATGAGCCAGGTCCAGTTTGTGACATTTGGACCACATCTGGCAAAATGAGCCAGGTCCAGCTCATGGCATTTTGACCACATCTGGCAATATGAGCCAGGTCTATCCCATGACATCTAGACCACATCTGGTTAGATGAGCCAGGTCCAGCATATGACATTTGGACCACATCTGGCAATATCAGCCAGCTCCAGATTGTGACATTTGGACCACTTTTGGCAATATGAGCCAGGTCCAGCACATGCTATTTGGAACACATCTGGTAAGATGAGTTAGATCCGGTTCATGAAATTTTTGCCACATCTGGCCATATGAGCCAGGTCCATCTCATGCGTTTTGGACTGCATCTGGCCATTGGTGCCAGGACCAGATCATGACATTTGGACCACATCTGGTCATGTTGCCAGGTCCCTCTCATGATATGTGGACCACAACAAGCCTAATGAGCCAGTCAAGCTTGTGTAATTCATGCCCAATCTGGCCATATGAGTCTATACCATGACATTTGGTCCATATCTGCTATTTGAGCCAGGTCCAGCATATGACATTTTTGTACCACATCTGACAATATTAGCCAGGTCCATCTCATGACATTTGGACCACATCTGGCAATATTAGCCAGGTCCATCTCATGACATTTGGACCACATCTGGCAATATTAGCCAGGTCGATCTCATGACATTTGGACCACATCTGGCAATATGAGTCAGGTCCATCTAATGACATTTGAATCACATCTGGCAATATCAGCCAGGTCCATCTCATGACATTTGGACCACATCTGGTTATATGAGCCAGGTCCAGTTCATGAAAGTTTGGCCACATCTGACCATACGAGCCAGGTCCATGTCATGCCATTTTGGACTGCATCTTGCCATATCAGCCAGGACTAGATCATGACATTTTGACCACATCTGGCCATATGAGCCAGGTCCATCTCATGCATTTGGACCATATCTGGCAATATGAGCCAGGTCCATCTCATGACATTTGGACCACATCTGGCCATTTAAACCAGGCCCAGCTTGTGATAGTCTGACCACATCTGGTTATATGAGCCAGGTCCAGTTCATGAAAGTTTGGCCACATTTGGCCATACGAGCCAGGTCCATCTCATGCCATTTTGGACCACATCTGGCCCACACAGCCTGAGCCAATATGTCCCTGACAACACAAGTGTGGTCCAACCTATGACATTTAGCCACAACACAGGCCAGATCTGGAGTATGGTGCGTAGGCCACATCTGGCTCAAGTTTGTCATTGCCAATGATGTTTGGGCCACAACTAGTACAAGATAGGTTCAGCACATAGTGTGTCAGATTTGACCCGTACATTTCTGCGACAAAGTTTTTAGACCTTTAGATAAAAGCAGTCAGTGATGACAGTTTCCAGAATGCCTTATTATTTTACATGTGGTAAGCCATAAATTCGCCTCTAGCACTTTGAAATTCTATATTTCTTTTGTTTTGTGTCTTCACACATTTTGTTCTGAGTGAGTAGCGAATATCAAAAGTCTTTTTGGTAAACTCTCCAGTTTAGTCTGTCACCATCATTCCTAAAGTGCTTGTTCTAGCTGTTCTCAGCAGTTATACACATTTATATTCAAATAAAAGTTTATGAGGGAGGTATTGGGACAATGAGGTCCCACATTATTTGACATATCAAGTATTAGAGCCAAAGACAAGCCTACATTTTGCATCTGCTTGGGCATTTCAATGGTCATTGAGTTTTCTGTGTAATTAACCCAGACTTTAATGACATTTGAATCAACAAAAACATCACTTGCACTTTGTATAGGTGCTGCATCTTTACTCTCACACCCTCTTAATACCCCTCCTCTATCAGCAAGGTTGAAGCCGATTAAAAAGGAAATGAGCTGCTTTAACATCCCACCTTTTCCCAGATCCTGGGAGGAGCCTGGGCCTGGTGGCAGCATGGAGAACAATGGCAGGAAACTGGGAGAGGAGCAAGGGAGTTCCTGTTGGCAGGACGATGCTGAAGAAGAGAGCAGCGACGCGCCTTGTATGAGTGGTTTCAGGCACGCTGCCCTGCACTGTAGGAACTGGGCTCTTAAAAACGCTAATAGACTCATTGTTCGTTTTGTAGAGTTTGATTCCAAAAGTTTGGCGTCTGAAGGGAGGGATGTCGAGAGACGTGAGCTTCTTGAAGATGTTTCACCTCTCCTCCAAAAGGCTTCTTTAGTTATGCAGTTCTAGAACTTAGGAATCCTCTTGGAGAAGAGGTGAAACATCTTCAAGAACCTCAATGAAGTCCAGTTGCCCCTTTGGACCAAGTCACGGTCCTGCATTTATACAAGGTAACATTGTTAAGTTCGGTAAGGAAACTAAAATGAGCGGTTAAGTCAAGGAAAAATGGCACACAAAGTTTAGACTACATCTGGTGTTAGTTTGTAGGTTTGTTTTATATAAAAGCAGTCATCAGGGTAAATGGACTTGGAAGCAGTCTGGCTATTTCTAAGGTTGTATAAATTAACCAGTTAGTCATGGATTCTTGTTTCTTTGGTCATTTTGCTGACTACCACTTAGATTTAGTCTCAAACTGTGGAAATGAGACCAAGCTGTGCTAAGCTCAGAGCAATAAGGGGCATTGTGTTCCTTTAAAATGAAAATATTCACACATTTGAGTAACCAGAAACTGTAGAGTCATATTTTCAAAGTTCGGTGTGATTGAAAACAGGCACGTTTTCCTTGCTGCTCTGATTAAAGGTTATGACATGAATGACGACCTGCAGCTGCAGAAGAACAAAAAAAAAAGAAGTTACGCCCCTGTCTGACAGCATGGAAATGAACTCTTCACATGACGTGTTCACATATTTGATTATGACGTCCCTCCGAAACCACCAAGAAGAACCAGACATCATTTAGTGATGAGCCCCTCAGATAATTCATGACCCCACGGGCGGTTTGATAGGGCCGTGCAGTGAGCCGCAGACTTCCTGTGCTCCCACCCAGACCCGGGTCACGTCCGTACAGCCGGGCCACATAGCTCACCCCAACCCCGGTACTGTACGCCCTCCACACCCTCGAGCTCGGCCAAGAACTCATTCCATTGTTCTCAAGAGTGAGACATCCCCACGCTCAAGTGGCGAATCACGTAAAGAGCCAGATGGTGTGTTTGAGACAGTGTGGATCAACCATGAATTTCTGGTTTTTGATGAAGCGAAAATACTTGGTAGACTGCAGCTCGTTGCGTCAGAATATGGATCCATGTGTCATGATCAGGTACAGTGATTTATTCTTAGACTTAGGATTTGTCTCTTCAATTCAAAGAACTCACCTGAAAATCAAACAATGTAACATCACTGTGACATCTCCCTTCTATAATTTTCTGCTCATAAATCCCTATTGGTTTGTAATAACTTGGGGAGGGTCTGTTTCCCCCTTCTTGCATTCCTAACATTCCACTTTGCCTGTGTATGCATCCTATCATCTGCTTCATAGGATTTTTTCCAAGGATGCACTCAGAATGCATGGGAAAATTCCTTTTTCCAAGGAAGGAAAACTCCATTTTGAACGCCCACCTCTCCTCCAATCTGGAGCCTCGTCAGTATCATTAGTATGCTGATCTCTGGTACTAATTTAAAGCATCCAAGGTCCTAATTAAAGCCATTAACAGCCATTACTCTGTAATATATATTACAGAGTAATGGCAAACTCTAAATAAAAAATGAAGACAGTATGTGGATAACTGATGGCAGCAGTATCAGAAGTCACAATAACATACAAAAGAAAGTGATAGAATTTCTGTCGGCTCATTCTGTACAGTACAAAACACATACCTACAAAGAGGAAGCATTCATATATATAAACACTTCAGTGGGGCCATTATAGGACTCATCCTATGAGACTTTACACAGAAATATACAGTATAATGTAATGACAAGTAACTCTATGCTCAATAAAGCGATACAGTTGCTGTAATGATCAATAGGATTGATCAAAAAGCTTTGATAAAATAAGATGTTAGGTGTATTCTCAATCAAAAGCTGCTTCCAAAAAGAGGGATAACATTATATAAATTACATAAGATACGGCTGCAGTGTTTTGGGTTTCCCTGCAACTTTTGGCAACTGGAAAAAAGAAAATACCCAAGATGGGGTGCATGTGACTTCTATCCAAGGCCGCCAATAAGAGGGGATAAGGGAGAGGGATTTCTCGGGTCGTGCCAAATACATGGGCCACTGGAGGTCATTAAAATCACTGTAAAGTTTAGATGTGATAATTGTGTCATTTTGGACTTGAATAATAATAACACTAAAAAGTGGTAAGTAAAAGGGCAAAAGGTGTTAAAAGTGGCAAAAATGGGTCAGAAGTGGCAGAAATGGGTCAAAATGAACGAATGATCAACAAAAATGAACTAATAAATAAAAAGGAACAAACGGACGAAAAACGAGCGAACAATGAAAAAAGAATGAGCGATCAACTATAAATAAATGAACAAACAAAAGATGAACTATCCAACTATGAAAAATGAACAAATGGAAAAACGAGCAACACAAAACAATTGAAGAAACAACGAAAAAAAAATGAACGACCGAAAAACGCACGAATGACACCACAACGAACGGACCAAAAAACGAACGTACAAAAAACAAACGAAAAATGAACGACAAATGAATGAATGAACGAATGAACAACAAAAAACGAACAAAAGAAAGGAAAAAGTAACTAACGATTGACAAAAAAACGAACGAATGAAAAACGAACAACTGAAGACCAAATGAATGAATAAAGGAACAAACAAAAATGAACAAAAGAACGAACAATGAAAAAAGGAATGAACACAAAATGAACAAAAAGCATAGGAATGAAAAATAAAAAAAACAAATGAACAAAAAAACAAACGATCAAGAAAAAATGAAAAGCGTACATTGAAAAACAAACACAGAAATGAATGAATGAAAAACCAAAAAACAGACAAAATGAATGAAAAACGAATGAAAAAGGATGACATACGAATAAACAATGAATGACGAAAGAAGAACAACAAAGAGTGGCAAAAATGGATTTAAAAGTGACAAAGAAAGTGATGAAATAGGGCTTAAAGTGGCACAAGAGGTAAAATTGGGTTGAAAGTGGCAGAAAAGTGGTGAAATTAAGTTTCAAGTGGCAAAATGAAAGAAGTGACAAAGAAAGTGGTGAAATTGGGTTAAAACTGGCAAACAAGTGGTGAAATTGGATTAAAAGTGGCAAAAAAAGGTGAAAATGGGTTTAAAGTGGCATAAATGAATTAATAGTGACAAAGTGGTGAAAGTGGGTTTAAAGTGGCATAAAAGCAGTATTAAAAGTGACAGAAAAGTGGAGAATTTATGTTTACAGTGGCAAAAATGAGTTAAGTGTGACAAGAAAAATGGTGAAAATGGGTCAAAATTGGTAGAAAACTGGTGTTAAAAGTGGCAGAACTGTGGTGAAATTGAGTTTAAAGTAGTGGAAATGAGTGAAAAGTGACAAGGAAAGTGATGAAATTGGGTTAAAAGTGACAAAGAAAGTGGCAAAAAATGAGTTAAAGTGACAAAGAAAGTGGTGATATTGGGATAAAACCAGCAAAGAAGTGGGGAAATTGGGTTAAAAGTGGCAGAAAAGTGGTGCATATGGGTTAAAAGTGACAAAGAAAGTGGCAAAAATTAGTTAAAAGGGGGGCGCACCAGTAGTCGAGTGGTTAAGGCGCGCACCATGTGCACAGGCGACCTGGGTTCAAATCCAGCCCATGGCACTATTTCCTGCATGTCTCTCCCTGCTCTCTTCCCTGTTTCCAACTCTATCCACTGTCCTCTCTCTAAAAAAGGCACAAAAAAGCCCAAAAAAAAAGAATTAAAAGTGACAAAAAAAGCGGTGTTATTGTGATAAAACCATTAAAGAAAAGGGAAAATTGGGTTAAAGTGGCAGCAAAGGGTTAAAAGTGGCATGAGTGGCAAAATGGGTTAAAAGTGACAAAATATTGGTGAAATTAGGTTTGATGTTGTATATAGAGGAAAATGTGGCAAAAGTTGCTAATTTATGGGGGGACAAATGAGAGCCAGATGACCAGCAGATTTAATAGCGATGCCATTAAGGCACATTCAGAGTGAATTTCATTGCAAGGGAAATTGCTCTGAATTTTTGCCCCATCCCCACTAAATTAAAGCTCATGTGCAGCTGTGAAGTTCTGATGTGACTTAATCCCCACTATCTGCACCAGCATGGGAGCACACGTGGCATTTTTATGTCTCTATTCAGTAATATCCTGTGGAAATGTCCCTGGAAAATACACAGAGCTGCTCCCAACTAGCGTGCCGTAAACACATAACATCAGCCAAACGCTTTAAGTTTGAGAATGAAGCATGCGGAAGTAAAGGCAGTAAACAAGAGTTAGTCATGGGACCGAGGAAGTGTTTGCCTGCAGCGCTGGAGTTCAATGGCAATTTATTCTTAGAAACAGGAAGGCTGCAATGCATCCACTGTGCCGATTTCTGCACTAAAGGAAGGTGGGACTTTCTACAGGTTGTGCCATGATTAGTAAACAACAAAACATCTTTACTGGGAATTTGATTGTGAATTTTCCCATCTGGAAACGTGCTATCAGGCACCACACAGGAAACATTTCAGGCAACCTAAATTTGTGGTTTGTTGTGTTGTAAGAATGTCAGATATTTGTGCACAACATGGGCCTCATCATGTATTGTCCAAAACCACATTTATCAGAATTCTTTGTGGACTGAAAGGCATGCAAATAACTCGTAAATATCACTCCCAATGATAAATGGTCACGCACCATGTACACATGCTTCTGATCATCCTTTTAAAAAGAAGTGCTAAGTGCTTTCACAGCCTCGCTCTGATGCACGGATATAGTTCTTCTTCCTTTGGGACGTCCTAATCACACCTGTTGGCTATACGTTTTGGACGAGGAACAGACAGTGATACGCCCTGCTTTGTCTGGAAACAATATTCATTTTAGCGGGTAGTGCTGTCTGAGGTCGTACGAGGAAATCCCACCCACAATTAAACATGTGGGAAAGAAAATACACTTAAAGATTCTGCCTCTTACTGGTCTTGGAGGGAATAAAACAGGAACATAACACATTAAGGAAAACAAGAGAACAGTGAATCCTTTTTAGGAACCTCAGTTAAAAACAGCTTGTTTTTATTTACAGCGTCATCACGTCAGTACAAACAAACACTGGTGGGATTTACAAGTCGAAGCAATGATACAAAAGTGAAAATTAGATTCAGACTATGATGGCAGTAATCCTCAAAAACACATCTGTTCATCATATGTATAATTTTCTCACATTAAGATCTTCTCTTGTAATGGGGAAAAATGGAGGCATAATTCCAAGGTTCAATATCTAGCTTTTTTAGCAGATCTTTTGACCAGAAATCTGCACACTATCCACTTACAATGATGCAACGTGAGAAAGTTCAGCTCATAGAAACCAGTGACATATGGCTGACAACTAGAGCTACAGAAAGCTCCAGGAAAGCTGATTATCTTCCATTTTCATTATAAAACACCAACAGAAACCCCTTTTATTATTATTTATGGTCTGCACACTACTTTAGAAAAATGTATGCTAATTTAAAGCAGGGTTAATTTTCTTTAAAAATATATTTGTCTAAATTGAATCTCACTTCAAAGTAAAGCTACCAGGTCACAAGCCTAACTTACCAGAAAAGCTAAACAACTGAAAAAAAGGGCCTAAGTTTCTTAAAAAGAAGGTTTTCATCTGAAGAAACAGTCAAATTTTTTTTGTAGCACTCTTCTATTTGTTGCTACAAATCATGTTAAAGAAAGTAGCTATTAACCTAGCTAAGCACAAAGAATTGAAAAAAAGCGGGAAACAGCTAGCCTGGCTGTTTCCTGCTAGCTGGGAATGCTAACCAGAATAAACAACAAATTAATTGGTTAGCTTTAGAGCCAACCTAACTGTTTAACCTTGTTTCTAGTCAGAATATCTTCTTTTTGTCTCTGCTAGTGTAAACTATATTGTAATTGATATTTGGTGATTTTAATAATACAGATATGTAATCAAAGTGAGATTTTTTCCTGATGATCTTGTGTCTTAGGAAAAGTCTTATTTGCTTTGATAGCACTCTTCTGTTAAATGACGTTTAAGAAAGTGGCTGTTTAGCCTAGCTTAACACAAAGAATTGAAAAAGGCGGGAACAGCACAGTGGGCTAGTTGGGAATGCTAACCAGTATAAACCAAGTTGCTGTTTAGCCTTGTTTGTGGTTTAAATATTATTGTTTTTCCACTTCTAAAATAATTATTGACATTATTGACTACTATTATTGACATTTGGTGCATGTCTTTATAAATAGATGTCAGACTATTTTTTAAATAGACTTGTATCTAAGGAAACTGTCCCATTTGGTTTGTTACCACTCCTCTTTTTGGTTTGTAAATATGTTAAAGTAGCTGTTGAGGCTAGCTTAGAACAAATTCTTAAAAACAGTGAGAAACAGCTCCTGGCTCAGCTAGATTAGCTAGGTTTAGCTATGTTTGCTAGGCTAGCTAGAAATGGTAAATGCTAAGACTGAAATCAAGATAAAACCAACAACAAGGTATTTGGCTAGCTTTAGAGCCAAAGTAGCTTTTTATCCTTGTTTGTGGTCTAAATATTCTTGTTCTTCCACTGCTAAAATGAACAAAAGTCTACTATTATTGATATTTGGTGCATTTATTTATAAAACAGATGTCAAATTTCATCTTTTTTTAAATAGCCCTCTATCTAAGGAAACACTCTCATTTGCTTTGTCACCACTCATTTTTTTGGTTTGTGAAAACGTTAAAGAAAGTAGCTGTTTAGCCTAGCTTAAAACGACTTAAAAAAGGTGAAAGACAGCTAGCCCAGCTCAGCTGTGTTAGCTAGGCTAGCTTGAAATGGTAAATGCTAATACTAAAATCCAGACTAAACCAACAACAAATGAATTAGCGGCTTTAGAGCCAAGCTAGCTCTTTCCCTTATTTCTAGACGTAATTTATGCTACGCTAACTGGCTCTAGCTCTATATTTATTGTGCAGACAAAACAGTTGTGTCAATCTTCCTGTCCCCTCCTGACAAGATTTAAAAATACATACAATTATTTATTTGCTAAAATAAGTATATTTCTACTATTGTTTACCTCTCTGCATTAATACCTCAACCAAAGAAAGGCAAAGTCCAGTGTAACCTTTTAAAAAGCAGCCTACTTTAAGAGTTCAGTGCTGTACATAAATGCTCACAAGGGAGCTTTAAACTTTTTGATGGGTTTTGTTGCTTTAAGACAGAGCTAAGTAAACTGGCCCCCTTCTTCTAGATCATACTTTTTGGTTTAACATACGTTCAGCAAGCATATGAGAGTAAACTCATTTCACTATCATTAAGACAGCTGGACTGTTCCTTTATATGTATAATTTAAAATGTACTTCGGGGGATATAAACATTTACAGCATGTTAATACTTCTGATGACTGATTTGAAACTAGTCTAAGAAGGCTGAGACCAGCAGCTCTTCATTTCTCATAGAGTTAAACAGGAAATCCCCTCTTATCTCTAACTTTAGGTGGAAGACTTAATCTATACAAAAGTCGTAGAATTATACTGAACTTTATAGTTTATGTAGAAATAGTGCTATCGATAATATACACCACTTTAATGTGTCAAACCAGTGAAAAATACGACTCAGTTCCTGCTGAATCTGGTTCCTGGACCCCAACAGCGCAATCTCAGATCATTTAGTTTGTCACTTTTAAATTACTGGCTGTAGTTTGTGGAGAAATATGAAAAGTGATGCAGCTAAGATTTTCTATTGAGATTGAAATATATACAAATACAGTAAGTCTGTCTGAACACAGTATTTATTATTATGGACTTATGTATGTCATATTCATGCACAACCACAAGACAAACCCCAAACCCGTTCCATTAAGCCAGATTTAAACCTGAAAATTATTTTACTAAGATTCCCCTTTAGGCCAACAGGTTCTGGGCCCGAGGGGAGTGATGGGTATCCTTGGCTATGAGGCAGGGTTCAGGCTTGAGCAGAGAATCTAACCTCTAGTGGCGACCTCATAATCATCTCTCCAGCATTTTGGAATAATCTAAAAATATGTTTCTAAAAATAATCACAGCGAGCCTACAAAGATACCACTGTTTTCACACAAAGTGATGTGAAAACCCTTTAACATAGCTGAAGGGAATATTACATTAATAACAGGGCTCCAGACTAACTTTTTTTACTAGGAGCACAGTGGCCCCTAACTTAAAATTTTAGGGGTGCAAGCAGAAAATTTAGGGGCGCACACGGTAAATCGACTTGCGAAATAATTTTAATTTTCACTGATAAATACACATTTTATGTTTCTGACTGGCATTGTGTTTGCTCAAAGTGTTGTGTTTTAATTGTGTAGTGCCAGTGTTAGCAAATTTTGTGTTCACTGCATGTTGTGGGTATTAGGGCTGCAGTTATCACGTCTTTTTGTAATCGAGTACTCTATCAATTCTTCTATCTTCTATCAATCCCTTTTGCTTTTTTTTTAAGAGAAATAGTACCAGACAAATGATAAAATATGGTGGGTCCCTTAAATGAACTACTTGTATGTTAAAAATAGGTATTAAAAGGTTGATGGCAATTTACATTTATTAAAGTTGAAAGGAAAGGAAGTTAAATAATTCCATTAGATTATGCCATAATTGAGGTTTAGGGATTATCTTCCAGGAAATTCTGGCTGTTTATTCTTTATTTCTTATACTGTAGTTTACTTTTATTTTTCACTTTGTCATTAAGGTAAAGAGACACTTAACTATTTTAACTTCCTCTACTTCAAGCATTAGTGTAATATTTCACATTAGCAAGAAATAAATCTCCATTATCCACACAATGGTATGATGATTTCTGGAAGCTGGACTTTTACATTCCAGAAATTTGATCTATTTCTCAAAGGGTGTTTACTTTTAATTTTTGCAACCACATTTTTGTTTAATCCACCATGACTTTTTAAACACCATATCTGGACTTGGGAACAGGTTTTAGGGTAAAGCTGCATCTCAACTCTGACCTCTTTGCTCTCTCTGTCTCAGTCACTGTTAGTAGCAATAACGTTTCTATTTAACTGGCATCTACTCATCAAAATGTAGTTTTATGAAGTGCTTCGGGGTGCCAAAGGATTTAAAAAAAAAAAAATACGCTGAAACAAAGATGTGCAAGGGCTGAATTTTAAACCGTTAATTAAATGCATGACGTGCGCACGCAGAAGAGAGAGGGAGAGGGAGAAAGCACCTGAGCAAGGCCTGAATAATGAAGCGTGTCTCTCTTCAGTGAAGTTTATAAAATCCCCTGAAGTCTGCAGACATAAACTGACCGCTATCTTGTATGAGCGCGTGGTGCAGGCTGCTCGTAATCTCAGAGTTTTGCACACTTTCATCTGTTAAAGGCTCTTCAATCTCCGTAGGATACTGTTTTTCTTTATTTTAAACTTTTTTACGATAAAATAGCGCTACAGTGTTAGCATAAAGCCGCATCTGTCATTATTTCACAGCCAGTGAATGTGTAAAAACGCAGCAGGACGAGTGTTGGTCAAAATGAATGCATCGTCTTCTTTCTCTTCACTCATGATTTTCACACAGCGCAGCGCATGTTTACTGCATGTTACGTTATAATAACAGTAAAAACAAATACATTGTGCCACACAAATAACCATCCGTGTGAAACACAGCACGCCGTGCGCCACAGCGCGATGTCCCAGCTTATACCACAGCATATATGGATACATGACGGATTTAAGCTAAGCCTTGAGGCAGATATGCCTTCTTCTTTTGGAGTTAATGTCGGTTGGCAAACCAGCTCATTTGTGCATTATCACCAACAACTGGGCTGAAGTGTGGAGCAGAAGTTTGTCAGCAACAAAAAATATTTAATAATAATTTTAAAAATCAGCAAATTTACTGGTCGCACATGCGCGAGTAGATGAAAAATTTACTTGCACTGTCTCAAATTTTAGGGGCAAAATGTGACCATTTAGGGGCAGTCTGGAGCCCTGAATAAAAAACTGTCACAGGGATCCATCGAAACTAGACTCTGAGTCAAGAATATTTTGCTTAGCAGGCTAGCTGTTGATTTGTGACTGTATTTCTGTTTTCAACCACATAAAAACATACTGTATGTCTTCCATCGCTGTTCATTGTCTCTTTCACATTTTTTATCTTTCACTCTGTTTGCCTCCTGGTTGCAGTGACGTCTCTTTATTATTAGATCTAGCAAGAGGGGCTAACATTAAGCCACTGGAACTGCTTTTGGCTCTTTTGCCAAAGAAGTTCTGTCAGACTTATGTGTCCAAAACTATAAAATGAAGTGCTTTTTCCAGTGATTTTTTCAGACACTTTACTTCATACTTGTTGCATCAATATCCTTAAAAAAAATCCAGAAATCTTCTCGTTCCACAAGATCAGAAATAGCGGTATTTCCTTAAGGTAAAACTTTGCAGTGTCCTCCACCACACCCTCCTCTTTTAAGGTCATATTTTTGGGAAAATAAAAGGACAAAAAGAAAGTATGGTGTGTCCTCAGGTGACGGATAGAAAAACATCAAAAGACAGAAAGTTTGTTCCCAGTTCCTGGCAGCAATACTCCAAGGAAACTTCTTCATCAATTTTCGTGACATCTTGGAGAAAGTCAAAAACACAATGAGAGCAGAACGTCTCGGTCCGCGTTCACACAAAAGGGCTGTCCGATCTGAAAATGTCAGAGTAGCTCTTGCCGTTCATGTGCTCCGTGTGGCTTTCGATGCTGTAGCAGCGATGGACCTCTGTGAGGGATGACGCCACGTAGGAGGCTGAGCGGAAGAAGTCGGCGTTGGCGAAGGTGCCGGCGAACTGCATCCGCTGCTGATTCCAGTGTCTACGCAGAACAGTCTGGACCTGAGAGACAAGACAGATTATTGCATTATTGATATTTGAAGAAACACAAATGACGAGGGCAAAGAAAAGGAAAAGATTTATTTGTATATAAAGTTTGCTGTAAATTATACTTGATTCAGCTTTACTTAAATACTGAATAGTCATCAGTGGAAAGAGGGATGGATTGTTCTTCAATTTTTTGCAAATAAAATCGCATACTTTCCGGTTAAAATGCACGTCTATTAACAGGAACACATCTTTAATGTGGTTTGATGTGGTCTTATCTATTTATGACTGCTTTCTGAATGTGGTTGTTTTAAACCTCAAAACTTGGCACATATTGAGCATCTTAAATGCCAATTTTGTATTATTTGACAAGCAATATTAGAAAGTGAGAGTATGGCACTTCTTAGTACAATAAAAGGAGTATTACTCTGCTAAAAATTTTTGTGACAGCATGGAAAGATGTCTCTTAACTGCATTTAGCCTGAGTGTGGCAGAGGGTTGGATTTTGAGACTCATGCCTAAAATTTTTCTGGAAGCGAAATATTCAAAAATGATGGCATACGTCTCCAGAAATGTAACTGGAAAAGGGATTCAGGACTTTAAAATGAAGCCTAGCATAGTCAGACTAAAAAAAATGCAGTTGTTAAAGTCTAAAGATGGCCTTAAACTCCCAAATTTAAGACACTACTCCTGGGCTGCACAGCTAAGACCCTCAACAATATGGATGCAAGACTTCTCAGATACACGTTGGCTCAATATAGAAAAAAAAAAAATGAAGGACGATAAAAGTGTCTTACAGATTACCTAAAACAATCTCAGCATTAGCTGATATAGGCTTACTGAAAATTTTACACCCTCTAATATGGATACAACATTCAGACAACGGTCAGAACATAGACTGTCTAAACTACATCAGCTCCATAAGGATGGGAGTCTTAAATCATTTAAACAAATTAAAGAAGAATTTCAGCTCCATAAGACAGATTTCTTTAGATTTCTACAATTGAGGGCCTTTTTAACTAAACATAAAGAACGGAGTGCAGTCTTGGAGCCAACTCCAATTGAGAATTTCCTGATAAAAATAAAAACAGGTACTGTGGGTAAGAGAATCATCTGTCAATTTTACCATGCATTTACAAGCATGACTTCAAATAACACATTACATACAAAGGAGAAGTGGGAATCTGAAATGAATGTATATTTGAAGAGAAGTGGGAGGAAATCTGCACTGCAATACATTTAGCAACCAACTCAAATACATGGAGTTTAAGTGAAATAATAATGATATTCTCTCTAACACCGGAAATTGTTGCTAAAAGGGGGCAACTGACTCAAATAAATGTTGGAGAAACTGTGGCGTACAAATAGGCAACCATACTCACATTTTCTGGACATGTGCAAAACTAAGACCATTTTAGGAAGAGGTTTTTGAGGCTCTTAGAAAATGTATTCCATCAAAATCTCACTAAAGGTCCTAGAGTGGCAATTCTGGGCCTAGTGCCAGCAGGCATTGAGGGAAAAGCTAGAAAATATCTCTTAGAAATAATAACAACAGCAGCTATCGAATGTATTACAATTAATTGGCTAAAACCAAACCCCCCAGCATACAGTATATGGATTGAGAAGCTAAGAGAAACACACCACATGGAGAAAATCACATATGCTCTAAGACTCCAGAGAGAATTATTTTTTACTAGATGGAAACCTGCTGAGGCCATACTCATGCAATGAAATCATTTGAATCCACCCACATATTCTTAAACTAATTACTCTCATTCCTACTCCACTGACTCCTAAACAGGTATAGGCATGCCCTTCTTGAGTTTTTAAAGAAACATTTTTTTGTACTTGTCAATCCAACCTATCTGTGTTTTTACTTATTTATGTATTTTTATTTATGTAATTTTATGTATTTATTTTCTACCTAATTTTGCCTAATGATTTTTTCTTTCTTTCTTTTCTTGATTTATGTTCACCTGGTTGTCTTTGTGCATAACATTGCTTTGTTTAAGCAGTGTATTTGTAGTTGAAATATGCTTGGATTTGCTATTGGTAAAACCTGACCGATACCATCTGCTAATTACAAACCATATGGATACAGCTGCAAGAATTTTGGAAAATGGAAAAAGTTAGAAAATTGTGTATATAAATGTAACAGTTGTTTATTTTGAAAAAAAAAAGGTAAAAAAAAAAAAAAAAAGAAGCCTTGCATTAGTTCATGAAGGGCACAGTAGTCATATACCCAGCTGTGATTAGCTGATCCTAATCATCAGCTCCCAGCTTCCACAGCCAATCACAGCTCTTTCTCTCAACACAGCGGTGTATTTAGATATGACGTTCTCGTCTTTAATTCCTGCTTCCATTAATGCCGATGCACCACACTGCTGCTGCTGGCAAAGCTTAACCTCCTCCATCCCAGCCTCCTCCTTTATAGCATAAAGCATTTTGCACCCTCATATTCAGATTCATGTCACTATGTATTAATTGCTTTTGAACTAATTTTTACTGTATTCAGTATGCATTTTCATAAATATTTCTATCCAGTGTATAGAAATGTATGACAAGTGTTCTCTAATTGAAATGAATTGATTTACCATTTTGTTGTGGTTCAGTTCGGGTAATAAGGGTTTTTATTGGTAATTGTGGGCAAAAAAACCCTCAAAAACCCAACGTTTAAATGCATTGCGTAAAAAGTATTCTGCCAAAAAAATACAAGTCGTGAGTGACTCACCTCTCCATTGAAGAAGCAAAATATTGTCGAAACCAGGAGACCCTGCACATGGAAACAAAGTTTCATGAGGAAAATACACAACATAAGGAAATCCTTTAAGCCCAAACAGCTGCACAAGAGCTTGCAGAACTATAGCTCACAGTGACACATGTGCATGCTGTTATTGGTGAAATATTTGTAACTTTAAACCACTGTTGCAAACTTTTCAATTATATTGTCACTGGAAAGTTATGCGACAAATCTGTACCCCAAGTGGAGATTTAAAGTCACGTTCTGAGCATTTTTCAGTGTTGGATGTCGCTGTTCTGACCTGGTAGTGCATGAGGATCTCCATGACGTACAGGTAGATCTCAGACACCCGTTGGTCATGGGGTTTGTAGGGCAGCAGGACAAACTGGATGCCGAGCAGAGGGATGAGGATGAGCGTGGCTCGCACCGCCCGCATGTACAGGCTCGACTCGGCCTGGTGCGTCACCCTCAGCTTGGTGATGAGGACGCGGACGATGTTTAGCAGGAAGAAGAGATTCACCTGGAGACAGGAAAGGAAAAAAAACATAATTCCCCTGGCTTTGAGGCTTAAACTTAAATACTGTTAATTGAACAACTTTTGTCACAAAAGGGTTCAAGTTCTTACCACCAGAGCAGCACAAATTGGTCCATGGATGATGTACAGCAGGGAGGTATCTGAGCTCACCCAACATCTGTGAATGCATTCACCAGATTGTTTTATTACACAGAAAGTTGACACTTTGTTTAGGTTCATTTCGAAGAATGAACTTACTTGTCATTGTAGTAGCAGTAGCGTGCGATTGAATGAATAACTGCTGGTATGAGTGGAAAACCTGTGAAATTAAAGCAGAATTTCAATGAGATTTGATGTGATAAGAGAGTAAAATGTGTCTATTAAACACTTTTTTCTTACCCCAGCCCAGCAGGTAATACCACATGAGGTGCTGCTTCTCTGTGAAGACGGCGACCACGATCAGCGTGTGCAGGTAGATCCCCTCACACAGCATCCAGAAGTAGTTACAGCTCAGCAGGTACAAATGGATGAACATGAGCAGTTTACAGCTGCCCTGGAAATTTAAAGAGCACAATAAGCTGTGATGTTTTAAAAAGTTCCAACCAGTACATGAGCACATTTACTCACAGAATCGTTGTACATGTGTCCGTGTTTCTTTACGACCATCGTGAGCCAGACGATGGTGATGATCGAGTTGAGCACGAATGAGAGGAAGAGGTTTTTGTGGAGTGTTATCCTCTGACAGCTCAGACTCCTGAAGACAAGGGAAGACAGACACTATTTATGGTGTAATGGTAGCCAGGAATACAGGAAACATCCAAGGGGGTGAATACTTTTGTAGGCACTGTAAAGATTTTGCTTCTAACAAACACAATGAGGAGAGGCTTACTCACTTAAAATGGAAGAATATAGCGAGTGATATGAGGAGTGAAATCAGCGACAGGCCGTGGCCGATCATCACCAGGTAGAAGTGAGTCATAGCAACCTGCAAAAAAATACAAACCTGATTCAGTCAAAGCTGCTCAGTTAGTTTAGGTTGCCTGAAAAAAGCCTGTTTATGTGCCCTCACCGTCCCATGATGTGTTGTATTAGCTTGGCAGTTTGTGAAGTCGGTCCACGTCCTGTTGCTCTCTGGGTGTCGGCCCCACTCACCCGTCTCTGAGCAGACTTTGGACGCCATCGCTGTTGACAGACAAATTTAGATTTAACACCGGTTTGTAAAAAAAACCCAGATGATTCTTTTGGTGTTATTCAATAAATATCTAACACCAACATCAGAAAATAATAGTATAGATCTCTTGTGTGGTTAAAAGTCACAATACCAAAAAAAAGGGCAAGGGTTTAAGTAACTTACCATGAGGATCAAAATTTTTATAATAGTCTGGACAGCTTTGCTCTGTTGTCACTCCGGCCTCTGTTTCGTCCCAGCACAGCCAGCCGTCCCACGTCGTGTTGCACTCCAACCCTGAACAACAACAAAACTTCAGAATGACTGAATATCAAACAGCTGAATAATGAAATCAAACACTTCTCACCTGTTTTTTTCGTTTTGCGGTGAGATTCTTTCATGATTCGTTGAAAACATTCGTACTGGGCCGTAGTGATCCAGTTCCGTGTTTCTGGATGTTCGCCTCGATGGTTCAGAGGCTCCTGGTAGTTTTCTTCATCATGAGTTTCCACCATGAGCAGCTGGTATCATGGAAATTAAGAATTTAACCAAAGATGCACAGACAGATAAACTATTTATGTGCAATTTTTAAATAAAAATAAATCTATTTGCATTTTGATATTACTAGATAATGTTTTTGCAGGTTTTTGAGAGCTAAAAGTCTGGAAATATGCCACTCTGACAGGCTGAAAAGGTAAAATGTCCAGGTGCATCATGGGAAATGTAGGATTAAGGTATAACCCATGTCACAAACCCATTTCAGTCTTTCTTCAGTCAGCTTAATTAATTAATTTTTGGACCCATACATGGACCTCTAAGTTGGTATACAGTATCTCAACTTATGTTACTTTGACTGACAAGTCTTTTTACCTTTCTTCCTGTCCCAAGACATGCTCTCCAGGTGCATTGTGGGAAATGTATTAAATTTGACCTACATCATGACCTCTAAGTAAGCAAGTCTCATCTCTTTGTTGCATTTTCATTTTGCCTTTCCTAAGTCAGTCAACTTTTTGGATGCCTAATGAGACATGCTCTCCAGGTAACCTGGCATGCCAGGTGGATTTGTTTCACACATCCATCCCAAAAACCACTCACAGACAGCGTTTGTGAAAAGGCAGAGCCTTTAAAAAAAACTCAGAGAGTGATTGGATGAATGTTCTGTCTGTCACATCTTTAAGGGCCAATCAGAGCAACAAAACACGACATAGCCGCTAACGAGCTGCGCCTACGACCCTACCAAAGGTGTGGACTCCATAAAAACTGCATAATGTGAACCATGGTGACTGTAGACATGTCAGTACATGACTTTTGTCATTTTTGAAAAGAAAACAACTCACTTTGTTTTTTTTTTTGTTTTTTTTTTTTTTTTTGTAGATTTAATTTTGGCCTTTTTGCCTCTATTTGATAGGACAGTGGATAGAGTCAGAAACAGGGAAGAGAGGGGGGAGAGACATGCAGGAAATAGTGCCATGGGCCGGACCCGAACCCGGGTCTCCTACGCACATGGTGCGCGCCCCAACCACTCGACCACCGGCGCGCCACTTTGTTCTTTTTTTAACAAAGAAATGTTGTCAAATTCTGATAAAACTGCCACTTTAGCAGCATCCATGCTAATGTCTTTCACCATAATTGCACCTGCCTCTTGTTGCTGCTTGCTTACGTCACGACTCCGCCGTGCCCAAAAGTACTGCCCCTCGTCGCTGATTGGTCCTGTCATTTTCTAACCAGTCCCAAATGGTTCAGATGGGAGCTTTGCAAGATGGATTCGCCAATAAAAAAAGCATGGAAACAGGCGTATCTATCTGCTTTGTAAAGTTACACTCCAGGTGCATTGTGGGAAAAGTAGTCTTAAATTTGACCAATATCAGGACCTCTAAATTGGCCAATCTCATCCTCTGTTGCTTCAATTTTGCTGATGCTTTTTAAATTTTAACTTTCCTAAGTCAGTCAGCTTTTGATTGGGTATACTTTACACATGCATTATGGGAAATGTAGGATTAGTGCATGGACCCCTGAGTTGGTATATCTCCACTTATGATGCTTTGATATATCCAATTAGTAAGTCCATTCTGCTTCTCCCAAGTCATTTGACTTCTTTGGATGCCTGATATGGCATGTTCTCCAGGTGCATTGTGGGAAAAGTAGTAGTAAATCTTAACTGGCATATCTCATCTTCTGTTGTTTCGCTTTTGCTGATCTTTTATTTACTTCGCCTTTCTTTAGTCAGTCAACTTTTTTAAATGCCTATTAAGAAATGCTCTTTAGTTGCATTGTGGGAAATGTAGTCGTAAATTTGACACATAACAGGACCTGAAAATTGGCAAAGCTCCTCCTCTGATGCATCAATTTTGCTGATCCTTTTTTATTTTGCCTTTCCTAAGTCAGTCAACTTTTTGGATGCCTGATTAGGCATGCTTTGCAGATGCATTATGGGAAATGTAGGATTAATATCTGGACTCGTACTAGAACATTTAAGTTCATATATATCCACTTATCTTGCTTTGGTTTTGATGAGTCTTTTGTCCATTCTTTTTTCCCAAGTCAATCAACTTTTTTGGATGCCACTGCAATCATTTCTAACGTTTTGCTTATTTTTGTACTTTTTTACTTAATTCAATAACTTTTTTTGCATTTTAAATCATTAGAACCTTAAATAGTGCCTAAAAATCTCAGCAGACCCCTAAAAAACACATCAAAACAGCATAATATAAAAAAGATACCTTGTTCAGCGTGACCAGGACCAGGAAAAACATCCAACTAACATCCATCCTGCTCTGATCACTGTTGAATCTGAGGAAAATTCAAAAGTTTGTTTTTATTGTAGAACTTACAGGCAGAAATTATTTTCATGTACTTGGAGGAACAAGTAAAAATGTTATCACTCTCCAAAATAGTTTCCTCATGAGGTTTATAACAAAAAAAGCTTCCTGAGCTGCAGCAGCTGCATGTGGATTTGTCGACAGAAGCTGGAAACACACTCGTACACGTGCTCAACACTGCTGTTTCACACATTCAGGCAATATTGTATTTTATTTGTTCTGCTGTATGCAATTTTTAATGTTTTTTTTAGTTAAAACCTGCACAAAATCAGAGTTATCCCTTAAATTTACCCAAAGAAAAAATATGTATCAAAACAAATCAGAAAAGGCCGCTCTCCCCTTTTGGACGTTGAGGTGACAGATTTGGCCTTTGGCTTCCTCTGTTCCCCGCAGCTTCCTTCCTGTATGCATGTTATGCATGTTGAGCAAGTTTAACCAAAGTTTAGCCAATAAATGCATCAATGTGGATCAGAGAGAAGGGGAGAGGGAGAGCATGGATTAACAGCCGCACAAATAATTTACAGATCGAAATGATTATCAAAAGGAAAACATGAAAAGGATGCAAAAAATATGTAAGAAAGCAACTTCTTAAAGCGCTCCACACCAATGTTTACATAATTTTATATAACAGAAAAGACTGACTTTAATTTCTGTTTATTTCTGAGGTCATTTTCCTCATTATATTGATGATTTTGTTCACCTTTTTCCAACTACAGTGCAGGCATCATCTTATAAAAGGAATTTAAAAGCAGTGAAAAGTTTGACAGTTTGTTTTTAAAATGAGTAAAAGCAGTAATAATTGTAGCAATATGTGCTTTCTGCACTACTTTTGTTAAGGAAATGACATCATTGAAAGTCCCAGCCACATTTTCTGACATATTCTTTACGCAAATGTGAAATCACAGTCAGTTACTGACATCCAGAGTTAAATGAAAAGGGCTGTACTAGAATGCAAAAGATTTGTTGTGCATGGAAATTTACTTTAATCACAATAGAGAAACAATGCAATCAAATCATATCAATTATTACATTTTAAGTGAGTCTATGAGAGGAATGGAGGAATTTCTTATCAGACACTTGATTTTATATGCTTTCAAATGGAAAATAGGGGCCCTTCTGGCTCTTCAATCCTTTTATCACCTTAAAAATCCACGGGCAGGCCAGCAGATTTAGGTTATTTACAAAATGACTGTTCCTAACCAAACCACATGATATGCATCACCAGAAAGCTCTGATTCTCAGGATTCTGACCATGTAAACCATTCCAGGGTAAAACCACTACAGCAGCCACAACTAATGCATTTGTCAGACTACAAACAAACAAACAAATGATTGATTATAAAAGTGACACAGCTAACTAATATGAGTCATCCTGATCATAATATTTCATCAAAACTGCTCTGCTGTATCAGAAAGAGTCCCCACATCTAAATCCAGTCAAAATTTTAGTCCAAAAACAGGATTACATCCAGAAAGATCCAAGACAAATATAGTCAACTGTATTTGCTCTAATTATGTGGTTTTTTTCCAGGCAATTATTAGCAACACTTTATAGAAAAATGTCTGCTGACCTCGATCCTCTCTGGAGTCTCCAGTTTGAGAACAGCAGGACTTTTCCTCATAAAAACAGCTGTCAAATCCTTATTTTCTGTTCTATTGTTATCATCTTTGCGTCTTATCTAGCTCAGGCTTCATGCTTTGGTCCAGTTGAGTTTTCCAGCTAATCCCTCCCAGCTGCAGCCATCTACACGCCTCTGCTTCACAAGACAGATTCAGGTGGGAGAAAAATATTTTGTTTTTTGTTGTATTAGTCAATATCAGAAGCAGCTACAGTGAGTCTGACTGTTTGGGAAGAAACTTCAGAGTGTTATCTTTCTAAAGACATCTTGTATGTGCTAGTTGTACAAATAGTTAAAACACAGCATTCAGATGAATTTGGGTGTTCCTTGATAGGCGCTTTTGAAATATAGCCAGAATTTAAAGGGGTTATTTTAACATTCTGTGTACTCTCTTTATCCAAAGAGTCAAAAATTACCAAAAAACGACCCGTTAAACTCCCAGAAGAAGGAAAAAGACAGCATCCAATCACTGGAGACTACTCCTTTTATCACATCACTCCTGCATCCGTTGTTTATTATCATTATTATTACAGGCAACACTATTGCCTTTGTCACTGCATATTTTTAGATTCTTTTTTGCTTGTGCAGCCTGAAAAAGCAGCAAAATGTGCGCAAAGTTGCACTACTTTTGCAAAACACAACACATTTGTATTCATATTTGTCATATACTCAACAATTCAGCTTCAAAATACTTGTCTAGTCAAGATGATGTTTCACTTCCTCTAACACTGGACAGTCATCATGTTTAAGATGATGAGGGATCATTTATGGGGAATTTGCTGTTGAAAGTTATTTTCAGGACATTTTTGGACCCTGAGACAACACATATGTCAAACCTATGTACATATACACAAAACTCTATTTAAAAACAGTGGAAAAAAGCACATTTAGACAATGAAATACCACAAGATCCTGCAGTGAATGCCTTGATTTGAGTGATCAATCATTTTTAAAATATAAGTACATTAAATATTCAACCCTATATGAGGATGCCAAACCTTAAAGTGAGATTTTGACAGTTTTTCACAAAGTTGAACTATTAAGTCTTACTTTTTTGCATCCCCGCATCTGAAGATGACATTTTTCTACAGCTCATTGGCCTCATTTGCACAAAAACAGCTTATAAGTGTCACATACTGATTGACTTTACTGACTCTCAGCATTTCTCATTCAGGAAATCTCTGTCACATTGCAAGATTAACTTCTTTAACACATCCAAACACATTTAATCTCCCTGATGGCCTGCAAAGACATTAAATATCTCAAAGTGACACTACTTCCTTACAGTGTGGGTCAAACACGAGGATTTACAAATTTTTCTACATGAAATTACCTGTATTAGGAACACGCTGTTCCAGAAGACACATTATAATGCTATAAACAAGTCTTATGATTAGATTTTTCCTGTTGAATGTGCTTGAATTGGAAAAGAGTTACACTTTTTGATTAAATTGTTAAGTATTTTGCTTTTTTGAAAAGTGTACACCATGCTTCCTTCTTTATTTTCCACCTTAACTGCCTTGATTCACTAATATACAGTTTGAATCAAGAAAATCTGAGCCCTTTGGAAATATATAACCATATTATGAGATTAAAATTCATAAATGTATAACATTCAGACACACTTTTGGACACATTTCTGACCTGTTTAACAGCAAAGCTGAGTCATATCTTGTTCTAAAGAAACACTTTGACTTATAACTCAGTAATCTATCTTTGTATGTGTGCAATCTTGTTTTGAACACATAGCTCTAACATATAACCCTTGACACTGACGTTTAAAAATGATCACTACACTGTTGTCACAGATTTCATGCTGAATAACAGGAGAGTCTTACCTTTGCAACAGCAGGAAACAATAAAACAAGAATGTTTGCAACTTCCTGAGGAGAAATCCTTTTGTCTTGTGGTTTAGTTTTGCAGAAAAGGACTAAAAAGTTCCAGTTTCTGTGCTTCCTCTCAGAGTAGTCCTTCAGCATGTGTTTTACAGTAGAGTCTGAGGCGGCACTGAGCACGACTGATGATCACTGAGGCTGGTGATGACGTCACAGCATGGCGGGACACCCCTGCAATTAAACGGACACGACTAGTCCTCAATATGATTTATTATTACTGAAATGTACCATTTGTATCATGTAAAGTGGTCAATATTGTCAAATCACATAAAAACAGAATACTTTTGTTCAACATTGCGGCTAATTTACGAATACTGCCATAAATATGCGTAGAAATGATGGTAAAAGTCTATATACGATTCTATATAATAAAAGGCTGAAGTCAAATATCCAAAGTGGTTGTCAAAAATTGCGAATGTTGCGTAATTTTGACAAAACTGTGTTTTTCATTGAAAACATACAGAACATCAGTTGGACGTTGGCGCCCTCTGCTGGACAGAACTCCCCCGGCGAGTTGTTACCATGGCTACGGCGCTCGTGGATACCTTCTCCATGATGTGTGTTTGTTGGTGAAGTTGGCAGCCGCTGTAGGAGAATATATGCGGACTAACATTCAGACTTTTAAAAAAAATTTTCACGCCATTTCAGGTCAGTTTAACAAACGGAACGTGTTTCAGCTGCATTCAACTGTTATTTAATGATTTTGAACGCTCAAATAAGAGCGTTAACAGGAAGTAGTGAGCAGGTGCAAGTAACCTTTAATCAGCAATGTTTGGTTTGGTTTGCTAGCACCGTGTGTCTACATTTCTGTGTTAACGGTCGTTCACGGTATGAAAATAGCTTTACATACCGCTATGTTAAACTAAGGAATATACGAGTTAGAATAAACAACATACTACAAGATATAAGGATATAACCCAGAACCGATTTTAGAAGTCGTCAAGTTATCGCGATAACTTCTTAGAAACGTTACTTACCACGGCTAACTTCAAGCTCACTGTAATGCAAAGTTTCTCCTTCTACCTTATGAGACCCTGGGTTTACGTCTGAGGACATTACATATTGGCTTTCCAACAGCATAGCTGTAAACTCTGCTGTAAGAATGTCAGTGATAATTGTCCACAATGTCAAGTGAAGTTCAAGTCATAAGCTTCATGCATATTAGAGAAATTTATTTGTAAATTATGGGGAATTTAACTGAGAATTTGGAGTGGGGTGGTTTTCTGAAATTTTCAAGGATTTTCATAGAAATTTCAGGGATTTTTTTTTTTTTTTAAGGAAGGATGTATTCATACATTTTTGGGAGCTTAAAAAAGAAATATTAGAGGGAATTTCCTTTTTTTTCAAGAATTCACATAGAATTTTGGAGGCATTTTTAACTGAAATGTTTAGACTATATGATAAAGTTTCAAAGAAACATTATTGGGCTATTTGGAAAAGAATTTGGGGCACTCTTTCAAGCAGTGATTCTCAACTGGTCGAACGTCAGGAGCCATCACCACCTCCTTAAGAGAAATTTGTAAAAATTTCAAACCACTCTAATTTATTTTATGAAAAATGTTGTCAACTGGACCCAAATGGAGCAAAAAATAACGATAAAAAACATACTAAAAGTAATACAAACTTAAGAGTACAGAGAATTTGTATGTGTTCTATTTAAAGTTGCAAATCTACTTAAGACGTTTGTGTGATTCAATCAGATTAATCAGCATACATTTTTTTAATTGCATTTTTCACCCTGTGATTATTTAATCGAAATTAGCCAATACGTTTGTCAGCACAATTTGGTAATTTTTTAAACTTGATGGAATTTGTGTGTATTTTGGAAACTGTAAAAAGTAGTGCCATTAGAAGTCCTGCCTTGAATAGAAGTTTTATCTAATGTGATAAAGGATACGCTCAAGAAAAAAAAATGTAAATAGTCAGTTAGCTTCCTCACAGTTTTAGACAGCATACAACCTGAATTAAATCATTTCAAGTTGGGTAAATGACATGACATCTTTATTCTTCAGTGACAAGATGTTCAGGAAGACTGCATGGAGGAAAACAGCTACTGATGCAGTGAGTTTACACCAAGACCAAGCCCTTAATACGACTATATTCCTCCTCAAATCCTTTGGACCAACTAGATTCCTACTCAGAGAGGACAGAGGGGATCAAAACTTTAAGGTGAACCATCTTTTGAATTTAGGATGCTGATCAGAATCCATTAAACTTTAACATGATGTTCTCCTGTTGTCCAGGTGTGCTTGGGTGACCGACATACCTGCACATGTCCTGTGTTCACGAGGGAGCAGGAGCCATGCAAACACATCTGCTGGTATTACTAACAGAGAATATATATATATTTTGTATGTACATGTATGTTTAGCTCACTGATATAATCCTTTTTCCATTAATTTTGTGACAGTTAACGTGAAACAAAAGTACAGAAATACATATGATCTACAACTCTGACAGAATTCATGTTTATATATCTGTGAGAAATATTTTTAAACCTGTCACAATAGCCCTAGAATGATATTGTGATTTTTATCTTTCTAGGGTTCTGCTACGGAAATTTAGACTACCCAGAGAACACGAGTGTGAGTTGTTTTGATAATTAAAAAATGATTGTGTGATGTCTATTTTTAAAAACTACATTATAAAATATTGGAACTGCCCCATCATGGTGTTAAAAATAACTCTGCTCCAGATTCATTCCAGCCTGGACTTGTGGAGAGACAGATCTCGGAGGTGCTCCGTGGCTTACACCAAACCAAAGCCCACCAGATGGAAAATGATCCAAGGACCCCAAGCCGCCCCATCCCGCACCGGGAGGCTGGAAGCATGTCCCGGAAAGTGATCCACACCCAGGATGTGTGTCCTATCTGTTTGGAGAAGCTGCTGGAGAAAAAACTGCCTGTGTGTCACTGCAGGTGTGTGGGCGGCTGTGGATGGGGATTCACACTGGTATTCTTTCAGTGCAGTCATTTTTCACACCAATATAAACTGTTCAAGACAACTTTTGTTGCACTATTGGTAAGAGCGTGACCTCAAATAGTCTCAGGAGTCTAAATAAAGCACATCCAGCTGTTGATGTGCCGCACGTTTGGAGGAAACAAGCAGCACTGTTTTTTGGAAGTTCAAATCTCTTGATATTTACAGAACAGGATGTTTCATTCAAACTCAAAGTAATGCTCCAGACTGTGTTTATTTTCAGCTTGTGTAGATGGATTTCCTTCATTTTTTTTTGTCTCTCCAAGGTTTGGCTGTGGTAAGAACGTCCACATCTCCTGCATGAAGGTATGGGCAGACCACCAGAGACTCTCAGATAAAGTCTCAGATAAAGAGGAAACTGTGAAGTGTCCGCTGTGCAGGGGGGAATTCAGCTCTTTGATGACGCTCCAGGCGCAGGTGAAAGAAGCAGGAAAGCTCTTCACAGCTGCTGAAAGAGAGAAACCAGAGAGACACCTGGGAGTTCAGTGTAACAGCTGTCTGATCTGCCCAGTCATCGGCAAATGTTTCAAGTAAGGAAGACGCTGCAACGGCCAATTTCTTAAAATATAAAGCAGATTTAATGAAACAGTGTGAGAAAAGGGAACTTGATTCCATTTTGCTTTTTGAAGACTTTACTTTCTTCTCATTTTCTGACAAAAGTTTCCCTATTTTGATTTTTTTTAATTTTCCAATTGCCTCATAAGAAGTTACTCCTTCTTTGCTGTATGTTTCATATTCCTAGCACCTTAAATAAAATTTCAACATCACTCTCAACATTTAAACTTTTTCTAAGAATGCAAAATGGATAAAAAGGCCTACAATCATTTTTTATGTTTGACTGATGTTCTTTCAGGTTTGTAAAGCTGATTGAGTCATGATTTAAAGTCTCGCTTGGCTCACGTGTATGTAAACTCTTTTCCAGATGCACAGTGTGCCGTTACTTCTACCTCTGTGAGGGCTGTGTAAGGAAGGGCTGCCACAAACAGCATCTGTTTGCTACTCGAAAAGTAAGCTTTTAAGATTCTGCTCTGAAATAATATTGTGCTGAATCAATTTATCTCCTTCCTCAGGCTTCAGAGTAAAAATAGAACTAATAAAGTTGAATATTGATTCAGATGAGGCTAAACTTTGAGGTTAGCTGAGTACCTTTAGTTGCATTTAGTAAGTAAGGGCCTGTGATTGTTATTTTGTGCTTTAAATGCAACTATAGGAACAAAATGAAAACACATGAAGCAAATAAAAACTCTGATTTAACCTCAAACAGAAAAGAGGAGAGAAGTGGCACCTTCTGGAGGAGGACCTGAGTGATGACCCAAAAGGAGCGACCTCTGGGGTGGAGAAGGACTAGTGAGTGGTTCAATACAGCCAGATATCCTTTTTAATCTTTGATTGATCAAGATAAAAAAAACTGAAACTGCTGAATCATTCAAATTGTAGTAGAAAATGTGTCATTTTGTTGATAGAAACTGTCATCATTTCCTGTATGATACCATGCAGCATTCCAGTAGCTGCAGACCCGCTACCTGAAAAAATCCTGGCCTGTCTCCCTACAATCACGGTGAGACCTCGGTCTTGGCTCTTGTTTGAAGGACTTCAGTGTCGAATCTGTCTGCAGGAGTTTAACCTGAATAATTGCATTCGAACCCTGCCCTGCCACCATAAGGTAATTTTTTTCTTTCTTTTTTATTTGTTTTAATAATCTTTATTTAACCAGATTAGTCCCACTGAGATCATAGGGAGCATGATCAAGAATGGCAGCAATACCCTGTTCCAAAGATCAAACTCAGACCTGAACAGTTCATTTTAAACAATAATGGTAGTAATAATTATATATCAACCAAAATAACGCTAAGATTTTAAAAAGATTTTCTAATGCTGTTGACTACTCCGACTGAAACACTAGGTGGCCGTATGCACATTTAAAATGTGGTCCATAACAAAAGTAATGCATGTTTGACATGTAGCCCAAGTTGAAAAGATACTTAAGTAAGATTAAAAAATACTTAAAATTACTTAAAAATGTTTAAGTAAACTTAAAAAAAAAACCTTTAAAATACTTGTGTAAGCTTAAAGAAATTAAAATACTTAAGTAACCTTGAAAATACTTAAGTAAAGAAAATGTAGACTGTAAATTTTTGTAAAACCTGTACTTTGTAATAAAGAAAGTAACACACAAAAAGAAAGTGAAAATGTGCCAACAATACAAAAATTAGTGTTAGACTAGTCTTATATATAAGGTTCAAGACCAGATTTAGGGAAAACTTTTTTAAAAAGTAAAAGAATTTTAAGTTTTTAAATTAGATCAACTTAAGTGAACTCAAAAACTAAAATTAACTTAAAAAATAGTAAAAACAAACAAACAAACAAACAAAAAAAAATGCAAGTAATCTTAAAAATACTTAAGTAAACTTAGACAATTTTAAAAATACTCAAGTAGCCTAAAAATGCTTAAGTAAACAAAATGTAGACTGTGAATTTTTGTGAAACCTGGACTCTGTAATAAAGATATCAACACACAAAACCCCGAAAGTGAAAATGTGCCGATAATAAAAAGTAGTGTCAGACTAGTCTTATATGTAAGGTTCAAGACCAGATTTTAAGAAAAAACACTTTTTAAAACACCAAAAGAAATTTAAGTTTTTAAATTAGATTAACTTAAGTCAACTAAAAACTAAAATTAACTCAAAAATAGTTTATTTTTTTTTAATACTTAAGTAAGCTTAATAAAAGGTTAACTTTAAAAAAATGTAAAAAAATACTTAGGTAAACTTAACAAAAATACAAAAATATGTAAGTTAGCTTAAAAATACCTTAGTTAACTTAAAAATACTTAAGTTAGCTTAAAAATACTTACTTAAACTTAAAAAAGTACATAAGTTAGCCTAAAAATACCTGAGTTATCTAAAAAATACTTAAGTAAACTTAAAAAAAAATTAAAAAAATACGTTAGTTACCTTAAAATACTTAAGTTAACTTAGACAACTTTAAAAATACTTAATTACTCTTAAAAAACACTTAAAAATACTTAGTTAACCTTAAAAAAGTGTATAAACAAGCTCTCTTATTTGTTGTATTTTGCTAGCCTTAACTGAACTCTTGTCTACATGACTCATTGCTACACCCATGATTTCCAAAACGCGCAGAAATGTGGATGTAAAAAAAGGCAGACGGACAAACAGACCGAAAGCTCCATATGTGCCTGTATGCGGATCAAACATAAAGCATAAATGAGCCTTAAGATCTCAAAGTGTTTGTCACATTGTTTCAGATTGCTTGAAACACAAAAATCCAAATTTTTAAACAAAGTACATGGAACTGGTTGAATTTTCATTTTTAATTTCTAGACATAAGTGGAAAAACTTCTATTCAAACCTGCACTTAATTCAAATCTGACAACCCCATCTGTTAATCAGAATCTGTGCAGTGCGTAAAGAGTAATTTAACAGTCAGGTAACAACATAATGATTTAAAGAAACATGATAAAAACCAGAATCCCCTCTCCCTCTCTGACTCTTCAGTTCCACTCAGACTGTGTGGACAGAATCCTGCTAAAGACCAACTGCTGCCCCTTGGATGGGTTCGTCATCTATAACCCTTTGACTTGGAGAAGCAGTGAAAAGAAGACTCCAGATAAGTCCACCTCTCATCTTTCTAGTGGTTGTGCAGAAGCTGCAGAAAATAATTTGAAGGACTTGTTTATTCCTGGAGTAGCACTGAGAAACTGGAACACTAAATCTCCTCCTACACATGACGCTCCAAACCTGGAGGTGCTAGCTAATGCTTCAGAGACTTTGAACACTCAGCAGGAAGTAACATCTAAGGGTAAAAGTGAGCTGCGGAGAAAACTAACTCCAGAGAACAACAACTGCAGTACACATAAAACAAAACAGAGCCCTACTTCATCAAATAAAAATCCTGCTATGACCGATATCAGAGATCAGCTTCAGCTGAGTCTTTTTGTAGGATTACACAGACCAGAGTCAGATAACATCGCGTCCTCTCCTGGACAGACTAGACCGCAACCCAGAAGGAAAGACAAGGCAAACGTAAAAGAAGCAAACAGAGAAGTTTCGGATTTAAGAATGACTGGAGTTGTGATTAACACACCCCAGCAGAGAAATACAGAGACATAACTTTTACTTTAGTTAGTTTGAGTCATCATTTTTAATGTTTGATCCACAATGAGCAGAATTTTTAGAGTTGAGACTGCACTTTTTTCTTTTAACTTTGTAAACAAAAAATATCAATAAACATGAATGTATAACCTTTAATATATAAGGTTTCAAATATGAAGTATTGATTTTTTAAATATATTTGTTTACATAATTTTTTACCATTTATAAAAAGGTAAAATGATCTGAAAAAGTTTTTATGTGCAGTTTATTATGAATCAGTTTTGGTTGGTCTTATTTCATATTCTCATATTTTCAGTCACTAGATCAATTAAATTAGGAAAAAAGATGCACTTTCCTACAATATTTACATTTATTGAGATGTACCTGTATATAAGAAAACTGACAAAAAAGAAAAACAACCCCTGAATGATGATTGGTATCAAGTATGTTTATTAATTCAGTGCACAAAAAGGCAAGACTAATAACACTACTATCTTTACAGAGGGAAACACAAAAGGCGCCCGTTTTAAATCAACAAAAGCCCATGAGGTTAAATGGCTGGACACAACGGGAGCACACTATAAAACACGTTCAAATCAATACAAATACATTCAGCAATATTTAAAACAGGAGTGGCAGTAGGTTGGATTTACAGCACACAGTGTTGCTGTATAAGCTGGGGTATACCATCATTTCAAGCTGATGTTAAAAAGCATACTGAATGAATAAGTGCTCAAATTGTTGCTACATTTAAAACTACAAAGCTCAGGCTTGTTACACACTCCCTTAAACAAACACTCGATCTTTCATCTAACTTTTAAAACAGTTCTCTAACATCTCATGATAATGACTCAAAACCTCGTCACTCACACGTCTCAAACTTTTACGATGAGAGAAAAACAGCAAAAAGTCAATTAAATCACAGCCATGGAATACAAATGTTGCTTTTCTATATACATACAAAAGAACACATGATTTTGGCTACAGAACTGAGACATCAAATACAAGAAAAAGAAATATTTTACTTTAGTACCATGACGGAAGACTAAATATGGCAAGATTGGTGCTTCAAAGCTCCATTTTATCTGTAAAATTTATGCTTAATATTGCTCGTAGAACCACTTATTTTGTTTGTTTCGTTTGATAAGTTTTCAATATTGCAGTGTTTTTTTAGTCTTTACAAATTTCAGGAGTTTTGGGAGCAGTGTGTGCCAGCTTAAAAAGGGCACGCATTAAAGTGTAGTGTGCTTTGTTTGACTCGAGACAAAAGCTGCCGAGGACAGATAATGAACAGCACGCATACATGTCGGAACGTTCGGAATACATTTAACTTGAAAAATACCCAAATAAGAATCTGAAGCCACAGCAGCAGATCTGTAAGGCTTAGCCGCAGCTATGCTAACACGCTCAAAATGACTTTGTTCAGCGTCTTGATTCAGCGTGAAACTCGCCAAGAAGTTTTAAATGCTCACTACAGCTGAGGCTGAAGGACAGAGTAAAGCTATGATGTTGACCTGGTCGTGGTGCTGGATGGTAAAGGGATTACAATTCATAGTAATAAAGGCATGAATGTCTTCAAGGCAATCTGTCCAGTATCTGAAACACTGTAAAATCTGGAATATAAGTCGCAGTGGTGTATAAGATGTTTACATATGTTTTTTAATGCTGTGCAGAACTTTAGGCAAGTTTGGGCCAACAATTAAGGCTGCAGATGTGGCAAGTAAGCCCGCCTGAGGGCACCATTGAGCGGGAAGGAGGATTGACACAACCCCAGCCATGCTCTGGATGTCCTTGTACTAGGGGCATGGGAAAGTAATCTGTTGAAAAAATAACAAAATCCACACCTTTAGGGCAGAATACGGGGTAAATGTGGTGATTAAGCACAGCCTAGGGGCCTGTCTGATAGGGGTGAGGAAAAAAATCAATACAGCATAGTGTCGCGAAATTTTGCATGGCGATATAACATATCGTACCTTCTGCCATGTATAGATTTTTTTCAAATTAATTGCTAATATGAACTGCAGTCCGTTGCTTTTCTGTCCACTTGATGATGCTGTTGTGCCCTTTGTCCAGAGAGATGACAGTCATACAGCAGGAGAAAGGTAGTACTGCGGAATGCAATAAAAATGAAGGCAAGGCTATTGCTAAATCAGCTAAACAGTTGAAAAAATGGTACAGATAGCAATCTATCACAATACTTTGTGTATTGCAAAATGTTTAAAATTGCAATAATTTCGAATTTTGGCATAAGTATTGTGATAATACTGTATCATGGGGCCACTAGTGATTCCCACCCCTACTGTCTGAGCAGGTAGTGGGGTTGCCACCAGTCCCTGGTCCTCCTGTGGACGTCCCAAGGGCCTGAAAACAGCCAGCAGTCTCTGGGGGTATTACCATTGGTGAAAAGACCCAGACTAAAGAGATGCCATTGAGCTTGACCTTGGCTGCTGAGCCTTGTGTGCATCGACATGTGTCGAGCATGTTAGCGCCCTACATCCCTAAAATTCATGCATGACTAACCTTGCAAAGCAGATGGATACGCCTGTTTCCGTGTTTCTCACTGGCTAATCCATCTTGCAAAGATCCCGTCTGAACTGTTGGGCCTAGTTAGAAAGTGACAGGACCAATCAGTGACGAGGGGCAGTACTTTTGAGCGCGGCAGAGTCGTGATGTAAGCAAGCAGCAACAAGAGGCCAGTGCAATTATGCAGAAGACATTAGCGTGGATACTGCTAAAGCGCCAGTTTTATCAGAACTTGATGACATTTCTTTGTTAAAAGAAAAACAAAGAACAGTTTTCTTTTCTGTTTTCTTTTCAACAACGACAAAAGTCGTGTACTGACATGTCTACAGTCGCCATGGTTCGCGTTATGTAGTTTTCTATGGAGTTTACTCCTTGGTAGCAGCTACATTACGTGTTTTGTTGCTCTGATTGGCCCATGAAGATGTGACAGACATAATGTTCATCCAATCCCTCCGAGTTTCTTTTAAAGGCTCTGCCCTTTCCCAAACGCTGTCCAAATGGATTTGTGAAACAAATCCATCTGGCGTGCCAGGTTAGCACATGACTGCATATGTGAAATATTTAGTTTAGGCAGGCAGTCACAGCAGCAAATGTCTCAGCATTTAAGGTATTTTAATTGCGTCTTAAACACCAGATTTTACAGTATGTCACACCAACCACAAATGTCAGTCTCATTGCATCTTTAGAGGAGAATTTGCTGATTGATCCGACTGGATGCGAACCCTTGACCAACCTTCAACTTGATGATTAACAATCAACACTACCATCCCTAGAGCCATGACTACTCTATGGACACGATTTTAGCACCGCAGTTTCTTTAGCAGTTTAAAAACATCTTTCTTTAGAAACATCCCTCATTAAATTAAAGGAAAAGGTAGCAAGTAATTTGTTAACAACATTCAACAAAACTATTGAAAGACCTCGGAACACAAGTTTTAAAATAAAAATCAAAGGCACCAAATTACAGTTGCAAAGAAACAAATCACAAGGGTTAATAGTATGTATGTTATTAAAAAGAAAGCAGCAATAGTAGTAAAGTATCACTTAGGGGGCTTAGCAAAGGCTTTAATCTTTTGACCCTATTATAAAATATGAATATTTACCTTTAAGCAGGCTGTCACATTTAAAAACCCTTCCTAACAATCAGTATTCAGCCTCTCTCAGGCTGTTAGCATTAGCTTGTTTCTCCACTGGTGACTTTGAAAATAAACGGCTGTAGGCTGCTGGGTATTTAGTGTGATTATTACATAATGACACCCAGTGTAAGTACTGATTTAATATTATAGTGATCAATCTTTCCAGAAGTTACAGTCAGCAGTGAATCTTCATTCAAGACTGGACAATGAAATAAATCAGTCAATCAATAACGTAATCTAACAGCTACTATGGCGCTAAGTTAGCTCTACAGTAAAGCCATTTTCATACACTCAACAGAAACATTCATTTTCATGCATTCTAAAATTATGTAGGCTAAAAACTTTAAATATCAGGTAATAACTTCAAAATGGCAGCTTCGTTTTACAATATACATCAGAGTTTTATTCCTTTATAAAGGAATATTTCGTGTCATAAGTTAAAAAGTTGAATTTTGTGACCAAGTTGCTTCCGATGCAACCCCAGAGTTTCTTTTGAAGTAAAATGAGTTATAAGGAGATGTTGGGAAAGCTTCTATTTCTTATTTAATTTACAGCAGGCATTTTGGTGAGGATAAGTGCACTACACATAGACTTGTATCTGTGTCCATCCTGCTCTCTCACCCGATTAACAACAAATGCTGCGCTCTTTGTAATCATCGTGAATAATCACAGGCAGTAAGAAGGCACCCTCTTTAATGCCAGCACTGGGGGACTGTGGGATATCGTGTTCACACGGACGTTTTGCTGTGAAGAATCTCGCTGGTGTTCTTCAGATTCAGGAACAAACATGGTGCACAAACTTGTCTAACAGCAGCTACATGAAGCTTCACTATGACGTAGATCCTGCGCTGTTTTCTTGAGCTAGCTTAGCATTCTTTGGCAAAGTTGTACAATCACATAAATTAACAACAACGATGCCTGTGTGAGCACAAGTGGTAAGACTCATTTAAATCAGTCGGCACTGATGACATGATGTGATTTTACCAGATTCAAACTGCAGCCATTTTCCCTTGATGATCTCAGGATCTGCTTCACTAAAACATCCATGCTAGAGTGCTGTGTCTGTTTGGCAGGAAAGCAGGAAATAAGACAAATCTTTTAAATATTCTTGACAAATTTTAAGAGGCAGTTTCTAGCAAAAGTTGATCAGGATATTGTGCCATATTTCAAGTTAAAACAGCATGCTAAACTACCTTCAGGCTACAGCTAACGTTAGCATTCTGCTGTTTTAGCCATTGTCTTGACTAGGAAGTGGCTACACAACAGTTTCAAACTCAAACTCCAGACCCAAGAATCAAACTTACAACTTAAGCAACAGCATGGTGGTATGATAATGCCACCTTAAGTCTGATGGTTCTTAAAGTTCACAGTTTTGGTAGTTTTATTGAGTCTGGCTCTGCTTGGGGTTGTGCCTGCTAAGGCAGTATGCCACCTCTTTTTAATTGCTTTTAAGTGTTTTACTCATGATGGATTTATGTCTTTGTGTCTTACAAAAAAAGACCTGATTTTAATTATATGTTTTGAATACAAAGTTAGGTCTTTTTCCTATCAAAGCTTCTGACACATGCAACTAATTAGCATTTAGCTACCTAAAATCAAACAACAGTTTTGGCTCAGAAGTGGCTGAAAACTTAGAAGTTGTCATGACAACAAACCATTTATAAAAATGCAGTTTTCAGTAAAGTTCATAAAGTTCCTTTTCTCCATCATATGTATAAAGTTTTTTGAAATGTAAAGAATTAATCAACTTCAAATGCAAAGTCTTAAAGTTTTTACAAAGTTATGTCTGTTTACTTCTTTCCTATTGTATTGTATAAAAATTCAAAAAGTAATCATTAAAATTTGATCCCACTTTGAGCCAAATCTCTGCATTCAGCCACTTCAAAGCTAATAATGTGCTTGCTATTAAATGTTAGCATTAGCTATCATCTGATGGTGGCTAATTTGATATCAAATTAAATTTAAATTTAATAAATTGTACCTTTTAACTATAAAATCTTCGTTCTCTTTCAGAAGGTGATTCATAAACTTAGACCACACTACAAGCAAAATTAGCATTAAGCTACACCCAAGCTAATGGTAATACTAGATCAGAGGTGGTTCAACACTATTGTCAAATCAATACAAGGACAAACATCCTTCCAATCAGTTGATCTATTTAAGGTTAAATATTTCCAGTTGCTTCCTGCCTTTTTAGCTTGAAATATACCAGTGTCCTTGTGGATGTTCACAGTGAATTGTCCTTTAAGCTGCTAATCAACAGAAATGTTAAGCTACTGTCAATTTGTCAGATTTCCTACATTTATAGGCCTTAAAATCTGGAACACAGCCAGAATACAACAATCTGAGCTTCACAACCTGAAATCACAGAGAAAAATGGCTGCTGTCTGACTGTGGTTATGACGCGTTGAATGGGACATTAAAATGAAGCAGTAATGAAAGAATTCCTGTCTGAGCCATGCTCTAGCTTCGCTTGGTCAGAGGTCGCCCTTCTCGAACATGCTTGGCGCTCCTCTTCTCAGTCTTCCCCTTCTCCCTCACCTTCCTGAGGCGCCTTGGTGGCGGCGTACCCCTCGACTCGCTGTCCTCCTGAGCACTGGATGTATCCATCCCATCTCGCTCTTCGGGAATGTTGGGAATAGCCCCGCTGCTCCCGTCTAAAATGTTCCTCAGAGACGGGTCCTCCGGCGTGCAGGTGGCGGTTGTGCCACTCTCGCTACTGCTCAGGTCCTGCTCTTCAATGTAGCGCCCCCCTCGGCTGTGGTGCTGCAGCGACGACCCACGGATCGAAGGCCTGTCTCGCTCCGTCTCACGTATGCTCTGCTGAGGCTCGTTCATGTCCACACCCGAGTCCAGGCTGGTGTCGTTGCTGCTCGGTGGGCGATGGCGGCTCTGGATCTCGATGATGGAGTGGCGAACTTGTGCTGCTGGTTTCCCATCCAAGGAGACGAACCAGGCTCTGGGGTGAGAGGACAAAGGCTTCCCCCGGGTCAGCTCCAACAAGGTGCGTTCTGAAATCCCCTGCAGCTCACTGGGTACGCCGTGCCCACTGTTGAAGCCCTCCATCCCTGCTGCTTCATTAAGAGTCCCAGGTACAGAGACAGAGGATTCCAGGAGGTTGCTGTAGCGCCCCCATGTGGTGGGGTTTGGGCCTTGGCCTTGAGGAGGCGTCTCCAGAGGCTGTGGCTCATCTTGGTTGCTCTGCTGTGGGCTGCTCCCACCCTGGGAGTGTTTGGGTAGCGTTTGGGTGTAGCTGTCCTTACTCGCCGGCTCCGATTCGTACTCTGCTCCATTGCGAGGGAAAGTCGCAGACTTACATCCTGACAGTTGCTGCTCCTGATTATTAAAAAGCTCCGGCGCCTGAATAATTGCCACCGGCTGGTTGTAGAGATGAACCAGCTTATCCTGAAAAAAGGTGTCGGTGTTCAGGTTCTTGTTCTGCTCGGATTTCTCTCGAAGTCGAGCCACCTCATCGTTGTTGATGTAGTGAGACGACTGTTGGGACCCTTTAATCCGATCCAGAGCGATGTTCTCGTAAAAAGGAGCTGCCGGGCGACTTCCTGGATCCTCCACATAGATGTTGTAGTTGGCTTTGTGCCTTGGTGTGGATAGCGGGTCACACTGGACGCTGCAGGAGGCTAGGCTGTTTTCCCCAGACCGGAACAGCAAACCCTCCTCCATGTGGGTGGACGTGGTTTGGTCTTTTTTCACCACGGTGAGTTTGGAGAAGCGGGCTCTCCTCCTCCTCCTGGGCTCTCGATGAGAACTGCTGATGAGAGAAACACAACTAAATCAGGATTTATAGTCTTGTAGAGCTGCTTTTATCATTGAAAGAAAATATATCTTAATGCTAGTTTGTTCATCCCTGATTTCTGGGCAGATTTCTTACCCGCAGTGACACAGCAGCAGGGACAGTAAACCGATCACAACCGCCAGCGTTCCTCCCAGAATCCCCACCAACAGGTATGTGTGGTACGATATGAAATCCAGAGAGCTTCCATGTCCCAGGTAATCTAAGTTTTCAAATACAGACAAAGATGCAATTTCTCTATCCACTTTGCATTTTACATGACTAAATGAAGGTAGAGTTTAGTACCATTTGCTGAAGGAATAGGGGCAGCAATCCAGTGGCCCAGATGTGAAGCAGTGTATGTCCAAATCAGCTCTTCCCCGACTGTTTTTACTATCCCCAGACCTTGATTCTCCCAGGCTCCTAAGACAGCAGAAAAATGCCAACCGTCACAGCTGGACTAGACTGTTTTAAGTGTGTTTGTTTACTTTAAAAAGTGGGGTACAGTCAAGTTCATCAATCAGTCTAGCATGCTTCTTCAGTTCACTCTTAATGTTCTGTGTAACTTCTCACCTGTCTTTATGTTGAAGGCCCAGGCCGGTACAGTATCAGCAGCTCTGAGGTGCGTGTTGTGTCTCAGAGGAAGGCTGATCTGAATCGGCCCTCTGACCTGCAGCTCCTCACCACCAGAGTACAGCAGGACGTTGATGGCCGCCACCGCCTTCAGCTCAATACTCCTGAACACTACAGACACGAAAGGGGGATAGAGTAAGTGTTGCAACAACGCATCATTATCATTTAGTAGATAACCAACATAAAATTGCACAACAGCATCATTAAACACTGCAAAGTAAATGTTCAAACATTCATGAAGTCTTATTTAAAACTCACCTGATTTGCTGCTGATGATTCCTGGAGTGCAGTTTGCACAGTCTTTAGCCAGGTGGTGCTGTGGGACTGTCAGATAGGCTGTCAGTGAGGAGATGTTGCTCTTGTCTGTGATTGTTAGGAGGTTTTTAGGGAACTTCACCTTGGGTTGGGAGGAGCTGTCTGTAAAAACAAGATAGTAGAGAGTTTGTTAGGTCTTCATGTGCATCTTGCATACATTTAAATAAACGTTCTGTCAACAATCCCGTAAAGTTGTTGTTTTTATTCTCTTTGACACTTGGGAAATATTACAACCAGGATTTGATATGGACAGAAGGGCCTCCAGGCTGAGATGCAACAAGAAAACCCCTTGACTCTTAAAAACTCAGGAAGGTAAAGACATATTTCAACCGAATAGATAAGACATTTCAATGGACATTGTGCAGGAAAGGATATATAGTATAGTCTAAGCGGGCCTCTTCTAGCATTTTTTCACATAAAATGTCCTTTCCCACACTCTCTCATCTCTTATTCCAACTCTATACACTGTCCTCATTTATAAATAAAAGCATAAAATGCCCTAAAAAAGAAGAAAAAGAGAAATTGCGACCCAAATGTAAAAAAAACCCCATTCAAAACAAATATGTCTGAAAGGCATTTAGTTACAGGAGGGCATGCATACACTTTAGTTTTTCACTTTATTTTCCCAAGATTGAATGGAAACTTTAGCAAATTCTCAAGGAATGATCTCATTTTCTTGGAAAAAGTAGCTTTTTATTCCAAGAAAAGAAGATAAATAAGGTAAAAATTATTGTAAAGGACTGACATTTACTCACCAGATCAACCAAATTTTCCAAAGTTGCTAACTATGGCTTTCTATTTGGCAAAAAATGGGGGAAAATCCCCCAACATCCCCAGCTTCATAAACATTCTCTGTCCTCTGCCTTTACAGATGAAAGTATCAAAGTCCTTTAGAGTTTCTGTACATCATCCTCATCCCTCTTTTCTTCCAAGCACACTTTCACAACCTACTGGAAACAGCTCTACGACCCACCAGTTGAGAACCACTGATTTAGATGTTAACAGTTTTAAAGTAAACATGGGAGCATGATCAAATTTGCGTTAATGTCCGGAGGTAATTTGCTCATCAGGTTGTCAAAATTTTCTATGCTTTGATTTTTTAATACCATGTATTTTAAGTAATACAATATCTGTCTTTTTTATATTAGAAAGGACAGAAATGTACCAAAGTTACCAAAAATAAAAGAAATGTACAGGTCATACTTTAAAGCCAAAGCTCCTTATTGATCAAGGTCCTCATCAATGCTTCTATTGATCCCTTTCTTTGCAGTGGTACTGAAAGAGCAGCACAGCTGCATAGAAACTGAATGCTGTGGGTGTTGCTGAACATGATAGAAACTGAAAACTCTACCTAAAACAGTTCAACTGAGAGTAAAGGATATGATCTGTTTGCTAATGAGGGATAAAGGTAACTATAAAGTTTGTATTCTTACCAGGTAGCTTCCCACTGATGATGACGGAGTCTTCAAACAGCCAGATGTTGCCCTGAGTGTGAGGGAGCAGCAGCAGCGTCACAGCAGAGAAAACTGCAGGGAGACACACACATAGGTCAGGAAAAACACCAATAATCATACATGATATTCTTTTCTTTTTTGGCCCGTTCCTCAGTTATGTCAGCTGAATATCTAAAGGTTTAAATTAGAAACCATCCCACTCCTAATTTGTGATTTTGAGCTGAACGAAATGACAGATATGTAGTTGTTAAATCCCTCCAGCAGGGGGCATTTCCACCTCAACCTTGCTTTTAGGGTTCAGCTGTCTGGCTCAGCAGCACAAAAGGGAGGCGCCTCTAAATGCAGAGCTAAGCAGGTCCCGACAGATGACACACTCTGATGTTATCCTTCCTGACACCTGCTCCATGTTTGCTTTAAAACACCTCCTCCCTGCGTTTATTCACACCACTGAGAGCCAACAATAGAAGAAGACCTGGGCCCCTCTCCTTTTTTTTTAATACCAATGTGATAGCGCTGTGGCTGAAGAGCCCCCACCCCCCTCTGCATTTGACTTGGTGGAGGACAAAGACAGTTTGCTGAGGCAGGAATATATTTCTCTACATGCAGCTGCAGGGACGATCAATAAAACGAGGATTGGAGACGGCGTTCAGTTACCGAACACGGGGAACATAAAGTGCTCCATCAGGGGAGAAACCTCAGTGACAAGTTGTACGTTGTCGCAGACACGTCATTAATCTGTAATGACGATGAATAATGTAGGTGTGTGGAGTGAGCAACGTGGTTGTAAAGCACGAGTCTGCTTGATTTTAGAGTTTTCAACTTTAAGCAGCATCATCATTTTCCCATTTGTCTCTATGAAGATTAATCACTCCCTAAACGCAGCACTACCTGTTTAATTTAATTTTTCCAGCAGCTTAATGTCTTGATTGTGTTTGCTCTTTATGCAGCGATCAATCGTTGGTGGTAAAGGCTCTTTACCTTCCCTTCAAGGGGAGGTCAGGGTCAGCTGTGACCCCAGAGCCAGTCAGGTTAGCATCCAGCAGAGAGGATGTTAACAACATGAGACGTTTGGCCTCCTGCTGCCTGAAAAAATGATGGATATGAACCATTTTTAGCATTTATGTGTCACTTTTCATTTAGTTTTAAACTGCAACCATTAAAGCAGACTGTTCAGCACCTCTGAAGACTCTTCAGATAAGAGAAAAAGGCTTTTGTTTCTCTGATAGTGCATCTGACAGCAGTAATCCTGATGAAAAGATCCTGTTAAAAAGAGTCAGTTTTTTTGACAATCATAAAAACAAGAGTCAAACATTATCAAATCAGCCTCTTTTTCTTAGGGGTTTGGTTAAATTGAATCCAATTTTCCTTGACACGAGAAACAAAAAAATAACACAGCAGACCTTACACTACCGCATAATATAAAAGTTTCATAGTAACGTTTGATTCTGACTTAGTCAGCAGATTTTAAAGCTCCTATGAGGAGTTTTTGGGTGGTTATGAAACAGGCTGACAATGTGAATCAGTGCTACCGCCAACTAGAGCACGATCAATGAGATTGATTGTTTCTGTTTGGTGACTTTTAATGCTGGAAACTGGGCTACAAGGTCAGTGTCAGAGGAAGCCCCTGCCTTTTCTTTGCATTTCTACTGCAAAGACTTTCAAATAGTGTTCATTTTTAGCATTTAAAGGAAGTATTTTAAACATTATTTACAAATGTTCAGGACCACGTTTTGCATGACACCAGATTATTCAACTTCAACATGACTCTTGTAAATCAAACAACAATAGCTATTTCAATGTCAAGGCAACAAAATTACAAATCTCTGAAATCCAATATTGAGTAATTGTTTTTTAGATCCTAGAAACTGCTTGCAAATGCCTGCACACTTTCAAACACTTTTGCTTCCATACTGTGACAACATTTGTTTTTCAAGCTGTGGTACTTTTCAGTAAGTATTGATCATTAAATGAACAGATTTTATTGTTTCAGTAAACTGCATTAAGAAGTTCTCTAAGTAACAAACATTTTGACGTTACAGGTTTTTTTGTAGATGTGTCACACAGCAGTACATAGAAAAAAATTACCAAAAAGGCCATGTTTGGAGCTGTTCAGGACTAAGCTAAGTGTTCAAAGCGCAAAAATATAAACTTTTTTAATTCTTAAGCTACTTTTGTGTCCTAAAAGTAGGGAAATATTCAGGAAAAAATAAACTACTTTAAGCTACTATTAGTAGCATGAAACTGAATATGAAGGTGCAACAAGCTTTGTTATAAAGGAAGAGGCTGGAGTGGAGGAGGTCAAAGTAGGGAAATATTCAGGCAAAAATAAACTACTTTAAGCTACTAATCTGTAGTAGCATGAATCTGAATATGAGGGTGCAACAAGCTTTATGTTATAAAAGAGGAGGCTGGGGTGGAGGAGGTAAAGCTTTGCATCAGCATTAATGCAGGCTGCGATTAGTGAGAAGTACACAGCTGTGTTGAGAGATAGAGTTGTGATTGGCTGTGGGAGCTGGGAGGTAATTATTAGGATTGTGGCCGTCAGCTGATCACAGCTGGGCGTATGGCTACCAAGGCAAGGCTGTGGAGCATGTGCTGAATGATTTGGTTGATCAAGCCATGTCCAGGATGCACATTTTTTATAAAATACAGGTTAAGGCTTAAAAATTTTAGAAAATTTTTAGATTTGCAAGTGAAAGTTCTCCCCTTAAATCTGTAGTTTTGGTCAGATATGAATGTGTGGATATAAAAATAAAGATTTTATTTGATGAAGACTTTAAAATGTTGCTCTAGCTGTTACTCACTGGGTCTCTTGTTGGTGCTCCAGGGCAGAGGAGTGGGCACGTATCCCTCCATGTTCCCCAGCAGAGTCAGACTGAGGCCTGGACTATAATCCACCCAGAGCAGAACATCTCCTCCACTTCCTGTTTGGGCCGAGCTCTTTAAGGTATGATTCACATAAACGTCCACAGAGGCGCCCTGCAGCGGCTGACGGGTCACCATGTCCCTCACCAGGACTTTGAGGGCAAACGGGGACTCTGAGGAGCAAAGACCATGTCACACTTCCTGTTAGAAATTCACATTACTAACAAGAGTCTTTGTCCTTAACCCCCCTGTATGAAATCGATGTATTTATCTGTGGTATAGCGTGTGTCTCTGCATGTGCTTCCTCTCAGCAGTCCTCAATAACCTTTCTCTCACCATGAAAAAGTGATGAGGCATGCACGGCTGAAATCACTGGCAGGATGAAAAATACATCAAAACAGACTGCTCTGATGCACGTTTCTTTCCCTCCCTTTCATCTCATACGCCACTTTGACTTACAAGTAGAACATCACACGTTTAACGCTGCTGTCTGCATGAAAATGCTCATTTCTTAGCAACTTCTTCATACTGATAAGTTAAAAATGAAGAGTGTGCTTTTATGGTTGTATGTCCCCACAATGACAAGCTTTGAATCTGACACTAAAGTAGAAAACACGACTGCTGGTCTGGACTTCCACGAGAGCATTTATACAAGCTTTAGGTGTTTGACGATTACAGCATGTAAACTCAGCGTCCAGAGGCCATCTCTGCACACGCTCAGCTCCTGTATGAGCAGGATTACACTGCTGCTCCACATTAATACAGCACCTTCTCCAGCCAAAAAGATAACACCTCTAATCCCTCAAACCTGCAAATTATATGACTTAATCCTATTATAGTGTTGGCCAGACTGCCTCTGAATCATCTTCAATACATCATCAATGAAAAGGATAATCATTCAGACAAACAGAGAAGCATTTATTGAAATTCTACCTTGCAATGTACATTAGTTTCAACTTGATTTATCATTTTGCCTTAAAACTAGGACTGTCAGAATACTATAATTTGTAATTGTATTTGTAATTTGGTTTTCATCCCAATTTAAAATGACACTTTTTTGCAACCAAAACTGTTTTTAAGTGATTGAGGATTTTGCTGCTGTCTTAACCTTCGGGTAACTGACTTCCTGTTTGGATTCAGAGCTGCCTTTTTGGGGAGATCAAAGACTCTACTATCAACTTAACTACAGAGAAAGGAACTTGTTATGGATCGTAAAGGAAATACAAGGTGCAGATGACTTGGGGCTCGTCCACTGAGCTCTCTGTGAAAAATCTGTGCACTGCTTCTACTTAATTGCGATGAACGGGATTAATCTTGACAGCCCAAAACTAGTATAGATGCATCAGTCATTGAAAGACTGATAAAAGGCCACATTTGCACAAACACAGGTACAGTAGAGTTTGTCTGATTACTGCTATAATTACAACCATGATTACTTTAATTTATACTGAGATAACATCATTGTTAATAACCTAAATTATCTGTTTTTCCTTGAGAGGCTGCAAAAAACACATAACCTTGTCGTCCACTGGCTCCACCCCTAAAATGTTACTGCTGCTGTTTGCTACTGTAATCCATCAGGGAGTTATGAATAATGATATTGTTATTTTGGTCGAAAATGTGTTCATTATTTACAGTGTTGTCCCAATTTAGTTACAAAGAAACCATAAATACATTCTTTTCAAAATGTTTGTTTACAGAATTAACATGGTAGCACCGGCGTGTGCTGGAACTACAAAGTTCAATACAGTCAAGCATAATGTTCGTGGTCAAATGTCGGCCATGTTTCATTTTATATCAAGAATTTGCTGAGGGCCAATCAAAAACGAACTGCGGGCCGCATTTGTTTGGACACCCCTGTGTCAAATGACCACAGACTGAGACGACTACGCACATGTCTTTGCATTCTCAGAGCGCAACTCCTAAGTGTTACGGGTAATGCATTACAGATCAATGCACGCCAATTACTTTCTGCCTTCATCATTCTAGGAAAGGGGATTCAGAAGTAGAGAGAAGAATAAGTGGATATACTCCATATACCTGCCTGCCTTGGTCCCTCTGCTCCTCACTTAAATTAAAGTGAGAGCTATTTTGGTGTAAGAGGCAGAGCACACACTGTACTGTAAAGGAAGGGATTGTATGCTCTATTTACCACATGACTAAACCTAGTGATGGTTTAAAATAGAACATTATATTTTCATGGTTGTAGAAGGCTAGAATCATTATTGAAACTGTGACTGATTTAAAGCCCACGGTTATAAAGAGGAAAACTTCATTCAGTACCTAAATAACCAAAATATAGAAGCTATAATACTGAGAAATCCCTTAAAACTGAATAAAAATAAGACCAGTTACTGGCTGTAGTCTGGGAGAAACAAGCAGCTGTGCAGGGATGAACAGCCACCTGGTAAACAGCTCACAATTTTAGCTTCTATCCTTCTTACCTGTTAAAATTAAACCATTTTCTGCACCCAAAATGACTTTATTTGACCGACAAATGTTCTAACGTGTCAGATTCAAATAATTTGCATCAATTTAATGTTAATTTAAAGATAAATTCAGCTGAAAAGATGAAATGAGTGCTAAACAAAAACAAACATGAGCCGTTTCAGCTCTGAGTCACTGGAGCTCATTTCCATTTTCTCTAACAATGACTCAAAGCTGCTCTCTGTTTTTGTTTACCTGCTGGAACACCAGAGGGGCTCACGGATCTCCCCGCGGTGGTCGAGTCCGGATGTGACGGGTCTCCAACCGACACTGCGAGGCCATTGTCCCCGGGCAGGCCGCCGCCCTCCTCCGCTGCTCCCACCGCCCCATCCAGGCACGAAATCAGAAGCAGCGACGGGAGAAAGAGGAGCAGCAGCGGCGGCAGGTGGCGTTCAGCGGCGGGCATGGTGAGAGGGGGAGCAGGCTCAAAGACATACCGAACACAACGAGAGGAACCACCGGGAGGGCACGAGAGCGACGACGTCCACCGGTGTGAGAGCTGGTCACGACGGCCTCGTGTCTTTCATGGTTTCTTGAAACGATGGTGAGCGCAAACGGGGAAAAGCCCCGTGGAGAAAAGATGAGCTGGTGCTGAGGCTGGGCGTGTGTGGCCGAAGATCGTTTATTACAAGACGATGCATCACTCTTAAAAAAAGCGCTCCCTCTTAAGGTTTGAGAATATGGAGGTGTATGATGAACGAACAAAAACGTCAAAATGACCATGGCCAAGAATAGTGTTGAAATCATGGTCCAGTGTAAGGTTAAGCTGTGATAACCATACTTTGTTGTATTTTCACCTGAATATTAACTACTCCTATCAAAGCACCAAATATTTTTGTATTTATTTATCAAGTAGTATAGAGCCTTCTTACAAAGGGTAAAACCCTTTTCTTAAAACAGAATATAAACGGGTTAAAAGTGACAAAATGTGTTTAAAGTGGCAAAAATGAGTTAGCAGGGGCAAAAAAATTGTGTTTTAAAGTGGCAAAAATTAGTTAAATGTGGCAAAAACCAGCAGAAAAATGGTGAAAAGGCATTACTAAAAGCATAAATAGGTTTAAAGTGGCAGAAATGAGTTTAAATAGCAAAAAAAATTGTTAAATTGGCAAAATAACAGCAGAAATAAGATGTAAATGACATTACAAGTAGCTAAAATGTGTTCAAAGTGGCAAAAATAGTTAAAAGAGGCAACACAATTTGTTGAAAGTGGCAGAAATTAGTTAACAGAGGCAAAAATGGGTTTGAAATGGCATTACAAATAGCAAAAATGAATTAAAGGTCGCAAAAATTGGTTACAAGTGGCAAAAACCCAGCAGAAAAATAGTGAAAAAGGCATTACAAACATCAAAAATGGACTAAAAGTGGCAAAAATCAGTTCAAAGTGACCAAAACCAGCAGAAAGATGGTTAAAAACAGTGTTACAAGTGGGAAAAATGTGCTGAAAGTAGAAAAAATTGGTGTGACCACTAGCGAAATACAGTTAAAATGGGCAGTACTGTTCAACGAGAGTGGCGAGAAGGGGTTAAAAGTGCCAAAAAAAGGGGTCAACAGATTTTGTTTTTACAAAATGTACGAAGGAACATTCAAACATTTTCTCTTTTGTGTTATTGATGATGATGTAATTAATATAATACAGCTAGATTATTCCTCTTTGGTGTTACACATAACAAACAATCTGATTTGTTAATAACAGATATCAAGAAATTATAAAGTAGTTTGGTACACGCTGGAGTTATGAAAATTATGAGAAGAACGAGTGGCAGAGTGAGACGTCTTTCTGTGGTGAGGATCTTTGGGAAGTCGGCAGACGCTGTTACATCATTGGGGGGGGTCTTCGTGGCCCTCTGTCGGTTAAATCAGATTCCTGCTTGTCTATTTTTATCTCCAGTGCTATGTGGAAAATGGAAAACACGCCTTTCATTATAGATAAACTAAAAAAAAAAAAAAAAAAAAAAAAAAAGATTTTAGAGCACGTGGAAGTATTTCTTTGACTTTTGTGTCTTTATATTTACCTGTGATGGGCCCTTTTTTCTGAGTGATATCCTGTAAATCTTATTGAAGTATATATTTCACTAAATAGAAAGTAAATGTGATCCATCATGTATTTATCAAACATGCGTTCATCACCTGCTTTATTGATATATTTGTAGAAGCAGAAGCACTGAAAGGAAAGAAAATGACAGTTAAGAACAAGATAAAGAAATGAGATAAACCAATTTAACAGCTTGAATCAAGCATAGGATCGTTTTCATTTCTAACATCACCATCCTGCTCTTTGGCGCCACCTGCTGGTGTTTCTCCTCTCTGTGATTTCACCTTAAACACGTCCCACCTCTCAGGAAGGATCTCCTTCTCAAACAGGACTAAAGCCACATATGAAAACAACACAATAGACACCAGAGAGCACAGCATGCAGATGGTCTTAAAAGGCGAGCGCTGAATGTAGACACCATCCACCAAAGTGCACCCTGGGAGATGCAGTACTACAGGCAGGTTGAACACGGGCTCCCCACACAGGACTCTCATCACAAAAGCCACGATGTAGCCGCAGACGGCCCCGTAGCCGTTGGAGACCCTGATGAAGAGGATGCAGACGAGCTGGGGGAGCATGATGGCGTAGGTCAAGTCTGAGCTCAGGAGCCAGAAGGCCAAGATGCTGCTGTCCAGGTAGGTGAGGGAGGTTCCCACGATCCCCACGACGATGATGGAGGAGCGAATCACCCACTGCAGCTCTTTATCAGACGCCTAGAGGAAAAAAGACACTGCATTTCTCTTATTGTGCCTTTGTCTTAAGTATCTCAAAGTCCAATTTAGATGAAAGTCGTAGTTACTAAAAACTTTTCACTGTTGACACTTATTCCAATTAAATATCAGATCACTAAACCACAAGCTAAGAAGCCAAGATCAGCTAAATTTACATTTTCTTAGTTTGGAGATGTTCTGTCTGAAATCCATTTAATAAAGATTCCTTATTTAGTCTCCAATGACTATTAAATTGCTGCAAACTACTTATGGCAAAACTGACATAGCATATATGATAGCCTAGAGCCCTTCTCACCGCAGAAACACTGAAATTGCTCATCTTTGAGACGTTTGAGAGCCTCAAGAACTCCCAGAACACAGGCCGGCTCTTTCCCAAAGTTTCCAGAAGCAGTATGAGAGGTAGAGCCTTCAGTTACGCAGCCATCTTTGGTTCAAGGGGTAGACATCTGGTCTACTTTCAATAGTGGGCTTAAACTTTACTTTTTGCCTGGGGCGGCAGCATCATGCTGTGGGGATGCTTCTCAGCAGTCAACGCTGGATGGCTTGTAAAGGTAGAGGGTAAAATGAATGCGGCAAAATAAAATAAAGTCCTGGAGGACGATCCTAGGGCCTGTGTCCAGAGCTGGACACTTATTTTTAATTCTTTTTTAGATTTTTATTTTTGGGCTTTTTATGCCTTTGTTGACAGAGGAGGACAGAATTGGAAACAGGGATAAGAGAGACATGCAGTTATTTTAAATTCGAAACCCTTGTGTAGGAATACATGGAACGCTGGACCCATGTAGTCAGCATTTTGAGTGCTCAGCACCCTGGGTGGGAAAACATCCTCAGCATCAGCTGTTTTCAGTTGAGACTATTCAACTTTTGGAACAGCACTGTGCTCGTCAGTGTCACATCTCCCTTACTTGCCAATCAAGATCAAGAAGGGGCGGGACTTCTGGCAGTAACAAAGGAGAAACTGATCTAACTGGTCATTCTTGGTCTTTATTTAAGGGTAGTGTTCAGGTCTGCAGCTGCTGCCTGTGTCAGGATGCCTTTACACTGTCTGCGTGTCTGCTGTGGAATATTTCCTTAAAATATAAAAATCCCTGGGTAACCTGATAGAGCTTGAGCTGTTTTGCAAAGAATGGAGTAAAATTGCAGCGTCCAGATGTGCAAGCCTGATTGAGACCTAAAATCAAACACCCAAGGGGGTGAATACTTTTATACACGCTGTATTTTTCCCGATCCATCTTTTTCTTTGTACCTGCTGTCTGATGAGCTTGTAGATGTTGGTGGTGAAGATGGAGGTCGCTGCCAACAGGCAAGAATCCGTAGAGGACATGGCAGCGCCGGCGATAGCTCCCATACCAACAACAAAAACAGCAGTCGGGGTCAGATGTAAAAGGATGATGGGCAAAACCATGGCGGCTTCTCCTCGCTCATATGGTGAAGGAGATCCATACGAGGTTAGATTCCAGTCTGAAACACAAAAAGACGATGTTAAGATGGTTATGTATTTCAGTTTTAGTGATTTCAATGCAGAGGATGGGATACCTGTAGAGGCTGCAACAGCACCAATGAGAACAGGTGGGATCCCGAGAACAAGGACGACCCCTGCAGCTACAAAACAGATCATCCTGGCTGTGGATGTGGAGCTGGAGGAGAGGGTCCTTTGGTGGAAATCCTGGAATGCCAAATTCCCTACACTCTGGGAAAAACAGGTTTGTTCTGTTTAATACAAAAATCAGATTTCAGAGGTTTTTGTCTACTTTCTCTTACCATTGAAAGGAAGTAATCGATCCACCTCCACACATCATAAGACTCGATCCTGCCCAGCCACGGCGCCCGCTGTGTGTGGTTGAATGCTGTCTGAGTGATGTCGGTATAAACGTCGCTCGCCAGAACAAAAGGAGCACACAACCACTAAAAGCAAATCCAGAAATCACAACCAGAACTAAAGAAACTGTGCTGTAAAAGAGCGTTCACTCACCAGGCTACAAAACACCAGAGACAGCTGGATGACATCGGTGAAAGCGACCGAATAGAGACCTCCGAGAAGGGTGTAGGTGATTGCCACAGCAGCAGAGATCCAGATGCAAAGACTTAGAGGGAGATCAGAGAAGACGCTCACGGTTACACCTGTTGGAAAAAAGACATAAATAATCCACGCACGGTGCTGAAGAGGTGAAATTTCTCAATAAGGAGAATAATGCTTGGTATTACCCAGAGAGATGAGAGTGACAGGAACCCACATCATTTCACTGATGAACGGAACGATGGAGAGAAATCCTGTGAGGGTTTTTCCATACTTCCTCTGAAATGGATCCATCATGGTGATGTAGTTCTGGTCCCTCATTGGCTTTGCAAAGAACAGTCCACCTTTGAAAAGAGACACTAATAAATTTCACTGAATGATTTTAATGACTTCTAAAGTGGACTCAACCACCACTGGACCTCTGTTGGGGGGTTTCCAGGGCAGCTTAGGGTCCAACACAGATGGAGCAAACTGTGAGCCTAAATCATCAGAGGGAAGTTCTGGGGTGGATTCTTCAAGCCAAAATTTGATATTTTATGCAAACAATATTAAAAGTGATGACTAGAGTTTACATCAGTTCAGCCACAGCCAGGACAGGACGTAATCTTTGTCTCCTTTTGGCCTTTGACCACATTTTGGTCCTCTAGTACAGTGTTTCCTGAACATTTTTCCTTGTAGCCCCCCATATATGTACCTAACAAAAGTGAAGCCCCCTCCAGGACCCTAAAGAGAAGAAAAAGTGACACACTCGTCAAAAATCGACATAGATTTTAATTGTTTCACTGATGCAATCCTAAAAAAAGGTCTATGCATGCTTTTCTTATCCAAAGACCCGCATAAAAAACAACTTAAAAACTGCTTCATCATGGTTTAAGTCAAAATTTGCAAATCTAATTTTGATTTTGGCAGCCTCAGAGCAGACAAAGCCTGAGCCCCCCCCCAATTGGTGCCAGAGAATGGGCCCTCCCCAATTATGATTTAGCACCAGAATTAACTCATTTTTGACAATTTTAATACAATTTTTGCAAGATTTTAGCCCCTTTTGAAACCACTTCCTGCACGTTTTATCCCCTTTGTACCATTTATCAATTTTTGCCACTTTTCTTCTATTTTTGCCACTTAACATTACTTCTTTTGCACTATATTGTCATTTGTAACCAATTTTTGATAGTTTTTGCCCCCTTTTTCCTCTTCTACCAATTTTTGCCACATTTTAACCTCTTTTCACAACCTTTTCTGACAATTTCTGTCCCTTTGTGCCACTCCACAACCCATTTTGCCACTTATCGCCCATTTTTGTGACTCTCTAACCCCTTTTTCACCACTTTATCTACTCATTTTGCAGCACTTCAGCCAACCTTAACCCTTTTTTAAAATATCTACTAAATATGACAGTGAATTTCAGTAAAAACAGATCAAATGTGAAGTCATTCTAAAACCATTTCAATATTAACTGTTTGTGGGATAGATGTAAAAGCTGCAGACATTTAAAGCTTAAGGATACTCTTAAAACCACAAAATCTTCTTTTCCTCCTTTTCTAAGTGTAGTGACCTTTTGGGGGCCGGACTGGAAGCTTTAGAGGGCCTGATATGGCCCCCGGGCCGCCAGTTGGTGATCAGTGCTCTAGAACAGTGGTTCTCAACCTTGGGGTCGGGACCCCTTTGTGGGTCGTGAGACACTGAGAAGGGGTCTACAGATGCCCTAAAAAACTAAGAATGTTTTTTAATTACACTGTTGCCACTTCACAACAATTTTGTCCAATTTTAACCCCTTGTCGTCAGTTTTTTCCCACCAATTTTAACACATTTTTTTTTCCATTTAACATCAATTTATATCAGTTCTAAACTCTTTCCACCACTTTTTTTCTGCCTGTTTTTGCCCCTTATGAACTAATTCTTGCCACTTAAGCTTAATTTTTGCCTCTGTTGACCCATTATTGCTATTAACCCCTTTTTATGCCCAATTTTTCCCATTTTAACCACATTTCACTATTTTATATGCCCATTTTTGCTAGTTTAACCAATTTCTGCCAATATCTGCCTATTTGTTAACCCTTTTTTTTTGCCTGTTTTTATCAATTTTTCATCCCACTTCACCACATTTCCACCCATTTTTGTCAATCTAAAGCCATTCCAGTCACTTTTTAACTCCCTTTTACCACTATTTATGCCCATTTTTGCCACTTTAACACATTTTTGCCATTTTTTTTTTGCCATCTTTATCAAATTTTTGCCACTTCTAACCCATTTTGCTACTTTTAAAATCCAATTTCACCACCTTTTCCACCATTTTTTGCTGTTACTAACCTATTGTAGTAATTTTTAAACCATTTTAATTTTTTTTAACTTTCTTTGCATTTTAAGAAGGCTATTTTCTACATGAATGATAAAAAGAGATTTGTTTCATTGATAAAAGTGGTTATTATTTCAGGTTAAATATGAAATATGGATATCACAGCTTAGCTGTACTATGGACCATGATTTTGCTGACCTCCATGGGCCCTCAGTTCTTCCATTTATCCCCCTTTATGCACGGCCTTGTCTGCACGTCTATTCCACATTGTGCATGGCTGTGCTCAACCACCTTCAGGTACAGTGGGGGTCCCTGGTCTCTGGCATCTTTATTTTTGGGGTTTTGGGCTGAAAAGATTGAGAACCACTGCTCTAGAAGATGCCCCAGTCTGAATACTGACCAAACATGAGGTAAATATGTGGCAAAAGAACACATTAGTCCATGATTCAGACCAGAGCAAGTCTTTAGAGCTCTTTAACACTGTAAGGTGACCAAATCAGATAGCCCCTCCCCATTCATTCTCATTCACGCTGACAGGAGGAGACTATTTTGGCTTAATGTCCTATTTTATTTCTTTTTTTAAATCTTGAATCACATTTTTTCTGTATTGTAATACCTACTTTTCTCCTCAAAAATATGTCTTCAGTGCTCTGTTTTCTTTCTGCAAAGCATTTGGAGTTGTTTCATTTTGATGCCAACTTCAGGAAATTCTTACCGATTACAAAGGAAGCGGACATTTGCAGGGGAATAAGAGCCCAGACCAATCCCTTTGTGGGGTCGTAAACTGTCTCTGCAACTCCAATAATGAAGGCCCCTCCAACCCAGGTAGCTGCAGCAACAATAAAGAAAAAAAAATCATTCTAGGGCAAAATGTTTGCAACTTCATTTTGAGATCAAAACTCACCCGTCATAGTGAAGACTCCCACCGCCAAGCCCACTCTCCTGTTTGCCAAAAAAGACAGTTCAATCTGCCCATTGATCAGGTTTTTCTCCATTTTCTTAGATTTCAAAGACGCCCATATGCCGATACCCAAAACCACTAGGTAGAAGAGGACCATCATGATCAGACCGGGTATATGCAGAGCCATTGTTGAGGATTCTCTGATGATACATTAAGTTGCACTGGGATAACATTGAGGAATGAGAGGCTGAAGGTTGAGCTCCTTTAAAGCAAGAATGCATTAGATAAAAAAAGAAGACAAAATGTGACCAGCAGCTGCAGCAGTCAGGGTCACTGCTGCCACCTCCAACCTCCCACTTAACAGCAAAAATAAGGATTAAGATAGAAGGAAATTTAAAGATTAAAAACTTAACAACACATTTATGTATGTTTGCATTTCCTTACAAATAGGCTGTTGTAGGGTTTATTTTTTTTAACTTTGCAGACAAACTCTGGCGTCACACTGGCTGGAACTTCCTGGCATTTCTCTCACACCAAACCGTCCTTGACATATTCCTGTTCTGCTGGGATTTCTTCAAAATGTTACTTTGTCTTAACTCACATTTACACACCACTGATTTACCCAAATCTGTGTCTATGAGAGCTTTGGACTGAATGTTAAACTTTGGTTTTCTTGCAATCTCACCTGATTTATCTCAGGGTTTTAAAGCTGCTTTTCCCACCATGAGTTGAAGTTGTCGTCCTAGGATCATGAAAATTAACTCGTAAATAAAGAATGATTATGCTCAGATTTGGCAGAAACAACCAGAAACTACAATGTGACAATTTCATCCACCACATACAATAATTTCAACTTGGCAGAGAAGAAAACGTGCAACATTTTATACAACTGATACGCAATTTATTTGATTATGATCACACATGTCCATTTTTCTACATCAGGTTTCCTTCAATGTCAGTGCATTTCATAGACAACCAACAGACTCCAAAAACCAAAATAAAACCCAGAATAAAAAGTGCTTCAGTTGACATCTCTCAGCACTGATTCATAAAAGGAAAACACACCCTCAAGCACACGCAAAGAAAGCATACACCAATGCTCTGGTTAATAACTGATGAAAATATTTTTCTTAGCAGAAGTTGACATAAAGAGCTTGCATAAGGCACCAAGAAATAGAAGGAGAGGTTAGCTTATCAATGGAGGGGGGGTTGGATCCTCTTTCTGCAGGGATGCTTTGAGAGTGCGATGCTAAAAAAGGGGAAAAATCAAAATGCATGTGGCAAAGTTGAAGATGGGAGCTGAATTCAGAGAAAAACACCGACTAATCCATGTTTTTGGCTCTTAAATGAGAGCAATTAAAGCATAAGATAAGGTGATAAACACATTCAAAGAAAATAACATTTATTTGCATTACAAAAACAAGCAGATTTGGTTAAAAGCTTTTACAACAGACATGGGAGGAGCATACTTGCAATCAATGTGAGACTTTAGTTTCATGCATGAAGGAGTCATCCACTGCAAAACCACAGGAAGTTAAAAAAAGACATGAATATTTGGGAAATACGTTTAGATGCATTCACATTTGATTCAATCAAAGGATTTAATAATTTAGAATTTGGTTATCTATCAGCTAGTCTATGACATGCCATTCAAGCAGTGTGAGTACACTAATATCAATATAGCATCAAATACATAGAAAATAAATCAGAATTTAGAGACTGAGTAGCATCATTTCATATCCATAAGTACATTCAAATGCACAAAACCATCCAAAATGTTAACTAAGTAAGGTGTTTAAAAAATGGAACATTATGGGAAATGTAAGCTCTCAGTATGGGCTGAAATTGAGGCTATCGAGTTCTGCTTTTTACTAAAAACGCATGGGCTACTTGGGCACAATTTGGGAAATAGTTAGCGTAGGTAAGCTTAGCATAAAGATTGGAATCAGGGAGAAAAATCCAGACTTTGTTAAAAAAACGAGCAGCAACCAAATCCTAAAGACAACCCGCAATTTACTGAACTCAGGCAAAAAACACTTCAAAACTCCTGCTCCGAAACTTTACATTTCTACACTTTTACAAGGATAAAATAAACAAAATCAAACACTTGAATTTGAAAAAGTCAGAGGTGTAAGTATGCTACTTTTGCTACCAAGATAGTCAGAGCCAAGCTAGCCAGTTCCCTCTGTTTCAAGCTTACATATCTACATGTAGGTGCCGCCTGAGTTGCTAGCGTTTACATGGCGGCCATCTTGGAGAGGGGTAGCCACAGCTAAAAGCTTGCACTGACTTGGAGATGAGCTACAGTTTGTGATATCTCGAGGTCGTTACATGAAGCTTTTTTAAACGTACAGAAGCGTAACGGTAAAGTTGATAAAATATGGATTTAGCTGTGTTTCTCCAGGATCAGCTGAGCCAGCATGGCACGCAGCACAGATAAAACACATCTCTAAAGTATGAAAGTCATTCAGGCTGGCAATGTGGTCACAAAAATTAAACTCTTCTGGGGCTGAGAGACAGTTTCGCTAATGCACTAACGCTATTAATAGAGGGTATGCATGTGATGTCACAGAGTATCAGTGCAGAGTCGGCTTTATTTCAGCCAGAAAGTGGCGTCTTTTTAAAAATTACATCTTGATGATGTTCCCTGTGGTCATGGAGTCTTAACAGTACGATAATAAAGCCACAAAAGGAAGCCGTACCGTTACTGTAGCAACCAGCCTGGAGAAAGTAAGGAGCTGTCCAGGGTGTATTTGTCACATTAGAAATAAACAGGAAGTAATGAAAGTTGAATGGGTGATAAAATCGAGCTAACCTAAGAAAGAAAGCCCGGGTATGCTGATCCCACATATCACAGATTTAAAAACCATAAAGGGTTTTTCTTTTTACAAATTAGCTAAAGAAACAACTAATAAAGCTTCAAAAGATCCCCAAACTCCAGGATGTGGAATCAAGTCCATGAACATGCCAGGAAACTAGATTCATGATCACGGTCCACAGTATGGTTCTCTTTTGGGTCCAAATATCCCTGATTTAAGCAGATATTTGTCTGGTTTCCTCCAGTTTTCCTGTCATTGAGCAGACAGTCGTGCTTCAGAATGTTTTTCTACCTTTTTACTTATAATTCCAGGATTGTCAAGTCATTAATGCTGACAATTGGGACAAAAGAAGGCTTGAAATTGAGTCTCATTTCAGCGACTTATGACTATTTAAACTGTGGAAACCTCCTACAGTCGTAGGCCAGCATTTAATTTGATCTGCGGCTTGAAAATGGCGCCTATGTAGCTGCATGTCAGGCACCCAAAAAGAGGCATATACCTCTACATACATCGCTGTTGGCCGTGTATATATCACGCTTTGCCAGGCTAAACTTTAACAGAATGGTATATTTTGGTTTCAGCTTCAAATTTGTAGGGATCTTTAAAGATTTAAGAGCTTCTTTCTCTCTATGAACACTAGCTAATGCAGTTGCTACTGCTAGACATCAGGAGGTTTTGCGCATTTAAATGTACTTGATGATATTTGACTTTATCCTGTTTGCATGAGGGCAGCTGTTATAAAGTCCTGAAAATGTATTTTCTCCAGCATTTTCTTAGTACAGTATGAGTGATCAGTTCTAGAAAAAAACAGAAATGTTTTGCATATTTTAATAGATGTTTTTATGTCCTTATATCATGCACCAATCACGCTTTAATTTGAATCAACATCCAATGACTGCTGACGGTTAAAATATCAAACCAAAGGTTGCAGCCATTAGATTTTAAAATGGAAGCTAAATTTTGTGATTTGAAGGAAAGATTTCTAACACAGATGAAAATCATGTAGAGCAACTTCACAATCCAGCACTCAAACTCCATCTCTACATTTTCACAGTTTGAAATCATCTCATCGGGCAGAAGATTTCCGTTCTCATTCTGCCGGATTTCTGATGGAGAAACTCTTCAGAAGTCACGTCGTCTCAGTGTGATATAACGGTGTAAAAAAAGAAATAAAAGAACCATCCAGCAAACATTGAGCATCATTCATCAGACTATCTTAAGGCGGTGTAAATAGAGTACCATTACCTGTACAAGAACATGTCGTCATTGGATTATAAAAAAAAAAGGAGAGAGAGAGATCAGCAGTACAAAAGCTTGTACTGGGAGGCTTCGTGAACATCATGAGCGAGATTCAAAAACACCATCAGTCTGTCTCCCTGTGTTGCATTCGTCAGTGCAGGTCATGCTCCCGTCTCATAACCATGTGTGTGCGCTCACTCACACACTCCTGAATCTACGACGTCCAAACACATGAGGGCTGGAGGAGCTAGGTTTTGAATGCAGAGTTTTTCCAGAGTGGTTTGTGATAGATCCAGCCTTCACCCTGGAGGAGAAAAGAGACGACTGTCAGTAAAATCAAACAATTATTCATCTTTAATTCATATCAGAGATATTTAAGAGACTCATGAGATTGTTCCGCTGGCCGTGGATTCCAAAGAAAAGGTTGACCAGATACTTAAAGTTGGCTGATAGACGCCAATACAAACACTTGTATTTTCGAAAGTAAAAACGCAGGGAATATGACTTGGTTTTATTTAGAAATAAAGACTGTGTTCTAATATTTATCCAGCAGAGGGCGCTCTGACTCCTTACATGTCACTCTCACCATATTTATTTCCTTTGAGCAGAGAGACGAGAGCTCAGAGCAGCTCAGCTAAGCATCAGATTTGCTGAAGATAACAGCACAGGCTCTCCCTAACTCAAGCTGAACGTCTCTAGTTGGTGCTGAAATCCTGAGCTCAGCTATCAGGTCACAAACATGACAGCAGTTCAGCCTCAGACAGCCTATATGGTGGTAAATTTCACCTGGACAAGTTCATCAAGATGACACAGGAACTAAAGAAAGTTCTGACATACCAAATACACTTCAAAGGCCTGTGGCAAAAAGTAGGTTCACTTTTTGGTCCAAAAGCCCTTCAAATGTATTTTTAGCAGCCAGGTACTACGCCTCATACAGCTTCTATTTAGTGATTAAGGCCTCAAACATGATAGTTTGCACTTTTTTGGGATTTAAGACAAATATGTCAAAACTTAGAAATGTGAAACAGCGTCTTCTTTGCCCTGAAACTTAAGATCTTGTACAATAAATATTAAATGATACCAAAGATGTTTTTGATCTGCTCACCTCTCTGTCAAAGTATCTGGTCCTCCAGGTGGTTTCAGTCTCAACTCGGTGCCTCTCCTCCGTCCTCTGTCTCTCCTCCAGAAGCCTCTTGTGCTCCGTCGCCTTTTCGATGTCCTTCTCCCGTAAGGACGCCGTCACGTGCTGCCACAGGCGCCTGAAACATGGCGAACAAACATTAATATCTTCCCTCACAGTCCAAAAAAAAAGTCTGTCCTCTCAGTGCTTCTCACCTGGATTCAGTCGGCCCTTGCTTCTCAATTGGTCGAACGTTTTTCTTCGTGACGGGCAGCTTTGTGACGTCGACCACCTTGGTCTCCCCGTTGGTGTAGGTGAACTCTAAAACGCCGTTCCACTCGCCCTGAACCCGACACACAACTGCGTTTGTGGTGTTTTGCTTCACCTCAGCGGTTACTCTGTGTACAACAAGGACATGGCATCAGATTTTTATCAGCTCTGAGGATCAGGATTCAAACGTCTTTGTGGGACTCACTTGTGTAATTTGCCTCCATAAAACGGTTTAGTCTGAAACGTGATGATTGCAGAGTAGCCTGATTTGGCGCAGTTGATGTTGACTTTCCCACCGAGCTCCACCCAGGGGACGGTGAGGATGGAGCGAGCGTACGCACAAGGTAGCGTGAACGTGTACTCTTCATCGTGCTCTAGCAGATACAGACATCCTAGAGAGACAAAAACATGACGAGAAATCCATCAAAGATTTATTCGCTTCGAAGCTACAGCATGTAGAGTTTTACCACTGACATTAATATAAAAAAGACTAGTCCTATGTTTTAGAGTTTTTAGATAAGTTCTCACATTACCAGCAAAATGGCCAGAAAAAAGAGATGAAAAGCTGTAAAAATGTGGCAAAACTTTGATGAAAGTGGCAAAAATAGGTAAATAAACCTAACAAAAATTGGCTGATTGAGCAAAATAATGGCAAATAATAGTGGCAAAACTGGGCAGAAAAGGCAAGTGGCACAAATAAATGATGTCAAAATTACATCCCTAATAACAGCATAACACACTTTTACTGCTCAGTTTGCAAGGCGCCTCTGCTGGCCTTTCAGGAACCAGCAATTCATCTTATAGCAGCATAAACAACTGTTTAAAGGTGTTAAACAGGCTGTGGTGTTAAAGTCCAGGAAGCAGCTGTAAACTCTGCAGCCGTGTAAACTTGCCGGTGCCGCTTTCATTGTTGTTATTATGTCTCATAATGAGGAAGAAAAGCTGTTAAAAGGGGCCTTAGGGTTCACATTGCAACTGATGCCAGCATTGTTAACATAGATGAGCACTATTTTCAGCTTTCCTCACTTACTATGTGAAATTCATCTATGAAATCAAAACATTGGTTTATTGTTGAGTTTATACATCGTATGAAGTGCTGTTTTGATTGTGGACCCACTGGTGGTCAAATTTACATGGTAGTATCACATTTAAAGTGTTTTTTACCTTATACAACCTTAAAATAAGCACTTATTTTCTTACCAGATTTTCAGTCAAGTACCGAAACACAAAAATCATTCTGCTATAGATACTTGTAGCATATTACACAACTTAAAACCTGACTTTAGGCCAGATTTGCCCCCTCTGATGACCACGGGACATGTCCCGAGTCAAGGTTCATTGCCCAACGTGTTAATCCAGTCTTACCTTCTCCGATCATAGAAACTCCGATGGACATTCCCATGAACTTGCTCTTGGTCCAAACGTGCGTGTTCACACACATCCGCCTCTCCTGACACTCGGCGTAGAAGCCCGACACAGGCGGGTGGTGGGACACCTGCTCCGCCACAAAGCGCACTTGGTAGGGGTCCTGGGGGGAGGCGGCCGGGTCGGGGCTGCCCTGCGATGGCTCCTTTGGACTCTCTAATCTCCTCGGGACCTTCCAGGAGCAGTGGAAGGTCTCGCCGATGATGGGGTTGTAGGGCTTCTTGGCGATGGCGCCCTTGCGGCCCTCGTGGAAGGAGGTGAGGTAGTACTCAACGAAGCGGACCATGCGGTCCTCTGGGCTGCTGCCATCCGTGATGGCCACAAAGAGGTCCGGGTGGGACATGAAGTCAGCGTACATTTCCAGCAGGGAGCGCTTCTCCAGGATGAAGGTGGGGAGGACGACCTGGAGGAAGAGCACAACGACGGAAGACGTTAAAATAATAAAGACACTGACAGCTCTTCAGAGTGAGGTTTACCAAATTATTATTAGATTTATTATTATTATTAGAGACATTTAAAAAACTGTTTCTGAAAGTATCTGTCATTTTAATGATTGGTGGAATTATAAAGGTACAAATGCTTTAAAAAACTTCGAATCTCAGTTGTATTTTTAATAAAAAGCCTGAGTGCTGTGGTCTTGATGTGCTTTTGTTTTCACTAGAATCATATCAAAATTTAAACATCTGGTACTGTGGCCCCCCACCTACTTCTGAAACTCCTTTCTATTTGGAGCGTTTTCACCTCACAGTCGTGAGAAGAGTAACTGAGGATGAGATGCCCACTGGTCAAGACTCAGAGGTCACAGACTCTACTGGATGTCAATCAACGGATTGTCCGCGCATCAACCAGATAACGGCGATAAATCAGAAACCCAAGCCGAGGCTATCCAAATACTGGAACAAACTGACACTACAAGATAGGATGACTAACCCGGAGTCAGCTCTGTGTGTATCGGGGTAGTAATTACGAAGCAAGAAGTGCTTACTTCAGACTGTAAGGTCAGCACAAATCAGACCCTAGAAAAACAGAGCGGCGCTCATTAATGCAGGGTCATGACACACTTTTTCCATTCAGAATTATTTGGCACCGTTAAAGGCTTTACATTCAAGATTTTACCAGGTTACTGCGCCTAAAACCATGCTTTAAAAATGCTGAAATTCACGACAACACACTGAATCAAAACCCATGTAATACATTGTAAATGGATTGCCATTGATGATGCTTTTTTACAACCTTACCGTGATGCAACTTGGTCAGAAATTAATGCATACATTTATTAAGCTTCCGTACATCAACAAGGGCCAGAGGGATTGCAGATACATCTCTAAAGTTCTATTTGCATGGGACCAGTATAACCTGTGGCTCTCTGATAATTTGTGATTTACCCCCTGACGTCAGTGTTTGGTGCGATGCATTCACATGGGACAAGTGAAGCCTGTACTGTACTCAAGTTTACGGACATTTCCGAAGGAAAACATGAAGGTACTGCACGGCTGCAGCAGATAAAATGCTGTGAATTTGTATTTCTAAAATACATACCAAAAAATTCAATGCAGTGCACAGTGAGTTCTGCAGGTGACATTTCTTGCATGTGTCCTATACAGACTGTTAACCAGAGGTTACAATAGTCATATGCATTTATTTTAACATGTTTTGGATCCGTAGCAAGCTTTACATGGCTGATAAATTAGTGAAACATCTTCTCTAACTCCCTTTCTACATCGAAATTGCATAAGTCACCTGCAGCTGACCAGACAGAAGAGAGAGAAAGTCGAGCATCAAGGTTTTATGCAGATGATATTAATCTGAACTAAATGTTACGTATCCACAGCGACTCTCCTCATCCATCAGCTGTTGCAGCCTAACCACTGAATGTTGAGTGTTTCAAATTGTAAGTTGTTTTATGCAGGAAATGTGAAATAATACAAACATCACACCTCTCATTTTCCATCTTAGTTCCATATACTTCTTCAAATGTTGCCAATTTGGGAAACCCTTGCTCCTCACCAGGTCCACCCACTTTTGCAAATGTTACCCAATTACTTGTGCAATCTAGGAAACCCTTTAACCCTTGTTTCAAACTATTGACAACGTATTTCTGCCACCTAATAAATTTTATTACTCCCCAGCCCCATCCACTTTTCCAAATGTTGCCGGTGTATTTGTGCAATTTAGAAACTCCTTACTCCTCCCACTGTCACCAACTGGCAAGTAGTTGTGCCAATGTGTTGCTGCAATTTAGAGAGAATTGCTCCTTTCCAATTACATGCCCTTTTTCAAAAGTTTCCAGTGCATTTGTGCAATTTAGGAAATTCTCCCTCCTCCCTGTTCCACCAACTTTTACAAATGTTAACAATGTAGTTGGACAAATACAATTTTTCCCTATGTTGTATTTGTAAATTGTATTAAACCCATGCTCAATGGTATTCCAGACACTTTTCCAAAAGTTGCCGGCTAATGTGCAATTTTGTGAACACTTACTCCTTGCTGGAGCAAGTGTAATTGGTATAAGATCAGACAAATGCACATCAAACAGGTATTTTTGTTGATGTCGCTGCACTGCATGATTCCCAATAAGGGTGACCTAAGGCCTGACCTTCAAGTCAGTCATGGGACTCAAAATTTGTGTCAGAATCAACTGGAAATCACACAGTGTATGACCTGCAATTGGTCTATTCTGATACCAATATTTCCTTTTAATTGAGCTTTTCTGCGGGATTGCTTTGTTCTTTTTAAGCAAGGCCTTTGCACATTAATTCCATGAGAAACTGCTGAACGTCTAAAATAAAAACAATCTTATGTTGTGCTGATCATAGTCACACACTGACTGAAACTTTAGGTCATCTTTATTTGGAACAGGTTTGATTTTTTTGTGAGTTCTTCGATGGTTGTCTGACTTTTCAGAGCAGCAGCTGCAGCCATTCCTCACAGATTTGTTGCAGTATAAATGTGGATAAAACTATCTACATAATCCGCTGTCACCAACAAAGACAACCTAATCCAACACCTTGAAAACAAGGTTTGTCCATGTTGGCTGGGATGTTTGTAGGGGGTTGGCTTTGCTGCAAGGCAGCACATGGAACTCGACCTACCCGCGTGAGGTCCATGCCGAGCTTCAGTTGGGACAGCAGGTGTAGGATGACGCTGCGCTCCTCCTCCACAGCGCCCAGGTCCTCCTCCTTGTCTGTGAAGCAGTCCTCGGCCTCATCCTCGGGGTCGATGTCTTCTTGTTCCTTAAAGAGCGAATGACAGAGAGAGAGGAGGGAGGGGAGTGTGATTTATTCAGCGGCGGGCTCGAATGACTTGGCAGAGGTTGAAAGTAAGAGATTGTTCCGGTTGTTGGAGGCTAAAACCGCGACTCTGAGTTTGGTAGAGGCAAAATGAAAATAAAAAGATTGTCACTGGAGTTGAAAACCTGAAAGAAGGAAAACTAGAGACAGAGCAGCAGGTTTCAAATGGATATTAAATTATTACAGCAGATTAAGGCTGGGCAATATGGACCAAAAGTCATATCTCAATACTTTCTAGCTGAATGTCAACACATGATTTACATAAATCTGTATTCTTCTGTAACAAAATGACAAGGGATTGTCCCAATGCAAGCTTATTAAAGTTTCAAACGATTATAGTCAAAATTAAATATCAAAATTTGTTTGATGCTGGGACAACAAAAAAGAAGAATTCAACCTTTTCAAAATTTTAATATAAACTGCAAAAGTGTCAAAAATACACCGTATATATTTAGAAAAGAGGGTGGAATCGGCCAAAACACTTGTACAATGGAAGGAACGCTGGCTCTTCATCAGCTTCACTCATTTCTCAGAAAGTCACCAATGAAATTGTGCAATTTAGAAAATCCTTGGCTCTTCTGCAGTTCCAACTACCCTTTAAAATGTTGTTAATGTTGTTGTCCAGTTTGGGGATCACGTTTTCCATGCTACTTTCATATACTTCGTCAAATGTCACCAAGTAGAATTTCTTGCCAGTTCTACCCACCTCTTCAAAAGTTGCACAGATGGATTTACAACCAAAGAAATGCTCCTAACCACCCCCTCAAAAATGTTGCCAATGCATTTGTGCAATTTAAAAAACCCTCACTCCTCACCAGGTCTACCCACTTTTACAAATGATGTCCAATTATTTGTGCAATCTAGGAAACTATTGCTCCTTGTCAGGTTTGATCCTTGCTGTGAACAGCTGACAACAAATTTATGCAATCTAAGAAAATGTCAGCCCCATCCACATTTCCAATTGTTGCCAGTGAATTTGTACAATTCAGGAATGATGTTGCTCCTCACAAAATCAGTCCCTCTGTAAAAATGTTACCAAGAACTTTGCTCCTAGCCAATTCGCCCCTTTTTCAAAAGTTTCCAATTCATTCGTGCAATTTAAACTTGATTTCCAAATGCTGCCAATGCATTTGTGCAATTTAGAAAACTCTTTTCTCCTCATCAGCTACACCCACTTTTCCAAGTGTTGTCAATGCATTTTCACATTTTTTAGACTACCGTTTCTTGTCTGTTCCACCCAGTTTTCCAAAAGTTTGCAATGTATTTGAGCAATTCCTGAAACCCCTGCAATTTTTGAAAATTCCACCCACTTTTTCCAAAAGTTCCAAAACTTTATCAAATGTTGTCAATGAATATGTGCAATTAATCAAACCCTTTGCCTCTCCCTAGTTCAACCCAATTTCCCAAATGCCAATAATCTACTTCAGCCCATGTGCAATTCAATAATTTCTTGACAGTTTCTCCCACTTTCCCAGATATTTCCAATGGATATGTGCAATTTAGGAAACTCTTGCTCCTTGCCTTTTCCACCCACTAATTTAAATGTTGCCAATTTCATTTTGCAATATAGGAAACCTTTCAAGTTCCATCCACTTTTTCTAATAGAGTTGTGTCAGTATATTTGTGCAAATTGCCCCTTGCCAGTTTCACCTGTTTTTTCAAATGTTGCCGGTGTGTTTGCCATCTAGACAGTATGCATGATGCTGCCTTCAGTTTTCAGTAATTAAAACAATAATTTACTCTCTATTTGGTGATATAAATTATATCATCTTACCGTATCATCGGTTTTGAAATATGTCATTACATGTTAAAAACTTGACATATTGCCCAGCCATAGAGGAGACTGGGTGACATTTTCATGATCTTACCCCAGAAAAGCTGCATGACTCGGGGCTGCTGAGCTCCAGCTGGCTGCCCTCCAGTGCGCCCTCCCCAGTGTTGAAGCTGCCCAGGGAGCTGCTGCCGTTCTTCAGGATGTCAGGCAGCTTGGGCTCCAGCCATTCGATGGTGGGTCCTGCCATGGGCACAGCGACAGGGTCAAAGGTTATTGTGGTTTTGTCCCCCCCCCTCCCTCTGCTCGCCCTAAACTCCACCAACCATCCGCCAAGCACCCCACGACCTCGTTTCTGGCTGCTCTGGGACAGATGGCTACCTCTGAGACGGCTCCCAAAAGAGTGAAACCCAAACCCTGAGACGAGCCAGGTATCAGGATACTTCGGCCCTGCCGACAGGAAACATCCCCGTCTTCTGATTGGCTGAACGCTCTGGGTATGGATCAGGCTTTTTTTTAATGCATGTTCAGAGGCGGGCAGAGCTCATTCAAATTCACCTCGTGCGTCGTCGGACAACTTAATCTGATTGGCTGAGGCGATGAGTCTGGCCTAATGAAATATGCATCCAGTAATGAGATCTGCTGCGAAAAAAGTGGGACATTACCTGGATGGTGCTTTTCACATCATTCTCACCAGAAAAGGTGAAGAAAAGGAGACACTCTGGGTGAATTTACCGTACTTGTTTTAAATAATAAAGCTTATTTAGAGCAAAATTCTGCCTCAGAGTCACACTGGTGGATATTTCAACCATCTGAGATCTCATTACCTTCGAGACAGGTGGTAAGAATAGGAACAGTTCCCTATCAATAATGCAAAATAATTCCACTGTCCCGCTAATGCTGGCTGTTAGATTGGGAGCAAGCCTATGTGTGTAGGACTATGATTTGTCTGAGCACAGAAGGAGCTTGTGAAAAAGTCACAAACACTCATTCATCAAGTCAAATAGCAGAAATAGTGAGAGAGAGAGCTGCATATCCTGAATACTGACCTCCCAGGGAGCCTCTCTGCCTGGCCATCTGCTGCAGGTGCAGGATGTGCAGGCACTCATTGAGGCAGTTCATGGTGGCCATGGAGGTCGCTTTGAGCATCAGGAAGTCCTGGTCCAGAGGGGAGAGACCTGGGGCTGGAGGGAGGCCCTCGATGCTCTGGATGAGGTCTCGGTGCTGGCCCTGGGCCTGGGTCATCATCTGGAAGAGGAAGGTTTAGTTAGAGCTTGGGAAAGATCAACAACGTTGATTCTTTTTAAATTCATTTGTGCATGTTCTGCTGCTGAAATGTTTATAATTTCTATATTTTATATTCATGAATGGAATTGTTGATGTTTTGACTATGAACCCATTTAAAGCCACTAAACTGTAGAAATCAGGGACCCCAGGTTTGGCAGGGTGCAGAGAACACAGTAGTATGATTTGGTACCAGATTTAGGAAAGAGAATAAATGCTTGGACTAAAAGTCAAGACTAAAATGTTTTTGAATTTCCACTGACTAAAACTAGATAAAAACTTTTAAGGGAAGAAATGACTCAAATGTAACTGAAACTAAAAAGCATTTCACCTCCTGAGACCTGAGCTTTTGTTTTGAGTGCATTTTTAGTTTATCCCATTTTTTGGGGAAAAGTTTAAGTTTTGAATTTCTTGGAAACTGTCCTTTTCAAAATCCACAAGTATTCCCTAAATTTTAAAAGATATTTTTTTAAATTCCTGTGAATATTCTTGAACACATCCTAAAATATCGCACAAAAAGTAGATAAAAATGTCGTCCAATATTCCCAAGATGTTTTAATTAAATTTTATCAACAAGCCTAAACAAAAGAAATTCCCAAAAACCTCCATGTTTATTCCTGAATATTACCTGAAAGTGGTAAAGACGACAATCTAAAGCAAATTCCCTCCAAATTTTCTTATAAAGTGTTAAAAAAATATGAATAAAGTGCACAAAATTCCATGAAAATATTGGAAAATTTCCCTCAAACATCAAACTGAATTCCCCCAAATTCACAACAGAAATCTCCCATTTTTTTATGAATATTTCCCATAAAATTTTGAAGCAAATTCCTTCTAAAAATTAAAAACAAACTCCCCAACATTACTTATACATTTCCCAAGTCTCCATGAAAATGCCTGAAAATTTCCAAATAAATACTTACAAAAACAAACATCAAACTTCCAAACTAATTTCATAAATTTCCATGAAAATGCCCCAAAATTCAAAGCACTCCCCTCCCCCAAAAATACAAACATTTACCGTAAACCTCCACGAAAATAACTGCAAATTTCCGAGCGCATTCCACAAAACATAGAAACAAAATCCCTCAAGTTTCCATAAAAATTCCTGAACATTTCATTGTAATTTCTCCCAACATCTTAAGCCAATGTCAAGTCAAGTCAGGTCAGTGGACATTCTGGAAATTCATCTTCAAATTCTTTCAAAGTTCTTTCTCATAAAATGAAAATGAAGGACACTGGATGAAAAATCACCTGCTGCTATGCAATCTGTAAAACAAGCGGAAGTAGAAAACAAAGACTCTGACACTCTCTTGTCCGCTCTTTTAATTCCATCACCGTACCATCATTTTGGCCCTCAGGCTTTCATCTGGGGTTATGATGACTCAAAGTGATGAAGGTCTGACGAACACAGAATTTTGAAGCAAATGCGATTCATGATGTTTACTTACTTGCTGTCTTGCTACTACCTTCAAATCAACTTTTTCGAGGAGTGATCATTGACCATGATGATTTATGATGTGAGAACATAGTTTGACTCTGAGCTCAGCTAAAACTCTTTAGATATTGTTTGATTTTTGCCACAGATTTAGAGGCTGTGAGAAAGTAGCTTGAAACTGAGTTTTTGGAGGAAGAATTATAGAAAAGTGAAAAACTGTAAACCACTGGCTGTGGTCTGATGAGGTCAAGGTCTTTATAAAAGACAGACCTCAACCAAACTGAGCTATTCACACTAACAGCGCCCTCTTGTGGGTAATCTGTGTCACCTAAATGTGCCAAAGTGAAGATGAGCTGACTGATCAAATAAAACAAACATTTGTAAGAATTAGGTCCTGAATATTTTACTTTAACTAGGATTCGTCTTGTAGAAATCCACAGCAGTTTGTTCTTCTAAGAAGCTCTTAAAGAGCTCAACACTCCTCTCAAGTTTAAGCATGAATAAAACATGCTACTGTGAGAACAGAGCCAGCTTTGTTTTCAATCTTTGCTTCATATCATGAAGCGTTACTGTAATATTTACACTCTATTAAACATTTTAGTTGCTTAACATGCAATACATCTCTCTAAACATTTTTGTCCTTTCGCTCTCTTTGAACTTGTAAAGACTGATTTCACTTTAATTCAACCCACATTTCTGCAGAGCAGCAGACTTGCATATCTTTTATTCTCAGTTTTGTTTTGAAGCTCACTGAATCCAAACAGTTTCTTTAAAGGCATAAAAGAACAACTCTACAAATGTGGCTCTGGCTTGCCATACCTCTCTGGCGTCCAGCAGATGATCCGGCAGCAGGGACCTCTTACTGGAGTAGAGCGATGAGCCTTTGTGGGACTGTGACCAGCCGAATAAGGAGGTGGGGTTTTGGCTGGGCCGGCGCACAGACATGGGGGAGCTGCCGCTGCCTTGAGACGCCATGGAGTAGCTCCGTGACTTGGGCGGAGGGTTACTCTGTACAGGGAGAGAGGTTACCCATCGTTTTAATGTACGGTGCAAAATTCAGGTGCAAGACAGTTCAGAGTAAACTTCAGAATCAAATATATGTGTGATGGTATTTGTATTCATCCTAAAATGCCATGGTTTGGTACACAAAGTCTGAAAATGTAGGATTAATGAGTCAAAATAGGCAAAAACGGGACAAAAGTGGCTAAAGTGGGTGAAAAATGACAAAAATGTGCCAAACAAAGGAGTGAAAAAGGCTTAAATTGGCAAAAAATCAGCTAAAAGGTGGGAAAATTACAAAAAGGATTAAAGAGTGGCAAAATGGGAAAAAAGATGGTATCTTATGTTAAAAGGAAGCTTAAATGGGATAAAAGTGTCCAAAAATGGCTAAAATGGAATACAAGTGTCAAAAAAGGGGAAAAATTGAGTTGAAAGTGACTAATATTGGCAAAAATCAGCAAAAAAGTAGAGAAAATGGGTAAAGAGCGGAAAAGAGTGGCAAAATGAGGATAAACTGTGGCATTTAATGGCAAAAGGTAGTTTCAATGGGTGTAAAGTGGCAAAAAAAAGCAAAAATGGAATAAAAGTAACTAAAATGGGTGAAAAGTGACAAAAAGTGGCAAATAAAATAAGCGAAAAGTGACTTAAATTGGCAAAAATCAGCTAAGAGGTCGGGAAAATTACAAAAAGCAGCAAAGAGTGGCAAATTGGGAAAAAGGGTGGTATCTAATGGCAAAAGGCAGCTTAAAGGGGCAAAAAGGGAAATTGGGATAAAAGTGTCAAAAAGAGGAAAAATAGGACTATGGTGACTAAAATTGGCAAAAATAAGCAAAAAGGTGCGGAAAATTGGCAAAAAGCAGCAAAGAGTGGCAAAATGTGGAAAAACAGTGGCATTTAATAGCAAAAAATGACAAAAAGAAGTGGTAAGAATGGACTAAAAGCAGTAAAAATGGAAAAATGTTTTCAAATTAAGACATAAAAGAGCCACAGAGGAGCCAGTGTTTTGTATCACTGCCCTAAATCAGGCTTATGCTAAACCATTTTCAGCCTGATTTTTGGGCCCAATGATCCGATTACTTGTCAGAAAAATCCTTTAGTGTACGGTTTAAACATTACCATGAGAAAGTGAAATGATATCTCACTGTAAGAGAAACTCTAGACTGAGTTTCAACAGAAATGGCTTGAAAGTGTTTGGCTATAAAGATTAGTCAATTCAAAAATTTTCCAAGGGAACACAGACTTTGTAAGTTGTGTGATTTCGCTGAAATTGAGTCCTAAATCATCCAAAATCATCCCATGTGCAGCCAGCTTTAAACAACAGGAAAATAAGTCACTCTAGTTCTGACTGAAGGAGAAAAAGACAAATGCACCTACACCTACAACTATGGTCAACTGCATTGGGAGCATAAAAACAAAAACATCTGTTCATTCACATAAAAATGCAACTTTTAAATAAACCTCCTGGCTTTTTTAAACCACAGCCAACAGCCTCTGACCTGTCTCATGTATCACAAGACCAAAGAAACAGAAAAAGCTGCCTTCAAGTCAAATCAATATCTAATCAATGCTGGTGATCATGGCGCTTACACACAGACTATAAAGGCTGATACAGTCTGATGTAATCCTTAATATTTCACAGCTTAACAGATTCCCGCTCCTTTGGCAGCAGGAGGAACAAAAGCAGGAAACTGAACACTGTCCTTGTCACATCCTCTCTACGACTATTTATGTTTGAATCAGAAAATGAGGCCTAGTGTGCAGTTCTTTAACTTTCTGCACAAGTCCTCCACTCTCTTTCATCCATCCTTGTGTTTTTGCATGCTAGGACGAGAGTGACATTTGTGCTCCGTCCTTGCAAACATCGATATTTACACAGCGTCCTACCTTCCCCATGGCCTCTGTGTGGTGCTGCGTGCAGATCTGCAGCCTGCTCACCCAGTGCTGCCTCTCTTTGGCGTCTGTAGCTGAAAGACGAGAGAAAAAAAAAAGCTCTGTTACGGTTACTCCAGGAGGATCTAAGTCAGCATTGATTCCCGCATGCTTCTGCCTCGCGCGGCAGCAGATAATGGAAAACATCCAGATCAATACTGATGGATGATGAAATGGGTCGGCAAGGAAGTACAAAGTAAACAACACAGCCTGATAAAAGACGGCTGAAACACAAGCTAACATGATAAGAGGTGACTAAAAGAACTTCAACTATACTAGAGTAAGAAAAGCTCAGAAAATACGAAATATCAACAAAAATTAGGACCATTTAAATCAATTTGACAAAAATATATAGCGCATTATCTTTTTGACCAGCAGAGTGTGCTGTCTGCTTCTAGCTTCTGGCTATCCAACATTAAATTTACAAACTTTTACTTTTATGCATGGAGAAAAATAAGCTAAAAGGGTATGAATAACACCACTGCAATTGAGATGTACACATGTGCAATCGTCACATCCCAGGTTATGCAATGCCTGGAACAAATCATGCTTCCAGCAGTGTTGTTTGATGAAAACCAAACCTGCAAGATTAACTTGTTTCTGTGCAGTCTGCATGTAAAAACATGTCTGCAAGCTGCAGGTAATGCTGCATAGATACACCGGTGTTATGGTTGAAAGAGAGTCCTTAAAAACGGGGGTCTTTCAGCTGAAGGCATCCAAGTTTGTCGTAGTTACAGCAGATTTGAAGACAGCAGTCTGGGCATTGTTTTACATCTTATGCTTCACTCAGGATGTCCTGGACCTGTGGTTGGCCTCTGAGTATTTGGATTTTTGCTGATACTCAAGGCCCAAAGATGATTTATACAGCCAACATTTAACTTAATATCTGCTGATACCGATATCATGCATCTCTATCTTTAATAAAATCTTCACAAAGAGACTTCATTAGACCCCTTTACCCTAAAAAACTGTCTTAACTGCAACAACCAGAGATGCTGAAGGTCACCTGTTGGCACAGTCACTTGTTAAACCTTTACACCGACACAATCCTAGAGCAGTGATCATCAACTCGCGGCCCTGGAGGCCACCACAGCTTCCCATCTGGCCCCCCAGAAGATCATCAAAATCAGAAAATATGCAGAGGAAAATATGATGTGGTGTTTGGTAAGAAAAGGCTGTTGACAAAGACTGCAATTGCAAAAACAATGCATGATGTCTCTACTCTGTGTGGGTCAGAGGGCTCAGTGTGTGATTAAAGTAGGAGTGTCACTGCATTTATCTGGTGTATTTCCCTTTAAAAGATCCCTATATTTATCTTAGAGTTTGAAAATACTGCCTTATTGTTTGTTTTATCCATTTTAACTCAGCCCTATATTGCATCCCTAGTATTCAAGTACCCACCCCTGAGCTTGTACTGCTCCCCGCTGATGGCGTTGACAGTAAACGTATGCGAGTCCTCGTCGCTGGGGGAGATGACGGCCCCAGCCAGGGGCAGCATGCCGCGGGGCTTCTGCGGCCGCGACTGCTCGTTGACGAAGTACTCCAACAAACCGGCCTCATTGTTCAAGACAAAGAACCTGAGGAACAAAAACAAACAGGCACAATGAAAACCCCACTTTGAAAGCAGCGCGGCATTAACTGGATTGGATTAGACGAGATTACGGACTTGGCTGAGGAGAGTTCACTTGTTTATCTTTTATCCTTGATAGGGAGTCAAACTTAGGCGGACAATTTATGCAACTTATAATCTCACCTGTACTGCCACCCTGTTACCAGGTTGGTGTACTTCATCAGGTAGCCGTCGATATTCTCCATGTGGTCACTGGGATGAGAGAGAATGAAGGAAGAGAAGATAAAGAACACAAAATACTCCTGTCTTACAATATAAGAGCACAAATCAATCACAGAGAAGAGCTATCAGGATACCAGAATTTAAACCTGGATATAATAGTAGCTGAAGTTAATCATTTCCATACTAGAGTGACAAAAAGGAGCTTTAGACATCCAGAGCGTGGTATTTTCAAGTAACAAAAATAACAAGAAAATGACTACATACTGTCCGAAATGAGACGAAAACAAACATTTCATTTAATTTGTAAATTTTAGATAGTTTGTTTGGATTTTTTGATGGATTCGCTCATCTTCTAAGTGCTTTTATGGTGAAACTAAAATTATTTTGATATAGCTTTGGTTCCTGACAAGTCCTTAAAGGAGAGAAGAATATGTATTCAGATAAGGATTTTCAGAATAAAAGACTTTTAAGTGATATTAGTAAACACAAAACTATTACATGTTTTTGTAGTTTTATTCTTGTAAAAAATGACACTTTCATATATTTTCTTTCTGTAATTAATACTGTGCCATAATTAAATTTAAGAAGTTGTTTAAAATAAATGAAGCTACTTCTGTCTGTTTTGTATTTTACAGTCAATTTTTGTTTTCTTTTATCTCAGAGCCACACAAAAAGGTGTAAAATGCACACAAGACGCGTTAGGAAGCATTACCTGTTCACAAAAATTGCAATAAATTCAGTATGTTGCAATATTCCCATAACATTTGTATCTCATGTGCAACGATTTGCAATTTAATACCAAAAAAATTAGGACTTCTATGCAAAAATATTGGTAAATTTCTTGGTTTTAAATGCTACATGCAAGAAAAGTCCTCTTGTGTTCAAGGTTTTCTGCAATTGTGGATGGTTTATTATTTTCCTAAGAGCATATAATATGAAAGGATGCTTTATTGTAAGCTTGTGCTCTTTTTTAATAATATCATTGGTTAAAAATAATAAACCCCGCAGCATCTGGGCAAAAATAGTTGACTTTTGGGCAACCTTAGCACAAGAATATGGTAGGAAAATAACGTATAACATATCATTTACAAATGGAGAGTATATTTTCTCCGTGACTGAAGGGCTAACTATTAAATAATGAGGTATTCTGCTGATGAGTGTCTTTGTAAACAAACACACGCCTTAATTAACCAGTAAACAAGCTTTTATACATCAGCGTTAGCATGATAAACAACTACCCACCTGTACTGCCAGCTTTTGGCACTCGCTCTCCCCGAGCTGGGGGTCCTGTTCTGGGGAAATACATCCAGCTTTCCTTCGCTTTCCGTGATCCGTAAAGCCGTGGTTTCCCCTTGCATAGTCACAAGAAACGACGCCTCCTTTGGACGCTAACTCAGCGTGCTAGCTAACCTGTCAAGCTAGCTGAGCTAACAGATTGGATAAAGTGGTCGAGCCCGAATTAAGACACAAGAGGAAGCTCTCCGTTCATTCTTACCTACACTGACCACTCACCTGATAAAGGCCGGACTGTTAACTGCCTGTGGTGAATAACGGTTGATGAAACATTTTCTCTTCTTCTGCCAACACTGGGAGTAGCCTGGTAGCTTGTGCCTGCTATCTCGGCTGATATTTACTGCTTTGGCAGGAAAACAGTCATGTGCCCCGCTGACAAGCGCACACTTCCGTGTTACGTCAACAATAAAATACAAAACGGTAAAAATATCTGTATTTTAAAAATATATGCATTATATATACAATAGACTCCACAATTCAAACAAAATAAAATAAATTAAAATGATTCAAAGGACAAAAATAAAGCACCTTGTAAAAGTGAACCGGTGTTACCGTTGAAATAGTGACCGTGTTAACTGGCGACTATCTGCCAGATGTGTCCACAGTTAAAGTAAATTGTTCTTACCAGCGCGACATATTTTAAAGTAATCTCTTAAAAACTGGAAGAAGAATCATCTTTAATGATATTTTTCGTCTTTAACGTCTGTTGTAATCAGTTGAACCTCCGTCACTATATCAACCCAAGACGCCGTAAGTCGCCAGTTAACACGGTCACAATTTCAGGCGTTGCACCGGAAAATGAATTTTATGTGTTAAATGTTTCTCATAGCTATGAATAGCTAAAAAAATACCTGAGTACCTTAAAATTGTAAACTTTCAGCCTACATATTTTTTTTTACGCAGGGGAATTTCACTACAAAAACATATGTTTTCACATAACATATGGGGTGTTCAAACATTTTCATTTAAAAATATAATTATTTTTAGGGTTATTTCAAAAGTAACTTAAAGAATTCAAAATTGTATTAAAAATGCAATTTAATTATTTCAAGCTCTAATTTTTAATACACTCACACCAAACCCAAAATATTTTTTTATTACTAACAATTCATGTGTTTTTTAATTCCTTTACTTGTACCCGTAACACCGTACCTATAATTTATACTTTTAAAAAACGCCTTGGATGAATAATACGTGGAGAAGGTGACGAAAAGCGTTATAGTGTAATAGTCTAAAGGGCAACCGTGTTAATTGGCGACCCACGGCCGAATGCGTCTTTGTTGTCATAGTGACACCAGTTCCTGAAATTGTTACCAGCTCTAACAAAAGCATTGTTTTCTTTTTTTTTTTTTAGAATAATTCCCAAAATAATTCATCAGGTATCTTATGAACCAACTTCACGTTGCTGTTGCAACTCAGAGGCATTTTGCTAACGGTCACCAGCAAACACAGTCACCCAGTGAACCGCAACACCGGAAGTGTACGTTTTTGTATTTTCCGGCTTGTTACGCGTTGCAAAGGGGAAAATGTGACGAGCGGTCTTCTATATTTAAGTAAATATTTAATAATAAATGGCCGCTAAGACGTAAATGCAACGTGTATTAGATTACACTCGGTTCTTTATGCTCTATGTGTATCAGTTTAGGTCAGAACTTATACAAAATAGTGGAGTATTAACCCTTTAGGAAGCGTTAATGATGGCATAAGCAGTTGTAACAGACTGCTATAGCTACAGTATGATAATTCAACATTTCCAGAGATAAGGGGAGTATCCCTGTCGAGCTGAGGGGTGGGGTGAACCAGTGGAGGAAAATTCATAGGGCGTATAAGGAAGTTATTTTTGACGGGAGAAGGAGAAGTACAGCGTCTTCAGTTTGGACGAAAAGCTGCAAACACCGGTCTGAAAATGCCTGGAAAGAAAGTCTGCATCGTTGGATCGGGAAACTGGTAACCCTTTCATGTTTCCCCATGTATCTTTAAGAAACAATGTCATCATTTGAGCTTATAGAGGCAGTAATGCAATGCAATCAATGCTTACAGTAAGTTAACGCGGATTTAAGCTCACTAGTGTGTAATCCTTGGCAATATCTTTAAGCTAGTTTGGTTTATTAAATTGAAAAAGCTGCGGTGGATTTAGCTCGCTGTGCCCTTTGACAGCAGCTCATATTTAGTACCAAAGTGGAGGATTAAGCTGCAAGCTGCAACATGAAGGCTGTTTGTACTACTTCCCCTGCAGTATGCAGTCATTGTCCTACAAATAAAGACGATTCAACCTGGGTGTGGACTAAAATGCACCCTACTGCTCTCTCTACAGGCATATTTAGCTTCACAAGTTTGTTTGTGATGAGTTAAAGTCAACATAAAGGAGGTTTTGTGTATTTTAGTGCTTCTTTTGGATTGAAAGAAATATGACACTTCTGCTTGAACATGGTCAAAACATATACCTCGATACGTTCCGATATAGGGCGTTAAAAACGATAAAATCGCAGTTCATTTAATGCTATTATAAAAGTGAAAGCAACTAAAACTGTCGGTATTTACAGTGTTTATAAAAGTATTCACCTCCTTGAATGTTTTACCCTTTCTTTAATTTTTATAAATCAGTCTTGGTCAGTATGATTTGTCTTTTTTTTTTTTAACCAAAAGCCCTCTTTGATGTCAAAATGAAAACAGATTTCTACAAAGTAATCCTAATTAAGCAAAAATATGTACGCTAAAATAAGTGACTGGATAAAAATTCACCCCTTTCAAGTGACTGGCCTAATTAGCAGTATAAAGACACCTGTGTCTGGAAGCTCCAGTCACCAGTTAATCAGTATTCCTGGCTACCATTACACCATTGTAGAAAAAAGAACACCCCAAGCAAACCAAAGAAAGCATTAATGTCAGTATCATTTTATTATTACCAGTAAAGTTATTTTAATGCTCCATAGTATTTAGAGGTAGTAAAGCTTCACAACATTCATATTTTTGCTAAAGTAAGTGTGAGAGAGCATTGTCTAAATTGCACAAATTGGGTGCCTTGGACCTTTATTTTTGCTACCCCAGTATCAAAGTGTAAAAATGTTACTGTGACAACCCCTTCTTATGTGTCTGTCTCTCTTTTAGGGGTTCTTCAATAGCCAAAATAATCGGACACAATGTCAAAGCTTCCAACCGCTTCGACCCCATGGTAAACATGTGGGTCTATGAAGAAATCATCGATGGAAAGAAGCTCACAGAGATCATCAACACCAGCCATGAAAACGTCAAATATCTGCCAGGTCATACGCTGCCCAGGAATGTGGTAAGTCTCAGTGAGGATCAGATTATGTCAGAGCAATTCGCTGTGATCTTACTGTACAAACAGCTATCAAACTGATAAGATAAGGCAACTCTGACACACCTGCCCTGTTTTATTGTCTGTCTACCTTTAAAGGAGGAAGAAGCTATCAAATACAAAGAAAAGAGGCATCCAGGGGCAGGAAAATCAAAGCACCTGTCTAAATATAGGAGATAATATTTAGAAATAGTGCCTATAGTGATATACCTTTAAAATCCAGTGTTATAAAGAGAAACACCTGCCAAGATTTGCTTGCACCTTGCACACCTGTTTCATTAGGTAAAGTGTATGACTCACCGATTTATCAATAGCAATTCAAAACAGTCCAAAATGTTCACTAAGAGCAATTTTTAAAAAAAGTTTTAAGGAATCTTTCAGTGTAGATCAAGGCCAACCATAAGGTGGGGTAAGGGCAGAGCTTTCTGGGGCCACGTCAAACCGGGGGTCAGCAAAATCAGGATCCATTATAACATTAAGCTGTGATAACCATAGTTTATTTTTAACCTGAGTAATAACCACTCTTATCAGAGCAACATAAATCAATTTCATGTATCATACAGCCTTTTCAGAGAGGTAAACCCCTTTTCTAACACAGAATTACCTTAAAGTAATGATAATGTGGATGGGCACACTGAAGTAAACCACGTGGAAAGTGATGTCAGGATGCCAGAAAATAAAGAAGAAGAAACTGTTATGTTATATGAAAAGACAGTGGTGGAAAATATTTAATTAAAAATTATTAAAAATAATGGGTGACAAGTGGTGAAAATGGGTTAAAAGTGGTATAAAAAATGGCAAAACTTGATTTTAAGTGGCCTAAACATTGGGTTAATGGGTAAAAATTGGTAATAAATATAAGAAAAGTGGCTAAAAGTAATGGAAATTTGTTAGAAATGGTATTTAGTGGCCAAAATATGTTACATTTAGGTGCTAAACAAGCTAAAAGTGACAAGAATTGGCATTAATGGGTTAAAAATAGTAAAAAAAAAAAAAAAAAAAAAAAACTGGAAAAAATGGTTCTAAGTGGCCAAAAAAAACCAAAACATGTAAAACAGTGAAAAGAAGCAGAAAAAGTGGCAAATAAAAGCTTAAAGGGGCCAAAAAAATGGTACATGGGCAATAAGAATTGGCAAAATGGGTGAAAAGGGGCCAAAAACATGTTACATTTAGGCAGAAGAAAGGTTAAAAGTAGCAAAATAGATGTGAAAATTGGTCAATAGTGCCAAAGATTGGCAAAAAAGAAAGGGATTAACAGTGGTTTGAAAAGCTGACAAAACTTGGTCCGAAGTGGCAAAAATGTCTCATAAGTGTGTGAAAAGGTGCAAAAAAGTGGTAATAAATGGACTAAAAGCAGCAACATTTTTTTTTAAAATGGTGAAAATGGTAGTAATTGGCCAAAAGATGTTAAATCTTGGCGCAAAATAAGTTAAAAGTGGCAAGAATTGACCAAAAGGCTTAAATGGGGCAAAAGAGAGGTGAAAATGGGTTAAAAGTACCAAAGACGGGCAAAAATGGGTTAAAAGTGGCAACAAAAAGTGTAACATGGTGAAAAGAAGCAGAAAAAATGTTGCCAAAAAGGTTCAAAGTGGCAAAAAAAGTGGTATTAAATGGGCTTAAAGTGGCAAAAGACAGGTGAAAATGGGTTAAAAATGGCTGAAAGGTGCCAAATGGGCAAAATTAAAAAGTGGTGAAAATGGTCTTAAGTGGCAATAATTGGCAAAACTGTTTAAAAGTGTAAATAAGGTGTTCAAAGTGTCAAAAATGTGTAAAATGTGGTAGAAAGTGGCAATAAGGTGTTAAAAGGGGTTGTGAAAACGGGTCGAAAGTTTGAATAATCAACAAAATTACATCTAGGGCCAAACAAGAGAGGCACTGGCACCCCCTGCTGACTAAAGAGAGTACAGCAATGTAGATTTTTAATTAAATAGATTTTAATTGATCATATTTGTATTTGAATTGCATGATATCATTAGTTTCCTTTTTAAGTTAGCATTTTTCAGAATTCAAGTATTGACTTTGACATTTCCCAATTTGAAATATTCTCCGAAAACAACAAAATTTGTTTGGATTTTTTAAACATAAATTTTCGAGCAGTAATTATAATTAATTAATTAATTATAAAAATGTAATAATGTGGGATCAAATTAAGCACATTCCAGGGTTTATTTTCCCTGAAATTCTTCCAAAAACAAAGAAAAAGTATTAATAAAGAGCCACATAAGAACCCCATGCTCTATCTGTGAGTCAGAAGTGATTTGACACATTTTAAGGTCTGACTTTGCCTCATTAGGTCGCCGTTCCTGACATCACAGAAGCCGTCAAAGGAGCAAAAATCCTCGTCTTTGTAATCCCGCACCAGTTCATCAGCAACCTCTGCGACCAGATTAAACCTCACATCACCGAGGGAACCATCGGGATATCCCTCATCAAAGTAAGATCCTTTCATTTTACTTCCTGTCTGCTAAAACAGGAACGTTCAGTCTTGTGACCATGCCTCAGTCACCACAGTGACTCATAAAGTATCCTTTCATCAGAGAGAGCTGAAAATGTCTCCTTATTTTCATGCTTTTGTCATGCAGGGTGTCGATGAAGGACCTGAGGGATTAAAGCTCATCTCTGACATCATCCGAGAGAAACTAGAGATCGAGGTCAGCGTCCTCATGGGGGCCAACATTGCCAGCGAGGTGGCCGATGAGAAGTTCTGTGAAACCACCATCGGTTAGACGCTGATTCTTCACAATATTTACAAACAATTTGTATTCAAATATAAAAGAGGATGTGGTGAGTTGGTCAGACAGTGCCAAGCCTCACTTCCTCTGTGTTTTTTTCCTGAACTACATTCAAAACAGGAGCCAAAAATGAGGCAAACGGCGCCATCTTCAAAGAGCTGCTCCAAACACCAAACTTCCGCATCACTGTGGTACAAGAGAGCGACACGGTGGAGCTGTGTGGAGCTCTAAAGGTAAAAAAGTCACTTATTCTTATATCTAAGAACATATTACACTCAGGAATTATTTTGACAGATTTATCATACAAAAACTTTTGTAATATTTCAAAAATTCCCCAACCTCAAAGGAATATTCTCATAATATTTCTAGGTGTATTTCCATAATTTTACAGGAATATCTCCCAAACCTGAAGATATAACTCCAGTTAAGTTTGTGGAATTATTTGGAAAACAAACCTTAAAATCCAAAGAAAAACCCTAAGAATTTATTGGAGAATTCCCAGGAAAATATGTTAAAGTTAATTCAGCATTCTTATGCAAAATCCCTCAAAAGAAATACCAAGTTTCTACCAATATTCTTATATACCAAAAATTAAGTAATTTTTCTTAATTTCTAAGACATTCCCAGAATAACCCCCAAAAATCTGAAGAAAATACTTGAAAAGGTACATTTAAAATAAAGAAAATTCATGAAGCTTTCTTGGAGAATTACCAGGAATAATTGTTATGATCCTTTAAATTCTACCTGGGTTTCTTGATCAATCTTGGGTAAAATCCTTCAAAAAAAAACAAAAAACAAAAACAAAGACAAAAAACAAACAAACAAAAGTTAAAAAAAACAACAACAAAAAAAAAACAAGTATCTGCCATTATTGACGAAAACAATTCTCCCCAAATTCCTGGAAAAATTCCCCCAAATTCCCTGGAAAAACCTTAAAAAATTCCCAAGCTCAAAGGAATTTCTTATGTTTTTTTTTCTGGGTTTATTTAAGAATTTCCAAGAATATCCCAAAAAAATATCTGGAAAATGTACATTCAATATAAAGAAAATTCCTGAAGCTTTCTTGGAGAATTCCTATGAAAATTTGTAAAAATTCCTGGAATTCTCTTCAAGTTTCTTGATCATTCTTGGGTAAAATTTATTGAAGAAATACCACCATTCTGCCAATATTCTCAAAAATTCCCTGGAAAAACCTTACAAATTCCCAGGCTTCAAACAAAATGTTTTTGTGTTATTTTTCTGGGTAAATTCCTAAAAAAAATATTGAGCAATAGCCCAAAATTCCCAGGAAAAACCTAAAAATTCTACAAAACTCAAAGGGAATTTTTTGTAATGTTTTTGGGTACATCTCTCAAAAATTTCTATAGTATTCCCCAAAATTCAGATTGAAAATTCCCTTAAAAATGCACATAAAAGCCAAGGATATTTGTGGGGATTGTAAAATTTCCCCTGAAAATTTTGCAAAATCCAGGAAATGTTCAAGTTTCCTGATAATTCTCAGTCAAAAAATTCTATGGAACAAAATCCCAAATTTTTGGCAAAACTCCTAGTTTAGTAATTTTTTTCTCACTAGAATGCTTTTTTGAACCTGGAAACAAATGTTAAAACAATCTAAGCCTGTTAGTGATAAATTTGAGCACTTTTTGAACTTTGTTTGTACTTTGATTGTGTGCAGTGTCTTCCAAGATTAAATTGCAGCCATTATTCCTGACCTTATAGCTGATCTTCTCTGCCTGATGTCGATCACAAAAAGATCCCTACTATAGATCTCTATGAGCCTGTCAAAGGAAGAGCATTAGTGACTGTCCATTGAAGCAATGTTGTCAGTAGAAGTGACTTTAGACTTTACCTCCTGTCAGAATATCGTGGCAGTGGGTGCTGGTTTCTGCGATGGTCTCGGTTTTGGCGATAACACCAAAGCGGCGGTGATCCGCCTGGGTCTGATGGAGATGGTCGCCTTCGCCAGGCTCTTCTGTAAAGGCTCAGTGAGCTCTGACACATTCCTGGAAAGCTGCGGCGTGGCCGACCTCATCACCACCTGCTACGGGGGAAGGAACCGCAAGGTGGCCGAGGCCTTCGTCAAAACGTCCAAGGTGATAACATCATCCATTACTTCTACTTCTATCTTTTATTCAAACTTACACCTAAAGGAATTAGGGTAAGGAATGAACGTAATGTGTTTTCTGCAGTCTATCACTGATCTGGAGGTAGAGATGCTGAACGGGCAGAAGCTGCAGGGTCCGCAGACGTCAGCTGAGGTCTACAAGATCCTACAGAAAAGAGACATGGTTGACAAGTGAGTTCAGTACTTCAGTTACAACTGTGTAGTTCCTTAGAGGCTTTCACGACAAGGTTTTCTGTCCCGGGAGCACCAGCATTTCTATAGTTCCACGTAGTGATTATCAAATACCTGTCTGTTACTTTAAAAGACTGGATAAGTAATGCCCTATTCGCATGGGATTAGTATTACTTAGGGGCCTCTGGTAATTTATATAATCGAACATGATGTCAGCATTTTTAATCTTGTGCAAATCGCCATTGTCTGTAATTTGCGGGGTAAAAATTCCAGGGCAAACTACCTCCCATATTACAGCACACACACAGGTCCACAGGTAATTCTAATCCCTTGCGAAAGGGTATTTCAGCCACACTTAACCACTGCCACAAGGAGAAACAATAGCAGTCGGTGCAGAATTATATAAAGATTTTCAGTTTTATTCACTGATGAATGCCATGCTTCACTGGATGGTCCAGATGAATGGAGCTCTGGATGGTTGGTGGATGGCCCCTATGTCCCGACAAGGCTGCAATGTCAGCAAGGAGGTGGTGGAGTGATGTTTTAGGCTGGAATCATAGGAAGTGAGTTGTTCGACCCCTTTAAGGTGCCTGAAGATGTCAAAATGACCTTAGCCAAATATGTGGCGCTCCTAACTGCCCATTTCCTGCCATGGTACAAAAAGAAGAACCGTGCCTTCCGGGGTAAAATCATTTTCATGCTACAAAAAAAAAAAAAAAATAACCACAGAGGCCTTGGCTGCTATGGGCATGAAGGAAGAAAAAAATCATGTTTTCACGTTTAGCTGAAGGTTGGAAAATGGTGAAACTTCCCTTTAGAAGTCATACTTTAACTACAATATTAGAAATCGTTCCTATTTTTTAGCTTCTATAAGTAAAGCTGGGATTGTGTAGGATTGGTAATGCATTACAACACCAACACTATGAACTCAATGAAAAATATTTAACTGAATTAACACCTTAATGAAAGCTTCTATCAAAAACAGACATCATAAATGTTGAGTTAATGACAGTAGAGCTCTATGTGTGCCTAATAAAGTAGAAATTCTCCCAAAGAATCAACTAAAACAAGCTTATTAAATTGTTTTCTCTAGCTTTAAACAGTTAATTTAACAGTAAATCACATTATTAACTATATAAATCAGGATGAAATCATCAGTTTTACCTTCCTGTTGAGGTGTTAACACACAGCTGTGGTCCTCCACCTCAGGTGTTTTCATTTAATTCTGCTGATGAGGTCAGAGGCCTAATCAAATGTCTGTTTTTCTGCAGGTTTCCTTTGTTTTCTGCCGTCTACCAGATCTGCTTCCAGGGCAGAGAGGTGAGAGAGATCATCACCTGCCTGCAGAATCACCCAGAGCACATGTGACGGGACCAAACGCACCAACAGCTGCTCCTTCAGTCTGCAACCACCAGAAGGGGCTAGAGATTCATCAGACAAACGCACAAAGCCGCAGGGAAAACACAGTCCAACAAAGTGCACTTTTACTGTTTTTATTTCAAGGAGCCTTTATATTTTAGCTTTTAAAGTCTTTTAATGATTTTAACATTTCTGGAACAGTCACTAGGCTCTTTAAATACATCTCTTTGTAACTCTACTGGATTATTAAATGCATTTTTTAACCTAAAAGTAATAATGATTTTGTGTACAATACTACAAGACGGTCTGGCTGGTTTCCCTCTATGAGTTTACAATTTCAACATTAAGCTTAAAGAAGCTGTTTTTAATCTTTATATGAAACTCTTTTCTCAATAAAATCATTTCATAAGAATTATTTTATCTCATCATGTCAGTTTTTCACAGAGTTTCCACAACGGAGCATTTTAGAACTCTTCAATTCCTTCAAATCAGAGCTAACTTGTTTGTAGATCTGTGATTGACCTTTGTTTTAGACCACACAGCCAGGCTGCGGTGGACTCAAACTGATTCCCATGAAGACCGCTGTATCTCGGTATTAGAGAGCAGATTCAGGAACAAACAGCGTCCTTGTCCATCCGTGTTACAGGTCAGATTGATGGAACCTTTGATAGTCTATCAGTCTGCCATCACTGTTTACCTGTACTCTGTAAATGTCTGTGTCTATCATCAAGTCTGAATCTTTCCTCCTGTCTCTCCCTGTCCTGTGACCTGTCTTTCGCTTTCTAAGTAAACTTTCTAAAGTCTGAGAACTGGAAAGCAGTGCCAGTGTCCTGCTGGATTACAGGAGAATTTTCCAGAATTATTCCTTAGAAATTTTTTGGAAACTCAAGTTTATCTAAAAAAAACTCATATTGAAAAAAAAATGCTTAAAGACATTTCCTAAAAATCTCTGGATACACTCCCCAAATATCCTCAAGAAAAAGCCAAAAATTTCTGGGAAAGACATCCATGAAATACTAAGAAAATACATCAAACCTCCTGGAATCATTCTCCTAAATTAAAGGAAAAACTCCCCAAAATTTCCAGGAACATTCTCCTAACTTCTCAGGAAAATTCCCCAAACTTTTCTGGAAGGTCCCTCAAAAACTTGGGTAAATTCCCCAAAATTTATGGGGATTTCTTCACAAAAACATGGCAACATCACTAAAAATTCCATGTTATTTCTGAAAAATTGTGAAAGAAATTCATCCAAAATTCCCAGGCAAATTTCTTTAGAAAATTCTAAAAAATAGAATAAATAGGGAAAAAAATTAATAAGTGAAAAGACCCCAAGAAAGATTCTGGAAAAAAATCCACAGAACCTCTGGGTGAAAACAAAATCCTGACAACATTCCTCAAAAGTCCTAGTAATACTCCCAAAACTTAAAAAATTGACGAAATTTTCAGGAACATGCCTTGACATTCCCAGAAACAGCCCTTAAATTTCTTAGGAAATTCTTGGAAAATTCTTTAAAAATTCCAAGGACTATTTAGCCTAATTTCTTTCAGATTTTGTTGAATTTCAGAGGATTTTTTTTACCAGGGTATTTTAATAAAATTTCTGAGAAAATTCTCCCAAATTCCTGGTTAAAAATGTCTATTAAGTCCTGACTGCACTCCCAAAAAGTCCAGGTAACACCCTCAGAACTCATGGGGAATATTCTCAAAATTTTCAGGAGCATGCCCTGATATTCCCAGGAACCATAATTCCTATGAAATGTCCATAATTTCCTGGAAATTTATTTGATGATTTCGAGGAATATTCCATAGAATGTCTGTCAAATTTTCAGAGTATTTCTGGGAGAGTTTTTTCTTATATCTTAGGGACATGTCATAAAATTTCTGATAAATCAATCAAATCCTGACTGCATCCTCAAAATGTATGGGAACATCCTCAAAATTCACAGGGAAAAAAATGTCAAACTTTTCAGGAACATGCCCTGATATTCCCAGTAACCAAAATTCATGGGCATTTCTGGGAAAATTCCTAAAAATCCACAAAAATATTATGTAGAATTTATGGCATTGAATTTCTGGGAAACTTTAGTTTTTAAATCCCAGGAACATTCTGTGAAATTTCGGGGAAAAATTCCCAAAATTTCTGGCTAAAGTTGCAGAAGTTCCCACAAAAAAATCCTAGAATTTTTGGAAATTTTCTCCAAAAATTCCTGTATAAAAATTTAGAAAATTCCTGATATTCCTGATAATTCTGGCACATTTTGAAGCTGCTCCCCCTGCTGGATAACAGGCCCTCATGTTTCCTGGTGCCCACATCCCAGGACATCAAAGAGCCCACTGAAAACCCAGGAGGGGGGTGAAGTATGCAGCAGTTTTAGGGGGGCTCTACGATCTCCCACAGGTTCCCATGGTAGAGCCGGGTCACGTTGGGTTGGTGTCCTCTACAGCTGGATGGCTCCTCTCATCTCTGAACAGCTCGTGTCATCGGCGGGTTTTTGAGCGATGCTGAGACCCTTGTGGTGGTTTGACAGCGGCCCAGATTCTCTGTTTCAAAGAGAAGGCCACCTTCAGATGAGACCAAAGTTTGAAAGAAGAGCTTAATCACCACGGCAACCAGTCTGTTGGTACCTCATCCCTGAGCTCAAACATACACAGTCCTCCAATCAGAGGCCCTCTGGACCACAGTCATCAGGAAAATCATCATTTTGTTCTAAACTCAAAACCTGAAGCATTTGACCAGCATTAAATAAATGTTTAATATTCTGTTTATACATCATTGTAAAGCAACTTAACACAAGTTTATCATGTTATAAAATCACAGTTGATCTGATTACTTTGCTCTCTTTCCAACGAAAAGGTAACTAATAAAATGTTGGCAGATTACTGGAAGCTAGCCTGGCTTCTGTTTTATGTCTCTGACAAGAGAGGTGATAAATAGTTTGTGGTTTTAGGTACGGTTTTGTTTTGAAGTCTAATTGCCAAGTAATAACTTTGCACTGAAGAAAAACAGCCACCATGAATGCTGCTGACAGTAAAACCTCCCAGAAAAACATCAACACTTTCTCTGGAAAGATGCGGTTAAATTTTTATTTGTATCTCAGTATTCATGTGTGGGCAAGAACAAAATCCTCAAAACCACCAGGGTGAGAATTTGGAGATAGCTACGATAAGGCTGCTAAAATACAGATTTATCATTACAGCGCATGACATGGAACACAAAAAAGTTGGCAACTGGCCAGGAAACTTCCCCCAGGTGAATAAAAAAAAATAAAAGGACGTGTGTTCCTTATATTTATGGAAACTTGAGTGGAGAAAACTGCAAGCGGGGAAAGACCAGACCATCTCATTCCATATCAGCCTCAACAGTCTACGAAGGCTGGGCCCTTTGAAGGATGCTAGCCTATACCGCTACAGTGATCGTTCTTTTACTGACCCCAAGTGGCCGGAGAAGAACCAACAGCTGGGAAATTAGGTTTCTGTATCATTTGCAATAATTTCTAATACAACAGTGGACAAGTTACTTAATTTGGAGCTGTTCTGAGCATTTTTGAAAATACTGAAAAACCTCCAACAAAAAAAATCTTTTGTTCCAAGGAAATTTTGTCTGAACTTGCAGAAACCTTCCAGAAAATTTCTGGCAAAAATAACTTAAATCAATGGGAACATACCCTGAAGCGAACATTTCTGAAAATTCCACAAAAATTCTGTAAAATGTGTGAAAATGTTCTTAAAATTCCTGGAAAATTTCCCATCGAAATTTCTGAATATTTATTTGACTTTTTTCAAAAATAAAAAATAAAACCTAAATTATGTGCACATATTTCTGATTAAAAAATCCTTCAAGATTTTATTTTTTTTTTAGAATTGTTGAAATACCTGAAAACATTCCCCAAAAGTAAATTCCTGTGAACATTTCATGCAGAAAATTTCCAAAGATTCCTCTGAAAACTCCCAGATCAATTCCCCCAAATACCACTGAAGTATCCAGTGAACAATTTGTGGCTATTCTGAGAAAATGTAGCAGGCATTTCCTGGAAAAGTTCCGGGAAGTTTTGTGAAAAATTCCTTGGATATTTCTGAGAGAATACTTGGGAAATTCACCTGATGTTCCTGGGAAAATTCCTGGAAAAAATTTCTGAAGATATGCCCAAATTTTGAGAAAAAAAAAATCCCTAAATTTTAGAGACAAATATCCACACAATGCTTTGAAAAACCCTCAGCAGTGCTTCTAAAAATTTCACAGAACATGTCTCTACAACCTGGAAAAATATACTTAGAATTTCTGGAAAAATTCTCAGAAAAATTCTCAATATTCACTGGAATTCTTTAAAAAATACATATTAATTTTACCCCCAGATTTCTGTGAAAATCTTCCAAGATTCTGTGAATATTTTTTAGAGGAATTCTGATATTGCTCGGAATTTTACCCAAAATTTCTAGGAAAAATTTCAAGAATTCACCTGAAAATTTCAAAAGATGTGTCTGATTTTTTTTTAACTTGCAGAGAATTTTCCCCGAATTACAAGAGAAAAAGCCTTACATTTGGGGGAAATTTGAATAATTGATTGGGAAATTCCAGGGAAATTATGCCCCCAAAGTCTTTAAAAATTCTTGGTGACATTTCTGAAAATTTCCCAGAAAATTTCTGAATAATCTGGGAAAATACTCTTCAAATTTCTGGAAAATCTCCCAACAAAATTTGAATATTCATTTGACTTTTTAAAAATTGAAAACATATATTATGTGCCCAGATTTCTGAGAAAAAAATCCTTCAAGATTTGGGGATTTTTTATTTTTTTTATTATTATTATTTTTTTTTAATTTCTGAAATTGTTTAAAATATCCCCCAACATTTCAGAGAACTTTTCCTGGAAAACTTCAAGCATTCCCCCAAAATTTTCAAAGATTCATCTGAACATTTTTTGAAAACTCCCTGAGAAATTCATCCAAATTTTCTGAGAACAATCAACTAAAAAATTTCCTGACTTTTCTTTAAAAAATAGCAAACATTCTTGAAAAAGTTCTGAGAACTTTTGTGAAAATTCACGGGAAAATTCCAAGAAAATACTTTGGAAAACTCTGTATAACAGGGAAAATGGGAAAATTCTTAAAACTCTTTTCCCAGTAACTGTTTCAAAAATTACCCCATCATTGCTCCCCCCAAGCGGCCAAAGAATCACCTAATGGCATTTAATTCCTGGGATATTAGGTTCCTGAGTCCTTTACCATCACTATCCCGAATAGAAACAGCTGGAAACCTTTTTTAAACTTGGTGCCATTGTAAGTAATTTCTTAGCAGAGCTTTAAGATGAATAATAATTATTTTATGAAATATCTTTTTGACAGATTGTTGTCAGTCTGTTCCAAACCAAACCCTTACTGAGGTGGATTTAATCCACGTTCCAGCTAAGTGATCTAATCTCCCCCTAAAAATACATATTTCCCCGTACTCAGCACATTCCACGTGAAGTGCTGCTGTGATTTATGATGTGTAATGAGGGTGGGTTGTTATTTACAGCCGGCTTATCACACCTGTGTCTCCCATGGATGAATGTTTTAGTTGTGCATCCAAACTTCTCCCCCGAGTTTTCTATTTAATGTTTTCTTTTTTAAATATGTGGGCCACCCTGGATCAGAGCACATGGTTCAGAGTCAAACCTCACACGTGGGCTCACAGATAACTCTTAAATAAAGAAAAGAAGTAGAAACTGTGCCTGAATCCTTTATATTGCTGTGTGTTTTTCAATGTATTGGACACATGGAGGTGGGAGTCTCACCCATATCCTGGGCTAATTACAGACCACTGATCTCGTCAGCTGTCACCGCCACACTCTTTTTACATGTCAATGACAGCCAAATGGGACCTCATATCCTTCCTCTGGCTCGTACAATGCTCTCATTGAAAACACAAGAGATGGACGGGAAACCAAAGAGAGAAAAGGCGAAGGATGCCACTCCTCGTCCCAGCTGGCGTACGCTCAATGGCAGAGGGCATGGAGTCTTGTCCGTGAAATAACAACCACTCCTCAAATCCTCCCCCTTCATCCTTCACCTCTGCTCCGGTTGTCTTCATCATCGCCTCGGCCTAATCCGGGCACGTTCGCGGCGGCCCTGCCTCGCTGCCTCCTTTTGTGCTCGCCCCGATGAGGGAAAAAGGAGGGTGAAGAAGGGGAGCAGAGGGGGTTGAGGTGAAGACGGTGGCGGCTGTGGTTGCTCGGGTTTGCTTTTGCAGTGCGGGGGGAAGAGGAGGCGAAGCTGGCTGGAAGCCGGACCGTGGCACTGCATACAAACATGGGGTGCAAACACAAGGCCTATTTGTTCAACTCTGCCATCGTCTTACCTCAGGGAAAGTGGGTAAAATTGCATGAGACAGACATAAGTTACGGTCTGTTCCTTGCTTCCTTGGGATGTCCATCGATTCTTCGTGGCAGCAGAGATGAGACGAACATGAACGCCATCCTAGTCAGGGAATCATTCACCTTAATTCAATGGAATTAAGTCAATTTGTACAGTAAAGCCTTGGCAGCAGGCCTGGCTAAAAAAAGCTCTTTGATTAAATATAAAATACTAAAAGACATCACGTGATTCGCCAAAACAGCATCAGTAGAGCAGCTGCGATTTATCACTGCAATATATCTCTAAAAGGGCTGACAAAGTCAAAGCTGGATGTCTCTTCTCCATCTAAATCTCCCAGTTTTATCTCCTGCGGATTCAAAGTAGCTGGCATCAGCACAAACTCCTCATTCTGTCTGATTTGTGGAAGATGAAATCTTTACCGTATGCACGAGGCTCATCTCTCTGGAGTCCACCACGCTTACATGCACGTAGATGTGCTTTGTGGAGCTCCTGATGTGAAGGGGGACATCATTTGGTTCCCAGTGCAGCTGTAAATATCATTCAAGTGGCATTCCAGCATGTCAGTGTAGCGTGGGCTATCAACCACTTCCTGCTGCTTCGAAATACTCATGTGGGAGATTCGAAGAGTGGGCAAATCGATCAAATCCAATGTTTTTCCAGTATTTGATTATGTAAATAAGCCCTGAACCACATTGAAACAAAACCTGATGACTTTAAAGAGTTTCATGTCAGAAGTAGAGGTTGAATTTCTTTTTCATGACTTTCCATGCATGTTTCATCTCGTTGTAGCACATCAAAACCTCTGGGATTGTCTGGTGTTTCGATTACGGATGTAAGCGGTAGTCTCGGTCCAAATGTCCCACTGATAGCAGACAATCCATGCTGGAGACATTTCCATAAAACAGGTCCACCGAAGGAGCTGTAAGTATTCCAGAAAGCAGTGGAGTTGACGGGTTTATGAGCGCTCGGATCAGTGAAACTACCAGCAGCGAGCAACCTAAAGGGAGGCATTGGGGTTGAATGGGAAAGCACAAATATTATGTTTGATTATATCAAAAATTTAATTAGTTTGTATTTCGGACTATATTGCCAGTTTGGAGCAGTTATTTCCAGTACCTGAAGTCAAAGAACTGCAGATACAGGAGGACCCATGTAGATTCCATCCTGGCTGTGGGACAGTCAACCAACTCTTTACCTTTGCAGGACTTCTAGAGAGAGCATGGGAATTTGCTCATCCAGTTTACATGTGTTTTGTGGACTTACGATCATCTCAAAAACATTCTCAGCGCAAAGTCGGACACGTCCCCGGCCTCCACCAGAGCTGCCCCTTATTTCCGATTCTGTTTGTGAATTTCATGGACAGGATCTTGAGGTGCAGCTGGGGAGCGTTTCGGGGTGCTCAGAATTCCATTTCTGCTTTTTGCAGATGATGTGATTCTGTTAGCTTCCTCAGCTGCGACCTCCAGCAGCCAATGGGACGGTTTGCAACTGAGTTAGCACCTCCAAGTCCAAGTCTGTGGTTCTCTGGTTTTCAAGGTTCAAGAATCTCAGGGTCTTGTTCACGAGTGAGGGTAAGTTGACAGGCAGATTGGTGAAGCATCAGCAGGCATTGTGCTTGACGGCTGTGGTGAAAAGGAAGCTAGGCCATTACCTCTTAAAACTCAGCTATGGTCATGAACTCTGGGTAAAGACCAAAAAAAAGGAGATCATAAATACAAGCGGCCAAAATGAGTTTTCTCCGGAGGGTGGCTGGGCTCAGCCTTGGAGATAGGGCGAGGAATCCAGACATCCAGAGTAGAGCCAGTTGAAGTGGTTCGGCTATCTGATCAGGATGCCTCCTGGGGGCCTCCCTTTCGAAAGTCTTCAGGGCACATCTAGCTGGGAGGAGACGTCAGGGAAGACCCAGAATTCCCTAAACAGGAAAATTGACAATTAAATCAGGAACAGACTGATAAGTACGCATTCATTATCTTCTGGGGTCTGGATTATAACCTGATGAGGCTCTTAGCGTGCAAGTTCATGATCACCGACTTAAAATTCGGAGACAGCTTCAAAGTAAAGTGCTTATTCTGCCAAATACACTGTTTAACACCGTTACACATTTGGAAATATGCAGGAGTGTAAGTACAAAATGACTAACTGACATCCAATGAAACCCAGTTAATGTGACAACAACTATACTTTTTGAGTTCACTTTTAGTTATTTTCTCTGTTCAAGTGATCCAGTTAAGAGAAGATTTTTATAATAAGTTCTTTGCAGATGACATCATGCAGGAGCAGATAACTTCTTGGGGGGGGGTTAGTGGTTTCTGTATAGAGAAACCATACCAAAAAAGGCCATGTTTTGATGTTACGACTATGCCAAGTGTTCACAGTGCAAAAACAAAAACCACTCTTAATTCTTAAGCTTCTTTTGTGTCCTGATAGTAGCTCAGTGGTATTGTGGTATTATCTCCCAATGTGAATTAAAAAAGCCTCAGTCCAAAGTCTGGACAAGTGGTGTCCAGGGACGCTTCCACGCTAGGTAAATCAGTTAAACTGGAAAAACAAAGTACATTTTGATAAAGTGTAGGGATCACACTCATTGCATGCAGAATTTTCTGATGATAAGTGCAGCATAAAGGTTGATTTGGAGCTGTACAATTCTAACTTTCCTTCTTTCCCATTCATTCCCAATGAACTGGGGTCCACTTCCTGACCCCCAAAGGACATTTGGGATCACTTAATTCAAACAACATATAATCTTTTTTTTGGTTGTGCGCTTGCTTTGTATTTTGTACCATCTTAAGCTAAGGTTATTTTACTTCCTGTTAGGACACAAACCTGCTTTCATTTTGAAAGAAAATAAGGAATTTCTGTTTGATCAAAACCTTGGGCATCAGGTTGAGTATAGCAAAAAGTGGCTTGCTATGGATCAAAAAGTCAATGAAAATAGTTAAGGTAAAGTTAAAAGTGAAATGCCTGATATTACCAGAGCACTGAGTCAGGTGGATCCTTCTTGCAGAGCTTCAGTGTTCCCAGTTAGGGAATGGACGGACTTTTTAAGAAGTGGTAACTACAGGCAAGGTTTTGCTGCACTGCAAGCCTGTAAAATGGTTGAAGAGATCAACATGGATTAAGCTACAGTTGAGCTGGACAACATCCAGAGTGGCACTGCAGGCTTTTCTTGGTGGAAAGAGATGTTTTTGCCTCCTCCTGACCAGATTTGGCAAGAGTTTAATCTACCAACTGGCTCCACTGATAGTGAACGATGATAACAGCAGTATACTCCCTGGACTACGTCAAGATTTTGTCCTTCTAAAAACACCATCTCTGGGGTGTTTCCCAGATAGTTGTGAATATAATCCTATGCCACTGATATGGGAAACCCTCTATCTAGTTCAAAGTGGAATGAGACATTCTAGCACAGTGTAGTGTCCTTATTTTGAGAGCTTAACTACACTGTGTTCCTAAACGGCCAAAATAGCATGTGATTAATGATCTAATATTGGACCTTTATTGCATTGTGAAAATTACATTACTACTGCTGAAATATATTAAAACTGTAATCTAATCTTTTCATTTATGTTGAGCATGAAGGGGCAGATTTTTCCGTTTTTAAATCTGGGTAAAGAGCAGCTATGTCTGAGTGGAAAATGGAAATACCAGGGTCCATCAAGGGTCTGGTGTTTTGTCCTTGAAAGAGTGACTATTCCCTCCTCTTGTGTAGGCATGGCAGCAACGTGAAGATCTACGACTCCTCAAGTGCATACTAAATGCTCTGACCCGTCTCCTTGCATCCTCTCTGAACTGCTGCAGAATATATACGACTTTCCTCTCTCAATCGTTTCCTCAGAGCTCCTGCAGGGCTCTGACCTGTCACATGAAAGAGCTGGACCTCTTTCCTCGAATGGGTCCGGATTGGCCCCAGGTCAAGAGGCATGTTCACAGGATCATTACCTTCCTGTAGAAGTCTCTAGGTACTACCACATGTGGAAACCAATGGAAGTGTGAGGTTTTAGTTAAAAATGGAAGTCTAAAGCTTGGTTTTTCATGGGCTGCAGTAGTTGTAGCTGAACAAATATTCAATTTCTGCAGGATAATGCCCGTACCATGCTCTGATTGGTTTCATGTTACACCAACACGGTGAGTTAAAAGGTAATCTATGAGCAGGTTTTGGCCAAAGTGGGACTCTAAAGCTTGATTTTCATGGACGGTAGTGGTGATACTTGTGCAAACATCCAGTTTTTATGCCTGGATTGTGCTCTGGTAATGCAAAGATGATGAGTTAAATAACCATGTAAGTGCAGAGGCTTTGGCTAGAACAGGACTTGAGAAGTTGGAATTTTATGGGCTGTAGTGACCATAGTTGTGCAAATATGCACAATTTACCTGATTATGTCTGAATTCTGCTATGAAAGGTTCTGAGAAAACCCAAAATGATGAGTTAATCCCAGATGTATGGGTAAGGTTTTCAGCCATTATGGGACACCAAAGCCTGATTTTATTGGGCAAAAATACAATTTTTACAGAGTTAAGCCCAAAAAACAACCATAATTAGTTACATTTACTGCCAGAATAATGACTTAGAAACTATAAATGTGCAAGGTTTTAACCAAAGCCTGATTTTTATGGGCTATAGTGGTTATCTTTGTGCAAAGATACAGTTTTTACAGGCTTATAGCCCTGCCCTGCTCTGACGGGTTGATGTTACACCAAAATTTTAAGTTGAACACCAGTGTATGCGCAGGGTTTGGTAAAAGTAAGGTTCCATCAACTATTTTTTATGAGCTGAAGCTGCTATTATTGAGCAAATATGCAGTATTCACCAAAGTAAGTACACATTATGCTCCAATGGGTGTGTTATGCCAAAACAATGAGTCTATCCCCAACGTATTGGCAAGGATTTTGCCCAAAATGGGACCATAAGGCTGTTTTTCACAGGCAAGAGCGGCCATAGCTTTATAAATATATGATTTTTACAGTGTCATGTTGGAAATCTGCTCTGACAGATGTTGGAGAAGGCTGAAATGATGAGTTAAACATCACCGTACTCAAGTTATTGGCCAAAATGAGTCACCAAACCTGATTTTTATAGCTTATAGTGGCAACAGTTGTTCAAATATATCGTTTTACAGGCTCATAATCATGGTCTGCTCTGATAGGTTTCATGTTATGCCAAAATGATGAGTTGATCACCAATGCATGAGCAAGTTTTGGCAAAATGGGTCCCTTAAGACAGATTATTGTAGGCTGTAGTTGCAAATATTGTTCAAATGTGCAAATAAAAAGCATTGATTGGACTGCATCCATACCCTGCTCTGATAGGTTTTATGTTGGGCTTCAACAACGACTTTATCACCAATGACTGAGCAAGGTTTTTTGCTATATTGTAACTCTAAGGCCTATTTTTGTAATGGACCATTCAATTTTTACAGTATCATTTTGAAAAATGCAAGTTAAACACCAATGTATGCAAGCTTTCAGACAACAAAAGTCACCAAGACATGACTTTTATTGACTGTAGAGGTCAAAGTTGTGTCATTATACTGTTTTTACAGGTGTATATCCAAACCCTGCTTTCACCGGTTTTCTATTACACCTAAAAGATGAGTTAGACACCAGTGTATGAGTAGGTTTGGGTAATAACAGCACTCTAAAGCCTGACTTCGATGAACTGTAGTTTCCATAGTTATGCAAACATAAAATACTGTGCTCGTTGTGTCCTGCTCTGATAGGTGTGGTGTTAGGCCTTAAGGATGTGTTTAAGAGCAGTGTTTGAGAAGGGAACAGTTTGAGGCACCAAAGCCTCATTGTTACAGACTGGAGTGGCCATAGTTTTGCAAATTATTTTACAGGGTTATTTCCCTACCATGCTCTGACACGTTTCACGTAACGCCAAAAAGACGATGGGTTAGAAAACAATGTATGAGCAAAGTTTTGCCAAGCAAAGCATTGCTTTTAAGAGCTGTAGAGGACATAGTTGTGCATATATACCATTTTACAGTGTTGTAGCCATACCCTGCTCCATTAGAGTAAGGTTTAGGAGGCTCTAGAGCCTGATTTTTATGGTTTCTAGTTGCTATAGTTGTGCATATTTACAATACTGACCTGATTAATCATGCTGTGATTGGGTTTGTGTAAGGCCAAAAAGATAAATCAAATATCAGGGAAAGGTTAAGGCCAAAATGAGGTCTTTTCCACATGGAGATGAAAACGATTTATTTCCGTTTCATTTTGAAAAAGTTTTTGGTAAATACAGTATCGTTTTAGGAAATGTCTGCATAAGCACGGAACCACTGAAAATGACTGAAAACGCTGTGGTATATATGCCAAGCCTGTAAGTGGCGCTGTAATGCTGCCATGGAAATGCACCAAAAGAGAGAAGAAGATTACAGAAAACTGCCCCAAACTTTCTCTTGGTTGCCCTTCTTGTTGTTCTCCACGGTGGATTTAAGAACATCTTGTGTATGCTGTTCTTGGTGGTGGTAAAGGAGCATCAGATTTTGCTGTAAAATCCATAATAAGCTCAGTAGTTTCTGCATCACAAACACAACCCTGTAATCTGCCATATTTGTTTTGGTTCGACAGTGCGTTCGATTCCTACTCTTGCAGGTATTGTGTAAGGCTAAAATGATGAGTTATACACCAATGTATAAGAGTTTTCCAGCCAAAATGAGACACCAAAGCCTGTTTTTTATGGACTATAGTCACCATAAGTATGCAAATATGCCATTTTTACAGATTCATGCCAAAGAACATGGCCTTATGTGTTTCATGCTATGTCAAATTAATTGGTTAGAAACTGTCGGCTATATGTGCTGAGGTTTTTGGGTAGAATGATTGATTTTTGTGCAAATATAAAGTTTTTTTTGCCATATTTATAGTCCTTTCTTCAAGACAAGACAGAGAATGATCAAGTAAACCTGCAGACTTGATTCACATATGGTGGTTCTTATTGTGTTTTCAGGTAGCAAACTGCACCTGCCATGCTTTATGTTTATGGCGATCCTGTAAAAAACTCATAAATTTCATTCTGGCTGTAGAAACGTTTACAGTATCATAGGGACTGAAAATAAAAGCTCTTTTTGATGTCAGTTTTGCCTTTATAGATTTAACATCTGCATTATTTACGGTGCAAAGTTTCTGCAACTTTTCTCATATCATGACTTTTAATCCAGCTTTAATTTGATTCTAACCTCCTTTTTTCATACGAGAAAATTGGACCAATACATCAGACGCTTCCAATTAAAGAATCAATGGCTCCCATTATCAAATGCTGCACATGACATGCCCTGTCTCCTCATGTTATTACCCTCCTCTTTCATTGCATGTGATAAAAAAATGCTGCTTTTATTAAATTAGCTTCTGACATTTGGGTTTAATTGAATGCTTGTGATGAAAGGATGCCGGGATCACAATCTTTGATTTGTCTGGCTGCTCTGCAGCTTCAAAACAACTCAGAAAATGATTATTTAAGCCTTCTTTTCCCCAAATTCTTGCAATTTCATGAGCCTACTCAGGCTTCTTTTGTGTATGAGCGAACAATATCGCAATGCATGAGTATAGATGGGAAGAATGCAACAAGAGAATGGAATTATGGGAGAAAAGATTGCATTTTAGGCCGCGAGGAATGTGCTGAAGAGATGGGCTGAAGTGGAGCATTTGTTCACAGTGGGAAGGGATGACAAACAGTGGGCGGCTGATGCTATAGCTGCAGGGCTCCGACACCCAGGCAGCAGGCTGCAAACAAGAAATGAAAGTTTGAGTAAATGCACTTTAAATTTTGATTTATAAAGAGAAAATAAGCTGAATTTGACATCTGGGATGGAGTTGATTTGACCTCTTTAGGCCTTGCGGGCTGCGAGGATGGCTGGTAGAGAGGAATGCAATAGTGCCCTGCAGAGAGGCCAATGAAAAGCAGAGCGGCGGTGGCTCCTGGCCGGCATAAAGAAGTCTACTTGGCAGTAAAGCTGGGAGTCATGTGCCTCCATTTAAATGAGAAGGGGAGAAAGGAAAGCGAGGTTAGGAAGGGGAGGGAGAGAAGCGCAGGCTGAGCTAAGAAGCCGGGGACCCTGCCAAGCCAAGACACTTTAGGAATGCAACAGCAGCAGGAGCAGCTCTTGCTTTGCAGTAATACCATCACACTTACTGGTATCTGAGTCAGGAAAACAGCCTTTCTAGTCTAGTCAGCATGTTTTTAAGCCAGTGCAAACAGATGACGGCCCAACCGAATGGTGAAAGGCAGAAAAAGCAGAATCCTGTGCAAGAAACTGGAAGGATTTAAGAGTGTTGTATTAGTTTTTGCATCCACATGCGTGCAGATTTATACACGTAGCTGCATGCAGCAAGTGTTTCAGACTCACTGTCTTGTCTTGTCAACGTTTGTGCAGTTGTGTGTGAAGGCGAGAGGCATGTGGTGTGACTCCTCCAGCCCTGGCAGTTAGTTAATAAACACAGGCCTGTCAACAGCTGCTGGTGATGTAATGTGGAACTTCTCCTCACTCTCCTTAACCTCCCGCCCCAACCCGCCTCCCTCACTCCCCCTCTTCCCTCTCCTCTATTTACAAGTCTTACTGGGTGTTGCTGCAGACTTCCAGCACTGCCAGCACAGATAGTGTTTAAAGAGAAGTGTGTTTTTGTGCGTGGCTTACCCCCCACCCCACCCCTCCAATGACAGCAACACTTCAAGGGGAATTTACGACAGCATGTTTTCAGCTGCCATCAAAGGAAATTCCACATCATCAGGTTGTCTTCCTAACCAAAACACCTCTGAGGGTCTGGGAACTACAGAGCCGGCTACTAACCTGTTGAGTGGAGAGGATCCGGCCAGCGCTGAGTAAGTATGGAGTCCTGCTTGTTTGTCTGCTGATATCATGAGAAGCTGGACAGATTCACCCTCACTAAAAGCCTAGGAGAAGTGTGGAAAAGTGGTGCAAACATGGTCAGAAAGGAGGCAATTCATTGCTTGGAAATGCTGAAGATCAAGAGAATTAGCTGTCAAAATCAAGTTCAAATTCACAAAAGAATTTTATATGAAATAAATCAAGTGTTTACAAAAATTCAGCGTCATATTGGTGCAACTTAATTTGCCTTGGCTAGCATAATTATCACACCAAAGCACTTATATAATAGATGTAATAGGGAAATCAAATATAAGCCACTGTTTCAGGATGCTATCAAGAAACATTTCCAAAATATATTGTAAAACTATCGCAAGCTGTCTTTATTTGGTAATTACACCTCCCTTGTGAAATATCTACATAGCTAGCCAAATAATTTCAACTTTACTTTGTCTAAAAATACATAAAACACTGAAAGCCAATTTTAAAAAGTAGTTCAACACTAGCTTCCATTAGTACCCCTGAAGAGCTAGCAACAATAGCTAGCTCAATTAAAGTTAGATAACCAAAACCACATAACTAGGAAGCTTGCTAGCAAGCCAGCAAAACTCTCACCGCCCTGATACTACATTACAAAATTATACCCCACTGTAAAGGAGAAATAACAAAACACTTATGTACATTTCAAAAAGAATAAGCAATGTAAGCTAACGCATATCTGTTGTGTAATGCCCACTGTAAAATCTCAATATAGCTAATCTTGCTAGGACACTATAGCCACACGATAAACATGTAAATCCGCATATTACACTGTGAAGCCAAATAAAAAAATATTGAACAATCAGCTTCCAAGATTACCCTGAAAGACGTAGCAACTGATTCATAACTAGCTAGCTTTTATTAACTCAAATAATAGTAACAAAAGAACTAGCAAAGCTTGCTAGCTAGCCGCTAGTAGCAAAACTCTTACTGACCTGATCCTGAAAACAGAGGCTGTACTCAACACTTGAAACTTGATGTTTGCTTTCATTTTGACCTGCTCTAAAAAGTTAAGAGATTAAAAAAAAGTGTAAATCCTAGCTAACCATTTCGCTCACTCCCCTAAAGTTTTAGCTGATTAGCTTGTTAGCTTAATGCTATCTTATAACTTAAGATGAAGTACTTATGCTTAAGAAGAAGCTGAGTCATGCTAACATGTTTTGTGTAGCTATTTAATGCTAGCTAGCTTCTTTAGCTAGACACTGTAAAGTATTACAGCTACATTTAAGGTCTATCATGTGTTGCTTGGTCCATAGTATTTTATACAAGGCTTAAAAGGACCCCTGCATGATCAGACAAATTCATAGATACTGGATAGATTATTTTATTTCATATAGAAAAAAACTCACAAGCTGACAGACTGTATCTGTTTCCACAAGGTACAAAACGTTGCAGGTAAAACCAGACTTAGTATAATACACTTGCGGTCTGCGCTTTTCAAAGTAAAAGTACACAATAGCATTTCTTTGAAGAAACTCCCTTCGTTTGTACATAATACTTTTATTTTGAAAAGCTCCTTAAACGGTCCCACTATACGCTGAATTATGTCACTTGTAGGCAGATTTATCAAGGTAAAGCGTAGGGAGAATGACAGAGCTTTGACGGCAGGGAGACATAGCCAACACACAGCGAACTCATGCCGAGTATGACAGCTGTCACGGTGCGTGCCTTAGCAGCAGATTCAAACAGCAGTTACTGCTCCCGCCAAGTGACGTCACACAACCAGTGCGGACCAAAAACATCAGCAGCCTCCTGGTGAGATTAAAAGCTCAAATTTACTCAAACTCTAGTGACTTTTTTGTTCAATATATGTATAAACGAGAGACACAAATATCTATCCGATTAGTTGAATTTGTCTGAGCATGTTGTGTTTCTTTTAAGATGTTGCAGATAACTTTGTTAGCTTGATAATTATCTCTCAACCAACAACAATGATACTTACAAATTTGAAAAGTAGCTGAGTCATGCTAGCTTGTATTTTGTGATGTTGGTAGCCACTTACCGCTAGCTCATTGACTTGGCTAGGCATTTAAAAGCTAATGGAAGTTCTAATAATTATCATACTAATCTGAAGAGTTTACTACAACAAGCGAACACCAGAAAAAATAACTGAACACATCTGAGCTGGGAAATTACACTTAAACACAAGTTAAGACAAAAATTACTATGAGAGAAGAAACTTAGCTCTCTGAATTTAGCTAGCCTGCAATGAATTTGTTCTCACACTCCTCTAAACTTAGCATAACACCTTGTTAGCAAGATATTCTCTCAACTAAGGATAAAGAAAAATTTAAAAAGTAGCTGAGTCATGCTAGCTTTTGTTTTGTGATGTCGAAGACCACAAACTGTATTAATTTCAGCTAGCTAGCTATATTTGTTCTGTCACTTATCTAAAGATGACAGATTAGCTTAGTTAGCATGACCAATAACTTAATGCCTCAAGATAATTAAAGGTAGTTAAAATATAAAAAGTAGCTGAGTCATGCTAGCTTGTATTTTGCGATATTGTAGCCACTTACCGCTAACTCATTGACTTGGCTAGGCATTTTAAAGCTAATGGAAGTTCTAGTAATTATTATACTAATCTGAAGAGTTTACTACAAGACACAAACATCAGAAAAAATGACTTTCTTAACACTTTAGAGCCGGCAAATGACATTAAACACAAGATAACACAGAAATTACTAGCAAGACATTCTCTCAACTAAAGATAAAGAAAAAAAATAAAAAAGTAGCCGAGTCATGCTATGTTTTGTGATGTCAAAGACAACAAACTGTATTAATTCTAGCTAGCTAGCTATACATTTGTTATGTCACGTCCCTAAAGATGTAGCAGATAAGCTTAGTTAGCTTGATGCGGTATCCTACCGCCTCAAGGTTTGAAAGGTAACAAAAAATTAGAAAAAAAAGCCGAGACATGCTAGCTTGCTAACATGCTTTGTGCTATCATTAGCCATTTATCGCTAACTAATTAACTAAGTAAGACCCTGTAAAGCATATTTGCTAGATGTAAATGCTTATATGCTTGGAAAAGGAGACCTACTGAACCAAAGAAAACTTTTTTACGTCCTTTGACTGGTGATATCTGTGACTGTTGACATAAATGGAGGAAAAATGATACACAGTAAAACACTTGTTTCTCCGTACCGTTAATGATTAACCGTGGAAACTGATGTCTGCAGAACTTCTCCGTGAGAGACAGCACAGAGGAAAACATTCAGACTGATAAACACACAAAAACATGCTGTTGTTTCTCAAGCTGTCAGCAGCCTACTGATGAAATGCGTGTGTTTTGGGGGTTGTTTTCAGCGAGCTGCCCATCGCATGATGCTCACATACCAAAGTACAAGGGGGTTGGCATGGTTGTGTATTTTGATAACAGTTGGAAAATTCCTGTGCTCTCTCGTGGCTTGCTGCATCACCCCTGGTCCTTTGGAGTATGTTTTTCTGGCTTTTTTGTACCTGTAGTGCTATCATGAGAGAGGTCAGCAGAGAGTCATGCTATCAGACTAAGCATGCTGGCTTGCAACAGGAAGCACGGTTGATTTTTTTCCCCAGGAAGTATATTAAAGCATCCCACGCATCTGGTGGGATAAGCTCAGGGAATTGCAGGGACTCCCCTCATGAACAGGATGACGACATTGTTTCCCTCTTGTTCCAGCCCCTTCCATCCTCTTTAAACCACCCGTATTATATTCCCTTATAAGTACTGCTGACTGAACAAGATTTAAAGCTTCTCAGACAAGTTCAGACACAATTTTTATCATTTAAAGTGTCTGGGAAACACTTTTTCCTCTTGGAACATCGCCCCCTTTTTATCTGGTTTGACATGATTGTAGTTCGGGAGTAATTTAAGTATTTGCACTTGAGAAACAGTCTTTTCAGTCTTCTCTGAGTGCTGTTTTGTTGGAGCATCACTCATGTTCGACGGGCTTTTTTGTAGAAGTAGGCTAAGTCAAATATTGATAATACACTCTACAAAAGGGGCAGTCCTACAGAGACGGCCCATTCAGATTCTGTCACAAGAAAAATCTGAATGTGGAGAACACTAAAGGAGACAGAAGTGGAGCATGTTTTGATGAATTTGAGCACACAGCGATTAAAAATGCACAACTAGGTGTCACATATTTGTCTGCTTCTTGCGAACACGCCGCAAATGATTTACAAAATGCCTCACGGTCCTCCAGCATGTCTCACAGAGTTGCGACTGCAGAGACATAACGAGAAGCTCCATTTGTTCTTGTACTCATTAAATATACAAGATCAAACTTTGATCCCTGAGTCATTTAAGCGTTAGGCAGTGATAGTGCTGCGAGATGCTGTCTGACAGGCAGTTAAAGTCACTTACTAGGCAAAAGCGGCCGATTTGAGCCTGAAAACATCAAAAAACTACCTTCTGCTGCATTGGACAGCTATAAATATAATCCTTTTATGTTCTAAACTGTTATTGGGATAAAATGTGTAATCTATAAAGAAATTTTTTGTGCTGGTTGCTAATTTCAGGGGCTTTATAGGTAAAAACAGAATAGAAATGGAGATGAAAAAGCATTTGTAGCAGTGCTATTTATTTTGACATCAAATGGACGCATTTAGGTGGCAAAACGTGACATCTGGTTTGTAAAGACAATAATTTTGCTTTACTGTTTAACAATATCAAAATTGTAATATTCCAGGGTTTGCACAAGGGCTGAGTATACTAGATGTACATGTCAGAGAGAAGACGGCCCAGCAGCAGACAGATGGGATCCACTTCTCCACAACTACGGAGCCCTATCCCAGTATAACAGTTCAAAACACCGACAACGAGGAGTTAAAGTGTTCCTGCCTCCAGACAAGCTTTTTTCCCCATGATCACACAAGAGAGCTGAATACGGTCTAAAGACGCTCTCATGTTACGATATTATCAGAAACTGCTCCAGCATTCATCAGCACAGATAACAGACTAATGTAATCACAGCTGTGAGCCTGAATGGTGGACTAGACTGCAGGGTTTTGGCCTTTGGCTGCATGCAGGATTGGTGAGTTTTGTGTTTTTGTGCTTCACCCTTAATGAGGAACTTAATCATTTTATAATCAGCAATAGCTAACATAACATAGAAAACATTTCAGGACTTTCCATACACTTTAAAATACAGAGTATTTCATGTTTTATGTATTTTTGATTTATTAGTAAAAGACTGAATGAAGTCCTTTTCAAAATAAAACTGCTAAATCTGACTTAATATTGATTTTTACCCTTTCTGCAAACAATTTTATTAAAAATCAAATAGAACAGTCTGTTTTATCTCCAAACTAGAGTCAATTAAATACAGCTGCTGAGAGACCATTTAAAACTAGATCAATATTGCAATTTCAGCTGAAATTGCATGGGGATGCTGAGAGCTGAATTGTGGAAGAACTGCTGAAATCAGCCAAAAGCACAAAAATAGCTGAAAATAGCATAAAATGGTATAAAAGTAGCTAAAATTCGCATTCAATAGCTAAAAAAAGAGGATAAAAATAGCTGAAAGTAGCCTAAAAAATAGCTGAAAGTAACTTAAAAATAGCTAAAAGTAGCCTTTAAATAGCATAAAAATTGCTGACTTTGGCTTTAAAGTAGCTGAAAATTGCATTCAATGGCTGAAAAAGCATGGAAATAGCTGAAAATAGCATGAAAATAGCCATATTTTAAAAATGATAAAAGTTAGAAATAAGAAAAGTCATAGCAGTCAAATGAGGAAGAAACTGAATTTTTTTAAAAGTTCAAACGGTGTTGATACGACAAAGTATGAAGGAGATAGCCGACGCGGAAGAAGAATAACAAACTAAATGGCCGACGCTAATGTCAAAAGTGTGGATGCGCAGTACCCCACTAAACATTGCAATATATATTGTGTATCGGGATATAGCAAAAATATATATTAAGATATCAATTTTAGGCCATATCGCCCAGCTCTAGTTTGCACTGTTGGATGGAGAAAACAAGCAATTAAAAGAAACTAACCTGTTAATTGGAAGAACCATTTTCATCAGGATAAGATTCAGAAATTCAGTGTATACAGTGTTTGTTCAGGCAGGCCACAGAGTCAAATTCTGCCATAGCTGAGATGAGCTGATCTCAAGTAAGCCCTCATCGGCTGAAGCCCTGCTGATTTGCTCTAAGCAACGCCATTGGCTTTCACGCTGCCTTATTTCAACTGCTCCAGCTCTGCAAGCTGCTCTTGCAACCCTCCTCCACCCCAGCTCCTCCTTCATTGTACTTCTGATGAGTTGTTGAATTACCTGGGTTGTTAAATCAGCCATATTTTAGTCTTCCTTCGCTTTTTATTATCTGCTAAGTCTGGAAATCATAGATCTAACCAAAACCATCACATGTACAGACACCTGATTGTACCGGCAAAGCATTATAAGCATCGTAAAATTGCTCTGTGGGTTATACAATTTCCAATGAATCACTTACATCATAGTACAAATCTACACTTGCCATGATAATCGGTTTCTATTCCCCTTAAGGCATACAATCTCGTGCAGCATTTAAAAGGTGATAAAAATGTTCACATGTACTGCCTCGCTTAGAGGAAATGAATTACCGGACTCAGACAAAATAAACGTTACATAATAAAGTATGATGCTGATATTAAGTCTTCCTTATTTGTGCATCAACAGTGATTTCAAAGGAGCTGTTAAATTGACCTATTAGCCCTTGACGGTAAGCCTCTCATTTTCACACCCATGTGATACATACTTCAAAGTTAACTTGTTTTTAATACAAGCATGCTTCAAACACTGGCAGCCGGCATGAGAAAACACTGGAAAAATTCAAAAGACATAATGATTGGTTTGCTGACAGCATAAAAACAACAGAGCAGAGTAAAATATGGCTTATTGTTTGAGCCTCTCAGACGCGGTAATTCCATGTCAGGCCGTGCCAGGCTGGAGTTCTCGGTGCCAAATGTACAGAAACACGTGCAGAGGCAGGATGAGACAATCTGTCCAGCAGAGGGACTCAAAACATCCGACCAGCATGGACCATCTGTGCTGCAGGCATGCAGATGGACCTCTCCCTCTCTCCTCTTCTCTGCACATTAAACCCCACATCAGACACATGCATGCTTCAATTTTCTCCTCAATGAATGGAAAGTAATAGCAGCCTCCCCCTCCTGCTCACCCACAAATCACCCCTCCCACTGCCCCCTCTAGAAAGTGTAGCAGGGATAATCTTTCATTCATTCTCTGTGCAGAAAATAAAGAGGACCCGGCTCGGTACCATGGGGGATGCCTCCGCGTTGACCCTGTTTCTTTTCCCCCCTCCCTCCCCTCATTCAAGGCATGGAGACAAAATGAATTGGTTCCTGGGGCAAAGGGGGGGCACCAATCAATGTCCAATCTCCCCCAACCATCCATTTTCAGGCCCTGGCACTTCCTGGCATTGCTCTTTTTTTGGGGTCGGTGGGGTATTGATCACAGAAACCCCCTTAGCCAGGGGGCTTTTCTTTCTGGGACTGTTTTTAAAAGGGTTTGTAATTGATGTGAGCGCAAACTGAAGACTCATGCAGAATACAAGCCTGGAATTTATGTCATAGATTTGACACTGGCCACTTTTTGATGCCACGTCTTTTTAAACAATAAAATTTCAATGATCTATAGTTGGGGTGTAAAAGTTCACAGAGGCCACAGCTCAGTGTTGAGGTCATGTTACAGTACAGGTTCAGTTTAGTGGGAAAAAGCAACAAAAAGTCTGGGATGCATTTCTCTAGGTTTGTCTTACTGATCATTTTTGTTATTTAATAGCAGATTTAAAACAGTCTGGTGCATAACCACCTGGAAGGTCATGTATTTTTATTTTTGTCCGTTCAGACTTTACAGACTTTATTGGTCATGTGATTGCCTGGACTGACCTGTTATGTCCAAATTTTCACAGTGTGGTATGAGGAATGAATGAATGATTTTTTTTTTCTTTTGCCACATTTAGTACATTTTATACATCAAGATAAATGCACTTTGGTTCCAAGTATTGGTTATCGATCCCACGGACTACTAATAAACATCCCTGAAAAACGAATATCGGTTGACCACTGGTTTCAGATAACATCAAGCAAAGATGTTGGCCTAGTTACTGGTCTGAGCAGGCAAAAACAGCCAAAATCTGTTTCAAAGCAGGCACAATTGGTCCAAATCTGGCTCCAAGCTGGCAAAATCCGGCGAAGATTCCGTTCAAAGCTGGCACAGTTTGGCCCAGATCAGTTCGTAGCTAACACAATTTGGCCTTGAGCCAATTCAAAGCTGGCACAATTTGGCCCATACCCGGCTCCACGCTGGTACAATTCGACCAAGAACTAGTTCAAAGCTGGCACAATCCAGCCCAGATCCCGTTCAAAGCTGGCACAATTTGGCCCAGATTGGTTCGTAGCTAACACAATTTGGCCTTGATCCGGTTCAAAGCTGGCACAATCTTGCCTGTATCCGGCTCCACGCTGGCACAATTCAACCAAGAACTGGTTCAAAGCTGGCACAATCAGGCCCAGATCTGGTTCAATAGCTGGTACAATTCAGCCCAAATCGGTCCCAGCAGGCACAATTCGGCTTGTATCCGGCTACATGCTGGTATAATTTGGCCGAGACCTGGTTAAAAGCTGGCACAATTTGGCCCAGATAAGGTTCAAAGCTGGCCAAATTTGGCCCATATCCAGCTCTAAGTTGGCACAATTCTGCTGAGATCCGGTTCAAAGCTGGCACAATTTGGCAGCTTTAAGCCACATCAGGGCCATCGTCTTTCCAATCAGGGACACAGCAAAGACGTCGGCCCAGCTCTAAGCAAGCACAGGCTGTGGCAGCCTGTAGCCACATCTGGGCCTAATGTCTTTGTTGTCAGGCGTATTTGCACCAGAGTTTTGATGAACATTATCTTGGCTTCCTTTAATATGCACACATTTTGGTCCAAAATTTTTTTTCATGTGTGTGCCTTGTTTTGTGCTTCTAACTTGTGATGAACCATGATTGTTCTTTGTAATTAATTACAAGCAGCTCACCCCTGTAATCCAGATCTCCAAGCCCCTCAAGCCCCTCAAACCCCTCATAATGGACCACCTTTCCAGGTTGAGTAGAGACCAAATGTGCTACTCAGCTTGCTCACCTCAGTGACTTACTTCTTGTTTAATAAAAAGCTGCCCTCCATAAGGTGTATTTGCTAAACAGTAAACTGGCGTTTTGGTTTCATAGATGAATTTCACATAATAAGGGTGTTAAAAGTGGCCCTCCAGGTTCAAGCTGCTAGCTCACGGAGCATTCTGGGATTGCTGGCAGTGTTAACCAGGAAGGCCACTTTTAACTGCTTTTCTCCCATATTATTTGAAATTCATCCATGAGACCCAAATGCTGGTTTATTGTTAAGTAAATTCATCATGTGGGGTGCAGTTTTGAATGAACAGAGTCCTCAAATCAAAACAAGAAGTACAGTGGAGGTGGGAGGAACAAGAGGGGTCTGGCTGCAAACCCTTGATCTCAGACGGCCCCTCTTGCAGATTGTTAATCTGAGACACGGCATTCATCAGAACAGACATGCTTAAATTTTCAAAATAAAATCAGATTAAACTTTTGATAGGTAAGGGTCAGGATTAAGGCAGGGGTTAGGTGCCAAAAGATCAAAGTTAAAAAAGCTGACCTGCAAAACCTTATTACAAAAATTTAGATAAATCTGAGGAAGTAGTCTGAATTTAGCTAAAAAAGCTTGTCTTCAGTCTAACATAGCAAATGTAGCCCTGTTAGTGCATAAGCTACATAGATAACAAAGCTAAACCTAAAGCTCACAAAGCTCAAGTTTATCTGTACATAATGAAGCCATGCGCTTCAGTGAGCCACTGTTGGCTGAGTAGAGCTACGTAGCTATGTTATGTATGTAGTATCATTTGCTAGCTACGAATAACTTTAACTATACCAGATCAAAATTGCAATTTCAGCTGAAATTGAGTGGGGATGCTGAAAGCTGAATTGTGGAAGAACTGCTGAAAACAGTCAAAAGCACAAAAATAGCATAAAAATTGCAATAAAAAGGCATACAAGTAGCTAAAAAGGCTTTCAATAGCTCAAAAAGATAAAAATAGCTGAAAATAGCCTTAAAAAAGCTGAAAATAGCCTAAAAATAGCTGATTATCGCCTAAAAGTAGCTGAAAATTGCATGATAATAGCCATATTTTAAAAATGATAAAAGTTAAAATAAGAAAAGTCATAGCAGTTGAATGACAAAGAAACTGAATTTTTTTAAGTTTAAATGTTGTCAATATGACAAAGTATGAAGGAGGAGATAGCGGGCTCAGATGATAAGCAAAATGGGCGACGCGAATTTCAATAGTGTGGATGCTCAGCATCCCCGCTAATAACTAGCACAGCGTAGCTATGTTAGCTTTAGCTAACAAAGCTCACATGAGCCACTATTCGGGTATCTACTTCTAAAACGGGTCTATACATAATCTAGCCCTGCTTTAGACCATTGACTTGTTCTCTCTGGTTTATTTGTGATTTTTTTGTTGAGAAATTTTAGATCTTGTATTAACTTAAAAACATGGCATCACTGTTGTCTGATTTGATTTTTTTCTTCTCCAGAATTTCCTGTCGATAACAGTACCTAAAGGTCTTGCGTTCTTAATACTGAAACAGACATCTTTTTATATCAAAGTCTTGCAATCTGGTTTCCTGTCATCCTTCACTGGTGTTCCTCCATCCTTTCCCTCCAGATGGTTGATTAAATATTTGCTCAGATTTACCCACTTGGAATAGCTTAATGTGTAACCCATGACTAACTTGAACCACAGTGACATAACCTAATGCAGGTCATTCTTTTATTGCACATTTTTCCTGCAGTCATTCTTAAATAAAAGCTTTTGTTCCGTGAGAAAAAGGGCAAAGTTTAAACCACTTGATATCTGCATTCAAAGTCACTGTGACAAAGATTTTTCACACAGTGCGATGAGAAAAGGCTCGGGTGAATGCTTGACTGTACTGGGCACAAAGGGTGGTATTGTCACTTGTGGAAGAGTGTGGTTTCTGAAGCACTTTGAGGTCAAAAGCCAAAGGGTGGAGAGCAACAGTGTTCCTTCACAGACCTTTACAGTATTTTTTTGGGGGTTTGGAAAATTAAGATAAGGTGCCAGAATGAGGATAAGACTTGGCTAAGAGCACAGCTGCCTAATTCTTCCCAGCTTACAAAGGAACAGTATCAAATCCGAGCCATGACAATCCATATTCATGGACAATCTGGGCTTATTATCACCATTTATCCACCAGGCTCACAGTCTGTTTTCAGTGGAGCGATCTCTCAATGGGTTTAAGTGTTATCATTAAGCTGTTATCCCCTCACATTATCCCTTGTTGTAGTTTGGAGCTGTCTGCGGCTCTCTGACCTCAGCTGGGTCCTCCCTTGTTCCTGGAGCAGATGTTAAAAAAGAAATCCCCCCCACATTACCACCCCAACCACCCCTTACCACCGTCCCACCTCAAACAACCACCCCAAACACACTCTCCCACAGCGCCTCCTCCCTTCACCCGGGCATCTAATTAGGCCTACAGCACAAAGACTCCCAGATGTCAGCGTCCTCCTGGCCTCCTTTGATTATATCCTTTCCACCCCACTGGCTGGCTCTGCGACGGGCTGGATGGCCGGCTGGGGGCCGTGTGGACTATAGGCGTCGACGCGTGTCACTCATCGTAGGTCAACAACCAAACTGGTTTAACATATCCGTAATTGCTTTTGGTGTAAATCACCAGGAATCTGGAGGGAGGAAGAACAGAGCTGAATTGGTTGTGGTTGCAGGAAGGCGCTTAGACCGTCATAAAAGTAGACAAAAGAGCTTTTGAACGAGTCTGATTTGCTAATGCTAATTGAACCCTTTTTAGGAATACTGCAGTGCATTTGCTATTTTTGTATTGCAAGCCAGTCACAAATAATTCAAAGCAGTCAAAACTTAACTGTTTAACATCCTTCTAAATCAAACAGCCAAAAAGCGAGAGCATTTTTAACATGACTGCTAATAAGAGGATAAAATATGGTCATAGCAATGCTTAACTTATTGCAGTTACAGTGATGTAAATGTACAGGTCACTTGCAGAGGCACAGTTAATCCACTGTACTCAGCTTGGTTGACCATCGACCCGTGATTCTGCCCTGTTGACCCACAAATGGCCTCTTTGACAGCACTGACCTTTGGAAAGACAGAGTGCCAAGTTAACAGAGTGGAGGCACTTCTGTAACTTTTTGGCTTTTATGAACTACTTCCTGTTTTAGATTGACTTCCGTGGTAAAGAGTATAAGGCATATGGATGGTTAGGAAATAGGTAAAAGATTGTTGGCCCAAATGTGGCCCCCATGTTCTCATGGCTCACATCTGTCCTCTTTTCGCCCATATTTGGCCTTTGGTTAGGATGCTGACTCAGATCAAGTCTGGCTGTTTTAACTCAGTTCCTGGCCCAGCTTATATGGCCCTCATCTGTAGTCCTCTTTGTACTCATATATCTTGGCCATATCTGTCCCACACAATACCGACCATCACCCAGGCTGGGTCCAGATTATGCCATTTGGCCCACATCTGGCTCAAATAACACTAACGGTAACCTGTGCCATGTCAGTCCACATCTGGCCATCTTGCCCTATCCAGGGTCAGGTCGTACTTGTGAAATTTAACCCAGATCTTGTTCACACAACCAAGTTGTAAACAAGGGCTAGATCTGGCTCATGACATGTTTTCCATATCTGGTCCAAGCAACTGTTGCTTTAACCCAGGTTAGGTCCTGTTCAAGACATATGGCCCACTGTTGGGCCGTGCTGTAACCTAAGTTGGCTCTGGCTTCATATGTTTGGCCCACATCACCCAGGCTAGGTCCTACTCAATGCATGCTAGATTCTGGCCCACAAAAAAAAAACCCTTTTTATATCTCAGTTCAGGTCAAGATTAAGATATTTGGCCCACATCTGACCCACACAACACTTTCTGTAACCTGTGCCAGATCTGAGTGCTGTATCTAGCCCACATCTGAGTGACACAACACTGACTGTATGCCATGCCAGGCTTTACTCATATTTGGCCCACATCTGGCCCACACAACACTTGCTGTAACTCAGGATAGATCCAACTCCCAACATTTGGCCTACATCTGACCCACTCAGTTCTGACTGTAACTCAGGCTAGGTCCAGTGTATTATTTTTGGTCCACATCTGCTCCATGCGAAACTTGTTGTATCCCAATCAGGGCCAACTCATAATATCTTGCCCACATCTGGACCACACAGAAGCTGTTGGACCAGGCCCAGCTCATTTGATCCACACTGAATGCACATGATTTTTACTGCAAGCCAGGCAAGCCCCTGCTTTGGACTTATGGTCCACATCAAGCCCAGACACAACACATGCTATAACCCCAACCAGGCTCAACTCACGCCATTTAGTCCACATCTGGCCCACAAAATTCTTATGTTAAACCAGACTTGGCCCAGAGTTTGACATATGGCCCCCATCAGCCTACATCACACTTGTAAGCCAGGCTTGGTCCTGCACATTATATCCAGCCCACATTTGGCTTACACAGTAAAGCCAAAACTCAAGCTAGGCCAGAGTCATGACATGTTGCCCACATCTGACCCAAACAATTCAAGTCCATTACTTGGGCTGGATCTAGCTTGGGATATTTGGCCTTAATCTTGCTCACACAATACAGACCACAACCTAGGTTAGGTCCAGCTCATATATCTTGCCCACATCTGGCCCAAGCAATACTTGGGTTCTTGATTTAAATGCATAAAGCAATCTGACTGATGCATTTTGTAGCCTAAGCTATGATCTCATGTGCAATGCCCATGTCATAAAGATGGCTGACAGTAAAAGGATTGAACATCTTTTGGTTTGTTTAACCATTCAAGGTAAATATTCCCATGTTTTCTTTATTGCCTCATTTTATCTGAATGTCCCCAGATATCAGCCTTTTAATGTGTTTGCCTAATCCTTATCACATCCGAATCATCCTCTTCCTCATCCCTTACACTTTCTATCCCCTGAGGAAAATGGTGTCAGTGTTTTTTACATCTGCTCCGGGCAATCAGACACAGTGCTATAATCCATTTTAATCATTTACTCCCAATTTCCTATAACTCCCCCTATCTCCCTATCCAGTGGGCTCCACTTCCTCGCTTAATCTCCAGCGGAAAGGGACCAAAGTGAAATGCAATCTAAACATAGACAAGAGTATTTGATCTGATGCAATACATTTCACAATTAGCTGTTAACAAAGCCAGACTGAGAGACAGGCAAGAGTCTGATGTTTTTGTGTCATTTAAGACGCTGAATTTCACATCCTGCACTCTGATTAAACAACTTCCTTGCATGCTAGAGGGTGTGCAGAAAGGAGACTGTGTCATAATAGGGAAATAACAGATGAAAGACTTGATCGTGAATGCACACAGACGTTTTGCCCCTTCGTGTCGATAAGTTTGGACTCACCAGACTGGCAGAGTATGCCATGTGTCATGTTGATGTGTGGGGATGTTTGACACGTGCAGTCAGGCTGTTGAAGGTTCAGACAGGGTGTAACTGATATACCCTGCAGCGTATGCAGAAAAAGGTCTTTGGGGTGTCGTTCAGGAAGTTTGGTTGCATAAGTAGGTTTGTGTGGTGAGGAAATAAAATGACCAGAAGAAGTTGCAATTAGGCCTCTTTGTGAAAGTCTATTTTACATCAGTGGATTTTAGGCTTAAGATGGTCTCCATAAGGAGAAAATAAAGTGTCAAGTTTTTATTGTGGTTTATTGGACAGACAGCATCATACAGAACAGTATTGTGCATTATCATATCGCATCGTATCATATCATGTCATGTTGTGTTTAGTCATGTTGTGTCGTGTTATATCATATCATGTCGTGTCGTGTCGTGCTGATCATGTCGTATCGTATCATATCCTGTCGTATTGTGTTGTATCGTGTTGTATAGTATCCTGTCGTGTTGTATCATTTCGTAATATATTGTACCATATCATATTGTATCGTATTGTTTTGTATCGTATCGTATCGTATCCTATCATATCCTATCCTATCTTGTCATGTCGTGTCGTTTCGGAACGTTCCCTAATGTATTGTCTCATATCATACTGTATTACATTGTATCCTGTCGTATAATGTTGTTTCTTATCGTATTGTTTCCTATCATATCATATCATATCGTATGCTGACGTGTCATATCGTAACGTTCTATAACGTATTGTATCATATCATATGGTATTGTGTCTTTTTCTATTTTGTCGTGCTGCGTTGTATCATATCGTTTTGTAGTGTTTAGTAATGTATTGTCTTGTATCAAATTAAATCATACTGTATCCTGTCATGTCGTGCTGTGTCGTGTAGAGCTGTGTCATATCGTTTCATATCGTTTCATAGCGTTCCATAATGTTCCGTAATGTATTGTATCTTATTATATCGTATCATATCGTAGCGTTTCGTATCGTATTGTGTCGTTTCGTGTCGTATCATATTCTGTCATGTCGTGTCATGTCGTATCCTATTGTGTCATGTCGTGTCGTATCGTATCACATTCTGTTGTGTCGTGTTGTATTGTTCTGGAAGGTTCCGTCACGTATTGTATCGTGTCGCATCCTATTGGTTGAATCATATTCTATCCTGTCGTGTCGTATTGTGTCATATTGTGTCGCTTGAATCGTATCCTATCCTGTCTTGTCGTGTTTTGTCATATTGCATCGTTTCGGAACGTTCCGTAACGTATTGTCTCATATTAGTATTATATGATGTTATATTGTATCCTGTCGTATCATATTGTTTCTTATCGTATTGTTTCCTATTGTTTGGTATTGTGTCAAGTCATGTCGTATCGTATCCTGCCATGTCGTGTCGTATGGTTTTGTAACGTTCTGTTACGTATTGTATCGTATCATATGGTATGGTATCGTTTCGTATCATTTCCTATCCTGTCGTGTCGTATTGTATCATTATGTAGCATTCCGTAACGTATTGTCTTGTATCATTTTGTATCCTGTTGTATCAAATTTTTTCTTATCGTATCATATCGTATTGTTTCGTATCCTATTACATCCTGTCATGTTGTGTTGTGTTGTGTTGTATCGTATGAGAACCTAAACAGACAGTATGCTATGATATCGGGCCGTATTGGATACTGAATTAAGCTGTACAGTATTGTAAGCTGTTGAATAAATCTTATGCTAGTGATTTTCAAAATAAAAGCCTCATGCTTTCTTGGTTTAAGCTGTACATGTAGATGGGCATGCATCTGTCATCTCTTGTCTTTGTTACATAAGACACACCCAAGATCTGTTCACACATACATGCACATTGCTCTACAGGTCATGTTCTGCCAGCAGGGTCCCTCACCCCGAGGGCGTCCATCAGCTGATCTTTGACCCCGTCCACGCCAATGAGGAAGTTGTGTGCTTACTCAGGGCACACACAACAGTGAGCGTAAAAGCCCTGTCTCTTTGTAAGGGAGTAGTATGCGTGAAGTGAAGTGTTTATCTTCTGCTGTGGCCTCAGTCAGGCCAGGTCGGACTGGTTCCCAGCGTTGTTTAGAGAGGCCTAGAAAAACAGAAAAGAGGCTGAAGCTGAAGGGGGTTTGGTGGTTGGGTTGGAGGGCGGGAAGCATGGGTGAGATCTGGCTTGAAGCTTTGTGGTCCCAGAGTCCTGTCAGGCCTTTGGAGAAGTTCACATTTCCGCTCTGGCGCTGGCTTGAATTTCAGTGCATGGAATAGAAACCGAAATAAAGAAAGGCACTGCTGAAGCCGCCACTGCCTCTTAAACTGGACTCTGATCTCATTTAAAAAGGTGAAAGCCCTTCCCAACTGCTGAAACGTGACCCACCGGATATACGCTATTCTTTGTTGACTTTCTCTCTCCACTCCTCCCCGTTTTCCCTCCCTCCAGGGCTTCCCAGGTGTGTGGATCGCTGCAGGGCAGAGGAAGCATGAACCGGCACCTGGAGAGGAGAGAGCAGTTGAAGAGGTTGTCACTTGACAGCAGCGTGCCGGTAAGTCAACCCCAAACACACTTTAGATCTGTTAGATTGGTCACTCGTTGTTGCTTGATCCCACTTCATCTCCAGTTGGACATGTTTGGGAATCACGAAGTTTCTTGTAACTTTAGCCACCTGTGAAGCCTTCTAACCATCCAAGGTTTTGGAGATTGCAACGCTGGGATTATCTCTGGTTACACATTTACTTGCAATGATATAATGCTGCTGTTTACTTCTTCTCAAATGGGAATGGTTTTCTGTGACTTGTGGGATTTTTTTCAGTATTTTCTAATAACTTTGAGTTCCTGTTTCAATTGTGATGGCTTGTTTGTACTCAACTTACCACTGGGCATTAGCTGTGTACTGATTTTTCTTTTTCTAGCAGGTAGCAATAGGTGTGCTAACTCTACAAGACTGATTTTTTCCCATAACTTGGTTTGTCTTGTCATTTAGTACCATTAAGACTGTATATTGGTTTGTACTTTTAATATAAATGAAGTTGTCTTTTGGACTGCTCTGTCATTACTGTGACTTGTTTGGACTGCATTTCCCATGAAGCATTGCTTCCTGATTGTTTAACTACCTACATGTGGAAGAAAGTTGATGAGTAACAGCTCGTTTTAACCTCTTTTAATCCAGTTACTGTGGCTCAAGAACTGTGCATCAGTCCTTAAATCACAGTTTTTCTGTATTTTTTGCTTGCATCTAGCGATAAGCATGCTAACTCCAGGCTTTTGTGGTTTGTTTGGCCTATCTTTGAGTCGGATTTGTAATATTTTTGTTTGGTAATTGCTATTGCTCCCTCTTTGTATTAGCTGCTAACACTGTTCAGGCAAACTCTTTCTGTTTGTATCATCTGCTATAGCTGAAAAATCCTTCACTTTCTATATTTTGGTTGTTACTTCCCCAGGAAAGTCTACTTTTATCAGCTGTATAGTGTTACAGTGTAGAGTGATTACATTTCTAGTCCATCAATCAGCAAAGAAAATGTAAAAAATATAAGCAATAATGTCACACATGCCCTGAGAGTAAAATTACAGCACATCCACATCCACGTGTCAAGCAGCAGGGAGAGAAAAAAAAAAAAAAAGCCTCCCATGACTGTTTGTGAAACTCAGTCACTGTGGCCGGCGGTTGATTGACAGGCTTATCTGTTATGCCGTGCCGCTCTTGCGAATCACGGGAGTGGAAACTTGTTTTGGCTCAGGGTTAACTGAAGGTGAATCTGCCAGCAAGTGCCTCTTTGGAATGTCAAGTGCAGCCATACAGCGCGACGCCGTGTTGTGTCTGCGCGGCGACGAAGAAGCTTAATTCCCCCTCAGTGCATACAGTACAGTCACTGCACAGGAAAAAACAAATTAAGAGTCTTAAAATAGCATTTTGATGCAGGGGGATGCTTTAGTCATCGGGGGCATGTTTGCAGCTGATGAAACAGTTAAATAGAGCGGTCATACAGTAGGACTGGTTTAAAGGGTGTTTGTAGGGCTGGACAATATATCCAGGTTTTAAGATGCATAATGTCTTTTCAAACTAGTCGGGAGGAACAATATTTATTCTATTAATGTAGTTTATCCTGACTCTTAAAAATACATAGATTCCAGGCCTAATAGTTGGCAACAGGAACCACCAATAATACCTTTATTATTGACCACGGGATAATATCTTGGAAAGTTTAGGCCAGATGGGAAATAATCATTTTATTTAATTCTACACTGGATTGTTTATATTATTAGGAGAAATCAAAGCATACTGATGCCAGTTTGATACCAACAATGAAAATAGATGTCCCAATATTGGGCAATTTGTTATTCGTAATGATTAAAATTTAAGGTAAACTTCTGTACATTGTTTAAATTGTTCAAATAGGTTGAAAATGTTTTTTTTTTTAAAGTTTGTGAAACTGATGAGGAGTAGGGGTTTCAGAAATTGCTTAAATATATTGGCAAAATTTTGAAAAGTAGATAGAACTGGCATCATTTCCAGAATTGCACAAATTTGTTGCCAATACTTGAAACAGTGGGAACTGACAAAGAAGGAGGGTTTCCAAAATTGTACAAATTTGTTGGCAACATTTGGGCGAAATTGGCATAAAGCAAGGTTTCTGAAATTGCACAAATATGTTGCCAATACTTTAAAAGTAGGCTGATTCATTGGCAACATGTGGAGAAGTGGGTGAAACTGCTGAAGAACAAAGTTTACGTAAATTGCCCAAATACATTGACAACATTTTAAAAGTAGGTGGAACTGGCAATAAGTGAGGGTTTCCAAAGTTGCAAGGAGTGACTGTTTTCTAAATCAAACAAAAAGGTTGACAACTTTTACAAAAGTTTGTGGAACTGGCAGTGACCAAAGATGGGCTGAATTGCACATATATGTTGGCAACATTTGGAAAAGTGTGTGGGACTGGCAAGACATGCCAGTCTTTAAAATAGTTGGAGGAACTGGCATTGAGCAAAGATGTTATTCATTGCACTGATATTCTGGCTACATTTGGGAAAGTGTGTGTAATGAGGGTTTATAAAGTTGCACAACTATATTGGCAACATTCCTAACAGTAGTTGGAATTGGCAAGGAGGGTTTCCTGACATGTACAACTAAATCTTGTCATTGGAAAAATGGGCTTAATTGGCAATAAGAAAGTTTCCTAGTTCATGGGAAAATTCATTGGCAAAATTTGGAGAAGTGGTTTAAACTGGGAGGGGGAAGGGTTTTCTAAACTAGAGTTGCTCAAGTACACTGGCACCATTCGGAACTGTGGTTGGAAATAGGAGGAGGAAGAGTTTTCTGCTTCTTTTTTTACAAAAATATTGACAACGTTTGGGGGGAACTGGCAGCAAGTAAGGTTTTTTGAACTGCACAAATACATTGCCAACATTTGCAAAAGTTGGTGGAATTGCAATGAATTGGTGTTTTCCTAAATTGCACAAATACATTGGCAGTGTTTGGAATAATGAGTGAAACTAGCCAATGTATTTGTGCAACTTAGAGAGTTCTCTCTGCCTTTTGGTTAGAAATGTGCCTTAAGATCACAAAGTTTCTGAACTTTTAATACCACAGATCATTGAAATAATGTTGAATTTATCATTTAAGTGGATAGAAAGTTTTGACAGCATCAATTTAAAATGTTGCTGATGTGTTTTGTGTAATTAAGACAGTTTGTATTGGGCGTCCAGGCCTTCTGTTTTTGTTGCACCGAACAAGTTTTATTGTAGTTTGATTTTTATTTGGCTTGAAGACAAGCGTTTATTTCTTTACAGGAAAAATGTGTGTATTACATATCACCACTCAGCTGAAACATATGGAGATCTGAGTTTTGGGTCCAAATCTCCCAGCCCTAGCCGCTTGTCTTCAAACTGATAACAGCTATGAGCTTCATTTTGCTGTTCATGGTGTAATTTGTTGGTCACAATGAGGCTTTGAAGGAGCCGAGCGATGTCAACATACTTTATTGACTTGACCTGGTTGATTTTATGGGTTTCTGCTGACCTATCTGAACCTGCCGCTGACAAAGGGAAACTAAAAGTGCTGCTTTGATGTAAAGATCTGTTTCTCCCATAGTGCATGGACATCTTTATATCCAGCCTTCTTGTATGCATCAGGCCTTTTTTCCTCTTTGCACAATTTAATGTGAATAACCCTTTAAACCCATTACCAGCCTTACATCTTTTTCCAAATATTCCTTTTCCATACAGAAGTCCACGGCTGTATTTCTTCGAGAAATGTTTCCAGATAGTTTTCCAGATTCCAATGCTGGAAATAGCAACAGATACAAAGTGCTGGATAAAAACATGCAGACAAAAAAATATGTTTGGGATATTTTTTACCCCTAGTAAACCAAAATGTATCCTGAAAAAATGTATGCAACCACTTCCTTTCTTAATGCTAACCCAGTAGAGATCATGAAGATTTTATGAAAGAAACTTTGATTTTGGAGAGCAGCCTTTAAGTCTGCCCATCATTTCCTACTCAAACCTCGACATGAGAGTGAATCCAGGAGGAGAACTGGAGTGACACACTTGGCGAGAAGACGACAGAGTCGTCTGCATAATGTATAATTCATCCCCTCTTTGTGAATGTGTAACTTCCCCACACAGTGGACGATAATGTGCCGGGTGATGTGGCTCACCTTGTTTCTTATCTGACTGCGGCTGTGATTCATAAAAGGCTCTCCGACTGCATCATATCACTATCATTATTACTTATTGCTTGATATGAGATTCTCTGTGGCTTTAATTGCTTTAATTGGATACACGGCGACCTGATTTACTGTGTGAGTGAAAGTAGGTCATATTTGTGGTATGGGCTTGTGATTCAACATGCTCATATTTGTCCACTGGACTATCCATGCATGCATATCCCCGCTGTGTTTTCATTTTTACCCCCATTCTGCCTTTCTTAGCTTATTTCTTTCACTTGTTCCCTCGTTTTCTCCTCCTACACCTTTACCTAACTCAGCATTTACTCTAACTTATGTTTTAATTCCTCTTTGCATCATTTATTCTCACTTGCGGCAGCAGGAGCATAAGGATGATGGTTCTTTTTTTAATAGTGGAACATGAGGAAGCCTGGAGCATTTTGGGAAAGGTCCAGTGTAGATCTGGTGGCAGTGTGCAGATTTTTAGTCCGTGGCACGAGCGACCATAAAGAGAACAAGCTGCTTCTTTATTGGTGCGGCAAATTTGTTGCAAAAGTTTTGGGAAAAGTCGGTGACCCTGTTTGACTCCAGTCAAACTGTTCATCAGCGTTCAACTCAAATTCCAAAAAAGTTGGGGCACTGTGTAAAATGTAAATAAAAACAGAATATAATGGTGGTCAAATCTCATAAACCCATGTTTTTTTGAAAATAGAGCATGAACAACATATCAGATATTGAAACTGAGTCAATTTACAATTTCATGACAATGTTAGCTTATTTTGAATTTTATGACCACAGAACAGTTTTCCATATTCCCATTCTATTCACAATAAAACATAAACAACATATCAGATGTTGAAAAAGAGACATTTTACCATGTCATGAAAAATATTATCTCATTTCAAATATGATTGCACCAACACATCTCAAAAAAGCAGGGACAGAGCAATGTTTACCATTGTGTGGCATCCCCTCGTCTGTTTATAAACATCTGGGAAGTTAGAAAACCAGAAACCAGCCATGCTGCAGAAATATGCAAGGCTTTCCCCGAGAGAGGAGATGTCTGGATAGGAGAATATGTTGCTCCAAAATAGGGGTGCAAACTAAATCACAAAGGGGGCCGGATTCTGAATGAAGGTCTAACCTGAGGGTCTAACAGGGTCCTCTTTTAACCAAACTGTCAACCTCGTTTTCGCCAGAAATAAATTTTGGGACAAATTAGCACTGATAATAAATGATTTAGAGATTTAAAAAGTCAAAATGATTAGTTAAAAGGCTCAAAATCTGACATAAAAAGTCAGACTTATTAGTTTAAAAAGTCAAAATATGAAATTATATGTTAAAATAATGATTTTAAAAGGTAAATAGGCCCTTTATAAAAAAGAAAGTCACAATCATGTTTAGGGTTAGGGCAAAAAATATGAGTTAAAATTTAAAATGATGAACCTAAAAGGTCAAAACATTGGATACAGGGGGAAATGATACATTGAAAAGGTCTAAATATGAGAAAAAAGTCAATATAATAAATTTAAAAGCTGAAAAAATATAAGATAAAAGTGAAATTAATTCACTGACAAAGTCAAAATATAAGTCAAAATAATCAATGTAAAATGTCAAAATATGAAATAAAAGTGCAAATAACAGTTTTAAGTCATAATTGTACAATGAAAAATTGGAAATATGAAGTGGAAACAGAAATTATTTTCTTTTCCTACATTTCTTGTTAGCTAATTATTTTTAATCTTTATTTTTTTCACATTTTTATAGGATATTTGATATCATCAAGGTTAAGTTTACATTTTAATGTTGGAGGAAATCTGCAAGCCGCATGTTTTAGGGCCAAGAATATGATATGATCTTGCAGGCCGAGTGTAACTGTACCACAGGCTGGATTTGGCCCCCGGGCCTTGAGTTTGACACCCCTGCTCTAAAACCTCTATACTTTTCAGCATTGATAGCACCTCTCCAGATGTGTAAGCTGTCCAAGCCATAGGCATTAATGTAACCCCATACCATTGGAGATGCAGGCTTTTGAACAGTGCTTTGATAACAAGCTGGATGATTTTTGATTAATTTGACCACAGAACAGTTTTCCATTTCACCTCTGTCCATTTCACATGAGCTTTGGCAAACAGAAGACAGCAGCATTTCTGGATCGTGTTCACATATGGCTTCTCCTCTCCATGATTCGGCTTTAGATTGCATTCTTGGATGGCACGGCAAACTTTATCTCTGGAAGTATTCCTGTGCCCATGCAGTGATTTCTAGTATAGAATCATGCCTGTTTTTGATGTCGTGCCACTTAAGAGCCCAAAGATCACAAGCATCAAATACTAACCTTTGATCTTATCCCTTGCTCACAGTGATTTCAGGTGGATGATATTATTGACTGTAAATGGTGGGATAGCCTATTCAAAGTCTTTACAATTTTATGTTGAGGAACATTTTCTGAAATTGTTCCACACTTTTTGGACACAGTTTTTCACAGATTTGTAAACCTCTGCCCATGTTCCTGATCTATCGCTGATTGGTTTCAAAAGCTGGTGCCCCTCCTTTCCAGCCTTTTGTTGCCCTACTTTTTTGGAGTTTGACTTGTAATTTTCCAGGCTTGTTTCAGTTCCCTATCGGCCTTGTTTCAAGGAGTTTTCTCTTAATCTCAGCCTTCGTCTTCATCCTTCCAGCGCTGATAAAGGGACCTGATGTCTCAGGCCCTTGTGGCCCTCCTGGCCCTGGCACAGATAAACCCACTGATCCCTGTAAACACTCCTTTCCTGGGAGGATATGAGCCTCCGATACATTTATTTTTTCAGGCATCTGGGAAAACATGAGAGGCGGATTCTGTCATACCGTCAGACGAAAGGCATGAGCGCTCATGTTTAGGGTCTCCCGTGGTGTCACCTGTGAACCGGTCTCATCCAGTTATTTGAGTGGACTTTGGCTCTTCCAATAAGTTTTGTCGGTCTAGTCAGATGTTTAATGCAAACATTTTCCCAATTTTCCACAAGCACTGACCATCAAAAATTGAGCTTGAATGTCTTCTAACAATCAATACAAATATGAACAATTAAGACAAAACAATGTTCAAGCATCATTGTTTACCCTTTGAGGGAGCTACATCCTGGGCTTCTTGTTCAGCGCTGGTGGCTGTAGTAGAAAAGCACATAGAAATAGTAGAAACAAGCAAAAATCTTGACTTAAATTGACCTCAGTCATAGTTCTACTAATTCAAAAGTCTTTAAAGAATTGTATTGTAACCCCAGTCTTAAAATATATCCTGTATCATGAACTGAATGTATCAATACATCCCTAGTTCAAGTCATATCACTGTTGAATTAAACTATATTTACCCGGAGAGCTGAAAAATCCAAAGGCTTACCTTAGGGTAGTGGCAGCTCAGCTCTCAGATCCCAAAAGCCAAGCAAATGGGCATTAACGTTAGCATTAAACTGATTTATTCAATACTTGGCAGTTAAGCCGATAAATCCCTATAGTTTTAGGACAAAAAACCTCTACAAACCTTTCTGCTTCAAGTAAAAACCTCTTAACGACAAACAGCGAAGGAGCTGTAGCTTGAAAACAAGGCTGGCAACCCACAATGACCTAGCAGCTCGGCTAGTAGCCTCTAAGAAAGTTTTTTCTAAAGACACAGATTCATTCAGTGTTTTACCAGTTTTAACAGGTTGCTTTTTGTTGACATTAGAAAGCAAACCGATGATTAAGTGTCTTTAAAATGCTTCCAAACACAGGAAACGAACCAAGCAGCTCCAAACAAGCTAGTAGCAGCTGAGCTAGCAAGCTCCTCCGGACAAGACTGTTCTGGTTAACCAGTCTAAACAAGTGAGTCCATTTACTTCGCAATGGGGAAACCTCCACTAATAACTGAGCTTAAATTAAAAGATGTGAGCAAAATGAACATGCTAGAGTTTGAAGCTAGCATCAGCTCTGCTAGCAGCCCCAGGTTTGAACAGTTTCAGCTAGCTAGTCCATTTGGTTTTGACTTGAAAAAAAAAAAAGAAAGAAATATCTGCTTCAAACGAGAACCTAGCAACAAAGACAGAAAGACCACAAGCTCAAAACCAGACCAAAACAGCTCCACAAGCTGGCAGCTCTTCGTCTTCTTCTTCATCATTGCCTTCCTCTTCCTCCATGCCATCTTTGTCTTTATCTTCAACTTTGTTGTTGTCTTCATCTTCTTCTCCGTCTTTGTCTATTCCTCTTCTTTGCCATCGTCTTTGTCCTCCTTGTCATCGTTGGTGTCTTCCTCGTCTTTTTTTATCTTCTTTGTCTTTTCCTTTTTTTGATGTCTTCTTCTTTATCCTAATCTTCTTTCTTCCTGTTGTCTTGATGTTTCCTTCCTCTCCATCGTCTTTTTTGTTGTCTTCAACTTCCTCCTCTTGTCTTCATCTTTGTTGTCTTCATCTTCATAATCTTTTTCTTTTTTGCTGTTGTCTACCTCCTCCTTCTGCGTTTTCTTCGTTGTCATCTTCTTCGTCATTGTCTTGTTGGCTGTTTTATTTGTCTTCGTCTTCTTCGTTGTCTTTTTTGTTGCTGTTGTCGTCTTCTTTGTTGTCTTCTTCATCAGTACTTGTCTTCAGCTTTTTTGTTATCTTTTTTCTTTGCCATTGTCTACCTCCTTGTTTTCTCTGTGGTCTTCCTCTTTCTCATCTTCTTCGTTGTCATGTTCTTCGTCATTGTCTTATTGGCTGTTTTACTTGTCTTCTTTTTTGTCGTATTCTTCGTTGTCATCTTCTTCGTAATCGTTTTATTTGTCTTCTTCTTTGTCGTTGTCTTTCTTGTTGCTGTCGTCATCTTCTTTGTTGTCGTCTTCTTTGTCGTCTTCTTCCTTCGCCATAGTCTTCTTCGTTGTCTTCTTTATTGTCATCTTCTTCATCATCATCTTTGTTTTTGTGTTTGTCCTCTTTGATGCCGTATTCTTTGTTGTCCTCTTTTTTGTCATCTTCTTCATTGTTGTCTTCTTCATCATTTCTTGTCTTCAGCTTTTTTGTTATCTTTTCCTTCCTTGCCATTGTCTACCTCCTTGTTTTCTCTGTGGTCTTCCTCTTCTTCGTTGTCATCGTCATCTTCTTTGCCATCGTCTTCTTCATTGTTGTCTTCTTCATCACCTTCTTCCTCTTCGTTGTCATCACCTTTGACTTTTTATTGTTTTTTCATCTTCTTTGTCTTTGTCTCCTTTGCTGTCTTTGTCATCTTCTTTGTTGTGGTGTTTATCTTCTTCCTTTTCTCATGACAGTTTAACACTAAAACATAACTTTGAGAATTAGTTTGTGAAGTTTGTTCGCCACTGAATAGTGAAGTAGCTAAAATGAAAAACAAACTCTCATTCTTCACCATGGATGACTGTCGTCATGGACTGTTAAGCTGAAGCTCTAGAGTTAATGTATCACAAAGACATGTCTGCTAACAAACACTTTACATGTCATGGTGTATGACTTACATGACCCCATAGGTGATCTAGTGTTTCCAGAGTGCTGCTCATTCATTTCTGTCACTCGGCTGTTAACATTTTTCCAGAAGATTACACTCTTCCACAAAGTGGTTGGCCTTGTTTTGCTGCTTTCACACATTTTCAGGCTCTTCGCGGCCTGTTAGGATGAAGAGCAAACGTCCACTGGGGACGCCTGGGACAGATTTCCAGTCCTCACTAGCTCACAAACCTCGAGTCAAAATACCATATGCCAGCCGAACACCAGGTAAAATATTTATGTCTGCCCCTCTTTGGATGGATTACATGGCCTGGCTTCATATGAATCTCCTATCAATCGGCGATGGGTGATTCAGTGAACATGGGGCTTGAGCGTCAGGCAGGACCACTGCCTCACATGCATAATGCATTGAGCCAGCATATGTTTCCTCGATGTATGCAGGCAAGGTTTAAGGGAATTTTCATGGGTGTGTTCGCTGGGAAGTCATTCCAAGCTTCAATCACTAATTGGCTTCATATCTTCGCAGGCGTTTGATGTGTCCTCAATGAGTAACAGCGCTATCTTCATTTTATTGCCTCCTTCCAGACAGTGAGGGTTCAAACTATGTAATCTGGATTAGGTTATGTAGCTCAGCTATAGCAGCACTCACAAGTAACTGGGGCACCATTTGCATTACATAACAGTAGTGTTGCTGGGTTGATTCTATGCCATATTTATTTTTATCATTTCATGTTGCGCGCGGATGAGACTCTCCTCGTCATGCAGGGACGCGCACGGTGAGCCCGATGGCCGTGGACGGTCTGTGAGCTGTTGCTAGCTGCTGCCAGCCAGCTTTAACTAGGTCACGGCAGACGCTCTGTCAGGGGTCTGTGCTTTACAGTGGAGGCGATCATGGGGGGTTTCAGTTAACGTTTCTGTTTATAAATATAGCTGAAGAACAAAGATGCTGAAATCACCAAAGTTAGCAACTTGCTCCTACTTGCTCATTCATGGATTTTGGAAGCCTCTTTGTGAAATCCAGAGTGAAAATTTGGCTAAGATTGGTATACTGGGAAGGTAAGCTGAGGTGGCACAGACATAAAGAGGGAAATTGCTATTTTAGGCTCTTTGTTTTGCAAGTAAAAGTCCTGTTTACTTTCCCCAAAAACAATGCAAGGTGACTCAAAGTTACAGCACTTCAAAGCTCAGACAAAGTTAAAAATATCTTTGCTGAATCACAACCAAAAAGGGTGAGTATGACTGGGGGAAATGGCCTGTTTTTGCTATTTAAAAACATCAAGAAAGCAAGTTTCTATATCTGAAAATGTTGGGTTAAAAATAAGCTACATCTCTTGTAATGAAATCATGAAGCCTGGCCCTCTACTCTTTAGTCTGAGGGACGTGGCACTCATGGTTTCCCAGAAGAAAATGCCAAAATTAGATTAATCTGACCACAGAACAGTTTTCCATTTTTTCAAGAGCTTTTTTCAAGAGGGTGATGTTTCTTGATTGTGTTCGCATATGCCTTTTTCTTCACATGATGCAGCTTTAACTTGCATTCCAGTTAGGACCACTTTGTCAAGAAACACGATTGATTTTGCAACCATGAATATTTCTTTATTAGCAGTTAGCCTATGTGGAAAACATTAAGCAAGAACAGCACACATTCCTGCTCTTCCTATGCCGATAAGGAGAGCCTGAAGCCTGGAGAGAAGCAGCAAAAAACTACAAGTAAAGCAAGCATCAATGACAACAGAATGACATTGGTTATGTGGAAGCAGAATAAAGGAGGAGCTTTCAGCTACAATTACTTTTAAATGATGTTATCAATCCATATAATTTCCCCGTAGGTCAGACATTGTTTATCATAGTACAGGTCTGGCCTCTTAAATTCTGACTACAGTTGATCCATGTCTTTGATTAAAGCCCCCAGCCTCAATTAAAGCCTTCAGTTTGGTGGTTGGACCTCAAACACTGCTGGCAAAAGGCCCACTGGAGCTCTGCCCATTTTCACACCTTGATGCACCTAGCTTTGATGTTGGATCGGGCCAAGTTGGTGCAACAGGCGGGGGTCTCTTTAACAGGCTGAACGGCACCTTTGATATAATGTTTAGTCACTGTAAGTGATTCTACGTCGGTTCCAACATTCAGGATTTACGGTTGGAATGGATTCAATGGATGCCATGTCAATCAGTGGAGTGGTTGTACCTTTGTAGCTGTCTTTGTGTGTAACACAATAAACAAAACAGAAGTCTTAAACACACAAAATTGGGCAATTTATTGTTGTTGATAATCAAAAAGTGCAAAGAAACTACTGCATAGTGTCTGTAGCAAAAATCAACAACATTTGAAAATGTTGCCAACCTAATTGTGCAATTTAAAAATATGTAACATCAATAAGTTCCTGTACTCTTTGATACTGCAGATCATTTAATCAATGAAGATATGATCATTATGAGATACATATTTATGAGGGTGGAATATTTAACAGCTTAAATATATGGATGATGTCAATGTTTTAGTACAATTTTGACGATTGCATTTTTGATGACAAAAAATTTTAAAACAAGCAACCAGCCTAATTCATATGTTCGAGAAATTAATTGTCAACATTTAGAAAAATGGGTTGGAAGTCCTTCCTGCTTGTCCAAATATTGACAATGAATTTGTGCAATATACATAGTGTGTAGAAATTGCAAATGTTGATGACAAAATTTTGCAAATGGGGTAAAACTTGCAGTGAGCGGGATTCCTTTGTTGCACAAATTTATTGGCAACATAAGGAAAGATAGGTTGGAGTTCCACCTTTTTTTTTTTTTTTGCTAAAAGTTGCCAGTCAATTTTTTCAGTTCAGACATTATATGGGATGTTGCTAATTACATTTGGGAACTTAGGTGAAATGATTAAGTTTCCTAAGTTACAAAAGAGATTTGAAATATTTGGAAAAGTGGTTTAAAATTCAACTAAGGGAAGGTTTCCTCAGTTGCACAGATTTTTTGGCAACATTTTGAAAGTGGTTGGAGAGGAGTGAGGCCTTCCCAAATTGCACAAATGCATTGGCAACATTTTAAGAAATGGTTTGAACTTGCAAGTTTTTTAATTTTTTATTTTGCACTAATACATTGGCAACATTTGGAAAAGTGGGTGTAAGGAGTAAAGGTTTTTCCAAGTTGCACAACAACATTTGCAACATTTGAGACATTGGGTTGAAGTCGTAAGGTGAGATTTTTTTTAATATTACAACTGCATTGGCAACTTCTAGTAAGTGGCTGCAACTGGCAACAATCAAGCGTTTCCTAAATTGCTTGAATACATTTTTAGATTTCAGAAAAGTGGGCAGAACAGGCAGTATTTGAGGGTTCACTGAATTGCACAAATATATTGGCAATATTTCAAATGTGGTTGGAGTTATAGAGAATTGAGCGTTTCCCAAATTGCACAAAGTCGATGATATTTGGAGGAGTTGGATGAACTGTCAAAGGTTTCCAAAATTGCCCAAATTATTTGACAACCTTTTGAATAAGTGGTTGGAACTGGTGAGTTCCACCCACTTTTACAATTGTTTCAAATTAATCTATGCAATTTAGATAGTGTTGAGGAGTTGGTGTGCAAATGTTGAAACATTTGAAAATTGGGTGAAACTACCAACAAGCAAGTTTCCAAAGTTGCTCAAATGCACTGGCAACATTCGTAGGTGTTGGATGAACTGGCCAGCTTGAGGGTTTCCAAAATTGACCAAATTCATTGACAACCTTTTGAAAATGTGGTTGGAACTGGTGAGGAGTTTCACCAACTTCTACAATTGTTGCCGATTGATCTATGCAATTTAGACGATGTTGAGGAGTTGGTTTGCAGACGTTGATAACATTTGAAAATTGGGTGAAACTAGCAACAAGCAGGTTTTTAAAAGTTGCACAAATACATTGGCAACATTCATAGGTGTTGGATGAACTGGCCAGGTTGAAGGTTTCCAAATGTGGACAAATATGTTGGCAACAATTTGAACTGGGGTGGAGCTAGTGTGGATTGATAGTTTCCAAAATTGCACATATTTAGGAATTCCACTCACTTTTCCAATTGTACAAATACATTGGCAACATTTGGTGAGGACCGATGGATCCCGAAATTGCACAAATAAATCGCAAACATTTTGAAAATCGGTGTAAAGGACACAGATTAACCCAATTTTCCAAATTTTGCCAGTGACTTTGTGCATTTCAGAGTGCTGTCTCTACATGTCTGTACTTTTTGAACGTCATGGTATAAGTCACTGTAAGCCATCCTACATTGATGCAAGCTTCCAGGATTCCCAGTTTGAGTGGATTTCACAGCTGTCATGTCAATCATCAGGATGCTTGTCCCTTCTTAGAATAAAACATCTCATTTCCATTTAACAAAGGAGCCTTTCTCCTCCTTGTTACGTCTAATGCATTTCCTCAAACCGTGACATGAAACTCATCAATCCCAAGGATACCAAAATCAGCGAGAGCAACTCCTTGTTGTCCTTGCCAACTTTTCTAATGTGTGCAGCAGTGCAATCATGCTCAGAGATAATTGATAACAAAAGGTTGAATTAAAAACTCTCTGCAGGGGAGGGTTAATAATCAAGTGCTCCACATTACTGATTAAACGCTCTCTGCGTCGATGTGAGCTGTCTTGAACAAACAGCATGTGGCGGTGTTTTCCTGTTTGTCTCTAACGTGATTGTTAAATCCCCCTGGCTTTTGTCGAGCCTCCTCCTCGTATAAAGTCGCTGATTTGCTGCCATGCTGTTCTAACAGTCTGCAACTTGTTTCACTGGACCAGGCAGGACAATAAAATTGTCCTGGGAAGGAGCTGCAAAACAGACAAATGAGTTTGGTTTATGCTAAATTTAAGTGCAATTGAGTTAGAAGGTGAGCCAGCATGGAGTCCACTTGGCAAAGCGGGGTTTCCTCCTTCTTCTTCTCCAACAGATCATTACAGCGCAGAATGGAGATGTAAAACCGAGCAGAGGAGCAGGCCCTGAAGTTAGCTGGGAAAGAAATGCTCAGTCTAATCTGATTGGCTCCCACATCGTGAGGGAGACAAATGGCGAGGTTTGATATTATTACCGAGCAGCTCAGACTAATTGAGTGTAATTATACAGTAGAAATCCACCGACAATGCTGCCTCAGTGTGGGCCCCCGTTCTCACGCCATGTTTGGATCAGGACGCCAAGCTGAAGGGACGAGTGCCTGCTCGTTGTGTCAGACTAAGTCTTGAGGATGTGGTATTGAGGCTGGAGCTGATTGGGCAATTTGGATGGGAGCCAGTCACAAAGAGGCGACTCTATCCTGCAGCTCTCTGACACTTCATCTTTTAAATAAAGTTCCTCTGCAGGGGTGGACCAGCCTCCAGCTTCCAGCCGAGCCTCCGTCAGCTCCCTGGCTGTGCAGGTGACATACCACACATACCTGGGCTCACCGCGTGGGTAGCCACGGGGCCGCAGGGTGTGGGAACCCAGCAGACTCTGGGACACTCGTAGAGTTTGCGGAGCTTTTTAGTCCTCTCATGGGAGCTGTCTTATTTCTTATGAGCTCCACGAGGAGTGATTACAACGTTCCCTCGAAACGAAACGGCTTCCCTCATATCCAACCACACTGTATGGATAAAACTAAGTGGCCTCCATCCGCTTGTTAAATTGGTTTAATAATTGTTGGGGCTGTTTTGATATGAGCCACTCGTCTGTTTTTCCAACCTCTAAGTAATGAGATTGAGCAGTCCCCAGTTAATACCTAGGCTGTGTTTTTACAAGGATTATTAGGGCTGGGTGGTATATTGAGTTTTTAAGAAATGGTGATATATTTTATGTACAATTGCTGGATGGTGAAAGTATAGTGGAGGGTTGAGAAGAAAGGCTTTCAGTCCCGTATCACCAAAATGTTATCAGTTTGTCCTTGAATCAGAGCGGACATTTCCACAAAGTTTAAGGACAATTCCTCAAAGCATTCTTGAGATATAATGTCCACAAGCAAGGGATGAACATGAGTCCCAAAGACCTTAAACCAGTGTTACTCAACCCTGCTCAACCAAAGAGCCAAATTGTTGAAAAATGCCATTGCAAGAGCCACAATCTAAATGGTGAAAAGTGACTAAATTGGGCAAAAAAGGTGGTAAAATGGGGGAGAAGTGGCATTTAATGGCAAATGGGTGAAAAATTGTAAAGAAGCAGGATAAAAGTAGCTAAAACTGATGGAAAAGGTGAAAATGGGATAAAAGTGAAAAAAAAAAGAGTTACAGGTGGCAAAAATAGTCTAAAAGAAGCAAAAATGTTGCAAAAAATGAGTGACTAAGTGACTAAACTGGGCAAAAATCTGAAAAAAAGGTGGGGGACAAAAGGGGCAACAAATTGCAAAAAGCTGGATTAAAGTGTCAAAAATGGGCTAAAAGCAGTAAAAATGGAATTAAAGTAGCAAAAAATTGCAGGTAAGGGCAATGGAAATATGCAGCCAAAAAAGAGAGGTTGGCAATTAAAGCCGACTGTGTAAGTGTGGGAAACAAACTGATAAATATTGCTTGCAATGGATCATTTCAAAGGTGAAATTTTCGAGGTGGCAACTTAATAAAAAGTAGGTGGAACCAGCAACAAGCAAGAGTCTTTTGAATTGCAAAAATGAGTAGGCAACAAAAAAAGAGAAACTGATAACAAGCAAGTTTTGGAAAAGTTGGTGAAACTGGTAAGGAGCTCTACTTTACAAATGCTGCCAGAGAAATTGTGCAATCTAGACATTGTTCAGGAGTTTGTAGGCAATATTTGGGAAACGGGAGAAACTAGCAATGATGTTGTTCCCAAATTTTCCAAAAAATGCATTTTAGGGATGGACAATTAATCGCAAATTAGATTAAATTGTAATTTGGCCTGCTGCAATTTTCAAATCGCATAAGTTGCAATATTTCTTTAACTTGAAATGTGTCAAAATACCAGTTTAATAGATCATTTTTTTGCAGCAGCAGAGATTTTATGCACATTATACAAACATTTAAGTGTCATCTTTTTTTTATAATGGTTTAAAACATCCTCCTTTTTTTGTTTTATGTATGCTCTTCTTAAGTGACATAAAAATTGCAATGTCCTTAAACAAAGCAAATGACAACACATTTGCAATATGAGCAAAAATAGTTAGCTCATTCTGTCTAAAACTGATGAAGCCTAGCGTTACTTCACAGAAGTCATACCCCAGCTGCGATCAGCTGTTAGCCAGCCTCACCTCCTCCACCCCAGCTGCCTCCTTTATAGCTTAGAGCTTGTTGCACCCTAATATTCAGTTTCAAACTACCATGGATTTATTGCTTTGGAAATAATTTCATTGTTTTCAATACACATGATCTTATTTGTGGAATTATTTATTGCTTGAATTTGTCGAAAAATAAATACGATTAACTCAAGAGTAATTGCATATTGAATCGCAATATTTGGGAAAAAAGTCGCAATTAGATTATTTTTGCAAATCGTTCAGCCCTAATGCATTTGCGACATTTGGAAAAGTAGTTTGAACATGCAACAAGTCCTAATCACTTTTCCAAATGTTGCCAATGAAATTGTGCAATTTAGATGGTGTGTAGGAGTTGGTTTGTGAATATTGATGGCAACATTCAGAAAATTTGTGACAGAAATGTTTCCTAAGTTGCACAAATACATCAGCAACATTTTGACACAAATGTATGCAAATTTTGATGGCAACTGGATGACACTTAAGTTGGACAAACTCATTGGCAACATTTGGAAAAGTTGGTTGAACCTGCCTCCTTGACATTTCCACCATGTTTTCCAAATGTTGCCAATGATTTTGAACAATTTCACATTTTTGCAATCGAGCTCTGCTCATTCAAGAAAATGTTGACAACCTCAAATACAGAAATATTGCCAGTGTTTTTGTACAATTCACAGTTTGTAGAAGTTTGCCTACGATTTTTGATAATCAAAGACAATAATTGCCCAATGATTGGTAGGTAGAGGATCTACTTTTGTTGCTTTGGTTTTAGTATTGCTTGGTAAGAAGCATATCAAAGTTCTAGTTTGATTTCTGGTGTTGTGATATCTATTTGTTATTCATAAGAATATTATGTAGAATGTATTTCCATTCAGCTAACTTCTTTGAAGATGACTTTTGCTCCATGTAGCCCAGTCCCTAAGGGTAGTTTCTAAGGATGTATGCACCATGTGAGGAGATAAATTCCTCCTTTAGCTTTCTTTAAAACAACACTTTTGAGAACAGGTTGATGCCAAAAAGAATCATGCATTTCCAGGGATCTGATCTGACTTTTTCTGAGATTCATTTCAGGTGAGTAAAGCGAGAGAATCCCACATTTAGCTCTGGGTGATAATGAGCCAAACATTCCAACTGACCTGCTTATTGTCAGCTTAGCATGTGAACTATCCTCTCTGCCTGCCAGTGACATACTGATGTGCGCTAATGTGCGCTGAAATCTTTGACCCATGTCAGAAGTTGCGTGTACGTTTCATGCCTCAGTAATGATCCTGGTGAAGGCAGAAATTCAACGAACGTCGGTGGATTTTACTCTCTCTTTAAAGCTTGTCGCTCAATCAAAGATCAGTGACAATCATGCCATAAAAGAAGCAGCTTTTGTGTCTTTTCCAAACTGATTCAGCAGACTTTGGAGTGAGGACAGTGAGCTTTGTGCCAGGTCTTAATTGGACGTGCATTCTCCCTCGTCCAATGAGCCCATCCTTTGTGCCCCATGAGTTGAGGGGCCAATTACAGTCGCCTCTTCTTCCAATCAAACTTAGAGATCAAAGTTGTCACCGAGGGCCGCGTGCAGCCCGAGTCACATGCCCCTATTCCCCAAACATTCTCCCTTTGCACCCTTCACCCTGTGGTTTTCCGTCAAACAGAGCCCAGCGCCAGGAACACAGAGGCCCTTTGAGAGCCCCCGAAGTCTGTGGGGAAAAGAAAGGAGAAGACAGTCCTCTCTTTATCTGAAAGAGTTATCTCCACACTACATCAAACACTTTACATCTCTCTCAATGGGAGGTTCATCAAGATAAGAGAGTCAGCTAGTTAAAGAGTAAATTTGTTGTTGTTTAACACGATTACAGGGAGATAAGGGCTACATTTGAATTCCATGGGAATAAAGCTTTGATAATGCTGCTTTTATATTTAACACTGGAATATTTGCTCAGATCAGACATTAGCAACTGCATTGAAGCAAATGTTATGTTAAATTTCCAATAGCTTTAATTCACACCCATAAAAATGGCACCATAATTAGCAAGTATATCCATTTTTACACCAAAGGATCCTGTCTGTTTTACATGGTCAATGAGATATCTAAACAACAGAAAGATTAGCTGAAACAAATGTTAAAAGGGAGACAAGTTTGACCCAAATTTGCTGGATTTTGGAAGAAATGCTTAACAAATGTTAAAAAATGCTCACATTTTCACAACAGATGAAAGTTTTTCTGAAACAAATTCAAGTTTCTTTTTGAAATGCATGAGGTGTCAATGATATAGTCCAATGTTTTGTAATAAAAGGTGTAATACAGGGCTCTTTAAGTGAATGTGGTGCCCATTGATGTATTGTAGACATGTTCAGTTCATTCCAATATCAGAGTGGACAGCTATACCAAGTTAAAAATGCATTTTTGAAAAATTACATTCTCAAGCGTGGGATGAACATCAGGCCCAATGACTCGACCTTTGTATCAAAATGTATCCATCATATCCCTGGGTCAAAGTGGACATTTCTGCAAAGTTTGAAGAAAATCCCTTAAAGAGTTGTTGACATATTGTGATTTTAAGCGAGGGATGAACATCAGGCCCAATGACCTTGACCTCTGATCTTTATCTTCCAAAATTCAATCAGTTCATCCTTGTGTCAGAGTGGACATTTGTGCTCAATTTTGCAACAGTTAATCAAAGTGTTGATGAGACGATGACTGTGAACAATGGATGAACATGAGGCCCAATAGCCACTGTCCCATACCATTGTATGTGTCAGAAATTGATTAAAATGCATACATAGGAAGCAGAGAAAAATGCAAGTTATATTTGACAAAAATTCCACTCTCAAGCAAAGGATGAACTTTAGGCCAAAAGACCTGGCCTTTGACCTCAAACACTTAACCCCTGAGTCAGAGTGACATTTCTGCAAAGTTTGAAGAAAGTTACTGAACGCATTGTTGAAACATTCTGCTCTTAAACAAGGGATGAACCTCAAGCCCAGTTACTTTAGTCCTTGAACTTTTATCTAAAAAAACTGGATAAATCAACCTTGTTTCAGATTGGATATTCATGCTAAGTTGTAAGACAGTGATCAAAATGTTCTTGTAATAGTGGTCATGAGCATTAGGCCCAATAACCTTAACCTTTGACATTTATCCTCAAAAAGTCTTTAAAATGTATCTTTGAGTCGGGATGACATGAGATATTATGTTCTCAAGCCAAATCTATCCATTTCATCCCTAAGTTAGCAGGGACATCTGTGCAAAGTTTGAAGAGAATCCATCAAAGTGTTCATGAGATATTGTGTTCTTAAGCAAGTGATGATCATCAGGCCCAATGATCTTGACCTATGACATTTAACCTCAAAAGTCTAATCAGTTCATCCTTGTCTCAGAGTTGACATTTGCACTTAGTTTGATGACAATCCATCAAAGTTTTCTTCAGATAGTGGTCACGAGGAAAGGATGATCATCAGGCCCGTTCACCTTAATCTTTGACCTTTATGCAACAAAATCTAGTCAGTTCATTATCGTGTCAAAATGGAAAATAGTGCTTGAAAATCTTCATCAATTCATCAAAGGCAATTCATCCTGATCTTGGATCGGACATTTGTTGAAAGTTTGACGAAAACCCATCCCACCCAAGTGTGTTCTTGGAATATTGAAATCCCAAGCAAGGAATGAACAACGGGTCACCCTCAAGTCAATGGATTTTCCTTTAAAATATCTCCCACATGGTTGTTGAAGTCAGATCTATTGTCTCCTTTTGTTAGAAACAACGACAAAACTTCTCTTGCAATTAAAGCCATCACACAGTTTACAAATGCACCAAAGTTGAGGAACCTGCTTGTTGCATTGCTCTCACTATGGGAGTGATTGTAATCAACAGAGAGGCTTCAAAAGGAACCAGCGTAAGCAAAAATCAATGGTCCAAGCATTTAAAGGTAATGAAAGATTTTATAGCACGTGGGTTTTTATGATATGGTGATGAAGTATTCAAACCTCACAACAGAAACAAGGAAATGATCAAACTTGTGGCGCCATTTGGCAATTTGGCGTGAAACACCACGGAGAACTTTGGCTTTTTCAAGACCACAAATGACGATCACTTGGGTCATATTGGTCATATGTGAAGCCATGTTTGAGATCATTAAAATTAAGTGACTCTAGGTTGGCACAGACATTTCTATAAGTACTAATTCAGGATTTTTTATGAGGTTTATGCCTCATTTTTCATGAGCAAGTAATCCTACAAATTAAATTCATGGCACTGCTTTATGAATAAGAACCATGCAGGCATACGACATCTTGGACAACTTAACAGTAACGAATCAGTGAATGATTTTTGGGTTAATTTATAGAAGAAACAGCACTTCCTCCCCACTAAAGATAGTATTTTTGGGTTGGAACAGGCCTGCCTCAACCTGAAACCTGATCCAAGCCCAGCAGAGCTTATCCCCGGGTGTTAACCCCGTCCACCTGGCGTGGACTCTCCATCTCCAGGGATGTTTGCTTATCGTATGCAGATGAGGCCCCATCTTTGATCCAGCGCTGGCACTGCAGGTTTTGGGTTTGAACAAGGCAGACCTGGCAGAGGGCGGCTAACAGGATTGGATGTGCAGATTAGGAGCCCGGTGTACACAAGGAGAGGTTGCATCTGTCAACACCAAAGAAGCCCACCTCCTCACCTTGCAGCTGGGGTGGGACAGGATCCCTCCACGGCAGACCGGCAGTGGGTGTGGGAGGCAGAAGGTGGTGGAAACAGAAGCCTGGTCATGCCTTTTCTTCGGCACAGAGGCCGGCCTGTGATCACATCCTCATCAGGCTGGGAGCCAAACCTTCAGCTGGGATGTGAGAGAGCTCTTTCATGCTACACCAAAGCCCAAATGTGGGGGAACCAGGCTTGTTGTTTGGCTTACTGATAAAAATTGTTTGTCTTTGAGGGTTTTGAAGCAGAGGCACAGAATGATTGTTGGGCTTTGGGCTGTCGAGTAAAACAATGGATGCTGTGATTGCTTCCATTGCTCTCTCAGTTTATTTATCTAAGTCTTCTTAAAACTACAACTGTTCAGTGGACATCACAGAGCAGGAAAGAAGTCAAACAGTGCGGAAACTCAGAGATGAAAGAAAAGCTCTTAGAAAATCTTTATCTACTTTATGAAGTTTCCTTGCAAACCGAAAGAGTTGATGGATCTTGAAACCTAGTGTTCCTTCTCATTTCTTTTCTTGTTTCTATTTTTCAAAATTGGCTACGCAAATGAAGACGGCACAGTGTGTTTTAGGTTAATATTTTCATTTAGGAAACATTTGACTATTCCTGGTCTTTCCCATGTAATGAAACAAACAAAAAAACTCAATATGAAGATTCAATATGATGTGATACAGATGGATGGATGAAAAAAAGATGATACAGTATGTGCAATACAATACAATACAATACAATACAATATGATAGATACAGCATGAAATCTGAAGATACAACCTGATACAATACGGTACAATACAATATGATACGGTTAATGCGATATGATACAATATGGTAGATAAAATATGATATGGTGGATACAATATGATATGATAGGGTAGATACTATAAACTACAATGTTATACGATAGATACAATAGGATATGATTTGATTTACGGGAGTAGATATGGTACCATAAATACAAAACAATACTGTAGATACAATATAATACGGTAGATATGATATTCAGTGGTACAGTAGATGCAATACGATCAATAGATATGTTACTGTATGTACAAAATGGTATGGTAGATATGATACAATACAGTAGATATGAGATGACATGGAGCGATAGATACAATACTATATGGCACATATGATAGTATACAGATTATGATTCAGAAGATACGATACGGTAGATATCATACAGTAGATATGATATGGAACATACAATACTAAACAGTAGATATGATTTGATACATACGATACGGTAGATATGATATTTGATATGGTAGAAAGGGTATGGTAGATATGATACAATACAGCAGATGCGATAAGATATAGATATGATATGGTAGATCTTAGTACGGTAGATATGAGACAAAATGTTACGATACATACAATAATATATAGTGGTTCGATCCTATACAGATGATGTGATACAGTAGATATGATATGGTAGATACAATATGATTTGATATATGATAGATACAGCATGGTATGAAAATACAACCTGATGCAATACCATATGGTATGTTACAGAAAATACAATTTGATAGGGTAGATACGATAAAATATGGTAGATATAATATAAGGTAGATATGATACGATACAGTATGGTAGATAAAATATGATAGGACACAACAGGGTAGATTTGATATATGATATGATATGACAGATAGAATAGGGTAGATATGATACGAGATGCTTGATATGATATGACACAATATGGTAGATGCTGTACAATAGGGGTGGGACAAAAAAACAATACACCGAAATAAAGTGATTTTCGCGGTGTGATAATGTATCAATACTTTAAAAAGCAGTATCAATATTTTTTTTTAATTATTAATTAACTTTGTTGGGGTTACATTACTAGTTTCAACAAAAAAGTAATCTGAGTACTCTAAAGCATTACTTTGTAACGCGTTAACCCCAACACTGAATATCAAACAATATTTTAAGATATACTGACAAGCCAAGTTATGGTTAAAAACAGTATCAAACAATACCATTAAACAAAGTGTAATATAACACACGATACTATATTGTATGATATCATTTACAAAGACCCAACATTAATCCATGATGAGCACATGGTTGGTGTAATATGGTATGTGACGATACAACAGGATGCAATCCAATACAGTACAATATGATACAATATAATAATAATATAATAACCATGTGGTTATATCAATATTTAATGACTTAATCTAATAAACTCAACTGTACAACAAGATACAATATGGTACAAAATGATGCATTTTTATGCCACATGTAAAACACATGATATAATATGGTATGATGCTATTAGATGAATAACAAATGACCCATTTTCATGTAATAACTACAGCACAGTACAAATGGATACAGTAGTGTATGGTAGAATAATGTACCCCACTCTTGTTTATGGTTCAGTATGACACAATTCCTTTAAATGTAATTGAATGCAGCCTGACACAACACCAAAGGATTTATTTGTTTTTCATGTCTCTGTGGGAAAATGTGTTTTTGACACATATAGCCGTCTCCACATTTCTATTCATTTAGACAAACATGTAAACAGAGCAGCACATACAACCACTCATTATGTATATTGCATATAATCCATAATCCTTGTCCCATATGTTCCACATTACACTCACAGCCTTAAGAGACATAATTACCGTGGATTATGTTTATTGTTTAATGCATATGGAACCATCTATATTATCATAAATTCTGTTTTTTTTTTTTTACTGTCAACACTAAAAGAAGACCAAAGTTTGCATAAACAGTCTTTGTTCTCTTTGTGGCATCCATAATCTAAAACTGGGATCTCAGCTTGTGTAGGTCTTTGTGGGCTGGTGGTCTGGGAAGTTCCTCTGTGATCCCAGAATCCCTTGTTGCCCAACCCTGCTTGTATTTACATGTTTCCACATAAACTTCCAGCCCTGTGTAAATACATACAGAAACCACTTAAAAACTAACATTTGATATATGACTCCCTATAAGTGCTTAAGGCCGTGCTTGTTTGTTTACTGCTGGTCTGACTGATGACAACAAAATGTGCGTTTTAGTGTGTGAATGTGCAGATTTGTGCCTACATGCGTTGGCGAGGATTCCTGCATACAAATGTGAGTTTTATTATAGGGTTATTTCCACACGTGCTCATGCCTGAGGACTGTTGGACGCATTACAAGGGCCAAATAGATGCCTTCTAGGGCAGTCGTCTCACCCATACTGGTCCGGCTGGTATGGCCAATTCCTACCAGGTGTTCAAATTGAAGGATGTTGCTTCCTTGCACCTGGTGACCTCTTTGTTTTTAAAGGGTTAGAGGTTAAATCTAAAAGGGTCAGGGGTTGGAACGTGGCTTTATTTTCACTCAGCACATTCCTGCAAAAGTTGACGCAACAGCTTTGGAATTTCAGCTCCTTTTAATTTTCAAAATAACTTCACAAATGATCCAATCATTCAGCCATTTCTACCTCAGAGTACTGCCATTCCAAATCACAATTATTACCTCTAATTTGTTCTATTATATTGATGTTATTTTTTCCATTAATATAATTGCACTTTGACAAATGGAGGAGCGCATTTGCCTTGGATTCATTACTAAAATAGTCCTTCATTCTGACCTAGATTCAATTTTCTGATCTTCTCAAGAGAAAAATCATTATATGGGTATTAGTGTCTCCATCACAGACAGATGAATCCTTTTTAGATGCTTTTTAAAAACTCAGTCTTCATTATGAAACCATGTTTGCTCATTTCAGTGACAAATTTGTCCTTTTACCTTATAAATAAGCCACTCTGGGTTTTGCTGCTTCTTTCCCAACTTAGGCTTTCTTTATCGGCATAGGAAGAGCAGGAAAGTGTGTTTTCCTGCTTAATACTCTCGATGAAAGGTCAGGGAAGGGCAGGGGGATCCCACAACAGCCAACACCGCATATAAATAACAGAAGAAATATGTATAGCTGCAAATCATGTGGTTTTTGACTAGTGGTCCAGATATATAGTAGAGACCAATGTATTTGGGCCTCATGTTCATCCCTCATTTGTGAGCTTAATATCTGCAATGTGCTGTGATGGATTTGCGCTTAGTTTAACAAAAACATTAACTCTGATTCAAGGATAAATTAATTCTATTTCAGAAGCTATTGGTCAAATGTTATGATCATTGGGCCTTATGCTCCCCCCTTGTTTGTGAATGCCATAACATAAAAGTGCTTCAAGAACATCTTAAGACAGCACAAACACCCACTCTGACTCATGGATGAACTTGTTCCAATTTGGATATCATAGATAAAGGTTCTTGGGCCTCATGTCCATCCCTTACTTGTGACTCTTGAAAACCCTTCTTCCAAATTTGCACAATAAGCCACTCTGACTCAAGGTAGAGATTGTGATTTAATTTTGAAGGCAGTAGGTCTAAGTGTTGGGTCATTGAGCCTCATGTTCATTACTTGCATGAGAGCTTAATATCTGAAATGTGGTTTGAGAGACTTTCATTAACTATTCAGAAAGATCCTCTCTGATTCAAGCAAGATAATTTCAGAAGCCATTGGTCAAAGGTAAAGATCATTGGGCCTTATATTTAAGATATAAATGTCATATTAAAAAAATGCTTTGAAAACATCTTAACACTTGGCAAAAAATCTCCACTTTGACTCAAAGTGGGACTGATTAGATTTTGGAGGCCATAGATCAAGGTTTTGGGGCCTCATGTTCATACCTTACTTGTGAAAAAAATATCTCAAAAACACTTGCATGAATTTTCATCAAACTTTGAAAAATATAACCACTCTGACTCAAAGTGGGACTGATTGGAGTTTGGAGTCCATAGATGAATGTTTTGGGGCCTCATGTTCATAACTTAGTTGTGACTACAGTAACTCAAAAACAATTGTAGTAATTTTTTTTTAGAACTTTGCAAAAAAATAACCGCTCTGACTCAAGGTGGAACTGATGTAATTTTTGAAGTTGCAGGTCTCTGGGCCTCATGTTCATTATTTGCTTTAGAGCTTAATATCTCAAATGTGCTTTTAGATATTTGCTTTCAACTTAAAGGAAAAATTCACCCTGATTCAAGGACAAATGACAGATTTAAAAAGCCATTGGTCAAAGGTAAAGATCATAGAGCCTTATGTTCTTCGATTGCTTGTGAATGCCATATCTCAAAAATGCTTCAAGACATCTTAACACTTGGAAAAAATGTCCAATCTGGCTCAAGGTTGGACTGTTTAGATCTTGGAGGTGATAGATCAAAGTTTGGGGGATTTTCTTGTCCACTCTGACTGAAAAGATAAATTAGATTTTGAAGGTCACTGATCAATGTTTTTGGGCCTAATGTTCATCCCTTGCCTGTGAATGCGATATCTCAACAACAATTAGAGGGATTTGCTTTTAAATTTACACAAATGTTCACTCTGACTCAAGGAATAACTGATTCGATTTAGGAGATTGTGGGTCAAAAGTTTTTGGTCTAATGTTCATTCTTGGCTTGTGCAATGAGTTTGAACCTCATAGTTTAAACCAGTTTACAAACCAAAGAGGTCTAACTTTCTCTGTACTCTAAATTTTCTTACTAAACATGCAGCTACACAATTAGATACAGATTTCTACCAGTCGCATGACCACAAAAAACACGCCACCACTGTCCTTCCACTGTCAAGTGATTGTATACCCAGTGGAGGCATGTAACCACCAGGCCAGTTCTAGTTTAAAACCTTTGTCTTTATTGTGAAGGCATGTTTGCTCATTATAGTGACAGATTTTCCATTAAAGCTCCTTAATATACCAGCTGATTGCTTTCCTATAATGGTGTCATGCTCAGATGACTGGTGGCATTAGCATCAGCCGAACAATTCATCTCACAAGCGTCTGCAGCAGCATGTTTCCTTACACAAGAGATCCCAGTGTCATTTTCTACTTAATAAAGCTCTCATGACTAGGCGGGACTGGCTTTGATGGAAAACCATTAGTCACCTGCTGGAATGCTTTCGGGGCAGGGTGCTGATTTTTACACCTGCATCACCTCGCTGTGAAGCCACTGCATGAGCGTCTGATGTCATGAATTCCTCAGCGAGGCTCGCCAAGGCGCCTGCTGACTGATGAGTTTGTAATCTTCGTCTGAGCAGGAGCACCACCTGCCACTCAAGTCCCATCAATCACAGTGATAGCCACAGGTCATGGGCTCAATTCTCTGCAGGGCTAAACACTACTTATATAGGTCAGTGGGAGCAAAACAATCATATTTCCTGCTTTGCATAACAAAGAAGTGGATATTTTTGCAATTTTGAGTCATTTAACGGTGGAATTAGGTGGATTAGTGGAGCCGAAAGTGCCCTGAGGTGAAACTTTGAGAGCTCATTGTTCATAAAATGTCAAAGTAACTGGGGATAAAGACTCTTAAGCTTGAGCCGATGGATTATGTTCAAGATATTTTAAGACTGTGAAGACCTTTGAGGCCATTTAGAAACGTACATTTGTCCTCTTCAGTGATGTCTTTTTTAAAGTCCAATTTCTCATGTGGGAACTGCCATGCCTATTGCACAATTGAAAGTGCCGTAGTAACCGAAGATTGCACATCCACCCTTGGTTGATCATAAACAATGGCACACTGGCATGACTAAATATTGGACTATACAGGTGTTACCTGTTCTCACCTGATCGAAACAAACCTTTATTATTGAGGCAGGTTAAAGGACCAGATTGGCTGTTAAACCGCCTGATGCATCAATAAGTGTATGCCATTTGAGGTTACTCTGACTAAATATGAGAAGTTCAGCTTTTTGTACCACAAGTTTGAGAACTATTCATTTAAGTAGTCAGAGAACAATGGGAGTCCTTGGTGCTTTGATAAATGTCAAAAAAGGCAAATTATAAATCAAGTAAAGCAATATTTAGCGTCTCCCCAGCCTTTGTTTACATCTAAAAGTCAGCCGACATTGGTTTGCCGTTTCGAGAGAAACGTGACAATGTCTCCAGATCAGCCTCTATGTTTTCCAGCCTGACTGACACAACTGTGATTATCTGTTGTGCAATCAACTTGGCCAGACCAAGGGGAATGAAAGAAACCTACAATCTAACTTCAGTCTCAGTGTTTCCCTCAAGAAATTGGTCAGAAGGACTGTTGTGCTCTTGTTTTCTATTGGAAACAGTCGACACATGAGGTCCAAAAGGTCGGTTTTGCAGTTTTCCAGGAGGTTTAACCTTGTGGTCCTCAGAAAATGGAGATACATGTTGATCTTAGTGTAAAAAAGTCTTGTTCGTTTGTCCTTAAAATCAACAAATCAGAAAATGCTTCCCTCATCCAAACCACAAGATCTGATTGGCAGCTCTTCTGGAGCTTTCCATTCTGTTCTATGATTGTCATAAGAGGAATTTCTGGTTGTTCTTACTGGAATTGTAGATGAAATGATAGCTGTTGATGCAACTTTAATGGGGATGATTCCAGCAAACTAAAAATATGTGAAACCATGATGAAGTGGGTGCCCTACCAGTGGACAGAACATGACAAAGTGTCATTAAAAGTTGCCCTTCCAGTAGGCAAGTGCCGTTCCCTGTCCTTCTTCATCAAAATAGTGCCACTTTGTTCATCCTAACCAGGATTTCAAACTACTAGACAATTAATGTTGGCAACTTTTGGCAAGAGATTCTGGAAGCAGACCATTATGGCAGGGCACAGGGCTATGGGCCTCTACAATGGGGCGACCTTGACCATCAGACGGTCATCAATAGTGAGGTATAACTTTATCCACTATTTGTTTTTCTTTTTTTTAAAGATTTATTTTTGGGCTTTTTCATGCCTTTATTTGACAGAGGAGGGTCTGTGGATGGATTCGGGGGCAGGGAGAGACATGCGGTGGAGGGCCACAGGCTGGATTTGAACCCGGGCCGCCTGCGTACATGAGTAACGCCTTAAACCACTCGACCATCTGCGCTCCTGCTTTATCTACTATTTTATGAATTTTTCCGTGCTTGGACAATCCCTATTTAACATAATAATGGACACTTCTACTCCTCACATAACGTAAATGAGCTACCGGTGGCCCACCCTGTCCAGGCTGCTGGTTAATTTCAGTCCATGAGATTGTTGTGGGCTCTTCTGCGGCTCATTTTGTTATGGTGATGGCTTTCCTTTGCCGGTAGTCATGTCGTAACTTCCTGTCATTGATACGAAGGTCTGAACCTTTTGATATAATGCTTTAACACTGGGCATGAACCGGACTGTGGTTCCGTTTGGTCCGGACCGAGACCACCTCTTTTGGTCAGACCAAGGTCTGGCTGTTTGGTCCGGACCACCATCCAGAGGAGGTTTCACACCTATCATTTTGGTTCGGACCAAACAGAAAGTCTGAAAGTCCGGACCAAACGACGTAGGTGAGAAAGCCCCCTAAGACTAACAAAAAATAGATCTGTGATGACTAAAACTGACAAAAACTAAGTTTAATGTTGTCAAAATGACTAAAACTAGGAACTGGACGGCGTTCTGGACGGCGTTCTGGCGTCCAGTAGCAAGGCTGCTTAGGCTTGCCCATGTTTAATCCCCAGATGGTTCTTATGTATAAAGAGAAATCTTTAAATGCTCTTGACAGTCTTGACAGTAAAGGCAGAGAAAAGCTGTCAACTCTGAAGCTCCAAAAAGTCAACCATTTTTCTGTTCCCATTGAAAGAACCCAGTCATCTTCCCAGTTAAAAGTGTGTCGACCAGTACAAAGCAGCTACATCAAGAGCCTGACTCTCAGAGATCACGAGTCATCCAACATATTTGATGTCAAACTGCAGCGCCGCTCTCACAGTGAGACAGGAGGAAAACGCTCCCGAGGCAAATGTCAAGGAGTCCTTTCATTGGTTGTTTGAAACTCTTGCCGCTCTGCCAGTCAACTGTATGAACACACACAGAGATTTTCGCGCTCTGTTCACTGCCAAGTTCCTCTTTACATATACTTAGATCTCACTGAGTGGTGCAGCAGTGGTTTAGGGTCCACCAAATGTGAGTTTTGGACAAGCAAGGGTAAGAGTTGAGGAACGATGTAGACACGGCTGACCTCAACGCCTCTCCTTAATGTTTTATGTTCTGCATGAATACCAGCCACTCTTTTTTACATATAAACACAGAAAAACATACACTCACGCTCTCCCAAGCAGCAAACCACACTGAGTCGTGCCCAGGTGATTTAATCCGACCTGACTCTGCTGGTTAAATATTGACAAGAGCTGATGTGGCCTTGCTGAGGAGAGACGAGAATTCAGACGAAGCACTTGGCTGCCAAGGCTGCACGGCTGCCTGCTGCATCATCAGTCCAACACACACTCTCACAGCCGAAAGCAAACGCACACACTCAGTGTCAGGCAGCAGCTGAGACTCCAGCGAAGCAGCCGGGGCAGAAGAGGGGAACGAAGCGGAAGAAGAGGAAGGCGAGCAGTCAAACAGAACGAGGGGGAAGAGCGGGACTCGGGGATGAGCCAGTTCGAGGAGCACGGCATCGTATCGGTGTGCGGGAGGATCCGAAACGTTCCCCTGCTGGAGCTGCTGGCGGTGAGTCCCGGTCCAAACCCTAACCTCTCCCTCCCCTCCTCCTCCCCTCCCAAACCCTCCTCCATCCCTTCCAGCCCCTCTGTACTCTCGGGAAGGTATCTGGGGCAGGAGGCAGGCTGTCTGGAGCTGGAAGTAGGTCTTTGACTGGGTGATAATCAGGCGAACATCCTGCCCTCCGGTCCGGCCAAATCCACAACCACCTACATCGCTGATGCCCCAGACAGGAGACAGGAAATGCCCCTGGTCAGAGGTGTGGGGCAAGAGGGGGAGGGTGTTAACATTGGGAAAGTTAAAATTCAGCCTGTTTAGGGGTTTTGGCATGTGGAATTTAAACTTTTTGTGTTTATGCAGAATTCGCATGTCGTACAATGTCTTCATTGATTTTAGATTGTAAAGGTTCAGTTAAGGGGCACAGGCTCTTGGTTACATTTACAGATCAGAATTTTGGATTTCTTGTGGGGTTACGCTATTTGGAAAGGTTAGGGTTAGGAAATTTACATGTAGTGTGTTTTCTTAGTTGACTTTCATTGGAAAGGTTTGGTTTAGGGGCACATGCTCTTGGTTAAGGTTACCGATCACTGGTTTTCTTCTTCCTAGGCGAAACACTTCAAAACTCTGCCTTTAGATTTCCAACCAGGAGAAGAATTTCAAAGAGCGGGAGGAATGCTTTGCCGTTACAGCTTTGAATACATTCTAATGCCTTCCTAGTGTATAGGAATGTGGGATTTCTTCTCTACATATGCACTGCTGCTTGCAAGTTAGGGTGATGATATTCTATTGGGAATTTGCATGTAGTACATTTTCTGAATTGATTTTAAATGTAAAGGTTCAGTAAGGGGGAACAGGCGCTTTGTTGTGTTTAGAGATTAGTGGTTTCCTTTTTCCTACTTTGAAATCCTGCCCTTTGATGAGGCAAAAATGATGCATTTCTTGACAAAATCGAGAGATTTCATCAGGAGAAAGATTAGGAGCACGGTTAAATTTAGGGTGCACTGGGTTCCTTCTTTCTGAATCAGTACGTCAGAATTATACTGAGCCCCAGACGTGACGTGGTCAACAAAGATTAAATATAGCTATAACATGCGCACGAAATACTAATTCATGGCCTCAAAATACTCATTCGTGGCCACCAAATACCAATTTGTGGCCACAAAATTAGTGTAAAGTGCGCACAAAATACTAATTTGTGGCCATGAAGTAGGTATAATGTGTGCACGAAATATTAATTAATAATATTAATATCATTCCTGGACAGCTGGGTCGGCAAATCGAGCGCACCTTCTCTAAGGTCCAAGGTAGAGGCAGTAGAGGGGCTAAAGCTACACGATGGACAGGGATAGTGTGATAGAATTTTATTTTAGGCTGGGAATGAATTTGTGGCCACCAAATACCAATACAAATTGGTATTTGGTGGCCACAATTTAGTATTTGAGGCCATGAATTAGTATTTCGTGTGCACGTTATAACTACATTGTGGCCACAACTTAATTTTTTTTGACTATGTCATGTCTAGGGCTCTGTAGAGTTAAGCCCAAAGATTTTGCAGCAATTACACTTTAAATGATAAAAATTGAAATTGATGAATTTAAAGACTACTCAGAGGAAGACTTTCAAAGATAATTTCCAGTTTTAAAGAGACTACTTCCACATCCAAGATGTGCTAATAGAAAGGTTAGGTTTGATGAAAATCCATGGGGGGTTAGGGAAAGGCTGGGGTTAGGTTAAGTTAGGGTTAAGTTTAGTGCTTGGTAGTTTTTTCTTCCTGAACCAAAATGCTTCAAAATTCTGCCCTTTGATCAGACAAAAATGAAGCACTTCATAGATTTTAAGCAATTAAAAAGCTGCTCAGAAGAATACCATCAAAGACTAAGCCCAGTTGTTGTGGTGCTGCTGTGCTTTCAGGGCTTCCAAAGTGTGTTGATGCAATCCTAGTGCACAGGAGCTCTTCTCTACATGTGTGGTGCTACTTGCAGCTTAGAGTTATAGTGTTAAGTTTGTAGCACAATAGTTTTTTTTTTTTTTTTTTTTTTTTTTAAATAAAAAATAAAAAAAATCAGAAAGTGCGCACTGATTGGGCGATACTGATGCAGTTCATGACTAAATTCCTACAAGATCAAATCAAAGGCTAAGCTTCATTGGGAAAGTCCTATTTTTGAGGAGCTGCTTTCCCTTTATGGGAATTTTGTAGACTTAATCTGAAATTTACCAATTAAAAAGATGATCAGAAGAATTATGTTGACGATAAAGCTAGATTTTTGAGGACATGCCTACTTATTACATGGGAATTTGTGAATCCTAGCAGTCGTTGGCCCTGCTCTATGGTTTTCTGAGGTCTTCTGCTTTGTGACTGGTTTGCTGTTGTTCCTGAATGCTTCCACTTTTTGATAATACCATTTACAGTTGACAGTCTCATTGCAAAGGTGCCGTCCATGACTTTACCAAGCTTGAAGTCACTGAGCTCTTAAGAACAATCACAAATGTTTGCAAACGGACATGAATATGGCATTTCATCACTACGACTGTGGTGCATCTTGAGGGTTAAGGTTAGGGTTCACTTGTTTTCTTCTATTACAGTCAAAAACATCAGAATTTTGCCTGTTAATTGGGCATAAAAGAAGCATTTCATTGGCTAGATGTGGACTCAATCAACCAAAACACTAACAGGAGGTAGAATTTTTAACCCTCAGGCCCTCCTAGAGCCCTTTTAGGGCTTTTGATTGTATTTTTTGCTCTTACTTTGGCAGTTAGCATGCTAAGATGATGATATTTAACAAAGATGTTCATTTTTTAATGAGTTTTTGAAATTTCACTATCCACACTATGTTGACAGAATTTTCCACTGCATAGACAAAAAACTCACACTCTCCCTCTTAAAGCCCTTTCAGGCCTCATTGACTTCCATTAAAACCACTTATTTTCATTCTACTGCCACTGCAGTACAGAAATAAGGAATCCTGTTAATTCCTCTGTAATTCAGTCATTCAGAGGTAAAATATTTGCACACCAAAAAAATGCTGCCAAATTTCACCATTTTTCAATGTTTGCAGAGAGGCATTTTGGGAGATAATGACCTTGTTTGAACTGACAGGATATATCGGCGACTGTAGGCCAGTGGAATTAATTATTTCAACTAAAACTACTTTGGGTGTTTTCTATGGATGTCAGAATCTGGTGAAAAAATAAATTATGAAAATGAATTCACATTTGCTATACATGATGAGGACTGGAGATAAGGACCAAAAAAAAAAAATTCTTTCATATTTAATATTTCTAAATATAGCCAATGTCCTGAAGGGGCTCTAAGAGGGAGAATGTGATTTTTTTTTTGTTATAACACAAAACTTAATAGTACGTCAAAATCAGTGTTGCTGCTAATCACTGACATATCCAAGACTGATAATCCCTGCACCAAAACAATCCACTTTGCATTGTTGAAATAGAAAAATAATCTTTTTTTTGTGTCAGAAAATGTGGCATTATGTAGATAAAAAGGCATTTATAGGGTTAAAATTATGAAAAATAATTCACATCTGCTATACATGACGAGGACTAGAGCTGAGGACCAAAAAAAAAAAAAAAAAATCATTCATTTTTAATACTTTTAAATTTGCCCAATGTCCTAAAAGGGCCTTAAGAGGGAGAGTGTGATTTTTTTTAAAGGAGGGCCTGAGGGTTGGTATTATACCCAGTTTTTGAGCGCCGTCTTTGCTGTTTTGTTTATCAGTGCTCGCCGAGTGTGCTTTATCATGGGGTTTCTCCTCTACGTGTGCGATCTTATCATGTTCCATATGTAGGTCACTACTCAACAAGCTGCTACCGCCTCTAATGACATGCAAGGATGGAGCTTGTTTGGTGTCAAGGATCCATCTCCAGAAGGTCTGAATCATGAGGACCTGCCTGCCATCTGCATGCAGTCAAACTAAGTGCTTGGGATTGATTGTGACCTCTAATGGTTTATGACTGGGTTGTGTTTTGTGTGTGTGGTGGTTGGACGTGATGCAAGAGCGAGATCTAAAAATATCACCTGGGTTTAAGGGCGCTGCATAGATTATTTTGGAGCATTTTTTTGGTTGGTTGTTGGAGTGATTTGTCTCATTGGATTGTGTCCTGGAAACACAGCAAGAGATAAAAAATAAAGAAAAGGGATTATTTTCAGGGGATTATCTTTTCTCTAATAATTCAAATGTCTCTCTATGTCCTTTCTGTTTTTTTCACTCCTTGAGTTATCGAGCCAGAGGTGTTTTGTGGAAATCCAGGGGTTCTTAGCCTCCGCCACCGCATGGACGCAATTATGCAGACAAATGTCTCCGGCGAGCTCCGAGGCTCCATATATCCTTTATCTAATTACATTAACAGGAGCTGGATAGTGACTAATGGCTCGTGGAGTAAAAGAAGGGGAGGGGTGGACGTACGACGAGGAGCTGGAGAGGCTCGGGATGCATGATTGCATTTTTCCATCTTATTTCACTCCTGCGCTCCCTCTGAGATCCTCCGCCTCCTCTGAACGTACGCTCACACACTGACCCACTGAGCCTTTTTCCAGCCTGAAACACTTCTATGTCATCTTTCTTTTCCTATATATAATGCATCCTGGCGGGAGTATTGGCATGCTGGCTGATGTTCTGCTCTGTCCATCATATTTCTCTGTTGCAGCTACTCAAATCAAATAAAGCCTCGTCAGGGCCGCGAGAGACTCTTCCGCACTTTTTCCAGGAATCAAATGGAAATGCACTGCTGACTAAAGTCAAGTCAATACATCCACTAGAGCTATTTATTAAGCATTCACTTAAGAGCCAAGCCTTTGCAAAGACTGAGCAATAAGCAGAAATAAGGGGAAGGATTTGAAAGCAAACATGCCCGCTTTTACTCATTGGCTAATGCATATATAACCCAAAACATACCTAAGTATAATAATGCTGCTCCTTATTCTGTACTAATAGTTTCAGATCTTTAATTCCAGTCCAGTCCAGTGCAATCTTACCCCCCCCAGCTTGGTTTGCAAAGTTCTACCTATCTGCATTGAAGAAAATGTGCAGAACATGCTTGGCAAATCTGGGTTTCAGTGTAAAAAGTAAGGGTGGCTTGACACCTGAGACCTGGGCCCTGATTTAAAACCTTTGACCAGTTCCAAAAGTAGTGAGACGCAATCAGTAGCTGACCTTTACGAAGTGGCGACCTCAACCGGGGTATAGTAAGTGACGTACTTACCCTTGTTGGGTTTTTCTTTAGTTTAAGGTGTGTTATTTTTTATTTCACCCCCCTCACCCTTACCCTAACCCTAACCTTTAGGGTTTGTGCATCTAATCCCAACCCTCTTTGGGTTTTCCTTAGTTGTTTTGTGCCATTTTTAATTTCATCCCCTTCACCCTTACCTTAACCTTTATGGTTCGAGTGCCTTACTCCAACCCAGGGGTGTCAAACTCAATCACAGCAGGGGCCAGATTCTGAAATTTGGATCTAACCTGAGGGCCTTGTCGGGTCAATATTTAACTGCTGAGTGAAAACCTAGATGATTTTGAGATTATAAGGTAAACATGATAAGTTTAAAACTCAAAATCTTAGATAAAAGTTAAACATAAGTTTTAAAGGTAAAACCAAGACATTTAAAGTCAAAATAATGTTTTGAAAAGGCGAAATATGAGAAAGAATACTGAAACCATGACTTAAAGGTCAAAACATATGATAAAATTTCAAATTCCTAAGTTTTTGAAGTCAAAATATGAAATAAAATTCAAAATCATGAGTTTTAGGGGTAAATAATGACATAAAAGTGAAAGTTAGGAGTTGAAATGGTCAGCAAAACTGAGATAAAATTCAAAATCATGATACTTAATCTAAATATGAGATGAAAGTGAAAGTTAGGAGTCGAAATGTTAGCAAATTAGGAAAAAATCAAAAACATGATGCTTAAAAAACAAATTGGGATAAACATCGAAATCATGAGTTTAAAATGTCAAAATATGAGATAAAATTTCAAATTCATGAGTTTTAAAGTCAAAATATGAAAAAAAAACCATTAAAAATCATCAGTTTTAAAGGTTAAAAACCAGATAAAAGTCAAAATTAGGAGCTGAAAACAGTTCAAAACTGTGACTTTCAAATGTCAAAATAGGATTTAAAATATAAAATTATGAATCTAAAAATTAAAAATATGAGAGAAAAAGTCAACATTATCAGATTTAAAAGTTAAAATATGAAATAATGGTCAAAACCATGACTTTTTGTCATGCGAGATGCAAAATTGAAAATATAGAGAAAACACAAATTTCTCCTGCGCTCCTGACTTTTTATCAAATTATTTTTACTGTTTACTTTTTCTCATTTTCATGACTCAACAAGGATGTTATTAAGCGTGATGGTTAAGTTTACACTGTAATACTGGAGGAAATCTGCAGACCTCATACTGGTGGGCCAGTTCTAATAAAAATATCATATGATCTTGTGGGCCGGGTATAACTGCACCACGGGCCGGATTTGACCTTGAGTCTGGCACCCTGCTCTAACCCTATTTGGGTTTTCAATAGTTTGTGGTGTGTTAAATCAAAATGTACCACCTTGGTATTCTTTTGGTTTGACTCATAAAGTTCTGCTATTGTAAAAAAAAAAGCCACATGTACAACGTGAAAGAGCAGCTGGTTGGTTGAATGGTTTGCACTGATTTTGGGTGTTTCCAAGTCTGGTTGGAGCACAAGGCCAGGAACACCTGTCACAGATGTATGCTGCTTTGTATAAAAGCATCTGCTGTTTTATATTGTAACATGACCTCAGTATCATTCTAGTCCCGGTTTGGGTAACGTACCTCACACCAGCCCACGGTCGAGGTTGCCAGGACTGTAGAGGTCTGCAGCAGATGAGATGGCCCCACTGTTGGGCACTGTGCCCGAGTCTGCTGGTAAAGTTGTAAAGTTCAGTTCACAATGTCTCAACAAAACTGTCATGTTCCAGACAGGTGACGTGTGCGACAGCAACACCTGGCAGAGGTGACGCAAACGAATAATGATTCATAACAGTCTGGACTGTCACATTATTACTCACAGCAGTGATCCATTAAGTGTCTTTAGAGGTTGTTGTGACCGACTGAAAGCATTTTTAATATTTGAGTGAACGTTAAGAGCATTGCACTTACACTAGCTTCAAAACAAGGGCTGTCAGCTTTAATGCATTAATTATGATTAATTAAGGTCTGTAATTAGTGCATTGACTTTTTAATTGTGATTAAGCTTCTGCTTTATTGTCCCTCTAAGCACACTTTGGCTAAGCCACCTCTCTGTACACACTGACGGAAAATAGGTCCACTACTTTTTCTTTTTCAATCCATAACAAATTCATTTTTTTTTTTTTTTTAAAGATTTATTTTTGGCCTTTTTTAGATAGGACAGTGGATAGAGTCAGAAACAGGGAGGAGAGCGGGGAGAGACATGCAGGAAATAGTGCCACGGGCCGGATTTGAACCCGGGTCGCCTGCGTATATGGTGTGCGCCTTAACCACTCGACTACCGGCCGGCGCGCCAACAAATTCATTTTTTAATGGTTAACTTAATGCAGGGGTGTCAAACTCAATTACAGCAGGGGCTGGATTCTGAATTTAGGTCCAGCCTGAGGGCCTAACAGGGTCAACGTTTAACCACAACCTGTCAACATGATTTTCACCACTAATGAAATATGAAAAAAAAAAACCTGATAATACATTATTATGACATTAAAACAAGTCAAAATTAAACATATAAAGTATCAAAAACTGAGATAAAAAGACAAACGTATTAGTTCAAAGGTCAAAGCATGATATTAAAATTCAAAATTAAGTTTTAAAAGGCAAAAATACTAAATGGAAATTTGAAATCACAAATTTTAAAGGTCAAAATACAAGATAAAATAAAAAAAACACGTTTTAAACATCCAAATAAAAAATACAATTTAAAATCACGAATTTAAAGGGTAAAAATAAGATATAGAAGTCAAAACAATCAGTTTAAAAGGTCAAAATATGATGTTAAAAAACAAAATTCTGAGTTTAAAGGTAAATATATGAGATAAAAAGTTGAAATCGTGAGTTTAAAAGGACAAAAGAGATGAAAGCCTAAAAAATAAGTTTTAAAGGTCAAAATATGAGATACTGATTTTAAAAGGTAAAAATATAAGATAAAATTCAAATCATGGGTTTTAAATTTTTAACTGAGATTTTAAAGGCCAAAATGTGGGATAAAATTAAAAATATGGAGTTGAAAAGGTCACTTAAAATGTCATTCTTAAAGGTCAAAATATGAAATTAAAATCCAAAATCATAAGTTTAAGTTCTAATTTTGAGATGCAAAATTGAAAATTAGACATGAAAACAAACAAAAAAAAAAAAATATTTTCCCACCTTCTTGGCTTTTTAACTTATCATTTTTTCTTTCCTTTTTCAAATTTGAATGACTTAACAGGGATTTTTCAAACCATCAAGACAAAATATAACTGTATGACTGTACCACGGGCCGGATTTGGCCCTCGGACCTTGAGTTTGACACCCCTGACTTAATGTCTTGATCTTGATCCATCTGAAACGCCTGATTTTCTTTCAAAATAAAAGCATGTTTGCATCCAAACAGGAAGCTAATCACTCTTAGTTTAAGACAATGGTAAATGACTTCTATAGCGCTTTTCTAGTAGTCACACCTACCCATTCACATCCATACATTACTCCACATTCATACACTAACGGTAATGTTGCTATGGAGATTAGCCACCATTCAAATGCAACCTAAACATTTATACCTTATCTATGTATCTTTTCTACCTTATACTGCAGGTAGCTGCAGTTTTAGCCTCTTTGCACTGACTTCATCTGCACTAATAGAGACTGTATGTGATTCTTAATGAGTTGCATTGTCTGTTTAATCCCTGCACGCATTAGCAGCTAATACACTTCCTACAGTCTTTTAAACGTCTCCTTTTCAACGGTCAGTGAATACAGCAGGTGTCAGTCATTTCCTGTTTGTCCCTCAGAGGCTTGTGGCGGTCTTACAGCAGCTCAGCAGTCTGCTGGCTCACTTTACTTTATGCTAATATCCCCCAGCTGCAACCTGCACCACCCTCTGCTCTCCCTCACATACACACAGAAGCCCCCGGGACAGTGATGGGAGGGCGGTGAAAAGGAAGCCGAGATGATTAATTAACTCTGCCCTGGTTTTGATAGCGCCTTATTGGCTTTCAACAGCTGAAAATTCAGATTCAAAGCTTCGCGTGGATTATCATCCCACCACCCAAACAGACACAAACACACAACCAAAAGTATCCAGGTCATGTTGTTACTCATGCCATGGTGTTGCATGTTTGTTTACACCTTAGATGCCACAAACACATTGACGTCAGAATAAACAGAACCGTCTCGGTTTTATTTGTATTAAATAGTTTGCAGGTGGATGTTCTCTCTCAGGCATATTACTCAATATTCGTCAGAATCTCAATCAAACCTTTGCACGTTTTTGGCAGCTTGATAAACGTGATCTTCCAAGGATAACTTAAACACTGTTGCCCAATTCCTGTAAGTGTCAGGGTGGTGTCAGAAACCTGCCTCATCCTGCTTCAGGAATCGATGAGAGGAATGTGCTGTCAAAATAGAAAGTGGTTACAGATTCACACAAGTGCTTACAGAAAAACATTACATGTTGTGTTTTGTTCTGATTAGATTTTCGCATTTTATGCAGAAAAAAGCAAATTCTGATCCAAAAATTACAAACTGGAGTTTTTATTTGTTTTTTTTTAAGCTGTGCTTTAACTCAATTCATGCACAATAAGCAGCCTTAAAATTAAGCTGTCCTCTTAATCCTTCAACCATGCAATGCAACTTTGCTTTCCACTGATTAAGATAGGATTTTCCTACCTTATTGTCATTGATATCAAGGGCCGGCAACATTATATCTTCCAGTTGTCTGTCTGTATGTCTTGGAGCATTCTTACTATTGTGTATTAATTTGCATTTGCGTTATTTCCATGGGTTTTCTTTGGGTTTGTCAGGGTCTTAAATCAACTTACAAAGAGCTGTTTGGTTTTAGAGGCCTCTTATAAGAGACAGAAAGCTTGTTTTTATATTGGAGCAGACAAATAAATAACAGTTTCATCTGCATACAAGGGGAATATTTGCTTTGTAAATGTTAAGACAGATACTGTTGATATAAGAAGTGAATGACAGTAGTCCCAAGACTGAGTCCTGTGGAATGCCATTCCATAGCCTCTACACTGGCTAAAGCCAGAGCCCAGGGGCAATAGGTTTTCAGAATGTATATCTGTCCTTCCTTAGGAGCCAGTCTAGTAAACGTCAAGGATTTTATTCAATTTTTGCAAAAATGTCAACTCTGATTCTTGGATAAATTGATAGATTTTGAAGGTCATAGGTCAATGCTATTGGGCCTCATGATCATCCTTCACTTAAGAATGTGATATCTCAAAAGTGCTCTGAGAGATTTTCTTCAAACTTTGCGCAAATGTCCACACTGACTCAAAAATGAATTATTAGATTATGGAGGTCATAGACTAAGGGTTTTGGGCCTCATGTTCATCCTTTGCTTGAGAGTGGAATATCTCAAATATGCTTCAAGGAATGTTTCTCAAACTTTCCACGAATGTCCAGTCTGACTCAAGGATGGATTGCTTTGATTATGGAGGTTAAAAAAACAGGTTTTGGGCCTCATGTTCATTCCTTGCTTGAGAACTGAGTAGCTTAAAAGAGCTTTGAGGGACTTTCTTCAAACTTTGCAATATCCACGCTGACTCATGGATAAATTGATTCAGTTTTTGAGGTCATAGATCAAAGTTTAAGGCCTAATGTTTATCCTTGACTCCACGATATTTCAAGAAAGCTCTTGGGGATTGGGCCTTATGTTCATCCCTGGCTTCTGGACATGATATCTCAAGAAAGCTCTTAGGGACTTAACTCAAACTTGTTAATTTTGCACAAATGTCCACAATGACTCAAGGATGAACCAAGAAGGCAGTGTTACTTAACCCTACTCAACCAGAGAGCCAAATTGTTGCAAAATACCTTTGCAAGAGCCACAATCTAAGTGGTGAAAAGTGGCAAAAACAAAAAGCTTGAAGAAGCAATAACAATAACTTAAAGGCAAAAATGGTCAAAAAGCAACAAAAATGGGTGAAAATCTGCCAAAATGGGGAGGAAAACATGGAAAAAGAGTCAGAAAGTAGCAAAAATGGGTTAAAAGTAACAAAAAATGAGTTACAGGTCGAAAAAATGTGGCAACAAAATGAGTGAAAAAGTGACTAAAATGGGCAAAAAGCAGTCAAGAGTGGCAAAAATGGGCAAAAAATAGGAATCAAGTGCAAAAGGTAGCGTAAATGAGTGAAAAGTGATGATAAAGGGCAAAAATGGGATAAAAGTGGAAAAAATCAGCAACAAAAATGGGCAAAAAAGAGGAAACAAGTGGTATTTGATGGCAAAAGGTAGCTCAAATGGGCAAAAAGTAGCAAAAAAATTGTATAAAAGGGCAAAAATGGGGTAAAATTGGCATAAAAGTGGTAAAAAGTTGCAAAAAAGTGGTATTTAAGAGCTAAAAGTAGTTTAATATTTAAAATGAAAACATAAAAGAGCTACAAGTAATCACAAAATTATTTGATGTTGTTTAGAATTATATAAAACTTTGAAGCCGTAGCTTTCAGTTGTAAAAGACTGAAATCTAGCAATTATGGTTTTCATTTTAGATCGATTACAAAAAGTTGGAAAGGGTAAAAACAAAAGAGAAGATGTGTAAAAGCCCTTTTAACTAGCAATAACTCCAAAACTGAATCTCTCTGCTGTAGTTTTGTGAAATGGTGCTTGTTGGTGATTATGTAAAGCACATGTGCGTTCATGTGAACCTAAATACTCCATCTTAGCGCAGCTTATTCATGTGTTCATGTGTAAGGGAACACATAATCCAAACTGTCCTGGTGTGAGCGTGTGCCTCCATGTGGTCAGCTCACATGGGTGCCATCGTGTTGGTGTATGCGCGTCTTTTTAATGTGTAAAATTGCTCTGAACACCAGGTGCTCCAGCTGGACGTTTCCCTGCAGTGTCCCGGCCCTGACCGCCCGTCCTCTGGTCCCCTGTGCCGTTTTCTTATTGAAGCCTGAGTTCAGACGGCTCTGCAGAGACACAACACAGCTCCTGTATATTGTCTGGGGAGAAAGCCTGCTTGGCTTTCATGTTTCTTTTTTTGTTTTAAATTCATCTGTTTGCCTTTCCCGGCTTCCTTTCTGTCTCGTGTTGTGCTTCTCCCTCCTGAACAAAGGATCACCTGCCTGTCCTTATGATGCGTCAGGGTGGGAGCCCTGAGGGGAAGCCTGCAGCCTCATAAGGAAGTTAGTCACCACGGTATCATGATGCACTCCCATTACCACTCCTTTTAGCAGGCAATTTAGCAACAACCCGTAGCATTTAAAGTTGTGTCTCTTTTGAGAAATTTACAAGGAGATTGCTGATTTTTAAACCCACTTAACCTACAAAACTGGGACAAAAAGACACAATTGAATTGACAGGGTTAAAATGCACCCGTAACTTTGCAATGGTTTTGTGCCACTGTGTGCTTGCACTGTTTGCATGGGCTTTTCTTTGAATGTTAACATCATTAGCTTGGTTTTGTGAGGTCTCCTAATCAATTTAAACTTACAAAAAGAGCTCTGTATGATTCCAGAGGCCACTTGTTAAAGATGGCGAGCCTATTACAATGTGGGAGCAGACCAGTAAATAACAGTATCATCTGCATATGAGTGTAATATTAAGACAAATACTGTTGACACAAAGGGTAAATGACAGTAGTAAGCCCAGTGGGATGCCATTGTTATGCCTCAACAATAATGATTGACAGAGGCCAGCAATAGCCAGAGGCCGGAGGCATCATGATATAGAAATGTCCTTAGGGGACATTCCTCTGAGCGTGATACCTCAGGCAAGGTTTGAGGTATTTTGTTCAAATTGTGCAATATTTATAAAAAAAGACAAGCTAAAGCTAACTTTCTACATCCATGGATGTAACACAGATAACTTAATTTCAACTCAGCCTGGTCCTGATCTGTCACTTTCTTTTTAAAAGCCTGAAAGAAGCCCCGTCACCTCTGTCACACTGGCTTTGTCACACTGGCTTTGCATGCTCAACCCTCTGGTTTGGAGAAATGTGTTTCCTTTTTTGTTACTCTGGAAACTCATTTGGCAACCCAAAAATAATTTCCTGTGACCCAATGGTGGGTTGCAACCCAGACTTTGGGAATGAGTGGCCTAGGGAAGTGGTTCTCAACGTTGGGGACGTGACCCCCATGGGTGTCACGAGACACTGAGATGGGGTGATGCCCTGAAAAAACTAAGAATATGTTTTAAATTACACTTTTGCCACTTTACACCAATTTTACCAATTTTTATCACTTTTTTCCCACCAATTTTGCCAATTTTAACACATTTTTGCCCCTTAAAACCCATTTATTCCCATTTCAGACCCTTTCCAACACTTTTTTCTGCCTGTTTTTGCCACTTCTAAACCAATTACACCCATTGTTGCCTCTATTAACCACTTATTACCGCATTTTGCGCCCATTTTAGCCACATTTCACTGCTTGATATGCTCATTTTTGCAAGTTTAACCAATTTCTGCCCATTTTTCTGTCTTAGTTAACCTTTAATTCCAGTTTATATATATTTCCCCATCCCATTTCATCAAATTTTCCACCCATTTATGCCAATTTAAAGTCTTTTATACACTTTTTAATTCCCCTTACCACTATCTGGGCCAGTTTTTGCCACTTTAACCAATTTTTTTTGTCACTTTTTGCTTTTTTCTTGCCAATTTTATAACATTTTGCCACTTTTAACCATTTCTGCTACTTTTAAAATCCAATTTCACCACTTTTTCCACCATTTTTTTTTTTTTTTTGCAATTATTAACCTATTCTAGCCATTTTTAACCCATTTTATTTCTGTTTGTAACAAAAGGGATTTAAACCCATATTTAAGAAGGCTATCTACCACACAAATTAATAAAAAAAAAAACTTGCTTCTTTGGTATGAGTGGTTATTTTTCAGGTTAAAGCGCTCCCCTATATCCCCCCTTATGTCCTGGGAACCACTGGCCTAGGGTACTGTCCAGGTGGGAAGTAGGGTTGTCATGGTTGTTCTGGTTGTGTTGTATTCGTCTCAATGGTGCAGAAAATGCTAGCATTCTTTGGGCATATTACCAGGAGTAAACAGGCCTGGACCAAAGAGATGCTGTTGAGCTTGACCTTGGCTGCAGAGTGACACACGAGTTGCTATGTGTTGAGCTTGACTCTGAATGCCAACCCCTCCCTTCTCCAGCCCCAGGTTGTGGCACGTCTATGTGGCATGCCTAAAACATCTATGACATGACTGTAGATTGGCAGCAATTGGGAGAGTAAATAGAACAGGATTCCAACAAAAAAAAGCCTCATTAAAATCTTTGATTATTAATTTTAACATAGTAAATAATGCACATTAAGTCAATGCAAGCAAGTATAGAGGTTTATTATCAATACACTCTGCAATAGACCATTTCTGAGATTATTTCATATATTTTTGTCCTAATTTGCTACAATTTTCTCATGAAATCCAGACTTATTCCTCATTGCTGTTAGAGATGATGCCTTATTTCTAAAAATAAAGGTAATCATCTGTGGATGAAGGTGGAATCCCATCCAGTTGGCTGGTTGAAGATGAAACCAAAGTACTCTGTGCAGCGTATAATTGGATCTGCAGAAATGGCCAATCTTCCACCCACTGACTCCTCATAATGGTGCGCCATCAAACAGCTCCTGCATGAATCTCCTTCTAATCATAGTAACTGCCCTGCTCCACTCTGCTTATTGATACTTGGCATTTGAGATAATGTGGCCCCAGTAGCGCTCTGAGATAACACCAGGTGGGAACGGCTCTAAAAGGCAGAGTGATAAAAGGAAGCGAACTCGCAGGGAGGGAGAGGATCAACGCGGTCCACCTATCGGCCCTGGCAACAGCCGACTCCTCCAATACTGCGAGTGGCGTGAAGGTCACTGCCTCCCGAATGCGAGGCGGTGGTGTAAGTATACCCGGCAGGCGGATGAAGTGCGCTGGACTCTACTCCACTCCCTCTTTTTTGGACTTTTTAGAGCTGAGGCGAGGCTAGCGTCAGGCGCAAACGCTTCTGACAGAGCGCATTAGCCACGTCAGGCGAAATCAGGTTCCCTGCAGACAACACCTTATTATAATGCAACACATCGCTGCAGTTTGAGGCTAAACAGAGCCCTCTGATTCTGTCTGTTTTACATAGAGGGAGTTCCAGTGCAGGATATAGAGAGGGAAACAGTTCTGCTGTGAAAATAACCACTGGCCGTTTTCATTAAAACATGTCACACAGAATTAGAACAATTTCATCCCAATGAAGAGCACTCCAACTCCAACCACTGAAATGAAGCCACCAAGGCCACTGACAGCACCATGAACTTGGTATAATTGACCGCCAGTTCATAGCTTTATTTATGTGATGTCATTCAGTCATGGAAAGGCTTCTTACTGCTGTAGACTACAGAGACATTGATGCTTTCAGATGCCACTTATGTGTTTTAGCCATAAAGATGTTGTTCAGATGGATGTGCAAACCCCTTACTTTCCCTAATGGCAGTAATATCAATCTGAATACTTAGACGAAGACTTTTATCCTGGTGGATGTTGAGGAGAAGAGTGGTTTAAAAAAGTCTCCCTGTATAAGAGTCTAAGGTGACAACAACTTAAGGCTTAAATCAATTTCTCAACTTTTCTGTGGTTGTCAGGTGACATTTAAACATACTATGGAGAAATAGGTCCTCTAAGAAATAAAAAATTTAATAGACAAAGAGAATTAGTTAATTTTCAATAAAACATGACATTTTTGAGATGATAAAGTTATCTAAACTCTGATGGTTTTGTTTTAAGTTGTGAAAAGTGTAAAAAAATATATTAGAATTAAACTAGCTCAAAATTGCAATTTCAGCTGAAATTGCATGGGGTTGCTGAGAGCAGAATTGTGGAAGAACTGCTGAAAATAGCCAAAATCATAAAAATATCTGAAAATAGCATAAAAATAGCATAAAATAGCATAAAAGTAGCTGAAAATGGCATTCAGTAGTTTAAAAGAAAAAAGAAAGAAGAAAATAGCCTAAAAGAAGCTGAAAGTACCTTAAAATAGCTGAAAATAGCATAAAAATAGCTGATTTTGACCTAAAAGTAGCTGAAAATTGCATTCAATGGCTGAAAAAGCATATAATTAGCTGAAAAAAAGCATGAAAATAGCTATATTTTAAAAAATTATAAAAGTTAAAAATGTAAAAAGTCATAGCAGTTGATGACGAAGAAACTGAATTTTCTAAAGTTTAAATGGTGTCGATAAGGCAAAGTATGAAGGAGGAGATTGCGGGCGTGAAAGAAGAATAACAAACAAAATGACCGACGTGAATATCAGTAGTGTGGATGCTCACTGTCCCCACTAATAAAAAAAAAAAATCCTAAAATTTACAAGAAACCAAAATAAGTTTTTTTTGGAGTTCATTTAGTCAATACAGTTTTGAAAAAAAAAAAAAAAACTTTAATCTGAAATGTTTGACAAAAAAGACAAAAAGCTCAAATTGTGGAGTATAAAAGTCATGAATTTACAAGAAAATTAAAATAAATATTGTAGTTAAAAACATTGTTAATTTTTGATAAAGATATTCAAATATAAAAGTCCTAAATTCATGAAAAAAAAAACATTTTCTAGTTTGAAGAGTTGTACATTTACAGGGAAAAATCTTAGTTGGAAGTTTGATGAGTAGTTTACGTTCTCGTAAATTTCAAATGATTGAGTTTAAGTTTAAATTTTCATTTTTTACGTCTTAAATTTTCAAGAACAATTTTCACTGAATTTTGCAGTTAAAAAAAATGTCAATTCATCAGAAAATTATATCTATTTCATTAGTTTAAAATGCTTGAATTTCTGAGGAAACAAAGAACTGAAAATTTACCAGAAAAAACTGAATTTTTAACTTTGAAACATGGTCTATTGGGCGTGCAGATAGCCTAGCGGTCGAAGGTGTGACCCACGTACGTAGACATCTGGGTTGGAATCCGGCCTGTGGCCCTTTACCGCATGTCTCTCCCCACTCTCGTCCTGTTTCCGACTCTATTCACCATCCTCCTCTGTCAAATAAAGGCACGAAAAGCCCAAAAATAAGTCTGTTAAAAAAACTGGTCAATTTAAAATATTTGAGACTACAAAAGACTACAGCTTGAAAATAGCTCATTATGTCAAAAAAAATCAGACTAGATTTACACCGCCCACGAAACCTCTGGAAAAGCCTTTTTTACATGCAAAAGTACTACAGTTGAGAGCATATGACTTTTTACTAACAGTTCTAAGCTCTTTTTGCCCTTGTGTCCTCTGTGTTGTACACAAAGCATTTTGTGCTTGTACAAGCCCAGAAGCACCCCTGAAGTTTGTCTCTTTTCTTTAGTCTAAATTTAAAACGACGTGACTTCCATCATTTGCAGACGATCTCCTGCTGTTCTTATCAGTCACAGAAACCTGAAATCAAGTTGATTTAATAAGATGCGGCAGATTTCATGTCAGTTTTGATAAAGGTAGTACAAAAGCTCTTCAAAAGTGGAAATGAATGGTTTCTACCTTTAATATTGTTTTTTTTCTTTTTTTTGTTGAAGAACTTGAGTGAAGCAACGCTGCAATTAAAATAAAAATATGAAGCACTGAGGGTCATTTTGGCAGATTTTAGTATCTCTTCTCTATGATTGAGTCAAAGCTCCACAGAAGTTTTCATGAAGCAACTACTACGACTACAGCCGCTGAGCTGTCTGTTAGAGAGCTAGCGATAGCAGAAGTTGGCTATAGTCTGAGTGTCCATTGTTTGCTGTGCATTTCCTGCCTTTAATCCCGCTCATTGATTGTTGTGATGAAGTAATTTGAATGCCAGGCTCTCTGTCGTTACAAAGGCGGGCTATTCCTTCCACAGATCCATAAGAGGAATCAATATCATCTGCATGTAGTAACATTTGTCCGCGTGAGTCATCCGGCTGGCTGGAGCCACTCACATTATCGAGCCTCCGTCACTTTCTAAAGACATAATATGATCTGCACGCCTTTCAGGAGTCCGTAACTCAGCTTTATGGTGATGTGCTCGTGGCGCTCAATGATTTTCCAGGATCCTCTCCGTCTCTCTTTCTGCAGCCAGACATCCGAGCAGTGATTGAGGTTTTATGAGGCATTGGGAGCCTCAGGTGAGCCTGAATGAATGAGGGACGCTCTGCACAGTCGTGTTTGACCCTCGGGGCTGATTGTGAGCGGTGTCAGTGGTCAACGACCGCCTTTGTGTGTGGTCACGGTGGTCATGGAGGGGCTATTGTTAGGACCCGTGGCGGCCGGAGGGCTATCGGGCCATCCATCTGGCACAACAGCTGGAGGAGAAAGGAGATTTACACGCAGGAAATTATGCACAGCAAACAAAATTCCCATGATCCTTTTGTTGCATTCATTTCTTTGGGATTAGCTTCATTTTGCAGGAAATTAGCTAAAAATGCTACAAATATTTACTCTTTGTTGAATATTTCAGCACAACCCAACCCCTCCAGTGCAATCAGCTTTATTTTGGTGGCATTTCCTGCTTGATTATCCGACTTCCCCGCCCTTCCTCTGTCTCATTTCAGGAGACAGAAGTCAAACCAGCTGAATTAGTGCATTATTAAGCCTTTCTCCCCCTGACCCACTTCCCCTACAGCTCCAGCATGGCTCCACTCCAGCGTGGGGTCTGTGCACTCCGGCTTCATGGAGAAGCATTTGAAAGCTCTCAGGATATGTTTCACTGTAAATGAGCCTCTTATGCTGGAGAGAAGGATGCTGAATGAACCGACAGTGAAAGCTCTTCATTTTCCCATCAGGCCTCTATTCAGGCAGCTTCATCACTTCCTTTCAGACCAATAATGTGATCAGGTATCAACCTTTGAAAGGCACCACAACAATGAAGAAAGCAGCAATTTGTTCCCTCATAAAACCGTGGTGAACGATGTATGATACTCACTAATGAATGAGTTTTAGTGTTATTTAAGATGGCTATTGGTTAACTAACCCATTCATTGATCTTTAAATATGGTTTTCCAAATCTTGTAATTCTTATCATTGAGTCAGAGTGAACATTTGTGTAAAGTTTGAAGAAAATCTCTCAAAGCATTCAGGAGATATTAAGTTTACAATCGGGGCATGAACATGAGGCTCGATGACCTTGACCTTTGAATTACAATCTTCAAATTTAGTCATTTAATTCCAGAGTCAGAGTGGACTTCTGTACACATTTTAACAAAAATCCCTCAAATTATTCTTGAGATAAAGCATTCAAAAGCAGGGATGAACATGAGGCCTAAGACCCCAAAACCTTATCATTTCATCCATTGGTCAGAGTTTAAAATTGTCCAAAATGTTATAAGAATCCCTCAAAGTATATTTGAGATATATAGGGATAAGGATGAGGCCCATTGATCTTGAATTCCAATTTATCACTTCCAGAATCTAAGCAGTTCATCCACGATTCAAAGAGGAGGTTTGTGCAGTGTTTGAAAAACATCCTTGTAAGAAATCTTGAGATTTCATGCTCACAAGCAAGGGGTGACGATAAGGCCCAATAACCCTAAGATTTGACCTCTGACTCCTAAAAATTCTTGCTTTGATTTTGAAGGTCAGAGTGGACATTTGTATAAAACTTAAAGTAGATGTGTTGATGCATTCTTGAGATATCACATTCACAAAAGGATGAAACTAGGCAAACTATCCTTGAGTCAGAGTGGACATTTGTGGAAGGTTTGATGAAAATTCCTCAGAGCATTCCTGGGATATTGCTATCACAAGAAAGGGAAGATTTGGCCCGGTGACCCTAAATTTAAGTCATAACTTCCAAATCCAGTCAGTTTACCATGAGTCAGAGTGGACATTGTGCAAATGTGGAAGAAAATCCCTTAAAGTGTCAATGAGCAAGGGGTGAAAATGAGGCCCTCTGACCTTTGAATTTGAAAATCCAAACCTTATAATGAGGCCTGATAACCTAAACCAAATCTAAAGCTTTTAACTTTGACTTAAGGAAGCTTAAGGTGTTGTAGGCCTGGATATTTTTGCTTATCTAAAAAAAAAGGTGCACTCATGTATTCTTCAGATTCCATATTCAGAAGCAAGTAATGATGATAAGGCCCGGTGAACTTATCTTTCAAACAAATACTAGAAGAAATCCAATCCATTCAACTTTGAGTCAGAGTGAATATTTTGGTGACGTTTGAGGTAAATCTCTGTGTCTATTAATGATATATCTCATTTACAAGACTGTGATGAACATGAGGCCCACTGACCTTGACCTTTACATGTCATTATCAAAACCTCATAATTAAATTCATTAGTCAGAGTGGACATTTGGGCAAAGTTTGAAAAAAAATCCCTCAAAGCATTAATGAGATACAGCATTCATGATTAAGTGATGAACATAAGGCCCCTTGACCACAATGTTTGGGCTTCAAATCAAGTTATTTTAATCTTTGAGTCAGAGTAGACATTTGTGCAAAGTTTGAAGAAAATCTCTTAACTTGTTTTTCAGGGAGTGCAGTCACAGTAAAGTGATGAACATGGGGCCTAAGAGTCAGACTTTTGACCCATGATCTCACTAATCTAAACATTTAATCCCTGATACAGAGTGGTCAGCTGTGCAAAGTTAGAAGAAAATCTCTGTAAGCATTCTTGAGAAATTTGTTCACAAGCAAGGGATGAAGATGAGGCCCAATAAACTTAACCTTTAAATTTTGACTAAAGCTTACATTTTGGAGGTCAGAGTGGACAATAGGGCAGGGAGTGAAGCAGCATAAAAAAACTAGAAAGGAAAAGGCACTGGTTAATTCAGAAGTCGAATTAAAGGAGGAGCTAGGGTGGAGGAGGGTTGTAAAAGTGGCATGCTGGCAGCAAAGAGTAGCCAGGCAAGAGCAGTTTAAATAAGGCAGCATGAGCCAATAGTGTGTTTTAGAGCAACTCAGCTGATGGTGCTGGTGGGGGGCTGGATGCACAGATAAAAGGTTAGGAGCCATATTTGTTTAGCAGTAGGTTTGGCACATTTCTAATGACCTCTAAAGATAAAAGGAACATTTTTTTGCCTACCATGTCGACATCCATGAATAACACAGCCAGGGTGGTCAGTCCAACTTGTGACCTAGAAGAGGAACAAAGCAGAAGGCCCTAGCATGTCCTCTATAACGCCCCGGTATCATAAAAGGACATGTATAAAGCCATGGCTCATGCTTTCAGGGGTAGAGGGCATCTGATGGGCGAGCCATTGTAAGCCTTCAGAATGAATGAAGCCGCTACCTCACTTCAATTGGAGGGCGCCGGTCGAGAAATGGTTTCCAGAGGGTTCAGAGCCTGCCAGAGCGTTCGCTAAAAGGGGGGCTGCCCCAGATAAAGAGGGTTAGTTGAGTAAACAAATAATAACGATAGAACAGTGTTGTTATTGTAAGAGCAAATAGCCGGCCTAAGCAGAGGAAATTCAGGTCCTTGCTCTGCGACATTTTCCCACAGTGGAAGCTCACTTCTGATCATTAAATATCTCAGAGTTTAAGTGCTGCGACGTCTCAGGATATGAAATCCTCTAAGAAACATATTAATACAAACAATATTACAATGCTGGTTCCTGCCTGGAAAGGCAGCCATAATAACCAGGGAAAATAATTTATATCAGATAAACTTTTGACACTCTGAGAAATTCCTCACGCGGAGAAATCCCATGTGTTTCGGTCCAAGGGAGTTATTCAAGTCCGCTGATGTCATCCAGTCTGAGGCTTAAAGAGAAACAGCGCTGATGTCAAATTCTTCCCAGCTCCCATCTGGAAGAAATAAAACAAATATGGCTGCTAAAAATAAGCCTCCACTTGAGATGATAAGAAGGATTTAGTGCCATTAACTGCGTAAATACAGAGTGCGGTCGGCCTCGAGTCTCATATTGGAATTCCTTCCCAACCTGGATGAGGTCTGACTGTAAAAGCTCCCCGCAATAATGCTCTTCAAAAGTCCATGATGGGCAATTTAAATATTTTATGCTGCTGAATTATTGGACTCCTTATTCAGATCATGTAGCCGCCACACTGAGAGGTCTTTGTTCTTATTAACCCGTGAAATGATGCAGCCAAAGTGGATGATCTCTTCAAGGTAAGCTCTGACATTAGAGCTGAAATACAAGAACAAGTACTCCTCGTCTCCTTCTCCTGCCTGTTTCACATTCTCTCACACAGCAGCCAAGTTCCCGAGGCAGAAACCAGCTGAGTGCCAAAAAATTCGAATAAAGCCACTCTGCACCACCTGCTCAGCTATGAACAACAAGGATAATCAGGGATAAATCCTGTTGTTTATATTGACATAAATTCTCTAAGTGTGGCAAATCTTAATAAGACTTAAGCAGCGTACACAAAACAAGATAATCAGGTCAACTTTGGGCCTAATTCCCCTCATCTGACAATCTTAAACAAACTCTGAACAGGCCATGCTCCTGTGAAGTCACACTCAAGGTGGCAACCTCCAATATTAGCAAATTATAACAAGAGAGTGGTTAAGATGGTGAAGTTTAAATTGATACGCAGTTGGCAATGACATGCAAGGAGGGGAATTGATTTATGCTAAAGCCAAAAATGTGGTTGGAACTGGGAGCAAGGGTTTCCTAAATTGCACAAATACATTGGCAACATTTGGAAAAGTGGGTAGACGGGGCAAAAAGCAGGGTATTCTAAATTATACAAATAGTTCGGCAACATTTACTGGGTAGAAAGAGTCAGTAATAGGGGTTTCTGAGATTGAGTGGTACACTAGAGACAACTGCACAAGTAGATTGGCAACGTTTGACAAAGTGGGCGGAACATGCCAGAAGCGGGGTTTTCTGAAATTGCACAAAGACATTGGCAACATTTGACGAGATGGAGAAGGATCAAGAAGCAGGGCATTCCTAAATTGCACAAGTACACTAGAAACAGTTGCACAGATTGGCAACATTTGACAAATTGGGCAGAATGGCCAAGGATTAAGGGTTTCCAAAATTGCTCAAATACATTGGAGACATATGGAAAAATAGGTGGAACTCATCAGGGGTGGGGGTTTATAAATTGTACAAATGCACTGGTAACATCTGCAAAGATAGGTAGGATGAGCAAGGAGCAAGGTTTCCAAAATTGCATGAACACATTGGCAACATTTGGAAAAAGTAGGTGGAAGGGGCAAGTAGGGTATTCCAAAGTTAAACAAATACATTTGAAACACCTGGAAGAGTTAGCGGAAAAGGCAAGGTGCAGGGGTCTTCTGGAATTACGGAAATAGATTAGCAACATTTGGAAAAGTGGACAGATCAGGCAAGAAGCAAGGGTTAAAAAAATGCAAAAAATAGACTGTCAATATTTGGAAAAGTAGAAAGAACAGTAAACGCGCAAGGGTTTAATAATTGCAGGATTGCATTTGTAACATTTGGAAAACTAGTGGAACAAGAAAGGAGCAACAGTTTAATGAATTGCACAAACATCTGCAACTTTGGAAAGATGGCAGGAACAGGCAAGTAGCAAACTTCCAAAAAGTTCAAAAATGCGTTGGCAACATTTGGAAAGGTCGGTGGAACACGATGGAGCAAGGGATTACTACATTACAGATATTTGGGCAATATTAGGAAAGGCAGGTAAAAAGTGCAAGGAGCAGAGGTTTCTGGGATTGCACAAAAACATTGGCAATATTTGACAAGATGGAGAAGAAGCAAGAAGCAGGGCATTCCTAAATTGCACAAGTACACTAGAAACAATATGAAAGTAGATTGACTTTTGACAAAGTGGGTGGAAGTGCGAGGAGTGAGGGTTTCCAAAATTGCTGAGATACATTGGAAACAATTTGAAAGATGGGTTGAATGGGCAGCCACATAGAAAAACAATATATATATATATATAAATATGGTGTATCACCAGTCAGCTTCAAATCATTCATGTAAGTTTTGGTCAATATTTTGGTCCATATTGCCCAGCCCTACTTTGTGCCATCATGTCTCCCAGAGTGTTTTTCCAGTAAACCACCCTTTAGGATTGGTTCGTTCCAACAGTGCTGAACTATCCTCAGATACTTGGGAAATTTATGTTCTTGAGAGATACCTGAATCGACCCATGGTGCTATCAGTTTTACAACCTTGGCTCATGATTCCAGGTGAAAATGAAAGAAAAGTACCAATACATCACCTCCTTTATGAAAGTTCAGCTGCAGGGACAAGAAAAGATAGCAACCAAGGCAGTAAATTATCATCCACAAACTAAACAAAGTCTAGCCGTGACCTCCAAGCGTGCAGTTTGGCGGAGATATTTCTTGCGCCGGATAGTTTGTCAGATCCTGACGTTTCACGTGCATTAGCTTCAGGCCTCGGCTTTATCACCGCCTCTCCGTTGTTTAATCCAGAAGCTGATTTATTGATGCGGGCTTGTCTATGCGCCTGACTCGTTCCCCCGTCCAGGTGCAGGGCAGATGTGGAGGCAAGCAAGGATAGAGGAATTCCTGCTAATGTCAGCCTCTGATTTCGCTTCCTCCGCTTCGGGATGGGGAAGAGAGATTACCCCTGCAGGCATGCAAGGAACCATAACCGGGAAAATGGTAATGTGACAAGAAGACGGTGTTTGTTTGCTCTGCTGTCATCCCCCGAACCCACCTGTGCCACTCATGCTTATCAGATCTACATTCCCTATCTGAGCTGACAGTGACAGGCCCCGATACAGTGATGTGATTTCTTCTTCTAACTGGGGGTTGGTGGAAGTCTGATAATAAGAAATGCGAAAAGAGATGGGTTGTGGTGACTTTTGACCTCTACTGCAGGACTCGGTGTGATGATTATTCCCGTGGTCATGAATTATTTCAGAAGAGGTGATCGTCGTGCATCCTTGCAGACAGACTGTGGGGGTGGCAGCATGCAGCCTCAAGGGTTAACACAGCCAGGCTTGTGGCCAAAGGGTCTCCTCTCTGAGTCTGAGGGCTAACTGCAAACGGATTTGCATGATGGGGGAGGTGGATGAGTAATGCAGGCCCTTTCCTAAACAGATATGTGCTCCTGACCAGAGCAGGCAGTCAATAGAGATGCCCAGTAGCCTACATTACAAGAATGAAGCCGGCGTGGGCGGTGTAAATCTAGGTAACCCCCACCCTGCAGGCATTGCTGTAAATAAGATTGTCCTCAGTGAACTTGCCTTCTTAAATAATACATGTTGGACAACGTCTGCTTTGGTCCACGTTCACCAGAGTCTCTGTTAGAACTTGGCTCGCTATTGATAAGAAAAGAACAACGAAGGAACACAGGTTTTCAGTTTTCAACTTAATTTGACTGAAAGGACTTTTGGAGTGACAAATTTCTGCAATTTTAGAAACACTCCCTCCTTGCCAGTCCCACCCACTTCTTCAAGTGTTGCCAATGTATTTCTGCAATTTTGGAAACCATTGTTACTCAACAGTCCCACCCACTTCTACAAATGTTGCCAATGTATTTCTGCAATTTTGGTAACCCTTGCTCCTTGCCAGTCTCATCCACTTCTCCAGATGTTGTCAATGCATTTCTGCAATTTTGGAAACCATTGCTCCTTGCCAGTCTTTTCCACTTCTCCCAATGTTGCCTATGTATTTCTGCAGTTTTGGAAACCATTGCTACTCAACAGTCCCACCCACTTCTACAAATGTTGCCTATGTATTTCTGCAATTTTGGAAACCCTTGCTCCTCGCCAGTCCCACCCATTTCTTTAAAAATTGCAAATGTATTTTTTCAATCATGGAAATCATTACCATCATTACCGTTGCTAACATTTTTACTATACAGGAAACCCTCATACCTCACCTGGTACTCCACTTTTCAAATGTTGCTAATTTATTTTTTCAATTTAGCAAATCCTTGCACTTTGCTCATTTCACCCCCTTTTCCAAATCTTGCCAACTTATTTGTGCAATTTTGCTAACAAATGCTCCTTGCTGGTTCCACAAACTTGAAAAATCTGCCAGTATATTAATGCAATTTTGGAAACTCTCACTCCTTATCAGTTCAACCCATATTTCTAAATGTTGCCGTTGTATTCTTGCATAGTTGTTGACTATTATAATCAAAAAATAACCTTATGTTGGTTGTGTAGAACTTTAATTCATGCTGCATTGGCATTAACATCTTGTGATTTTTAATCACTGATATGAATGCTGTTTATATTATGTAAATAAAATGACAGTTCCCCATTGAGAGTAGATTAGCTCTTGGGCAGTATGCATTTTACTTTGATTGCAAACCTAATGCTATGGACGTATCCACTTTTTCAAATCAACACAACCTTTAGTGATACAAACAACACTGTCTTGCCCTATATCTCTTATGATTATGTATCACCTCATATTAGAACCTCGATCCATGCCCAGCCCTCACACAGAGCCCACCGTCGTAATGAGAAGAGGTGCTAAACGCTGGAGAGTGGAGCTGGAGAGTCCAGATAAAGCTGAATGGATCCTCTCGAGGCCTTTCGCTCTGTCTATAATGTGCCTAATTTCCCGTGAAGGAACACAGTCACTGTGACTTGATCAGCCCTCTCTCTCTCTCTCTCTCTCTCTCTCCGAGTGTTTCAGCCTCAGAACAGCTCGGTTAGGTGCGGCGCCCGTCTGTCAAAAGCTCTGCATAAACAGAAGCCCGACTTCCCCCTGTGAACCGACCAACATCTGTTTAGCATCAGCCCTGGGCTCTGATCCGCCGTCACTCTCAGAAAGGGTTTCGCTCATTCTCCCATGCTCTTTGTCTCTTTTCACTTTCTGTTGGTTTACCACTTAGCGATGTTTGGATCAAGTCGTTGACATCATCGACAACGTGTTACTGATACTGTTGATGTGTAAAGCATTATACATAGCTGTGGTTATTGGATTTACTATTAAGTACAAACACAGCGCTCCTTTTGGGCTACTTCATCTATCAGTCAAAAGAGAGACATTTAGCGAAGTTTGTGTTGGACAATTTTTGTCATCACAAGTGTGGCAGAAGAAAACCGAGGTTTGGGAATGGAAGAAGGCATGGAAAAACGAGCTGACAGCCATGTCAACATGGAAAGACACTAATTTTTTTGTAAATTGGAGTGTTAAAAAAGCTTGGGTATCCTGTTACAATCTACCTGGAGCACCGACCCGCACAAGCTGAAACTCAGTCCTTTGTTTGTGGTCGGCTTGTGTCTGAAAAGACAAAGTCTGTTGTCTATTTTTATTTCTTATTTATTTCCTAACCTTGTTGGTTGGTTCTCTGTTGGTGTGTTGTGTTGTATAGGCCAATTACATTGAGTTTTCTGTAATTAAATAGAAAGCCATCCATGTAAAGACCAAATGAAGTGGAAGGAATGAGCTAAAATTGTGATGCCATCCAGGAAATTCCAATTAATAACCCATAACGAAACCAATAACCTAACTCATAACCTTGTTGGCTGGTTTACTGTGTGCATGTGTTGTATTGAACGGTTAATCAGGGATCTCTTTTATTACATGGAAAACCATCCATGTAAAGACCAAAAGAAGTGGAAGGAATGAGCTAAAATTGTGATGCCATCCAGGAAATTCCAATTAATAACCCATAACCTAAACATTAACCATGGTGGCTGGTTTTCTGCATGTGTTTTTGCAGTTTAGAAAACCCTGAACTTCTTGCCAGTTGACAATATGTGAGCAATTTAGGACACCTGTTGCTCCTTGACATTTGAAACCATTTTAACAAATTTTTGCCAAGGTATTTGTGCAGTTTCAGAAACCCTAGCTCCTCACCAGTTCCACCCAGTTTTCTGATCATCGGCAATATATTTGTGCAATTTAGGAACTCTCACTCCTGGCCAGTTTTACCCACATTCCCTAATGTCCATCCATCCATCCATACATCTATCCATCTATCCATCTTTTCCGCTTATCCGAGGTCAGGCTTCCCTCTTCCCGGCCACTTCTTCCAGCTCTTCCCGAGGGATCCAAAGGCGTTCCCAGGCCAGCCGAGAGACATTGTCTCCCCAGCGTGTCCTGGGTCTTCCCTGGGGCCCCCTCCCGATGGGACCCGCCCGGAATACCTCACCAGGGAGGCATCCGGATCACATGCCCGAGCCACCTCATCTGGCTCCTCTTAACATGGAGGAGCAACAGCTCTACTTCGAATCCCTCCCGGATGGCCAAGCTTGTCACCCTATCTCTAAAGGAGATAGGGTCCACCCCGTGGAGGCAACTCTTTTCAGCCGCCTGTATCCGCAATCATTCTGTACCCACAGCTCATGACCATAGGTGAGGGTAGGACTGGTACTGGTGATTGACTGGTAAATCGAGAGCTTTGCCTTTTGGCTCAGCTCTTTCCTAATTCCTGTTTTCCTATTTCTTAATGTCACCAACTCATATATTAAGTGTAGGAAAACAATACTCCTGGTCATTCCCAGCCATTTTAACAAATGTTGCCAAGGTATTTGTGCAATTTCAGAAACTTAGGATCCTTACCAGTTCCACCCAGTTTTCCAGTAGCTGCAAAATATTTTTGCACTTCAGGAACTCATTCTTCCCAGAAATCGCACCCAACTTCTTAAAGTTTTGCCCATGCTTTTGTGTGATTTAAGGACTCTCATTCCCGGCCAGTTCTACCTACATTTCCTAATTTTGCCAACTTATCTGTTAAGCTTAGGAAACCAGTGCTCCTTGATGTTTCCACCCACTTTGTCAAATTTGCCCAAATACATTAGGTTGTCTTTATCTAAATGAAAGACTGTCTTTGTGAAGGCTCCAAGAAGAGGAAATAATAGGCTGCATTGTGTTGCAGTTCACGGAACTCCATTTATATCCCATTTTCAAGGTTTTCTGACTTCTTTGGGCTATGTCTTTCTTTTGGAGGCAGGGACATTTTAATCAAAGCTTCAATGTCATATCGTTTTGAATGATTTAGTCATTTTTCTCAAGGAAAGATGGCCAGTATTGTAAATTTAAGCTATCAGATCTTGTTTATTCCATTTAAACCATGTCAGGCTTTTGCATACTATTTAAACACCCGCAAAAGCTAAAAACTACATCCACATCGGGTTGAGTTCACTAATTATTGGAGATTTTTCCAATTAAATGGAAAACATTCCATGTGAAAGCCTGAAGTAGTAGAAGAGATGAGCTGTAATTGTGATGCCATCCAAGAAATTCCAATTATTCCCAATCCTTGAGATTCCTTGACGTCCTAATGATAACCTTTCTGTTCTTTTCTGTTCTGCAGAAGACCAAAATTGGTCAAAAAATGATTTTTTTTTCATCCTATTTGGCATTATATGTCCTATTTTCATATTTCCCCTTTGAATATCATCAGGAATCAGCTGGGTAGCTCATTTTCTGAGTGTGTATATTGTCTGATTTTATTGAGTTGTATTTAACTGAATGGGAAACCATCCATGTGAAAGCCATGGGGAGTGAAAAGAATTGGCTAAATTATTAATCAATCCAAGAAAATCCCATTTTTTACCAGTTGAAGATTTCTTCAGATGAGGTCCCTCTTGCACAGGCAGGGATATTTTAGTACGAGATTTAATTTTCCAGCCGTTTTGATATGGTTTTGTCCATTTCCTTTCAGAAAAGCTGAGATATTGTGTTTTCTGAGTTTGTTTTGGGTCGTATCGAACAATAACTTTGAGTTATTCATTGAAACGCTATAATCTGTTCATCTGAAATCAAATAGGCTGACGGTTAAGCTAAATTGGGTTGTATTATAAGGTATTCCCAATCTTAGTGGCCAGAATCTGTCAGTCAAAACTTGAATTTTCTACCTTTTTGACTCAAATTTGCTGAAGTTGTTTCATTGTCATTCTGAAGTGTGGGCCGCAGGTTAGGCAAAGGTAATCCTCGGGTTGGGTTTTGCCAAACTAAACCTTCAGATGACATCAGTTCAACATCAAAACAAAATCTAAAGAAGTCAGTCCATTTGTACGGTTGACACCGTTGTACTGATGAATCCTGGGTCATTTTCTGAACCGCTAAGGGACACCCTTTGTTGGCTGTCCTTTCCGTGCTCCCTCTTCCCTCTGTTGTTTCTTAATGGTCCGTCAGCACCAGCTGAGGATTTGTCTCCTCTCCATTTTTTGATGTCCGTCCCACTCTTTGTTGCTTTTGTCTCTCTGATCCTCTCTGTCTCTCTCGGACAGAAGCCCCTCTATTTACCCCGCGCTCCTTTGGCTCGCCAGGTCCAGGTTTCCTTTTCATTCCTGTCATCGCCACTCTCCCGCCCATTCCGAGTATACACCTGGCTGAATATTGGCCCCCAGATGATAATAAAACCCAGCATCCCCCTGCTAGGCTTGTAAAATCTGGGCAGCGGCGCACCGCAGACTCCTACCCCCCGAACATTGCCTGTTTCCTCGATTCCCATCCTGTCTGGAAACACTGGTACCAGCATGAACACACTGTGTATTTGTTTTTGTTTCTAAAGGCAGCATTCCTCGACTACTCCTCCCTCATGTGTGTTTTTGTAGATTTAAAACAGAGGCTCAGAGCAAAACATGAGGGAGAGACTAGAGGGGCAGAGGAAACAGACGGACAGATGGATATTAAAATGGAAAAACTATTTGAGTGCATGAAAAAATGCTAAGACAGAAAAACAAAACACTTGGCACGGCATCTGAAATTCCTATCAAACCCAGGCTCTCTGACCCAGTCTGTACTCACGGCTGTTTACCAGGACCAACTATTAAACTATATATAAAGACGTCGGCATAATTTATGTGTAAAGGCAGTCATTATCCTCTTGAATTACACTTTGGATATGATAAACAAAAGTATTTTTCCTATTTCCCTATTTTGCACTTGAAAATCTGACATATTAGCCACATTTTAAGCTGATTAGCAACTGAAATAACATGTAGCATACTGAAATCATGTGACAAAACAAGATAGGAATGGTGTCATTTCCTAGCTAGCAGCTATATTAGCAAACACAAACTAGGAATTGGCTGAATGCTAATGTTAGCTGACACAAATTAGCTTTTTGATACTAATAAGTTACTGTATATCTTATCAAACGTTAAAGTAGAGTGAGTAAGTTTTTCGCTAGCTGTCATGGTAGCAAGCTAAGGGTAATATCAGTTTGTTGAATGCTAACATTAGGCTAACGTTACTAGTTTTAAGGTAGGCTATGTAGGGCTATGTTATTCTACCTTTTTTAATGATTTATTTTGTCAGGGGTTTTGCCATTGTCTGGAAAGGACAGGACAATAAACAGCAAAAGAAATCAGGGAAAGAGAGGCTTAAGTTCGACTAGGGCCACCTGTTCAAGTCAGACTTTATAGGGCAGAACTTAATCCTTCAGCCAGTGCTTCTAAAAATGTAGATCAGGGTTCACTGGTTGGCCCTGCTGGTTGTAGTGGGCAGCCTCTTTCCTTGGTTTTATCTACAAGACCATTATCTTTGTTGTTTATTGCTAGCTAAAAGCAGTGGTAGTCAGTAAACAGATTTAGCAATGAATTGGTTATAGGCTAGCATAAACTGTTGCTATTTAGCTTTCTGCTGCCAAGTGTTTATATTGGTTTTATTCAAATATCGAAAATTAGTCAACACTGAACTTAGTTGTGAGCTAATGCCAATGTCGGCAATGCATTTTTAAATGCCTATGTTGTAGCTGTTGTAAGCTAGCTGTTGGTTACTTAATGGTGTATAGTATGTTGTTTGAAAATAGCTCTAACTTCAGATTGACAATATCCATTGTCTATCTATTAGTAGCTAGCAATAATGTTGTAATGAACTAGCTGAAGGCATATATTAGCTATTGTGTTTGCTTCCTGTCGCTAATTGCTATTTGATTACTGACATATTGTTTTAATCTCAACGAGTTGTTAGCTAGCTGAAAAGGTAAATGGTTAAAACAGAAATACTATTGACACAGTTAGCAGCAAACAGTTTGAATGCTAACTTTGAATGCTAATGAGTAAGGTTTGTTGTTTGAAAAATAAATAAATTCTTTAGAGTCTCAGTACCTGCTGTGTAGCTAACAGTTATTGTTGTAGGCTAATAGTCATGTAAGCCAAGAACTGGTAGACTATTCATGCTAGCTGTTGTGAATTAGCGGTTAGTTGCTAATTGGTCAAGTTTGTTGTTTTAAATACAATAAAACCTTTAGATTTCAGCCGTGTTATGTCTAGCTAACAGTCATTGTTTAAGCTAACAGTAATGTAAGCTATGAATTGATAGATGACTAATGCTAGCTGTTGTGAGTTAGCGGTTAGTTGCTAATTGGTCAAGTTTGTTGTTTTAAATACAATAAAACCTTTAGATTTCAGCCATGTCTTGTCGAGCTAATAGAAATGGCAGTAAGCTAATGATATTGTAAGCTATGAAAAGTTTAACCAGTCATGCTAGCTGTTGTGAGTTAGCGGTTGGCTGCTAATGGGTCAAGTTTGTTGTTTTAAATACAATAAAACCTTTAGATTTCAGCCATGTTTTGTCTAGCTAACAGTCATTGTTGTAAGCTAACAGTAATGTAAGCTATGAATTGATAGATGACTAATGCTAGCTGTTGTGAGTTAGCGGTTAGTTGCTAATTGGTCAAGTTTGTTGTTTTAAATACAATAAAACCTTTAGATTTCAGCCATGTTATGTCTAGCTAACAGTCATTATTGTAAGCTAACAGTAATGTAAGCTATGAATTGATAGATGACTAATGCTAGCTGTTGTGGGTTAGCCGTCGGTTGCTAATGGGTCAAGTCTGTTGTTTTAAATTCAACAGAAACTTTAGGTTTCAGCCAAGTCTTGTCTAGCTAATAGCAATGGCAGTAAGCTAACGATAATGTAAGCTATGAATAGTTTAACCAGTCATGCTAGCTGTCGTGAGTTAGCGGTTGGTTGATGGTGACAGGTATGTTGTTTTAGATTTTCTCTATCCTTTGTTGCTGGTATTTGGCTGCCAGATTTACCTTCTGTGGGTAAAAATAAACCTGACATTTATTTCTTAAGACTAAATAAACCTCACAATCCCCATAATGAACAATCATGTACTTCACGTGCTCTTTTACACAGGTAGCTCTGTGGAAGTGATCGAATACTGATGTCGGATCTGATGTATTTCATTCCCAAGCTACTTTTCCAACTCTCCTGTGAGATTTGTGCCTTGAACAGCTTTGCCACTGTTCCCAACAGGCATGAATGGCCCACTCTGTCAGACCCCAAAGAGCAGAGGAGGAGCCCGAAACAGACGGGGGGTTATTTGAACGCTGGACCTATCTTAATGTTTGGAAAGATAATCTGCGGGGATTTGGATTCCTGTTGGTGGTGAGGTGTTGATGTTTGAGGCTGGGCCGGGCCGTAGGTGCTGCTGGAGGAAGAACATCAGATAACCTAAACTGAAACTCACTCTAGATGATGAACAGGCTCTCTTTTGTATCTAAAGTAATCCATATTCCCTGACACTGCTCCATTTGGGGCAGGTAGGCAGATGAAGAATATCTCGCTCACTGGAGGCATTTGTTAGTCGAATGTCCTCGACTCAATACGGCTTCTGTGTGAGCCTCTACAACTTTACAGTCATTGAGCTCTTTGACACAATTCGCCACATAGAGCTCAGCTCAGGTCCAGCATCATCTATCATGTAATGGCTCATTAATGGGAATCAAAGAGAGATTCAGTCGTTAATGCTAAATAATGATTCCTCCAAACGCTGATCCTACTCGACCCTTTCATTAAAATACAGTACACTGAAAGCATTCAGTTATGATGAATAAAGTTGGTGAAAGTAAAGCTCAGGTAAGAAGATTTAACTCGCCTCCAGTATTCAAACCGAGAGAAGTCAGTAGTTCCTCAATTCAACTTTGTGGTAGACTTCCTACAGTGTCAAGTCTAAGCTAGATCTTTGTAGCCATGAAACATATACAGAGACCTGAGCGCATACTGTAAAGAGTACCATCTCAAATAATGTTAGTGGGCTGCAAGCCCTGTGTTTGACTGCCAGCCTCTGAGTAATGTCTACAGGCCTACTGTGTCTACTGTAGTGTAGGGATGTGCACCATAAGTAGAGAAAGGCCAATTCATGGTTTTTAGGACACATAAACCCTTACCTGAGGAGTGGGAAAATTTACCTGATACCTAAAAGTGGGAAGAAAGAAGTAGAATACATGGCGAAAAGTAGCAAAATGGGTCAAATGTAGTAAAAAGGGGCAAAAAATTGGTTAAAATGGGTTAAATGGGTGAAAAAAAAGTGAAATGTGGCAAATATAGGTCAAAAGTGAGAAAAAAGAAGTGACGACAAGTGACAACAATGGGTTAAAGGCAGCAAAACTGGGTTAAAAGTAGCAAATATAGTGTCAAGAATGAGGAAAAAGTGTAAAAAAATAGGTTAAAATTGGCAAAAAATGGTGAAAGTGATAAAATGGGTTAAAAGTGGGAAATAAGTATTATACAGGGTGAAAACGTGGAAAAAAGGAGTTGAATATAGGGCAAAAAGCAACAAATTTAGTTAAAAGTAGCAAAGAAAATACCAAAAATTAACAAAAAGTGTCAAAAATGGGTTAAAAGTGGGGAAAAAAGTGTGAAAAAAGGAGTGAAATACAGGGCAAGCAGCAAAATGGGTAAGAGGTCGTAAAGAAAGTCCCAAAAATAACATAAAGTGGCAACAGTGGATTAAAACGGGTAAAAAGCGTCAAAAGTGGGGGGAAAAAATGGAAATCAAGGGCAAAAAGCAGCAGAATTTGTTGAGAGTAGCAAGAAGTGGCGCAGTTGGGTTAACTGTGGAGAAAATATTTAAAAATGTAAAAAAAAGAGGCAAAAATTGGTTTAGGAAATTAGTGTCAAAAGGGAATTTATTTAAAAAAGGGCAAAAATTGGCAAAAAAAAGAGGCAAAAAAGATTGGAAAAATTTGACGAAAAGCAGAACAAGTGATGAAAAATTGGCAAAAAAGAAGCGGCACACAAAGGGTGGAAAGCAGCAAAAAGTAGAAGAAAAGTGGCACGAATGAGTATAAGAGTGGCAAAAACAGGTTAAAAGAGGCAAACAAAAAACAGGGGAAAGTGGCAACAATTTGTTAAAAGATGTGATCATAGTTCTACACACTTTTCAGCTCTAAACTGAGAGAATTACTAGCCAGGATGGATGCTAGCACAAATGCTACTGATTTAACACAGGTGCATTTTGATGAAGCCATCTCTAAATTTGGGACTCCAGTAAACCACAATGAGAGCCATTATCCACAAATGGAGAAAACTAGGAAAAGTGGTAAACCTGCCCAGCAGACAGGCCAGTCTTTCAAAATTACACCAAGAGCAAATCAATGGCTCATCCAGGAGGCCACAATGTTGGTGTAAATGTTGACTTCACTTATGATCTTCAACAAAAGCAGTAAAACTAAAGACAGTGTAGGTTATATTTTTACCTCTGCCTGTTTCTAAATCTTGATTCATTATATTAAAGAAGCAGCTGCCCATCTTAACCTGACTTTAGTGGATTAAACCATTCATAATCTTGTCTTCTCCTTACACTCATACCTCACAGATCAGCCTGACAGCTCACATATCTCTGTATCTTTTCCTCCATGTGAAAAATCACACATATTAACATGAGTAGCTGCCCTTTCTGCTGATAAAGCCAGGGCTATCTGAGTCTGAGGATATGAGAGCCTGATGGCTGAGCTGATACCATGACAGCAGCTCTCTGGGACGTGAGTAAGGAGCTCAGAGTGAAGGATCATCAGTGAAACATGCTGATAAGACTAATGAATTTAAGCGGGGCTGGCTGATGTGCAGAGACAAGCAGAGGCAGGTCTAGAAGAAACCATTAGTCATACTGATTGGTTAATTACGATAGGATCACGGTCATTCTGAGTTATATCGGCATACAGATATACAATTTCATTCACGGCTGATTAAATTTGCCGTGTTTACATCTATGCTGACGATGTACAAATAAACTTGAGGACTGGATGGCAGAGAGTTGGCTGCAAACCCAGAAGTGTCTTTGGCGTACAGCCAAGCCTAACAGCCCTATCAGATGTGGTATATCTTCCACACCTTGTAAAGATGCTGTCATAATTCATTCTCAAGTGCACCATAAAAATACACCCTGGAAGAAATCTAACATTCTATTGGCATAACCTTTGACTTGCAGAAGCCCGTGTGGGAGCTGCGCTTTCTGTCAAACCCAAAGCCGGGTGTTTTTGCAGTCCCAAAGGCCGTGCGAGCATGTCATCAGTCTGTGGCACGGAAAGATAGGTTGGTGCAGAGGGTCGGGGTGCAGGGATAAAGAGGGGAGAGGTTGTGACCTTGTCTCCGGCTCCCTTAAGTCAATGCAGCCGACTATGAGGTGTCTTATCTGCATTGCCAGATCTGTAGACACATCAAGGCGTCGGAGGGAGCTCATCGCAGTCAGGACTTCAAGGAACCGTGACCTGGGTCGGAGTTTTATCTAGCTTTAGGTTTGTTTGTTCTCTCCAGTCGACTCCAAAGACGTCTTTATAAGAACCAGACGCTTGTCTAGGATGTGATTCCATCCCTCTTAATCTCCAAGAATGTGTGAAAGAGCGGAGCGTGCTTGCGTGGCTCATATGGATGAATAATGCATCTGATGTTTTATTACTAAAAATCTGGCTCTTAATCTTGAACAGACTGCCTTCTCTTTGAGTGTCAGTCCGTCTGTTTGCATGTTTGTGTGGATTTTTACTGAACTGTGTTTCTGTTTTTCCCCGTCCTGGCTCCTTGGTGCCAAAGCAGCGGGGGGATGGCGCTCATAGCTTTAAAATTTCATAAAGGCACACGAGCAGTTGGAGGGGACTGGATGTGGGAGTCAAGTCGTGCACAAGGCGGGGAGCCCTTTTGCCTCAGCGGCTACCAAGTTCTTATCAAAGGTTCTCACACACATAAGCAAACATGGTTGGATAAACATCAGAAGAACCCGCGGTCAGAGAGCAAAAGCATCAGCAAACACATTACCTGTAAGGTTAACCTCAGTGTAGCCTCAGTGCACACAACAACAGTTAAAACCAGTATTACAGCCAATGTGGGAGTTTGATAATAATGATAAGAAATTTATTTGTAAAGCACTTTTAAAAACAAAACAAAGGTTAACAAAGCAAGTATAATATTAAAATCAATTGAAATATGCTTAAAAATTCAAATGCTTGATCACTTATGGTTTTAAATCTCGACTTTGGAACAGCCAGGAGGTCACCTCTTGACAATCTAAGGCTGTAGCTTGGATTGTAGGAGATGATAATTCTGATATATAGCTTGGAGCCAGCCAAAAGGGCAATTAAATTTAGGTCAAATATTAAGAGGAATTGAAATATGCTTAAAAAAATCTGTAAAACAGAAGATCAAAACCAAATAAGAAGACGTGACAAAAACTCAAGTCAATAAAAGTGAGTTTTAAGAAGCAATTAATAAGTTGTCACTGATTTTCAATGCCTTATCTCCTCTGGTAGGCTGTTCCAAAGTCGAGGATGGAAAACACTTGGTCATCTTGGATTGCAAGTCTCGACTTTGGAGCGACTAGGTGGCCACCTCTTAAAGATCTAGGGCTGCAGCCTGTCTCATAGGGAGTTAATAATTCTGATGTATTGCTTGGAGCAGGCCAAAAGGACAACAAGGATTTAAAAAAGATCAAATGTTAAGAGAAATTTAAATATGTTCAAAAATTCTGGAGGATAGAAGCTCAAAACCAAGTTAAACCAAATAAGTAAATGACGTCACAAAAATGAAGTGAGTTTTAAGAAGTAATTCAAAAGATGTCACTGTTTCTGCATGCCTTATGTCCTCAGGTAGGCTGTTCCAAAGTCAAGAATGGAAAATGCTAAATCACCTTTGGATTTAAGTCTCAACTTGAATGGCCAGGAAGCCCCCACCTGATGAGCTAAGGTTGCAGCCTTTTATCGAGTTAATAATTCTGATGTATAGCTTGGAGCCAGTCAAAAGGGTAATGAAATAAATTGAGGATAACAATGATTTAAAACAGGTAAAATATTTAGAGGAATTGAAACTGGCTTTGAAATTCAGGAAGCTAGAAGATCAAAACCAAATAAACCAACTAAAAAAGGCATCAGATAAAATCAAGCCTATAAAAATGAATTTTAAAGTGCTTTGAAAGATTTCACTGATTCTGCATGCCTTATCTCCTTACGTAGGTCATTCCAGAGTCAAGGATGAAAAATGCTTGGCCACCTTTGGTTTTAAGTTTCGACTTTGGAACGGCCAGGAGGCCCCTGTTAAGATATGCAAGTCAATAAAAATGAGTTTTAAGAAGTGATGTAAAAGATGTCACTGAATCTGCATGCATTGTCTCCTCAGGTAGGTTGTTCCAAAGTCCAGGAGCCCTAATGGATAACGCTTGGTCACATTATGTTTTAAGTCTTGACCTTGGAACAGCCAGGAGGCCCCCAACCCAGGATCTCAGGCTGTGACCTTGCTCATAGGGAGTTGATTATTCTGACCCATGTGTGCTTTAAAGTAGATATTAAAATCTTAATTCTGAAACTAACAGGGAGCCAGTGGAGGGAAACTAGTATGGGGTGATGTGTTGCGTCTGTTAAAACTAGTTTGTCCTTTGTTGATGCAAAATGCTAACAGAGTAAATAAAGTAATCTATTCACAAAGGAAACCAGCATTCTCTGCTGCAGGTCGCCATATAATCAGTGAAGATTTTAAGGGAAAAAAATCCAAAAATGACTCAGGAAAACGGAGCCAAATAATATGCATTGATGCATGTCCACTTAGGGCTTCCGCAGGACAACAAATAACAAAACATTACGCATGAGAACAAGGACTGGAAATGTGGCATGTAACTATCAGAATTACTTGCTCAACATGATTTGCTGTCCAGGAAAGTACAGGCAGATTTTCACTAAAATCCTCTCAGGGTTTGAGTTTACCTTGGATGCGATTATGCACTTCTTATGAGCTTACACCTATTAGGACATTTTAACCACTGTGAGCAATTGCTGGGCCGTTCTGCAGCTGCTCCAGTCCTGAGAAAAACGCTCCAGAATCAAGTCTCAACTCAGTGAATTCAGCGTTTTCCCGTCTGCACGTGAGTACCTGGGCCTCGTGGGAATGCCACAGCTTTCACTCACACTGTTAAACCATCAAGAATAATGCCCCGCTGAAGATATACCACGCGGCATAACATACATGAGTCATGCTTTAAATCTCGGCTTTAAATACCCCCCACCCTCCCTCCGTTTCACATGACAACAAGCATGCGGCATTCCCAGCATTCCTTCATGTGTGCCGAGGATTATTTCAGTGCCCTGTCATTAGGAGAGGTCTGCGCGATGACAACACAGACTTAGGCAGCTTTACTTCATGTTTGATGTGGCCTGTAAATATTTCCCCTGACATGGGGCTTTTGGTGAAGAAGGTTCCCCTTTGTGCAGCAGCCGGAGTCATTATGGGATCGCGTTGCTAATGGTCTTCAGGAGACAGACGTTTTACCCCAGACTGTTTATTTGTCTGCTTGAGGAGCGGGTCGCACATTTTCTTGATGAGGTGGCACAGTGAGAAAGAATAATAATGGTGTCAAGCCACCTTTAAATGCATTTACAACCCCATTTCCAAAAAAGCTGGGACACTGTGTAAAATGTAAATGAACAAAATGCCACAGTTGTCCAATCATTATCCAGAATAGAACATTAACAACTTATCAGATGTTGACACTGAGACATTTTACCATTTCATAAAAAATATCAGCTCATTTTGAACTTGATGGCAGCAACGCATCTCAAAAAAGTAGGGACAGGGCAACAAAAAGCTGGAAAAGTCTAGAATCTCTCGTTCTCTCCTGTTGCACCTTTACCTACCTCCAAATTTGAACTTAGCTTAGGTTTTAATCTCCCATCTTTCCTCGCTCCGTGATTTATTCTTACTTGCAGCAGCAGGGGCATAAGGATGATGTCTTTTTTTTTTTTTTTTTCTTTTTTTTTTGCAGAGGAAAATGAGCAAGCCTGGAGCATTTTGGGAAAGGTCATGTGTAGATCTGGTGGCAGTGTGCGGATTTTAGTTGATGGCAACTGATATTGTGTGGAAAAATGGTGAAAAGCAGTTAAAAATGGCAAAAAAATTGGTTACATGTGTAAATAAATTGTAGATTATGGGTTGTTTCTTGTTTTACTGCCTCAAATTGGAAGCAAAATCCTGAACACCAAAACATTGCCAATGCGTTTGTGCAATTTAGAGCATGCATGGGGAATTTTCCTGCAATATTTGCTGACTAAAATCAAGCATAATCATTTAGGTTCCTCTGATTCTGACTCTGAAGTTTAAAATTCTGGTATTCTGACAACTCTATTTAAAAAACACAATTCTTACTTATCTTATTAGAATCGTGTGGCACACATTCTTATGTAAAAATGTCTTTTCCACCTCATCCCATCCCCCTGCATGTCAGAGAGCAGTCCAAATGTGATCATTGGTTTTTTGGGTATTGATCAGCTGCCGTTGGAGCCGACTCTAGAGTGTAAGTTTGGGAACACTGGGAGCTAAGAGCTAATGGCCTTTCAGCTCCAGCATGAGTGCTGTTCATGCTGAGCCGAGCAGATGGCTTAGGGGCACTGTTGTTTAACAGTGTAATTGGTAGCTTTCCAAACAGGAGAGATTTGTCACACTGGTGGAGTTAAAATTAATGATGATTATGATGGAGGAGGTGATGAAAAGATCTAGAGCTGCAGCTAATTTGTTGTATTTTTTGGAGGTAAAGTGGTAAAAAGTATGACAGGAATTGGAAAATATGGCACCACGCTGTTCAGCATCGATCTGTTGTCTTTTCTTTGGCCTCGGCCCTATTTGCCTAATGGTCACCCAGAGTGCCCTTGACTGGCGACTCTGCAGGACGCCTGGGCCTCTGCCATGTTCTGCTGGCACCGAGGCGAGCTGCTGGTGATGGACGCCTTGGAGTTGGCGTCTTAAACGTGAGATTAAGAGCGATAATTGCTTCAGAAGGAGCGGTGGGAGAGCGGCACCCCGAGAGGAGCGAGGAGACAAAACAAAACAAGTGCACTTACTGTATTTAGACTGACGGCTGTGCTTGTGAACATCTGGTCTAATGCAAGTTTGCTCTCAAGGCCGCGGGTTAAAAAAAGCCCGTACAGTGATAAGCAGAAGGACTTCAAGTCTGGTCGGACCCTTGGGGTGGGTCAGGGGGAGGTCGAATCAACATTCGTGTCATAATATCAGAGGTTCTATGGCTCTTACAATATAGAAATAGCCTGTTAAAGGTGAGATATACACTTCTTTATCTTTAACAATGGTCCCCTGTGGCATAAATGAAACATCTAGGCTGTTCTTTGGTCAAAATATGCCATGGATCAGGCACCATTTTGACCCTTTGTAAACCAGAAAAATGTCCGCCGTAGGCAATAAAGTGGCCTACTGAATGTTTGAAGAGCATTTTTCCTATTTAAACATGCCAACATTGCTAACCCTATTACTCAAATGACCAATACAACTGTGACTCTGCTTGTATGCACACTGAAAGCTAACGTCGCCAACCTAACCTTATTAAAGAAACTGTCTTTTTTGTTAAATAGCTTCTGTTGCTACTTTTGTTAGCTTGTTCTGAACCCACAAAATATACTTTAATTTTGAAATTTAACACTTCTATCATCAACAGACCTTCCCCTGGTAGAAACATGACTACCCAAGACGACTCAAAGTCAAGTTGCAAATTTGGAAGACATTTCCCACTTTTAAAACATGCTAATGTTACTAACCTTATGGTATAACTGAAACCAGTTTGTATGTAACCAGATGCTAACTTTGCTATTTTATTTATCTTTATTTGCAGACCAGAAGCTAAAATCAAAAATTTGTATATTGGCCACCTGCTATTGCTGCTTATCTTGTTAGCTTGTACCCTGATCCAAACCTGCCCTGAAAAAATACTTTTATTTTGAAATTTTAACATTTCTCTTGTCAATATGCTTGCCCCTGGTAGAAACGTGGCTACCTAAGGCAGCTCAGAGGTCAAGTCGTGTTTCTTTGTAAGGCATTTTTCCCTTTTAAAACATGCTAATGTTGCTAACCCTTCAATGTAACTGAAGCCAGTTTGTATGCGGCCAGATGCTAACTTCGCTAACCCTACTATATGAATGCAACAAAGCAAGTGAGCTATGTGTGCCGCCCAGAAGCTAAAATAATAATGTAAAGAGTTCTATGTAAGCTAGCTGCTAATGTTGCTAATCTGGTTTGTATTAACAGTGTCCAAAAAACTGTACAAAACAAACAGCTTCTAAACCTCCTGAAACCTGAAATTTGTTTGGAATTTAATTTTCCCCCCTCATGTATTTTCCATCGGTAAAAGTTCTGAATTTCTTGGAAATGTTTCTTTCCAAACTCCACACTAATTCTCCCAAAATTTCAAGTAAGTAATCTAAAATTTATGTGAATATTCTTTAACATATCCCATAATAAGTGGCCCAAAATTTTATCTAAAACTCACCCAAATATTTCTGTGAAATTCTGTTATAGCGTAAATATTCCACACAACAATTTGATGTAAATTCCTCAAAAATTTTAAGGTGAATTACCAAAAAATATAAAGCATGATAATACCAACAATTGGCCAGCAATTGAGAATGAAGGTGTAGATGTGGCAAGTAAGCCCACCTGAGGGCACCATCAGGCGGGATGTCCTTGCATATTGCCAGGGACATGGGAAAATAATCTTTTGAATAAAAAAAAAAAAAAAGCAGAGTCCACACCTCTAATGTTGAGTAAGGGGTGGATGTGGCAAGTAGGCATGGCCGAGGATTGGGTAGTACAACATGCCCAGAATGCCCAGGAAGACACAGTACGAGTAGACTTAAGTTTTTTTTTTTTCCCGTTTTTTTTTAAAGATTTATTTTGGGCCTGTTTATGCCTTTATTAGATAGAGGAGGGCAGTGGATAGACTCGGAAACAGAGAAAAAAGCAGGGAGAGACATGTGGGAGATGGCGCCACAGGCCGGATTTGAACCTGTGCCGCCCGCGTATATGGTGCATGCCTTAACCACTTTACTACCGGCGCACCCTGAGACTTTCAGTTTTTGAAATTTTCAACTTAAAAGCCCTTTTTAGCATTTCTATGGCACAGCTACTCTTGAAGGTACACAATGCTCTTATTCTGACATTTTCTGCTTCGGATAAACAACGATAAATGTCACTTGTATTTGCATTTATTGCATTTTCTGAGGTCAAACTGTGGAGAAAGTTATATAGTTGCAAGAAAAACAGTTGTGAATCTCTGCAAAAATGTAGCTTGGAAGCCACTGGTGTAAAATTCCAGGTGAGGGGCTGGTATTTTTCACAATGACTGTCATTGTAACGCAACTAGAGCAGATTCTGATCTGTTCAGTGTTTTCAGACATAGACCGACCGTGAACAAAGGACTGGGTTTGCTTATTTTACATTTTGTAGGTTGATAGAAACTCAAGATACCCTGCTGTGTTGCAGAAATACTGAAAATATGTTACCTCACTGTACATGGAACTATATTTTCTGCTATTTTATCACCTCAATGCAGATTGCAACTGTGCTACCCTAGATATGTGCATTTCTCTGCAGCCAAAAGTTACATTTCCATATAGACTTGACTTGCTATGCACATTCTAATTTCTCATTTTCACGGTGTAACAACGGGGGTCCTCGAAAAAGTTGAAACCACTTGCTTGTTTCTGCAATCCCCAGAGGTTTCAAAGTTCTTTTTCAGAGGAAACAGCTTGAGTTTTCACAGATTGGCTAATTAGAGATTGCAAAAGCAGAGTAGAAAATAGACGCCTAAGGGCAGGGAAAGAGCTGCAGTTGTAGTAAATGATAAGAAAGAGGCTAAAAAAGAGGTACAAAACTAATACTCCCAGGATGAGATTGCTGGCCTGGTGACCCCTTCATGGGAATCCCCATTATTCAATTACTCTCCAGGAGCTCATGACCACAGAGTCTAGAAATCAATGGAGAGCATCTGTCCCACTGAGATAACCGTTTACCCAGGAGATGCGTCATGAGCTGTCAAGCTAACATCTAATTAATTAGTCTTGAACCTTTACCGCACTCATCTGACAAGTCCTGACCGGCTGTGTTATGTACTGCAAACCCAGCTGCTTGAGGTACAGTGCCTATATGGCCTATTTCTTACCATTACACTCCCCCCTTTCTGCTCCGTGTAGCCGGACCACTAAGAGGCAAATCATTAGGCCGCAGCCAAGAAGTCCTGACATCTGTTTTTTCCATTCCCGCTCTCAGCCTTAGCTCATTTGGACCGTGCTGTAACTCAGTAGCGCACGTTTTGTGAGTGTGGGCTATTCCCAGCTGACATTACACAGCTGGGCTCGCTCCTGGGCCAGCCGTCAGAAGTTACCCAGAGGTGCTTCTGGAGTTACACACAAAGAGGGGAGAGAGAGAAAGAGAGACTAAACTGATTAGTCTCACCTTTGCAAGAGACGACTTCTGCTCTTTCTCGCCGTTCTTCTCACATTTATGAAAACGCAAGTGGAGGAAGTGCTCGGTCCAGTAAGGGTTTTACAGCATCTAAAGTCTGTTTTTGATGAATAGATGTTCATTGTTGTTACTTCTTGGCTCAGATGATGATGTTTAGGATGCCTGAATCCTGCCCGTGTTTCCAATTAACCTATATTCCCTATGTTTGCACACTGACTCCATTGTTTACTCTTGGCTTTTCCCATCTCTTCTTGGCAGGAATACATGGACGCTAACAAATGCATCGACGAGCTCCTGAAACAGCTCGAGGAGGAGCGCCGCAACGTCCGAAGGTAAGACTAAAAGTCCAGACTATGTTTTCAGCTCAAACCCTTTTTATGTGGATATTAAGCACTGCTCTAAATCAATCAGGCGTGAACAGCCCCTTTCAAGTCCAGCCACAAATTTTGTTTTGGATTGAGGTCTGGGCTTTGATTGGCCACTCCAGAACATTCACTTTGTTGTCTTTACACCATTTTCCTTTATTTTGCCGCACTCATTTTACCATCTACCTTAACAAGCCTTCCAGGGCCAGCTGAGAAGCATCCCCACAGCATGATGCTGCCACCATTGGCTTCACAGTGGGGTTGGTGTGTTTGTGGTGATGTGCAGAGTTTGGTGTCTGCCAAACACTCTCATCAGACCAAAGAACTTTCTTCCACTTGACCATGGAGTCTCCCACATGCCTTTTGGTGAACTCTAGTCCAGATTTAGGAAGTTTTCTTCAACAGGGGCTCACTCTCCCATAAAGCTTGACTGGTGAGGAACCTTGGTGAGTCTCCTTCTTGCATGGTCACTCAGTTTGTGAGGATGTCCTGATCCTTGGACATCTTTTTGTATCCATCCCCTGACTTATACTTTTCAATCACATTTTCTTTAAGTTGCTTGAGGTGTTCTTTTGTCTTCATGGTGTCATAGTAGCCAGGAATACTGATTAACCAGTGACTGGACCTTCCAGGCACATTCAGTGCACTCAGGCAATCCCCATTTCAATAATTTTGAGACTACTAGTGCCAGCTGGCTGGACGGTAGGTGAAAACTTTTAGGTACTGTACTGTGTTGGGAATATGCAAAGCGACTACCATCTTCAAGTTGAGACCTGGCTAATACAATGAACTTTGCCACTGGCTGATGGTGATATGTGGTGCCAGCTTTTGTCTCTGTAGAGCTCAACAGTGATGGCAAGTCACAATGGCTGTTCATTTCAGGAGTCGAAGCCAAAATACGTAGTTGACAGAGGGTTCCAACTATCCAAGATGTCTCTGTTGCACTCCAGGATTCAGGGTAGTGTAGTTCTTCTGCCCAAGATCAAGGATAGACCAGGTTTGTTCTAACCTACAAATAATACCTTGGGTGGTTAATCAGATCCCCCAAACCAGCTGATGGTGCCGGCATGAAGGAGTATCCCCCTCCTCTCTCAGTCCTGTCCATGGTGATGAAAATCAACAGTAGACGTACTGCTGCCAAAACTCTGGGGTTTAGCTCCTCTAAGATTTCTGGGCAGATGTTTCATTGCTTTAGGACATCAGCAGCTGCCTGCAATCCATTCCCAACCAGAGGCAGCAGAACAATGTTGTTTGGTTTTGAGTCGGAGACAAGCTTTGTACGCTCTTCTTGAGAAATGCTTTTTGTGTTGGAAGCACTCTAAGAAGTGGCAGACAAAGGGGGGAGACTCCGGTCCCAGTGTGGGGTTGACTGGGGGCATTTCTCATGGAGGTCTTTTGAGAGGATTTGTCCAAACAATGGAAATGTAGAGCTTATGGAGATGCCAATCTAATGACCTTGTCCCCTCCATGCTCCTATCTTCCAAGCCTTTCCAGTGATGCACTGCACCCATTCGAAAAAGAGACAATTTTTTAAACTTCACCCTCTTTTGTACCGACCTCTCTCCGTCTCAATGGAGCTGTATTCCCTCTGCTCAAAGTAATTTTCCCCATGAGTGAGCAGTGAGGGTCTGGGGGTTGGACACAAGGGGGAAAGGGGTCTCAGGGTGGTGGGTTGGGGGGGGTAGATGACCACTGACCATCCTCTTTACTAGGCCAGGGCAGCCCCTTAATAAAGGAAGTGGTGTGTAAAGGAATGACCCTCTCGTCTACGTGTTCCCTCTCTTTATGAGACAGGGGAGTCATCTTTGGTGACACCCAGAGTGACCTAATGACGGCGAGAGAACACACTGTCTTTGTGAGGGCTGACCCGTGTTTGGGCCAATGGACCAAGTGGTTCCAAAGCCATGAACTTGTACTGACTCCAACATCTTAATCACGGCTCAGTGCCATTTTTATGTTAATACGGACAATAATCAAGAAGTTTAATGCATAATTTTAGCCATGCATGGCAGGTGGGACGGTCAGCTGTTGGCCTGTCCAGACTGTTTCAGTTTTACAAGCACAAAGTCGGGGAAGACATTCATGGTACCCAGAGGGTGAACCCTACAACTGTTATAATAGTCTGAAATTCCCTCTAACACCACCTGTGTCTCAGACGTGACTAGTGTGAATAAAATCACATCACATCAACTGGACAGATTGGCTTATTGTCCTGGGACATTCAGGGGTCCCACTGGTTATACCTTTACTTGCTTTTTTAATCATTTGATGGAATTTCCCCAATGTCTGACCATATTGTTAACCTACCATTAATATGTTTCTGCTGCAGTTTGTAGTTGGTGATAATTGGCTAAATACTGACTCAAATCCCAAAAAAGTTGGGACATTAATAATAAAAGACAAAAACTTCAAAACATCATATTTGATTGTACAAAAACAACACACTTGATCTTGAAACGGACACATTTCATTATCTTTGGAAATGCCCATTCTGACTTCGATTGCATCAACATGTTTTCAAAACAGTCGGGACAGTGGCGTTGAAATGCATTCAGTTCACATTGGTTTTACTTTCATTTAAATTCAGGCACCATTCTGAGTTTAATGGGATTTTATGTAATATTTGAACAGAAAGTTAAGGTACCAACAATATGCCCCACTTTTGTATTGTTTTCAATGATGATTGGAAACATGTAAGCCTATCAAAACTTCCATACAATCCCAAATTCCTAAAAAGCTGGGATATTGTTCACAGTTTGGATAAAACCAAACTAATGCCCCAAACTAAACCACATGATTTTATAAATACAGTACAAAAACAACATACCAAGTGTTGAAACCAATAGCTTTAATTGTTTCTGGTAAATATGATAAAGAAATTAGCATTCAATGCCAGCAATATGTTCCAAAAAGTTGGGACAGTGGCAACAAAAGCTTAGAAAAGCGGTGAAATGCTTTCATTGTTCCCACTGGTTCTACTTGTGTATAAAATTAAGCACCATTCTGAGACAGAATTGAGTTTTTCCCCAATATTTGATCAGGAAGGTAAGTTACTAACAATATGGCACGCCTTTGTTTTCTTATAAATTATTAGCAAAAATATACTTGAATGCACCCCCAAATTCCTGAAAAGCTAGGATTTTGTGCACAGATGGGATAAAGCCAAACTAATGTCCATACTTTAAACCAAAAAAACAAAACAAAACAAAACAAAAACAAGAAATCACATGTTAAAACCAATAGATTTAATTGTTTTTGGTGAACAATATGGACATTTTCATTCAATGCCAGCAATATGTCCCCAAAATGTTTGGACAGTGGCAAGAAAAACTAAGAAACTAAGAAACTGAGAAAAGGTGCCAACAATTCCGTACAGCCAAACTGATTGATTGGTTTGTTACCAGTGATTATAATCAAAATATTGGCATAAAAATACTCAAATATAATTCTCAGGTTGGGATACTGTGTACAGTCTCGATCAGGGATGTCAAACTCATTGAGTCTGGGGCCAGATTTGCTCCGATGATGATTTGCTCCAGGATTGGGAAAGTCAGACCTCATACCGGTGGGCCAGTTATAATAGAAAGATCGTATGATCTTGCGGGCTGGATACAACTGTACCATGGGCTGGATTTGAGTTTAACCCCTGTGATCTAGATAAACTAGACTAACTCTTTTTTTGGACTAGTATTTAAACATCATCACCTTATATTTTAGTATAAGGCCATGTGCTAAAGCCATACTGATCTGTTACATTTTATAGTTAGCCAAAAATCACTGATTGATTATAAGCAACCCAAACTTCAATAAAAGTTGGGACATTGCTTTGTAACCCCATATTTAATCGCAAAAGCATAAAGAAGCATACGTTAACACTGACAGAATGTATTGTTCATTACTGATCACATGCTTGTTATGAATTTAATGCCATCTATGTTTTTAAAAAGCTAGGACAGAGGCAAGATAAGAATGGAAAAGTGGTGAAATACTCTTATGATTACTTTAAGTTCTACTTTTACTTGTATTTTAGCACTAATTGAAGATTAAACTGGATTTTCCCAATGTATGGCATGAAAACCTAATAATTTATACTTCAACTTCACTTTGTGGTTGGTGATAGCCAAAATGTTTGCAGAAAAATCTATAAATATGACCACAAAATTCCATAAAAGTTAGGACATTACTTCAACATCATTAGTCAAAACTCAGAAATGTCTTTGATATTGGAAACTAAATCAATATTTGGTAGGGCATTGTGCTTAAAAGTTAGAGTTTATAAAGGTGCAACATTTTCCTAACTGAGACACTGTATTGCCACCTAATTGACTCAGTATCTCATGCTGAATAAGAACAGGGAGTCCCTAAATGTTGATTGTATTCAGTGCAAACTGCCAATCTTGAAGAGCATCCTCTCAAACTAAGGATCAGATAGGAGCCCATCACATGCTGGTTACAGCAGTATTTGTGGTTCTTGTTTTGCTATGGGCAGGTGCTAAACACAAAGACAAAGCCAGCCTCCGCTGAGCTCCCTTTTGTCTGCAGAAGGATCCAACACCACTGCTGGAACTTCTGCATGCAACCCTATAGCCATTTTAAAGAAACCTCAACATTTTCATGCAGGCCTTTTGAAATCCCTCCCGTCTTTGAAGCACATAGTTTTTAAAAACAACATACCACCAGACTGGATTTGTACTTTCCAGTGTTGGTCAATTCAGAGCGCCGACAGTGATGAATTACTCCACAAAGGCTTTTGTTCAGCTAAAACATAGACCACAACTCACAAAAACGCCTCTTTCTCCTCATTAAGAAGGATCTCACGACACCATAGATGTCTCCCTCCACCCATCAGAATATGGGGCCCATCAATCCGTCAAGAAAAGAATGAAGAGGCCTTAAATTCCTCTGGTTCTCTGCATCCCTTCTTCATAACCCAGTGACCCGTTGCATTCATGTCTCCCATTGTAGCATATTATTGGGTAGTTTCACACTGGTGGGGGACATGGATTTGACAATTATGACTTCTTTTTAAACTCAAAAACATGAGGTGCATCAAATATCCTGCCGCTGTGTGGTAAGACTTCTTAGTTGTGTTTAGTTTGGGTCAGTCTGAGACTTAAAGGAATAGTCCACGAAATATTCAAGCTTTGGATTTTGTGATTTAAAAAATCACTCAAAAAAGTTGCAGCGTTATTTGAATATCGGGACTTTGGCTGATCATCCATTAGTTAATGCAGTTTTTCTATGTATGAAATTATTTTTGAATACATGTTGGAATAGTATTTTGCCTTTTCAGATTGAAATAAAACAATATCTTTCATCAAATTGATATCAATCTCAATTTGCCAAAAAAAAAAAAAACATAAAAGAAACCATGATGAAAATTGTTCTATGCAACCTGTATTGTGTCCTTTCATATCATATCATATCGGACCCAGCATTGAATTGTTTCCTGTTGTATTGTATCAGATAAGACTGGCCTAAGTATCGTTTGGACCTGGTATTGTATCCGATCAAGCATCGTTTTGTACCCTTATCAGATCCCGTGCCTTATCAGACCCGGTGTCGTAATGTGTCATATCCAACATGGTATCATATCTTACCATATCATAACATAGTGTAATGTGTGTATCCTATTGTATCCAATTGTATCATAACATCGTATCAAACCCAGCATCATATTGGACCTGGTATCATCCTATTCTATCCTTTCATACTGTAGTGTAGACTAGAGTACCGTATCCTGTATCGTAATGGACTTCATATCATATTGTATTGTATTGTATCATACAACACTATACCAGACCCGGTATTGTATCCTATTGTAGCACATTTTTCCACATTGTATCGTATTGGTTTGTACTGAACCTGGTATTGCATCAGACCTAGTATCGTATTGGACCCAGTGTTGTACCGTATCATATCTGCCCCGGTATCATATCTTATATCGTAACATGGAGTAATGTGAGTATTTTATCATTCCAGTTTTATTGTATTGTACTTATTCTCTCATACTTGTTATTGTATCACATCCTATCAAATCGGACCCAGCAAAGTATTGGGCCTGCCAAAGTCTTGACCTGATATCTTATTAAACCCTGTATCATATCCGGCCCAGTGTTGTAATGTTTCATATTGGACCATGGTATCATATCATATCATATCATAACATAGTGTAATATGTGTATCCTTTTGTATCCTGTTGTATTGTATTTTATTCCATCATACCTGATATTGTATCGTATCATATCACATCAGACCCAGAAAAGTACTGGACCCAGTGTCGTACTGTTTCATATGGGACTGGTATCGTATGTTATCGTGTTATCATTTTGTATCAGACCTGCTATTTTTTCATATTGTGTCTGTTTTGTATCAGACGAGTTATTGTATTGGACCCTGTATCATATTGTATTGTAACGTATCCTATTGTGTGCTGTTGTGTTGTGTCGTATCGTACCAGACAACCCAAGAAAATCTAAACCCGATTGGTCAATACCGTCAAGCATGGGAATTGGAGAGCATCTGACATCAAAAATCTTAAGATTCCACATTCTTTTGAGAAAATCTGTTTGGAAAAATACATTTTGGTAAATAAGAGACAGCATCATCTGCAAACAATTGAACTTTATCTCCTCTTGAAGCCTTATTCCTTGATATTTGGGAGGCTTTGGTTCTAAATAACATGAGTACACCAGTTTAAGATAGTTTTCAGCTTTTTTTAATATGTCATGAACATCTGCCGTATCCTGAACCTCCCAAAGCACCTTGCGTGCACGCACGGACACTCACACACTGTCTCTCGCTGCATCATCGCTCGATGAAGCACAAAACCCCAGTGGGATGCTGGCCGGGCTTTCCTGCTCCCTCTATTCAATGTGACCACGTCCTTGACAGACGGAAACAAAAGCTCCGCGGCGCAGTGTCAACATCAGATGGAGCAAATCCAAATTTGGCAACACTGGATGACACGTACAGTAGGACGCTGACCCCCGAGTTTCCACTTATTCATTGTTCGTTTGCAGTGTTTGCAAATGTCTTTCTAAATGTCATAAGCCTTGAAACGGAGGCCAGTCCTCATACGCTGTTGTATATTAGAGAGTGGAGTTTATTAAAGACTCTTGCTGAGTGACAGACATGCGTGGGAGGGACATATGGATGCTCTGCGGCGCTAAAAAGCATGACGGGTGGGGAGTGAGTTTGCATGACCTCTTTCTGACAAGCTGCTGTGTCAAGGCGCCATGACTGTGTAATCTTCCCTGTGGATTAAAACAATGTAGATTAGATTTTTTTCCTGTCTCTGCCCCCCCCCCCCCCTTTTTTTTATCTCTCGTGATTTGTGCTGAGCTGGTGTCTGTTTTTCCCTGAATCTTCTCCTGACCTTGTTTTTTACTGGGTCGAACGTCGTCTGTATGAAACCACGCGGCCTTAAGTCAGCCTCACCTGCCTCTTGGAGCAGATGGCAGTTGGCTGTGACCCCCTCAACACCTTTGAGGACAGGGAGGGAGAGGAGTGATGAGGAGGCAGGCAGGGGGGCTCTGCTCTGAGAGACTGGGGAGGTGTTTAAGGGGGACTCAGCTGGAGATCCACGGGGGCTTAGGACAGGTTGTGCAGAGCAGACGGTTGCAGCTGCAGCCCAAGCCGAAAGCACATTAGTGACGACATCTGCTGATCAATAAGCTATTTGTCATGTTCATAGAGCAACTGTGCTGTGAATACAGCAGAGATGGAGAGTGGAGGTCAGATCAGATGTGTGTTTAGCCAGGGGATTAAAGGTAATAGGACTTTCTTTGTAGAAGTGAATTTGCCTGTGGGTAACATTGGAAAATTGACAATTTTTCTGCTAGAGCTGCTCAACATTAAGTCCCATTTCAGGGTTCCCAGGTGTCCTGGAAAACCAAAGTACCAGTCAAGGAAAGCAGGAGAAAAGGAAAAAATTTCCTGGAAATCTGGTACTGTCCTGGGAAACTTTATCTCTCTTTCAAATCTTCAGGAAATAGTCATTAAAAAGGGCTAATTATGCTAAGAATTGTATCAAAGAGTGACAGTAGTCTTTGGACATAAATGTTAAGAATAGACTACACTGTTAACAAGCTCAAGTCACAGCACAAGGTAGCACCTGTCAACTTGAAACTCGAAAACTATAAAATCTACATTTTAAAACTAAAATCTTTAGTGAGGGTTCTACTTGATGGTTCCATGCCTTCACAAGGTATAGGACAGTGAAAGTACAATGACGGGTCAAGAAAAAGGGCTTAGGTGGTTTTTGTGGTTGTGCAATTCCAAGAAGTCTTATTAGCAAGGGATGAACATGATGCCCAGTGAGCTTAACCTTTGACCTATGACCATCAAAACCTGATCAGTTCATCATCGAGTCATTGTGGACGTTGGTGCCAAGGTTGGAGAAAATACGTCAAAGCATAATTAACCCTTTAGGTGCCACAGTTTTCACAGAAAATTTTCAATTTTGATATCAAGATTTCAAAAGGCTGTAGCTTCAAAGTGGTTAGAGATAAAGGCATACTGTAAATGAGAAAAATCTTCAGTGCTACCCAAAGTTTGTGATGGGAGTAAATTCACTCATCTAATTTGCATATTAAGACATCAACTGTGAGCATCCCTGCTGCCTCCACCGCCATTGGCTGTGTGTTTGCCGCTACCTCTGTCATTACTTGCGGTGTTTTGACCACCCCTGCTACCCCCACCACGTCCCTTCCTCGGCATTCGCCGATTACTCCCACCCCAGCCATGGTGAGGCAAATCATCAGCTATGGTTTTTGCTGCTTGTGGACTGTCATGGTGCACGGATGCACAGTTTCTGTCTCACCAGACAACTGAACGTCATCGTCAGAGGGTGAATATAACTCTTCGGTGAATATACCTCAACGGTGAACAGACCTCCCAGCATTGTGAGTATTCTCGCTACAATTCGCTCTCTTTCTCTCTTCTCGCTCCGACTACAAACCCTACTACCACTTCCTCGTCTCCTCGACTGGGGGTGCATCTTTCAAACTCTATATACTCCAAAGATTTGAATAGAAACACACCCACAAATGCTGCTTAGATTGAAGTTACTCATGTCCGCCATCTGGTGTACAGTAGTAACAACATAAGGCAACATATTTGCCTATAGCCTGTTTAATTCAGCAATGTTGCTTGTCACAATTTTGCAACTTTGGCGCTTAAAGAGTTAAGATATCGTACGGACAGGATTGGCTGGAACCTATGTATGTAGGTTTTGATGAAGGCATAAAAAGATCCGTCACTGCTGTCTACTCACTTAAGGTTGATATAAACCATGCTTTTTTTTCACCAGAACACATTGAATAAACATGATGCCCAGTAAGCTTAACCTTTGACCTATGACCTCCAAAACCTAATCAGTTCATCACTGAGTCATTGTGGACGTTGGTGCCAAGGTTGAGGAAAATACGTCAAAGCGTTCTAGAGATATGTTGACAGGAATGGGCCAGACATACGTACGTAGGTTGATATAAACCATACTTTTTCTAACCAGATTCTATGTCCATCATCAGGTGGATCTATCTTGTAAAGCTTCAAGCGGATTGGCTTGTCCCTGGTCAGAAAATGACCAGACCAATCTGTGTGATTTGGGTAGAAAGAGGCGTGGTTAAGTTGAAACAACTGCAAGCCTGTAAACAGTGCCGGCTGGTGAAGAGATCAGCGTGGATAGAAGTATATCAGCAGTTTTATTGACTTTGGTGAAAGGCACAGCAGAGACCAGGCAACTGAATATTGTTGCGTTACACAGATGTAAGTTTGACCTAGCTAAGTACAGTAGCCTATATGTACAGTATAGTCATCAGATAGCTGCTGTAAGTAGTATTTGTTGGGTCTTCAATCATTTCTTTACCCTGAGTGTTTGAGTGAGCTAGCCAGTGTTTGCATCATATTTGCTGAAAACAGAGTAGAAAAAGTGAAAAGTCGTGGTGTAAGGACATATAATAGACACAAAGGAAAAACTGGTCTATTGGCATGATGCATCTCTGCTATAGTGGCTAAACTGTCACAGAAAAAGTCCTGGAACTGTTCCCTAGAAGAGTAGAAGCCCTGCATTTGTCCTTGGCCCTTTAGAGAATGTTTCTATTTAGGTTTGAAAGCAGCCACCAGACGTTTACTGAATTTGTTGTTTATCAAAATCTCATTTGGATCCGTTTATTCCATATTTTCCTAATTGTTTACACGATTAGCGGCTAATCCAATTATGGCAACAATCATTTCGACTTAGACTTCAAAAATGTCTAAAAAGAGCTTTAAATGCCTTTGAGTTTTCCCTGAATTTCCCTCAAATAGAGGACACAGTTTGAAAATGCCCTTGTCGGACTGCAAGGATGGCAAGGTCACTTCAGAAGTCAGAAAAAGTGTGAGCGTATACACCAAAGAGTAGAAAGACCACAGGAACACAACGTTTGGGAACAGCTCCAGAAATCCGGACCTTGCTGATGTTACAAGGCACATCAGGCCTCAAAGACGCCTGTGTGCCGCCGGCAGTCTGAGCAACATGAAAGGCTGTAATCCTCGGCTGAAGTATGCGTCGAGGCCTGTTCTGTCGACGAGGAGGCGGGTAGGGTTCAGCCTCCCCGCAAAAAACGTCCAACGCCCCCAAGGATCTGCCCGTCTTGGTTGGGCGAAAGCTGCGGGTTTTACAACTTTAATTGGATAAGTTGACCGTTCGAAAGCAATAATTTGATCATGTTAAGCTCTGAAGAGATCTAATGCACTCCCAAAGTATATTTGTGTGGCCTCTGAAGTGAATGACTGAGCCTAATCCATCCATTAGAGGTCACTTTAGGAGACTAGAATAAAAATATCTCAAAGGAGCAGTCAGAGGAAAATAAATCAATACATCAAACCTACATCAGAGCCCGGAGGCGCTGGTGGAACTTAGACAGTCTGAAAAAGATCTGGGTGCTTTTTCCTGAAGAATTTCTTATATTTCTCTGTCTGTGATTCTCTCTGCTTCCTCATCGCTACATTTCAGTTTAAAACGCTGCCAAAAGGAAATGGACGAGTGTCTTAACACTGTCTCCCAACCAGCAAAATCGTGCTCCGTTGTAAAGTCAATCTGTGACAACCTTATTTTCTATTTAACCTTAATAATGATTAATCTGAAAACAGAATTTCATTAAGACACTGTCTGCACATAAGTCAGGGTTTTAGAGAAGGATCTTAAATAACTTTAAGGGGAAAATAATGAAATAATAAAAGAAGAAAAATTTGGTCAAAATGGGTTAAAAGTGGCAAAAGTTGGCAGAAAGTAATGGTTAAAACTGGTTAAAAAGGCACAAATGAGGCGATAATTAGATGATACCTGCAAAAAATGGGTTAAGAAAGGCAGAAGGGAGGGTTTAAAAAGGGGAAATATTGGGTTAAAGTGGCAAAAATCTGTGGAAAAAAATGTATATAAGTGACTTTAGAGTGGCAAAATGAGTTAAAAGTGGAGAAAATTGGTATAAAGAAGCAAAAAAGGGATGGAAAGCTGCAAGAATAGGTTAAGAGAAGTACAGAGAGTAGAGATTGTGAAAAGCGGTTAAAAAGTAGCAAAAAAAAAGGGTGAAAAGAGGTGAAAACAGTGGCAAAAATTGGTTGATAAAAGTGGTGAAAAGTGGTTTAAGAGTTGCAAAAATAAGTTAAAAGTGGAGAAAATGGGTTGAAAGTGGCAAAAATTGGGTAATAGCTGCAAAAATGGGTTAAGAAAGACAAAAGGAGTCAACTAGGGGTGTGATGAAAAGCAGTTAAAGAGCAGCAACAATGTACTGAAGTGGCAACAAATCTGTGGTAGAAAGTGGTAAATGTCATTACAGAGTGGCAAATGTGGGTTAAAAGAGGTACAAATTCATTAAAGGTGTGAAAATTTGATAAACCTGCAATAACTGGGTTAAGTAAGGCAAAAATGGGCAGGTAAATGGTGGAAATGGGTTAAAAAAAATGGCAAATGTGTGTAAGACTGGAAAAAAATCGGTAGAAAAAAATGTGGTTTCAAAGCGGGAAAAATGAATTCAAAGTGGGGTGAAGGAAACAAAAATAAGACAAAAGCTGTAAATATGGTGAAAAGCGGTTTAAAAGCACCAGAAAATGGGTTAAAATTGGTGAAAACGGACTAAAAGCTGCAAAAGGGGGTAAGTTAGGCATAAAGGGGTGAAAGGGGGTGAGAAATGGTGAAAAGCAGTTAAAAAGTGGAAGAAAAGGTAAAATAGGTTAACAGTGGAAAAATATGGAAAAAATGGGCAGAAACTCTTATGAGGGGGTTAAAAAGTAGCAGGATGGAAATTTGAACATCAGAACCCATTTGTAGCTTGATGCACTTTTAAGCTCTAAAATTTGGTACTTGTTAGTCAGGACGCTAGCACCAATGCTACTGATCCAACACACATTCATCAACATTACTAATAAATCACAACTCGCCCAGTTTTTTTGAGAAATGCAACACCTGAAATGAGACACAGCTTACAAGAAATGTAAGAGTTAAACACCCAAAAGTGTTCCTATATCTGTACTTACCATAAAGTCGAATCAGCCTTGTTTGACTCTCAGTCCCATTTAAAAATGAAGGGACATGACTTGATGCGAGACTTGTAACTAAATGTGGTGAAGGACATTAATTTGACTGCTCCTGGTTGAGTCATACTCTCTCAGTCTTGTTTAATATTTATGTTGCCAAGTCCAAAAGCATGCAAGGAGAGCCTGCCGACAACGCCAACCATCCTATACATAATTTTTTTCCCTCTCTGAGATCTCTCGTGTCTGTGGAATGTCCACCATGATGATTCCTGTGAACAGCAGTGGTTAGGCCTCTTTTACTGTGAAGCCAAGCTGTTGTGACTTATGTAGAATGTGGCTTGTACCACTCAGTATTAATTGCGGCTTCACAGATGTGCAGGTAACCCATGCTGTGGGCACTAATACACCCCACACTATAGCAAATCCTGGCTTTTCAACTTTGCATTGATAGTAGTCTTGATGGACTCGGTTTGAAACCACTACACACTTTCCACTTTAGGCCAGTCCATCTCAGATGAGCTCAAGCCCAGAAAAGTCATACTAACTTGTAACATGTGGATGAACTCCCCAATGTGATTAGTTACAGCGGTGACACCCTCAGCATCCTGGTGCCTAACTCAGCACTCGCCACTTTATCTTGTTAAAGATTCACCAAGTCCGTCTAGTCTGGGAGCCCGCTCGGCCCCTGGAGTCCAGTAAACTCTCCCGCCTCTGATTCATGCAGAGCGTCCAGCCCGGGCTAAGATACATGCATCAGGTTTTATAGCGCTTATGAGAGGACGAGGTTAATCGAATGGGTTAATGAAGCTTTTTATTGATGCTCCCTCGAGGTCATTTGGTGGCAGTGCTGCGTTCCCATGCACAGTGCTTCAATGATGTGCTGATATAAGCCGTCATGTTGTTCCTCAAGGTTAAACAGCTGTCTGGAGCACTTACTCTAAAAATACATAATAGCACAAACCTTTTCCTGCAGATAAAATGCTGTAATAAACATTTTGTTGTTCCAGCGGTTTCACAACATGGATCCACAGTGTTTTATAGCACTTGTGACACGTAGTCTTGGCATTCGAATTGAATGGGGTATTATCTGCATTCCTAGAAGCAATTAGCTGTGTTTAAGAGCTGAGTCTTTTTCAGTGTTGCATAATAGCTAATTACCACTCTTGTTTGTCTAAGTGAGTTCTCAGGCACTAATTTTAATGCCTTGTGCTGCTGGAAAAACTACTTTAATTATGCAGCAGCTTGGAAAATTGTGTATTTTTATCTGATTCCAGTCACTCAGCTTCATTAAACGGTACTTCGCACAACACTCAGGTCTATTAACTCCACCAGTTCCTCTTTCCATTGTGCAGTGATTTTTTTTTTTTATCATGATGAGCGTTGGGAGAGCTTGCAGAGGTTTCTTTTGTGCTCATGAAAGCGTGCAGTTATTTTGACTCATGTGTGCTGCAGAAAACAGAGAGATAAGAGGAGCGATGGATCCTGTGTGTGGTTTAGGCTGTTGATAGATCTCGGGTGGTTTAGGCTGGTGGAAGTCACAGTGGTTACATCCACGCTATTTACCTGGGCGCTTTGAAAAGCATCCTATTATCTAGCTGAGGGAACAGGAAGGGGAGAAAATGTGTGAAATCCACAACATTTCACTCTTTAAAGGGGATGAGTGTTGGTTTGATGATTTATAATCTAACATTCAGGCAGTGTGAGTGCAAATCTCTTAGATTAAAGAATATAAGATGCAACAAAAAGTCACAGTAGGATTAACAGCAGTTTAAAAGAAACTGACATACTGTTATTAAAACAACCCTAAAAACATTGAGATTGAAACAATTTAATCAGGGAAGACTTTATGTTTCATCCATTTTTCAGAAATCCACCTGTCAGCCATTATCACCAAATATGATGCACGTTAAAAACATATTTATGAGTGCATTCTTGTTAAAATCTTAAGGCTTTAGGTGTTTTGGGAATGCAATTTTCCTGCTTAGGTTTTCCACATGCCACTATATTAGCATCAAACCCGGTGATGGACAACAAAAATGTTCAGCTAAAATATTTCAATCGCCCCCTTGTGGCGTGCTGAGATAAAGCCACTGATCTCACTGTTAGAACCTAAAAATTACATAAATTTGAAAGAAAATAAAATATTTAAACAAACAAACAAAAAAGTTCTTAAGACCAATTTAAAAATTCCTTTAGTTTTATGGAAAGTTCGGCCCTCAAAGTGCCTGTATAGGAAAAAGCTGGCCCTCATACAAATGCAGTCGACTACCCCTGGACTAGAGCGATCAGCATCATCTGAGGAGAAACAGAGTAGCCACAGGCATGGTTCACTTATACTGCAAGGCTGTCAGTTAAGAGATCAATGTGGATGGAGCTAAACAGATAAAATGAGATGAGCTAGTTTTATCAGTATTGAACAACACTGCAGTCTATGCAGCACTAGAGTGCTAGCAAAAATTTCCCATAGCTGACAGTAAAGTGTATTGATTGTATCGTATCATACTGATTGTACTGATCACATCATATTGTATCGCATTGTATCATAAATCCTGTCTCACTGATTTTACAGATTGGAAAGCATTGTACTGTATTGCATAGTATTGTATCATATCTTGCGTCATATCTTATCATGTAGTGCTGTCATATTCTTTTGTATCATCTTTCATCTTGTATCTTATTGTATTTTGTTGTGTCGTGTCTTACTGTGTCGTGTTGTACTGTATCATATCATATCGTATCCATTGGTGTTTTACTATATTGTACCGATTGTACTGATTGGATTGTGTTGTATAGTATTGTATCATATCATATCTGTTGTACTGATCATATCCTATTGCATCCATTTGCATTGCATCGTATTGCATCAGTTGTACTGATCGTATTGTATCGCACTAATTGTGAGATTTGAGATTTGATTGAGATTTATCGTTTTTTTTTTAAATGGGACAATATGTATAAATGAACATTTGCATGTAAATACATGGGATTATAGCCTGGTGGCTAATTTCCATCCCCAGTCCCATTAGCAGGTTGGTGTCAACACATAAAACAAAAACAAAGATTTGTACTAACTGTATTGCATTGTATCATTTCAAATCATTCTGATTGTATTGATCATGTGGTGGTGTTTTGTGGCGTGCTGTCTCATATTTTATCATAATGTATCATACCGATTGGACTTTATGACCAACTATGGGGTTCTGCCTGGATGGATTCTAATGGATATTACTACCACATAAGCCTGGAGACAATTTTAAAGCTGTTTTTGTTGAAACCACATTATCTACACCGTCCAATACCTGGCCTGAGATACTGTTTGGTCGCTTTATTTCAAAAAGCAGACATCACCACTGCCATGTTAAAAATATAACCCATTTCAACATCAATGTTTTCATTAATCAATGATATTTAAACACCCTCATTGTTGGTCGTGTCATTTTAGTGTTGTAAATTGTCTTATTTGGTGCTCTGGTTGCTCTAAAGGACAATGTTTTTGGACTTGATGACTTCTTGTGAAGACTTTTACATCAAACATTTGTGTGTGACTGAAGCATTTACTTAAAAGTGGCATTACTTCTGTAAATAATGCCAACATCTCTCAGATTTTAACATTTCCATTGTTGGTTTTCTCCATTTTAGTGTGTGTCTTGAGTCTTTTAAGTTTCACCAAAGCACAAAATACATTTAGTGCCTTGTTTTCAAATGGAAGCATCAATTAATTGCAATAATAATGAATAAAAGGTTGCATTACTATTTTAAATTCCACCTTCCATTTTATATTCCATTTCCATTCCATGCTTCCATAATTGCTGGGTTGTTTTGCAGCACAAACAATGGTACCTTTGTAGAAAAATAGCATTTAAACATCATTTCATTACTCAAAATTTGGTTTCCAGCCATTTTAGGTACTGTTAGATTATCCACTGATGGTTTTCTGCATTTTTCTGCATATTTTTTGGGCTTTTTGGTTGTTAAAAATCAACATCTCTGAATGAAATGACAATCCTGTTCTGTTTTACATCAGTGTGTTTCTAAAGCATGAGCTGAAAGTGACATAACAGCCATAAAAATGGTATTTTCCATGGGTAGGTAACTAGATTTCTTTCCAGTCTTTGCCTGTCTTTATGGAGCTATATATAGATGGAGCCTTGTTATATTAGCAGTGAGATGTTGGTGGAAAGACAGGAGAGCAAGGACATCCTTGTGACAGGAAACAAAGGGCTTTTGTGATTGAAATGTGGTGTTCATTTGGAAAAGTACATCCAGCAGGCCCACTGGTGTGAGATAGAAGGATTCCACTGAAATGAGCCGGGGTATAATAGTCCCACTTGTTTACTATAATCACCAGAGGAATGTTAAAGTAATTCTTTAAGATTAACTGGAGATTAATTAAAGATTAACTCCATCAGTGTTAATCCTGCTCATTCCACTCTTGATGAGCATTTCCTGAGTTGCACAAAGAACAAAAATCTCGCCTGCTGGTGGAGTCTCGCCGGACCACCATCCCCGTTCCTCACCGTTCCGCCCCCACCCCCCCGAGCTTAATGAAACATGACGGAGGTGCATTATCGCTCTGGTTGTACTTCATCTCGCCACACAGAAGGAAGTTAAACGACACACATATGGACACTGGAGCACACACACAGTCTCTAGAGGGGCTCGACGTGACTTGTCATGTGATTTGCATCTGTCTGGGCGTTTGTGTAGATCCTTGTGTTGGGTAAACAAACACAGCGCTTGGCATTTCCTTTGCTCGTCTTGATGCAGGCTCACCCTCCCCTTCCCCCGACCCAAAAAGAGCCCAACTATGTTGACAGCTAAACATCTCCGGGATGGACCTCCCCTCCTGTCGACCCTCTGATCTGCCTCCAAATGATTCTACGTCCGTTCCTTTCCTGCAGTTTTATCAGATGTTTAATGGCGCTTCTCAGAAGCTTTAACACCACATACATGCTTATCATCTTAAAGGAAGGAAACAAAGTTTTTCTTCTTCTCCCTTCCTGTGATTAATGCCCATCTCAGGACACACACCTAGACAGCGGGATCGACTGGTTGGGTAATGAGCTCAAGTGACGCCCCCCCTCCCCTCGGTCACTCATCTGTGATCAAGCTGCAGGGGATTAATGTCATGGAAGAAAAGTGTGGCTGATGGCTGGAGCCCTGAGCATTTCACTCAGGATGTTTGCACATTCATGTACGCATTGATATAATACAGTTCTTTTAAATTTTAAAACAATACTCAACCTGAATGGAGGAATCATCTGTCTGCTAGGCTACAACTCTTTTCTAAGGTACCAGAGAAATACGTGTGTCATAGTCACAGAAGTTATATCTCTCCTGTTAATGAGATGTCTTTGTGTTTAAGTTGCTGCTAAAAACTCAATTTCCTGGTGTTGCTCTTCAAAATAAAAGCTTTCAGTGATACTTAGAAGGAAGCTTTTATTGTGAAGACCTGGCAGGAATAGACCGGGTCTATCACCAGAAACTTTACTAAACTGTACCACCACAATGCTAACAGACAGGAACTGTTGCTGCTTTGAGAGAGACAAAGCCACCGTCTGCTTCTTTTAATTATCCAGGACTAAAGACAGTGACGTGAAATATGGATTAAAACACACTTCAGCAGGTAAGCTGTTTGTTCCCGCTGTGTGTGGTTCAAGAAAAAATAGCCAAGCACTCCAGCAATTAATTATCTTTTGATTTTAATTGCATTCGGACAAAAAATTCTTAAGCTACTTTGTGTCTTGAAAGTAGGCTGGGAAATCCGTCCAGATCATTCAGCTCAGCTCAGTCGACCTTGCTCTTCATTTGGTGGCAGTTTGGATTTTTTAAATGTGGATTAAATAACGACAAAGGATGGAGGAAAGGAAACTACCACTCAGACGGGAGCTAGCTAAAGAGTTATTTCATAGCACAGGCTCATTTACTTCATTTCATTACTTTGTTGCTTAACCCACAAGGTTTACTTGGTTGATAGTTCATCATGTTTAAATTTAAACAGGTTTGTGACAAAGCAAGGTTGTTTTACATGTTGAAGAAGCTCAACCAGCCTCTTAGCTTTGTACAAGTGTGCCTAAACACCAGGTAAATCTGTGAAACTGTGAAAAAGTCACTTTTCTGTTAAATCAAGGGATCAAACTTAATTTATGTTGTAGTTTTCTGATGCTAATTGCCACATACAGGTCCATTTATAGCTTTAAAGTACTAACTTTCCTCCGTTTTCATGCATTCCTAATGGCTGCCCCCTCAATTCCTGCCTGCCAACAGACTTGGGGATAGAAAACAACCTATTATTGCCTTAAAACAGCTACACAACATGGCTTCTGTTGCCCCAACTTTTCTTATCTTCAAGCACAAATCCACAGCCCACTGAAAAAGGCCCCACAACCTACTTTGGGTCACAACCAACCAGTAGAAAACCATGACAGTTAACGTTAACCATACTACTTCTCGATGTCATCCATTAACCAATGATACGGTGACAAAATGAGCGCCAGGAAGTCCATTATGGATGTTACACTCATTGATTTGAAAGCTTCATTGACACCATTGTTTTTGCACCATGAAAGACAAGTTTCCCGGCTTATACATGGCATTTTTGGATGTTTTGCAATATGAAATGCCTTAGTTTAAGATTTTATTTGCAAATTATCTGGCACCAAGATCCATCACCTTTCATGCCACTATAAAAAAATAATAAAACAAAAATCTCTTGTTCAGATGAATGACTTATAAGCTGCAGACAATATAGTGTGCATCAACAAGCAAAACTGCGGCTTTAAGGACTTTTTACATCCTCAAATTCTTCTTCCAGCACTGCAGAAACTACCGGAACCACTAGCAGCCCTGAAACCTGCCACCATCCACCACACTCACATGTTCCCTCTGAGTGCACTCACATACATGCTGTAGTCACGAGCATCCGTTCCCTCGGACCACCCTGCACCCCATTACAAATCCATATCGACCCGTCGTCCCCCCGGCCACTGTCCCAGCACCGTCCCGTCTCCCTCCAACCCCCCCCCACTCCCCTCCCTGTGGAATGCTAACCTAGCTTAAGTGTGTGTGTGACAGTGGTGGAGCCAGGCTGGCTGTGTGGGCGGCCGAGTGTTTCCAAACAGTGGAATCTGTCACTGACACCCCTGGCAGAGCAATAAGCAGCGCCTTAATGAGCTCAGCAGATCACTCAGCACACGGGGTCCACACACACACACACAATCGAGCACACGCTCATAGGAGAATGAATATTACAAATACAGACACCGTGCAGCAAATCCACAGCCACAACAGGCATGATGAGGCCTGGAAGAGTGTATACAGTCATATATGTGTTGTGTGTAAACACACCCACGCACAAGACTCTCATTAAGCAGTTAGAAAGGAAGAAAGTGAAGCTAAACAAACAAACATGGGCTGTTTCCTGCTAAGAGGAGGGGTGTGGGGGTGTAGAAACTAAAGCTGCTACTATTTCTGACACCAAAAACCACTCAGCACATTTACATTCACAGCTAAGTCGCCCCACGGTTACAGCTGGGTTAGGATACTTAACAGGACAAGCAAAAGCACTGGTGGACTCAGATACAGGGCTTAGACGGCGATGGCCCCTTTGTGCTCTCAGTTAAGTGCCCACTTGGGGGCCTCTCTGGTGGAAAAATGGGATAAAGTGCCCTCTTATCTCCCGTTGCAAAAGAAGTAATGGAGTGAAGTGCCCTTCAGGGTACCCCTCCAGTAGACAACATGGGATAAAGTGCCCTCTAGGGTGCCATTTCAAAGGACAGAATCACAGGGTGTCCAAAACAAGGTGCCCCTCTGGTGGACAAAATGGGATAATGTGCCCCCAAGGCATGATGTGGTAAATTTCCATCAGGGTTCCCTTCCAGTGAAAATCTAGTGAAGTTCAGGGCCCAGAGGACAACAGTGTAAAGTGCCCTGCAAGTGGATAAGATGGGATAAAGTGCCATTTAGGGTATAAGGATATAACAAAGTAAACTCCCTAGTGTGGACAGACATGTTTTATTGCCCTCTAGAGTGCCCCTTCAGTGGTCAACATAAGGTAAAGTGCCCTTGAGCCTTCCCTTTTAATGGACAAAATAAGAAAGTTCCTCTTTAGCGGGCAAGATTGGATTTTGTACTGTCAAGGTTGCTCCTTTCAGGATAAGATGGGATAAAATGCAATCATGGGTTCCCCTTCTGTGGACCAAATTTGATAAACTGGTCCAGAAGGTGCCCATACCCTAACCCTTTTGGGTAAATAGCTGCTTTCAAGCCTGTGTCTTTCATGGACAAAAGGGATAAAGTGCTTTTAAGAATCCCTTTCAGAGGACTGACTGTCGTCAAGAGGCCTCCAGAGTGCCTGTTTAGATGGCAAAACATGATAAAGTGCCCTCAGGGTGCCTTGACAGTGGACAAATGGGATAAAGTGCCATATAGGGTGCTCCCCTAAAGCATATAACATAATAAATTCCCTTCAGGGTGCCATTCTAGTGGAGAAACATTATAAAGTGCCCCATCAGTGGACAACATGGGATTACGTGCAGCTCAAGGTGTCCCATTTGGTGGACGAAATGGGACAAAGTGCTGTCTAGGGTGTCCCACAATCTCACACACCTTCAGCCTTGAGACTCAAGAGGCTACTCTGTCATTAGGGCAGTGTTCAATTTTTGTGTTAACAAAATTTTACGTTTTAAGCAATGATTTTAAATTCTTCACAAGTCAGGTATTTCATTCTTCAGCTTTGTACTATTTTCAGCTATTTCCATGCTTTTTCAGCTGATGAATGCCATTTCCAGCTATTTTTAGGCTATTTTCAACTTTTATTACCCACGCCGATGAAATCAGCAAAGGGTTCCGTATCTTTGTTTGTTTGTTTGTTTGTTTGTTTGATAACTCGAGAATGGAAAGTCGGATCTTCACCAAACTTTCAGGGACTATTGGGATAGTGACAGGGAAGAATCAATTAGATATTGTGATGATCCGCACACCCGTTCGGTTTTTCTCTAACTTCGAAATTTTGAACACCATAGTAATCAATGGGAGTGTGAGTTCCTTGGTGGCGCTGCTTAGGCGTGGGTCTGCTGCCTCAGACAGCTGTTCTTGTTATGCTATTTTTGGCTATTTTAAGGCTAATTTCACCTATTCCTAAACTATTTTAAGCTATTTTTTGGCTACTTTCAGCTATTTTTATCCATTTTTAACTACTAGATGCCATTTTCAGCTACTTTTATGGCATTTTTGGCTATTTTTATTCTATTTTTAGCTATTGTGCTTTTTGGCTATTTTCAGCAGTTCTTCCACAATTCAGCTCTCAGCACCCCTATGCAATTTCTGCTGAAATTGCAATTCTGATCTAGTTTTCACTGCCATTTTAACCTATGTGTCTTTGCTAAATAAATGGTTAACCAGGAAACTTTGGTAAGATAATCATAAGTACCATCAGATAATTGGCGCCTTTGAAGGTGAAATCGGACCCAAATCAGCACAATTGTCCTGTATACCTCAATCCCAAACTTCATTTTCTAGGAGTGTTTGTCCAAGAATTCCAAGAAAACCTCAAGTATTTTAACTTGGTATGATCTCAGTCGGACTAACATGTTTCTGTTGACTTTTGAACTCCAACATTAGTCGCACTTGCACGGTGAACTGGCCTGTTCTAACTGCCTGTAAAACGTCCTGACTGGCTCTGAACTCTGTTGTGTGTCGCCTTGAAAGACAAGAGCCATAGCTCAAATATTCCCTGCTCCTGATCACATTACCTTGGACCATTGCCCTCAATATTTCTTGATTATTTTGCATATGTAAGTGCTACTGCTGACTCAGGGCTTCATTTATCTTTTCTACCCGAACGGAACAATGGTGTCTAATTGGTGACCACCTGCTCTTAGAATCAAATCACGCTGGCTCTGTATTCACATTTCCCTTTTGAGACAGCTGCGCTTATGATAAACGCAATTACCCCTCTGCATGACATTTCAGTCATAAATGCAATAATCAGGCCTCATGAATCTTCCTGAGTTTTACGATGACAAATGGGAATGTGGAAGCGAGCTTTACGAGGCATCTGATAACCAGAACGTGACAGGACGTGTCATTTTTTTATGATGACTGTTGGGCGACGCCACAGCTTCCCAGCATTCTCTTCAAGCCTTCGTGCGCCGGTGCATCCTTTCATGTTGATCCTAACTTTGCGTTCCCCAGCCGCCCTCCCTTTTCCACTCTCAGGCAAACTAATTTTCTCACATGGTTAGTGTCATTGTTCATTTAGGACATTAGTGACAGTGAATGTGGGGCAAAGTGGCAGTGATGGCCCCGGCTCTAAGTCAGCCCAGTCCTTTCTTTCCCCTCTTTAACTGAGCGCTCCTGTCACCGGGACCCTTTTAATTCCCCTTTTCACCCCTCCGATGCCCGCCCCCTCTCGCACTGGTCCTATTGGGGAGCAAACAATAGAGGAGTCCCCCCCTCCTCTTCTTTTTCTGCCTCTTCACCCCCCTCTCTCATCTCCCTCTCAGGCGTCCTGCCTGGTTGAGGTTGCGGGCTCCAGGCTGCAGTTTGTCACAGCCATTCAGCTGAGACTGATTGTGATTGCGGCAGATGGGCTGGAGCCTGGACCGTCACTTCAACCCGAGCAGACTCAAGCACTTCACTCCCTCATTCTCTCTCTCTCCCAGTCCTTTCTCTCTCCCTCTCTGGCTTCTGATACAGTCGCTTGCTCTCCTTGATCTTGAACTCTTCCTCGGTTGTCCCTGTCTGTCTTTTGTCTGTGCCATCTTTTTCTTTCTTTGCATTGTTGTCCAAAAATCTCCTGTGTCCAAATTTGTGCATCAGTGATTGTTTGGGAGAGTTCAGTTTTTGGGGCTTTGGGAATGTTGGCTTGGGTTGGACTGAGTGCCAAAGATGGGTTCAGAAATTAGGGCTTGGCATTCTTCAAAAGAAGTGCTTAATCATGGCCTTGGTTGTCCTCATCTTTTGCGTTGTAACCCAGTGGCTTCTTTGTCCAGATATTCTCAGCCCCCTTTTCCCAACACCTTCCTGACTCTGGACTCAGGGACTGAGCCTACGATTGTATCACCTTAGGAGAAAGAAAATACTTATCTGTCTTTGGTTGGTGCCTTGTGTATGAAAAAGGAACAAACAGACAAAAAATGAATGAACAACGAAAAACAAATGAACAATCAACTATAAACGAACGAACCAACAACAGACGTACAATCAAAAAATGAATGAATGGAAAAACGAACAACAAAAATTGATTGAAGGAACAACGACAAACAAACGAACGACAACCGAACCAACCAACCAAAAATGAATGTGCAAAAAACAAATGAAAAACTAGCGAACGACAAATGAACAAACGAATGAACAAACTGATGAACAAATAACAAAAAACGAACAAAAGAAAGGAAAAAGAAATGATCAACAAAAAATGAACTAATGAAAAACAAATGTCCGAAAATCAAACGAATGAATAAACAAAGGTACAAAAAATGAACAAAGGAAAAACGAAAAAAAAAAGATATACAAAAAATCCGAAAACCAGTATTTCCATACCAGATATTTGGACTTAGTTTGGACTGAGTGCCAAGGACTAACTAATGCAGGTTGGATTGGATGCAGAGCCTTCAATTTTTGTTAACTTCTTAAAATGGACCATCCTACATTCATGGCCGTGGTTGTCCTCATCTTTTTGACATTGGTGCCCTCCCTCTCTTTCTTTTCATTGTTTTCTGAAAGCTCCAACATCCAGATTAAAAAACGTGGTCCATTTTTATCAAATATATGTTCAAAGAAATACTTTTAAAAAGCTCACTTTTGGATTTTGGGAAAGTTGGTCTGACATGATGGTCTGTTAGGACCACTTCAAATTAAAAAGAGTCATGGATCTCAGGTGCTGGTTCAGGTCTGTGGGTAGAGCGGAGACTTACAGTCCTCAGTGCACCAAGACACTCTGGAGACATAACAGACCAAGCAGCATTCTAATCTAGGATTAAAGTTTGTATACGTAGACCCATTTAAGAAGTAGTTACACCAATGGCCACTTTGGCTTTGTTAGCATTACCAAAAGCTAACATAGCTACGCTAGCTACCTAATTAGCATTATTACATAAGCCAATGTAGATATGTAAGCTTTATTAAGGTGAGCTTTAGCAAATGTAGCTAAAGCTCATGTAGCTACATAGATAACTTATCTATATAGATACGTAACTGCTTTGTGAGCTTACCTTTAGCTACCTTAGCTACATAGCGATCTACATTGATAAGTCATTGATGTAGCTGCACAAGCTTTGTAGCTACATTAGCTACATAGCTAATATCTATGCAGCTTGCCCAGCTTGCGGAGCTGTTTGGTAAGTTAAAATGATTTCATGGAGGACAAGCATATTAACTGTTTACTCAGCTTCATTAAACATTTTGTAATCAGGTTTTGCATGTCAGGGTTTTAACTTTTAACTTTTGGTTTCCTAACCGTTAGATTAACCCTTAATCTAACCTAAAAGGGAAGATTTTAAGTCAAACAAATTATATTTTTAACTTTTTATCTCAAAGCTTAAAACATGCTAGAACTGGGAATGAGTTATCAACTACTCAAGCATTCATTTCACACCATATCTTTTAAATTCCTAACAATGGACAGTCCAAAAATGTTGACATTGGCTGTCCTTATCTTTCTCATCTTGGCACCTTTTCTTTCTTACTTTGCAGTGTTTCCCAAAAGGTCCCTCGTTTGGATTCAGATATGCCATCCATTTTACGAATTGGTACAACATTGAAAAAGCTAAGGTTTTGAAGTGCTGGAGTTTTGGAAATGCCATCTTGTTTTGGGATGAGTGCCAAAGATTGTCTCATAAATCAGGACTTGGTATTCTAAAACTGGTTCCAACCAGTTTTCCCAACACCTAAAGGACAAGCCTCCCATTTGAGGAATGGGTAGGCCAACAGTCATCACCTTGTTTGTCCCTATCTTTGTTTTGTTGGTGACATCTTTATCTGTTTTTATATTGTTTCTTAAAAGCTCCCCTGTCCAGACAAAAATTGGACTTTCCAGTTGTTCCAAATCTGTGCAGCAGAGATCATTTAATAAAGCTCAAATGTGGGGTTTTGGGGAATGTTGGCTTGCTTTGAACCCAGTGTTAAAGATTGGACCAGAAAACTGGGGCTTGGCACTCTTCTGATAAAGTGGTTGTCCAGTTTTCAAACTCCTCTCCCAACACCTAATACAAACGGGGATTAGGGGTTGAATCTACAATTTTGATCAAATTTCCAGGGATGGTCAGTCCTTTAATCATGGCCTCATTTTTTGGTTTTAGGATGCTGGCTTGGCTAAGGCTAAGTGCTAAAGACGGGTTTATTACATAGGACTTTTAAGTGGTCTTGTCTGGACACCTAATCCCATTGGTGTGTGAGATCAAGCATTATGTTTCCATCAGCTTTCCAGGGAAGCAATCAATCGTGGCCACTTTGTGCAGAAATTCCCAAGGAGAAGGATCAAAACTTTGCTTCATATATGGACCTCTATTACCTGAACAATGGAGTCCAACCCAATGGATGCCTCCAGTTTCTGACCTTCTTCTATTAAAGGTAGTCCAACACAACACTTCTGCACATCACTCCCAGCTCAGCAAGACCTTAGACTTGTTTTCCCAGCCCCTCTCTCTCTCGACTCAAAGATCCCAGTTGGTGGAACATCACAAGCCGGCTGCCTCTTGCCTGTTCACGCTCATGCTGTGGTTAAACCCCCCTCGATACTGTTGTCACCCCCCAAAAACTCCTCCTCCTCAGTCCAAAACCCCCACCCCAACCTCTCTTCTCCTCCCCTGAGGAAAGAGCCACCTTCAGAGGGTAAGCCGTCTCCCTGAACACATGTTAAACGTCCCGCAAGCTCGAAGAGGAGGGACGCAGCCACAGAGAGAGAGAGAACTGGAGAGACCCAGTGCCGGACGGAGAGATAGAAGCAGAGAGAAACAGTCTGAGGATAGATAAAGCCTGGAGGTGGGGTGGGCAGGGGGGGAAGGCACGCAGCGCTGTGTGTGAAGAGAAGCCTCTGAGCGTGAGTGTTAGTGAGAGAAAGCGTAGTGCAGAGGGGAGAGCGTATGTAGCGTGAAGGAAGAGAAGGAAGAGGGAAGCGGCGTCGGGAGAGTCAACGCATGTTGCCAGATTGAGAGAGACAGGAAGAGAGTAGAGGACAGAAGGAGTGGGAGAAGGACAGGGACGCAGGGATTCTGATCGCTCGAGGGAACGTGGAAAAGAGAGAGAGGAGAGGAGAGGGTCTCAGTCAAGTAGAGAGGCAGTGTAGAGCCGGCAGTGCTGCATTGTGGATGTAAACTTTATCGTCAGCCGGATCAGTGGGTAGCAGCTGCAGAGCAGGAGGAGAGCGGCTGGTGGATTACCATGCGTGTCCTCTGAATGCACCAGGATGCTGCATCTCCACCAGGGTAAGAAGGAAGCAGTCACTGGCTTTTATGGAATCACAAAACTGTCCTGTTGATTGATGTACACTCTTTGTTTGTCATACATGACATACTTCTCTGTTGTTAGAAGAACGCATGCACACTCACCTTAATAATTTTCTCCCTGGGCTGCACCTCCTTCAGCCGTCTTTACTTTGTAGTGAGCTCCCCCTGAGGAGGCAGCATATTTCATATACACATGTGTAGAGGATGATGTCTGATTTGTGCTGAGCCTGATTAGCCAGTTGCAAAGGGAATCGCGTGTCCTGTTGCTAGTAGCAACAGCATGGGGCCGGGGCGCTGCGTAAACCACTTTGATTCTGATTGATAGCTGAAGGAAATGGATACCCGTCGTTTTAGCAGAGGTAAAACAATCGAGCGTTGCAGGGGATTTGTATGTGCAGGAATGCATGCTTTTCTTTCCCACTGCTCCTTTTCTTCTTTCTCAAGCAGATTAAGATTTTCTACCCAGCCCACTAATCCCACACTGAAATGACTGGTGTTGAACTGGGTGTGGATATGTGGTGGAGAATATGGATTATGGGGATAGAGGCTCTCTGTTATGATCAGCTGCTCTGCAGCCCCCTATAAATGTGGCGTGAAGTGCTGCAGCACCAGTGTCCATATGTCAATGTCACGGCAGGTCAGGGGTCTTTCCCAGTACTCATAACACATTTACAGTTCTCAGAGAGAGGCGAGCATGGCTGCAGGAAGCACACCAAGGATGCCACATGGAGGGTTCTGGGCATTTTGGCGTCATATTTTTAGTTGGGGTTGTTATCTCTAAAAACAGAACTGCAAGGGAACATGGAAATGAGAGCATGGGAGAGTATGGGAGGTATCATCACTCTCTAGCTGGATGTTGTCAAAGTGCCAGAAAGAAATGCCATTCTCTGTCTTTTTGAGGGTTAGTTTTTTGCCTTGGGAATTGGTGCTTCCCAACATAGGGGCAGAAAATAGCATCTGCCATGTAGAGGATGCTTTATGACTGGAAACCCAAAGGGATGGAGCGGCACGATAGTCAACAACAGGGTAAAGCAAAGAATTCTTCATTGGATTGTCCTTTTTCTTACCCATGCAGCTGTTTTTTGCACAGCCAATGCGAGGAGGTACATTTCTTAACAGACAGCAATAGCTACAGATGGATCTACCTGTAGATGTACCTGAGGCTTCCCTATTTTCCTCATGTTGATCGGCTGTCTTCTTTCAGATTAATATAGCAAATATGGCTTTATAAAGCTCAGTTTTTTGGTTTTAGGATGTTAGCTTAAACTGGGCTAAATGCTAAAGCAAAGTTTGTAATTAAGGACATCATATCTCTACTAGGATTTGGGGCTGAGCTTACAGTTTCTATCAACTTTCTGGGGATGGTCATACAATCTATCCTGGCTACTTTGTGCAGAAATTCCCAAGGAGAAGGATCTACATTTTGCATCATATATGGACCTCTGTTACCTGAACAATGTAGTCAAACTCTTGTGTTTGTCCCTCTTATTTCAAGGGCTGTCGAACACAACACTTCTACACAGACTCATAGCTTGTTGACATATCACTACCAGCTTGTCTGAAGCTTAGCTAGACCTTAGACTTGTTTTCCCAGCCTCTCTCTGTCTGGATCTACCTGTAGCCATGGTGGAGACTCTAAAGTTGTAAGTTTGCACCATTCAGCAATCTGAAAATGTGCATTTGGAGAATTGAAAAGCACAAGACCAATGGCTCCTTCAACTACAGGCCAGTTGTTATTTTAGTAATCCTCCAAAGACATATTCCAAGCTACTAGATAACAAATAAAACAACATATTTTCCTCTCTGCCATGGCTACAGGTAGTTTCTATCAGGCTTCTATCCGACGTCTGCTTCCTAAATGCCAAGTAGCATGAACAACACATTTTTCACAGCTTGGCATGAATCTATACACTAGCTAACCGAGGATGCCAGAGTATACCACACTGATCCAAAAAGGGTAACCAACTAACTGTAAACCAAAGCACTGTTTCGTTTTACACCAAACAAGGCTGACATTGGACTGTTTCCAAAATTCAATGCTTTGTTTACACTTACTTGCACAATTGGTGTCTGTAAATTGGAAAATGTATAGTTAATGCTATCTAGTGTCGAATGCAAGGACACTAGGAGGCATCATTTGGATAGAAACCTGATAGAAACTACCTGTAGCCAAGTCTAACTTTGTCAGTTTTTCCACAATCAAGTAGTTTTTAATGTCTTTGGAGAAACAATGGGACAAAAAAGGACAAATATTGCATGGCAAGAAATAAGTAAAGACACTGGCCTGCCAGGAATGTGAAATATCGTACTAAAAAGACACAAGAGTAGTTTAACAAGTATACTTGTTATTCATCTTTTCATGTTCACCTGAAGCTTGGCAGCTGAGCTTGATTACCCTTTTTGATCAGCTTGGTATACTCTGGCATCCTTTGTTAGCTAACTTGGTTTTAGCTAGTTATGGCTTCTGACTTTTCACTGAAATGTATAAATACATGCCAAACTGTCCAGATTAAACTGATAAATCTAACTTTAATCCAAAGAAAAGACCTATTGGCTAGCTGGCAGCATGTTAGCTAACCTATAGCATTATGATGCAATCTCTGAAATCCATCGAAAAGTCCAGGTTTTTCAACACAAGGCAAATTCCAGACCAATATATTGTTGAGGGTAATAGTTTCCCTGGCACATTGGATATCATGAAGATTCCCATAGGAATTAATGGACTTTTGGTTGGCTTGCCATGCATAAATGGAACAGCAGTATCATTGGGAGTCACATTATTGCCATTGAAGTTTATGAAAACAATCCAGGAATATCACAAGAAAAACAGGAATGTCAACCAAAACTATAAAGAACTGGAGTATTTGTCAATAAAACCTATGATCTGGGGAACATTCCTTTCCTGTTATTGCACCAAATGCATCCAGTCATAAATCTAGTGAGATATTTGAATTCATTTTCAGTTTTAATCAACAGTACAGTCTTCAAGAGACAGCTAAACCAAACCTAACTGTAGTCTGCATCTACTTGCCAAGTATAATACAGCAATCACCATTACCGTCTGGACTTACCATGCTACAGTTGAGCCATTTGGTCTATTTTTTGCCCAAATGGTGTCCATTTAAAGCCTTTATTGGGACCAGAGCTGCAGCCAGTCATATCATCCCACCACATGGGCAGATGTGTTGCTGCACTGGGCAGTTTGAGCCCACTGCCCTCTGAAACCTACCTGGGGATTACTGGATAAGAGGATTGCCAAGTGCAGGGATTTGATTTTATAGAATTAAAACTGTAATTCTCTCCATCCAGACCATGCTGCAGTGCAACCATTTTCCCCACGTTATTATTATTCCCCCCCTCCTCCCCTCTTCTGCCGTGTTCTGGTTTGTGCAACACGTTTCCACTACTACATTATGTGTCCTACATTTGAGCAGTTGTGATTTAAAAGTCACGAGATGGGAACAGCAGAAGTTGGCCTACATGTTGTTGTAAGCCGTTTGATACCAAATTTCCCACAAGGAGATGGATGTTGAAATTCTTTAGTGCCAACAGAAAGGATGTACTGGGGAATTTTGGATGCCTGTTGCTCTATGACTACAGTAATACTCTTAACAACAACCCAGTCAAAAAATAAAGACCCCTTCAGCAGGCCTTTACACGTGGCACCCAGTATTTGGTGTCAGTTAGGGGAATTTTGGGGTTTTGGGAATGTTGGTTTAGTTGAACTGAGTGCCAAAGATTCACTCATAAATTAGGGCTTGGTATGCTCACAGAGCCCTATTCCCTACCCCATTTCACAACACTTTATGAACATTGGGATTGGGTTGTTTTAGGTTCTCATTAATCCAGGTCCTGGTGATCCAAAACTTGACTCAAAGGGGCAACCGGACTCACTTAAGGTTCTTGTTTTGCCTCTTCTCCAAAAGGCTGCTTTGATTAAGACTGGGGGTCAAGTTGAACATTTTTGACAGGGCCCAACAATCATGGCCCTCGTCTTCCCTATCTTTCCTCATTGATGCCTTCTTTGCCAATATTTACCAAACCTCCCTAGTCCAGACTGAAGAATGCTGCCTTATTCACAAATTCTTGCACCAGAGATCATTTCATAAAGCTTGTTTTTGGGTGGTTCAGGAATGTTGGCTAGGTTTGGTATTAGGCAATGAGCCTACCATTATAGGACACCAAATTCACAGGGAGAGGATGGATTTAAGAGTTCTCCAGTTGCAACAGATGGCTTGTTTTAGGAGATTTTGGATGTTTGTTGCTATGCAAATTGCTCAGTCCAAAGCAATACACTACACTGCAGTGATTTCACCCCAATCTACCAAATTAAGGCTGCTCCAGAAGATCAAACTGATGCCCTTTTGAAATTGCCTCTTTCTCTTCTATGTCCAGTCCATCCAGCTTTTCCTCCTCCTTGCATGTTGTGCTCAGTATCTAAGGTCAATTAAAAGATTTTTTGGAATATTGGCTGGGTTTAAAAATGGATATGCTAGTGCTAGTCCCAACCCCATTTTCCAACGTTGCTGAGCAGTGAAGCTGGGGTCAAACTGCCAATCTACTTTTCAGAGATGGACTGTCCGCCAATAACAGCCTTAGTCGTAGTCCAGATATGATAGCTTTTGATAAATTCTACTTTTTGGGTTTTGTGGATTTTGGCAAGGTTTGGACTAACTTATCATTGAAGATGGACTTAGTATTCTTCGACTCTAATCCCAACAATTAAAGCATGGTAGAAAGGGGGGGTTGAGCACACTATCTACCTTTTAGAGATGGCCATATTTCCTCCAAGCTTCACAAGGAGGTACATTTCTTCACAGATAGCCAAGGATGCAGATGAAAGTACCTGTTGCAATGGTGTCGAGGCTGATTTTTGCATTTTTCACGATTTAGCAGCCTGGAAATATGTTTTTGGAGAACTACTGGGAGCTAGATCAATGTTGCATCACAAATCTGACAGGAGGGCGTCCTTTCCAAAATCTGATGCTTTGTTTACACAAATGGTGTCCGTAGATAGGATAATATATAATAAGTGCCTCCTATTGTCCAATGCACGGATAGAAGCCTGATAGAAACTACCTGTAGCCATGACAAAGAGGCTAATCTAATCAGTTTTTCACAATCTAGTAGTTTGGAATGTCTTTGGAGAATTTCCGGGACAAAAGCACGCCAATATTTCATTGCAAACAAGTAAGTGAAGACTTTGGCCTGACGGGAAGGGGGCATGTTTTGAATCTCAGTGAAGGACACCATACTTATCACACCTGTGAAGGTTGTCATTCGTCTAGGTTTTGGTTAACTGAAGCTTGATCCCACAGGGCAACTGAGCTTGGTTAAGTTCTTGGTACCCCTTTGGATCAGCGTGGTATACTCTGGCACCCTGGTTTGGTAGTGTGTAGATTCATGCGAAAAATGTGTAGTTCATGCTACCTGGAGTTTAGGAAGCAGCCGTCGGATAGAGCCTGATAGAAACTACCTGTAGCCATGGCAGTGAGGCAAATACGTTATTTTTTTTGTTATCTTGTAGTTTGGAATATGTCTTTGGACGATTACCAGGATAAAGATTGGCCTGTAGTTGAAGGAACATTATGTCTGTTTTGGAGTTGGTTCATCCAGGTCATGGTTACCTGAAGCTTTCATCCCAAGGGGCAGCCTATTTTTATCCTCTTTTTCAAGGGACAGTCCAAAAACCATGGCCCTAGTCTTCCCTATCTTTCTATTTGTGGGGCCTACGTTTCTTGTTTGCAATATTGTCCCAAATCTCCCTTTTCCAGATATAAAATGTGCCACTCATTTAAGAAAGTGTGCACCAGAGATCATTTCTATAAAACCTATCCAGTGATGGTTTTGCAGAGCTCACTTTTGGGGTTTTTGAATGCATTCCTGACACCTATTGCATAGGGATCGGAGAGTTTTATGATACCAAATTCACAAGACAGAAGTGGATTTTAAGACCTCTCCAGTTGCAACAGACTGCAGCCCAATCAACCAAATTAAGACCCGTCCTCCAGATCAAACTGACATGTTCTTTTATACTTCCCCTCACTCTTCTCCGTCACTTTGCCCCTCACTCCTCTACATCCGATTTTCCCAACTTTTCCTCCTCCCTGCATGTGGCGCTCAGTATTCGGTGACCCACAGCTAGCATATTGGGTTCAGGTCAAACTGAATTACTGAGGAATGTTCCTCTGTTCAATGGCCGGCCCAGTGGGCCTCAGCATGGGAGCACTTCCCCTTCATTGACAGCCAGGGGGACTTTCATTTTGAATGAGGGAGGGGGCACCTTCCAGACAACTTTCCCATATAACTCCCCACATTGGTACCGCAGAGCCGTGAGCCAAAGCAGCCGGTTTAATGATGTGTGAGGCACATCTCAGGATCTCGCCAGCCTTGTTGAGACGCTCTGCTTCTGTGACTGCAGGCCATCCAGCTCAATTAAGGGTGCTTTGAATGCATTCCTCCCTTTGGCCTGCTCTACATTTATCTTCCCCCACGAACAGCACGTGGGAACTCTAAAAACAGTCCTGCAGAGCGCTCTCTTGGACTGGTATGAACCTGTTTTTGCACATGCAGCATCTGAAACAAACACAACAGCTCGACGCAGGGTGTTGACATCTTGCCAGGCTGTGCATTTTTTGATTGTGAGAGCCAGATCACATTATAGTCCCAATGAAGTCTCATGCTTTTCATTTGACTGGATGTTAAGTAGTTGAAAATCCAGAAAGAGAGGGACTATCCAGTGTCTTTTCTCCCTCGTTGGCTAAACTTGGAGTAATGTCACTCAGGAAAATAAAGTTTAATGATCCGACACAATTTATAACCAATAAAAGGCTTTTATTTGCCGGCTATCAATGGCTTATTGCATGCACTGACTGTTTTGCCTGGAGACAAAGCTTTGCCCAGACACCCTCGCTGACTGTTAAGTGATGTCATTAGAGACGGAGCATTCTTGTGGTTTTTAAATGGATGAACACTCTCCATGTGTGCTAAGGTGCGAAGACACATGGTTCTCTTTGCAAGTTAAAGGGAAAAAGATAAAGCTTTTGTGTGTTATATTCAAGCCACAAGTGTTTCGGTTCTTTTGGGACAAAAAAAATCCCCAAATTGGATTAGTTTTTTAGGTCATAGTCCTACAAGCCAACATTTTACAAGATAATATGGTGTTGCCCTTGTTTACTAGACACAGCCTTCCTGCTGACACACTTTCACAGTCGCATGCATCTCACAAGTCTTCACATCAAAGCGCTCCAAAACCCACTTTCTTTTTTTGTGAGTGTTCCCTCTTGTTTCATATTTCTTTCCCCGACCGTCACGGTGATGCTTTCAACGGAGCAAGGCCGTTTACGAGCTCGGAAAAGGGGGTCAGCGTCGTATTGGAGGGTTGCGCGGGGCGGGGAATGTCAACAAAACTTCAGCTCCCCACTATCACGGCTGTAAATCACCGGGTAATAGCGGGGAGAAAAAGCTTCGAGACCTCGTCCACCGGCCCGGAGTGTTGGTGCAGCTGGAGAGGAAACACAGAGGCTGGAGAGGCTTCATCGACATGCAGTAAAACTCTTTTCCAAACACCTTTCTGGTTTTATTTCAGCTCTTTAGACCATTTGGTGCACTCTTTACTTAAAGTGAATTACAAAGAGTGCAGCGACTTTAAATTACTTTATTACCAGCATGCCTGAGAGCAAAAGCAATGATGCTATGGCAATCTCAAAATCTCTGCAACTGCACCCACACATTTCTATCAGTGCTTTGGAGGTTTAAGGTGAATCTGAATTAAGAAAGACTCCTGCATCAGCTGCTCAGCAACGTCTGCTCAGCTCTATAAATGGCAGAACTGTGCTTCGAGTGCTCCTATTTACCGTACTTTTTGTCTCTATTGTATGTGAACAGGCCATTTGTCTGCCTTCTGTAAAGAGCTACTGTTTGCCCTGCTTCTCTGCAAACGATGTGTTGACAGCCACTGTAAAACACCCAGCAGCCTTTGCACAGTCTCCATGAGTCAGCAGAACCTTCTAGTGTTACAGTACAGCTGTAAATGCAGGTCCCCTGTTCCCCAATTACTACAGACCAGGCTGGCTAAGGTGAGAAAAGCTGAACAATGAGGGGAACGTGTGATAAGGCTGGAGCAGCATGTGCTGTTTTATTAGTGAGCATGGTTAGCATTACATTCAGTGATCAGTCATCCATCCATACATCCATCCATCTAATCATCCATCCATCCATCCATCCATCCAATCATCCATCCATCCATCCATCCATCACTCCATCCATCCATCCATCCATCCATCCATCCATCTAATCATCCATCCATCCATCCATCCATCCAATCATCCATCCATCCATCCATCCATCACTCCATCCATCCATCCATCCATCCATCCATCCATCTAATCATCCATCCATCTATCCATCCATCTATCCATCTAATCATCCATCTATCCATCCATCCATCCATCCATCCATCCCTATGGACTACTGCATCCAACATCAATATCCATCCATCCATTCATCCAATCATCCATCCATCCATATGGACTTCTGCATCCATCATAAACATTCATCCATCCATCCATCCATCCATCCATCCATCTATCCATCCAAATGGACTACTGCATCACTCATCAACAACCATCCATCCATCCATCCATCTATCCATCATCCATCCATTCATCCATCCATCATCCATCCATCCATCCATCCATCCATCCAAATGGACGTCTTCATCCATCATAAACATCCATCCATTCATCCATCCTTTTTTTAAATAGATTTTTAGCATCCATCTGTCTCACTATCTTTTCATTGGTCATTGAATTGTAGTATCCATCCATTGAGGACCTCTATATCTATCATTCATTTATACATCCATCATCTTCTGTCCATCCAACCATTCAAGTAAAGTCTTGCATTTATCATCTGTCCACCAGTCACTCAGTCTTTCTGTCTATGAATCCAACGGTCCATCCTTTCATCCAAGTAGACTGTTGCATCCATCAGTCAAATATACTTATTAATCTGTGTGTTTGTCCTTCTGTCTGTCCTATCAGTATTTAAATTAAAGTTATTTTCTAACATTCTCTTATTGTTGATTAGCATAGTCACAGTATGATACCAACAATACATGTTTTTAGATATGAGCCTTACTTATTTTACAGTATATTTTATGCCTTTTTCTTGCCTCTTCTTTACATTAAGCACCTCTTGCAATAACTTTCTCTTAAATTCTTGTCAAGATCAAGAAAATACCAAAATGTTATAAATGAGAACCCAAGAGACTGCACGCACAAGAGACACAAATGTTGTCTTTTTTAATGGATTTTTGGGATGTCCTTTCAGTTCATGAATTTTTTATTTCAGTCTGGATCTGCTGCTGCTTTTTGCATTTGGCAGTATTCAGTTTGTCTGGCCAAATAGGCATTTTCACCATAGACTTCTGTAATGAAGGAGACATCTTTTTAAAGGTTGAGAAGACAACAGTAAAACATTGTGGATAACTAGGGCTTGTTCTGTGTTGGAGTTCATGTGTTTGGAAATTTTGGGCTTGTGATCCCAGACACCCTAAACACATAATTTCTTAGGGCACCAATATCTCAGCTGTTGGGTGGCACCAAATGTAATGAGGCTATAGTTCTCTAAATGGGTTGGTCAGGGCTCAGGCTCCTGTTTTGTAAGCCATTACCAACTCCCTTTACCCTGGTCCTCTGACTGTGTATCAACAGCCCTACTGAATTAATTTAAAAAAGACTAGGATGTACACCTGTAAAGAAATCTGATGCCTAAAGGGTGAGTGGTAACTTGCATGGATATGTTCAAAAAGAAGATGAGGTTTCTGGGGCCCAGCCAAACTGGGGGCCCATGGAGGTCAGAAAAATCATGGTAGGATGCCAGAAAGTAAAGGAGGAAAAAACACTGAGACAACTTCAATGGGAATTATTGTGAAAATAGGTAAAAAGCAGCACTAATAGGTTAAAAGTGGCAAAAAGAAGTGACAGGAATGGACAAAAAGCAGCAAAAAAGGGTTAAAAGTGATGAAACAAAGAAGCAGTAATGGGTAAAAAACAGATTTTTGTCTTAAAGTGGCAAAAGAAAACCACTGAAAAGACTGCATAAAAGTGGCAATAACGGGTAAAAACCAGCAAAAATGGGTGAAAAAGCATCAATAAACTGGTAGGATTTGGATATATTGTTATATTACTGGGTATATTATGGTTAAAACTAGTGAACAAAATCGCTTTATTTGGTCAAAAAACAATAAAAATTAGTTAAAAGTGGCAAAAGGAGTGGAAAAAATTGATGCAGTGTGGTAAAAATGGGGCAAAAGAAGCACAAAGTGGCAGTAATGGATGAAAACAGTAGAAAAGCTGCAAAAAATTGGTTACAACTGGCAAAAAAAGTAGCAATAATGGAAAAACCCAAGCAAAATTGGGTTAAAAGTGGCAAAAGAAGTGGAAAAAATGGACGAAGAGCAGTACAAGTGGGTGAAGAGGCAAAAAAGTGGCGGTAACGGACAAAAAGCAGGAGAAAATGGGTAAAAAGCTGCAAAAAGAGTTAAAAGTGGCAAAAGAAGTAGCAAAAACTGAGCAAAAAAAAATGAGTGAAAAGCAGAAAAAAGTGGCAGTATTGGGCTGAAATTCATTAAAAGTGGCACAAGAATTGGAAAAACGGACAAAAAGCAGCAGAAATGGGTGAAAAACGGCAAAAAAGTGGCAGTAATGGACGCAAGGAAGCAGCAAAAATGGGTGAAAAGGGGCAAAAATGGCAATAATGAGTAAAAAGCAGCAAAAGAGTTAAAAGTGGGAAAAACAAAGTAGCAGTAAAGGATAAAAACCCAGCAAAAATAGGTTAAAAGTGGCAAAAGAAGTAGCAAAAATTGACAAAAAGCAGAAAAAAATGGTGAAAAGCGGCAAAAAAGTGGCAATAATGGGCAGAAGGCAGCAAAAAGGGGGTAAAGGGGTCAAAGAAGCAGCAAAAATGGATGGAAATGTGGTGAAAAGAGGTGAAATAGGAGCACAGATAAATAAGCAGGATGCTAGCACCGATGCTACTGATCCAACACACATGCACTGATATCATCAATGACTTACAGCTGGGTATGGCTCATTCTCTGGGTTTCAGGGGCCTAACCGATCCTGAGTGCAGGCCTGCCACCAGGTCAGTTGGGTTAGTCCCCAAGTCAAGAAATTAGCAACCAGTTAGCTTGTTCTAGTGTGTCTCTATGTCACTGAGATTTCAGATGTTACTGCTCTACTATCTGAGATTTTGAGATACCAATCAAATCTTTTCTAGGATTTTTAAGAGGCCGCCTTTAGCCATCCAAAAGCCAGAGATACCATCCTTTAACACTGTTCCAAAAGTGGCGAATTGGGGACCACTCTCCAGACATGTTCCCTTTTTCTTTTCATGTATGTATGCAGACATGTTGGCTGAAACTAAACTCCCAAAATAAGAAAAAGCAGGCCTTGTTATTGTGCATGTGCACCTCACAAACCACCAGCAAACTCCTAAATCACGAGGTAATTGTAGTCCAGTGGGAACTGTGCTTCACTTAAACTCAATTATGTGCTAGACAAGCATCACTGGAAAAACTTAAACACACAGACGCACTGGATTATTACCTGTTGGAATGCGAGCGTGTGGCTGGGAATGCCTTTTGATAAGCTCCATTTCAAAACAAGGCATGTCTGCGAGGGTTTTTCCTTGCCTTTTGGGGAGATCTCTGACTCTCTTGTTTTGTATCAACACATCTTCATATCTGTGCTCGTTCAGGTCCAGCTCTACAGTTTGGAGTCATCTCTCTTTTATGATTTGGACATAAAAGATTCAAACTCGTGCTCGTCTCTGCTGATCCTTTCCTGTGTGTTTGTACATGTGAGTTCATGCATGTGTTTATGAGTTGCCCCCTTGTGTCTTCGCCTCATTCTCCACGACGCTGGTGAGTAAACCCGGCTGGCAGACAGGGAGGCAGACGGGCCAAAGGGCGGGTGGGTGCTGCAGCCATTTTTAAAGCACATCTGCTCATCGGAGATGTTTCGTTTCGTCTGGACAGGAATGCGTCTGTGGCTTGGAAACAATCGAGGTCAGGCCCCGCTCAAAGAATAAGAAAACATTTAGGGAGACAGACAGTCATGCAGGGGTAATCCACGCTTGGCGAGCGCATTCCTCTGAGCTCAGAAGGAGTCTCGGAGGAATCCTCATGTCTGATTTTTGCTGCTTCAGAAGTTTGAAGATGCAGCGCGTGCATTTGGTCTGATCTTGACCTACAAAGTGATGCATTCAAATCTGCGCCCTCACTTTCGTGTTGTGCAGAGACGAACTGCTCCACACTTGTCATTGCACCCGTCAATCTTGTCAGAAAAACTACAATATAGGTCAGCGCTGTGAAGTTGCAGCGGTGTAATTAAGATCTCCAGAGCTGAAACTCTCCAAGGAGCTCGATCTTATCACGACGGGAAAGCAAAAACAAGCCCAGAGCATTAAACATGTTGTTGACTTTGGATAAATCTCGCTAATCACGAACATCTCAACTAGTTTGACCGCATTACTGGTGCGCACATGTTCAAACAAATACACAACTCCATACATTAGAAGGAGAAGGGTGGAGCTTCGTCTGGGGGGTTGGATGACCCACATTTTTGTTGGTTTTGGGGCAGTTTTAGGGTAGATGAACAGCTTAAATGCTAACACTAGAGAGGCCTGAATTCCATACCTGTGAGGCAGACCATGAGAGGTCATCTATTGAAACCAATAGATTTCAAACTCTTTTGATACTCGGTACATTTATTTCCTTTCTAAGAAATGAGATGACGCAAAAAGGTACGTTTTAACTACAATCCCAGTTCCAAAAAAGTTGGGGTGCTGTGTAACGTGTTAATAAAACAATGCAATGAACTCATAAAACCATATTTTACTCCCAATAGAACATGAGCAAAATATCAGATTTTGTAACTATGACATATTGCCTTTTCATGAAAAGCATTCGCTCATTTAGAATTTGGGGACAGTATTTTTGGATTCAATCGAGCACAGAACAGTTTTCCATCTTTCCATTCTATTCACAATAGAACATAAACAGCATATTAGGTGTTAAAACTGAAAAATATGACCATTTAATTAAAAATATTAGCTCATTTATAATTTAGTGGCAGCAGTTTTGATTCATCCGACCACAGAACAGTTTTCCATTTTTCTAATTTACTTACAATAGCACGGAAACAGCATATCAAATGTTGAAACTTTAATATTTTACAATTCTATTGAAAATATTAGCTCATTTAGAATTTAGTGGCAGCAGTTTTGATTCATTGAACCACAGAACAGTTTTCCATTTTCCTATTTATTCCTAATAGAACAGAAATAGCATATCAAATGTTGAAACTAAGACGTTTTTCAATTTCATTGAAAGTATTAGCTATTTAGAATTTAGTGGAAGCTACTTTGCATCATTCGACCACAGAACAGTCTTCTGTTTTATTCATAACAAACCAAGCAACATATTTGGTGTTGAAACTTCAACATTTTACAATTTCATCGAAAATATTAGCTCATTTTGAATTTAGTGGCAGCAGTTTTGATTCATTCGACCACAGAACAGTTTTCCATTTTATTGACAATAGAACATGAATAAGATGTTGATACTGAGACCATTTGGAAAACTGTTCTGTGGTCGGATGAATCAGAATTGCTACCACAAAAATAAGCTTATCTTTTTCATGCAAAACTAAAATGTCAGTTTCACACCTGACTGTTTGATTTTGTTCTTTGGTGACTAAAACATGGGTTTATACGATTTGAAAATCATTGCAATATTTTTTATTTACATTTTATGGAGTCCCAACTTTTTTGGAATTATTTCTGATATGATGATAAAACACTCAACTTCTGTCTGCTTATATAGTTTGATATTTAAAGCCAATTATCATAAATTAACTTCTTATAAAAATATACTTTGGGGGGTGGAATTGGCTGATCACCGGAAAGTTTTGGCGGGACTTTTCTGATGAATACTGAGGTTCTGTTATGTTACGTTTCCCTACATGCAACAAGCTACAAGCTAGGCTAAAAATAAACCTGCTACATCAAAGCCGATTTTCACTGATTGCTGTCATATCATTTTTTGTTTTGTTATTGTGTTTTTTGTTTCAAACCAGCTTGTTTTTTTCAATGCTAATTTTGCATGCTTTTTTGATGATGTCTTAGCATGGCAACCCCTGTAATTGCTCAAACCAGCCCTTAATCAGCACCACAGAGCGCACATTTAGCCTGGCTAATAACAGCCTTAAACCATCCCAGCCTGGATGGGATACAGACACTAATACAGATACTTTTAGGAAAAGTCAGGGTACAGCAGTGTTGTTACTTTTATTTCAACAAAGTTAAATGTATTGTAAATGTAAAAGAAGTCAAAATGACTGCCGTGGTCTTTGAAGTGTTAAGAAATGTGTGCAAAAGGAGAATCTATCACAATAATCTTATTTACAGAAGAGATGTGCAGCTAAAGTTTACTTTTTGTCCTCTGTAATATAGAAATCCTGCAAATACTTCAGACAAAAGGCTTCCGGGACTAGATATGTTGGCCTAAAATGCCCTTCTTCCTACAGTGAAGACATTTCAAGGCCACATGGTGGCATGAAAAGGCGTGTGTTCTTTGTGTGCACACAGCAGAACCTCATCACATTTCACCTCGTCAATAATTGATGGTCTGCCATGGTGAGGTAAGGCTCATTGTGCCTGCCTGGTTGGGTGGATGGGTGGCTGGTCTGGGCGTGTTAGGTGCTGACATGTGGCTCCTGTTTTTTTCCGCCGCCCTCCGCTGCAGACAGGGTCCTGAGGCGGGAGACACGAGGTCAGGAACCAGCTGTGGGAACAGGCGCGGGTCAGTCCCAGTGGTGGGCATCCACGTTTGAGCTCGTCGGTGATTGATTGGAGCTGCTTAATGCATTGGGACTGATTGAACGGTCACAGATGTGGGGACCCCGCCCCTCAGACGCCTGGAACAGATGATGTGTTTACACTGAGGGCCGAGGCTGAGTCTGAGGCAGCAGAAAGGCTCATTAGCATCTTAAGGAAACAACACTTTGATGATGTAGATGTTTAAACAGCGATTGATGCGTGATGGTGAGACGGGAAACAGCATCATTTTTTCATCAAGACATAAAAACGGCTGGATTCTTCAAAGAATTAAACAAAAATGATGAAACCAGTGGAAAAGATGGGCTTTTAGTTGTGTCTTAACAATTGACGCTACATAAATACAACAAAAACAACTTTGATGGATTACATTTCATAACAAGACCAAAATACAAGGCCATACCAAACAATATAAAAGAATATTTCAACTTACACAAAAGACGAATCAAGACAAAAGATTACTGAGGCAGATTTTCCTGATTTGGCTTGTGAAAAATGTAAAAGTATCAAATTTGGCTCTGTTTGAGCCCTAACTGAAAAGTTTCTGATCCAAACTTGCCTTCCACATCATGGCAGGTGCATCTTTCTTACTGAATATTTGAGTTTTCATACACCAAACCCAGAGTTTCAAGCATTTCCTTCAATATAAGACGATGTAAACAATTTGAACTTATAGCACTGATAGCGCCTCATGGGAACAGTGTAGTTTAGCGCTATTTCGATCCAAAAAAGGCGTAAAAGTTGTCCAAAGGCTGTGCCAGGATACACTTACATTTAACTGAAGCTTTGGGTGATGACATTCATCACAGAAATGTGGACGTTAGCCTGCAAGAAGCATAGAAGTGTGTCGTTGCAAGCACTGCTAACATTAGCCACATTCTGTAAACCAGTTTCATGTTGTTTACCCAGTAAATAACTGCTTTGCACACACTTTGATGTCACTTAGGTGGGCCACCAAGAATGTCTTAAGCCACCCAAGTATCTTTGCTGACCATTTTTTTGTACATTTTTTTATAAACCCAATGGTAAGAGACCCAGATGATGGAAATGACAAAACAAAGAAGATGTGAAAATTTCACAATAATTTGCCAAATTGAAAAAGTAAAGAGAGCCTCAAAACCTCAAAATTCATGATCTAATGATACAGATCTGGGCATTTTGAGTCCCATCTTCACAAATTTCCATCCCATCTTGACTCCAGCCTCCTGGCACTTGCTACTCTGTTATCCTTTGAGGCTGTGTTGGATGTTATAACTTATCAAACGGCTCGGTAAGCTCATTGTCCCGCTGCTGGAGGCTGGGCTCAAATTCTGGATGGGTGCAAGAGGTTACATAACAGAGCCGGAGGAGGATTAAGGATGGGAATGACCGGTCCGAAGTCGGAGCCAAAACGTAGCCTTTGGAAAACCTCTCTGAACATGATGGATGCTCTGTGTGTGCTGCTATGGAGGTTTGCGTGTGTATCAGGGCTCTTAACTCAGCAGGAGTGCTGACGCTAATACATAAATGCATGGCAGCGCTGCACTCATCCCAACATTTCTGCATCTCTTCTGGCTGCTCTGTGTACAGTTGTGGTTCAAAACGATTGAAACGTTTAGCTTCCTGTAAGCCTTGATGTCAATATTGGAGAGAGGGTAGGGTTGGCCTATATTACAGTTTCATCATAGATCAGTATTTTGCCAAATGAGATAAAGGGGAGACAATATTGTGTATACTAAATGTCAATGATTGAATAAAAAAGATTGTATTCCTCTGCTTATGATAAAGATGTTGGACAGAAAGAACATGATCCTTGATCTCCAAATCTTATCAGTACATCCTGGAGTCAGAGTAGACATACAGGCAAGAACTGAAGGAAATCATTCAAAGGGTTCTCATAGACAGGGCTGCCCATAAGGGGGGTAAAGGGCCCAGCCAAATAGGGGCCCCATAGAGGTCAGCAAAATCATGATCTGTGATCTGTTTTTTGGTAGTTAACAATGTTGATGGTAACATTGAACCAAAACATTTGCAACGTAATGTCAGATTTCAGCGAAGCATGATGTCGATGCACGAATGCACAAATGTCCGGATGGCTGTGAATAAAGTAGACGGAACTGAAATAACTTCATGGGAATTTGCAAAGATCACAAGTGGCAATAATTGGCTGGTGGTGAAAAGTTGTTACAGAGTGGAAACATTGGGACAGCAGCAGTAAAAATAGACTGAGAAAAGAAAAATTGGTGAAAAGCAGTTAAAAAGTGGCAAAATAGGCTAGAACTGGCAAAAGTGGGTTAAATTAGACAAAAATGGTATAGCAGAAAAATGGGCTAAAAAGGACGAACATGGATGGGAAATAATGGTGAAAAAGTGGTCAATGAATGGACAAAAAGTGGTGACAAGTGGTTTCAGAAATGTGAAGGTGGGTTAAAGTGGCAAAATGGGATAGCAGCAGCAACAATGTCCTAAGAAAGGAAAAATGTGGAGAAAACATGGCGAAAAGCTGTTAAAAAAAGTGGCAAAAAAGGGGGTAAAGTTGGCAGAAAAGGGTTTAAAGAGAAAAAAATGGACAGTAGCAAAAATGGGTAAGTGGGCAAGGCAAAACAGGGTGGAATAATTGTGAAAAGAGGTTAAAATGTGGTCAAAAGGGTCACGGTGGCAAAAATGAGCAAAAAAGTGGTTAAAAAATGGGTTAAAGGTGCAAAAATGGTGACAAATAGATAAAATAGATAAGCTAAGACAGACAGAAAGGTGGTGGTGGAAACTGTGATGAAAAGCAGTTAAAAAGTGGCAAAATGGGCTAGAAGTGGCAAAAATTGGTTAAAAGAAACACAATGGAATAGCAGCAAAGATGGGCCAAGAAAGACAAACATGGATGGGAAAAATGTGAAAAGCAGTTAAAAAGTTTCAAAAATGAGTAAAAGTAAAAAAAATAGGGAAATTATGGCAAAAATAAGTTAAAAGAGACAAAAAAAAATGGATAAGAGCAGCAATAATAGTGAAAGAAAGACAAAAAGAGGTACATATTGGTGGGAAAAGACAGGTTAAAAGTAGTTAAAAAGTGCCCAAAAGAGGCGCAGGTGGCCTTGTGGTTTAAGGCGCGCCCCACGTACGCAGACAGCCCAGGTTCGAATCTGACCTGAGGTCCTGTACCACATGTCTCTCCTCCCATTTCCGACTCTATCAACTATCCTCCTCTATCAAATAAAGGCACAAAGAGAAACAGAGATGGAAGGGGGTCTAAAGTGGCATAAATGAGTAAGGTTAAATATCTGAAACAGATAATAGTTCGACACACTCTCAATTTCAAGGTCAGCTAAGTGTTAGACAGGACGCTAGCACTAATGCTACTGATCAAGCATGTATTCTCTGATATCGTCAGTAAACCACAGCTGGAGAGGACACTTTCTGTTTTTCGGGGGCCTGGCCAACTTTGTGGGCAGGCCTGCTTATAGATGTCTATTTACAACCATTCAGTCTTTTAATATCTGACCTCCAAGATCTACTCTGTTTATATCCTTGAGTCAGGGTGGACATTTGTGTATTTGTAATGTCTCTGCAGAAAAATATTAAGGTATGGTGTATTTACATACAACTTTAAACTAGCAGAATGCTATGTGCTCAATATTGCCGATCTCTAAGAGACTGTTTATATTCATGCATCTTTTATACATCCTGATGTCAGCTTGAGTGACTGCCGGGGCTTTTTTGTGGCGTTTAATCCTCTGAAAATCAGACAAGAGATTACCCACTTTGATAATAAGGTGGTGGAGAGGACAGCGAGGGAAATGGGAAACCAAAACGCAGCAGACAGCACTTTCTTTCTCTTTCATTATGTGCTTAACAGCAAACAAAGTACAATAGATTACACCACCTGTATGCAGGAGCCCTGATAGCAGCGATGAAAACACAGCTGCCTCCCACAATGCACTTCAAAGCACACGGTGTCCAACATGCCAGCTCAGGTTGGCAGAAACGCTCTCCGTTTGATTGATCCGCCCTCAGCCCTGACAGATCGTGTCTTTGCACGCCGCCGCCACTGCCGCTTCTGCTGCCACGGAGCAAACAGTCGCCGGGTTGTCTCAACGTGAGCAGGAGGGGAGACGCGTGAGCGGGGTTTACACAGTGTCTGAGCGAGGAGGGGGTGGGGGGCAATGAATGAAACAAGGCTGGTGTCATGATCACTTTGTGCTGCAGAGAGGATGTAGAGCTTTTGATGCAGGATAAAAGAAAAGAGGAGATCTGAGGTGTGAAAAATGTGTGTGGGTGGACAGCAGATGGGCTCAGATGAGAATGTGAGCAGGAACTTTAATGCATATGGAAGCATGGGTTCAAACTTGGAGACTGTCACCACCAAAAATACATCGCTATTAATGCAAAATGTATGCATGCATTGTTAGGCTGCAGCATCTGGTAGTTTAAAAGTCCAATCAACAAGTTTTGATCTTAAATTTGATAACCTGGCATGTATGCAATTAAAGTTGCATTAAATTAGTCAAACTAACAGTGATAGCAGTGAGCAGACTTGTGTTGTTTGAACTTTAAGCCAAGGTGAACACTTCTCATTGAATTTAACTCACTCTGTTTGACCTTTAGCTTAAAAACAAAGCCTTCTTGGCTTCATCCAGTAGGTTATGGAGTTTCACGTGTATGTATTTGGCATGCCAACACTGCTGCAGTCATCCTTGGACTAATGTCTCTGCAACCTTTCCCCTTGTTAATTTTTGACGTATAGAAACGTCAACATAAGAGCTCACAGCTGCTTTGGCCGACTCCTTCGTGTCTCTGCTGGGCTCCCTCCCAAACACGGAGGCCTCTGGTGCTATCAGGTGATTCCAGGTCAGTGGGAACCGCTGGAGGTCCACGTCGACACCGCCCCTGATTGGCTGCTGGAATTTACCCAGCCGAGCTTTATGTTGGAGCTCAAAGAGGAAGAAAAACAGCGGCGGAGGAGGAGGAGGTAGAGGGGGAATGTATACACGGTCAACTGTCAGCTCGGGCTTTCATCACATGCTCGGATGTACAGCGTAAAGGCATTGGGCTGTAGCCTGAAATAATTCCCATTTAGTCACAGTCAAGTGTGAAATATATACAGTATGCACAGTGTGTAGAGCTAGTATATACAGCGCATTGTTATCAGCTTCATTTTTCCAGAACTTCCTGCCACTGTGGAAACAATTCTTCCTCTTTGTCATGCATGTCAGCCGCATCCTTGTTAATGTATAGCCCTGCTTATTATCTACTACTGCTCATTGGATAAAGTAAGGGTGTCAAAACCTGATATCAAAGGATTTTATCTGCCTCATCTTCAGGAGAAATGGTGTTAAAAAGAACCAAAACTTGTTTAAAAACTTAAACTTAAGTCATAAGCTCCTGAAATAGAACATAAGATATTGAATGTTTGATTAGACATCCTGTTGTATGGCGGGAACATCCAGGACAGCCTAGTAGGCTTTCCATTCTCAGCACTTGGTTTGTCAATATTAAATAAAAGATACATGGCTCTTTGAGTCTGCCTTCTATAAGAAATGAGGCCTTGACACAGCAGAGTCCTGCGCAGTTTGATGAACACATTTGGTGAAAGTCTATGAAGCGGGTATCTGACCGAAACGTCTCAATCTATATCTGGGATTGCAAAGCAACAAACTCAGAGCAGAATGTCACTCTAAGCTTTTATTACATGGCGGATTAGAGATTACTTTCATATGCGCTTGAATGCAGTTCAAATCTACTTCATAATCCAACGTCAGTGCCAATTGGATCCAAATGTAACCGGTGAGCGCTGTGCAGCATCTCCAGCGCTGTTTTTGACTGCTCCTGCTTGTGCTGGTTACTATAATTACGTTTAACTCAGAATGTCAAATTGCTCTATATTTGGCGATGATTTTCTCCGGGCGCAGTTGGCTCATGCTCGGTTGCTCCTGGAACATGCCTGTGCATAAGTGTGCTGAAACTTAACCCCTTACAGGCCTGACGCTCAGCCATAACACAGACTGGAGGAATGCCAGGCTGCTCTTGTTTAACAAAACAATATTTGGAGTGAGGAGTTCCAGAGACATTTTTTTTTTCTTTTCTCGTAAGGTAGTGTAATGGCTTCAAGCATTATGTCGTAATAGAAAGAGACACATGTTTAACTGGAACATGAGTCAATCTGAGGTAGAGTCACATACATTTTTACGCGTTAAAACATCAATAACACCTGAAATTTAACGAAAGCATGCTCCACACCCTGATTAATGAACGCACATGAGCCAAAACACACAAATACAAACATTAAAACACACCCTAACACACCTCCTTGTCTCACAGCGTCGGCACTTTGCTCAACTTCCTCACGGATTTGTCACCGCCGCAACGTGTCTTTCACAATCTCGCTCAGTCTGCTCCCATTAGAGTTAACACGCAGAGGTAGAAATGTCAGAATCCAGCAGCAGAAGCGGCGTTATCGTATAGCTCAAGTCCAGACGGTGGATTCATCCATCAAACATACGTCTCCCCGGCCGTCTCTTAATCACCGGGGGTTTTTCCCAGCAGGTAAGCCGCTCAGAAACAATGATGTCTTGTCAGAGACGTTAGTCATGAGTTATTTTTTGGGGGAGACGTGGGAGGTTGGCGAGGGGGTTTGGGTGTCTGCTCCACTGAAGAAATGTGAAAAATGTGCAGGTGATTGTGATTACTTGTGGCTGTCTGCAGTATACACTCCTTTATTAGCTCCCATGGTACGTTATTAGGTGGCGTGGGGTGCTGTGCAATGTTTTGTTGTGAGGAAAGAACAATACTTTCTCAAAAACAACTGTCACACACAATACATGTCCTAATTTAACTTTAGAGCGTGTTATTTTCTTCATTTTTTTGTCCTTTATGCTTTGTTTTACAACTGAACTTTGTACTTTAATTCAATTTTTAACCTCATATTCTTCTTTCAGGCAAAGTATCTCATCTCAATTTGCTATTTTGAACAAAATTAGCCCAATTAATGACCTAAAATTCACTCACCATATTCAAACTACAGCCAGGGAAGCTACAATGCTGTTTAAAAGTTTTAAAATTGCATCAATGTTTGATTTTTTTTTTTCTTTTTTACACAGTTAATAATTTATGTCTCTGTGCTTCATTAGAAGGTAAAGAATTTATATTAAGAAAGCAATAAGCACATTGAGGATTGTAAGTAAAGGCCAGTCTTGGACACATATCATTAGCTAGACAACAGCTAACATAGCATTGAAGCTAACAGTTGGCTAGGTAGCATAACCCTACAAAACTGTTGTAAAATGTTGACTTAATTCATGCTTCTAGCACAAGAAACAATGTCAAGTTGAGTCAAGATACACTTTTAACCGTGTTTATATTCTTATTTATACCAATCTTGGTAGCGGTTGTTAGCTAGTAAGACAATAGACAGAATCAACCTTTCACCAGCTACTAACTGACTGTAAGCTAGTTAAAACCTCCACTAACTAGATATTAATACTCTTCTGTTGTATTTTATCAGACTATAAAGTTGGAATGTTAGCTAAGAAGCAGCTGAATGCTAACGCTAGATGTTGACTGTTGCAAATGAGTTAATGAGTCTTCTGAGCTCTAGATCATTGGGAAGTGGCTAAATGGGGAACAGTTGTCAAATTTCTAAAGTTAATATCTTTAAAAACTGTAAACTTGTCATACTAGCTAACTTGTAGATTGTTGCTGTTGCTAGCTGTTGTCTATTTGTTGCAAATGACTCGGCAAAAATGTTTAATATTAAAGTACAGTTCAGTGTTGCTCCACATTTTGTACTCTAGAACAGTTGGGAACATGTTAAAAGAAGAATATATGTTAAATTCTCAAAGGCAACATCTTCAAAGAGTGTCAAATTTTGATGCTAGCTAAGCTGTAGATTAATGCTGATGCTAGCTGTCATGTAACTGCAGCAAATGACTCAGTAAAAGTGTTTGCTGTTGAAATACAGTTCAGTGTTGCTTCCCATTTTACTTCTGTCCATCTTTTGAACTGTAGATCAACAGGGAAGTGCTTAAATGAAACATATTTGACAAAATCCCAAATAACTATCTAGAGTATCCAAAGAACTATCCAAACAACAAGTTTTGCTGCTAGCTAAAATGTGGAAGCGTGCCGATGTTAGCTGTCGTTAGATGAGTCAGCGGAAATGCCTAAATATTGAAATAGGGTTCAGTTTGGCTAATTGTTTTGTTTTTCTGAAGATCAACTAGGAGTGATTAAAAGAACACTTGTTAAATTCCCAAAGTAACATCTTTAAACACTTTCAACCTCTAATGCTAGCTAAACTGTAGATGAATGCCGATGCTAGCAGTATTCTTACTGTAGCAAATGGCTCAGCAAAAACAGTTTAATGATGAAATACAGTGTTGCATATTTGTCTTTTTATCAGTCTTTTGAGCTATAGATTGATTGGGAAATGGTTAAATGAAGAATGTGTCATTTTATTTCCAAGACAAAGTTGTAAGATTGGCTGAATGCGTATGCTAGCTGTTTTCTAACTGTAGCAAATGAGTCATCAAAAACGTATAGTTCAGTGTTGCTCCGCATTTTTACTTCGGTCTGTCTTTTGAGCTGTAAATCAATCAGAAAGTTGTTGAATTTTAATTTTCTGTCAAATTCTTAAAACTCCCTGCTGGGATGTTCTGCTAAGTTAATCCTAATGCTAGCTTTTATTAGCTGTAGCAACGAGTCATTGAAATCAGAGAATATGAACATTTTAGTGCCACATTTATTCAACTTTTAGCAATACTAAAATTGACAAAATTAATAATATCCCTCATCTTCTTAACCCCAATACTTTACCAATTTACAGTGTTAAAATGTAGCTGAATGCTAACACTTGCTATTGTCCAACAATAGCAGATGACTCATCAAAAATGCTAAATACTGACATGTCTACATTTGGACATTTCTCAGTTTTAAGGTGCAGATAGGTTAAGAAGTGTTTTGAAGAATGGTCAAATTCCCAAGGTAAATACCCTCACAAACTCTGTGGCAATGCTAGCTAAAAGTGGTTGAATGCTAAGGCTAGCTATTGCAAATGAGTAGTCAGAAACTGTTTTCTATTGAAAGTTGTCCAGTATGGCCCCCAATTTCCACATTTTTGCATCTTTTTCTTCCATTAATCAAACAATAAGTGGTTAATTGAGAATTTTAAGTCAAGTTTGAGATGTTTTCTACCTTTTATAAACCGCGTTAAAAGCTGTTTAACATTTTAGTTTCCATTGTGCATCTTTAGAGGTCCACTTCCTGTTTTTTTGGCGACAGCAGTGTTTTTCTTTTCTTGTGTAGCTTTTAAGCTGTGTCGACCTGTTTAATAAATCGAGCACACCTTATTTTATTTTTTTATTAAGGCTTATGCATATTTGACCTAAGAATGAATGACTTTTGGGATTAAACTCGCAGATTACGAAGGCTCAGACACATGAAATTCTTTCTCTGTTGTACTTTCAACCCCTTTGGATAAAACAGACTGTCAGCCTTTCAACAAACACTGTTTTTTTCTCTCCTCTGACTGTCAGGCACAGGCCGGGTTTTCCTGCCGCGCTGCTTCAGTTGTTGTGATACCTCAGGAGAAGCCGTAAAACAGGCGTCTTTATTATCCGTGCTAGTGTGCCAAGATTTATCCCATTACAGGCTGGAATGCCCTCCTCTCCTCACGTGGGAATGGATCGGGACGCTCACACTCAATTTCTTTGTTTAGCCTGTTTCATGTGTGTGTGTTTGTGTGTAAGGGAGAGGTTGAGAGAGTCTGCTAGGAGTGAGGATGCCCTGCTTTTTGTTTCCTCCTGAGCTATTTTTGTCCACAGAGAACTGCAAGCGCTCAATTTTTGTGTGTGGTTAGGATGACCCAGTCTCCTCAGTGTGTCTGTTCAGTGTGTTTCTGTGTTATCTGCTGATTTGCTGCGAGGCTTGTGTGGCTTATAGGCCAATATAGAAGAAAAAAGTGTTGCTTTTTCATAGATAACAGCCTTTTATTTGAAATTTGAGTATTTATTCATGATTTGTAAAGGAAATAAAGGCATTGTAGGTGTAAAAAGCTGGATTTTTTTGGAATAGATGCTCAAATTGCTGCTAATTAAGGGTGTCACTGACTTTAGAATGACTGTGTCAGTAGGCCCTGACCTGTATCACCTACTTAACAATGACTCACTCTTATTTTCTCTCTTCCTTCCTCCTCCGTTTAGGGAAAAGCTGGCCGTGGCTCGCCTGCAGAGGGAAGTCGCACGGAGCAAGAGCGAAGGAACAATGGTAAAGTACAATCCAGACTGCCCGTCCCCTGTAATCTGTGCAAAGCCAGAGAAGCCACAGTATGCTCACTTCACACACACCCACAAACAAGCTGTAAAGCCCAGCCAAGCCACCACAGCGGCCCGAGTCAGTCTATGGCATCTCAACACTTCATCACTCGCTCTGAAAGGAGACAATACTGGAGAATTGTGCGTAGGCACTGGGAATATCCAACCGGAGTGCGTAAATCCATGGAATTCAATGGCCGGATTTCCATTTCCTCCCTTTTTTTACTGGATAGTGGCCCTTTAGAACAGAGTTACAAGGAGTAGAATATGAAACACTTGCACAAAAACATGGTACAACATGAGTTTGGCTATTTTTCCAAGCCTTGTGGAAATAACTTTGCATGCAATGTTGTTCTAACTACCGTAAAGTATGGAGTATAAGACACAAAGCTCATACACATTTACACCACTGTCCTGTCCTTGTCCTAGTGTACAAGCATCAGCAGAAATGTGTCCAACTCCACTTCTATAGGTGGTGATATGCCCCCTTTCAGTTTGTCTCATATGGACCTTTCTCCAGTTGACTGTGCTCAAGAGTTAGCAAGCCGCTAACTGTTTCACGGCGTTGTATGTTTTGTAATTCTTAAGGTAATGTCTGAAGGCAAAGACAACAGGACTACAGTCATGCTTGGCATTTATGTCTTTTGATTTTGGTGTCAAAAGCTTGCAAGGAAGCCATGGAGCATGCCCAGAACGCCCTGTCCAGTCAAGTCGCATTAGTTAGACCAAGCTTCTATTTTTGTCTTAGTCTTCTGCTATGCTTGGTGGCGATTTGCCTCCTTTCACTATCTTAGTATTGGGCATATCTAGTTGATCTTGCTTGCAAGTTAAGAAGCAGAAAGCTGGTTGGATGTCAAATGATATTTTGAAAACACCTGGTGATATCCAGCCCAGTGTGGTGGCTGTGGAGCATGCCCAGAACACCTTGTCCAGTCTGGGTCTAACTGTTGAATACACATGCAACCCTCAACCACATTGTCTGGGTGTTTCAGTCTGATTTCAAACAGCGTTTTTTTTGCAGACATGTCACTTTTTCTTGGACCATCTGCAAGCTTTAACACAGTAGATGAGCTTGTTAATAGATGCATAGACAGATTGTATTTTACTGACCCCATACTTAGAAATGGCGGTGTTACATCAGCCAGATATCTAGTGTGTAAAGCAGCAGAAGAATAAATACAATAGTGTTTATCAGTACATACATACAGTACTGTGCAGAACTTTTAGGCATGTTTGGGCCAAAAATTAAGCCTTGAGTCGGGCGTAGATGTAGTCAGTATGTAACAAGGGGGATTGACACAATCCTGGTCGTGCTCTGGATGTCTTTGCATGTCACCAGGGGTATGGGAAAACAATCTGTGAAAGAAATTGTAAGAGATGCAATTGAGTTTGACCTTTCCTGTTGAGCAACACGTGTCAACATGTGTCGAGCTGGACTCTGCCCCCCCAGAATCCTTAGCGCCCTACATGCCTAAAACTTATGCACATGACTTTACATGCAGTAATTTGCTTTAATTACCAATAAAGCCTTGAATACAGCAAATCAAAATAGTTGGTAGCTGCGAAGCACAGACCCACGGCTTGCAAGTTGTACCGCCCACCTCATTTGGTCCTTCGTTGAGTGTTTTCAATCAAAGCAGTACTACGTAAGGTTTACATACTTGAAATTGTGCCACAAGTTTCTGTAAATGAAGAATTATGACACAAAAACTGGCGCCAACTTTCGCCAGCCAGGCCTATGTTGCTACATACCGCTACATTTGTGCAGTGATGTGGCTGCTTGTGATATACAGTGAATGGGGCACATGGCCGTCAGTATGTAGGAGACATTCGACTTTATAGATGACGAATTGGTACCAACAGTTTGTCCTATGCACAAGAGGCATTTACTTTCAAGCATGCCCAGTGGTTTAGACATTTTTGCAAAGAAGTTTTTGCACATTTAGGAGTAAGTTTTGAGGGCAAAGTTACCATTATTTCTTGATTTCCAAAGACCTGGAAATATGGAAGTATAAGGCTGAAAGAATAAGCTAGAATATAGCATTCATACATGAAAATAGGTACAAATCTGTCTGGAATTAAGAAGTCAGTTTATAAACAGCTGAAAGCAGAGGAACCACGCCTTACATTCAGGATCTTGAGATTTTTTTGGTGCTTTTTGGACCAATTAGAAGGGCATGTTGAGGGCTAGATTTCTACTTTACTTAGAGTTCCGAAAGACTTGGAAATATGGAGGCGTAGGGTTGAATGAATCAGATCCAAAAACAGAAAAGCAAAGAAACCAAGCTTCAGTCAAAACTCATGTAAAAAGGTCTCAGTCGCAATGTATCTTGGGAATATTGTGCAACTTACCGTGATATTTGAGAGCTACATTTCCACTATCCCTTGATTTCCAAAAGACTTGGAAAATGGAAGTGCAGGGCCAAATGAGGGGGTTGGGATGGAGCGAAATGGAAATTTGATTTAAAAAATCAGCAAACATAAACATTCAGTGCAGTCTTGGCATGCATTGCTAATTTCTACAATGGGATACCTTGACATTTGGTCTTTGTTTGCAGTAGTCTGGATAAGTTTGAATCATTCAGCAGGATTAATAGGTATTCAGGAACATGCAGGTTGGGTAACATTACAAAGCTTTAGCCAAGGCTTAACCTGTCAACACCGCATTGTGCTAAGCTTTACTGGAAACTGCTGATAATATGCTTTCACTCCTTTTTTAAGAGATCTTGTGTAAGCAGAAGAAAAGATTTCAGGAGGTGGAAATCTGCATGTCAACGTGTACACGAGCGTGTATTTCTGTTTGCATATTTGTCCGTGCGCCTCCAGTTATTTTCTCAGGGAGGTCAGAGAGTGAAACCACGTGACGAAGCAGAGCTCAGCTGATTGCAGCCTCCGTGCAGAGGCTCTAACCACAGGCCCAGCTGTTCCTCTGCACCCCAGCGACGCCTGTGATTCTCTGTATGGCAGCGGGCCTACAGCTACAGCGGGGCTGATTCACTGTGAGATTTCGCACTATTCTGTCTGATTCTTATTGATCCCTCAAGGAGGAACCCTTGTTATCTCCTCCCCGTTGTAGAGTAGGTCAGATGACGGGGTCAGAGTCAGAACAGGGCCCCCGGAGCTGGGCGAGGGTTCAGATGAAGCTCAAGGCCACTTCAACGCAGCATTCTTGCTGTCACTGAAGGTTATTTTTAGACACTGGAGCAGAGAAATGCTGCGTTATGGGCTGATTATGAAGGGAATCTACCATGTGATTGGTTCTTGTTGTGGAAAATTACTGTAACATGAAATCAGGGACGTAAACATTGAATAAAACAGTAACTAATCTGGATTTGAAGTGCGATACAAGCAGACAGATCGCCATCGCTTCCTGGAGTTGTTTACCTCAACCTTTCCTGAACCGGAAGTTACATCTTCCCCCCACTCTTGACCTTTCTGTGACTTATCCAGCGCTGTCATACCAGTTATCCATGTGTATGGGAAACAACAAGGTCCAGTATTGATTCCCACAGCTGAAATGAATGCATGCATCCTCCAGTGAACCCGTCATATCACTGTGAGACAATCAGTCATGTGAGCAGCTGCAGATGTACGCAGTAATGCCCATGATAAACGGGGCTAACGGGATCAGTTACAGCCACTTTCACACCTGTAGTTCGGTTCACATACTTCAGCACAGAAAAGTCCATTTATATGTCAAACGGACTCATTAGAAATCAATTCAGCAGTGTCAAATTCAAAGTCAGACAGATAAGTCGTCCATGTGCAGTTTAGCTTGGAAGTCATTCTGCTCTTTAGTCTGCTTTATGGGTTTATTTGTCTTTTCTGGCTGTCAGACAGAGGTTAAAAAAGTAGGTGCAGACCTTATATTTCATGAGCAGTGACAGACGAATGAAGACTGGAATGCAGTATCAAGAAACTTGTATCATCAGCCAAAAACGTCTATATTTTCACCTTCAGTATGATGCATTCTTGTTTGAATGGCGACCAATAACCCTAAACAGTTATTTTTTTAGCTGGTGGATATTACAATGTTATGTACCAGACTGGCTTGAATATAAGACCTAACCAGGGAAAATGTCCAGACAGAAGACAAAAAGAAGAACTAGGTTTAGAAAAAGGTTCAAACAGTCTTTCTGACTGATGATAGCTGAGAATGTTTATTTGCATTTAAAGTCTAGAAACCAAATTTGAGATGACAGAACTTTTTACAGGTTTGCTTCAAGGTCAAGGTCAGGTATAACTATGTCTACCGGTTCAGTGCTTTGTTGGCCTTAGTCCTGTGTTTTTCTGGCCTCCTGATGGCCATCGTCCAGGCCTATGCCAAGCATTTGTTGAGGTTTTTGCCAGCTGACCCTTCCATGTCGCATCCGGCTGCCCCCAAGGTCTGGTTCTACTCACTGAGTCCTGGTCACCCAGTATGCAGTGAGCTGGATTAGGCCTGGGAAAGCACCTCATAAAGGTACAGAAAGGGTCGATCCCATTCCTTCCCTTTAGCCCTTATCTTTCCTTCCCCTTGGTTTTGCTCGTCCACGTTAGGGGAAGGGGCGTCCTAAATGTCTTTTGGTCCAAGGGCTACATAGCCCTTGAAAAGGAGATTTTTCAGGCCACACTTGAAACAAAGGGGTATGATGAATTTCCCACCATGCACTGCGTTCACTTGCAAATTGGCACAACAGGCAACGTATCGGCAATGTGTGTTGATGAACAGCAATCATGTCGCATCTCATTTCTTAGGGGAAGTTTTTCATCAATAGCCCTAACCACTCTGTTTCGAGGGGCAAGGGGAAGGGTTAAAGGGTAGAAATGGGACTGGCCGTAAGACCAGAGGGACCAAAGACTAAAAGACTCTGAATTTTGTAAGCATGCTCAGTTGCTTTGAGCTCCACACTGCCTTGACCAATGAACCCATCGCTCTGTGTGCAAGGCCAAGTCTGCAACTGATCTCGGCCTTGCAGTTAAGTAATTGATGAGTTATGCTGCCAATATTGACGACTTGCTCTACACTCTCACCAGGGGAAGAACATATTCCGAACAATATTTTCAATTTTGCATCTCACAATTACGACTTAAACTTGTGATTTTGGCTCTTTATTTCGTATTTAGACCTTTCAATTCAGAATTTGACCTGTTAGAATGTCTTTTTTTTATTTTAAGCCAAATTTTGACCTTTTAAATTCATAATTTTTAATTTCATCTCAGTTTTTGACCTTTTCAACCACTAACTTAGACTTTAACCTCAAAACCTTGACCTTTAAAACTCACAATTAAAAATGTAAAACTCATGATTTTGACTTTTTTCTCTTATTCTTACCTTTTTAACTCATGATTTCAAATTTTATCTCATTTTTTGATCTATAAACACATTATTTTGGCTTTTATCTCTCATTTTTGCATTTTAAACTCATGATTATGACATTTTATCTCATTTGTATACCTTTTGGAGTCATGGTTTAAAATTTTATCTTATATTTTTACATTTAAACTCATGATTTTGAATTTTGTCTCACATTTTTTCCTTTTATACTTAGAATTTCAGATTGTATCTCAAACTTGGACCTTTTAAACCCATGATTTCAAATTTCGGCTTATATTTTAACCTTTAAAATGCCTGATTTTGAATTTTATCCCATATTTTAACATGTAAAACTTGTGATTTCAAATTTCTATTTCATATATTTGCCTTTTAAAACTTGATTTTGACTTTTAATATTGTGTTTTGACCTGTTTAACCAATGAGTTTGACTTTCTATTCCAGATTTTAAGCCTTTAAATTTATAATTTTGACATTTTTAAATCTCAGAATCATATTTCATCAATAACTGGACGACCTAGCATGCAGAAACAAGGGGGCAGTTGGTAGGACTGAAAAGCAGGAGACTTCCAAACATGAGCCAAAAGTTCAAAGTCAATTGCAAGATAATATGCAATGGTTCCTACTTTAAGACTTGCTACTTTCTCACTATTGCAGCAGTTATTTTGTTTGCCTCTTATTTCCGTTTGTAGGGATTGCATCAGTCTACAAGAGTTGAACAAAGAGGGAAAAGTTTGAGTACATCAAATAACTTCCAAACACTCTGACTTCCGCCTTGTTCTTACTTTGTGCCATCACTGCAGTCCTGTTCTGCTCCTCTTTAGTGACTATGTGTACATAACTTAAGGCAGTAAGTGTGTCAGCCTCCTCCTGTGACTCCAACATCCCATCCTCTGACCTCAAAGTATCCCAAGAAAAATATTCCCCATGCCATAAGACTCCACCGAAGGCTCGTCTCAGAGCCTCACACGAGTGGATGACATGCTAATTATGACTTTAGAGGGGTGTGTGTTTGAATTGTGTCTGCGCATGCACGGGGATGAGGGAGAGCGGGATGAGTTATCTGTGCCAGACAGGAGGAGGGCGAGTAGTGGAGGAGGAGGGGGGGTGCTGAAGAAGGGAAAAAAAAAGGAGGAGGGGGGATATCACTAAGCTCCATTTGAAATTGGGATAATCCCTGTTGGAGTCCCCTCGCACTCTCTCTCCGGCATTCCTGGGAGGCTTCGGAGCTCAGGCACGGTTCTTCAATGGGGCTGAAAAAGAGACTGCTGCATCAAGGAGATAATTGTCAAAAGTGCTGGCGGTGTGAAGAGAGAACTCGCCTGTGCCCCGTGAAACCCCCCCCCCATACCCTGTCGCCCACTCCCGTGCCCACTTGCCTCCCCCAACCCCCAAATCCTGCCTGCCAAGGGACTAACCCAAAGAGACAGATTAAAACCCCAGACTTTTTGAAGTGGCTCTGTATCTGATGCCTCCCTTTAGCGGCCTTTTGGTCTTCCTTCTCTACATCCATTAGTGTAACACGATCAGAGAAACACAGAGCCACCCATTGCACAACAGTTTCTGCTCCGCGGGGAGGTGTTTTGCTGCACCATTACTCCTGCTTTGTGTTGGGAAAGAATGCAAGCACTATCTTTATGGTCGTACACACTGCTGCAATTGTAAGCCTCAAGGTCTCCCTTGCAGTTACACACCCCTGAGTGTAAATGAAACAAGAATTAACAGCACAGTTTACTGAGGAGTGTGTGTTTTAATTGGGTCTCCTGTTGAGCAACACGACGGCTACTGGCGCTGCCGAAGCACAACGCTCTTTTGTTATGGATCTTTGGGGAGAATCACATGAAGCCTTTCTGGGATAATTTGCAGGGCAATCAGGGTTTGAATCTCAGCATCTGCACTGAGTTGGACCACAAATGTGGCCACACAAGATGCATTGGTTTGAAGGGATACTGTCCACGAACCAGCAGGTCTGTCTGTCCAAGACAATCATTGTTTTTGAACTTCATATCAAGGAAGGGATGTGGAGTTACTCCAGCACCAATACAAACATCTGGAACAACAATCCTGCTATCTGAAACACCAGTTCCCAGTGCTCCATACCCTGTTGCGGGGAATGGGGTAGGGCTACCCCGTAACTGCTGGTATGCCAGTCAGAGTCCTGGAGGCATACAGGTCAGCCTGTTCCTATCTCCCACCCTTGCTGCAGCATCCCAGATGAACGAACTCGATGATGGCGGTGTAGAAGGGTACCGTCATCATCTTTGGCAGTTTGAATTTCTTCAGTCGTCTCAGGAAGTACATCTACAATCCAATAGTAGGGCAAGTGTAGGTGTCCACTGGTGTTTGAGCCAACATTATTGCCAAAAAGGCAATATAATGCAACCCAACAATCATGACTGCAACCCAGGAACCACCACTGGGTTCTGGGTATCACATACTGGGCCTTGAGGGGTACGCCAGTCGATGTCCAACAATCAGCTAGTGTTTGATTCTTAAAAAATGCAGAATCCGTTGATAAAGGAAGCGGTTTTGGGTACTGGAAGTGTCCTGCTGTCCATTAATCGGCCCAGGACAGTTGTCCACTGGTGTTTCAGCCAACATTATTATTAGTATGCAGGACCAGTCCATGTAATGAGCCAGAAAAGCAGAATGCTATGGCAATAATGCAACTCAGGAATCCATTGGCTATCATCTAATTACATTTTAGCTTTATATGTGGACATCTGCATGGATGAGAAGCCAGCAATCTGCTCTCAGAAATGTGGATTCTCAACTCCAACTCCATTATCTCTTCTTAAGTTGCCAGTTGGACTGGAAATAAGGACAAATCATGGCAAAGAAAAGCTTGGTCGGTAGTCTTTTCTGGCTAACTTCTGTCTACAACGGAAGCCAAGGAAAGTTTGCCAATACCCACAGAGGCTATGGTATGGTGACGTGGAGGTTTGCATTAGTCAAAGCTAGCAAAAGATGCCTTCCGTAAGAGGTGCAATGAGTACATTTCAGTTTTTTTGAGTTCTCTGCTTGTGGATTTCATTGTCATGATAAGAGCGCTTGTTTCTGTATGCTAGCAAGTTAACGTCTCTAAAGCTACAAGATAATTATCTGTTATCACTATAAAATTAGCTGTGATATCCTGAAATCAAGAAATCTCAAGAAAACAACTTAAATGAAGGCGTTATCACAAGGTAAGGGTTAGGGTTAGGTAAAAGAGCTGCAGTACAAGGAAAACACTCCAGGTTGGATAGATTCTTAGGGGATGTAAATATTACAAAATACAAAACATCTTCTTAAAAAGACATCAAGATAGTTAATAAAAGCCTCTAAAAATCAAAGTTTGGTTGAAAAACAGAGGTCATTAGGCCACTGATGGTTAAGGTTAGGTTAAGACAGGGGTGTCAAATCCAGCCCGTGGTACAGTCATACCAGTTAGATAATGTCATATTTTTGTAACAACTAGCCCACCAGTATGAGGTCTGCAGATTTCTTCCAGTGTAAAAATGTAAATTTAACCTTGTTGGTTTGAAATATCCTTAAGTCATCAAAATTTGAAAAAAATAAAGGGAAAATAATTAGTTGAAAAGCTAAGAATGTGGGAAATAAAACTAATTTGTGTTTTAATTTGATATTTTCAATTTTGCATCTCACAATTACAACTTAAAATTGTGATTTTGGCTTTTTATTTTGACCTTTCAATTCATAATTTTGACCTCTTAGAATGACATTTTTTAAGCCAAATTTTGACCTTTCAAATTCATAATTTTGAATTTTATCTCAATTTTGGATCTTTTCAACTCCTAACTTTGGGTTTAACATTTAAAACTTTGACCTTTAAACTCACAATTAAAAATTTCAGGTTATATTTTGACCTTTGCCTGATTTTGACTTTTATCCCATATTTTGACCTATAAAACTTGTGATTTCAAAATTCTATTTCGTATATTTGCCTTTTAAAACCTTTATTTTGACTTTTAATATTGTGTTTTGACCTGTTTTACCAATAAGTTTGACCTTCTTTTTTAGACTTTGAGCCTTTAAATTTATAATTTTGACATTTTTAAATCTCAGAATCATGTTTCATCACTGCTAAGTTTCTATTTTTTCTGTATTTCATTACTGGTGAAAATGAGGTGACAGTTTATGGTTAAATGTCTCTTGTTGGACCTGAATTCAGAATCCGGCCTCTGCTGTGACTGAGTTTGACACCCTGGGTTAAGAGGTTAGGGGCGGGGATTAAAGGGCCAGGGTATGGCACGTGTATTTCATTGCACTAGTATTAAGAATAGGTGTAACTCTCAGGATCTGGTTCATAAAGGTATAATACTGTTAGAGCAGCTCTACAAGGTCATGTTCTTTCTGGCCCGCTCTCTTTAAAACTCTTACAAGACAAACAGTGGGCTTTCCCGTTAGGTGTTTTACAGAGCACAGGTCATGGTTTATTCAGTCCCCTCTCCAACAAACCTGCACTGTCTGTGTGGAGTCAAACCTCTTATTCAAAGCCTCGTCGCTGCTGTAGGTTTCCTCTGGAATTCCTCACACCCCGACAAAAAAAAAAAAAACTGAGGCGTGGTGCAGGGCAGGGCCGCTCTCTGTCTCACACTCTCGTTTGATGCCACTCCGAGGTGCAATCTCAGTCCGTCAGGGGCAGGATGCTGGGTTTCCTGTTGGGGGGGGGGCGTGAACAGAAGCGCACATGCAAGCTTGTAAATGTAGGGAGGGGGCTGGGCTCTCCATTAAAAAGGCATGTAAAACAGTCGGGTAATATTTTAACCACTGGAAACGGCTGTCTAAACAACATGTGAAAATAAACGATCCGACTTTGAGCGAAACTGACTTTATTTTTCTTTGGGTTTTGTGGACGCTCTATGATATCTGAGCTTCAACAGATATGAGTCAGATTCACACACAGTAATTCCCCTCAGAGGTTTTTTCTTGATTACAGCGTTTGATTCCTCCATGGCTGAGCAGAGCGCTAAAGGGAGCTGTTTTTAACTTGGCTTAATTGTGTAACTCACTTATTTAAAAAATCTGATTTCTCCGGAGTATTTCATGTAGAAAATGAAGTTAAGATAAGAACGGAGCTGCTGTGAATTTTAAGTGGGAAACGGGTGGCACTGTATGGTTAAATAGGCCCTGGAGCCAAGATAGGAATCAGCTATTTCTGTCCATGAAAACAGATTTCTAGTGTGCTAGTCTGTGCGATCGTATGTGACACAGTTTGCAACACAAGAAGAGAAATGTGCTTTGATACGGTCTTCCTGAGATGACCAAATACCCTTCAGAACAAGTCATTGGGTACTGAGTCATTCAGCCTTGAAACATCCCTGCTAAAGTAAACTTGCCTGCTTGTTACTGTCTAAACTTTGGGGTTTGTTGCTTTGAGAACAGCTCATTGAGGATGCAACTGACAAAGGAAACAGTCCTTTCCCAAGTGGACATTCGGGCAACCAGAGTTTTCTCGAATTCCCAGATTGCTTGTAAAGTAGGCTCCTAACACCTTTAGGTGCTGTATATTTGCATATACGCTTGACTATTTAACATGCAAGATTCATACATTATTCCACTATTCAGTTGTTGGACCAATAAGCACAAGACCTACTTGAGTGCCCCCTTTTTATGACTGTAACCACGGTCTCATGCCGAGCTTGATCAAGTGTTTGAATACCCCAGTCCTTACCCTAACCCCCTACCATTCTATATGTGCCACAATAATAATAATCTCTTTAACCATAGCTGTATAACTGTATATCTTGTACAGTTTATTTGCCATAACCACAAGCTTCTGCAAACATTTACTATACTGTGGTTTCCTTTTGAAGGAGTTCCTGACTGTGGGATATTAAATGTATGGGTTTTGACTTGGGTTCTTAGCAATAGTATTCAATAGTAGTTCAACCCAATCTTTCAAATATGATTCAAAAATGTGACCACACTGATTGGTAGTAGCATACTTTGCTAGGTCGTTAAAGATGTTTCCCCTACAATAGATGTAGGCTAGATAGAGTGAATGTTACGTTGACTTTAGCAAGATTTATGTGCTATTCTAGTATTCAGTGGTTGGATCTTAAGTGTATTTGTGCATTCCCCTTTTTATTGACTGTACCCATGGCTCTATGCCAAGCATGACCAAGTGTTTAAATAGCCTTACCCTAACCCCCACTATTCTTTATGTGTCTGGATATTTCTATTTATCGTTCCTCCTGCAGTTAAACCAAATGTACAGTCAGTTTGCCATGATCACAAGGTATTCCAATCATTTATGGGGCTGTGGTTTAAGAAGAGTTTGCAAATAGTTGACTTAATGATATAGAAATATGATGGTTTTGTTAGGTGTGACAGTCAGTCTTGGTTTTACCTGAATATAAACCAGAAATAGCTTAACTGTATGTGGTCAGATATTGTCGTATTTTTAGGAATAATGGTTTTAACAACTTTTTAGGCTTTGATGTGGCCATTTAATCATTTTTAAAGCAAAATATATACTCATTTTTAAATAATTTTTGACAATATGACCAAAAACATCACAGTTATGAACACTTTAAAGAAGTAGAAAACAGTGGAATTTCATAGACTGACTATTTGTATGACCATTGACTTTCCTACAGTATTCCAATATGCAGTAGTTGGACGATAAGCATTTAATCTACCTGGACATGCCCCTTTTTATTGACTGTATCCAGGGCACCAAACTTGACAAAGTGTTTAAATAGCCTAACCCTTACCTCCTACCATTCTTTATGTGTACGGGTGTCCAAAATTCTTGTTTCTTCTGTAGTTGAACCAGTTCTATTGTTAGTTTACCATAATCACAAGGTATTCCAAACATTTACAGTGCTATGGTTTATTACAGATGATTTCCTGAAGAGCTGACTTAATGATATAAGTAAGACATCAGTTTGGTCTTGGGTTTTTAGCACCAGTGAGTCTCAAATTTACTGGTTTATAAGCTAAGATAGTCAAACTGTATTGGCAAATTTGGCTGAATGTACATTTTAAGGAGAATGGTTTTGACAACTTTTCAGTTTTTGGCTTGACCATTCAAATCTAAATATAAAATATTCGTTCAAAAATTGTCTGATAATGTGACCTAATACACAATTATTTAGAACATAGTTATGAAGTCGCATATTTCATAATAGACTGGATGTAGGCTACAACGTAACTCATCTCCGTGAGACCAATATTTATCTGTGTTATGAACTGTAACCTTGATCTTAAGCCATAAATGACTAAGTGTTTAAATACCCCATGCCTTGCCTTAATCCCACACCAATTATTTATGAGTCAGTATGGTAAGAATAGTCATAGTTTCTTGTTGAACCATGGTGAGAGAAATTTTGGGGTATTTTTGGCATGATCTCCAGTTTAACAAACACTTTCCAGGTTGTGGTTTCCTTTTTTTAGGAGTTTCTAAATAGCTGACTCATGAATATAGTCGGCTTTGGGGTTTTTTGTCATCATAGAGTTTGTCAGTCGTGTAAGATTAAATAAACAAAGTTGTACTTCATTAGTGAATTTGGTTGGATATTCTTTGGTTTTGATCTAAAATCAGGTTTAGCAACTTTCTTGGCTTGTTTATCTTGTTCTGCAACCATAATATTCAAATATAGTGCCAAATAAGCTAGCATTGTTTGGACTAACTTGCTCTGCCAGGTCACTTCTGACTGCCATCCCTATATCATTTTTGCAAAAGGTTAAGCTTTAACGTCCACCTGGGGCAGCTTTCCTTTGTTTTTTGTTTTTAAAATGCTTTCATTGACTTGTAAAGAGCTCTACTGAAGGGTAAAGCCTGTTTTTGTTCCAAAGTATTGAAATACTGTCCAATAATATGACCAATAATGCAACAGAAATGAAGTTGCCTTTGCACATGAAATAGCAAAATACTGACTCCTGATCACTCTTCCACTGGTGTACTGTCGGGGTCAGGGCCTCCACTGTAAGCCTAACCAAGGTTTAATTAGTCAGAGGTAATTAAACCAAAGTATTGGTTTATTTGACATTGATTTATGGATGTTTAGAGTTGCATAAAAAGTACCTTCAGGACTGAGTCTTTTGTTAAGCAGATAAAGAAAAGCTTTGAGGGGCTCCCTGCTTTTTAAAACCAGGCAGAAAAGCTTCAATCCTCATGGAGCTCCAGCGCTCAGGGACCTTCACTGGAGTGTTTCTGACAGCTGTTTGGAGCGTGTGTGACAGCGTGGAGGTTTCGGTGGGACTCAGGTGCTGTCTCCACAGATTGGCCCTTATCAGTGGCGGACAGGGGAGAGGGCTGAGACGGGGTCCCCCCAGCGCTCGCCACATTCACCCGGTGATGAGCGCTGACAGCCAGGCTCAAATCGCATCTCCACACCGTCCCTTTCACCCTCTCTCAACAGTGTATTCGTGTGTATGTGTGATTGAATGACTTGGAGTGCGTGGGTGTGTAATGGGGGGAGCTCCCTTGGCAATGATAAATGGGCCACTCGTATGATTTAGCATATTCCTGGGGTGTGTGTATTATTTGCTATAGTGCCCGCGGCTGTCTAAGAGCCGAGTGCTACACTCTGATGTAGTGGCTCTCCATGATAATTGAATTGATGGAGCCCTGGGGGACACGGGACGCAGATTTTTGGTGCATAAAACAGTGTTTAAACTCCACCTTATTTCTGTAACAAATCATCTGGGAAACATATGTTCTGCTGTTTTTATTCCTGTGAAGAAACACTGACAATACCCATTCTTTTTCATAGCTTTGAGAGTGTAGCAAACAATTAGTAGCAAACACCATATTAATGACACTGCAGGGCAGGGCAGATTAATACTATTTTAATCCTAAAATAGCTTTGTCTTTATCATTGTAAAGCAAAGTAAACTAGATCAAAATTGCAATTTCAGCTGAAATTGTGTGGGGATGCTGAGAGCTGAATTGTGGAAGAACTGCTGAAAATAGCCAAAAGCAAAAAAAAAAAACAGCTGGAAAAAGCAAAAAATAGCATTAAATAGCATAAAATGGCATAGAAGTAGCTGAAAATGGCTCAAAAAAGGAAAAAAATAGCTGAAAGTAGCCATAAATAGCTGAAAATAGCCTAAAAATAGCCAATTTTGGCCTAAAAGTAGCTGAAAATTGCATTCAATGGCTAAAAAAAGCATAGAAATAGCTTAAAATAGCATGAAAATAGCTATATTTTAAAAATGATAACAGAAATGAGAAAAGTCATAGAAGTCAAATGACGAGGAAACAGAATTTTTTAAAGTTCAAACAGTGTCGATACGACAAAGTATGAAGGAGATAGCCACAAGAAGAATAATAAACAAAATGGCTGATGCAAATATCAATAGTGTGGATGCTCAGCATCCCCACTAATTATATGTATCGTTATAACCATCCTAGAAATGCTTTCATTTACAGTTTTAATGCCCCCTCACGCTTTTTCATATCTGTTTTATTTTTATCAATTTGAGCCCACAATGCAGAATAATGTTGTGTCTTAGCTGTAATGCAGCAACTCGCCACTAGATGGGAATCTATCTTTAGTTAATAGCTACTGCTATAATGCTCTACTACCTGCATGTAAACCAGCACTGTATCATCCGGTATGGTGGAGGAATTTAACCATAGCCAATTTGATCAAATGTGTGTCAGTTCTAGTACGGCTAATGTTAGCCACACTAGGCAAGTCATTATTATTTGACTGAAGACAAGCAGTTTGATAGATACACCCAAATATGAGTGTTACTGGGTGTTTTTCTTAACCTCAGAGTAGCTGAAAAGTCTGAATTTAAACTTTACTGATGGTAAAATTGGTCACAACGAACATCCCAAGTGTACATTATATTCAGCTATTCAGGTACACAATATTAATTTTGTTGCAAAAATGGAGATAAAGTTGTATATCAGCTTTGCTACCTACTGTTACACCACCACAAGTTACCAGCACAGTATCATGCAGTTATGTGGAGCGTTTTGACAGTATTTTAAAGTAGCTATTGATAATGAGGTTGTATGTAGGCTCTAAAACCTACCACCACACTGGTACAAAGTACTACCCCAGTAGAAAATGGTAAAGTCAAACGATTTAACCATATTCTGATGTGGCAAATAGTGGTAAAATTGGATGCAGGCTCTTCTACCTTGATGCAAACCGCACCGTATCCTTTGGTACTGTGGAGCAATTTTGATGTAGCAAAAGTAGATATAGACCAGGGGTGTCAAACTCAATCACAGCAGGGGCTGGATTCTGAATTTAGGTCTAACCTGAGAGCCTAACAAACTCAACATTTAACCATAAACTGTCATCTGCAGCAGTAAGAAAAATGGAGAAAACTAACTGAGCACTGATGATTAAAAGTTTTCAGGTTTTAAAGAGTTAAAATTACAAGTTTAATGACTCGAATTTTGTGATGAAAGTCAAACGTATTACTTCAAAAGTTTTCTTAAAAGACTTTTAAGAATGGAAATATTACATACCATTAAAAATCATGAGTTCAAAAGGTCAAAATTTTGAATTGTGAGTCTGAGAGGTTAAAATGTGGAATTAAAATTCAAAGTTAGGAGTTAAAAAGGTCAAAAGGTGAGATCAAATTTGAAACAGTGAGTTGAAAATGTCCAAATATGACTGTTTATTTAAAAGGTTTGATGTAAAAAGTCAAAATTGTGAATTTAAAAGGTCAAATTATGAAATAAAAAGTCAAACAGATTTGATCTTGAAATGAAAACAAATTGATTTCTTTTCCACATTCCTGACTTTATAACTAAGTATTCTTACTCTTCTCTTTTTTACCTTTCAAAGGTCAAGTTTAAATTTTTATACTGTAGTAAATCTGTAGACCTCATACCAGCGGGCCAATTACAATAGAAATAATAATATGATCTTTCGGGCCGGATACAACTGCAACATGGGCCAGATTTGGCCCCCGAGCCTTGAGTTTGACACCCCTGTTATAGACGTATGTAGACCAGGGATGTCCAAACTATGGCCCAGGGTCCAAATATGGCTAACGGTCCATTTTTGATTGAAATGTGGCCCATGTTAGAACATGGAGCTTGTGCTTGACTGCACTAGGTGGTGCTACCATGCTAACTCTGTGTTTTTTTTTGTAGTAACTAACTTTAGTCTGATAAAGAGCAACTCTGCTCAACACGTCACGTTGGTGCAATGAATAATCATACTTTTGTAGCCCTGCAGTGTGTGAGACGTCTTTCTTTTCTTTTTTTTTAGTAACTAACTTGAGACAACACTGTGGTTGGTGAAAATATTGACTGCCAAAATCATAATGATGTCTTTATTCATCACACCCCGACTGAACATGGCCGCAAACAGCGGTACTAATGACGATTTGCATAACATACCATGCTAATCATCGCAAGCCCCAAGACTCTAAGACAAGTAGGCTTGTCCTGAACATGCACAGTGGTCTTTGATTACAAATAGCCTAATTGTGTCATTGTTTTATAGTCAGTTGTACCACTGTCTGTCAATCTTTTTAGGAAGAATACTAACAGTGTCTTGTCTGAAATACAGCCTGTGGCAAAGATTACAAACATTAAAATAACTATTAAAATAATCAGTTTTCATGCTGATGGTCTTATTTCCCTTCATAGCTCGTAAAGAAGCACCAGAATAAATTGTTTGTTTTATAACCAGCCAAAAGCTCCTGACTGTAGCTTTAATATAACAAAGGCTTACTTTTAAAGCCCTCTATGAAAAACTCTCCAAAATAAAAGCACACTTTCTTTTAGCTGACCTTGTCTTTCTCTCACATTCTGTGTGCCATGCGGCCAAATCCTCCTCGTGTTTCACTTTCATTTGAATTCAGGCCTGCTGACGAGCACACACAAACAAGCCAAGTGGCATGTTTTATTTATGAATGAAGAACCTGCGCGGGGTGTATTGTGTCCCTCATGTTTGCTTTAGCAGCGAGCCAGAGATCCGCTCCCGGCTCCCTTTGATTAGGCAAAGAGCTGCGACTGAAAGACGCGGGGGTGTGTGGGGGGGTGGTGGTTGTGTGTAATGAAGAGATTATTGAGCCCCCTGAACTGTACCCCAAACCCTGCACAAACACACCAAAACATACAGTTGTACAGTTGCAGATGGACAGAGAATCAGAGCCCACGTGGACGTGCACTTAGCCTGATAGCATTGCTTTTATTTTATTGGAGGCAACATTGCAGGCACAGCAAGGAGAGGGAGAGCTCTCTAATTAATTTAGAGTCCTCAGTGGATGTTGCAGGGTACCAAGGGGGTTCGCATAGTCTACTAATTCAGCTCGGATGAATACCATTACCATCTAATGTGGTCCAATTACTGGAGCAGGCTGCATTCTGGGCTTCTAATATGATTGTAGACATATGCTTGATATGGATTAGGGCTGGGCAATGAATCGAGTTTGGAAGAAATATTGATATATATTCAAACCACATGGGGCTAAAAAGTGAAGTTTATATTGATGTGTTGATGTAGAATCAGACAACTATTTTTGCCAGACCTAATGCTGGGTAAAAAGACTATACCTGGTGATTTATGCGTCAATGAGATGCCGGACAGTGAAGGTACAGTGTTGGGTCTTGCCTCAGCTCCCACTAACTCTGTAATGATGCATTGCAACCCAAGTTTCTGATGTTTTCCAGCCAAACTGATTTATCCTATGAAAATATGCAGAGTTTGACCTCAGATGGGACAAAACACTGGCTCTACAATCCACTTTTAGGTCCCACAAGTTGAGAACCACTGGTGTAGATCCTTGCTTGTGTTGTACTTTGTTTTCAATTCATTTGGACAAATGCATCTGTTAAAAGAAATTGCAGCTGAATAAATTGCTCAAATACACTGGAAACATTTGGAAAAATAGGATGAACTGGCAATGAATAAGGTTTCCCCAACTCCTTGCAAGTTCCAACCACTTTTCCAAATACTGCCAACATTTTTGTGCAGTTTAGACCGCAAGTTTCTGTACTTTTTGATCCCGCTAAACATGAAAATAACGTAGATTCCATCATTCTGAAACACATGATGTCAAAGACAATAGAATCCATCAACAACCTCAATACATGGAAATGTTGCCAATGTTTTTGTACAATGTTGATAGTGTGTTGCAGTTTGTCTGCAATTAAAAAAAAATATTAAGGAGCTTTTATGTTGGTAGTAAAATCAAATATTATTTAGACCTGTTTGGAAACACAGCAACAAAAGTCAAGATTCTGGACACCCAGTTTTGGACAACTTTTGGTTTGATTATCAAAAATTACAGACAAACCAAATGTCCACATTGCACAAAATCAGTGGCAGCATTTGGAAAGTGGGTCTTTGTCAAAACATTAAAATCTCCATTATTTCAATTACAAAAAAGAAATGGTACCTTATGACCTGAAGCAGTGCCTGAATTGGACAAATATGTTGGCAACATTTGGAAAAAATAAGATGGAAGCAGTCCCAGTCACTTTTTTAAATGTTGCCAATTTATATGTGCAATTTAGACAGTGAACTCTTACACAGTTTTGGTAAAAATATGACTGAAGATCATTACATTTTTGCATTTTTTAATAAAAATGATAAAGATTTTATCAAGGAACCTTTACTCCTTGCAGGCCTACCATTTTCTTTCAAATGTTGCCAATGCATTTGTGCAATTTAGATTGTGCTCTCTCTTTTGGTTAAAATATGAGTTTCTGTTCTTTTAATATTATCACTCATTAAAATAGGGGGGGATTTCATCATTTTGACCGAGTGAAACAATCAGTCCTTGCCAGATCCTCCAACTTTTCTAATTGTTGCCAATTTATTTGTGCAATTTAGACAGTGATCTCTTACACAGATTTTTTTTTTTTCTAAGTTTCTGTGCTTTGGATACTCAAGATTATTAAAACAATTGAGATTGAATCAGTCTGACAAAAGAGAACCAACAGTCATTGCCAGTTTCATCAAATTTCCCATATGTTGCCAATGTATTTGTGCAATTTAGAAAGTGATCTCTCGCTGCAGTTATATATAAGTAAAGATAACTCAGCTTTTGTTCCTTTGATACTAGAAATTATTAAAATAATGGTGATTTCATTATTTTGACAACAGAAAACCATTAGTCTTTGTAAGTTCCACCCACTTTTTTAAATCTTGCCAATGTATTTGTGCAATTTAGGCTGTGCCCTCTGTCTTTTGTTAAAATCAGTGAAGTTTTTTTTAAGTTGCTGTACTTTGCATACTTAAGATTATTAAACAATTGAGATTAAATCAATTTGACAAAGGAGAACCATCAGTCATTGCCAGTTTCATCAAATTTTCAATATGTTGCCAGTGTATTTGTGCAATTGAGACAGTTCTTTTTGCCTTTTGGTTAACATGAGTAAAGATATTTTAGTTTCTGTACTTTTGATATTAGAGATTATCAAAATAATGGAGATTTAATCATTTTGACAAAAGTAAAGCATTAGTCATTGCCAGTTCAACCTTCTTTTGACATTGTTGCCAATGTTTTTGTGCAATTTGGACAGTGCTATAAGTTTTTCTGCCATTTTCAATAGTTAAAGACAACATGTTGCCCAAAATAAAGTGCCAAGGACTTCTATTTTTATTATAATTTTTACCATAACTATACAAAGTTTTTATTTCTGGTATTATGACTACCATTTGTTAATTCTTTACAGTAAAATCATCAATATTTATATTGAATCACCAAAACTAAAAGATAAAAGTGTATGATTTTAGAGCCATATTGCTCAGTCCCAATATGGATATGAATTAGGTGCAGCTTTTATCCCATGTTTTTCATTTATTTTGCTACATCCAGTGTAATGAAATCAATAACATCCTCCGTTCCATTCAGTCTAAAGCTTTACATGTTGTAAAGGTGATAAATTTGGCCTTATCTGGATGGATATTTTTTTATCAAGCAGGAAATGAAAGCAGCCTCGCCTGTCACAGAGGTCAAATTTAATCCTGAAACGCCCAATCTAAGCTCGTTTCAGATATATGGCTCAGTATAAACCCCATTTTATAGATTACTCGTCCTATTCCATTTCCACCAAACCTCTGTGTTGTCAGTGCTGGCTTTGTTGAACAGTGCACGCTGAACTCCAGGAAAATGTTGCCCCCTGCAGGAGAAAAGGAGGAAGTGCATGCCATTCCATGCCAGGACCAGTCAAGTGAGGGGATTATGTCCTCAATCGTCGGATTAACCAAAGTAAATGTTCTCACAGAAACTTGCCAGGCGTGTTTTCATCATCTCCGTGTTGACTTTGAGAGATCTTCCCAGGGCTTTGCATGAAACCGTGCTGCCTTTTTTTTGAGACGAAGTATGCTTTCAATTAGAAGCTCTGAAAAAGTGTAATGTATTGCGGGGGATTTCTGGCAGCATAAAGATATGGTGATGTTTGATTTAATGGCTTTAGGGCCTTGTTAAAAAGCTGAAATTATATATTGAACAAAAGCAATAGAGGGCTCTTTTTTACTACAATGCAGACCATAAATCCTGGGTTGTTATAGAGGCGGTTGGTGAGGCTCAGTCAGCAGACACGGAGTGGTCGGTGGTTTATGCCTGGGGTGTTCATGAGGCCGGGTGGGCAACAAAATCAAGACGACTTTTTAGTGCAAATCAGGGCCAAGTTGCAAAACAATACTGTACACATTAATACACATGGAGCTGCAGAGAAAAGGCCTTTGTGCTTCTTTGATATTAAGCTAAACTGCACTTGGACTAAGCCGTTTTTGTGCCATGTTTACATCATTAAAGCATGTTTCAATGAAAGTTAATATAAATAATAAGCTGCAGGTATGACCTCCTTTTCATGTTTACATCTTTTTGCCAGTTTTTCTCCAAAGACAAGCCAGAAAACCGTTGGGTTTGCTCCAGATATATAGGTCCAGCTCTTGGCAGGGGGATGTTCTACTTTATGCCTCTGTAAGGCCTGGATTTACAGCCGCCATTACTCCCAGAGAGCCTCCCCGTTGAGTAAAGAGAGGCTCTGCATAGTAGCTGTTGGATTTATGGCCACAGCGAGGACCAGGACTGGTTTTAATGGTGACTTGGGTTTAATGTTCTTGTTTTCTTTTGACCAAAACACCCAGTTAAAGTCTGGTGGTGTTGCACCATTTGTGCTGTTGCATTATAAACTATATACTAGATTAGAATGCCAATTCGCGAAAATTTGAAGGTACTTTCTTGTAAGGCTGGGTGATATGGACCAAAATTCAAGCCTTTTTTCTTTTTGTCTGAATGGTGATACGCAATGTATTTCTATTTTTTATCCAATGTTGGGCAATCAAAATGTGCAAAAACACTGGCAACATTTCTATATAATGAGGTTTTCAGTATTTTCTTTATTCTTAAATACCATGTGTTTCAAAAATGATTAAATCTCTATCATTTTCATATCAAAAATTACAGTTTCTCAGACATATTTTGACAAAAATAAAGAGTTAGCACTGTCAATAATGGCAAAAAAATTTGGCAACATTTAGTAAAGTGTGCTGAAACTGGCAAGAAACCAGGAAAACTTTGATCTTCAACATAATTGCCGATTTATTTGTGCAGTTAAGTGAAAATTTCAATCCTCAAGTCCCACCCACTTTTTCAAATATATCCAGTATATTTGCACAATTTATGTAACCCTTGCTTCTCACCAGTATCATTCCTTTCATTAAAAGTTGCGAAGTTAGTTGTGCACAGTTGTGCACTTTCAACTGTTGCCAATTAATTTGTGCAATTCGGAAACCCTCTCACAAGTTCCACCTACTTTTCCAAATATCGCCAATTTTGCCATTTCCACCCACTGTCCACATGTTGTCAATATATTTTAGTAAGTCATGTCACCCTCACACCTTGTCAGTCCTATTCCCACTGTTTAAAGTTGTCAAGTTAGTTGTGCACTTAGGGAAAGCATCAATCCTCGCCAGTTCCACTCAGTTTTCCAAATGTTGCAGATAAATTTGCGCAATGAGGAAATCCATAATTCCCAAGTGTTTCACCTAATTTTCAAAATATTGCCAATGTTTGCTTGATGTTTTTGCCTAACTTTGCTGGTTCCATCCATCTCTTCAAATGTTGCCAATGTTTTAGTGCAATTTGGGAAACCTGCCAGTTGCACTCCCTTTTTCAGAGGTTGCCAATGTATTTGTACAACTTAGTAGACACTTTCTCCTTGCTAGTTCAAACAATCCTTTAACGTTTTCAAAGCATTTGTGCAATGTGGGACTCCTAAAAAGTTTCAAAATATCGCCAAATGTTGCCAGATTCACCCACTTTCCAAAAGTTGCTGATGTGTTTTTACAACATAGGACACCTTCTCACTTTGCAAATTCTATTTGTATTTTCATGCACTTTGGGAAACCCAACAATTGCCATTCCCACTTACTTTTCCAAATATGCAAATGTATTTGTGCACTTTGGGAAACTCTCACTCCTTGCTAGTTTAACAGAGTTTTTAAAATCTTGTCAATTTACGTTTGCAGTTCCGTAAACCTCAATGCCCTGCTAATTAAACCATTTTTCCAAATGTTGTCGATGTGTTTGTGCAATTTAGGAAACCCTCACTAGTTCCACTTACATTTTTCAAGGTTTCAATGCATTTATGCAATGTAGGAATATTTTACTCCTTGCATATTCCACTCACATTTCCTAATGTTGCCAATTCAGTTGTGCAATTGCACAAACCTTGGCTCCTCACAGGTTACACTTTATTTCATAAATGTTGCCAACGTATATGTGCAATCTGTCATTCCTTACCAGTTGAAGCTACAAATGTTTCCAACTTACTCTCAGATTATTATGCAATTGCAGGTGTCTAGGGCTTTTATTTTTGTTGCTGTGATACTTTGATTTTCATAAATGATATATATTTATATGCCCTTAAATCCAATAAAGTAAACGTTGATTCTCTTTGAATCATTGCTGCACACATTGTTGATTCACTGGCATGGTTAAAGCACTTTTTCTGATATCTTTCACCTCTTTTGCGCCACTAGATGTCAGCATAATGCTTGTCAGCAGCCTGAATCCAAGCATCTTTGCAGCCTTCCACTAAACAATGACGAACCCTGATCAGTGCCCAACACAAAGAGAAACTTAAACCTGCATTACAGCCAATTTCTCCTGTCCAAAAAAGCAATCTGAGTGCATACATCATCTGCAGGAGTCACTGATCTCACACATCAAGACACCTGATGATATATAATCTACATCCAGGCACTGACAGGATAATCCTCTCCTGAATTTACAGCCACAGAGTGACTGGTCTGCAGCCAGCGCTTCAGTCATAATGGCTTAACACTTCACTGAAGCCAAACAAATAAGATGGAGTGCACTCCAAATTCAAACGTCTTACTCAGCAATAACAACACCTTGGCTTGCAAAAGAAGCAACTCTTCTCCGCCATGTGCCACTGCTTATTTCTCAACTTTGTGTTTTCAGCTGACACTCCTGACAAGCGAACTCAAAGCAGCAGCTAAGAAAATGTTGCTTTTGTTGTGAATTGACAGCTGCACAACAAACCAGGCGTCTCCTGTTTAAAGTGCAAGACTTGGAGATAATGAGATGTTTGCTTTGCTGGTGGCAGTCACTCAAATCGCTTCCTCATGATGCCAAGCTTTTCCTCGCTCAAAAAGGAGAGCGTTCCAGTTAGAGAGGAAGGTCGTGGCACTTTCAAGTGGATTTTTAGGGCGAGGATGGTTCCTTCTTTCTGGAGCAGATGGCTGAAGATGCAAGACAGAAAAGAATCTCATTAGAGAGAAAAAAAGATTTAAAATTTGGAATTGTCTCTGGCCAAAAAGTAGAGATAAAATGGTTTTGAGATCTTTGGAGGCTTTGCGGAATTTGAAAGTCTCCAGTGAATCCAAAAAGTCTCCAAAAAGCAGCAACTTTTGGCAATAAACCACAAAGAAGTTGAAACAATTGTGGAAAGGCCAAGGTTGACTTTCATGTTGGTTTTTCTAAAGTTTTGCCACTTAAATGCAATAGTAGACTCATCTTTGTCTAAATATAGAGATTTTAGGTTTTATATAAATACAATTGTTCCAGCAGGAATGATTTTGGCTGCTTAATTGGGACTTTAGTTTTTGAGAAGAGATTGCTACAGTCTTGAAAAATAGTGAAAAATATTTTGGTGTCTCACTCTTAAAGGCACTTTCCTTCTGGATTTCAGCCTTTTTTTCCTTTCCCCAGCAAATCCTTGTGTAACTCTTTGTCTTTTATTCATTGAGGTGCCACCTTTGTACAGTTGTCTTATAATGTTTTTGTTTTTTGGTCAACTTCAAGGGTAGAACAAACTCTTCCTTTCTTTTGAACAAGGTTGCAGATCCCTATGTACTGTCAGTGATAAGTCTGGAGCCTGTTTGGACACTGGAGAGTACCCACAGGGAGCCCCTCAAACCAGCAGTCATCACCATTTGGTGATATCTGCCAAAACAAACAAAAAGCATTTCAAAATGTGTGTTTTCATTCATAACAAACATATACAATAGTTTTCATATAAGTTATTAAAAAATAATGTAAAGAACAATCAAACAGAAAAAAATAAAAGCTGGATGACATAATATGAGTGAATGCTGTTAGGTGGGGCCCTATTTGGGGGGTTTCATATTGTCATTGCAAAATTTGCACATTCTTAGACAATGGTGTGATTTCGGTCATCAATCCTTATCATATTAGTCTTTTGAAGTAATAAACACAAAGAACAATTAAAAATAGAAAAATCGAACCTTGACAATGTAATATAAGTGAGTGCTATCAGGTGGGGCCAATCAGGGGGTATCCTACTGTCATTGCAAAATTAACACATTCTTAGACACTGGTGTGATTTCCATCATCAATCATTGTCATGTTTGCCTTTTTTTTTTTAAGATTTATTTTTGGCATTTTTTTGCCTTTATTTGATAGGACAGTGGATAGAGTCGGAAACAGGGAAGAGAGCGGGGAGAGACATGCAGGAAATAGCGGCACGGGCCGGATTCGAGCCCGGGTCGCCTGCGTATATGGCGGGCGCCTTAACCACTCGACTACCGGTGCGCCGTCATGTTTGCCTTTTAAAGAAATTAACATGAAAAACAATTGAAACCAGAAAAATCAAAACTTGATGATGTAACATGAGTGAGTGCTGTCAGGTGGGTCTCTGTTAAGGGGGGTTTCCCACTGTCATTGCAAAATTTGCATGTTAGTAGACATTGCTGTGTTTTTGACTGACAATCATTTTCATATTGGTCTTTTAAAGAAATAAATGAAGAAAAGTTAAAAACAGAAATTAAAAGCTAGAGTAATTGCTGTCAGATGGGGCTCTATTAGGGGGGTTTCCCACTGTCATTGCAAAATTTGCATGTTAATAGACATTGCTGTGTTTTACACTGAAAATCATTTTTATATTGGGTCTTTTAAAGAAATAAATGTGAAGAACAATTAAAACAAAAAAATCAAAGCTAGAGTGATTGCTGTCAGATGGGGCTCTATTAGGGGGGTTTCCCTCTGTCATTGCAAAAACTTGGCACAGAGCCCTGAGTAGTTGCCTGTCGTGTCTTTTGACATGCAGCTCCTCTGAGTCAAGTAGGTATTTAGTTAAGTATTCCCAAGGAGAAATTTGCATGGAGAGAAAAAGCTGCAGCATTTGTGATAAATGGGAAACAAATTAGGTTTTTAAAACTGTGGCAAGAAATGGAAGTCCAAAGTTGACCTCCATGATGTCTACATTTTGCCCCTGTGTTGCCACTTATTATTAAACAGTTCTTTTGAATATATTGTTTTGAATGATATACACCCTTCAACAGGAATGTCTTGGGTCATTGAATTAGGACTTTTAGACTACTTTAGGTAGTGAAAAATGACCATTTATGGCAGAAAATGTCCTTTAAGAACACTACAATAGTTTAAACATCTGAGATTCTGATTCTTAAAGCAGCTTACCAACTGATATTACAGTGTTGTCTAACTTTTCCCACTCATGTCTTATGTAAATGGCACTGGCAGTCCTTGAGTCTGTTTGAGCCCCTGGCAAAATTCATAGTGAGCCCTTTCGACTAATGTTTTGTCATAAAATATCAAGAAAAATGAATAAATGTTCACTTTTTAACTTACTAAAGATTCACATTGGTATATGTTCAGAGCATGAGTGCTTTCAAAGTGAGTGCTATCAGCTGGGGCACCCTTTGGGAGGTCTCCTACTGTCATTTCAAAATTTGCACATTTTAAGATAATATTTTTAGATAAACTAAAGTGATGCAGTTTGCCTATCAGGCTTTTATTTTTGGTGTAAATGAAAGTTATTTTCAATGGCCGAGCAACATTAGATTTTCTGAAATGTTAAAACAACCTTGGTTGAGCTTTTTGTTCCTTCTGCATATCACACTGCTGGTATTTATCCTTAAAACCGTAAGATTTTCTTCTGCTACTTTCCATTGTGTCCAACTCTGAGCTTAAAAGAGTGGATGTTATGCTGAGAAATTCACCCTGAGCACTTTTCAGTTCAGCACACATGAAAAGTTGAGTAAACTGAGGACTTATTTCCCATAAGAACAGCTCTGTTGCAAAGTTTTTTACGCCCTAACTCTACAAATTCATGTTTATTTATTTTTTTTTTTTGAGTTTGCAAGTGTGGAAAATGTTGTTAAGATGTTATTTTTTCTCGAAGCTGCATTATTCATTTTTCAGCACAGCACTGAAAAAGACTTGAAGTAAGAGAAAGATTGAGGCAGGCAGGGCCAAACTTGGTGATGCAGTTTGGCATTTAGTTTGAACTTTGTGTCATGGCAACAGAGAGAGGAAAAAAATTAATTGCAAACTTTCCAAAGAAACCACAAACCGCGGTAATAATGCCAACCTTAAAGCATAAATGTCATCAGTCCGTTGTTCTTGTATTTCACTTTCACATCTAAAAACTAAACCTTAAGACCAAAAGTGGATTTCTTTAACCCGGATGACCTGATTATGACGTTAAACCATTCTACTTTCACTTACCAAGAGGGGTCAAAGTCAGGGTCAGCAGGTGAAACGGCGTCCCGGGATTCAGCGACTAAAGGAGCATAAATGTGGCCATATGACTTAGGGATGATGAGGGATGATCTTTTGAGCCTTTAAGATGCTGCTCCAGAAAGATGACCGCCTTTTATTCGTTGTCTCCACAGCGAGAAAAGCTGATCCACGAGCTAGAGGAAGAGCGACGTTTGCGACTGGAGAGCGAGAAGCGTCTCCGGGAGGTGACGGAGGAGTCCGAGCTGGGACGGGCGCAGATGGTCTCACTGCAGCAGCAATTCTCCAGGTAAGGGTCTGAAACCTCAGTGTATGTTTGATTTAACTATAGAGACACTTAGAATAACTAAATTCCTCAGCAGACTTTTGCTTTGTTGTTTTTTGGGTGGAAGTTCTGAAGAGATGCCTCAATTGTGCAAATATCCCAGAAAAAATTCTGTTTTTTTTTTAAACATTACATCCAGAAACTCAATGGATCAGTTGGTTGCTTTATTTCCCAAAATACTGTCTATCAATGATAGTAAAAGGCTATATTGTTTATCTAAAAGTTTATTTATTCATTGGTTTAAAAGGTAGAAGTACAGTGAGTTTAAAAGGACTGGAGCCAGCGTATAAAATGTGCTTAAATTGGAAATTAAATGCTTGCTTTTTAAAAATGGAGGAAATTCCCTTAGTGACCTTTTCACCTACATAGTAGTATGAATGTAACGTGAGACAATTTTCGTTTTACTTTTACACCATGTACTAACAGCATTAGACTGACTTTACACACTTATTTTCCGTACTGCATCCATTATATATGGAATTCTCTGCCCTGTAAATTTCCCCTTGTAAAAAATGTGACATCGAGTGCTTTTATTTTGACGGTGGAGAGACCAAAGTGTGCAATTAAATGCAGCATATAAGCAACATTCCCCAAATTTGGCACTAAAGGAGATTATATGTGACTTGTAAAGACCAGACAATCACGTTAAAACAGAAATTATGCAATCAAACAAAACCAGTGGACAACTTCTAACCAGTTAGAATGGACTAATCCTTTTAGGCTTTGGTTAAAGTCATTGTTATGGATAATATAAGCTAGAAGACATAAAAAAGTGACATCAAATCAGTCTCTTTACACTTCCAGCCATCTCTCTGATTGCCAACAAAACACGGTAAATAACAGAACTCTTTAAAAAGATCAAATTGAAATGTTGATCTTTTAGGCCAATCAGGGAGCAGACAAATCAAAACCAGCTGCTTTTTGTCTGAAAAGTTTCTTCTCTTTTCCAGTAAAAGTCATTGATTTTCAGCTGTAATTTTCCTGCAATCAGCTCTTTGTCTTTTATACCATAAAAATCAATGTAGGTTCTAGCCCTGGCCATTTTCTCTGAGTCATTATCTGATCAAACTCTTGGTCCTTTGACCTCATCATCAGCAAAATATGACTTGATGCATTACTTCTACTTTGAGAAAGAAGTAATAGAGTGTGAAGTGCTCAAACAGTCCTCTTGTCACAACTCTATTTCATGAACTTGCCCGCCGCCCCGCAACCACCAGAGTGTGACGGAGCGGGGCGTCAGAAATCAAAACTTTTAGCCAAGTTCATGCCTAATTAGGAGATAGGCATTCAGCACTTTAGGTGCCAAAAAAAAGGAGGAAGAAGAGTCCAGAGGATTTCACATTAACTGCTTATCTTCTTATTACGTTGGAGGAGAAAATCCTGTACATTTTAATGGTCCTGGTGCTATAGACGAGGGCTGAGTCACCGCCAGGGAAGGACTGAAATATTTAAGAGCCATTCTGAGGATTTATCTCTGGTTTGAAATGTTCCAACTATAAAGTGTTTCTTGCTTCTTTACATGCATTTTGTAAAAGCAGTTCTCTAAATTTTACTCACAATCCTGATATGAAACGGCCTTTTACACTGAAGTTTCTTCAGTTACGGTCATGGTTAGTGTTAGGGTTTTAGCAGCACAGCTGGGATCTTTATCAAGGTTAGAGTTTAGTTTAGGTTGGAGTTGTGTGAGTCGTGACAGTCACCTGATTCACTCTAAGCATCCTATTGGCTAGTCACAGTTATGCATCCATACTTAAACTACTATATTCTCGCTATGCCTCACTGCTCCCTCCGCAAGCCACTTTTTGCAACCCTCCTCCACCCCAGCTCCTCCTTTATCCTGCTTTTGACTTAATCAATGCCACTCTGTTGTCATTGATGGCTGCTCTGCTCTGGCTTTTTTGCTTCCCGTTCCCTGCCTCGGACTTTCCTTGTAGGCACAGGAAAGGCAGGAACATAGTTGCTAGGCCTGTGGGAGGGCAGGGGGGATCCCAGAATAGTTACATTGCCAAATACAAATTGAGGCAATTAGATTAGTACTGCTAACCGCTATTTTCTGACTGAATCAGTCTTCAGTTTGCTTGCAATTTAGCACAACAGTCCTGAGTAGGGGCTGTTTAGGGGGGTTAAGGTTAGGGCCTTTAGTAGTTCCCTAGTTTGCAATGGCACTAGTCACTCATACAGGATCTGGCCCCTACACAAATGGGTGGTTTCCAATTGAAATCTGGTCCCTGTTTAGTCTGAGGATTATAAATGGTCATGAATCCACTGTAAACCTGGCTAAGCCAACTTTATATATCCAGCATATCTCACTGCACCTGCTCCTGTTAGTTCTACAGCGTAAAACCGGTGCAAGTATCTTCTTTCTGACCTGGTGTGAAACTCCTTGTGCTCTCAATATTGCTACAGTTGATAATGTTTGTGGAGATATAGTGCACTCATTCTTGTAGCATGGCTTTTAAAGATGGGGGTGAATGTAGCAGTGAATTAGCAGATATGGAAGCAGCAATATGAGAGTCTGTGTCTTGCAGAAGAGAAAGGGAATGCACTGCAATTCTATTAAGTAGGATATATATAAAGCTTATCCCTGATTGGGTGCCGCGCAGGTCCCCAAGGAGACAGATGAATTTGTCGCCATGGCAGGGGTCGCCTAGATGGATGGTTCTCATTGGGTGCCAGGCTGCTGCAGGAGCTTCTGTACCAAGTATGCTGTAGCTGCGCAATATAGACAAAAGATCCCATTATGTCCTCAGAAAGTGCTTATCGAAAATAGGGGACGTTGGCCCAACCTCGCCACCTCACTCAGCTGTTGTCATTCGAGGAGTGCCGCTCATTGTCATCATGCTGGATTGCTGTAATTTCCACGCCTGTGTTGTCAATGTTTTTGTTGCTTCTGTGAGGGAGGAGGGGCGGGTGCTTTCCTTTCCACAACTTAACAAAGCTATCTCCCTCGACCTCCTCGCAAAACAAGCTAACAGGATTTCAGTCTCACTGTCAAAGTCTTTAATCTTTGTTTAAGCGTTGCTGAGCGCTTATCTGAATGTGAATGAGTGGAAGCATCCCAGTGTGGAGTGTTTACGCATACCTGGCCCTTCAGTGGATTAACACGCTTACACGGCAGCCAATACCTGCTGGCTCTGTGCCCCGGTGGCAGATGGGACATCAGTGAGGTCACTTTAATTAGCGACTTACAAGCCAGGAAAGGAAGAAGAAAAAACAGAAAGATGCCTCATTGAGCAGGCTTCCAACAAGCGTCTTTCCATGAACCTTTGCCCTGCAACATACATTGTATCTGTTTGTTCTGTAAAGAAACACAAATGGATGGAACAACAGGAATTATAAAACGTTAATTTGATTCCAGAAGAATAGAACTATATTAAAACATCTTTGATACCATGGCAACACAAATAAAACACCTAGACACCAATATTGGAATTTTTTATGACTTTTTAAGACAGTTTTCTAGTCTTTTAAATGTCATGTGTTTCAGACTGATCAAATCTTCCTTATTTTCTTTTATCAGTGTTGTCAACAAGTGAGAAAATCTTCTGATCCTCTGCCACTTTTTAACCAAAAGACAGAGAGCATGGTACAAATCATGCAAATATATTGTCAACTTCTGTAAAGTTGAAAGAAATCCACATCTGTAAAGGCTTCCAATGTATTCCACCCACTTCAGATATTGCCAACTTATTGGTGCAATTTAGCTAACCCCTGCTTGTTGCCAATGTGATGTACTTTTCCTGTTGTCACCAATGTATTTATGCAATTTAGAAAATGCTCCTCCACTGCCAGGTCCACCTACTTGTCCTAATTTTGCCAATGAGTTTGTGCAATTTCAACCTTTTTCTTTTGTTGCCAGTTTTCCAAGTGTTGACAATGAATTAGTGGGATTTGGATACCCTCCTTCATTGCCAGTTCCACACACTCTTTCTAATGTTTCCAGTGTATTTTAGCAATTGAATACCTCCTTCTCTTTGCCAGTTCCACCAAGTTTTCAAAATGTTGCCAATACAGTTGTGCAATTTAGAAAACCCTTTATCGTTATGTTTCTCGCTCTTTTATATATGTTGAGTATGTATTTGCACAATTTAGGAAATTCTCACTCATTCCACCTCATTTTACAACTATTGCCAACTTATTGGTGCAATTTAGACAACCCTTGCTTGTTGTCAGTGTGACTGACTTTTTCTATTGTTGCCAATGAGTTTGTGCAATTTTGAAACCCTCCTTCATTGCCAGTTCCAGCTACTTCTTCTAATGTTTCCAGTGTATTTTAACAATTCTTTCTGCCAGTTCCACCAAGTTTTCAAAATGTTGCCAATGCATTTGTGCAATTTAGAAAACCCTATATTGTTTCATTTCACACTCTTTTGTGTGTGTTGAATATAAATTTGTACAATTTGGGAACTTCTCGCTCATTCCACCTGCTTTTACAAATGTCAACTTACTGGTGCAATTTAGGCAACCCTTGCCTGTTGCCAGTGTGATCTACTTTTTCTATTGTTGCCAATGTATTTGTGCAATTTGGAAACCCTCCTTCATTGCCAGTTCCACCTACTTCTTCTAATGTTGCCAATGTGTTTGTGCAATTTAAATACCCTTTTTTAATTGCCAGATTTCCACCAAGTTTTTCGAAATGTTGCCAATACAGTTGTGGAATTTAGAAAACCCACTCTCCTTGAAGTTCCACCTACTTTCCGAATTGTTGCCAGAGTATTTGTGCATATTCGGAAAACCTTTTCCTGACGCAATTCTAACAAGTTTCTCACAAGTTGCCAGTGTGGTTTTGCAATTTAGAAAACCCTTTGTTGTTGCGTGTTTCACAAACTTTTACAAAAGTTGCACACACATCATGCAGTTTGGGAAATCCACTTAATCTACTTTTTTACACGTTGCCAACGAAGGAAACCAGCATTTGTTGCCAGTTCCATCAACTTTTCCTGATGTTGCCAATAAAATTGTTCATTTTCAGATGTTCACACTCTCCACCAAATTTGTATTTGTGCTCTTTCCTTTGATCCTTAAAGAGCTCCACTCATTTTGAAAAATGTTGCCAATGTATTTGACCATCAACCTTTGCCCTGGTTGCACTTCCTGTTTTTGGCGAATGCATGCACCTTATTAACATGCACATACTCTAAATGCTTGCCCACCAACTGATGCTGACATCTTGCTCCAGTTTTGTGGGGCTGCATCCATATCTCCTGATTGATTTAGGCTGGTTATTTGTTGTGCATTAAGGGAATAGAAACCTCAGTTCATCAATGTGTCTTTGGAGATAGCACCAGCAAATCATGTTAAGTGGACATCCAATCTTTTAAATAGACTGGGATCTGCTTGACCTCGGGCAATGATTGATTTGCGTATCGCTCATTAATTGAGGTTGTGCTTTGAATCACGATGATGGCAGCAGAATCAGGCGTTTTGGGCGATAAGAAGCCAGCCAAACTAAGATATCAAACAATATGCAAATGAGTCTTTTAAAGCTTGCAGAAAAGCAGCTCCAGTCAGGATTTCATTCATTACCTCTTTTTGATTTCTTGCACTGGAAAACGGAGGTGCTCTGTGATGAAATAACACTACTTGTTAGTTTTATGGTATCACACACATGAACAAAAAGAGATCAGGTAAGATCAGACGGTTATTCCTGGAGCCAGACGAACTCCAGGGAATATCAGCTTCTTACAGCCGTTTATTGTGAGTTTGCCTCGGTAATGCTCACACTTCTTGGCAAAGCTCTAATATAAGGCAGGAATCGCTTAAACAGGAGCGACCAGCTTCTCTTTCTCGACATTCACCCCCCAAAAAGCTCAATTTGTCTGTGTTTTCACGACTGAGATTAGAAAGTCTGCATTCCTCAAGTGACTGGCCATTTAGCTCCAGACATAGGTGTACACTCACATCCTCCCCAAACGCGCCCTCCCCCCCAGCTCGTTGGCTTCTTAGCCTGCTGTGGGTCACATGCCCAGCCCCTCCTGACTTGGGTCAACCCCCCCCGCAAGGCTTCACCACCACTAGCAAGGCCTGCCGTCATTTAACTCTGACGGATTAGTGGGAGACTCCAGCCCACAGCCCTAACAGCCTCCTTGGCCCACCCTGGATGTCCCACAACTCCATATGGGCGAGACATTTAAGAGCAAGGACGGGACAGGGCTGAAAGAGAGGAAAGATGTTGAAAAGGCAGGAAGACAGACTTGGGATCCTGCCTTCAGGTCCTTTAATAAATGAGATCAGAAACTGGTAGAGAAAGAATAAGATCCCATTAGTGTCATCAGAATGTCTGTCTAGCTTGCCTGACTTGTCCCGGAATGACTGGTGAGCATACAGGAACATGGGGGCCACTACGGGCCCTGAATGGCCTGAAGATGAGGGAAGCAGTTTCCAGGTACAGAGCTTTGTTTATGTCTACTAGTGCTGACCCAGTCACATTTTTAAATGGTGTTTCTTGAGGCTGAATGATTTGTTCAGTGGTGTCATGGTCGTCTTAACCTTTCACTTGTTTACATTGAGTTCAATGTAGAACAGTCAGAACTGGTAATGTGCGGTACTTTGAGTCAGGTTTTTATTTTAGTTGAACTTCTGTTACCACATGGACAGTTGTTTTATTCATTGTTGTGACTTTGATGGCAGCAAAATGTGTGCACCATTCGCTTTCAAGACGATTTTTATTGTATTGTACCTAATCTTATCATATAGTACGATATGGTGTAATGATGCACTGTATTGTGTGGTATGGTGTCTTAAGGTGTCCTAATATAAAGGTGTGTTTTGTATGTACTGTATCCTATAGTGCCATATTGTATCTAATCACACTAGCAACTATTATATTCCCCTGTATCTAATAATAAGTGGTGAAGTATGGTGGCTTATGGTATCAAATCGCATTGTATCACAATATTGACAATCATATGAAAATGCTAGAGTCTGGTATCATCCTGTATTAGTTTGTACTTTGTAAAGTGTGTGACAGTGTTTAATGCTACAGTATCGTATCATAACTTATTGGCCCGTAGCGCATCACATCACAATATGTGGTGTTATGTATGTATGGTGTTGTTATTGCATTGTATTATAAGGTATAGTGTCTTATGGTATCCTATCACAAGTAAGCAAGATGTGCAAAGTATAGGTCTTATGGTTTCCTAAGTTACTGAGATGTATTTTATTGCTTTGAATTATATCTTATAATGTATAGGTTTGTATTGTCTTGGATTGTTTTATACCAGCTTTATTGTGTACTGTACTGACCATTTCATAGTCTATTGCATCATATCCAATCATATCGTGTCGTATTAAATCACATTTCATCACACTTTATGATGCTATTTATGCATGGTGTAATTTCATTGCATTGTGTTATAAGGTATGGGTCTTATGGTACCCAATAATATTGTATTGTATTGTAATATTTTACTGTATTGTAATATCATATTGTATCGTAATATCGTATCGTAATACCGTATTGTATCATAATATCAAATTGTGATATATTGTATCTTGAGATTGTATTGTAATATCGTATTGTATCCTGAGAACGTATAGTAATATCGCATCGTATCGTAATACCATACTGTATCGTAATATTGTATTTTATTGTTATATGTATCGTGAGATTATGTTGTAATACTGTAGCATGTCGTTATACCTTATTGTAATATCGTATTGTATCATGAGATCATATCATAATATCGTATTGTATTGTAATATTGTATCGTTATATCACGTCATATTATATTATATCGTAGTATCGTATTGTAATATTGCATCATTTTGTAATATTGTATCGTATCATATAGATTCATTGTACCAGCTGTATCAGATCATCATGCTATCATACTGTATGGCTTTGTATAATGTTGGTGATACATCGTATTGTGTTATACTGGGTCAAATATCTTATTACATCACATTGTACCTCATCATATTTTATGGTGTTTTATATATGGTGTTGTTTTATTGCATGGTGTTATGGTGTCTTATGGTATCGATCATGATTTAACAAGATGCACTGTATTGTGTTGTTTAGTATTGTCATTTAGTGTTCTATCATATTGCATCGTATCACATCATATCATATATTTGCATTGCATTTGTTAGTGTCAGGCATGCGTGGTGTTTTCATTTCATTGTGTTATAAGGTATCGGTCTTATGGTATCCTAAGTTACTAAGATAATTCATATTGTATTTTATCATCTTCTATATAAATTCATATCATATTATATTATACCGTAATTTAATATTGTATCTGATCATAACAAATGGTATACTTTGTGTGTTGTATTGCATTGTGTGGTGTAGTACAGTATCTTACAGTTTTTTGTCAAAACATATTTTATTATATGTTTATCATGTTGTATGGTGTTTTATTGTATTGTCTTGTGTGGTATGGTGTCTTATAGCATTGTACAACATATATGGTAATGTCTGGTGTCATATTGAGTTTGTCATAAAGTATGGAGTCTTATGGTATCCTATCATGGCTTATAATGGTGCATCAAGTTGTTGTTTTATCAAATTATGTTATGTTATTTAGCATGGTGTCTTATAGTACTGTACTGCATGCTATTGAATTGAACTATATCATATAGTATTGTCTAATCCTGTCTTGTGTTATGCTTTGGTTCTGTACAGTATCATCTTGGATTTGATTGTAGTATGTTGTCTGGTTTCATATTAACTTGCATTTCATTGTATGGTATGGGTTAGGATTAGAGGGTTAGAAGGTTAGGTTTAGAGTTGGGGGTTAGAGGGTTAGGGTTGGGGGTTAGGGTCAGGACTTGATATTGGAATGTAGTATATTCTATGGTATGACATGGTGCTGTATTAGATGGTTTTGTGTCTTATGATATAATGTGTTCTATCATATTGATTTGTATTGTATCTTGACGTTTTTCACCCAGCCAACTTCTGGAGTCTTTTGAGTTGTTTTGTTTGGTTTCCCGCCACTGTTTTCCTTACCATGCTTATCCTCTTAAAGACCTCATTGTGGTCGTTCATCTGCCTGTAATGGAGATTAGTTGCTCACAGAAAGGGAAAAGGAGCAGTCCTTTGTTTGCGACTGCTCAGAAGTTTGCTCACACACCTTGGCGCTCACAGAAGCCAAGGTACCATATCTTACTCCTGTGCTGCTTGCGTTTTCTCATATATCTTGTTTTGTTTTGTCGCTTTTGTTCTCTTTGAAGCATTCGAGGATGATCTAATTTTCTAAAGATAGCTTGAAAATAAATCCCCCTTGCCTTTATTCTGCTCACTTTAGGACAACAGCCATTGTCACCCAGCTCACACGTGCACTCATGGGCAAATCCTTGGTGTTTACAGCCGACCCGGTCCACTTGACTTTGAATCATTGCTGTCTTGAAGGGCCCTCTTCGTGGCAGGATATGGGAGACTTACGGCTAGACTAACAACAACAGCAGACGATGACTGGTGCCTGCAGATTTATAGCTCAGCTGCGTATTCTTTCTGCACATTACTCAGCGCCGTGAGAACATACAGCTTGTGTGTATGTCAGAGGCAGATGATGCAAACAGGCAGGAATGGCAGAGTTTTCAAGTCCGGACGTGTTGTTTGGACAGTCACGCTCAAGTTGAGATGCCTCCACGGTCCGCAGGGTGAAGTTTCAGAGCTGGGTGTGTTGTGTGCATTCATGTGCTTCTCTCATTACAACCACTAGATTGCACAGCTGGACTGGCAAAAGCTAATGCACTCAGAGAGGGAGTTGAGTGATTGCAGTTTGTTTGCAGATCAATTCACGCTCTTCTAATCATCCAAGCATCCAGCCACGCCTGCACCCAGTGTTTTAATTTGGCGGATTCGAAATGGCCCCCCCAGCATGCCTTGGCGGCTGCAGGATTTAGCCGGATGAATCAGTCCTCTGTTCAAGACGACACATCTGGGGTCATTAACAGGATGGAAGGAAGGGGGGGTCAGTCTTTTGAAGTTACTTCCTTACTCCTGCCCAATGGGGACAAGGCCTGTTAAATAGATAATGGGTGTCTGGACTATTTTGGGAGCACCTCATATTTAGAGGATTTATTGGACCCTTTTAGGCCCTCTCTTTAACTTCCAGATTTAAACTGGGAATTATGTCTAATTGAACTTAATTTGGGTTATTCTACTCTATCACTTATACTAAATTACCAGCTCATAAAAGGACTTGGTACCAATCGCCTGCTTTTGAAGAAGCCAGTTCATTTAGTAAGATTGGATTGCTATTTCAAAGAGGGACCTGTTACTGGATCATGATTAGGGCTGGGCAATATGGACCAAAATTCATACCTCAGTTTACTTTAGCTGAATAGAAATACACGATATATATCAATAAGAAATGAATGATTTTCATCATACAAGAAAAATAAACTTTTCTATGATTCTGATAAATACCACAGCAGCACAAATAAAACTCCTAGACATCCAATATTTGGCAATTTTTGTCTTTAATGACCAAAAAACTAGAGACAAACTCTTATGCATAATTCAAATTGAACAAAAGCATTGGCAACATTCCTGTATGCTTCTATTGTTTTGTAAACTCATAAAATGTACTTAAAAATGATCAAATCTCTGTTGTTTTAATGATTGGTATTATAAAAAGTGTACAAACTCTGAAATGTTCAGTCCTATTTTAAACCAAAGACAGAGAGAACAGTCTCAATTGCACAAATGTGTTGGCAACTTTTGAAAAGTGGACGGAAATGGCAAGAAGTAAGAGAAACCAACATTTCAGAGGGTTACAAAGCATTTGTGAATTTTGGGAAACCGTTTTACCCCTTTAAGTTCTAACCAATTTTCAAGTTGTTGCCAATATATTTGAGCAATTTCAAATACTCACACTAATTGCCATTTCTGTCTACTATATTCAGTGTATTTCTGCAATTTTGGAAAGGGTCAGTCCTTGTTTCTTCCAACCACTTGTATTGCCAATGTATGTGGGTAATTTAGAAAGCCCCTTTCTTGTTGCCAGTTGCACCCATTGTTTTCAAATGTTGCCAGTATCTTTGAGCAATTAAGGACCCTTACTTGTTACCAGTTCCACTCACTTTTCCAAATGTAGACGGTGTATTTGTGCAATTAAGGAAACCCTCTTAATCCCTCCAATTCCACACATTTTCAATTGTTGCCAACATATTGTGCAATTTTGAAAACTTTCTTACTCCTTGCCAGTCCTGCAAATTTTTCCAGTTCTTGCCAAAAAAAGTTCCCAATGTTTTTGTGTAATTCAGGAAACTCTTGCTTGTCACCAATTACCCCTCAATTTTTCAAGATGTTTTCAATGGATTTGTGCAATGTAGGAAACCCCCACTCCTCGCTTTTTTTTTACCCAATCTACTTAACATTGCCAGTGAATATGGGCAATTTGGAAACTCTTGCCAGTTTGACTAATTTTTCTGAATGTTGACAATGTTTTCCCCCCTTTTTTGCAGTTAAGAAATCCTCAACTTATGCAGGTTCCAACCAGTTTTACAGATGTTGCCAATATATTTGTGCACTTGAGGAAAAAGTCACTCCATAATACTACCAACTGCTTTTAACAGTCGCCAGTGTATCCGTCCCTCATTGCCATTTCAAACCCCTTTTACAAATGTTGCCTATTTATTTGTACAACTAAAGAAAGTGTCACTTGTTGCCATTTCTACCCACTTCTGCAAATGTTTTTTGTGCAGTTATGAGAACAGTTGCTTCTCAGCATTTCCATTCACTTCCAAATTTTGGCAATGTATTTGTGCAATGTAGGAAACTAAACTATTACTCCCAGGTTTCACCTACTTTTCCAGATGTTTCCCGCATATTTGTTGATTAAGTTTTCCTGCAATTTTTGATCATTTTCAAGCAATGAATAACCAAATATTTGGTGTCTAGGTCTTCACTTTTTGTTGCCATATTTTCAAACCAGTATCAATATCAATAGATTAAAAGATGAAGAAATATAAGATAGTTCCCAGTTATTTTTACTGGTCAATAAGTGTAGAACTGAGTGGATCTGACTGTCTACAATCCTTTAGTGGGCATTAGACCTGGCATCAACACCATCATGAACTAGATCAATGAAAACAAACTTGCCTTACCCTATATCTCATTCATAAACATACTGATGCACCTTTAAAACTCGATGTGTTGCCCAGCCCTAATTGTAACTATGTCAGACCATCACAAACACTTGTATACACACACTCCACTTCCGCTTCGGATTAAACATTCTGGTTTTGATGTTTATAGGCATGCTGAAAGAGGTCAGATTACAAGCCTTTGCGGAAGTAGGCCATCCATCCCTCACATCATGATAGCACGCCTGTTCTGGTGCCTGGCTTGTGAAGCTGGTGTTCACAGATTGTAGCCTAGAGCCAAACAGCATGTAATTCAAACTGACCTCATGGTTGCAGTATAGATTTGGCTGTCTGGCAGCTGCTCCTGCTGACACATATACACAGCAGCTGCTTTTATGCTCTCTATGTACTGTTTTAAAAGCTATGTTTTCATGTTCTTGTCATGTGAGTCATAGAAAGGTAATTCTCTCTCTCCTTTTTGGTAAATACAGTTGTGTTTGATGCTCAAAGTATTTTGCTATTACAAGTATCAGGAGTGTTTCTGCCCTAAAGCAGTGTCCTGGTTATTCTGGGTAATCCCCCAACCTCTCTATGAATAGTTTTAATTGGAGCAATGGTCTGCTAAGGAGATGAAAACAGTCCACTGTGTTCTGAACTTAACTTCTCAGTTAAACCTTGATACCAATATAAGAATTGCCCTGCCAACTTATGCACAATGCAGTGTTCAACGTAGACTCAATGCAGAAGTATGAACCAGGACTGAGGCTCACAGGTGACCCCATCTGTGTTGGGAAAATTTCTAAGCTGCCCTGGAAATCCCAGCAGGAATGCTGAGGCAGAAAAGATAGCTTCCAGTTAAATTAATGCACTTTTCAGTTTATTTAATGTCCAAACAAATGGGAAAACCCAACAATGCAAGGCAACATGGACCAAAGAACACAAGAAGGTGGAAGAATAGGGGGCTACAGTTGATATAAAACTCAACATGTGCAAACAAATCCCAAATATATTGACCTCTCTTAACAGGAACTATGAAAAATGGCAAAAATCCACTTTCATAGCTGTTACATCCTATTTTTGGCCATTCAAGGATATTTGTAATATTGTTAAGCTAATGGATTGGCCAGATTCCATCTGTAGTTAGGGGTATCCACCTGGAAAAGCTTAAAGTTGGTATGCCTGTTCCCAGTTAGAGAATAACTGGACAAATTGATGTCATTTGAGGTCTGTAAACAATGCCAGTCATTGAAGACATTCATGTGGATGTAGCTAAAGTGGTTTAGTCAAAAGTGGACAACAAGAACCACATTGAAAGCTTTTCTTGATGAAGATATGATTTACCGACTGGCTCCAGTGATAATGAACAATGCTACAGCCGTCTCTCAAGCTTGCATTTTGTCGTTTACAAGCCTGCTATGTCACTTGTTTTCCTGCTCTGATTGGCCAATATTGAATTGGACAAGCTGAACCATCGACCGTGGACCAATCGAGTTTTTTTAAAAGGTTCTGCCCTTCCCAGACACCATATATGGGTTGTTGCCCATTGATTATATCAGCGCAAATGAGGAACTCTGATAACACAAGGCAAGATGTTCTTAAGAGCAGACAAATCTGGATTTAAAAACCAAGACATGCAAACAATTCCTAAATATGTCAAAACTCTGACCATAGAGAGCTAAAAGAGCTGGCGAATGTCTACTTTCAGGACCATGTCAGTAGATTTTAAGCCATTAACTAACAAATGATTGCAGGGATTAATGAATTACAACAATTGGATTATCTATTTAATCCATCCAGCTCAACATACAACTTGATTTAAGGTGTTATCCGTCTTACCCAGCCTTCCCGGTTCCCCAGTGGCCTCCCTTGGAAACCATTGAGACTCCCGGTGTAAGTAATAGACTCCATGCTGTCATAATGACTATGGTATCCTACTGGGATGTCTTCCTTAATCTATGTCTTTGTCTCACATGTGGAACACATGTGCTTTCAACCCAAAGGGGAGGTGAAGATGCTCTCCAGGACTAACGGCTCCCTCATTGCTAACTGCTTCCTTTGGCCAGGGGTTAACATATGTGAATTTACACTCTAAATCCTTCCAAATGTAGTGGGGGACAAAAGAGGGCAATCTTAGTCTGGGTTCTTCCATATGTCCCCTTTAATTTAAGCTGAATGGCGCCCATCATTGGGGTAATACGGGAGGGAATCAAGACTTAATTTCCAACTGTTATTGGAAAGAGTTTTCCAGTCTCAATGCATTTGGAAGTGGAATTATGTCGAGGTCTTCGAAGCAGCTTTTCTCCAGTGTTTTCTATCTAAGGTGTATTTTGACTAAGCTTTATGTAATTAAAGGGCGTCCTCTTGTGAGGAATGCCCAGCCCTTCATCACAGCAGTTGGCCAACAAACATTGGAGTGAAATATTGCTAAGAAGACACACAAAGCACTTCACCATCTTGATCTCTTTTCTATGTCATGTGTGTCTCGTTGTCGAGGTTGAAAGGTCACCGATAGGAGTCAGTGGTCATGAGGCCTCAGACCTTTGTAATGCAACCCTGCTGTAACATGCATGACTGATGCGCATGACTTTTACAGCTCTGAATGTCCTCCAGGCTCCAAACTGGACACATCCTTTCCCTAAAGTCACTTTCAGTAGTTTCATTTAGGTCACGACTAAGGAAGGGTCTCCTTGCATGTTTTCTGCAACCACCTCTAAGAGGATAACCCTGGCTTAGGTTAAGCTCAGCAATCAGCTGGTGGGAGTTCATAAGTGATTTGCTGGAAAGGATTCTGGGAAGAAGAATGGAATATTCTTGTGTGAAAGCGGACAGTTTTCAAGGGGCTCGCCAAGGTCACACAAGGCGATTGTAGCCTTTGATGCAGCCGTCAAGCAGGGGCCCTCGAATGGCCTCAAATCAGCGGCACAACCAGGTGATTGTTCTCCCTATCATTTCAGCAGCTCGAGGATTTTCCAATCGCTCGCTGGTCAAATCTGATTAGAGGGTATTGGTCGACCCGAGCTTCTGACAGCGCTGATAAAGTGAGAGTGTGATGAGAGTCAGGAAGAGAGTGGCAACTGATCTCTGGCACTGATTATCATTTGGTACTTTGGGGCTTCTTCATGAAACGTAAGACTTCAGTATCATCCAGGTCTATGACTCTGATAGAAGTTTGTTAAAAGAAAGGATGCCCAGAGCAGTTGGGAACAAATCAATACCAGCGGATTTTTACTAAAAATACATGATCAGTAGATTGGGATCAATACTAGCCTATTAGAACATTTTAATTTTCTTTGTTAATATTTGATGCAACTTTTTCCCATGTGCTGAGAGAACTCATTCTGGCATGTCTTGGTGGGCTTCTTCAGAGCTTCAGCTGTATTTGTCACCACTGGTGGACTCCCATGGTGCCCTAACATTCAAAAATTCATTGTGTCAGTGTCCCTATGATTGACTTAACAAGATGAAATGCTATTGGAATACCTTTCCAGTGAGCAAAATATGTAAAGTTCTTTGTCAGATGCCCCATGGTAGATAAAACATGATCAAGTGCCATTTTGGATACCTCGATAGTTAATAAAACCTGGTAACATGCCCTTTTGGATGAAACATGGTAAAAAAAAAAAAAAGTGCCTTTTTAGATGCCCCAAAGGAAGATGGAAGATGGTGAAGTGCATTTTTGGATGCCCCTTTGTTAGATAAAGGATGATAAAGTGCCTTTTGGATGTCCTTGTGGCAGATGTCATTAAAATGGTATTTTAAATGTCCCTTGGTATATAAAACATGGCAAGGTGCCCTTTTAGATGCCCCAAAGGTAGATGAAACATGGTCAAGTGCCTTGTGGTGCTCCTATTTTAGATAGAATATGGTAAAGTGCATATTTTGATGCCCCTTTGTTGGAAAAAAGGTGATGAAGTGTCATTTTGCATGTCCCTAGGGAGATGTAACATGGTAAAGTTCCCTTTTGCATGCTCCCAAGATAGATGGAACATGGTAAAGTGCACATTTGGATGCCCCTTTGTTAGATAACAATATGATAAAGTGCCTTTTTGGATGTCCTTGTGGTAGATGTCATTAAAATGCCATTTTAGATGCCCCTTGGTAGATAAAACACGATAAGTGCCCTTTTAGATGCCTCTAAGGTAGATGAAACATGGTAAAGTGCCATTTGGAGTGCTTTTATTGTAGATATGATATGGTATAGTGCCCTTTAGCAGGCGCCCAATATAGGTGAAACATGGTAAAGTGCCCTTTCAGATGCCCATGAGGTAGATTAAACATGGTAAAGTGCATTATTTGGATGTCCCTTTGTAAGATAAAATATGATATAGTGTCCTTTTGTATGCCCTTGGGGTAGATGCCATTTAAATGCCATTTTAGATGCCCCTATGATAGATAAAAATGGTAAAGTGCCCTTCAGGATATCCCTATTGGTTGATTAAAAAAAAAAGGTAAAGTTCCCTTACTGATGTCCCTATTGGTAGATAAATAACTGGTAAAGTGCCCTTTTTGATGTGCCTAAGGTAGATAAAGCCTGATAAACAGCCCTTCTAGATGCCATGATAAAGTGTCGTTAGGAGATGAGACCTGATTAAGCGCTCCATAGAGGGCACTTTTGCAATAGTGGAGAATATGCAAAATTGAAAGAAAGAGAGTTAAGTCATGCTGTTGACTGAATAAGGATGCATTTTTGCGCTCCTTTTATTAGTTTATGCTGCCACCTGTAGGAGATCCAAAGAACTACAGAGCTAAGCTGACAGATCAACTAGTCAAATAGCTACAATACCAGATCTGTATTGGTAATGGCTGATCTTACACATGGATTAAAGTATCATCAGGAAAAAAACATGATCAGTGCTTCCCCTGTAAAAAGCTGCATATGTTCAGAGCTGTCTGTGGCTGGATATTATCACTTGAAGGTTTTGAATATTGGATTTTTCTTCTCTCAGTCTCAAGTTTTAATTCTTGTCTCAGATTTTTGTGCAAAAAAAAAGTCGGTCCAAAAGTCCAAGCATTTTTCTCTCATTCAAAATGTCATCACAGTGTAGCTCATTTCTGTTGCCAAGGAACTAAACCTCCCACCACGGCGGGGGGTAACGGCGACTCCATCTTCCTCCGGGCTGTGAAACATTCAAAGACGCAGGCGGTCATTGGCTGGAGAGCGATGACTAAAATAAACAAACGAGCATCCTCGAACTGGGCTAATGAAACACTTGTGCGGATCATTAGAACGAGGAGTTAGAAATATTCAGCGGCATGCAGAGATCTCCCATCAGTGCTCTGGCATGCTGCCTTGGTGTTGGCTTTTCTTGCACAGAAAGTGTCGATTCTAAGGGAAGCCAAAGCCTCTTAATCACCGATGAAAACTCACACAACTATGTGCACAATCAAGTACACACACTTTGGCCGACAAAACACGGGGATCCCTCTCTTTAGTAGCGCCTTATCCCTGCAAGTCCATCCTTGATTCCCCGTCTGATCCGAGACTACCGGCCTGCTTGTCTCTCAGCAGGAGTTCGACTCCCCCGGAGAGGGCTTAACATGGGACATATGGGAAAGTCTTTCCCTGCCAGATCGCTGTCTTTGCACAGGGCCAGTGTCGGATAATGACACGCTGGAGACACGGCAAGTAGAAAATGAGAACAGGAGATCTTCTGTCAGGCTGACTCGGTGTGACCCGGCCACGAGACCGGCCATGCTGTCTGTCGATTGAGCGAAAAGCACTCAGGCTTATATGATGAGTGCATGGCCTATTTTAGCCTAGAGACCCACATTTCAGCAATCGAGTCTGGGTCATTTTATAGCGCTGTGAGAGCAGCGAGAGGCTGGCTGTGCAGTCGCATGTCTCTACATATGGAGATCAGGGATGTATGCACAGTGTTTCTGGCGCTTTTCCGCAAAAATGGCCGTGGCAAGAGTGGAGAAAAACTCAAGATGGGGTAAGTTTTGAGGAAGGTAGGGAGTCCTTTGATCATTTGCAGGTCTGTGGAGGAATTTGTCATTGACAGCTGGAGCAGCCACAGTTTGGATGAATAGGAAGGCTTATGAATAAAACGCCACTTCGTTTGAAGTCCTGAAGTCATTGTGACCTTAGACAACTAAAGAGGAAGAAGAAAGAGAAAGTTACACGCGTGTTATGCAGTTGCAGAGACGTGGCGCAGCATTTCACCTCTAATTGCCCGGCGTGTTCTGATGATGCATCACTTTGTTGAACTCACATCAAAGCTCCAGACGCTCATGTGGGCTTTTCTCGTGCATGTGTTTTGCTGGAAGGATGGCGGTGTGTTGTCCTGAAGATTGTCAGACCTCAGGCTGAAAATTGATTGGACCCTTAATTGTATTTCCCGGACTGCTGTCGAACGTCGTGTTTGAAATTCAGCTTGTGCGTCGCGAGGGTCAGGGGTGTCAAAATTTGCACACACGCTCGTTTACAAGACGCACACACACCCTCGCTCGTCCTTCCCTTTCTCTCTCCTTGACTGAATGATGCTTTCAATAGGTCGTTGGAAAGCACTTTGAGATTAATCACAGTATCACTGCGCCGGACTGTTTTTTATGTAAAGTAATGCTCTGTCATCTGAGAGTTATTCTCCATCCATCATACACATTTAGCTCACACTCTCTCACACATTTAAATAAGTTTTAGCTGAATGAATTTACAGTAATGACAAATTACTCTGTTTATTTTATGGGATGTTTTCCTGGACACTTCGCCCAGTCCGTCCTTTGCAGAGTTTACTGCCTTTGAAACCAACATTTTATTATTTTAATGCACTTTTTAAAGCTTTTGAAACACTCCTCATTATTAGCTCCTTCTTAATAAGTGCTTTGATTGGAATGACGGGTGCTAAATAATGTTATAATTAGTTTGATGGTGTTTGCAATCAGTGCAACATCAATAATGATTACTTAAGGGTAATTATCCAAAGCTTTGTTATTTGTGTTGCTTGGGTTGGCAAAGAAAATGGGATGATTACTTGCTGGTAGAGTGTTTTATTCCAGGCATTTATGTTTATTATATAACAGAATTTAAAACGCGGTATTTGGAGGGACTGGCATATTTTGCAGTGGATGTTCACACAAGGCAATCCGTCCATTATCTAAGCATGCTTAAACACGCAACGTCCAGTTTGTTTGACCATTGTGAGTGCTCTGCACCATGCTCAGGCACGGTACACTTCCCTTGCCCTAGTGCAGGTGGAAGAGGTGGGTTTTGGCATGGTACGACTGCTTATATGTGCACAATCCAGCTAAACCTACCCTAAACCTAACCCCTGAACCTAAACCAACCCTAAATATAACCCCCTTCTCCTAACTCTGACACCTGAACCTAAACCCTTACCCTAACTCCTGGACCTGACCCCTTCCCTAACCTAGCCCTAAACATAACCCCTTCCACTAACTCTAACACCTAAACCAGGGATGTCAGACTCAATCACAGCAGGGGCCAAGTTCTGAATTTGGGTCTAACCGGAGGGCCTAACTGGGACAAAACTTCCTGTAAACCGCCAACCTCATCTTCGCTGGTAACCAATTATAGTGGAAAAAACGTAACATTGATGATAAATGATCTTGCAATTAAAAAAAGGTCAAAAGTTAAAGTCATAATTTTTAACAGTTCAAGTATTTAATAAAATTCCAAATCATGAGTTTAAAAGGTCAAAAGATGAGATCAAAAATTTCCAAATTTTGACCTTTTTGAATTGAAAAAGGGTTGAAGATTAGAAAAGGTCAAGCTATGATATAATATTCAAAATCAAGAGTTTTAAAGGTCAAAATATAAGATAAAATTCTAAACCATGTTTTTTTTTTTACGTCAAAATATGAGATAAAGTTAAAACTACTGAGTTATAAAGGTCCAAAGATAAGATACAGATTTATGATTATAAGTCAAAAAGGTTAATATTTGGGATTAAAATTAAAAGTTAAGAGTTGAAAATATAAAAATGTAAGATAAAACTCAAATTCATGAGTTTAAAATGTCAAAATATGACTTAAAAATGAAAATCATGAATCTAAATGGTCAAAATATGAGATAAAAGTCAAAACCAAAACTTCAAGTTATAATTATGAGATGCAAATTAGAAAATACAAAATTAAAACATAAATTTATTTTTCCACATTCCTGACTTTTTATCAAATTATTTAAACTCTTTCTAATTCTTATGACTTAACGAGGATTTTTTTCAATCATCAAGGTTAAGTTTACATTTTTATACTGGAGGAAATGTGCAGACCTCATACTGGTGGGCCAGTTATAATTAAAATATGATATGATCTGGGGGGCCGGGTATGACTGTGCCATGGGCTGGATTTGGCCCCCGGGCCACCCCTGACTGAACCTAACCTCTTCCCTTAACCCCTTCCCCTACCCGTTTAGCCCTAGACTGTATTTTTATTCTCCTTTATTCTACCAGGAGAATATCCAATGAGATACAAAAGTCTCTTTTACAAGGGAGTCCTGGCCAAGAAAGGATGGTCCAATCTCTGCTCAGAGACAGAGGTCCAACAGTCTAAGCTGACAGCAACGTACCAGCTATATAGGCTTAAACAGACATAACACTACAGAGATTTATGGGTCCTTTTAAGTCCAAAACACATATATTCTATTTTTCATCTAGGCCTTCACATTGCGCCTCACCAGCCCATTGGCATGGCCTATAAAATTCAAGGTCTTTCTCCATCCATACCATTAATTCCCCAGTCTCCCACTCTTAACTTTGAAATGAAAAGCTAGGCATTTTCCAGATCTTCTTGGGTCCCCCCGCAAGCACAAAGAGTCCCATTCTGGTGAGCAGACCCCCTCTAAAGCAGCTGAAACACCACACCCAGACACCTCCCTCCTCCTCCAACCACAACATGAGGAAGCAGGCATGCCGAGGCATCAAAGTGCCACAGCCACTCAGTAATCCAAAGGTCGTTAAGGCCTCACCGCTCACAGTGAGCATGCTGGGAAGTTTGTCTGGAAGTTTTAAAGGTATTGCTGGCCACAAAAGCAACTTAGCAAATGCTCGAATCATCCATTTTATTTTACATTAATTGCCTTCCTGGCTCATTTGGCACATGTTTTCATTCATGCCGCACTGGAATAATTTCCAGTCCATCTGTTGGCTTTGCCTAATGATATTTCTGCTACTTCCTATTTCAGGTTTAATTCTAAAACTCCCACATTTAGATATTCAGGCTGCAAACTGTTGTCCTGCTAGCAGCATGTTTTTGATAATTGTCGACAGAAATCATCAAGACCAATAAATGTGCAATAAGTGACTCTACCACTTCAGGAAATCATTTGTTGAGTTTAATTCTGTGCTTTTGCATTGTCCTTGTGCAAGTAAAAAAACATCAGTGGTCACATTATTTTTGCTTATGCCATATTGCCTTATTGTTGTACCTCTGCTGCTACCATCAATTTTAATGGAACAGTTAAAAAACTTGAATTTCCTTCAGAGTAAAAAAACGATCCATCCATCAAGAATCAGTTATTCAAAAGTGAAGCTTGGATATTGCAAATCAAATAATTAATTGACAAGGAAGAATTTGAAATGGGATTATGTGTGTTGCTGTCTAATGATGTTGGGGTAATGCTCCACTGATTGGCCTTGACTTGTGAATGACATCAGGAAAAAATGAATACAGACAGGGACAGGGCAGCAGAGGACGGTGCTAGCCACACCATCTGTCCAGGCTGAGCTATAAAGCCGACTGTAATCAGGCCGCTCACTGCTGACTGAACAGTCAAAGGACCAGGCGGGCGAGTGGGCCGGGCTGGTGGCAGATTGTTCCAGTTCCTACTTTAAATGCTGGCCTTAATCAGCACAACCTATAGAGCAAAGAGGACGTGACAGAGACGGCTATGGAGTCCGGATGCTCTGACACAGGGTCAAGGACTGGCTGACAGGCATGATCAGCATGGAAAGCAGGGGGTAGATGTTGGACAGAGGGGATTTGGGCAGTTGACCACCTACAGACAGAGGTCTAGTGTGTAATAAGGACTTTCAGGTCACAGAGTCTTTTTTTCTGACTGTTAAATCCTTGGTGATCTCAGAGGAAACTCAGGAGGTCATTTAATAACTCTTGCTCCGGCTATAAAGAGAAATCAAACCTCATGTTAACTGTGCAGTGGCATATATAGTCATGATCATGTAGCCATATATTTAACATCTATTAAAAACCCTGCGTTTGTTTTACTGTTGAACTTTTTTAACTCATTTCCTTGGCAGAATCTACTGTTTCTTTGAGAGATTTAGAAATGATGGAACAGATGTTTTCACTATTTTTAAGTCAATCTGCTGCAACTTTATTTGATCAGTTAAGAAAGGAGGTTGACTGGTGAATGGATGGATGGATGGATGGATGGATGAATGGATGATGGATGGATGGATGGATGGATAGATGATGGATGGTTTTATTTGGGTAAAATGGCAAATAGATGGAGGGATAAATCTACTTGTATAAGAGTCAACAAGAGCTCCATCCATCCATCCACCTATCTAGCATCCATCCATCCATCCATCCATCCATCCATCCATTCATTCATCCATTCATCCATTCATCCATCCATTGTCAAAAAGATCCCTCTATCCATAGTAACATCTGTCCATCCATCCATCCATCTATCCATCCATCCTTCCATCCATCCATCCATCCATCCATCAGTCAATCAATCAATCAATCAATTAATCAATCAATCAATCCACGGATACATCCACCCATCCATCCATCAACTGTCAGAACCATCCATTTTTCCATCCATTCATTGTCAGAGTTATCCATCTATCCATAGTAAGATCCGTTCCTCCATCAATCCATCATCCATAATAAGAGCCATCCATCTATTCATGTATCATTCTTCCATCCATTTGTTATTGTAAGATCCTTCTACCCATCCACCCATCCATCCATTCATCTATCCATCCATCAATCCATCCTTGCATTGGTCTATCCTTTCTTGTGTTCATTCATCCATCCATCCACCAAACCATCCATGGCAAGTCATTCACCCCCTGCTTAATCTCCCCTTCCATACATCCATCCTCTTACTTTTTATGATTATAGGACATTTTTAGTGAATTATCAACAATATAGCCATGAAAACTTTGCCAGTGAATGTGTTCAAGACTTGTAAATGTTGGTGTTACAGTTTATGTGGGATTTTTTAGTAGTTTGGCATATTTAGTTTAGGGTTTGAGGGAAGGTTTGTGCTTTCAGAATGATTTTCAACAAATGGAGCTAATTTGTTTCTAAAGAGAACCATTTTACCCATCATCACCATTTGTAAGATTGCTGCAGATCTCTTTTTGTTCTTTTTTAACTTCAGGTGTAAATCAGTCATACATGAGAAAAAGAGGTTTTCCTAAAATTCACATGATTCCAGCATTTTCTTTTGTTGGGATATTCCTTGTAAATAATGCCATTGTTCCCTTACATCCAGCAGTGCTTTGAATGTCATTTATATCATATCATTTCAGTTTTACATGATCCCAGCTGGGTCTAAGATCATCTCATGTGGCTTATCTGCTGCTGTGGAAGTTGTTTTTCTTTCAGAATTAGAAAGAGAATACACACCAGGTCAAAGTTCCCCCTACAGCTCCAGGGATACAGATAGCATGTGGCTCTTATTCAGATGGAAATAAGCCGAGGCATTTCCACATGCAGTCTTTGGCACCTGTTTTGCATGCAGCTTGCAGCTTTAGCAGCACAAAATAGAAGATTGTTTCGTGCAGACCAGGCCTTGTAGGTCAAGGTCACTCGCTTGGTTTTTGCTGCTGTGATTGCACTTAATTCAAGTGATCATTGGACTCACAAGCAGCCACACACACTGATGAAATCACACAATAAGTCAGTGAGGATTGTGGTTGCACATTTTGTTCTCATTCGGAGTGCTGTCTGCATTGTTAACTGAGCAGAAGTTCAGGATTCAGGCCAAAATAATACAGCACATCTATCTAGTATTGCTGGCTCTGATTCATTCACATTATCTTTTCCATTATAGACCTATTTGTGGATGTGTATGCTCACATGAATTCATAAAACTGTACAATAGATTGAACAGAACTGTTTCTGCTGTTTACAGTGGTACCTTGTGGCTTTGGAAGTAAGCGATAGCTCTGGAATCAAGTCATTTCAAACATTTTGATCCAGAAAAACCCTGAAATCCAGAGAAAAGTTCCTCCTTTCTGATTCACAGTTATGATGGAAAACAAAACATAGTTGAACCATGGCCTCAGGGTTGCTACAGCTGGGGGCGATGCTCCTGAAGAGAGAGAGAGCTGCTGGCCAAATTTCTTCTAAGATAAAATGTCTTATTTCTTGGATTTGTTGTGTAGAAACTTGAGGTAAACCAACCAGCTGTCCCAAAATGTATCCAAATGCTTTTTAACTATTCACTTAAACAATTTTGGGCGTGATATTGGAGGCAGAACATTCAAAAAGTAAGGCTTACAAAATACAACTTTAGGGAAGTTTTAAGGTTAGTTTTGGGCACTTTTAAATTTCACCAGGGCTCACTCCATTGGTTTGACTTGCTTAGCTTTGGGCAACGTCCCTGATGAAGTCTACTTGTCTAAAACTGCAGCTCACCAATGTTTTTGGAATGAACATGTCAGGGATCCACAGACAATTATCAATCATTTTTGTTTTGTTGCTTTAAAACTTTAGTTAAATAGATCTTTTGTGCCATATTTGTCATATTGTTCTTGAACTATAAACTACAACATTTTCAGGCAACTTAAATACTAAAAATTCAACCATATATGAGTTGAAAGCTAGTTTCGGTCACTTTTGGGGACAGAAAAAGACTCCAAAGTTAAACTCTTAAGTCAACTTTGCCTTCTATCCCATTGGTTACATCTTAAAATATCGACAAGTATCCAGTACAAATGCTTCTTCTTTTAACCAATACCATTATCTTTTAACAAAATATTTCAAGTGGCTTTGCAAGCTTCTTCTAACCAACTGCAACAACACGTTAATGATCGCAATGTGTTCCTGTACAAATGCGTAGTGATGAGGAAGTCTTGCCTCCATTGGTAAGGTTGGTAAAATTTTGAAAGACACTCGTAGATCTTATGTACAAATGATCAATCACTTTTCAACATACCTAGTGGTGCAAGTAGTGATGTCATTCAACCACATTGCCACCTGAATAATATCAAGGTGTGGCTATTGGAATGGGTTGCCAGCCATCAGTAGGGTTACTTAATTGGTGAACTTTCATGGTTCATAGGAACCAACGGACTGACATTTTTGACATTTCTAAATTTCTAAAGCTTCGTTCCTGTCATGTTTTGACAGAAAGTAGTTCCAAGACCATTCTTAGAAGAAGACTTTAGGGGTTTTGGAGGATGTGTTGGCTGATTTTAAATCATCAAAAACCTGAAGACAAATGAGTGGAAAGGGATGGAAATTCCTCTGATTGACGTCCACTGTCTTCTGTAGAATAAGTCATATAGCAATGAGGGATTTTGTCCGTTTACAGAATTTCAAACTTCAAGGAATGAAGCCACAATTCTACCTAAAAAATCTAAAACCTGTTGGTATGATGGTTGTGTTGCCTGCCAGCAGGGTTGTTCCATTGGGGAACTTAACTGGATTGTAAGAAAACGGACTAACACGTTTGGTATTTACACAAGTCTGAAGCTTTGTTTCTGCCATTTTTGACTGAAAATAGTTCCAAGCCCATTAAGTAGAAAAGAACGAAGGGTTTTGCACTCTCTTTTAAGTCAAAGGAATAGAAAATGTTGGAATATACTTGTGGTGCCTTTGGCCCTCCCTTGCCATTTGGTAGAACTGTTCATTTCGAAAACTTTCATGGATCGTTGGATCAAAAAACCCTTAAAATTTTGCCATTAACCAAATTCTGAAGTGTTGCTTCTGTGATTTTTTGAAAGAAAACAGTTCTGAGACATCTGTTTGCAGATGAATTTGGTCATTTTTGAAGATTTGCTGGCTAGCTTTGAGTATTCCTGTGCTTTTTCAAGGTAGAACCCAAGAAAATGAGGAAGTAAGGTTTGGAGAACTGCGACACTGACCTCCATTCTCTTTAGTTTGCATTTGTGGTGTGGCGTAGAGCTATCTTTCTTAAACTCAAGCCACTGAATTATGTCAAGAAAGTGTTAAAAAAAAACCTCAGTGAATGATCTTTCACTCCCATTTCTAACAGGACAATATGTGTTTTTGTGTGCAGGATGGAAGAGACGGTGCGGTCGCTGCTGCAGAATCAGGGCGTCCTGGAGCAGACTGCCGTGGACACGGTGGACATCATGAAGGCCTACAAGGTAAAACAGCATCCTCTGAGGGTCTGTCGCTCTTCCTGTGGTGATTAGATTAAAAAAAAAAAGACATTAAATGGAATTATTAGGGAGAGAAAGTATAAAGGAGCTAATAATAGTTCACTAATGGTGAATAGCTGTGTTCTTTAAGAACTCTCAGGTATTCCTGCAGCAATTTTGCAGGTATTGGTATCTTTTTTCACGTCTATCTTTCCCCTCAGACATCCACGCTGCAGAATAAAGCCAGACAGATCCAAGGTGAAACGCTCATAGCTGACCCTCTTACATAATAGAAATAGCTGCTGGTATTGAGCGGAGAGGCAGAAAGAATAAGTAATACCTTATATTTCTGAAGCACGGGGTCACCTCTGGGGTCGCACTCCGCAATTTGGAACCCAGCATGTTTACACGGTGTTGTGGTAGCGCTGAAACGCCTCAGTCTGTTTATCTGCAGTGTGATGTTACTCATTCCCTGTTTGAGAGCCTTAACCATGGAAGAAAGTAAGTCATATTCCCTCCAACCATTTCTACACCAGCATCTATGCTTCTTTACATCCCACTAATCTAACTTTATCATCACTTTGGAGTCATATGAGAACTTTCTATAGAGCAGAGAACACGCTTTAGTCTTCAACACCCAGAGGGTGAAATGAGTGCCTCAGGGGAATACACGAAAAGGGCATCACTAATTCAGCAAGTAAGCAATAAAAAGAGCGTCAATATAAATGACTACACACGTTCATCACGGTGAATAAAAACGAGGACGGATATCTTTGAGTGATGAGTGCAAATAAAAGTGGGCAGGATTAAAAACGAGGGCCATAAAATTAAATGTCAGCTGCTTTACGGCTTCCTTTGCAGTGAGTAGAAGACATTTGTGAGACATGGGAAAAGCCGTGATAATAGACTACACTTCTAAGGCTTCATAATAAAACACTATGGCCAGACAGCCAACATTTTGTTTACCAGAGTCTCTGTAGCAGCCTGTATCTGATTACCTAGTAGGTATTTTGTCTTTGTTTGCATTCACGTAGGCTTAACTGTAAATCTTATCTTTTTAAGTTGTTTAAACCTACCCATAATTATGGTTAACCCTATTCTAGCTGTTGAATAATTTGGGCAAAAAATCAAATGCCATGGCTTTTAGCTTTACTCCATTTTTAGTGTTAAAATAGCAAGCACGCTAACTCTTAAAAAAAAAAAAAAAAAACAACTACTGAAACCATGCAGAACACTTTGAGAGTAATGGCTTCTACTCAGTGGAAAACAAGCTAATGCTACATTATCTCCAGTTATGAAAATATAACGATTTACTCTAATATTAGCTTATTTTTGCCAGGCTAGCAGCTTGACTTTAACTAGGACCATGTAAGATGCTCAATTCCACCCAAAAACAAATGATGTTGCTATTAGCTTTAGCTTTATTCTACTGTCAGGGCTAAATAACAAAGGCTAGCATGCTAACACATTAAACTGAAAGGCTTACTTTTTTGTTGTTTGTTTTCTTCAATACTTGTTACTTTTTGCAATGCTAGCAGCTTGACTGTAACTAGGACCATGTAAGATGCTCAATTCCACCCAAAAACCAAATGACATAGCTTTCAGCGTTAGCTTTAATCTAGTTTCAGTGCTGAAAAACAAAACAAAACAAAACAAAGGCTTGCTTGCTAGTATAGTGAACTGCAGAGCTTGCTTTTTCCAGGACACTTGGCGGATAACTTCTCTGTTTGGCTTGTACTCAAAGGATAACAAACAGAGGCTACATCAACTCCAGTTCAAATTTTTCAAATCTTATATTAGCTAATTGCCATGCTAACAGTGTGACTTTAGCTAACACCATGCTTGGCAAAAAAAAATCCACCCAACAAAACAAATTACGATACTAGTCGGTTTATCTTTACTCCAGTTTCAGCGCTAAAAGAACATAGGCTAGCATACTAAACTGATAGTTAATGATAAATCTTGAGGTTAAAGTTTCCTTTTGGTTTCTACTCGAACAATAACAAGTAAGCGCTACATTATCTACAGTTTCAGTTTAACCATTTACTGTAATATTTGCTAGTTTTTCCATGCTAGCTGCTTGACTTCACCTAATGCCATGCTGAGCAGCAAATTTGACCTTTCTCTTAGCTTAGCTTAACTTCATATTCATTGCTAGGAAGCAAAAGTGAGCATACTAACAAACTTAACTGATTGGCGTATTGATTATAAAAAGCATTTACTGCACCATCCCAGGTCGCATCCTCCTGGAAAGTGAACCATTTACCATTATCTAAGCCTCAAGCTTACTTTAAGCTATGCTAGCAGCGTGGCTCAAGCTAAGACTATGTTGGGCACAAAATTCCACCCAAAAACCTAAATGACATTGCTCACTTTAGCTTTAAACTAGTTTCAGTGCTAACTAGCAAGAGTTAGCATACAAACAAACCAAACTGACTGGTTTATTGATCTCAGTTATGACATCATCTCAGGTAGCATTCTCACAAAAAGTGAACCATTTACTATCACATTAGGCTCAAGCTTATTTTTAGCTATGATTGGAGCTTGGCTCTAGCTAAGACAATGTCATTCCTATGTATTTAGCCCTACATTATTGAGTTTTACAGAGCAAATGTAAGCATGCTAGTATGCTAAGCTGATGAGATGAAAAGAATAAGCTGCCAAATTGGCACCAAATTTAGAGAAAAGGATATTGTGATAGTTTAGTCTTTACTGGTCATTCAATGCCCTGTTAGCAAAGGTTTTAGCATGTTAACCCATGAAACAGGTAGTAAAATAATACCAGTCTTTGCTACTTAGTACCAGAGTGTCAACATCAACATCTAGCTCAGCTTGGTTGTAGCTGGACAGGTATAATCTCAGACTCTAGGTTTCTCTTGGCTGTACAATGGGATTGTCTGAGTAATCATTTCCATTGTCTATGTACCATATATTTTACTGTATTTATTGTATTGTGTTATATGAAGGCAGGGTTTGCTCTGTACCTTTGCCTTGGATGAACACTGTTGTAGAGAATAAACTCAGAGGGTTATTATGCTACTCCCAGTAGCTGTATTTCCGAGCACTCAATGTACCTACACTGCGCTATGCTCCTGCTGCAGCTGTATTCTGTGTATTCAGCAGACAAACTCAATAACTTGAAAGGGCAGCGTGAGGGACAAGGTTCCCTCCCCTCTCCGACTCCAGACTCTCTCTGCGGAGATTATTAGCGAGCCCTTTAACGCCGTCTGATGAGCAGTCTCTCAGAGCTTGCCGCCGACTTCACACGCCGGCGTAGAGCAAACAAAAGCAAACTTAAAAAAGCGTGACTTTAAAGCATTGCCTTGAACACAATTGTCTGATGGAATCAAGCAAGATTGAAAACCTAATATGTGTTTAGAGGAGATTGGATCAGGCAGAAAACAAAGTGCCTCGAAGGACATTATATCCAATTCCTATTAGGAGGGAGAGCCTTGTTCTTTTTCTGCATGTGGATTTATAAAAGACATCCATTAGTGCTACTAACTTTGTGCTGCACATTAACCGTAGAGATATCTTCAGGTTTGACAATAATCTGTCAGCCAGGAATGAAAAATGTAATGTGTGTGCACGGTGATATATCACACTCTGAACAACTGAATACCACTTTGTTATTCAAAGAAAAGCCGCCATTACTTCAGTCATGTCAAAGTCAGCCTAACTCCCACTCTGTGCAGCTATACAGAGCTATAATACCCATAGAGGGGATTTATGAGTGAATGTTTGGGAAAATGATGGATCCGTGATATATATATATGAGGCTGAGATCTTGCTGTGTTATGCTTATTTGTTTTAATTTCACACGTACTTGTAGGCTAATGATTTGCAATCAGAGTCTGATGAAGAATCTCTCTCAGGGTTGGCCTTGAAGATATACTCACCACCAGACAAACTGGGCCATAAAATACCTTAGAAATCAAAGATCAAAGAAATTTGCTGGCTTTTTAGGGAGATTTTTTTATAACATAGCTGGAAAAAATGGCATCTTAGTGATATATCTGACGAGGAAAAGACTTAGAACTTGCTGCACTCGGGGTAGACCTTGCAGTTAAGTTGTATTTCAGGCTTTTTTTTGGACAAGATTTTGGTTCCCGTGGTTCCTGGTTTTAGTCATAGCTTGTCATAGATGCCCATAAAGAGGCCTCACATTATTTTAAGGTATCCCCAGCCAAACTTGACCATAAAAGGCCTTTATTTGATTAGTATGGAATAGCCTCACTTGAAGACACTTGCAAAAGATAAAAAGTGGAAGATTTGAGAAATAAAATCTCTTCAGGTTGCACTAAAATGGTCTCATCCATGGTCCAAAGTAGAATTTCTTTACTCCATGGGATCCCCCAGACTCTCAGTACTGGGTCCAATGCTATTTTCAATTTCCCCAATCTCTCCTCAACACTATATAATCCTTAAGCATAAGACGTTGGTGCCCGTGGTTCCCAGTCTAAAGTTTAGGATCCCTTGCAGTAGTCATAACATCATTTTAAGTGGGTTTTTATCAAATTCACTGGACAAGAATAAAGAGAGAATCTCTACCTCTATAAGTATCAAAAATTGAATTTGTTGGCTTTTTAGGGAGATTTTTGATAACATGGCTGGGAAAATGGCAGCTTAGTGATATATCTGACAAGGAGAAGGCTTAGAACTTGCTGCACTCGGGTTAGACCTTGTAGTGAAGTTGTATTTCAGGCTTTTTTTTTTTTTGACAAGATTTTGGTGCTAGTAGTTCCTGATATTAGTCATAGCTTGTCATAGATACCCATAAAAAGACTTGACTTTATTTTTAGGTATTCCCAGCCAAACTGGACAATAAAATGCCTTTTTTGATCAATATTGAAAAACGTCACTGGAAGAGCCAATTTAAGAAAAAAAAATGGAAAATTTGAGAAATTAATCTCTTCAGGTTTTACCAAAATGTACTCAAATGTGGTCCAACGTAGACTTTCCTTATACCAGGCTCTCAGTACCGGGTCCAATGCTATTTTTAATTTCCATAATCCCTCCTGGACACTAAATAATCGTTAAACATAAGAAGTTGGTGCCGGTGGTGCCCAGTTTGAGCTGTAGGATCCCTTGCAGAGGTCATAACATCATCTTAAGTGTGTTTGAATCTAATTTTCTGAACGAGAATCAAGAGAGAACCTCTACCCAAGTATCAAAACTTGAATAAATCTGTTGGCTTTTTAGGGAGATTTTTGGTAACATAGCTGGGAAAATGGCAGGTTAGAGATATATCTGACCAGATAAAAGGCTTAGAATGTGCTGTACTCGGGGTAGAACTTGTCGTATTTTGAGCTTTTTTTGACAAGATTTTGGTGCCATCATTGCCCTTATTGCCTCATATTTGCTTTGTTTCTTTAGTCATTGTACATCCCTATGCCTCTTCAGGCCTTTCAGGGCAATTCAGATGAAACAATCTAAGCACTCTATTGGAGAAAACAACTTTTTACTTGAATTGTCATCAAATTATAGACACATTTGACCCTTGAAGGTTGGTCACGGCCACTGGTTCCATCTTTTGAACAAAGAAAATGGTGTAGAATACCAATCATAGTTCCACCAAACTCAAGGTGACATCTTTATTTTTCCCCTCTCTCTGAAAACCTAAAGATACCCAGTTTGCAGATATGTCAAATACAGGGGGGAAATGCATTTTTATTCAGTTTTTAGTTCGAAAACCAACCCAAAAAGCCAAGTGCTTGCATGTTAGTGTGCTGAGTTAGTGCATATTTCAGGCGCCAAGGAATCCTCCAAAACGATGGATAATATCTTAAGTATGACAGATAGCTCATTGTGTTTTCCTTCTGCAGCTCATTGCTAGCCAGACACAGCCTAATTAGTGGCTAATTATTACCATAGTTAATTATCACAGATGCAAGGAAGCCAAAAAGGAACAAACCACAGGAGAACAGAGACGGAGGAGAAGATAGTTGGCACAGAGACAGAGGAAGAAAGAGACGGATACTCAGTGAGGGTGAAGAAGAGGAGATTTTGATCCCCATTATACAGTTGAGATGAGAGCCCTCAAGGTCACCGCCACTCTTTGGAAAATGAGTGAAACATGATTAGGGATTATGAGACGATTTTCAGCTCTGTTGTTAAAGCTGTTGTCCCGTCTGTGTATCTGATCCTCTCCCCTTTTTCTTCCTCCTTCCCTCTGATTCCTGAGCTCCTTACTTTTGTTGTACCTCGCTTTTTTGCTCCTTCTTCCCATCTGCTAAGGTTCTTTCCTGCCAAATTCTACCTCTTCTCTAACCTCTTTTCTTTGTCTGCGTTATAGGATAAACTCTCAGAGGAAGTGCAGAAGCAGCAAGACGGCCCCGAGGAGAACGGCTCCCCACTGGCAGCTCAAACAGAGCCAGACTCTGGGAATCCTGATGCCAGCCAATCAGAGGAGGACAAAGACAAAACCAAGCCTCTTCTTGAGCGCCTCAAGGCCTTGGAGGTAACTACTTTACTCACCACCTTTTTCTTTTCTTCTTCTTTGACTCCCCCTTTGTTCCTGCCTCTTCCAGCCACCTCTATCATTCCTTTGTGGCCAGCTTTGTCTGCCACTTGTCAAGAGCCTTTCCTCAGTTGTGTCTGAAAGCATGACAGCTCATCCAGCTATCCCCAGTCTTCTCCGTTTGGAGAGCAAAGTCATCCTGAGAGAGTCGCCGTGAAGGCCTCGGGCTGTACTCCAGCTTTGGTTTGTTTTTCTCGGCCGCTCTGGGATTTGAGCGGCTCGCCGCCAAGAGCCGAAAGCAACAGATCCATGTTGATTGTCTTCTTTTTTGTACTGAAGCCACTGGACATATATTCTCTCAGATCTCTGCAGCAATTAAAGCACTCAGACTTAATTAAATCCAGCCATTAGGCTTACCTCATGTTTCCTATGAAGTGCAAGAAAACAAGAAAGTTAATGATAACTGAAATTTTTCAAATATCAAACTGCCCAGATGGTAAGTCTTATCAATCTTGCTCAGTTTGGCCATGATTGAAAAAAGCACTGGAAAGTTACCAAGGTTTTTTATTTTGGCACATTGCCAAAACTCACCTATCTTAAACCCCAAGCAATGGCCATGTCCTTTGACTAAACCTTAAGCTTCTTATAACCTTCAATCATCAACATGTCCACAATGAGCTGAAAAAATTTGGAGTGAATCCGATAAAGACCCCTGGATAAGTTTGTTAAAATATAAACCCTGCAAATTGTTAAAAATCTCCAAATTTGGGCAATCAATGTTGAACAGCTAACTTCTTGTATATTTTTCACAGTGATAATAATTGACCTTTTTGAATGTCTTGATATGATACATTTGCACTTAAATTTTCATGTATGTAGGTCAAACTGAGTTGAGGGGCTATTATTTAGGGGGTGCTGTTGAGCCATTTTGTAAAGCACAGGCACAAAGGTACCATTAGACAGAATCTTACTCAACAAGGGGCTAAAGTGCAAGAAAACAAGAAAGTTAATGATAGCTAAAAATGTTTAAATATGAAACTGCTCAGATTGTAAGTCTTATCAATCTTGTTAAGTTTGGCCACGATTGAAAAAAGCACTGGAAAGTTATCAAGGTTTCTTATTTTGGCACATCGCCAAAAACTCACCTATCTTAAACCCCATGCTGTGGCCACATCCTTCAACATAACCTTAAGCCTCTTATAACCTGCAATCATCAACATGTCCACAATGAGCTGAAAACATTTGGAGTGAATCCGATAAAGCCCCTTGGATGAGTTTGTAAAAATGTAAACCCTGCAAATTGTTAAAAATCACCAAAATTTAACTATCAGTTTTTCACCATGATAATAGTAGACTTTTTTGTACGTCTGGACATGATACATAAGCTCTTAAATTGTGTGATGCACATGCACAAAAGCACCATCAGACACAAACTTTCACCACTTCTGAGTTTTCTGGAGAGTTTTGGGGCATGTTAAAGCTCAACATCTCCCTTTGACAGAAGAAAATAATGACACTTTTTTCCAGTAGGGTCCTCACACACAGATGCTTGGCCCTAATTATGCTGCAGACGTTAAGAAATTTAAGTGCAAGCATGCAAAAACAAAACAAGTAAAGGAAACACGAGTGTGGAGTCCATTCTGCCCATTTTGCCTCAGTTACTCTAATGCTGCCCTGATAAAAAAAAAGTCCCTAATTACAGCAAAGCGGCAGGTAATTGCCTGTTGCTCCTCAGCTGTGAGTTATCTCCAGCTGCTGGCAGGAAGCACACTCAACCTGTCTGATGAATCGCACTACCCAAACATTACCTTTTAAATGGCTTTATCAAAAGTTATCTGCCATTTTGTTCCGCTCGTGATGGATGCACCGCCTTCTGAAGCAGCACGAACAAAAGCTGAGGCGATTCATCACCGGCTGGCGTCGCGCATAAACTCCGCTGACACTAAGTAAGCACCGCCCGGCTCTCATTTCTACCTCTCAGCTGATACTGTTCATTAAGTTGGCAGCCCACATCATGGTCTGTAAACCGGCTGGAGGAGAAGTGCCTGCTGGCTATCTTACTTGTTAAGTGGAGAGCTAAAATAAGCCTTGTGTCCTGATCATTTACTAACCTGCTGCTTATGAAGCTTTGGCCTGCATGAAGGCTTTGCTGAAATGTACAAATGTTGGTTGCAAATTGAATAGAGTTAAGCATGATTACATCACACTTTGAGCTGTATTGGTAGTGTGATTTTAAAGCTCTACTAAATTAATGACGAATAACAATGCTAAAAATATTCAGTCTGCTTTTCGGCCCCTAAAAAGACACTGTTAGCCACTAGGCCGCTAAGTAGGTGGATACTAGGGATGTGAAGAAGTGAAGCTTTCATTACACTTAAGATCTCAAGTCATAGTTTGGACCCAAAGCTGCTGTTTAGAAAAATGAGAGACTGTTTTAACTGCACAAATACACTGGAAATGTGCCAAGGGCTTTGTTTAATGTTGCTGTGGTACTAAGATATCAGTTTAACTCGATTTTCACTCAAATTGTATTCAACAACAGTTTAGAACAAAAGCACTGTACACTCAGTAAATCATGCAACAAACTTTCCCTTTTGTCTCCTCCTGCACCTTCATGCATTTGTACTTTTCACCTCAATGCTTTGAAATTTTGGCTCACTTTTTTGTTGTTTTTTCAAAGTTGTTTTTCAAAAGTTACCCTTCATGATTTTGCTTTTTATGTCTACATCGTGCCGAGGACATCACAGCTTTCTGCAGCCATTCTTCTGCAATTTCCACAAGCTCGAAAACCTGTCACAGCTACACAGCGCATCACTGTAAACATGGTTATTGCTTTAAATTAACAGCATCTGCGCATTTAAACTGGCTGTTTACATTGTGCCATCTGCCACCTTGAAGAAATTGAAATAATCCTTCTGAATGATCAACCTCATTCACATAAATGTCAGGTTTGTGTCTGTGTAGCATATTTGTTATGGAGCCACTATGAGACTATCCCTTGAGAATGAAAATAGAAGAGAAGACTGCAGAAAAACAGATATATCTCAGATTTTCTCAATTTAAATGATTTGAATTTAATCAAATTGATTCCAAGGATTACTTAAGTTGCATTTTTAAGACCTGAGGAGCCAAATTACCCTTTAAACTTCTACTTTAATAAAAGTGTTTGTGGGTGCATTGCTGCTTTATTAAAGAAAAGAAGATACATTTTAAACAATAAAAAAAAGCTTGATGCTCATTTGTCCTCACATAAACCATGTCCTAATGGCTAATTGGACTAAAAGTCATGACTACAAACCTGTTGCCACTGCCCTGTCCCTAATAATCAATCTAAAAAGTCATGACTGCTGGCCTGCTGCCAGATTTGAGTGAAAAATTGCCTGGCGGAAACAAATCAAAATTTTACCAAAAAATAATAACCACAAAACTTTTGGCAAATTTGAGTGATAAATCAATTCCAGCAGACAAGACTCTTAATTTGACCAAAATGTCATGACCTCATAACTGTCGCCAAATTTGATTCTTTCAGCCCTAAATGTTTATTTCCAGCAGTTATTGTTGCCGGGTGACAAAGGTTCACTTCTGCTTTCCTTGGCAATTGTAAGATGGTTTCAAATAGCTCTGTGTGTTTAATATTTCCCTTTATTCAAGAAAACAAAAAGAAGAACACCTGAAACACATAATCATGGCCTGGTATTGCAGTAGCTCATCCTCAAAAAAGGCAAGATGGATTGGTCTCTTTGCCACCATTGTTGTTGACAAAGCTGTTACCAACTGACCCATCTCTTCACATTCTGACCTCAAAATCTAATCAGTACATCACTGAGTCAGATTGGACTTTAATGCAAAGTTTGAAATGTTCTCTCAGTATCCTTGCAATTGAATTCACAACCAAGGGTTGCACATAAACCTCATGACTTTCATCCTTGAGTCAGAATGGACATTTGTGCAAAGTTTGAGGAAATTCTGACAAAGTGTTGAGAGATATGATGTTGACCTACAAGGGATGAAATGTGGTCCAATGACCAACACCAATGTCCTTTGACCTTCACAATTCAATCAGGTAACCCTTGGGTCAGAGTGGACATTAGTCCTAAGTCTGGCAAAGATTCCTCAGAGAGTTTAAGGGATGCACATAAACCCCAGGACCTTGACATTTGACTTTTGATTCCCAAAATCTAATTAATGTGTCCTTGAGTCAGAGTGGACAGCTGGGCGATGTTTGAAGGAAATCCTTCAGACTGTCAAACAAGGGTTGGATATGAGGCCAGTGACCCAGACCTTTGTCTTATGATCTCAGAAAGGTAATCCATTCATCCTTGAGTTAGCGTGGATATTTGAGCAAGCTTTGAAAACAGTTCATCATTTAGCAGCTTTCTTGGGATATCACATTCACAAGCAATGGATTAAAATAAGGCCTAAGTTTCACAAAAGTCCTCAAAGTATTCTTAAGATAGTGTGTAAGTAAGCAAGGACTGCACATCAACCCCTTGGCCTTTTGACCTCTAACCTTCAAACTCTAACCAGTTCCTTCTGGAGTCACAGTGGGCATTTTGGCAAAGTTTGAAGAAAACCTGTAGAGAAATATTGCATTCACAAGAAAGGCCTGGACATACAGATAGATAGACATATCCCCTGAAAGCGTGTGGCCTCCAGTCTTGACTGTCGCCAATGTTTAGGCACAAAACAGAAAACATTGAGGACTTTGTGTTCATGTGTTGACAAAGCTGGAACTATGTTGGTTTGTTAAGAGAAATGAGAAGTACCAGCTCAACAAAAGGCACCTGTGGACTGAGGCCTTGAATGTTGGCAAGTTTAGATTAGAGGGTATTTGTTCCACATGAATGTAAGCTTTGATTACATTTGTACCTATAGCCACTTTTCTAAGCTTTCATTAATCAGCATTTCTTCCTGGTTGAGGTAATTTGGGTGTTTTGGTTTCTAATTACATTCCCTATGTTTTCATCATAGGAATCGTAGTTTCCACTAAAGGCCACAGAGCCGACTGACAGCTCCTAATATGCCTCCTGCCTCTGACAAATTGGAAACTCCCAGCGATCAATACGCCGACACCTCATCTCTCTGCGAGTGGAGGAGATATTCCTATTAGAGCCCAAACTCCAAATGGCTAGCAGCCGCCCCAAAGTTCAACGGCATGACTTCCATCCCCTTGACCTTTTTCAACGCGGCTCTTTGTAAATTTTTTTATCAGTCGTCCTGCTTTAGCTCCGACATCTGACCTTTGAGGAGAAAGCCTTCGTCTCTCCTTGATTGCTGCTTCTGTCTCCATTGTTGTTGCATCAAATGTAACCAAAAGTCATGGTGAGGATCCCGCTGCACGGCGTGTCTGACTCTCTGTGTCTGTTTGTGTTTGCAGGAGAAGAACTCAGCGTTGGCCTTGGAGAACGAGAGCCAGAGGGAGCAGTACGAACGCTGTCTCGATGAGGTGAGTGTTTGCCTCGTCTCTCTGAGGCGGAGTCAAGGCCGCCTCAAGACTGGACAGATGTTTGAGTCACCTAGAGGAATTCACAAGTTTGTTAGTGGAGTTTGTTTCCTCTCTGTGTGAGCAGAATTAGTAGTAATGTTGAGTTCAAGATGAAGGTTTTAATGAGGTCTTCCAATGCAGTTTCCCCACAGGTCTGCAATTTTCTTGAACCACAGCTCGTGAGAGGCAGACAGGAAATGTTGATATTCACAGTTAGTTAAGAAAATAATGACTCAGGAAACATGGATAAAAATAATATTAGATATTAATGTATATTAAAAAGAGACCTGCACGTTCAGGCTTGTTGACTGTTGGATTAACATTGGTATCTTTTATAGACGTCCTACAACAAAACAAACTCGGAATTGTTGGGATTTATAGCTTAAGATTTTGGTTATGAATAACCAAAACCACCTTGAAGAAAGCAACCAAAATGGGGCAAAAATCAGACTCAGAATTAGGATTTAAATCATAATATTAGTAGTATTTAAGAAATATTGGTGTTTAAATAGATTAAAAAATTGGCAAAGGTTTGTTTGTGAAGAGTGAGAGTAGATGCTTAGGCTCTAAAAATGGCTGAATAGAACAGAGGAGACAATATGGTTGAAACACATGTGGCTTCACCTTATATGTGACTTTTAAGATGGGACTGAGAACAGAGAAAAGCTCAAGCTGAGGAGTCTACAAACTCAGTATGGTAATGTAACCAAGCAGAAATCTAGTGGTTTGAATTTAATTCTAGCAGTTGCACTGATGTTCATCCGGGATATAAATGGATACAGCAAAGTTAATCACAAACACATGCTTCCTGCGGCCCGTTCTGCCCAGATCAAAGCCTCTTACTTGTAGTTATTTTGTGTGATTAGAGTCTAGTGTCCAGATAAAACAAGAAGTAAGCAGAGGTCAGTCCATTAACGTTCCTTCCACGGTTCTGGCAAGTTAAATGTCTTGTGGCGACAAGAATCAGCTTTAAGATGCAAACAGGGCTTGTAAGGTCTGGGAGATTTTGTTTTAACGTCAATTTGACAGGTTAAAGATGTATAATTTTGTTCATTTTTTAAATATTAGTGTTAAAAGAGTGATGAAGCAATAGTTTAAAATCATATCACAGCAATGCACTAAATCCCTTCTACACTTAGACGTAATCTCAACATATTTTATTTTCAAGCAAAAACCATAAAAAATGGCACTTTATAAGCTGTGTTACACTTAAAACATGCAGTTTTACTGACATACAATAGTCGTCCAAGCCTCTGTTTTTGTCAGAAGTTGGTCGCTAAGCGGTGCTGCACTGAAGTTGAATACTCAGGATCATGGGATTGAGACTAGTTGCATTTGTGACACCTTATTTTTGTTTGGGTAATGATGACTGTGATCCACAGCTCAATAATTCAATCATTCTGGCTGAAATATAATGACTTGAAATGTTTCAATAATTTGTGATTACTCTTCCACTGAAACATTTAGGCTTTTTTATGTTCTCAGATGGCATATTTACAACATTGTAAAGACATAAGATTGTAGTCCAACATGGAATTATAAGACAGATTGCCCTGTTTATGCGTTAGTGGAAAACTAGCAGACAGATAAGCATTTGGCAATACTTGCATATTGTAGATAGAAACCAAGCTACATAAATAGATGGCATAGTTGTATTTGAAACCACCTACTCATACTATAGTTGAACAGAGCATGCAGGATGTGGTTTAGCATAGTCTTCCAGAAATATGCAAGGCCTTCTCTGATAGAGACGTTGTCTGAATGGGAATACATGCTGATCATGTCTTTCCAGATGCGTAAGCTGCCCACAACATAAGTGTAGCATTAGAGAAGCAGGCTTTTGAACTGTGCTTGATGGTCCCTCTCCTCTCATTCCAAACAGAATCTCTAATTATAATTTATCTGACCACAGAACAGTTTTCCATTTTGTCTCAGTCTATTTTGAATGAGTTTTTGGCCCATGAGCATGAATCATGTTCACTTAGGGCTTCTTCTTTGCATGACACAACTTTTTTTATGGAACATTTTTCTGAAATTGTTTGACAGTTTTCATAGATTGCTAAACCTCTTCCCATTTTACCTCTAAAAGAGACTCTGCCTTGCTAAAATGATCCATTTATACCCAGTTATAATAATGACCTGTCGCCATTTAAACCCATTGGTTTCAAAATGCTCATTCAGCTGTTTTCATTAGTACCACTTACTTTTACAGCCTTTAGTTGCCCCGTCTCTACTTTCTTTTCAAATTGAGCTAATATTCTTTATGAAATCAAATGTAGCATCACTAAAAAAGCAGCATTGTAATAGTTAACAGTCTGAGCAGATTATTGTTTTATTTGTTGGCCGGATTCATTCTATTTAGGAGATGAGCTGTTAAATAACCCCAACCTGATGTGAGCTGGTGTTGCAGAAGCAATGTTTTTACGTAACAATGGCTCTTGTGCGCCCTGCGGTTATTTGTGCGAGCTTGATAAGTGCTGTTTAGAGAGCCTCATGAGGGGAATAAAGCAGCCAGGCTGTTGGCTGAATCACTCCAGGAAGGGAGGGTGAGGGAGAGGAGGTATGACCAGCAGGGACAAGTTGCCCAATTTGTCCTGGAACCAAGCGGCTCAGCAGACCATGTTAAAGTGCCCGAGGGCGAGAAAGATGGGCGAGAAAAAGAAGACGGGGAACCAGAGGAGGGAGCATAGAAAATAAGAAATAGAGGGGAGATTTTATGATAGAGCTGTTTGAGTTTCTGGGTAAAATCAGTTGCCTTTCTGCCCCTTTGGCCTCATTAAAACGTCCCGGCTCGGCTCTGTTGTGTTTACTTGTCACTTTTTTCCTCTGCGGTTGACTTCTGTGGAAGAAGGCCTCCGTAATGATCCTGTTTTGATGATGGAGGCTGCACAGCAACAGTGAATAGGTGATTATTTTTTAATGTTCCGCCAGCTGCTTGTCTAAATTTCACCGTGTGGTCGAGCTCATTTGTAGCTTAATTACTTGTGTCAAAGTCAAACAATAAGTTCTCCATTGAATCAGGGTCTTGTTTCAGCCACAGCGGCGGCCAGCACGGCTCATTTCACCGTATTTACTCTCATCTCTCCTCATTCGATAAATGAGAGCGAGGGCACTCAGAAAACGCCGATGTGGATTCACACGGTATTAATGAGCAATCAATGGGCGGTAATCGGAGACGTTTCAGCACTGGCGCTGTGGTCTGGAGTGGGGGCGGGTGTGAGCGTGTACATCTGTTGATACCAGCATCAAGAAAACATGATCAAATATGGTAGAAGATATGCACATCCACAAGAAAATCAGTATCATATGGGGCTACTGTGTTCACTTAAACTCATGATAAATCGTTACATGTCTTGGATAGGAAGGTGCATTATAAGCAGTCTATGGAGGCTTGTGAGGGCCATAAAAGGTCAGAGTTCCAAAATAGCCAAGTTGCACTTAATGATGCTTTGCCTTTTCCATCTTTTTCAGGTTGCAAATCAAGTTGTGCAGGCGCTCCTCACCCAGAAGGTCTGAGTCATTTTTATCCTTTCATTTTAGTTTTTTATGCTCACACTGCATGACCAAAAAAGTGACAAAATGAGTAGACAATCACCAGAAATAGAGTACAAAATTACACAAGGCATTTACAGTAATGTATCCACTGACACTAATTTGATCCTCTTCAAATTAATTGAAAGTAAACCCTTGTTAGAGCTAACTTTCCTTTTGTAGTGATATATAAATGCAATAATTCAAACACTAAAACAACATTTCCTCCCTCTGCCCATGTCTCTGTCCTCTCAGGATCTGAGGGAGGAATGTCTAAAGCTGAGGACTCGCGTCTTTGACCTCGAGCAGCAGAATCGGGCGCTTAGCGTCTTGTTCCAGCAGCGGATCAAGCCTGCTTCTGACCTGCTTCTCCAGGTAGGCCGCCCACACAACAGACACAAGTTGTAGGTGATGTGGCACCATTGTTGTGTAATTGTGATGTGCATAAATAAGAAAAACAGGCCAGCTTTAATGGATATCACCTGTTATCTGCATTCTTAAGAACTTGTGGCCTGGTTTAAAGCTCTTAAATAACATCTTTAAACAAAAACAAGTGCTGAAGTTTGCTTTGGATTTTTGGGCCATCAACACTATCAATCAGTTTGTTCTCTTCCCACAGTAAATCAACTAAAAGTTGTCTCCAAATCTCCAAAGACTGTTGAAAATTAAGTTTCTTCTATATGCTGACCATGCTATTAATACTAACTATAAAGTTAGTTAGTTAGTTTTTAAAACACTATTTACACGTATGACTATGATGTTTTTTTTACATACCACAGTGCAGTTTATAATCTGAAAGATGTGCAGTTTATAATTGTATATTCTCAGGAATATTCAGGTTATATAAATACAGTTTCACTGATTTGTTTTGGATACTTTTATGTGTTAGATAAAAATAACATTTCTATGCAGATGACACCATTATATAAATTGTAAAGTTCAAAATTTTTTGAATATGCTGACAGTACCATTAATACAAAATATGTAGGTGACACCATTGTATGATCATTAAGACATACAGTTTCCTTCTTATGCTGACGATACTCATGGATTGGTATGAATATTATGTTTCATTTATATGAAGATGATGTCATTATATATACTTAAAAATACAAAGTTTGGTTTTATGCTGATGATACAATTATTTACTCCTATAAAAACAAAGTTTTTAATATGCCTGTGACACCATTGTATGATAATTAAGACATAGTTTCCTTCTTATGCTGACGATACTCTTTTATATACAAATGAATATTATGCTTTATGTATATGCAGATGATGTCATTATATACACTCACAATTACAAATTTTTATTTATCAACTTCCAGCAACTGCAGTTAAGAGTCAGAATGCAGGCCTTAACACCAACCAGAAGGGTGTTGAATATGTTTTAGAAAAACTAGGTCTTTTCCTACAGAAAATCCATCCAAACCATTGGACTGATGCCTTGCAAATAAAGCGTTTTGTGAAACTGGTCTCTTCTGGAAAAAAAATCTATAGTGACCATTAATTATGAAACCGCAGCACCAGACTAATAAACATGTATTTTATGTTTCCATCTAATATACCCTTGCTCCTGTAAACCTTACTGCTCAATCTCAGCCTCCACTCCACTCAGCTCTTGTTCAAGCACACAGCAGCTCCTCCAGTAAACAAGGCCGTCCACTTATTCTCATGCATTTGAAGCTGTTTTTCATTTGTTATTAAGCTGCTCTGGGGTCTGAGCTGGGAGACAGAGGCTGTAAAGTAGACTGTAAAGACTTTGCTTTAGAATACAGACCGTCAGTCTTAATCAAATCTCTTTTCTCATCAGACGTTGTTGTTGTGTTTTGAAGATGAAGGAAGCAGAAGCTTAAAAGAACCGATCGAAACCCTCGCACTAGTTCTTACTTTTGTGCTCATGCATAATGATTCAGTCTCAGGTTGCTTGAGTACTTGAGTCTTATCTTTATAGTTCAAATTTTGAGAAGTACACCACATTTGAGTTCCTGAAAATTATATACAAGCTTCTTCAGAAGGGAAATTTGCCTTGTTCCTCCTGCTACCCCCCAAATCGGACCCCTGGAAGACTAGCTTTTGTCTTGACAAAAGCTAATGGGGATCCTAATAAACAAACAAACAAACAAACAAATCAATGTGAATGTAGCTCTAAGTATGCGCAATCTTTAAATGAATAGACTGTGTTACGTTTTCTGATGGAGCAACTTGTCTGCATCAAATACTTCAACAAAGGAAGATTTTGAGTGTCAGACAAACTAGTGCCCATATCCCCATAAATCTTACTTCTGTTGTCTTAAAAGAGAAAAATTACTTCAGTTAGTTCAGACAGTATTGTAAGGAACTTCCTTTAAAAGCTAGAAGGACTTTTATTTTGATAATCAATCTACTTCACTAAGGTTCAAAGGACATTACATTGCAATGATTGGGGAATTAATTTTAAATTTCCAGTGCTCACTTAAAGTGAAGGCAACTTTTATTTTGAAAATCCTAAATGGAAACCATAAGAAAACTAATTTGTGATCATTAAGACCATTATTTACAAAATTAGTGTACTTTAGAAATGAAACGGAAATTACTTTCAAATGATTAAAGATTTTATTCTGAAATCCTGGTAAAATCAAGAGATTTAAAGGACTAGAATAACTGGGAAATAATAAGGCTTTTATCTTGAAAATCCAGTCTTCAAAAGAAAATCAACTCACCAACACTGATATGATTAATGATTTCAATTTGAAAGCCCATTTTACTTAAAAAAAAAAAAAAAAGCTTCTAAGAAACTTGATTTGAGACTTTTACTTTGAAAAACCACTCAACTTAAAAGATTAAAAAGAATTTAGTTTTGATAGAAGGGGGCACTTAGAAAAACCATTACACCTAAAAGAGATGGTGCTGTTATATATTTTTCAATGATTAAAGCTTTTATTTTGAAAATTCAGTTTACATGAACAAAATGTTGCAGAAATTTAAATTAACAAGACCATTGTTTTGAATTTCTAGTCTACTCAATTGATTCTAAGGAAATTACTTTTAAGAGACTGAGGCTTTAATTTTGAAAATACAAACTTCTTGAAAGAGAGACTTAAAGCAAAGTACTTTAAAATAATCAAGAATGAAGTTCTAATCTACTTAATAGACTCTTAGGAAATCACTTTGAAATGATTAGCGCTTTTATTTTGGAAATCCAGTCTACCTAAATAAGACTGCAAAAATTTAAATGTTAATGTTTCTAATGTTTAAATATTGTTTTGAATTTCTTTTCCACTCAAGAGGTTCTCTGGGAGTTACTTAAAGTGACTGTTACTTTTATTTTGAAATTACATTACAGGATTTGAAGGAAAAACTTCTTGTGGATTGGAGCTTTATCTCGAAATTCCCGTGCAGTCAATGGTTTAAAAAAGGATATTTGAGGAAAAAAAATTGGCTTTTATTTGAAAATCCAATTTACTAAATAAAATCATCTTACTTACATTGACATGATAAAGGTTTTTATTTTATAGGTCCAGTCCAGTTGAAAGAGATTATTAGAAACATGCTTTTAAATCATTGAGATGTTTACTTTGAAAATTATTTCTACTTGGGGACTCTAAAGAACTCAGTTTAAAAAACTGAGGCATTTATGTTGAAAATTAAGAGTACTGAAAACTTAACATTTTGGCGTTTTTATTTAGAAACTTCTCAGGATCATTATTTTGAAGTACTTGTGGACTCAATAAATGCTCAGGAAATCACTTTGACATTATCAAGGCTTTTACTTTGAAAATCCAGTCTACCCAAAAGGGACTGTAAGGAAATTTGGTTCAAAATGTCGAGATTGTTATTCTGTAATTCTAGACTACTCAAGAGATTGTTAGGAAATTACTTTGAAGTGGTTGAGGCTTTTATTTTAAAAATCTGCTAAACTTGAACATAACTTATGAAATTACTTTGAAATAACCAAGACCATTATGTTGAATTCTGGTTTACTCAAGAGGAAATTACTTTGAAGTGGTTAAGCCTTTTATTTTGAAATTACAGTCTAGTCATGGGATTTAAAGGAAATTACTTTAGAAATTGGGGCTTTTATTCTCAATTTCTGTTGATCTAAAGGGATTCAGAAGATTGCATTTTTTTGAATGAGGCTTTTATCTTGAAAACCCAGGTAACCTAAGAAAATAAACAAAAATTTTTTAAAATGATTTAGGTTTTTTTTTTTTTTTTTATAAAGTTCATCATGCCTAAAAGACGTCCTCAGAAACTTCATTTTTAAAGGCATTGATTCTCTTATTTAGAAAATTCAGTCTCCTTCAGATACTGTAGGGGAATTGCTTTGAAATAATTGAGGCTTTATTTTGAAAATCCAGTCAACATTATGCCAAAGGCATCTGAGTTATGAAACATTTTATGCCTTTTCCTTTTCATGTCAAAAATGATCTAATAATAAAGGACAGATAGGCCGGTAATTTTGCAAATTAATGCTGCCAAAAAAGAAAAAAGAGAGAAGTGTCTGTCAGTCCATTCAAATGAGAAGAGGAGACGAGAGGAAGAAGAGAGAAGGGAAAGAACGAAGGAGAGCAAGACTAGATAAGGAGGGAGGTAAAGGACAGGGGGGTGAAAATGGAGAGAGATGAGATAGCAGAGAGGCATGTGGCGCCCAGACGACAAGGAGCGAGACGTGAAAAAGTGAGGGCAAAATAAGAAGAGGCAGACACGGTGGATAAATGGAGAAAAGAAAAAAGTTGAGGAAAGGAGGAAAAGAGAAATAATACGGCTGTGGGTGTTTTCTAAAGCTCTCCGTCAGTTCTAGCGACTTCCACGGCCATTATTGGACAGGCAGGGACATTGTCAAGTGAAACTGCAATATAAAAGGCTTGAAGAGGGATATTGATGAAACCACTGCAGGGACCAAGAGGTGCAATCTAGTCTGAGATGCGAATTAGGGCCGAGGCTCTGTGTAATGTCTGTTTTTCTTTCCTCCGGCATGATTCAGCTAAAAAGAAACTTTGTGTGTTTTTATATCAACATTTTGACACATAAAAATGACGGTAATATAAGCAGCAGCCTTTAAATGTGTAGGCTTTCCTCTGCTCATTACTCAGTAATGACATTTCCACCATACACGGTGATTCAGTGTTAGAATTAATCATAATGTTGGTTAATGCAGCTCTGGATCTTCTGTACATTTGTCATGTGCTTCTAGAGTGGGAGAGCTGTGATAAAAATCTATATTTATGGGCATGACAGCAAACTGGAACTTCAGATTGATTATTTAAGTCATCATTTTAATCTGTCAATCTTCTATCTTTATGTAGGTGGCTTATTCAATCGATAAATTGAGTGTTTTGATCCACTCACTGCAGTTCCAGCATTAACAACAAATTCAAAGTTTCAGATGTTGTGCTCCTATATTTTTGATTCAAAAGAGGATAATGCCATATTCCAGCTAACACAGGAAATTAAAGACTGCAAGAGCTGATGACAGCTAATTTGACAAAAATATATAACACTGATTAAGAATATTTGTGTTGAAATAAAGCTAACACCGTATGCCCATGAGCTATAGCACCAAGACTGGAAAGAGTAAGAAAAAGACAGCTGCACAAAAAAAAAAAAAAAAAAAAAATCATTTATGAAAGTTGAAAAATGGCAGATTAATCACAGAAATATGTGATGCTAACTATGCTAACCTTAGCATCAAGACTGGAAAGGGCTAAACATAGCCAGCAGCACAAAACAGTATTAAACTTCTTTAAAAACGGCAGATCAATCACAGAAATAAAACTAAAAATGATTTCACTCACATTTAGCACTAACTACATGCTAACTTGGCTAACTGGGTGCCAGGACTACAAAGATCTGGACATAGCTAGGTGCACAAAGAATTAAAAAAAAATTAGATAAGAAATGTCAGATTAATACCAAAAAAATTGAAAGAATAGCAATAACTATCATCTTTAAGTTACACATTTGGCTAATGCTATGTGCTGGCTAACTATAGCATCAAAAATGGACAGGGTTGTAAAAAGCTAGCTTCACAAACATAAAAAAAAAAACAGAAAAACAAAGTGAATTGATCAATAGATAACTTAAGAAATGGCAGATTAATCACAGAAATACAACTACAAAAAGTTATGAGCAATTTAGTAATGGTAGTAAGTGAGATAACCCACTAAGCTAGCTAGCTTTGCTTACTGTAATGCAACGACTTGAAAGAACTTGAAACAGCTAGCTAAACAAAACAAATCAATTTGTTTTGAAAGTTCTAAAAAGATCTGATTTATCACAGAAATTGTTTAATATATATCTGTATAGAAACTACTTGTATTAATAGTAAAAAAAAATATAGCATGCATAATGTGCTGGCTAACTTAGCTACTGTAGCATAAAAGCAAAAAGGGGCGTTTAAAATGGCTAACCTCACAAAATGAACATTCTATCTACAAAATGACAGCTTAATCACAAAAGTAATAAAAAGTACTATTGCGTCTTTATGCAAATAAAAAATGTAGCTAGCACTATGTGCTGGCTAAGTTAGCTACTGTAGCATCAAGACAAAAAGGCACTTTTAAAATAGCTAGCCACACAAAAATAACATTCTAAGAAATGGCAGCTTAATGACCAAAGTAATAATAAAAATAGAATGATTATTTTATCTTTTGTACGTAAATTAAAATGTAGCTAACACTATGTACCGGTTAACTTAGCTAACTGTAGCATCAAGACAAAAAAGAGCCTTTGAATAACCAGCAACACAAAAATATTGTATATGAAAAATGGTAGAGAAAAATAGAATGACTTGTATCTTTTTGTAAATTTTTTAGCTAATGCTGTGCGCCTGCTTCATTTGTCTAACTGTAGCATCGAGAATTGAAATAGTCAGAAACAGCTAGCATATATATATATATATATATATATATCATTCTAATATGTATCACATCTGTTGTTTTCCTCTGTTTATTTTTATTGTGTTTCTCCTCTCTATCTTTCTCTCTCTCTCTAATCATCATTTATTCTTACTTATTTTTGCTCTGTCTTCTTCTGAAATCAAAAAAACAGTCTTGTGTAACTACAGCCACTTTTCACCTCCTACTCACAGAATCTCTCATGGAAATATGAAAATAATTATGGCAAGTTTTCATTTCTTCTCTGTACTGGAGCCTGGAGCAGAGGGAGTCTTAATCACACATCACAGTGTACAATTTCCCATTTAGCTGTGGACCTTTTGCTTATCAGTAATTAAACGTCCTCTGGTTCCCACTGGGCATCTTCGGTTCCTCTGATAAAGAAACATAAAGCTTTTGATGGCGATTACACCAAATGTGCACCGTCTTTGCCTTTAGCTTGGTTGGTCTGTCTACCAAAGTGCCGTGTATATCTAACATCTACCTTGTAAAAAAAAAGTCACAAGTTGTTTTCTCAAATTAAGTGCTATTCACAAGCCAAGAGAAAATAACTGGTGTGCAGTCCCGTCCACTTACGCTGTTTATCAAATATGACGGGAAAGTGGCAATTGAGTCGGCCATTACCAGGACAAATCCTCAGTATTTCTTCTGCTGCTTCAGGGCCTCAAGGACACAGCGTGAATGGCATGACCTCATTATTGCTCATGCAATTTTGCCTTTTGTGTCTCCAAACACATGCTACAGTCACAGCACTCTTCCAGTTGTACATTAAAAAAATAGTGTCACTTTTAGAGGCTTGTGGTGAATACATTTCCAAAATCTCTAAAGAGGAGTGGATAGGATGTTGTGTAATCTCACCACATCTGTGTAAGTATGGCTGAATGGGCTGTCAGTGGAACTTAAAGCCGCTGTAAGAAATTTGTTAGTTTTGTTTTAAGTCCCAGTGCTGCTTCTAAAAAGAAGACTAATCCATAACCAAGAAACTGTACTGATACGAGTCTTTTCACTGTCTGATAATTGGTACTGACATAGAAAAAGGTGTCAAACCTAAGAAGATTAAATTGAGAATCACCCATACTCAACCGTTATAAGCAGCTACATGAGCTCTTTAAAGTGTAAGTGAACCCCCGGCTCAGAGCTAACTCCACCCCCCTCCTTAATTTAAAAAATGCACAGAAAGTGAACAGTTTGGTTCTGAGAGGAGGGAGGGGCGAAGGACCGGGCTTTCCAGATGAGGTGGGAGTGACAGTGATGTCCCCTTGTCAGAGGGAGACACAGACAGAGTCCCACAGCACTGCTGCCTCATAGCGATCTTTTAAAGTGGAGGAGTTTTCCCCTCTAGAGTCCCCCCTGACACAGACTATAGTGTCGTGGTGGACCGTGGTGGTTCTGAGCACGACCTGTTCGGTCTGTTGGCTCCAGCTTCGGCGTTAGTATAGCCGTAGCTCTCAGAGCCGAGACAGTGCAGGTGCAGACAGGAGAGGATGGGAGTGGTCTCTGAATGGTAAAGTCAGTTAGAGGCAGTAACGCTCTACCTTTTATATAGAGTTTGTGACGTAGACACCTGCTGATGGTCAGTTTCTACGTCACATAAGCCCCACCTTTTCAGAAAAGAGTTTTCAAGGCAGATGTCCGTTTGAGCTAATTAGAAGCCGTAAAATCCAGATTTTTATTGGTTTGGTGTAAATTTCAGTTATAAAACCAACACTGGTTTTCAATAGTTTTACTAAACTTAACAATTACTGATGAACAAATTACAATATCCAGTTTTTCGTATTTGTGCTTTTGCAACTATTCGTAGGAGTTTGCTTGCTGTTTTCATGGTTAAAAAGATTTATTTCTTCTTTTAAGTTACAATAACACTGCATTTACTTATGTATTCTACAATTTAAAGTGTGCTGACAATAAAATGTCTGAATACAAAGTTTTATGCTTACATTACAATTACATAAACTTAAAAATCCAAACTTTCCTTATATGCCAAGCACAATACTGATACAGTATGTTTATTTAAGTATTCTTTATATGCTGATGATACCATTCTTTAATGTTTTATACAAAGGTACTTATTTTGCAGACAAAACCATTATCTGTATATATTCATATACTTACATGGTGTTTTCTGAGTTGTCTTTATATGCTGATGATGCCTTTACATATAGCTTTATACACAATTACTTTTTTGCAGATGATACCATAATATATGCTTACAACTGCAAAGTCTTCTTTATATCTCAATGAACCTTTATGTACTCAGTTTTTTTGAAGATTTCTTTTTATGCAGATGATACAATTTCATAAAGTCTGCATTCAGAAGATACAATTCATAGATGCTTGAAAAAGCACTACGAATATTTTGTTGTGTATACCGTTATTTGTAGATTTAAACCGTTTCCTTTTTATCGCCACTGTATATGCATTTTCCATTATTGTAATGAATAAAAGTATCAAAGATTGTCACCATTTGTACTCTTGAATTCCCTCAGAATTAGTTAAGTATCTATCTATAGGTAGAATATCAATCTATCAAGAATTGCAAGCAAACTCCTACACATTTTAAATTGAGCAAATAAAATGGCAATGGCAATGCATCAGTACTGAAAGGTTGTCAGTGCATTTGTGAATGTGGTCAAAAACAATGACGTATCCATTACCAATACAGTTTATTTAAAGTTTTCTTCATGCGCTTACGACAGCATTTTATATCATTCAATATGTTACACTTGTATGCAGACAATACCATGATATATATTTAAAAATACAAAAAATTATTTGCATGCCAGTGATACCTATATATAATTACACAATATTTTCAAAGTTCCCTTTATGTGCTGATGATACTTTGCTGAATATACCACAAATATGCAGTCAGATTGGTATAAATGTGTTAGACTTTACTAGTATTATTTATCTGTATAAAATGTTGGCACCATGACAACCGTACTGTAACCACGGGAGGTGCAGCTTTAAGGGAACATCCTTGGGATGGGTGTTTTTATGGGTGCTTTTATCTTTAGCTGCATGTCTACCTGGTTATGTGTGGAAAGGTGTGTTGCAACTGACAGTTTTATTGACAGGGGCTGCCAGTCTTAGTGATTTTGTTTGGAAGCTTCCCTTTGCTTTTATATTTGGTTGAAAATCACTTTGAAAATCACTACAAAGACAAAAACAACATAAACATGAGCAATCTGAGTCATAGAAGCTCTCCATTGACTTCCATGCTACGTAACGACACAAAATGTTGACTAATGGTTAACATGAAGCTGAATGAAGCACAGTATGAGTGTTTATGACTTTGATCTTGGCCTTGAACCTCCAAAAAGTCCAATAGCTGCATCCTCGGCCTCGTCATCTGTCATTTCCTTCAACTATCTGGCCCTCCCTCGTGACCCTGCGACACTATTGACTGAATCCTTGATGAGGATGCTGAGGAGGTGAAATCCAGCACCCTATGATAAGATCAGAGCCTCCCGTGACACCTCAGCCACTCCCATCCCGAGTGGACAGCAGGGATGCGGCATGGAAGCTGCACAAATTTCAATTTCATGACTGTAAAAGTGGGTCGAGATACCATCTGGCACTATGAGTATAGGTCAAAACTATTAAATTAAAACAGAAATATCAGAAATTGAGCACAGTGGTGAACGGTTTTCCCAAAGCCTTAAAAATGCACCAGTTGAAGACAGATTAACAGCCTGGTTTTGATATGTCAGAGGCAGAAACTGCATTTGAATCAAATCAAACAAGCACAAAGATATTGAGATTGAAGTTATATAAATCCTAAAAATAGTAAAGAATACTTTTTCCTTATCTCTGTTCTGAAAAAGCAGTGAAAGTGGGCATCGATCTGTTTCCATGGCACCATTACCACCTAGTCACTGAAGGTGAAAAGTCAGTCTCTTTGAAAGCTGATTCACAGGCTCGCACTAATACAAAAAGAAGCTTTCCCTTTGGTTGTTTTGCAGAGAGTTGAAGAGAAAAGAAGAAAAAAAAAACGTGGGATGGCTGTGTTTTGGCCACAGGCGACGTGATGCAGGTTGTTTGTTCTGAGAAGACAAAAGAAGCTGTTAAGTTTTGGCATCATTAGGAGCTGTTTTCTTTCTTTTCTTCCGCGCTATAATGTTCAGAGGATTCTTTCACAGCACACAAAAAGTCAATACAAACTGTCAGCGGAGAGTTTTATGGAATGCAATGAAACTGAGAATGCATCTAGCAGCTTATAGAATAGTTATGGCATTGATGGAAAATCTGAGCATTTCATGGCTGTGTCTCCATTTGCTGAAGGTGACTTTAAGGTGCACAGCATGAGAGGAGCATTTTATTTTAAATGGAAGGAATATATCAATATAAATCCATGTGCATACATATACTCCCCCAGTGAGCATTAGCTTTACCCTTGGCAGGAAATACAGCAGTGTTGTGTTCGGGCATATTTCCACTTTAAGTTAATTTAAGTAATTATCTTCAGAGATTAGTACGTGGAAATGTATTCGGTCTGTATCCGTCCGCCTTATGCGCAAGTGTTAAATAACAGAAGAGACAGCAGATGAGGATATGAATGAGAGAAATCAACGAGATCCCTTACTCCCTCATGCAATTATTTCCCATTCACATTCGTTTTAGTTCCGGCCAATCACTTAATGACTTGAAGGGGTCGAAATCAGGGCTATGCTCTACTTGGATGGCACCAATGGAGGGAATCAGCTAGTCCCTGTTCAGACTGGAGAAATATTCCTAAACCACAGCATGCTGCACCATTTTTTTTAATCCATGTTCATTTTCAATTTATTTGTAGTATGCAGTATTCCAAGATTTGTAGTCAAAATTCACAATAAAAGGGGTTAAGAGTTAAGTTATCTTCATATGCAAATAATGCCTTCATATGCAAATAAAGTGTATACAAAGTTTCCCTTATATGCTGATGATATACTGATGACCATTTCATATAGTTTGTTACCTTTCCTTTTTATGATGATAATACCATTTCATATAGTTTAATACAAAGTTCCCTTTATATGCTGATGATACCATTTCATATAGTTCGATACAGTTTCCTTTATATGATGTTGACACCATTTTATATAGTTTATTACATCTCCTTTATATGATGATGATACCATTTCATATAGTTTAATGCAAAGTTTCCTTCATATGCTGATGAAACCATCTCATACTGTTGAATGCAAGGTTTCCCTTATATGCTGATGATACCATTTCATAATAATCAAGGAAACATACATTTTTTCTATGAATTCTGCCAACTACAGTCATTCTGACCAAGTGACATACAGTGTACACTTAAAGTTAGGCATATGAACCAATCTAACTTGGGAATGTACTGTAATTTTCCGGCAGAGACCCAAAATAGAGGCTAATTCTTAAACGGTAAAGAAACAATAAGACAAAATAGTACAAAATACAAGCCCAACAACCTTTGCTTTTATCATTTTTAAGTTGTTGAATGCAAGAAACAACCCTGTCAAGGCTGTAGTCTTCTCCTAAGGTTGCTTTAAACTTAAAAAATATTTGATATTATGCAGCTAATTGCTTATGTAAACCCTCAAACCCCGCAGGATATTTCTCAATAGCCTTTTACTACCCTTGAACCAAGAGAAAATGCAAGGCCTGAAAATCAGAAGAAATCTCAAACTTCTTAAAATCTTCCAAATGGATGCAAATTTGGCTGATAAAACTTAAAATGAAGAAGCCTCAAGAAGACTGTTAGACTATCGCTGCCGAAGGAAAAGAAAATATCCATACCATTTCATTTTGCCATCCATGAACATGAAAAAAAATGTTAATTTCTCTAATCCCAACAGGCCAAAAACTCACTCCAGTGTCTTCCTTGTGTCTTTCAGAAGCTCCACTCCCGCATCATGGATTTATCCGCGGCCGACCTGCTCCTGGAGCCAGAGAGAAGCAAGGCCTTCTTGCTTTCCAGGAACACAGAATCTCCCTCCAATGTAAGATTAATGGGAATCATGCAAAGGGCAGTGTTTTTTTATTGTCCAGGTACCAAAACCACATCCCTACCCCCTTTCAAGAAATCATTACAAGATATTAAACTACAGACCTAAATATCTGCAGCTGTGACCCCTCCTCGGCCTCAGCAGGAAGAGCTGGCAGTATCATTTGGCACTAAGAGGAATAAATCCTTGTCAGATTACCAGAAAAGCATCGATTGAGGCTCCCCGTCAGTAAAAATGACTCCATAGGACACTGTGGTACATTAGTCATCTTATGTATTATGCATTAAGAGCTGAAAAGGAGTTCGCTCTATTCTTTTACCCTTTTACCCCTTTGAGATTGTCACCTGATAAACTCTAATGTGTGCACTGAGAGCTGTAGAATAAAGGAAATGAAACAAGAATAAGCCCAAAGTGAGTTATATTTCATCCTGCTATCTAAATGTGCAAGATCTCCTTGAAAAGGCTGCGTTAGCTGATAAATACAACTGGCACTTGTATGAAATGAGTGAGACAGAAACTGCATCAATAATATATCTTCCTTTTTATTGGGAGAACTTTTCCTGATTTGCATTTGCAAATTCTCCAAAGTGAGAAGTATTAATTTGGAAACATCTGCTTGGTTAAGATGACTGCACATGGAAAATTTGACTGATAATTTTTGAAAAGCATGTCTAAAGCATTACAGGGACTTTCAAAGTGTATTTAATTGGTCTGACAAGTATTTTCTAAACATTTTTCATCACAACATTGGCAGCAAGATTCAAATTAGATATGCAACACTGCCCAAAAGCAAATACTTGACTCTAATTTACTCTGATTCCCATACAAATAGGGATGCAGATCGAAACCTGGTTCCACAAGGACCCAGTGTCGAGACAAGACGTGCTGCCCAGGTCTGCTGGTCATGAATTAAAAAGTCTTTTAAAACGTGCGCTCCAGTGTGTGAGAAAATGGTGCACAATTCACACAGATGGAGGAAAAAGAAGCAAATAGTTCAATTGATCATCTGTTCTAGTGCAATAAAATGACTTATCCCCAGCCCTACATCCCTACAAATCAGTATGACTGTTCCTTTACAAGTAAATCCACCTTCATTTGTGTCTTTTTCATCTCACAGGAGGTTCAGTTAAACGGAAAGGCAGGTTTCCCTGTGGCCAAGTGTCTGAGCCAGCTGAGTTTGACAGTGCCAGCGCCTGTGTACCCACGCAGCAGCTGCAGCAGTAGTGAGTTGTCCCTGTCAAGTGCTTGCAGTGAATTCTCCAGCGGCTCGTATACCTGGAATGATGGGCGCTCTGGTGGGAAAATGGTAAAAGCTTTCTCTATAAAGATGCCAATTCCTCAAAACAAAATCAAGTGGTACAGCTTATTTTGCTTTCTTTCTTTTTGCAAGTACTCTAATATAATTCCTCTTTTCTTGCAGTCATCCCTAACTTGGGAGAAGAGGCTGAGTTTGGGTTCATCAGCCCCAAGTAATATCTGCGACCCTGCTGAGGAGCAGCAGCCCACGAGGCGCAAGGAGAGCCACATCCTCGAGGGACTAAGAAAGCTCCAGAGGAAGAAGCACAGGAGCGCCTCTTTTTCATCAAAGGTCTCCAAGTCAGGCTACAAAGACTGCATGAACTCAAACGAGGGCATCTACTCCCTGGGTATCAAGAGTAGCAGTAAAGGGGTTTCTAAGCCTACTCATGTGAGTAGAAGTTCAGCCGTTGGGGGCAAGAAGTTCTCTTATGATTCCGATGATGCTGATGATGAGTTGGCACATTCCAGCCGTGGAGATAACATCCCTACTAAGGACAACTGGTTTTACTGTAAGAGACTCTCACACAGCATCTCAGATAGTTTGTGTAGCTGGGAGGGAACACAGGACAGTGTAGGTGGTGGTGGAGGTGACGGTAACACTGGTCCCGTGACTACGCAGCCTCTTGGGTACGACTCAAAAGAGCGTCCAGAGAAACTCATGAGTTTCATCAACAGTTTCCTCCCTGAAGGAGGACACAGATCAGCCTTTAGTAAGCCATCCAAGCTACACTTAAACCCCCCAGAACCAGAAGTTCCCATTCAGCTCTCAGATGCGGAAGACCCAGAGGAACCGAAGACGGAATCAACTGACATTCGAATGTCCTACAGCCAGCAGGCAGAACAAGCAGAGAGGGACACCAAAAGGCTATCAAGAGATGCTGCCAAGCTGCTCAAACAGCAGTGGTTAGGAAGAGACCAAGGACGCACTCAGTCTGCTGACAGTAGGCCCAGGCCTTTCAGCCTACTTAAGGAGCCCAAAGTGACCAAGTGTACTCAGTCTGAGGAGAGTATACTGGCAATATTTGATGCAGAAGGAGAGCCTATTGAACTTTGCGCTCAGAAGCTTACACCTAATGGAGGGTCTCGTAATAACATTCAAGGTACCAAGGTAGCTCCCAATTATGCAGAACTTGCTCCCCAAGAGAGGCCGACAAGGCAGAAATCAGCTAACACAAGGAACTACTCAGTTCTTGAATCTCCAGAGAAGCCATCTGAGTATCAGATCAGGAATAGCAAGTCGGGCAGTAGCAGGGAAGGCAGTGCGGAGAGGCTGTCAATGCCACTGACTCCTCAACGGAAGCTCATCAAGCCACCAAGCAGCCGACCCACTAAAGGCCACTCCATCCCACCCATGAATGAGTCGGCTGGTACCAAGGCTGGTGCATCAAAGATACCTGGTCGTAACAAGCCTGCCGGATCTCCTCTTAAGTTCTCAAAGGGCTCCACCACTGAACTAAACAACAGTGGAAACTCAGGACCCTCTGGTCAGGACAAATCCCCCTCCTCGCCTACAGTCAGATTGTCCAGGTTCATGAAGGCACCAGGAACCTGCACGCAGAGCCCAAAGGCGGTAAACTCCAAGCTCCCCAGCAGGGCCGAGTGGAATAAGGGCTCCTCCTCCAGTTCCCCGCACCTCCCAAGGAGAAACCTGGAGTATGCTGACACTGGCGAACAGCCTACCAGAGACAAACACTGTGAACCCAGCAAAAACAAACTCAGGTCCCCGTCTCCTCCCCCTCCCCCGGGCCGCACCACCTCCTTACTGATCAGACCAAATTATGAAGGGTCACCTCAAGCACATAAAACCTGGGTGGCCCAACCATCCACACCAACCACTGTGAGGGGCCCTCCCCCAAGTTACCAGACCTCACTTTTACCAAATATGCAAAGTACGCTACCCATCAAGGATAAAGACTGTTTAGACACGGATGCAGGCTACGGGACTGCACTTGCACCTCAGAAACTGGTTGACAAAACCAGTCAGCACCTTCAAAAGTCCCCCGCCATGACTCAAACTCCCACTAAAGGCACTTCCAAGAGGATCACCACGAAAGACTACCTCCCTCCTGCAAACTCAGGGTGTGCTCCAGAAACTGAAAATGCACCTAAAAGCTCAAAGAATGTCCCTCCTCCTTACAGTGCCCTCAGAGGGTCCTCGTTTCAGAACTCACCTGCAGGTAAGAGAGGACCAAGCCAAGAAAATCACATAGTGCAGAAGACGTCGATCAGTTTACCTGTATCCCTTCAGGATTCTGCCCAAGGTAAAACCGAACCACAAAATGGTAAAGCCATCGTCAGCCCGCCCAATTCAGTTATTACTTCCCCTAACACGGAAAAAGCCTCAAAGACTCGCATCCCAATGGGGTTCAAAGCATTTTTAAAGTCCCCACCCAGCCATAAGAATGGCCCCATAATACCAGGCAAGCAGGAGAAAGACCATATCAACTCAGTGTCCAAAGAGACCGTGACTTCTACTGCACTTCCCCAGTATGACACCCTGCCACCACCATACAGTCTTGATCCACCACCTAAGATGCCCAACACAGAGGTAAAAGGTGAGGTCCAGGGTAGGTTACCAGAGGAGGAAGTACAAGTACCTGTCGTACTAGAGGAGGGGGATGCTGGCGAGAATGGGAAAAGGGGAAGCCAACTTTTCTCCAGGTCTATATCCGTCACCACCAAACCTCATCTAAAACCAGCCTTGGGTATGAATGGCGCCAAAGCTCGAAGCCAGAGTTTCAGCACCAACTACATCGAGAAACCCAACATCAATAACCTAGATGGACCAGGAAAAATCCGAACCCAGATCATCACCAACTCAGGCGAAAGGGGGAACTCTCTGTCGAGACAGACTTCCTTGGAGGTACCCAGTGTCGGGTTAGCCGAGAGCCCTGTACATTCTCCAAGGAATCGGCTCAGCCATTATGGAGGCATGACCGGGTCAAATAGTCACAGCATACTCCCAGAGAAAACTTCCAAACCAGGGTCCAAAGTTGAGGGATCAGCTAAAGGGGAGGCTGTCAGCTCACCGTCTCAAAAAGAGGCTCGCAGCTTACCTATCAGTGATAAGATTGCTTTGAAAAACACTCGAAAGCCAGCAAAAGTTGCCTCCCATCCACAGTTTCAGCCGGCATCCTCTTGTGTCTACAATTCAGAGAACCAAGTGCGAGAGACGGGAGGCCTAGCAGTGACCCCGAATGAGCCCGACTTTAGCAAGGAAGGAAAAACCCAGACAGACTCGCCAAACAAAGCCCCAGACATCGAGGAGAAAAAAATCAGCCCCACAGCCTGCACTATAGAGGAGAAAGTCATGATGGGAATTGAAGAGAATCTGCAGAAATGTCAAGAACAAGAGAAGGTTGCTGCCAACGAGGCCAAACAGAAAACGGGGCCCTCTTTGGCAAACTGGTTCGGACTCCGTAAGAGCAAACTTCCAGCTCTGAGTGGCAAGAAAGCGGACTCCCCCAAGGGGAAAGATGAGAAGAAAGAGCTGAAGATCGGATCGGTTCTTGGGGGCAAACAAATGAAGACTGACAAGAAAAAGGATAAGAAGCAGAAGGATGGTCAGGAGGTGCAGAATCTCTCAGAGATGAACAACAAGCTGAGCTCCATCATGGACCACTGCAACAATCAGATGGGGCAGATTGCCAGTCAGATCCAGTGTACAACTGCTTTTATCGGCAAAGACCAGTTTGTGAAAGAGCTTCTTGGCAGGTGGGTGAAAACATCTTAGCAATCAGGAATAAATTAGCTAAATTGATTGGATGACAGCCATTACTTTATCAAACATAAGTGCATTGAAACAGTACAAATAGAGGCTGAATGTATGGCATATGACTGCAACCAAGTGAGCATAAGCATCTCTTAGACAAGAATCCGCCAGTGCGAACAGGCTAAATGATAGAGAAGGCAGGGAAAGTTGACATTTTCTTTGCTTACTTTCAATTCAAATCTCAGCTAAGAGATTTTTATCCAGGGTAACTGCAAACATTCACACAAGAGGAAGCAGTTGATCGAGGTTTGTTAAACATTCAGTGGTATTTTTATGCCTTTACAAGTTTGCAAGAGCCTTCATGAAGCAAAAGAGCAGGTCAATGCAATTTATCAGCCGCCTCACTTTCTGCCTGCTGAGTTGATAAAGGAAGAACTCAGCACACAGACATGAAAACAGATCAAATCTTCTATCCCCGCAGGACCGCTGTGAAGGGCAACTCTTTGGGTGCATCACCGCCTGGGATCTCCTCGCCCAAGAAACACGGCGAAATGAAGGGAGATATGGAGATCTGCACAGATACTGCTGTAAGTGAGCAAACACGCCGCCACAGCACAACTTTATTAAAGTGCAGCCCGTGTCGAGTTCTGCTTGTTTGGCCGCGCTGTTGGCACAAACACACACACACACACACACACACATGCAAATTCCCGCAGGTTTTCACACTTGTACAGTGCATGAACATGTTCACAAACAATCCACAAGCCCGCCGCCTCTTCAGCATCACATCCCCTAAAGGATCTCTATTGATTCTCACTGTGTTCTTACTCGGCCTACAATTCATCGCCTACTTTTTCATTATCTTCCCTAACTGATGTTGTTCTCTCCAGAAGGCTGGAGGTTTATAAACTCCGTCTCAGACAAACTTAAATTAACCAGTTGCTCTGTTCTTTAAAATCATATCTCTACACTTTGTAAGCAAAAGGCTAAAATTCTGACCTTGTGGATTTGTTCTTTATTATCTGTCACTCAAAAGAGCTGAAGGAAATGATGGCAAGCCTGAGTGAGAGACAGAGAGCACAAAAAGCATTAAAAAGGGAGGTGTGAGATGAATGGGAAGAGAGTGTTTCAAAAAAGAGAGTCTCACTGCATAATGTAGGAAATTTAATCCACCTGATGTGGATTTTAGATAACGTGGAGGAGCCCCTTATCGCAGGCACTCAATTTGACAAAAGGGCCATTTAATACCATCCTCGGAGCTTTCTCTCTATCTCGTCCCCACAGAAATACAACAAAAGACGAACACTTTATGACCTACAAGCTCCTGCTCTTTCACCAACCCCAAAAACTAAACCTCCTTTTTTTTTTTTTTGAAAAATACCCAATTAAAGCAGGAAAGTACCACAATTGCCTTACTCCATTTTGGACAAAACTTTTTAATGTTTTACAGAGCCAAGGGGCTCCTCTTTTCATCTTAAAATAACTAAAGTCATAAATCTGTACAGCTGGCTCTTTTAATTCTAACTTTCCTCTGCAAATGTACAGTAGCCTGAAGTGGTAAAAGCTTTAATTAGATATAAAACATGTCATGAAAACACAAAAACATTTCATGAATTTAAAAGAATATAATTGGACAAAAACATTTTGTAAAGCATAAAAGTATTTCCTGAAAACCTTAAAAGAAAAAAAGGGAATAAAACATTTTATGAAACACTAAAATATTTATTTAAACAGCTCAAAACCTGTCATGAAGCACAAAAACATTTCATAAAATGAAAAAGTGTCTTGAAAAAAGTATTTCACTGAAGGCTAAAATATTTTATGAAATACAAAAACAAGTAACATGAAAATGGTTTGTGAAAAATTACAAATAAAAACAGTCTGTAAAATAAAAACAAAATGTATAAAAGGCAAAAAATGTAAGATATCTGCAATAAAATGTCCTGATTTTAAAAAAAATAATAATTCAAGAACATTTAATGTAATGCTTCTATATGTTGTGAAAAACTCATGAAACACAAAAACACTTGTAAAGTGCAAAATGTCAAAGATCTCAAAAACACATGAAATACAAAAATATTGTGTGAAGCCTTAAAACGTTTCCTGAAACACAAAAACCATAGGTGAAATTAAATTAACTTTATCTAAACATGAATTATTTTTTTTTTTACATTCAGAAAGAAAAATAGTTCATAATAAAAGTTAAAAAAAAAAAAAAGTCTGAAACACAAACATTTCTTATCCAATGCTTGAAAATTTAAATGAAACTATTTTAGAAATGCATTTCATAAAATGCAAAAACTTTTCTGGAATACAAACTTTTTTCTCGCAAAAAATATTAAATGCAACATAAATTCCTTTTATCAAATGCAAAAACATTTTGAAGTACAAAACCTGACACAAAAAAGTTAAACACAACTGTTTTTTCATGAAATAGTAAACATTTTTAAGAAGTAAAATAAAACAATTTGACATACCTAAACATTTTATGAAACAAAAACTTAGTGAATGCTAAAACATTTTGTGATATGCAATGAAATTAAATTCTGATATGCATTGTTTGTGTGCTAGAAAAAACATTTCATGAAATGCAAACTTTTTAAAACAAAAAGCTATTTCAACAAAGTACTTGAACAAAACATTAATAGACAACATATCATAAAATAAGAAATATTTTGAGACATGCAAAAACATTTCCTGAAACACTAAAATCTTTGTAGAATTAAAACATTTTACAAAACACAAAATAATTTTGTTTTACCCTTTTAAAAATATTTATTTGAAAATGTTAAAATGGAACAATAATAATGTTGTTTAAATGCTAAAAAAGTTAAAAGAAACAAATATGTATTAAATAGATGATTTTGTTCAAATGAACAAAAATAGTTTATGAACTACAACAACCTTTTGTGAAACATAAAAACATTTTGGGAGATACAAAAGAATTTCCTCAAGTGCAAAAAAATTGTGTGAAATAATTATAAATTTTCACAAAAACACAATATTCCATGAAATCAAAAAATATGTCATCAAAAACATTTAAACAAATGTTTCGAAATATTTTACATTTCATGAGGAAAAAACATTTTACAAAATTCCGAAACTTTTACGACAGACACATTTTTCATTGAAAGCAAAATTTTCCTGTAATGCAAAAACAATTCATGAAAGTTAAAACACTGCATGACATTCGAGAATACTTTGCAAAACGCAAACTTTTATTTTTCAGGGTTTTTTTTTTTTTCAGGAATGTCTTTTTTTTTATTTTAATGTTTTTGTGTATTAATAAAATGTTTGTGCAGTTCAGGGCTACCGTACAATTGCTTTAGATTGAGCTTTTTAAATAAATTACTGAAACTCCCTCAACGGAAAAGCTGTTCAAAGATGATTCTATGATATTTCCTTATAAACAAAAGTACATTTTAGCTGCCTTATTCTGTTTGTATTAAAACCCTGGATGTTTTTCTTAATCCAGACTCTTCTAATGTCTCAGAAAATCAACCTGAGGGCTGAAAATGAAGAAGGACGCATCCCCGATACAGCATGTCAAGACCACATGATAGGTAAGCTCATATATGACATGAAAACATGGAAAAGATGTTAAATATGTTCCTTTAAGGCACTTTTTCTCTCTGCTGAAAGCTTGCTCTGTCCGTTTAAGGCCACTGACTCTCATATTTGTGAGTGTTTACCTCTGCCAGTACATTTTTTTTTCTCTCAAAGCTTACAAAATCTGTCACTAACCATCAGGAATCAACCAGTGCAGCGGAGCATTAACACGTTTTTACAGTTGTGATTTCCTGATGTGATTGACAACTCAATCCCCTTCGCCCACTAATTTTCCCTCACTGCCAGACTTGCCATTACTTCGGGGAAACAGCGGCGGCTGCGAACAACATGTTGACAGTCTAGTCAGGTGATTGATGTGCAACCGGGTGATGTTTTACAATGCCTGAGCAGCTAAGGAAGTGAAAAAAGCGATGCATAAAACAAGACAAGATGATGTTTGTTATCATATCAGTGAGACAAACTTACATTGCCGTGTGTGTTTAGGTGCAGAGGGCAGAATGGCTGTTTACAGGAAGAGGAGTGCATCGAGTTTGTCACTCAGTTGTCACTCAGACAGATATTTGAGAAATTGTTTCAGTGATCCATCTCAAAGGTCATAATGACTTATCTTGTAATACAGCACCCTAGCCTGATAAAATTGTGATCTGCTGGAAGGGCGTGTTTGTTTTTGAATAACTTCAGGCCAAACTTGGTGGAAAAAGTTCAACTTTTCATACTTTTATAAATTTGATATCCTGCAGAAATAATAAGTCCCAACTTTGCACATAAAGTTTTTATATTTAATGGTTATGCAAACTCCACATTCATTTTGAGCTATATTATCAATATATGAAACTTTGTTCATTATGAATTGATCATGTACCTCTTTGTAAAGGGTGCACTTAGGTCAGTGGACCCCTGGCCAATGAATAATTAAATGACTCCCTCTTACTGAAAAAAATCTTTGGGTTGATTCATTTCTTTAGAGTAGTTGTGGTTTTCTCTGTTTCTTTGTCGTAGCTTCTGTCAAACTTTGATTTTTTATATCACTCTGCTGTAGCTCTGGGTTTCTTTGGAGTTGTTTGTGTCTACTTGGGTTTCACTGTCTCTCATTAGTCATGTTGTGTCCTCTTGCAATCATTTTGTAAGGTTTTTTTTGTCTTTGTTGCCATATTATGTCCTTTTAATTACATTCTCATCCTTAATATTTTCATTTTGCATCTGTTTAAAGTTGTTTTTTTATCTTTGTGGCTATTTGGGGCCCTTTGTTGCCATATACGTTCGTTTTATGGTCATTTTGTGTTTTTTAAGTAGTTCTGTCACTTGAGGGGAATTATAGCGTTGTTTTAGTCATTTTGCGTCCCTTTGTTGCCATGTTTTATTCTTTTATTGTCATTTTTTATTGTCACCTGTGTTTCTTTGAAGTTGTTACTTTGTAGTTATTCCAGACCCTTTGTTACCATTTTGTATCCTTTTTTTTGTGTGTGTGTTATTTTGTTTTTATGTCTTTGGGGTAATAATTCAATTTTTGTTGCTGTTTTGTGTCCCTTTTGTGCCATTTTAATTTGTTTATGTGTCTCTGTAGCTTTTTGGTACCCTTTGTTGTCAATTTGTGTCATTTTGTTGACAGTTTGTGTCTCGTAGAAGTTGTCAGTGCATCTTTGTAGTTATTACAGGTTCTTTGTTGCCATTTTGTATCCCTTTGTTGTCAATTTGTATCCTTATAAAGTTGCCTACTCATCTTTGTAGCTATTTTGGGCCCTTTGTTGCTATTTTGTATCCCTTTGTTGTCAATTTGTGTCTTTTTGAAGTTGCCTTTGCATCTTTGTAGCTATTTTGGGCCCTTTGATGTCATTTTGTATCCTTTTGTTGATAGTTTGTGTCTTTTTGAAGTTGTTTTTGCATCTTTGTAGCAGTTCCAGGTTCTTTGTTGCAATTTTGTATCCTTTTGTTGTCAATTTGTCTCTTTGAAGGGGTTTTGGTTTCATTGATGTTATAGTTTTATCTTTGTTACCATATTCATCCCTTTTCAGCATTGTGTGTCTCTTTGAAGTTGCTCCTGTCTATTTGAGGTTATTATGGCATCTTTGTGGCCCTTTTGTTTTTCCCTTGCTGTCATTTTGTGTGTCTTTGAAGTTGTTTTTCTCCTCTTTGAGGTAATCATTGCGTCTTTACAACTATTTTGTTTTCTTTTTGGTGGCTTTTTATGTTCTTTTGTTGTCATTTTTGTTGCTTTGAAGTAGTTTTGGTCTCTTTGGAGTTATTTTTGTAATTTTGTAGCCATTTGAGTCCCTTTATTGTCATTTTGTTTCCTTTTATTGTAATTTTTGTACTCAATTAGTGTCTCTTTAAGTGTTTTTTTTTAACCCTTTAGACACTAATCAAGGCAAAGTGAAGCACAGATGTAGCCAAAACTGAGTGTGGAAACTCACTGCTGATGTGTCATGGCCTTGGTGCTGAAAATACAACCCTTAATTGTCTCTACATTCTGATTAACAAGCTGCCTTTTATATATTCTGCCATCTAAGCACTTCCAGACAGTATGTGCTAAATATTTCATAAAGGCTTCAGCTGCTGCCGCTCCCTGCTCCTCTGTGCTGCTTTAATGTCACGTTTCTCAAAAGTGCAGCCCAAAGCCATCAATCATATCAACAGTTTCCTCGCCAACATTCAGTTTATGATGCGAGCATAATCCATCGCTGGAGTTATGAATGTGATTCTGTCCATGCTGGTCAGTTTTTGTTTATTAGAAGAACTTCCCTCGAGGTAGTATTTTTTCCAGTAAAGGGACAATAAATAAGGTTTTGACTCGCCCAAAGCAGAGAATAACCCTAATATATCTGTGAGGGTTTGATGCTGGTGTTGATCAATAGCAATAATTCAGCAATTACTCCAGTGAGGCCGACTTTTAAGACTTACTTCTTTAAGCTTTCTGGAAATCAGAATAAGAGAGTCACAGGAAAACAAACTAAGTGCTTCATTCATGCTGTATTTTTATTCTAACCACATAGAGCTCCAGACTTTATTGCATAAACACAGGAAAAATATGAGCTTAATGGCAGCAACACATCTCAAAAAAGTTGGGACAGGGCCATGTTTACCATTGTGTAGCATTCCCTCTTCTTATAACAAGCGTCTGGGAAGTGAGGAGACCAGTTGCTGGAGTTTTGGGAGAGGAATGTTGTCCCGTTCTTGTCCGATGTAGGATACTAGCTTGGCCAGCACCTGGACTCCTTTATTGTAAAGCCATGCTGTTGTGATGGATTTGATTTAGTATTATCTTGCTGAAATATGCAAGGCCTTCCCTGAAAGAGAGGTAGTCTGGGTGGGAGCATATGTTGCTCTAAAACCTCTAACAACTTTTCAGCATTGATAGTGCCTTTCCAGATGTGTAAGCCCAGGACATAGGCATTAATGCAACCCCAGACCATCAGAGATGGAGGCTTGCTGAGAAGAAGCTGGATCGTTCCTCCCTTCTTTAGTCCACAGGACTCAGCATCTGTGGTTTCCAAAAAGAATTTCAAATTTTGATTTATGTGACCACAGAACAGTTTTCCATGTTGCCTCAGTTCATTTAAAATTAGCTTTTTTTCTGGATCTTGTTCACATATAGCTTCTTTTTAGCATGTTATGGCTTTAGCTTGCTTTGTTGACAGTGATTTCTATAAGTATTCCTGAATCCATGCAGTGATTTCCAATCATGACTGTTTTTAACATAGTGCCACCTGAGGGTCCGAAGATCAGAACATCTAATACTGACCTTCAGCCTTGTCCCTTTGCACTCAGGGATTTCTCTAGATTCTTTGAATTTTTGATGATATTATGTACTCTAGATGGGAGAATATTATATATAAAGTCTTAGCAATTTTTCTGAAATTGTTCAACAATTTTTAGATGCAGTTTTTTGCAGATTGGTGAAGCTCTGCCCATCTTTACTCCTGAGGGACTCTGCCTCTCTAAAATACTTCTTCTATACCCAGTCATGTTACTGGCCTGGTGCCAATTAACCGAATTAGCTGCAAAATGCTTCTCCAGTTGTTTTCACCTACTTTAACTTACTTTTCCAGCCTTTTGTTGCCATGTCCCTACTTTTTTGGAATGTATTGCTGCCATCAAATTCAAAATGAGCTAGTATTTGTAATGTCTTAGTTTCAACATCTAAAAGTGGTTTATGTTCTATTGTGAAAAAAATGTGGGTTTTTCATGAGATTTGCAAATTTTTGCGCTCGGTTTCTATCGCCATTTTACACAGTGCCCCAACTTTTTTGGAATTGGAGTTGCACAATACCATGATCCTAGAGTGTCTTAGTGACATCAAGATGTTTATAGCACTACTTTATAGCACTACACGGTGTCCAAACTTTTTCCACTGAGGGCCACATACAAAAAATCTGAAGGATTGTGGGGCCACTTTCATATACCTCTCCGTTATGATATCAAAGTAGATGAAGATTTTAAGTCACAAAAAGATGCACGTCAGTACTTGTTATGTCAAAATGTTTGTCCACAGAATTACCACAGATGTTAATTCATAACATCTGCACAAACTATAATTTTTGGGGGTTTTCTTATTGGCAGAAGAGTATAGTTTTGTGTTACCTTCCTGGACGAGCCCCCAAGGTGACACAAAAATGTTCTTGTCTGTCAATAAGTAAAACTGATAAAATTTACAGTCAAGCACAAGCAGAATGTTGTAATGTGGGCCATTTTTCATGTATGTTTTAGAGTTTGCTGCGAGCCAGTTAAAAATGGACAAAGGGCCGCATTTGGCCCCAAGGCCAAAGTTTGGACACCCCTGCACTATATGTAGAATATGCATGCTTCGATTTCAAATATGGTGGTTTTTGGCTAAAAGACATGGCCTTAATTTAGTTTTTCTTTAATCACATACACAGAAATGTATGATTGATATAAGTCATTTTTATGCCAAAATGAAGCCATGAGCTAAAATAATGTGTGAATCAAGACTGGAAATGGTTCAAAGAGATTACAATTTATGTCAATCTTCACTCCTTTTCATCTTTTTGCCTCTACACATATCCAACATAAGCTCATAAAGACGACTCTCTCTGATATCTCCTCTTGGTATAAAACCCATTTTAACACAGTAAAGGTGTCAACAAACCAGCTTTCTCCCTTCAAACCCTGGAGGTGGTGTTCTGAAATGATAGGGAGCCCATGAAAAACTGGATTATGTCCTGTCCTTGCTGCCTCTGGGTGGAATTACTGTGGACCTTGTTATGGTTTGGTTATAGAGGGCATTTTGAACCAGTGAGGCTTGGCATTCAATTATACAGGCGTGTAATCTATGGCTGTGTCCACATTCCTTTTTCTTGCACTCACAAATAAGCACACGTGTGTTCTTTACATCACTCTTGTTGGAAACTTTGATTTGTTTGACTTGTTTTGCAATAACTGTCCTCGAGGGACTTGTAAAAAACAGAGGCCATCTGTCCTTTGAACATGGCGTGCGTGCACATGCAAACGCTGCAGAGTCACTTTCACGGCTTCTGAGTGCAAAGACACGTAAACAAGTGCATTGACGTCAGGTTTTTGTGAATATACACCCAAACACAAATACATTTCTTCCTTTAGCTGCTGCATCTATAAGTTTATCGACAGGATTTTGACATTCAGAGAAGATTTCAGCTCGATGCTTGGCTAATGGCGCCAAGAGACGTTCTTGTAGGCTTTCCAAAGAAAAACCAGATCAATAGTTCGAGCGTCTGACTCAGGCATAAGAATAAATGTTCATAGGAATGAACCGATCCTCTCTTCTTGGCCCTTACCCTCCTTGCAACTCTTCTGAAACTCGACTGTAAAGCTTGACAGTATAGAGCCAACTTTTATTCATGGAAGCAAATACACATGACGAGTCAGTGTTTGTGCTTAGGCATCCCGCCGAGACGAAGCTATAAGGTTGAGAAGCAGAGCCTGTCTGTATCGATCCACCTCTGCAAATATGTCAGTTTTCATATAATATTTTTAAGAGACAGACCTGTGGAGGATTCACCGTCTCCAAGGCCAACAGTGGAAGATAGAACATAATAGGAAAGAGTTCGACCCAAGCAGCTCACAAAAACAACAGAAAGAAACATGACAGGTCTTTTCTCTTTCACAAATTCAGCAAAAAGTTGCGAACCACACATAATTGTAAGTGTCGGCCATTAGCGCTCACAGTTACAAGGACCTGGGCCGAGCTGAATGGCCGTCCATCTGTTCAAGCCTGAGTCAAGGCTCTGCAAACTGTGCTTTCCAAATGACGTCCATCTGTTGCCGCTTGCTGTCGTTTCTGCTGATTACGACCCAGCATGCACCCCGATGAATCAGAGGAACATGTCCTCGGGATGTAGCTCAGTTGTGTGTTTTGCTCAGAATGGCTGGCAGCAGGTGCTTCCTCGTGTCAGATCGGATTAGAATCTGTTGCTACAAATGCTTCAATTGAGTCTCTAATAGTGGGATGAGATCAGAAGGGAAACAAAGACAAGAGATTGCATTACTTAAAATCAAATAAAAATGCTGTCTTTTCTCTCTTCTCCCACTGGTTACATCTTCAGACGCCCTCTTTACTCACAACCCTTTCCGTTGCATGTGAATCCAAGCCTTCCTTTCTTCTCCTTTCTCATTGTTCCCTGCTTCTCCCAGACGTCACAATCCTCTCCCTGTCACTCTAGGCTCCGGCTGTCAGATGAGAACTCTGGACAGCGGGATCGGCACCTTCCCCCTCCCCGATTCAGTCACTCGGGCCAGCGGTCGCCACATCCCCAAATCTGAATCCAGCCCCGATGCGGTGACCGCCGGCTCCTCCGAGCTTGATCGCGAGCCTCCCTCTTCTCACCCAGACCCCTCACAACCTGATGTGAAAGTGCCTTCCCTCCCAAAATCCCACCTGCATGCTCCCACCAGCTTGGGTCACTCCCTGTCCGACCCCACTGTGATGTGCAGCAACAACCCGCAAGATAACCAGAGCCGCCTGCCCAAGCTAGCAACTTCAGGTGAGTCAAGAATTTACTGATGTTTTGTCTGGTTTACTTTGGCTTAGAATTAGCAAATATTAGCATGCCAATGTGCTAACAATATTTAACCATAACTTGTTTACTTCAAAAACACTGTTTGGCAAGTATATTTGCATGCTAAAACTAGCACTTAGCTAAAAGGGCTACTGTGTTTTATAGAGGCTAACAGCATACTAGCATTGGGACTGACTCGTCGAATTCTTTGCCACAGAAAAATTTAAAACTAACTAAGGTAATCTATTTCAAACAAGTCTACAAATAACCTGGACAGCTAGCTCAGTTTTTGATACCACCTGTTGTCATTGCCACCTAACTTAAAGCTTTTCTATGTAAAGAAAAAGAGCTGTTAGCATTAGGATTGACCCTTTGACCCTTGAAAATCTTGTTTTAAATGTTGATGTGTACCTGTATAGAAGGAATTAAATATTACTAACAGTATTTCTGTCAAACAAAACAGACTGCCAACAAGACAGAGAAATGGCAAGGAAGCTAGTTAAACTTTTAAAGCTGAAAATTAGCTTAAAGCACTGCCTTGTTTAGATAGAGGCTAACAGAGGTGCTAGCATTAGAGTTGTCTGTAATTTTTATGTTTACAAGGCTATTGTTTACTTTGTGTATACGTATTCCATCTGGAAAAACAGGCGAGCTAGCTAGGTTCTGATGAGTTATGTTTACTTTAGCATAACTCCCTGCCATTTTCAAATAGAGGATGTGCTAGCTTTGGGGTTGTTTGTAATTGTCACGTTTTTCAAGGTTTAAGTTTACTTTCAGTATAAAGTGTACTGGTCAGAAACAGAAAAGTGGCATTAAAGCTAGCTCAGTTTTTGATGAGTCATTTTTTGTTTCTTTGCCTGCGAGCCCAACAGAGATGATAGCATTGGATTTACTTGTAATTTGTATGCTTCTGAGGTATATTACCTTTGTAAAAGTATACAATTTACTGCTTGGAAAACAGGAAAGCTCTGCCTTATTTATACAGAGGCTAACAGATGTGCTAGCTTGAATATTGTTTTTAATCATAATATTTTCAAGGTACAGGTATACCTTTAAAAAGTCTAACATTTTTTCGAGAATTGCTAGAACGTAGGTTTCTGTATGTTGTTACCTTGATGAAAGTGTAAAACATACTTGCGCAAAAAACAGAAGACGTTAGCTCAGTTTTTGATGAGTCATGCTGATCTTAATTCAAGGAAAAACAGGGAAACAGGAAAGTGATAGCATTAGCTTAAAGTCCTGCCTTTTCAATAAGAGTCTAACAGAGGTGTTAGCATTGGCATAGTCTGTAAATTTGATGTTTTTATGGCGAATTTTTAGCTTTTATAAAAGTTTAAATATAGTACTGCTTGTAAAAAAGGAAAGCAGTGGCAAAGCTAGCTCCATTTTGGATAAGTCATACTGACAATGGCTTATAACACCATTTGTTCAAACAGAGGCTAACAGAGGTGCTAGCATTGGTGTTTTCTGTAACCTTTATGTTTTCGTGGAGTATATTTTCATAGATAGAAGTTTAAGAGTAATGCTTAAAGCCTTGCCTGGTTCAGTTAGAGGCTAAATACATAGGTGTTAGCACTGGAGTTGCCTGTAACTGCTACGTTTCTATGGCTAATGTGAATGTTTGTAAACATGTAAAATGTACTGCATTAAACTGAAAAGTTGTGGTTAAGGTAGCTCAGTTTTGATGAGTCATACTGACGTTAGCACTTAGCTTAAAGCCTTAGTGAGAGATGCTAGGCCTCTATCCAAAATCGAAAAAGGCGGGAAATCAGCTCACACTTTGAAAATGAACTTTGACGGGCTGACATAAGGAATGTTCCCTAATCTCAAATTAATACGAAATAGGATGTTTATCTTATCCTCCTAAGTGTGCTTTTAGGCCCCATCAGTAACAGCCCTTTAGGCCAGTTTGTTATTATTACTTTAACCACATGGCAGAAACAATAGTTCTGCTGTCAATGGCAGAAAAATACATGTCTATAAAGATCGCTAAAAGCCTTTAACAGCATGTTTTTACCTTTCAGAAATCAAGTAAAACATTTACTGTTTTTATAATACATTTTCCCCTTGAGCACTCAAGGGCTCCAGACGAGCAGACAGGAGGAAATGGTTTGGTTTATTAGGGGCTGTGATTAAAAAAAGAACCTTGTTTATTCAGCTAATTCTAAAGCTAATGCATCAACGCTGACATCTGATACTCAGCTGAGATGACAAAGGCGTCTGTGGCTTTAAAGAAGCGCTAACACTCCCCGTACCCTGAGGAAAAAATAACAAATGCAATTAGATGAGCATGTCAACACAGCCATAAATCATAAGGCTCAGTGTGGCTTGGTGTTAAACGTGATGTACAACAGAAAGGTGTTGAGTGGATGCAATCTGATGGCTGATTAAAGCTACAATAACACCAGAGGGTTTTTGCTTACAGGACATAAGCTTGCATCTATTTTTTCTTTAGTGCTATGTTGGCAGAAATTCTACTCATAATTTTAAGCTCTTGTTGAGTTTTCCCAATGGTTTATAATTTATAGAGCCTGACCATATTTTATGTATCTTTATTGTGATGTACAATCTTAAAACCAATGGAAATCCTAACACGTTAGCCTTTCAACCATGTCATTTATTGTAGCATGGTTAGAATTTTAAACCATACAATTAAGCCGGCAGTGTCCATATGGAACGTACATGATTTAGGTGGGCACCAACTGGTATTTGGCTTAACAAAAGCTTCCAAATGTGCTGCTTTTTGGGTCCATACAGCCAACCCAGAAGGAGATACATGGAACAAGGCTGGGCATACCATTTTTAGACAGCAAACAGGTACTAAACGATTCCATATGGAGTTTGTCAATAGTCTAAAAACCAACTAATGGGAGACTTCCATGGAGAAGCCATTGTCAGGGCCAAAGTTGCCAAATCTTAATTTTTCTCTACAGAGGTGTGGGAGGTGATCGACATCTTATAGTATTTAGAAATGGTCTCAAAATTCCACATAAGCTCATCTGAGTTTATGCTGATATTTAGTCTGTATTTTACAGGATCCACCTTGAAACTTTGCAGTTCATTCAGGAATCCAAGCTCAAGAGAATCTAATGGCCAAATTCCATTGACGCCCATGTTTAGCTTGGTTTGTGGTTTGATATTGAAGTCCATGGGTGTAACAATGAACCCACTATCAATTTGTCTGTCAATGTTAAGTAAAGGATTAATTTTTGGCAACATATGTTGAGTTTCCCTTGATAATATAGGACTAGCTTAGCTGATGACCCATTGACTAGCATTGCACGCATAGCTTAGCAAAAGAAAACTGCCATCATTTAGCTTTATATTGAACATGTATGCTGATTGCAAGCTAATAAATGGATGGCATTTGCATTTTGATTGATGCATTGCTGTCAGGGCCAATACTGGCAACCTAGAAGGATATATATGACCTAGAAATGGGTGTGCCAGTTTGGAAAGCAAATGGGTGCTGAGCAAGTAGCAAGACGGCTATAATCTACTTATACTGGTCCTGTATGGAACCCGTAAAGAGCTCGTCAACAAGCATCCTGAACTGATCCATGTCGGGTCTTTAATGGATGAAGTGATGGCAGGACCAAAGTTGGGTAGTTGGTGGGTGTAGTGATGAACTCAGTTATCCATATGTTGATTTCAAAGCCAACTGAGGGAAGCTGATGATCTATTCTTAGCATTATGTGTCAAGTGTCTTTGATACTATATGACTAGCTTACTCTAAATAGCCATCAATTAGCATTGCATCTAACTGGGTAGAGTTAGCCTAAATGGCTTGTTAATAATAGCTCCAAGGTATGATATGGATAGCATTTTTTAGCATTTAGCACAAGTATGCTAATTGCTAGCTCTTGCATTTTGATTAATGTGTCAATATAGGCAACCCAGAAGAATATATGTGAAGTAAAAATGTCCCCACCAATTCAAACAGCATAAAGGTGCTTAAGAAGTAGCAAAATGGCTATAATCTAATAATTTCTGTCCTGTATGGAGCCCTGAAAGAGCTCATCAAAAACCCATCTGAACGGATCTATATGGGGCCTTAATGGGGGACAGCAATGGCAGGGCCAAAGTTGAGTATCTTGTTTTGACATCACCCAAGTTTGTTAGCTTCAAGTATCTAAAACATACCGCAAAATGTCTTCAAAGTTCATGCTATTATTATTGGTGTGGAATTAGCATAGTTAGACAGATATTTCCAAACTTTACCCAGGTTTAAGGGTTAATATTGAAGTCAGTGGGTGCTGTGATGAACCTTGTTATCCATACGTCAATGTCAAAGCCAACTGAGGGAAGTTGACAATAATTTTTGGCATTATATATCAAGTTTCCTTGATACTATAGGTCTATCTAACTATTAGGAGTCATTGATTTGCATCGCTTCCATAGCTTTGCAAACAAACTAGGTCATATCACCCTTAATGGTTTGTTAATACCAACTGCTAAGTATGATATGGATTTTGTTGCAGTTTGTGACTCTTTCTGTGGTTGTTTAAGGGTGAAACCACACCGCTGGCTCTTAGAGATGAGACTGGCCACACCCCAGTAGTCTTAAAAATGGCCCTCCTGCAACATTAGTTGGACTAGTGAGAACTTGGATTCTTATTAGTTTTGAACTTTTATTTCGTCTCAGATTTTAGTGAATGCTAAGTGAGACTCAACTTTGATATATATTATGCGATTTTATTTATTCAAGCCAGATTTCCAGAGGCTTGGAGGCTGCCAGAAAAAGCAGCATCGCCTGAAGAAAGAGGCAAAGGTCTCTTAATGCGGATTTTTCAGTGCTGTGTTATTGTAATGCTGCTGAATGTTAAAAGAGACAATTAGACCGGCATCAGTACGAGTAGGCAGAATGATAATAAAGCTTTATCATTCAGGACTGACGGCCTGAAAGCTGTTATATTGGCTCTGCCTGGAGTCATGGCTGGGGACAATGGCAGGCTGGACACCATTAATGTTTGATAGCTCGGATATTGTCGCAGCTGCATTCATATACACTGGAAATGGATGTGTAGGCAGCTGGACAGGTTTCGGTTGAATGGCGCATCATCAGACTGTCTGCTGAAGGAAAGATTGTCACTTTGGAAGAATTCAAATGATGTTTTCCTCCCCCGACTGTCCGTATGCATTACATTCTGTGGCTATGTGGTGAATGAGAGACACTTTCGGCTGTTTACTGTACTGTAAAACTCATTTCTCTCTTGTCTCTGATTTTCAGACGCAATCAGGATGAAGAGGTTGAGTCTTGGCGCCCCTCGCAGTAACATCTCCATAGAGGGCAAAGAGAAAGAAACAGAAAGGAAAGTCAAAAACAAAGAACATGAAATGCCTGGGGTAAGCCATTTACAGTTTACTTGTCTTAAATCAAACTATTTTGTAAAGCTACTCTAAGAATAGTTATTATTTATTGATTAAAAGCTGTATCTGAATCTTAATACAGAATAATTTTACAGTAAAATATTCCAGTATACCCCTAAAATGAAATTATTTAGGATCTGCATTGGGAAAAATAATCCCTTTCATGAATTTTGCACAAAGCTACACTTGTAGATTTGTTTCACTTGATTTCTTTGTTGCTTGTGTTCTTTGTTCCCTTCATCCCTGACAGAAAAACAGTGTTGATCTAAGTCTTAAAGTCTCTCTGTCTTTTAAAATGTAAACAGGAAAGAGCCCTGCAAGTGTGCACATACTCGGGCAGCAGCAGCGAATCAGAGGCCGAACCTGAGGGAAGCACCTTGAGCTCACCTCAGAAGACCCTTGTCAACAGGACCAAGAAGAGTGACTCAGGTTTGGATTAAAATCTTCATCATCCGTGTTAATTAACACCAATTTTAACAAAATCCCCATGAAACTCCACTCTGACAACAAAATCCCTTCATCCACAGTGGACCGCAATGAGGAGACCTTGAAGAGACGCAGTGTGGAGAAGCCCCTGTCAATCATGGACTACTACCAGCATGATGTGTTTTCACATCTGGAGAAGGACAGCAGGAGGATCTCCCAGTACAACCTGTTGCATAAAGAGTCATCCCTGGATGGAAAAGCAGGAGACAGACTCAGCGTGAGTGTTGATGCAACTCATTATTCCCAGTTGATTGGTTTCACCCATGCAAAATGCTTGGCAGGCATGCTGCTGATTCATATTGAGGATTTTTCAGTTATTACACCCTGGTATAACAAGGAAGCAGCACAGTTTGATCCTCATTTAGAAGTAAAGTGTGTGCTGCTAATTGGCTCTTAGAATCTGCTGTTAACTAAAAGTATGGTCTGGATAAGAGAGGGGAAAAAAGCAGATGTGATAGGTAGAAATCTAATTTCTTTAAAAGTGAAGGTGCATGCTTTATAATAAAGTTTGGACTGCAGAGCTAGTTAGGTGTATTGAGTCAGATTAATGCTTAAAATAATTATGTTTGACCCCCCACATTTCATCAGTTCACCTTCAAATCCAGGGGTAGGCTTGTGCCAAATTTAGTAGCAAAACGTCAATGTATTCTTTAAAAATTTTTCCTAACAAAATTTGATGTCAAAGTGAAATCTAATCAGTGCATCCTTGAGTCAGAGCGGACATTTGTGTCAAGTTTCCAGAAAATCCCTCTGTATATTCTTGAGATATCATGCTCTCAAGAAAGCCCAAACAAATGGTCAGAGGGTCAGACCTGAAATAATAATGCTTCCATGCCTTGTTATTGCCAGCTCAAAGGCATAAAAATTAAGCTAATCATGCAGGGAAACCAAGTGTTGTAGTTACGAGAAACTAAACAACTAATTCTTTTACATTTATTTGTGGTTTTTATGTTTTTAGTTCTTATTGCCCACTTTTACTTTCCTTTTAAACTTTAGTCCCCCTGGTCTCAGGTTTTTGTGGTTGGGTTCCTGTGTTGGCTGGGTATTAGTGGGTTCTTGTGATAGCTTCATTTTTGTGATATCTTAGAATGTTCTGATGATGTCTAGGATTCCTCAGTTCTGTTGATGTTATGGGACATCTATGTATACTATGTACCCAACCAATTTTAAGAACTCAAAAACCAACTTTAATTTGATCATAGGTTAACTCAAAATTTCACAGTGCAAGTGGGCCTAGTACCGAACCTTGTGGAACTCCATAACTAATTTTTTCTAAGATACACTGAGATCAAGCTGATGATTATACCCAAAACAAATTTAATTAAAGGTTTTCTGTGTAGATTTTTACAAATGTTTCTTAAGAAATTACTCCAGTCCTAAGGTCTGGTTAGTCAAAAATTTGCTTACAGTTTACATTAGCAGTTGGTGTTTTCTGGCTTAACTGATATGTATAATAGAGTATCATCTGCATAGCAATGGAACATTATGGAAGATCTCCTTGTTGTATTAGCCAAAAAGCATAAATATAAGATGAAAAGAAGTGAAGGAAAAGCTGTGATCATAGTTTATCATTAAGGTACAAAAAAACTGAGATCAATCTGATAATTACAATCCAAATTAGTTTGAAATTTCACAGTGCAAGTTTGTTGAACATTTCTTTGGGGTTAATTTAAAGTTCAAGGCTTTGTTGGCCAATAATTTTAAAGCTGTGCAACCTTTCTTGTAAGAGTAATCAAAGTTAAAATGCCGTGGTGGCTGAAATTTTCAAACAAACTTGAGAGCATGATTCAGCTTTGTCTTATGTGTCATTTTCCCAATGAAGGGACAATTGGGAGCCAAATTGAAGGAGAAGAGCACAGTCAAGTAATATAAGAAACTAAATATCAGTTCTGACATATTTAGAAGTCATAAAGGAATTGAAATGTCATTTTACCAGACCTAGTCCCAAAAGACGAACAGTAAAGCACACAACAAAGACAGTCTTACAGTTTGTTTATGGCCTGTTTTACACATTTGTATTGGTGTTCAAGATGCAAGTTTGATATTTTTGGCACAAATATGAAGTTAATTGTGCTCCGATGTCAAATATCTTGTACAAAATTGTAATCCGAGTCTGGGCTCTGGAATTTTGAAATGACAAACATGTTGGATCCCTGTAATAACTCCAGGCAGCTCCCAGGTGTAAATTCATGAGACTTTATTCTGTATGAAGAGAATATGTGTGACGAGCAGTGAGCCTCTACCCTCAATGAAATTCTACCCAGGATAGTGACACAAACTGTGACAGGGTTTGAATATTATTCTTTCTCCTCGCAGCAGAGGCATGAAGATGAATAAATTGAATTTGTACCTTTCTGTGAGCCATAGTCTTCAGCGAGGAGACTTTCAAATGGCCGGAGTGACTCAGACTTTACTTTTGGAAGATTTCCCAAAGCACGGACAAATTCTTTAACTCTTGAGGTTTATTTATTTTTGGTTGAACGTTGGAATTGTTTGCAGATTTTCATAGAGAAAGACGCCTAATTGCTTTCGATCGTCTCGCCCTCTCGTGTCAGCGGGTATTTGCCTACTAGTATTTAACGCTGCTGAATGACAAATGAGAATCAGAGACCATGAAATGGCCTCCAGCCTGCAGGGCTTCAGCTCTACGGGACAGCCAAACTCTCCTCTCACTGACACAAAAATCCATATTTTGAAAAAAGCATCTGACTCAACACAAGCTTAAAACACAATTGTGTATGAGACGAGAGAAAGAAACCTCGATTTTTTCAGTGTGTGCTTTTTTTTGACCTTTGGTGTCCTTCTGGAGCTCACCACCAGGACCAGATATGGAGCATTTGCACAAGTACATCCATAAATTAGAATAATTATGCAGAATTTCTCAGATTTATTTTATTTTATACTTTAAAGGGATAAATTTAGCTGAATGTTTGCAAGCAGAACAGCTAAATCCCAGCAAGCTCTGCAGTTTTTCATTGTTGACTCCATCTGACCTCCCTGAGCTGAAGAGCATTTCAAACATGTATGATGTTGTCCTACAAGGCGAGGTTCTCACTTAAACAAAGCTAGATCGATGGTTCCCACTTGAACGAGAAGCAGGGCTCTCTCCGTGTTCGATCTTTCACGAGTCCCAGCAGAGAGAGTCAGCGCTGTGCAACCAAGCTGCAAGCACAACTCCATTCACTGACAAGAGCAGGAGACAACAGCCGAGCTGTGTTTATCTCATCCTCAAACCTGTCTGTCATTTAATTGGATGCGCTAGGCTACGTTTCTGATGGTAGAGGGGTAGCCCGTAGCCTTTAGCGGGGACTGGAAATGAGAGGTCAAGAGATGAACTCCCAAAACAACCTCGCATCATGCTCTGTCCTGTCAAAGCAGCTTACAGCGACTGGACTTCTGGATTTGATGTACTTGAACACATGACTGCTAAAAATACCAGATGAAACTACTCGTTAGAGCATAACGGGGCTGAAAGTTGACCCAACATGCCAAGTTACAACATTGAAATTCTACTTATGTACTTGAATTGACAGCGTATGTGACAAATCAGGTTAAAATTCATCTTAAAACCTTTTCTGCAGGAAAAATGTTCAATAGTTTGGGATACTACTCTATTCTGATTGGTTGTGTTATTTCTTAATAACACTCATCTCTTAAAAACTACAATAAAACTTCCTGTTCTTCATGTAATCTATGGCAAAATAACATCAGTTGTTAAGTAAGATAACTAACCATATTTATAGGACTGTAGTCTCAGGAATTACTTGCTTATCTTGATATCTTGTCACATCATTCAGCCTTGGACACTCACTTTCCATCTACATCAGTAAAATATTTACTTGTGAATAACTATTTTTGTTTTCAGTTCCCTTTTGTGAATTGTGGTGCTTTTATTTTTAAGGCTTTGCCACTTTGTCGACAAGAGCTGCCAGCACTGGCGCGTTGATGGTAATGTGATTTAGGTCTGAAATTAATGCTATTTATGTTTATTGATGCAGTTCAATTGGTGTGATCTGGCTTCATTGATATGTAAAGTTGAGTACCATCTGCATAGCAATGAAGCATTATGGAGTATTTCTTTGTTGTATAAGCCAAAATAGGCAATCCTATAAGATGAATATAAGTTGGCCAGGTATTGAACCTTGAGGAACTCCACGACTAACTTTTATAAGATTGAGCTTATCATGAAGATGCAAAAAAAAAAAAAAAAAAAAAAAACTGCCGGCATTGGAGCGGTTTGTCGCTGAGTGTGAAGCAGTTGGCACTGCCAAGTCCGAGGCCAGGGTTTTCTTCCGTAGAACGATGGATTGGGCCTTCTGTGAGTACTTGCCTCAAGTGAAGGAGTTCAATTATCTCAGGGCCTTGTTAGCTCTCAATTTACCGGTCAATCTTTGTTTCTTCCCGAGCTCTAGGTAATGACCAAAAGAATGAGACTGCAAGTTCAAGTGGATGAAATGTCTTCAGGAGGGTGGCTGGGTTTCGCCTTAGAGATAGGGTTAGGACATCTGGATGGAGTTTGAAGTAGAGCCTCTGCTCAGTTGATGTGGTTCAGGCATCTGTTTCAGAGGCCTCCTGGTCACCTACCTTTGGAGGTCTTCCGGGCACATCCAACTGGGACGAGACTACAGGGTAGACCGAGGACTCGCTGGAGGGATGATTTTCAAATCTGGCCAGGGAACGCCTCAGAAACCCCCAGGTAGAGCTGGAAAATGTCCCTTGTGAAAGAGATATGTAGTTTGACTTGATTAGCCTGCTACTGCCGAGTCTCAGCCACGGATAAGCAGAACAATGTTGAAGTAAATTTTATTAAAGTAACTGCACTTTTACAAGCTAAAGTCTATTTACCGAGCTTAATTGTTAACCTTTACTGAAAAATGTAAATGAGGTCACACTATCTAAAGATGATTGGATTTGCGTGAGTCATTTTGTACATGCACTCCTGCATGTTTCTTAACAGTGTTAAACAGTGTATTTTTTGGAATAAGCAGTCTGAAGATGTCTTCTCCCTCTCAGCTACAGTTTTAGACCACACTAAGGTAGCAGTGCAACGTTCTTTTGAATAATAAATCTTACAGTCGTCATCATAAAGTAAATCTCTCACTTTGAATTTGATATGAATGCATCACTCTCTGCTTAGAAAAACGAACAAACAAGCTCTCTGTAGTGAAAAAAGAGAAAGAGACTAAAGTATATATTGAATAGGATGCTCCCAGTGCCTTGTGAATCTACTTCAGGTCTAGTTCCTTTATCATATCTATGCGAGTGACAAAGGAAAATGGAAGAATTGCTGTTTTTGTAATGGATAGAGGCTGTAAGACAGCTCTGTTTGTCCAATGACAACCATCCAGGGCACACGTTGTTCATTATTTCCTCATAATGGCCACCTTATTGGACATCATTCCCTACATAATGGACTTTAGCTAAACTTGACACTTTCTGCAGTGCTTCCCCCCACTGTATGAGTGGGAAAGTGAGTGCATTAATCACAGCAAAAATCAATACCTTGTCAAGTCCTTTCAGTCTAAAACCCACTCTTTAAACCTTTTTCTTTTAAAATAAGCTCTGCCAACACAGAAAGTGTATTTTAACTGCTCTTTAGCTGACTTAAAAAAATGTCCGACAGATGTCTGGATATAAGAATAGAAATAAGGAGTTTATGGCTGAGGAACAAAGAAAGCTTGACATCAGGAATGCTGGAAAGAAACGAGGAAAATCAGCAAGTAAAAGTAGTGGTTTTCCTCTCTCCAAGCTTCCAATTTGAGCCAAAGTTGGTATTGATTTTGACAATAACCTCACTGCTGAACTGTGAACCAGCTGTAATGATGGATGACTGCTGTTGAACCCATTTACCCTACATTATTTCTTCTTAAAGACGATCCATCTGCGTGTCATCACCTCCTCAACCCCTCTTAGTACATGTCCGCACCTGAGCCGCCGCTTTTTTCCTTTGTCTTTCCTCGACTCTGGATCTTTCGACTCTGCGCACGTTGTCATTGCCGGCACTTTTGGGGAAGTTTGGTGGCTGGTAGTGGGCCCCGTGTCAGAGCGTGGTGATTTAAGCGCCTTTAATAACCTTTCACAAACACTCAGGAGAGTGATGTAAAGCTCAGCGGCTCCCATCAGAGCCCTCACAGCCCGCGCTGGCCTCCCATTCATCATTCTGACAGCACCTGACAGCCCTGCTAACGGCGAACCTCCGCCCCCTTCTGCTTCTATCCTCTCCTTCCTCCGAGTCTCTCTTTCTCCCACGTGTCTCCCCTCGTCTTCCTTTCAGTTTTGCCTCTCTCTATTTAGCCACTGCGCCTCTTGGTTGACTTCTGGTCCAAACAGTTTTCTCTTGTCCTTCCTTGAAATCCCTTCCCAAACTTTTCTCATTCCCTTCCTGCATGCTTTCTCTTCTATTCTCTCATCTTTTGTACGAAGGAGAAAGAAACTGCTGCAGGAAAACAGCTTGTGCCAAGAAGTTGCATCGCTGAAGTTAGAGGGATTCCTGAGGTCTATGTGACCTGGGTCCTAACAACAGCAGTCAGAAACATCAGCATGCACAGCGTCCCTGAGAGCCTGGAACAGCTTGTTTCCTTGAGCAATGATTACATGGCGTGGGGACATTTCAGTTGACATGTAATTTGAAATAAGGCCGCTGGATAACCAAAACTATATCAGCGTACAAATGAATATCAACAGTAGGAATATGTTCTTCTCTTGAGCTGTTGTCAGAATGATGGCAGTCCAAGCCAGCACAGTGCAGTCGAGCCAGTGATGCAAAACCTGCCATTGAATAAGGAGACAAATTTGTAATTTTGGCCTAGTAAAATCAACTTTAGAATCCATTTCTATACGCTAGACAAGGGGTGTCCAAACTTTTTCAAGAGTTATGAGGATAGTGGGGCCACTTTTCATATACCCCACCTTTATGATACTAAAGTCAGAAAATCCAGTCTAATTTAGTGCACAAAAGTGTTTGGATGTGCTTAAATGGCTAACAATGCAAGTAGCTAATCATTTAAAGAATTTTAAGAAGGCCTATCAGATTTCATTTAAGCCCTGGTTGGCCCTGATCAGAATGAGAATGATGCTCCATGTACCAGAAAATGTACAGCGTTGTCACATCAATAGATTATCCTGTCAAAATGTTTGTTTACAGGATTTGCACTGTTGCCCTGCCTAGTGCAAGTATAGTAAAGTATAGATGAGTACAGTTTTGTGTTACCATCCAGGACGAGCCCCCAAGGTAACACAACACTATACTTTCATTCAATAAGAAAACAGATTAAATACATGCCAAAGTCAAGCATGAGCCTTATGTTTTAGTTGGGGCCATTTTTCACTTGTGTTATAGAATTTTCTGTGGGCCAACTTAAAATGGGCCAAAGGCACAGATCAGTGATAGAACAAACTTCTAACTCTGTGGGACAACAAACTCCTATCATATCTAGTAGCATGCACCGTGATCTACCCATGACAATTTTGTTTCAAGATTTTTGGGGCTTTGGCCTTAATTGGATAGGATAGCAGAAGAAAGACCATAAATATTGAGAAAGTGGACATGCACCAAAATGTGTCAGAATTGGAATTTAAACATGGGACCAATGCATTGATAATTGCAGTTTGTGCACACGGGCAAATGCTCTACCAAATGAGCATTTGCCACTGGCTGATAATGATCAGTCCCTGATCAACTGGGACTACTAATCCAATCTATTACTGACATAGCATACAGAACAAAGTTTAGGTAGATGGTCTAAGCTGGAGGTTCTCAACTGGTCTAGCCTCAGGACCCACCACCACCACCTCAATGAGCAATTGCAACCCACTCCTGAAAATTGAAGTTCTACCATATATGGAAAAAGATTTTTAAAAAGTTTAGATCTTTTAAAAAAGCTACAAAAATACTTGTTATTTGGAAAAACAGAATAGAAGATTTCGTTACATCATGGACTGTGTGCCAGATTTTCCAAGATTTCCTTCAGGACAGCCCTATGACTTACTTTTGGGTTCCGACCCACCGGCTGAGAACCACTGGTCTAAATCGTGAACTTTGCCACTATCAAAAAATTTATACAACTTAATGGAACCCTAAAGAACAGCTGAAACAAATCAAAACTGTGATTTTAAATTAATTTAAAACCTTAGGGGTTACAGTGCAGAACTTTTAGGCATGCTTAGGCCAAAAACTAGGCTTAGATGTGGCGAGTGAGCTAAGGACACCATTAGGTGGGAAGGAGGATTGACGCAACCCAGCTCATGCTCTGGATGTCCTTGCATATTATCAGGGGGCATGGGAAAATAATCTGTTAAGATTAAAAGTCTACACCTTTAGAGTGGAGTAAGGGGAGGATGTGGTGAGCAAGCATGGCCAAGGCTACCGTCCAGGCAAGTAGTAGGGTTGCCATGAGCCGCCGGGGATGTCCCAGGGGCCTGAAAACCACTGGTGGTCTCTTAGTGTATCACCAGTGGTGTACAAAAGAGATGCCACTGAGCTTGAACTTGGCTACTGATCAACACGTTTGTCAACATATGTCTGGCCTCAGGTTGTGGCATGTTGGGCCCCATTATGAATCCTTTTTGCTCTACATGGCTAAAACTTATGCACATGACAGGATAAAGGAACAAGAAAAATAAAGAAAGCCTCACAGATGGAAAAGAAGAGGAAATAAAACACCCTTCTGATAAGCTTTTATTGTGAGCTCTCAACTCCATTGTAGTTTCAACATCCTATTACTGACATGTGATGCAGAACCAATTGTCGATTTAGCCCCTCGTGTTTTCAAGTGGGAAGCTCTCACTGAGGCATCCGCCTGCAGCCTCAGTTTACGTGTGCAGCCATCATTTTGGCTGACCCCGCAGGTGGTACAGAGAACTTGCACCGGGAAGGTTCGATCGGCTGGTAATTGTGTTCCTTCAAAATCAAATCCAATCAGCGATAAGACAGCCTGTCCTCATCTTTCTTCTTGCTTCTGTCTAAAGCCAGATGTACAGCAGGAGTTCAGGGAGAAACTCAGAATCTAAAGACTGATTCTCACTGTCACAAAGCTCTTCTAATCATGGATACTCATCACATCACGCTCTCCTGCATTTCCTAAGGCTATAAAACATGGTTTTCCATGACTGACTGTTATGTGAAATAAAATTAAGTGATGTAGTATGTAGGTGTTGAAGTAGAATCCTAATCTGAATGCAACACCTGTGCTTCATTTTGGCTTAACCTCCGCTTAGACAAAAACCTAATTAACATTTTATATCAGCCAAGAGTCAGATGTCACCTTTGGGCATATTTTCTTTCAACTTTTCTTTCTTTTCTGTCTTCCTTACAAATTTATTGTGATTGCACCCACAAAAGAAAAGGCCACAAGTGCACATAAAATGGTTTTTTTATTTATTTTTTTGGATTTTTGGTTTTAACGTTGGTAAGAAATACTCCTGTAGTTCAAGCTTTCAAGTTTTGAAGAAAGAAGCTTCAATAAAGCAGTTGTAAGCACTCATTAGACATGTTGCTTCTGAGACATGATTCTCTCCTCCTCCAGCTTGTCTTGCTTCTTGTACAAATAGTTCTCATACTTGGCTATCTGTGCTCTGAGTCTTGGTGGTTTCATTCCAGCTCCTTAATCACAGAATGGCTTACACCTGGGTTGGCAGGTGAATGCAATTAGCTAGCTGGTAGGAGAGGAAACGACAAAGCGTGAGGCCCGAGAGGAACACTGTTGAGAACAACCTTTCGCTATTGTTTGTGCTCTCTCCTCCTACACATCAAGCCTGAGGTACAGCAAAGCGCAAAACTTGCTGTTTATGTAGAAGTTGTCAGAATGCATTATGGAAGGAGGGGAAAATATGTCATATGGTTGGAGAACAGTTTGTAAAACCATCAAGTTTGTCCTGAAATTGTTAGGTTTCAAATTTGGTAAGACAGTAATGGAAAATACATCTGAATTTTATTTTAAAGAGTCATTATGCACCAGATTTTTTTTGGTGTAGGTGCATCTAGATGCAGAGCTGGAAGGAGGTAGAGTTAAGAGACACCTACTCACACCTTCAAAACCGTCTCCATCAGCCACAACATCTGAAAGTCTATGCTGCTTTTGTGGATTTGAGCTATAATGTCATAAACATTCAAAGCCCACCTATGAAGAGAGGATTCCTCCGGCCTCAATGACTCCTGTAGCTGCCCTGGTAAAAGTAGTAAACCTTGAATGGACCTTAAATGTCCTTTGAAACATTGCATGTGGTAGTAAGCCCTCTGGCATACTGGCATGTAAGTGCAACTTAGGACACTATTATTTTTTTTAACTTTCACAGTCATTCTAAACTAAGATCATTTAAAAAATACAAAAAATATGTATATAAATCAATGCCATTGTGATACTTAGTGCTATTTTGGTTCATTGTTATACAGATGATGTACTATTTTATACCAACATACAGGTTAAATACTTTGAAAAGACACTAAGTCCATTTTTCAAAGAAAAAAGAAAAGAAACAAAAAGCAAAAAAACACACAAGACCTGTGTTTTGCTTTTTTGGTTAATCGTTATGCAGATGATCTACTGTTATATGCCAACATAAATATATGGGTTGTATACTGTTATAAGGCCTCTTTTATACTTAATGGAATTATGGTAGAGGCCTTATAATGGCAAACCAAAGCTATTGGCAATGGGCAATCCCACTTTAAACCCTCTCTGGGTCACCTTTTGCTTTGTAAGGCTTGAATGGCCCCAATGATCTAGCCTTGTGTGGATTTGGCATGTTTGGGGACATACAATCGTAAAGGTTTCTTCCAGCTCTAACAGTCATCAATAATTGAAATAGTTGTGAAAAATATACATCTTAGTTCCAATGAGATACCAGTTTTCATGATTTTTAATATTCTGAATAATTTCACCAAATAATATGGACAGGAAGTATTTATATAGCACTTTCAATAGAAAGCAATATAGTATAAAGTGCTTTACAAACATACAAATAAATAAAAGGAAACATTGCCCCACCTCAGCTATCCTTCTAATTACTGCATCTGTCGCCAGGGGACATACATAACAAAGGTTTTTCCCTCTTCAACAGTCATCAAAAAATCAAACAGTTCTGAAAAATATACACTGTTGAGCTTAAGACAATGTACTTAAGGTCAAATAATGGCAGATGGCTCTCAGGTAGGTTACTGTGAGCTGGCAATTTGATTGACAACCCTTTCAGACTCATATTACCCAATCTGTTTCATAACGTTTAAAGAAATGCCCCGATAATTCAAGATCAAGTGGTGTTAGAGGTCTTGATTGTTGACGACTGTACCTATTGGCAGAGGGCAACAGCATTATTAATCTTCTTAGTTCTTTCGCCCAGAGTAATTTACTTGGTAAAGGTCTTAGACTTGCATGGAAACAATTGTTTCCCTTCTGGCACTTTGGCATATGCAGGTTTGGCAACTTACAAAAGTTAAATCAGAGTTTTTAACACTCTAACAACACTCTAGACTGATGCAGTCATGCAAATGTGTTCCAACATCTTGGATGCAGGTCTGAGGGGAGATGCACCTCACAGCAAAATGCAAAACTTTCCAGATTTAGAGCTTCCCAAGAGGTTGCTTAGACCCCCCAGCTATTCCTCTGTGTACTTACCTCTGCAATAAATACCTGTGTAGATAAGTGTTCTCTCTGGCTGGAATGGCTTGCAGGAAAATGCAGATACCAGGAGAATTTTGTTTGCAGCCTCGGAGGAGGGATTTTGAAGCTGATTGGTTCCATAACGAGCTCCCTAAAGTGCATTTTGAGACTTACAGTAGAGGTCACTGAACTAGTTGGCACATCCTGAAAACAAAGGACTATTTTTAGCTGTCTGTGTTGTTTTGTTCTCCCGGTACAGGCTTTGACTCGTGGGTCTTTAGTGTAGCAATGATGTGGCAAAGAATCAGTCTAAGTCCCGAAGAATCTGCCAGTTAATTAATGCAGGCTTTTGTTGCCGACTTGCCTTGAGGTCCGTACCCTTGAAGGGCTGTCGTGCTCGGCGTTCAGCATGGCAGCCATCAAGATCAGTGATAAAATTAGAAATAACACCTTTTCAACTGTCAGGATTCCAGGAATATGTAGTCGTCCTCATCATTAGCACATCAGGGATCATATCCTCCTGCTGAATGAAGCGCCGTTGACAGATAGTGGCTTTGGCCGTAACATTTCCCCTGAGAAACATATTTCAGATGATGCCAATTTATAAAGCAGACTGCCACCAGCTCTACAAAGAAATAATGCATCACACAAGACAGTTAATATAGCAGGGAGTGGGTGGGCACAGATGCCCAGTGATGTATTTTTAACACCCAAGACATACATTAGGTGTTTAGCGCGATTAAAGTCCCAGTATAGATTGCTATCATCCTCTTGAGTGGCGTTCGCCTTATTGCTTTGCAGCACGACTCAAATAAGATGAGTTACATGGTGCAACATGAGATTTACCCCTGTGCTAAGCAGATCCGTCAACCCAGCAGAGGAGAGGGTCAAGTTACACTGGCATGAAATGAGCCTTACTTTAAGGGGAACTTTTGAATTTAACTGTAAGTAAAGATGTGAAGATGTATAATTTGGTGCCTTAACGTGACACATATTGTGCTACCTAGTGATGCATATCCCTTTTTTTCCTCTGCAGAAGGAGATACCAATGGAGAAGACGCCCATCAGTGCAAACCAGTCAGGATCTCTCGACTTCTCCTTGGAGTCTTTGAACAAACTGAACCACAGCAGCTCCAGCAGCGGCAGCCTGTACCCGGACACCGGCTCGGGCAGCCGCAGAGGTGACTGCCTTGTCGAGACGGGGAAGAGTGTGGAGGACTGCTGCAAGCTGGACGAGCCTTCCTCTTCCAGTTTCTCGAGCAAGCCTGGGGTGGATCCCGTGGGTTCTCTCAGTGACTCGCTGTATGACAGCTTCTCCTCCTGCACCAGTCAGGGCTCAAACGATGTGTAGGGGCAACGAGAATGGTGGCAGGGCTTTGGCACCCAAGCTCGGTCTTAAGTCAGGTGTCGTGGGACATTTTCTCTCAGTTGTGAATGATTCTGGAAAATGGACAGGCTGGTTGAAGCGTTCAGCAGACCAACAGTGGTGTGGAGCCTTTCACCCGACCCTAAGGGAAAGAATGATCTTTTTCAAGTTGAAAACCCCCAATAGGACATGGCTTGTTGACTTTGGTCCCAACCTGCTTGGATATGGTCCGACTTTTTCCCAGTTGTTGGAAACATCTGGACTTCCCTGATCTTGACTGCAGCCCTGCCTCGAAACCTGAAACCCTCTTTAAGTACAACACAAAGCACTTATTAGAGCTAAAGACACAAGGATGAAAGCTCAAAATACCAAACTTGGACTTTCAAGAGTTTGACTTTGGGTGTGGTGGACTTGACAGCAATACACAACAATGTCTCATTGCAATTTTTAGTTTCCTCTTCCCCCAACGCTGGGGGAACTTCTTATCATTGCACTGTAAGAGTTACTGTACAAAGTTTGTAAGGAGTGTAAAGTGAAAGATTATCCAAGCAGTGATGAGCAACGCCGATGGGCAACGTTGTGAAGTTGCAACAGAACTTTGATTTAATTGCATTCCTGTTTGCTAGAGACTAGATTTAAACCTAAGGTGTCGTTTTATGTTTGCTGCTAAGTTTGTTGCCCGAAAATTAGACGTCAACAACTCATTTGTCTTTTTCTACCGGTTTTAAGCAATATTTTTAAAACATCACAAATCACATTTCTTAATTTTTGTCCATTTTAATTCATCTGAAAGTTAAAATCAGTTCTTGTCGTTGTGTTATCTCCAGTAAGGATGCATGATATTTGATAATTTCCTTCTTCTCATACTGATTATTTCAAATTGTGTCTAAAAGTTCATAACCCATTGCAAATGTGTTGTCTTCCTCTGAAACCGTGTAACATTTTTAAGTCCATGCTTCATATTGCAGACACATGCATTGATACTGATATTTACCGATAAAACTGTGATGGGCTGGTATCAGGGCTCTGAGATGTCGTACATCCCTAGTTTAAAGCAGGATAAGGGCAAACAGAAAAAAAATGTTGAAAATGTGCTTTTGCTGCAAATTTTCTTATGTCAACTGGCACGATTCAAGCTTTGCTGTGCTTCCACATGGTACATACACTAAGGTCATGTTAACGCAAAAACGATTCATGAAAATGGAACCATTTTATTGTTTGTATTAGGAAAAATTCACTTATTTCACGCACCATGCATATGGATTTGCAAAATGGACATTGTTGAAGGAAGTGTGCCAAGAGCAGGCATGCATTCGTACTCTTCTACAGAACCGAACGCAAAAATTTCAAACTGAGGAATGTCTGAACATCTTATGAGATGGGATCACCACTCAAAGGGACCTTAAAAAAACAAAGATTTAAAAAAATGTTAAGACTTTGCCATTTTTGTTGTAGTCTACCCATTTCAGTTTTACTAACAAGTTGAACCATCAAGAGCAAAAGTGGAAGGTCTAGTTTTTGAGAAGACCTGCGTATCGCCAGTTAACATGACAATAAAGATGGTACAAATTTTCAAAACTTTGCATTTTTAGGCACCTGAAACGCATTTGGGTTAGGGTTGCAGCCAAAAAGCAAAAAACTTCACCATTTTTGGTTGAAATCGTTGTGCAAACTGAGTTTAAAATTGAATTTTTTAAAATGCCACCTTTTCAAAAGTAATTATGTATTGAATATGCAATCAGTTTTTGTTTTCCCTAGAATGCCTAACCCTAACACTATAACCTGCACACAGATCGGCAAAAATGAAAAATGGAACCTACTTTTAAATTGGACATTTTCGAGCATTTTCCGTGTGAATGGACAGCAAAATTGTGAAAAAAGTTAACTGTTTTCAGCTGGAATTGTCATGTAAACAGGCCCTGCATGCAAGTGAGTCTGTTTCTTTTTTGTGACAACATTTTTGTGGTTCTCAACTAGCCTCGTCAACCATCTCCTTCATTAAGAATTTGCAACCAAAATTTCTCTAAATGATCAATCAGTCAGATCAATTTAATGAAAAATGAAGCAGTTTGGACCTCAAAAGACATGAAGGAAGAAACCAATCAAAATAAGCCCGTCGAGACAGCGCTTCATAGACTTTTTAACACTTGGTCAACATTTTTGACCAGCTGAAAACTGCACTATTTTTGAGTTCTGACATACCTGTTCAGTGTCAGGACCCACTACAACCATCTTAATGACAAACTGGACCCATATTTCTTATATTTTTCAGTCGTAACTACTGATTTTAATATAAACTTGAGCAGTTTGGAATTGAAATAGAACAAATAAGTTTGGAACAAAGAGATGAAGACATTTCCTTCAAAATAAAATCCCACACTTTTGGGTCTTGACCCACCAGTGGAGTACTGCTGGTTTAGATGACACAGGTCTGACTAAAATGTTGTAGTTAACATGCCAGCCCAGTAGGTGGCAGTGTGACTTTTAATAAAAAACAACCTGGTGAGGCGTAAACAAAAATGGGTAATGTACAAACATTTGTTTGCAGAGTTAATGAGGTGGGTTACAGCTCAACTTCAACTTTACAGACAGAAAATTTAAAGAAAATTGACTGGGATTAGGCAACGCAAACCGAGCTCAGGAGTCCTCTATTGTTGTTGTCATCCACTTTAGCCTTCCGGTGCATGTGCATGGTGTTTTAACAAGTGAAGTACATATTACCGAAGGTACCATTTTCAAAGCTTTTTAAAGTTTCAACCCAACCAAGGTGACCATTTTCAGCTGAAATCGCTGTCGTGTAAACATGGCCTTAACCAGAGATCTCTGTCTGCCTGGTACAAAGGCACACAAAACAACCAGCTTTTTTTTTTTTTTCTTTTTTTGCTTGATTAACCAGTTTCATTGTCGGTAGCTCAGGGAACATACTGGACTGATGTAGATTGTAAGAACTTAAAAAATGCAGCCATCAGGAAACTGTCAACAACACAAAAAAAACTTGCTTTTTTGGGGGGGGCTCTTCTTGCAAAAATCCAAAATGCTTATGTAGCATAGCTTACCTTAACTCTCCAAACCTCAGTTTTCCTTTCATAGGTGTATATGATGTTGTAAATAGGAACTGCTATAAGTTAATATCAGAACGGGCATTGCTGATTGATATATGCAAATGAGAAAAAAAAGAAAAGACAAAAGGTGTAAATTGTTTGCCAATCAGTCAACCAAGGTTTTACGTCTACTGTTTGAAATGGCATGTATGTTTTCTTAAGGAATTCTTTAGGGGTTCTTGTTTCAAATAAATCTTTATTTTGATCAATAAGAGCTAATACTAAAATATTTTATCACTTTATTTTAAAGACATATTTGAACTTTAGGTGAAGTTATTATGCCAAATCTCTATCTGGAATCTGACCAGCTGGTGCTAATCAACAGAGCCGACTGTGCGTGTTTTCGATTTTTTCTATGAAACTGTTAATATTGTATGAAGAGAGTCTGAAGAGGACTTGTGTATTTTTCTAGATGTCCAGTATTTATACCCACATTTTGTACTGTCAGACTGTAGTGTGATTGTCATGCTTCACCTCTCTCCTTAAATGTTCCTGCTTCCTTTGTAAAGAGAAATGGTTACCAGCAGTGTTACTTTGGTAATTATTATTATTATTATTAATGTTATTGTTATTATTATTACTGTGTGCAATTTTGTCTGTTACACCAGACTTTAATGCTATATTTTATGTAACTATTTCCTAAATAAATATGAGAAACTATTTCCTATTTCAACCTGAGCTCAAGAGTGTGTTTGTCTATTTGTTTATATATTATATATGTAAAGTATTTAAAATCCACCACCAGGGGGCGCTTAATCAAAGCAATAACTGCAGGTGCAGGTTCTTAGACATACTTTAAGCTATGGGCAAACATGAGGCCCAGTGACTTTGACCAGTGACCTCCAAAATCTAATCTGGTCATCTTTGCATAGGAATGGACATGTGTGCAAAGTTTGAGGAAAATCCCTCAAAGCAAAAGTGTGCCATATAGATGGACACATCTGCTCAACTAAAACAAACATCATTGCTTTAATCATCATTTAGTTAATTCAGACACTAAAATGCAAAAATCTCCCATATTGTGGAAGCATGAGGCATCCTTGTGCATACATAAGTGGGTGCGTGCATGCATCACCAGGTGATTCATTCTTGTTTTTTATTTGCACCGTAAATAAAAATGTTTGGATAAAACCTTGAATTATTTCACCCCAAGGGCCTTGTGTGTACTCACCACCCTCCTCACGATCTGTCAGATGGGAAAATGAAGCTCAGACAATTTGCTCTAATGTTCATGCTCTGCATAAAAGGATTTCAAACATTTAGCCTCTTGATGGGCATTTATGCACAGATAAAGAAATGCAGTTTGTTTATGCTCACTTGGATGAATTGCTTGCCAATAAAGAAATGGCCCAGTTGTGTCACTTCCTGTTTCCAGAAGAAATGCTACATAAAAATGATGCAATTGTCCTTTGAATATTTAGAGCGGCAGACCTTGATCTTACATGTGAAATTTGAAGGCAATCAGATGTTTGGTATGAGAGCCGTACATACTTCCTGTCAAATTGGCGAGATATTAAAATGCTCGCCATTGCCAGTGAGACATCCTTCAGTGAAACATAATTGTGTTGTGGCCAATTATTAACGCTTTTCTTTCAAAATAAGAGCTCAATAGGTTAGGCACAGTAAGAGAAAAGAAGATATGAACTATTTGCATCACTTCCTGTTGCCAGTAGGGGGCGCTATGCTGAGATGTTTGCATGTAGGTGTGTTTAGTGTGATGCTGTTGACTTGCAAGAAAAAGCAAAAGATCACAGAATGTTATATAGTAAAGTTATGTTAGGTTAGTCATTTGGCACCATCAAAAATTTCTTGAAATTGAAATTGAAATCAATTTTGAAATTGAGATGAAGCTGGTGGACTTCCTGTTGGGATTTGGGCAAGAGTCCAAGAGGCTTTTTTGTAGGTCTTGTGTTGATCAATTTGCAGACCAAAAATCATAAGCCTAGGCTGAATGCTGTGCAGGGGCTGAATATTTAAAGGGAAATAAAAAAACAGAGCAGAAACGTTCAGTTGCCAGAAGGGGGCGCTGTGACAAAGTAATGATACTGATATATAAACGTATTCAGGATCAATGTGTAATCATCCCTGTGAAGTTTGGTGAAGATTTGCATAAGCATTAAAAAGTTACAAGGCATTATTGGTGTATTTTCACTGAAAAAAATGTACAAAAAAGATGTTTTAGGCTGCACTTTGGCCATGGCTGCACCCTATGGTGAAAATTTACAGTTTACACCAGTGAAGATCTACAGGTTGTCTAGTGTGAGCAAAAAAATTCTGCAGTCAATCGGATTTAATCCCTCGGAAAAGTTTATTAAAATACTTAACTTGTGAATTACCCAAAAACGCCAAAATCTGACACTTAACTGTTTGTAGGGCACTTCCTGTACATTTTAGAGGATGGCCCCAAGAGACTTTTTTTCCCATCTTATCAAGTTACATATGTGTACCAATTTTCATGTCCGTAGCTCTTACCAAGTTCCCTATCTCACGTTTGGGGCCCCTGCACAATGGACTTGCACAATTCAACCAAAATGTAAAAACTTCAACTGGGGGCAGTTTTCTGTAAATCTGGGTGAGTTTGAGCACGTTAAAGCCCCAGAATTCATGCTTCTTCTGAGACATTAGGGTCCGGCTGAGGTTGGTGCTCAGGCCCTAATAAAACAAATGCATACCAGTGAGGGTCCTGGTTTGCTTTTACTGTAATAATGTGTGAAACATTAGGGGAAATAAGGGGGATAAAATGGTGTAATGAATGGTAAGATTTGTTAGAAATTAGTTGGTTTTCCCACAATACTTGGTCACGAATCACCCTGCTCGTTTAGAAAAACTGGGTGCATCTGAGATTTCTGCTCCCAGCTGAGAGCTGTTGGTAATCAGCAGGGCTGGGAGGCTACATAGGGAGCAGGTTGGTGCTCAGTTCAGTTGGGTTGTGTGTGCCAGAGAGTCAACACCATCAGCTGGCTCTCTTGGACTTTGACTTTAAAAAGAAAATTAGTTTGAGTGCAAGTGTATGTGTGGAGGAGGGAATCAAAAATCGTTGTAGTGTTCTTTGACCTACTCCTGAATCTAGAGACTCTCACATTTTTTGTTTGGGTCAAATTTCAGTTGATCTATCACTGATAGAATAAGTGGGTGGTGGTGTGGAGCGATAATCTCCAGCCACCTTTGAGAAATCGATGACCCATTTTGTTTTGAGCGAACTTGGTTAGATATTTGCAAAACTAAAATCTGAAACTGAGTGTAGACATTCAGCGCAACTTAAGGTTTGAATAATCAATGTAACAGGTTAAAAAAAAAAAACACCTGTCAGTAGCATGTTCAAACACTCCTACTAACATGAAACATGGGAGGGTTCAAATCGAAACTCATGATAATAAAAAGTAAAACAAATTTAATGCACCAATATTTGAATAACTACGGCACTCAGGACAAAAGAAATGCAACAAAAACACCCCCCCCCCCCCAAAAAAAAAGATTAAAAAAATGAAATAATAAATAAATAACTACAATGTGTGTGAAATATTCCTAAGAATGGAATTCTGCTCAAAAATCAAAAGGAGACGATATTAATGTGTCAATATTATGATCAATACAGTAAAAACAGACACGCCAAACCTTTAGCCCAATAAATCCCAGAATGCATTTAAAATATAAATAAAAACTTTTTAAAAAATGTGTACAAAAACCAAAAAAAAAAAAAAGAAGTTTTCATGTTATGTCAATTTAATAAATTATCATTTCAAACTAATTAAAGCATCATTAGTGTCATTATAAATCCCTTATTCATTCGTACATTTTAACATTTTACTGACAGAAAAAAATAATTCAAAATAAAAGTTTTGTGAAATATAAAAAAAAACATTTAATCAGTCTCAAGCATTGTTTAAAAAATTATTTTGAATTTCCTGAAATGTTTTTGTATAATAAAATTGTTTTGCATCTCATTAAACATCTGCATGCATTGGCAAATGTTTAATTTTTGAAAGACATTTTTTGCATTGCACCGTTTTAATTTGCACTTATATTTTTGCTTATGTTAAAGGTTTTAGTTTTACAAAATATTTTTTAATGAAATTCTCTTTTTGTGCATTTAATATTTTGATTACGCAACTTTTTTGCATTCTCAAAAAATATTCTTGCATGTCATTTTTTTCCTTTTTTTTTTTTTTGCAGTTCACAAAATGTTTTTGGAATTCATGATTTTTTTTCTGCATTGCACTTCATGCTTTTTGGATTTTGTAAAATATCTGTTTTTGGGAATTGTTTTTGTGTTTTCTAAATAATTGTTGCGTTCATGAAATGTTTTTGCAGTTCACTTTTGGGGCCACCGTACATTTCCGTACCATATGTAGTATATGATGAGATAAATGTGTGTTTAAATAAATGTATGAACAGTTATGACACCGTAGCTTTAAAACAGCCAATCATAAGCGCGTGAATCTTCAGATGTGTTTAAAACGACATGTTGCATTTCTGCGTATAGGCGCGCAAAGCCAAACAGCATAGCTGAGATATTGACACACCAGCTGTGCGCTCATCACGTGGTACTTTTTATGATTTCTGCGCTCTGATTCCGTCTCCACTCGCGCGCTGCTCCTCACAAACTCTCCCTCCCTCTCTTCGCGCGCTCCGGAGCTTTCCGCTCTCACCTCTAACCAGAGCCGAGAGGATGAACTGGTCCGGGTCGGGGCTTCCTCCGAGGCGGTTCCTCCTCCTCCTTCATGCCTCCTCCGCCTAAAACGAGCTCACCAGGTCGGATGTTTCTCCTCCGAGCGGCTTCTGGGAGAGAATGCGTCTTCTCATTTTCGCGACTTTATTCGGAGTCTTTCTTGACGCAGGTAAGGATGGAGCGAGTTGGAGAGGCTGTGGAGCTGTTTTACGCACTTTGGAGCGCACGTGTGCTTCTAAAATTGATGTTTTGTTGCGATACGTGCTACATGGATGACATTTATCACCCTGCATCCGTGCGTAACGGGCAAAATGCAAACATTACCAACAAAATTAGATTTTTTTTTCCTATTATTTGCATCCATGGCACAGAAAATTAAGTCCACTAATCTCCGGATACTTGGATCCCAAATGCTCAGACCTATTTAGATTTAAAAACACGCACTGCTGCCTGTTAGTGACTCATTTTCTCTGCGTAATCTGGCTAAAGTATGGCCATCAGATTTGAATAATATAAACACATTTACACATGTATACATTTGTCAGGAAACATCGTGAATCATGGAGAGATAATGCGCAAAAATTAGCAATAATACGGCGCTTTTGGTGCTGATTTTACGCACAGAGCTGGGACCTTGTGCGCATTTGGCACCAATTAAAGGCACAAATCATGCACACATTTTTTGGTTCCAACGGTGGCAGCTGTCTGGGAGATTCTGCTGAGGATGCTGCGTTTGTGCCTTTGGAGCTCTTTCCACTGATTTTACTCCATTATTTTATTGTTTTGCACAGCCTGCAGTGATTATAGTTAATAGGATTTTCATAAGAAGATAAAGATTCTGCAAATTCTCACCTGAATGCAAAAGATTTCCCTTATCTGTTTTGTTGTAAAAGGAAAAACAAAAAGCAGAGATCTTCCCTGAGACTGATAAGCTCTGATTTTACCCTCCAGTAGGACAGATATCCCTCCAAAATAAGAGCGCACTTTGTTATCACAGTGATGGATGGAGGCTGCTGGCATTTGCTTGCTTTAAAATAATTAGCCCTAGGTTGTGATGTTATATGTGGGACCTTTATCAGATGCGTTTTGATGGCGCTGTTGGAGTGGAGATTAATGATTGGTGCCACTTCAATAATTACATCGGTAATATATGTCAGCAGGGACGGATTGCCTGTGTTGGATGTTGGGAAGGAAAGGGCACGCGTGTTTGTAAGGGCTGGAGTTCTTGATTGAATGCCTCCGTATGATGAAGAAATCTGAGGGAAATTGAGTTTGGCAGGTTTGGTATAAATCTAATATCCGTGCTAATTAAGACTGGCTACAACGAACAGCATGTGAGCAAAATTCTGCAAGAATCGCCCCAAAAATTGGGCTTCCTTCAAGGGTCAATTAAATGGCAAAAATGCCACATAGTCTTGACTCAAAGCTGTAACACTGCTCTGTTTTACGCCACAAGGCTACTGCAGATTGCCCTTTCTGCAGGGCATACACGGTAAAAATAAATAAACTTCAGGCTTTAAAAGCTTAAGAAATAAATGGCAACTCCCAGGAAAGCAATACAGAATGCCTCATGAGTGAAATCCCTTCTCATGCCTCTGCTAAAGTTGCCAAAAAGCTTAAAAAGGTGCACTTCGCCAATGATTTAACGAGCCCTAGTGAGAATAGGTCATGTATTCTGCACATTAAGCATGCTGTCTGCAGATTTATCCTTCAATTCCCTGGAAAGTTGAGTAAAACGCATCAAATTTCAACTTGACCAACATAATCTTGACTTAGAGCTAATATTTAGATGCACAGCCAAAATAGATTAAATAAAGCTTGATAAGGAACATTCTGGAAGCAAATGCATCGCTCATTTCCCTGCTAAATCTGCAGAGAATGCCCCTGGAAATGGACTTTAGCAATGATAGAAAGATACGTTTGCACATGCAGCACAATGTCTGCAAAACTGTCCTGAAAATTGCTGGAAGAGTCTAGTAAAAGCACAAGAAATGTCCGTTTTGACGGGTGCAATCTTGACTAAAATAGTTTAAATTTTATGTCAACATATTTGCAGATGCTCTGCTCTTTCTCTACGACACTCACAGCAAAATAACTTAAGTTTTAGGCTTAAGAAGCTTCTTTTAAGAGCCACAAGAAGACTTCTGTAGTAAAAACCAGCGTAGATTCTCTTCATTCGCCCTCATAAAAATTACCCAGACGCAGCCCAGGAAATACAAGAGCCCATGTCAGGATACGTCATGTCTGCTCCACATAAAACATTTCATCTGCAAAAATGATCTTGAAATCATTTATATGATCAACTAAAAGCACCAAAATGTCCATTTTTGTTATAATAGACACTATCGTAACTCAAAGCTTTCACAGTAAAAAATATTTTAGGCTTTAAAGGCCTCAAATGAAGGTGGAAAAAGCCCCAAAAGGTCTGACATTTGTCATTAATACCACAATAAAGACTGCTAAGAACAAAATCCTCTCTCAACCCACCCTGCAAAACTGCACAGTACAACTGGACTTTGTCGATTAAAGTATGACTTTGCAAGAGTACACCTTTCCCCCTATACCCCCATATATAAATCATGTCTGCATAAAAAGATCATCAAAGTTGCTCATAGGATCCAGCAGAAACACAAGAATGTTAGTTAAATATTCCCTGTTTTGTTCCACAAAGCTTCTGCAGACTCTAAACCCTCTTTCTGGAGGACATGGCCAAAAAATAATTGAATTTTTAGGCTTTAAAGGTTTAAAATGAAGAGGGCAAAAGCCAGGAGAAGACTGTGTTATAATTAAAACTATTCAAGAACGTCTTGGAGCAAGTTCCCTTCTTGCCTCCTGTAAAATCGCCAAGAAAGCCCCCAAAATCAGGCTACACCAAAGATAAAATGACTTCCAATACAAACACATTATACCTATGCACATAAAACATGCTGTCTGCACGAGGAGTTATTTTCCACCAACATGATCCAGACTCAGAGTTGTAACATTTTCCACAAATCTCTGGAAGATGCTCCGCCATTTCTGCAGGACGTTGACTCGAAGAAATAATTGCATTTTAATCAAAACAAGCTTCTAATAAAGGGGGAAAGCCCAAAGATTGTTTTGTAGTAATTTTCCATCTTGCCCCACTGTGAAAACACCCAGAAAGCCTCTCAAAATTAGACTGCCAACAATTCAATAAGTTTTAGTGAAGCTTTCTGCTCTTACGGCAAATTGTCTGCAAACATGGCCTTTATATTAGTTTAAAATGCCAGTAAGAGAACACAAATCTCATTTTTCACCAACATAATCTTGATTCAAAACTGTATTTTCACTGTTTTTTTGCCACAAAGCTTTAACAGAGGCTCTGACCTTTCGTTAGGTCAGGGATGTCCAAACTATGGCCTGGCAACCAAATGCGGCCCGTGGTCAACTTTTGTTTGGCCCACATTCGATTTTGAAAATTAAATGAAATATAGCCCACATCTGAACATGAAGCATTATTGTACTTACTTTTAGCAAGAGGTGCTACCATGCTAACTATGTAAACAAACATTTTGACAAGAAGAATTTACTGATGTGTTTTTGAAATTTTGGATTAAAATAAGATGACACTTGGATGATAAACATATTGGCAACCAAATTAATATTGATATCTTGATTTATAACTACCCAAATGAGAACAGCAGCAAATAGCAGCACCAATATCGTTACAGGGGCGTAGCCAGTGAAAGCCAGGGCCAATCAGGTTCTCCTGAAATCTTATTGGCTTTCTAGAAATCCTCAAATCAATTGCAATTTGCCTTGTCAACCACCTTACCCTATTTAATAACTAATTAATAACCCATTAATAACTTTAATGTTCTCAAGGTACGGTATATGAAACTGGCCCCAGCGTTCCTTTATATTTCTGTTTGTGGCCGTCAGTGGAAAAAGTTTGGACACCCCTGCTTTAGGACATGCACTGCAGAAATAAAAGGGGGCAGAAGCCCAAAAGACCGGCTATTGTAAGTAAGAGCAAAACGGAAAGTTTTGTGAGCAATTTTCCTTCCAATTTCCCTGAAATAATTGCATAAAAAGCTCCAAAATCAGGCCACGCCAATGATATGAAGTCGTCCAATACAAATGCATTATGTATCATGCACATAAAGCATGCTGTCTGCTCTTAAATTAGTGTAAAAATGGTCAGTAAAAGCACCAAAATGTCAACTTTAACCCACATAAGCTTGACTCCTGCTTCTGCAAATATGTTGCTCTTTCTGCAGGGCATTGCCAACTAAAGTAGTTGAATTTTTAGGTTTTAAAAGTTTAAAATGAAGGCCCAAGAAGACTGACTTTTGTGATTAAAACCTATAAAGAATGTCTTGCATGAAGTTTCTGTCTTACCTCCCTTTTAAAGTTGCCCAGAAAGCCCCCCAAAGTGGTCTTCGCCAATAATTCAAGAAATTTTCGTGAAAAGACGCTTTGCTTTTTGCACATAAATCACCTTGTCTGCAAACATGACCCTTAAATTGCCTCAAAGGCTCTAATAAAAGCACCAAAATCTCATTTTTCACCAACACAATCCTGACTCAAAGCTGTTGTTCTCTCAGTTTTTCGCCACTAAGCTTTAACAGAGGCTCTGGCCTGTCTGCAGGACATGCATGGCAGAAATGAGAGGGGCAAAAGCCCAGGAAGACTGACTGTTATAATTAAAAGCATAGGATTGCCTTGTGAGCAATTTAACCTTCCAAGGCCCCTGGAATAATTGCACAGAAAGCCCCCAAAATCAGTCTTCGCCAATGAAAAAAGGAGCTCCAATACAAACACCATTTGGACAGCACCAATGATTTAATGAGATGAAAATACGTGACTTTTCTGCACTTAAAGCACATTGTCTGCAGAAAAATTATGGTAAATTTCTGATTTAATATCATCGCTAGACAATTCAAGTAGAAGCAGCAAAATGCCTCTTTCGATGAACAGTATCTCGACTCAGAGCTGTTGTATTTTCTCTGTTTTACACCACAAAGTTTCTGCAGATGCTCTGCCCTTTCTGCAGGGCATGCGCAGTAAAAATAAATGAGTTTTCAGCCTTTAAAAGCATCAGATGAAATTTGCAAAAGCCCCAAGAAGTGCTGAGTGTTATCTTTACAAGAAGACAAAGTGCAAGCAGTCGGAAATTCACATTTTTATTATCTCAGGGGAAGAGAATTCACACGGGCAATCTCGGCTTCGCCAGTGTGCACCGAGCCTTTTCTTACTGCCTGTTTGTGTTGTAAATGGAGCTTTATCACCTATAAAAACCCACCAGTTAAAAGGGAGTTTAAACAACCCTTTTCGTGTGTTTTCTGCTTCTTTACAGCTCATTCTCACCTCAAGTGTGTGAATCCATAACCCCTCTGTTGACACTCACGAGAGAGCCAGTAAAAAACAGCAGAGAAACACCAAAGATTGCATTTCCTACGTGCTTCGTAAAGCCACAAAGCCCGGCTGCTGCCCTTCTTTCTAGAAGGCGTAATGTCACAGAAAACAGAGACGGTGGCATTGCACTCATGAAGTGCCATTAGTCTTCTTTTTAGCTGCAACACCATCAAAGGCACTCGCACAAAGCCAAATCCATAAAAGCCTCCACTGCTTGACTCCAGGAAAAGATAAAAAAGAGGGTTGGTAATAGATTCATGAAATGTGGGGAATGTGAGCGTTATGTTCAGGTATTAGTACTTGAAAACATCAAACACAGGGAAAAACTACAGTAAAAATAGTCCAGGAAAGAAGAGATGTTGATGTGTTGAGAAGAGGAGCTAAAGGCTAACGTAGAAGTCATTAAATGCACTGAAAATGTTGTCAGAGTTGTAAAAAACAACTTTATACGTGATGCGTGTTGCTATCTAAAAGAAAAGAAGACAACATTTGAAGCCTGCTGCTCTTATGTGTGAATGTTTGCCCTTCTAACAGATAGCACAGGCTAGCATAGCTTAGCTGTCTCTGCTAATCTCCAAGCTAACCTTTTTTTGTTGTTGTTTATTTCACTACAGATTTAACAAACAAGTCCTAATATGATATTGTGTGAGTTTTAAAGTTACCGGTTGGTGGATTTCCTGTTAGCAAGACAGAATCTGGCTTCTTGTTCTCCTCTGTTTTCAGCTCTGGCTTAGCTAGTTAGCTAGCTAGTTAGCTAGACTGACACAGCTAGCCTGGTTGGGTTTGTGATTAAGAAAATCCCCCTTTGAGCTCAGTAAGTATATTTAATTTATTAAAAGTGATAATTCAAAGTTGTTTTTTTTCTTAAATCAAAATGTTTTATGTTTCTTTTAACTTCCTGTACTTTTAAGGGTTGAAGGACAACTTCTTGCCAAGAAGGATGCTAACTCTCAATTGATCCTAAAACAGCTGAACATCTTTTTATGCTTTATTTTATAGGTATGGATTTAGTGTTTCTCTTCCAGCTCAATGAGTGAATTTATTTTCAATCAAAAGTGGTAAATAAAGTTTTATCGAAGTCAAACATGCAGTTTTTTTTGGCTAGGATAACTTCTACACAAGAACCATGCTAGTTCTCAGCTGCCTTTAAAGGGCTGAATGTTTTTGTATTGTATTTTTTGGAATGCTTTTAAAAATGTTACAAGGTGCCAGTTTGGATGCCATTAATTTTTTTTGTTTTGTGTTTTTTTTTGGCAGGGTATTGATTTAAATTGGTCCATTACTTCGGTTTTCAGTTCTAGTTTACCTAGTTAGCGTGAAGACAAACACAGCTAACCTAGTTGTTTGCATCCCAGCTGTTACAAAATGGTAATTTAATGCATGGGTACCCAACCTGGGGCACCAAAGATCTCCGGGGGGGGGGGGCTGCCAAAATTTTATTTGCACATACCGACTAAAACCATGATAAAATAGTTAATAAGTAGTTTGTACAAAGGTCGGTAAGAAAACACGTATAGGTCTTTTTAGGGGTTTATCAATTAAACTATTAAATTTGATGTTGATTTTTGACAGCAATTAGTCACTTTTTCTTTTCATGTGAGTCTTGGGGAGGATCAGCTTTTCTTAGTCACATTTAGAGGGTACTTTAAGAGGAAATGGTTCAGAACCACTGACTTAAGGTACTGAAGTTCCTCAGAGTGTCTTTGTTTCAGTTTTAGGGATATTTAGATAATAGGTCCCACTTCTCAGTTTTTCTTACTTCAGAAATTACTTAAAGTAAAGTAAGTAAAGCAAACACTTCCTGTTACTTAACCTTTCCATTTCTTGGTCATACCAATAGTGGACAGAGGCTGTATTTCTGGCCGTGGCCACTGTTAGAGCTGACGAAGCCTTTCAGGGGAGAGGCAAAACGTCTTCAAGTTCCTGGTTGTAGTCCTTCATTGACCAAAGCCTTTCTGAGTTGAGTTTGCATGTTCCATTCTGGTACCTCAGCTTCCTCCCAAAGACATGCTTGCTAGGCTGGTTGGGGATGCTAAATTGCCTGTAGATGTGAGTTGACACAATGTTCATCCAATCACCTTCTGAGAATATTTTGAAAAGTCCTACCTTTCCCAAATGCATTCTATAGGATGTTTAGGATGTTTCCCAGATGAATGTTAGTATATCCATGCAATGGATATATGGAACAGTCTATCTGGCAGTGAGGTTACACCAATTCAGGGTCTCTCACCCACTGACAGAGCTGAGATAGGCTCTGTCAGTGGGACCCCCGAGACCCTGATGTAGAAGTAACAAAAGGTATAGATAATAGAGAGCCAGAGTACTCAACAGGAACTTGCTTAGCTTAAATCTACTAATTGTGTACACCATTAATGAATTAGTGACATTGACATCTAGAGATGTCCTTCTTGTCCACAATGACGTATTTTGTGTTGTTGCTTTGTGTTCGGCATGCAGGAGATGCCCTTCAGATCCAGTGCTACCAGTGTGAGGAGATGAAGCACAATGACTGCTCCACACCAGAGTACATCGTCAACTGCACCGTCAACGTACAGGACATGTGCCAGAAGGAGGTGTTGGTCAAACCCGACGGTAAGGGGGCAATTTATTAAAATTCTTTGTGGCTGTTTTCTGTGTTTGTGGAAAAGTTGTCTCGACTGAGGTGTAAGCAGCATAGTAGGTTTCATGGTTTCATAGTCCTTGAAATGGAATCCAAGAAATATGATAGTGGTCAGCCAAAAATTCCCACATCAAAAGCAAGAGATCTACTTTATCTGTCAAAGAAAGGTGATTGGAATCTAGCGAAAGAGCTTAACATTTTGCAAAGTAGTTACACCCCATGTCTGAGCATTTAGTTTTATCCCTCTGCCAGTCATATGAGGGCAGGCAATTATATTAAGTCGCTAAGCACCCAGCAATCCTCTTGATGCAGAACAGGGTTGGCAATTAGCATAAATATTGATGTCTTCACTGGGAGACAATGTCGTAAACAAGGTTGTCTGGAAACAGCAGGCCAAAAAAATATACGTTTTTTGCGATAATGTCTCATTTATTCTAACTTATGCAAGCAAAGCATGGATAAACAACACATTAAATCAGCAGTTGGTGCCTCTCTTAGCTTTAAAATGACTAATGATATGAAAAATAAGTCCCTGAAGGATGCCAGACCATCCCTTTCTTTCTGCTGTTCAAACACCTTTGAATCCAAAAAATACATGGCTTTCTAACCCAGCAGAAGAAGCCGAGCAGGTCGAAGTAACCCCCTGTGATTTTCAGCGTAATAGACATTGTTATCTGTTATTTTGTTCTTCTGCTCAGCTTCAAAGGCGGATAGAGAGGCACGGATTGATGTGTGGATACACTCGCTGTGATACAGATAGCATTGGTTTGCAGAGGCACCATCACACTGTGTAGCATCAGTTTTTCCACGCAGTGTAAAAATACGGCTACACAAACAAACCTGGGGCCCCATCTTTGTTTTAAGGAGGCTGTTCGATGGTGGTGTATTGCTGTGGTTTCACTCCCAGCGAACACTATCTCCTTGGAATGGTTTATTTAGCTCATTTGTCAAAGAGAGGAGCCTTTTCTTCAACTGCCACTGACACAACATTAGATTAGCTTTGTGCAATGTTACAGAAAATAAAATGGTTCAGTCTGTAGGCTGCTAAATAGAAGGCAGTGTCTCTATTTAGGCTGTCCAAAAGCTTAAAAAATGGAGAATAAGTAGTTGAAATGGGTTCAAAATTAGACTTGAAATAATATACTCTAGCCCCAATATCATACAGATCACATTACTAGATTTGTGAGATGATTTTATCACCGTTTCCAACAAATACATGAGATTTAAGCCAAATTATGAAAAAACATGTTTATTTTCATTTGAATTATCTGACTGTAACATCACTACATGCCCATTTCCTCTTTTTTCCTTATGATACTTTTCTAGTTTTAGGGTCAAACATAAGAAATTATGTTTGGCATTGTGCTCGAGAAGCAGCTGGTAGTGCCCCCTGCTGATTAACAAGGAGATTAGGACTACGTTTTGGCTTAATCAATTGAAATTGTCCGTAAAACGATATTTGTCAGATTGTAATTTTGTTGCAAGGTATTGTGACACCCCTACAGGCCTATTTTAACAATTGAGACAATTATTGATTAAAACAGAAGACATTGTAAAGGATAAAATAGCTGCAGTTAGCATGTTTAACTAACTAGCTAACAACTGTCACCACTGAATGAGAGATAAAAGTAAAAAATGTTTATTTGCTTACAGTAGCAATAATTATGATCTGTTTGACTAGCAATGCTACATAGGTCAATGCTAACATGGAAGCCAGTGATATTTACCTTATGCTTGCTTAGTTTAGGCAAGTTTTAGTTTATCTGTCCCAGCTTTTTTGCAGTTTGGGAATGTTTATTGTTATTGATTTTTTGTAAATGGAGCCCTACCCATTTTTATTTTTCTAAAGACAAAAGATAGCTTAAAATTTGCTAAAAAAAAAAAACGTCAGTAATTCTTAAAACTAAACAACCATGACTAACATGTTTAGCCTACTAGCTTACTGTTATTGTCACAGACTCAGACTTCCAGGTCAATTTTTATTTTTATTTGCTAACAGAAACAAAAAAGTAAGATTAGATAACCTTACATAAATTTCAAATATGCTATGCTATCCTGAGCTAACAGCAGGGAAGCCACTGCTAATTGTGCTACCTTAGTTAGGGCTTACATGAATGGCTCTATGCTGCCTTTGTTGCATTTGGATAATGTTTAATCCATCAAATCCAGCTTGTTTTACCAAATGGCATTAAAGTTGCTGAAAACATCATTGGGCTAATTCTTAAAACTAAACAACAATTCCAATTGGCATGTTTAGCTTACTAGCTAACTGACTTCTGAGTCAAAGTGTGTGTTCCAGTGTGAAGAAATGTAGGGTTAATGTTATTATTAGTGTTTGAGTAATGTTAATTCCAACAGCTTGTTTTTCCATAACATTTCTGAACATACATATTTGCTCTTTTCAATATGCTAACTCTTGAACTACACATCTGACATTACCGTGTTTAGCTTACTAGCTAACTGAGGTTGACACAGAATCAGGCATCCAAGTCAAGTCTGTTGTTTTACAAACAGTAACAACGAATGTAGGATTAAATAACATAAAAAACATAACATGGGTTAAATAAACTTTGTAGTCTTAAGTAACTGCATGGAAGTGACTGCTAATTATGCTAGCCCAGTTAAGGATAATATTTGTGGCTCTTTGCTGCCATTTTCTCGTTTGGGTGACAGTTATTCCTTCAGCTTGTCTCATTAAAACAGAATTATATTTGCTATAATAAAATATCAAAAAGCTAATTCTTTAAACTAAACCATTTCAGTGAGTATGTTTGGCTTACTGGTGTCACAGAGTCTGGATTGCAAGTCAAATTGATTTATTTTCTAACAGCAACGATATTTAACAATGAAAATACAGTTGAATTTAGTTTAGCATGTATTTATAAACTCTGTAGTCTAAGGCTAAGTGTATCGAAGCCACTGCTAGTTATGCTAGTCCAGTTAAGGTTAATATTAGCATCTCTGTGCTGCCCTTTTTTTCATTTGAGAGGTTGAAATGTGTCTCTATCTGCCTAAACAACAACTTGTTAACTATTGGACTTTTGAGTCATTTTTTTATGTAGTGGAATTAGCTAGCATGAACTGTAAGTAGGTTGAATTAATCAAGACTAGCTGAATAGAAATCATTGGAAGCTATGCTAGCCCTATGCTAACACAGTTAAGGCTAATAATATTGGCTCTGTCCTGTCTTTTTTTTTTTCTTTTTGCTTCATGGATTGTTTTTGCTTCAATTCTAGTCTGTTAAACCCAAGATAGCCGTAGCTTACCAAAAACATCTTCAAACTTAAAGCTAGTTTATTTTCAAAACTCCAAAATTTGAACCCAGTTTTGAGTTTGGATTATTTTGTTGCTTTTACAAACTAGTAACACTCAAAGTAAAGCACTATAAACCTGCAGATGAATATGATTATCCATTGAATAACAATCTACAATAGCATGCTTGGCTAACTAGCTAACTGCTGTTGTGACAGAGTTCAAGTGTTCATTTGCTAACAATGGCACTAATCTATGTGCTTTGATTGAATAAAATATTTTGTTTTAAGCTCTATTAACTATATAATTCCTAATTTATTTACTGCATGGACTTTATTGCTAACTTACTCCTGCAGTTTAAGCTAACGTTTGCTTTGTTTCCTTGTTTTCCCAGAAATTGCATTAAATTCGGTTAAAGCCTCCTAAAAGTAATTTAATTTTACTGTAAAAGTGCTAATAAGGTTAAACAGCCATTAATGAGTAAGGATTTTGGGGATGGCTCAAAATTAGAGATAATGGGGGCCTGTCCCACCCCTGGCAGAACCCTTAGACACACCCCTGCAACTACTATGTCTAGCAGTCATTAAGTCCCTATTATATAGGAAATAGCTATAGATACGTCTCCTTTATAATGAAAGATTCTGCCTCCATTTAATTCAGGGAGGTTTTATTGAGGACAGCAGAGGCAAATAATGAAAGAACAACCCAATAAGAAGAGTACATAAACGATAAAATGTGTTCTGTAACATATCATAGACACCCATTATATGTAGCATCAATACCAGATAGGAAGCTATCACTTGATCAGGGAATTGGGGGCCTTTGGGTATAATAGAAAGTTACAGCTCTGCATGATATGAGTTCCTTCATACAAGCAGTAAAATTGTGGGAACATTTATAACACTGACAGTTATCAGTAAATAAGAGCAGAGAGTCAATAGCTTCATATAGGAGCATTTTCAATCAAAGCAATGTAATTACAACCAAAGAGAGTAACACATTTTTCTCTGTTTAGGTTATGAAAAAGGGTAAAGGACTGACCAAAGCTGCTCTTTGTTGACATTTATATATTTCTCTTGCAGGGATACATTATCGGAAGTCCTGCGCCTCCTCCGGCGCTTGCCTCATCGCCTCCTCTGGGTACCAGCAGTTCTGCACCGGCAGGCTAAACTCAGTCTGCATCTCCTGCTGCAACACGCCGCTCTGCAACGGGCCCAGAAGGAAGCGCCCCACCCCGTCTGCAGCACCGTCCAGCCTGCAGAGGCATTTGCTACTCCTCCTTCTGCCCCTGCTGACCCTCCTCCCCTTGACGTAGAACGAGGATGCCATCACATCTCTGCTGTACTGTTGATTTTCTTTGATGCAAGCTTTTGAAAATAGAAAAAAACACCCGCAGGCCAATTAGGGCTTGTCATCATATGAAGTTGACCTTGCTGCTTTAGCAAAATTAGCCAAATTTGATTAGCCAAAATTTATCCAAACATCAAGATTTGCAAAAGGGGCAGCTTAAGATCAGATGTTTTTTGTTATAAAACCCCCAGAAAAAGTACACCAGATAGCTTAGCTTTAACACTGGAACAAAGGGGAAACATAAAGCCTTGATATGCTTAATGGCAACAAATTTCCCTGATCTCAAGATCAGTGTCAATTCCTGTTATCATGGTTTAATCTATTTTAGCACCTAAAACAGGTGTCAAAGTGAATATTCTGTGATTTATCTGCAACTTAATGTGTTTCTTAGCCAAAAGCAGTCTCCTTTTTACAAATGAGGACTGGAAAGTTACCCATCCTAGCCAGTCAGGCCTTGTTTATTCAACCTGTGCATTACTTTAATGCTATATTTAGACATTAAAGCTCCTGTGAGAAGTTTCTGTATGGTTATAAAACAGGCTCAAATTAACCATGGTGCTTCTTTATGACCTTAAAAAGCAAACAAGTTCATTGCAGTAACTCAAAGTAAATAATACATTTGATTTTAAAAGTAAGCAAAGCAAAATCATAAGAGAGATATGAATAATATGGCCGTCTATAGGGGGCGCCAGATTCAATGCTGCACAGTAGCTCTAAGTTGTTTCCATTGTAACGTAAATTCTCCCCCAGAATTGCTTAAATTTGCACAGTTTCAGATGTGTTGCTAATGCATGTAGTAACTAGTTAGCCTAGCTTAGCACAAAGATGGGAGCCAAGTAAAACAGCTAGCCTGGTTGTTTTTGATAGCAAACATCCAAAATTGACAGGTTATCATGGGAAATGGAGATAAACAAAATGTATGCCTGTATGTCCAACCAGGGCTTTTACTTTTTTTGAATTTTTTTTTTTTAACATTTATTTTGTTCTATCTCTTTGCTAATTTAAATTTTTTGATGCCTGAATATCCTTTGAAGTTTGAGTAATTTGCTGAAAACAGTGGAATAATTTGCTATGAAATTTTCAGGAATTTCCATACAATTTTACTGGCAAATTGACTGGATATTTTGGAGAATTTACTCAACAATTCTTAATTGTTGTTTATGGGATTTTTTGTGATTTTTCCAGTTTCATTGGATGTTTTGGGGGAAATTTGTTTGGCGGCCGCTGAAATTTCCATGACGATTTAGGAAAAGCATCTGTAATTTTTTCTGAATTTGATTTCAATTTGGTGGGATTTTGCTTTGAAATTTTTAAGTATTTTCATGGAAATTTGGGAAAGTTATTTATTAATTTTGGTAACATGATTGGAAATTGGGGAGGGGTGTCCTTTGGAATCTTATAGAATTTTCCTAGAAATTTCAGGGAATTTGTTTGGAAGTTTGGAGGAATTTTCTAAAGATTTTAATGGATTTTTTGAAATCTATTTGGAGGGGGACTTGTTTTGAACAATTTTCTTGTATATTTTTTGGGAATTTACAATGACTTTTTTGGGGAACTTTTTACGGGATACCTTTAAAACATGTTTCAAATTTCACAGAAATTGAGGTAAATTATTCTGAATTGTTGGGAATTCCAAAAAATGCATTTTTTTTTCTTGGAAATTTTGTTGATGCTTGACCTCAAAAAAGTTCTTGTGGCCCATCATTAAATTAAAAAGAAAAATGACTCTATCATTCCTCTCTCAGTGGCAATGACCCCCAACAATTGACCTACTGGCCGGCATATGACCATCATAAATGTTCAAAACCAATCCAATGCTGTATTTTCTGCAGAAGCAGGGCCTTCAGGGGGTTTGTGGACATAATTTCCGTTCCTTAATAAGCAAGAGTAACTCACAATCAGTCCAATAAAATCTCAGGTCTCAGGAGGTTAAGGAGGCGGTGTTGGGTGCTGAGGCTAGACTATATGACAACCCCTGGTTTTACCCATAATACTTGAGTATAGGAAAGAGCAACGACTCTGGCCAGAAATGGCCCCATAATTTTAAAATCCATAGTCATCAGTCAAAGCCTGAATTGCCATTTCCATCTTCGTCCAAACAAGCTAACTAACCAGCTGTAGGCCAGCCTTAAATGGCCATATCTGGGAGTATAATTAGCACTTTCCCAAACTCTCCTTTTCATTAAAACTCCAGCTTACAATGATAATTTATACAAAGTGTCCCTTCTGCTTCCATCACCAACAATTAAACAGCCCCACTGCTGAATTTATCTACATCCACCAAAAATGACTAATGCATCTTGAGTCATGCGCTGACATTTGGGTGACACATCCATGCAAATTATTTTTAAATGTAAATGGACACATTTTCTGTCGCAGGTTAACGTGGAGCCCGGATGTGTGGTTTGCAGCTGTGGAGCAGACTCGGACATGGCGCTGGCTTTGTACCTCCTCAGCATCATGAAAAACTGTCGATATGATCGATTTTCCACCGTGACTTCTGAGAATGACACTGAAGAATAAAGGACGCTTTGTGGATCAGTTCTGAAGGACCATCCAGGCTGCAGCCGAGGCATCTCTAAGTTTCTTTGCTTTGTGTGAAGTGGAGAGTTTTTTTTTTTGTAGTTGTTTTTTTCAGGATCCTGCTCTTAAGTTATTTTCTGGTTATTTCATGCTGTGAAAGGTGCTGGTAACAGTTGATGTGGAAAATGATATTTTTGAGCTTCTATTCTGTTGGCTGAAATTGATATTTTTCCTTCTTGTTGATGCTGTTGTTAATGTTGCTCCGAATACGCACATTTTGTATTTATAACAACAGTTTATTCTGATATTTTGATGAAAAAAGGCACTTTGATTGAGGCTAGAGATGAATTTGATGCCTCTTGCAGCATATTTTCCCATATATTTGGCTCTGCCGCTCAATGTTAACCCATGTTTTGCCACTCTGAATTAGCTAAAACATTTTCAGAAAACCTTTTATCCTTGAGGTTTACAGAGAAGAGGATTTTGCTGAATGTACATCATTTAAAAGCAGTCTTTTAGTCAAACTTGGAATCAGCCAATACCACAAACTAAAATGTGTTGAATTTATTCACCATAGAAAGTGCTGTTGAAGAATTAGCTATAAAGCACAAACCCATGCTTCAGGATAGCAACCATACTCCCCTTTGTCAATTTTAGCTTTAAATTTAAAGGTATGCCCAAATAAATCCTATTATTGCATGTAGCTTACACTCTAGACCAAAAACTAATTTTTGTAATTTGTGCCAATGAAAGTAAATTTAACCCAACATATGAATCAAACATAGAGACAGGTCTTTGAAATCACTATTTTTATGCTAAATCAGAGCAAATCTAGCAACCAGACATTCAACATCTATTACAAATGTCTTTTAAAGAAATTGCTTTAATATGTAGACGAATGTTGTTTATTTATTGATATTATTTCAGAGCTTGATGGAGCTGTTCTGGGAGCCAATTTCAGAGAGAAATTGACCATCTGATATTTGTTTTGTTGACCGGTCTTCTGTGAAGAGTGACGCTGTATTCTGCTCATATGTGATGTAAATAAATGTTGCAGAAAAACAGACATGTGACAGTGGGTGGATGGCGTTTTTTTTTTCACCGTGCGCCACATTGCGGATAATCTGGAACAGGCAAAAACAACAAAACAGCCATCCATAGTTTTAAAAAGTTGTCTCCACCAAAAGAACAGAAATCAACCTTAGATATCACTGCAATGCCTTGAAAAAATGTTGGCTTTTTCTGTCCTTTTTTGGTCAACATCTGTGGAACAGCATGAGGGAGAACGTTCAAATTTGGCCCAAACATGGACTAAGACATAGGGATGAGTTGATTAAAATGTTGTGGTCAAAGGTCAAAGGTCAAAGGTCAAGGTTGCAGTTGCTGTTATCAATCCCATACTTTTGTTATCACTACCTTAACTCTGCCTAGACTGACTTTAAACCAAAACTTTCACAGCGTTGGTATTGCTGAAAGACAAACCAGCAATATCAGGAGCTAGAAAGGTGCTGATGTCAAGAGTCATCAAATAAATGAATTAAATAAGATTGTCAAGAATTACTCGCCACAAAAAGCACAATGATCCCCTTTACTGTGATATCATAACATCTTTAGAATAGCCTTGAAGTGGTCTTTATTTTGCCCTTTTTCTCTCTCTTCCCTTTCAGGAATGCCTTGAGGAAATGGTTTCAAATTTGGCAGAAACATTAGCTCAGACTCTGAGCTAATGATTAAAATTTGGTGGTGAAAGGTTAAAGGTCAAGGTTAGTGTATCTCTATAATCATCCCATTCCCTTGAATATAGTAATTCAACATCACCAGGAGGGACTGCTAAGACTTTTCTTTGCGTTGCCAACATTTACAGCAATATCAAAGCTGTAATGCAGTTTGTATTAAGAACCAGCATCATAGAAGGGAAGTATAGAAAATTATTAAGAATTTTTAGTCACCAGCAGGCATGGGGAATAACACAATGACATTAGAATGACTTGAATAAGACTTTTTTTTGGCTTTACTTATTCTTTTTGGTGACCTTCTCTCAAACGCTTTAAGAGAATACCTTCAAATTTGGCACAAATATCAACTGAGACTCAGGGATGGTTTGATTACATTTTGGTCGTAAAAGGTTAAAGGTCAAGGTAACTGTTGCCTTGTAACCATCCCATTCCCTTGCATGCAATTGTAAGCATTTCCCACCAAGACAATCATTTCATTGCCATCTTTCCAGTCTGACCAGCAAATTCTACTTGTGATGGAGTTGATGTTGATAAACAACAATTTAGAAAGGAATTGTTACTTATTATTAAGAACAATATAGCCACCGAAAGGACGAATATCAACTTCACCTTGACATCAGAATGTCTTGAAAAAACTGTGTTTCTAGGTTATAACTGTCTCTTTTTTGTTGATTTTTGTTTAAATGTCCCTAGGGAATACCTTCCAAATTGGCACAAAGCTAGACTAAGACTCAGGTATGAAATGAATACAGTTTAGAGTTCAAAGGTCAAGGCTACTATCCCATTACCTCAAATGCAGTAATTCAGCAATGCCTGGAGGGACTCCCAATACTTTTCTATTGCATTGAAAGGAGTTGATATTTTGAAACAGCATCTTAGAAGGGATGTCTATTAAATTGTTAAGAATTTAAGGCAGATGGGAAGGGCAAAGCTCTGGGGTACTGTATCCTAAGACCATCCAATGCTCTTGTAACCAATATTCAGCTATGCCTCGGTTGTGGGACTTACCAGCCAGTTGCTCAACTGACTTTTAATTGAATTGCCAATGTATACAACAAAATTAAAGCTGGAATGTTAAGAAGCAATATCTTAGAAGGGTAGTCAACTATGACAGAATGCCTTGAAAAATACTTCTTTTTGGGGTTTTACCCCTCACTTTTTGGTGACTATCTCTTAGATGCCTTGAGGGAAGTCCTTCAAATTTGGCACAAACATGGACTTAGATGTAAAGATGAGGCCATCAAATTTTGGTGTCTAGAGGTCAAAGGTCAATGCAACTGTTGCCTCAATTCTATCCCATTTCCTTGAATGCTAAGTTCAGCAATGCCAGGATTTCCAACCCAGACTTTTCTCGGCCTTGCTATTATTTCCAGTCCAACCAGCAGTATCAGAATCTGGAAGGAAGTTGGTACTAAGAAACCCCATTAGAAGGGAACTGGTTCCTATCACTAACCATTGATTAAGCAATTAATTAGCTCTAAATCGCCATTGGCTGAAAACCATTAGCTGCATCACTTAATGTTTACTTAAATGCAAAAGAGCTCTTTAGATTAAGATAGAAATTAACTGGAGTGAATTCAATAATTACAGCTTCCAATTAACATAGTAAGGAGTGCCAAAGTGGGTCCTTTAAGGACAATTTTGATGAATTAAGTTGCACATTAGCTCCTTTTAAGAAACCTGGGAGGTTTAAACAACCAGAAACATATAGTGAAATAGCAAAAGGTGATTTTTTTTTTCTCTGCAACAACCTCCGCATAAAGCTTCAAACCCATCTCCAGAACATTACAATTCCCCTCAGATATCATTTGTGATATTTGGGGGCTTGAAGGGAGGTGTTGACTTCATTCGCCTCTCTGGGAAATGAATTCCTCCTCTGCTGGTGGTCTCTATGAACCGTAATGCTCCCTCCATGCCTTTAACCTTCACGCAGTCAGACTGAGGACGAAGTGGAACCAGTGTTTTATTAAATTAGCAACATTTCAGCATGCTGCCATCACTCAATTACCCATCTATTGATTTGTTTGTGCAGAGTGCAACCTCTATGGTTTTTAAATGAGGACTTATTCTTGAGGTATTTTGGTTGTAAACATTCAGGATTTTCCCACAATGCATGAGTCTACTTGTGTGCAGTTTGAAGCCAAACTTTCACACTGATAAAAGCAACATGAAACAGAAATTTGGGTTTTTCAGAATACAGATCAGGCACAATCCACTCTTAATTAGACCCAGTTTATAATTACTGTTTTGGTAGTTTTTGTTAAAAGCAAGGTAAATCTGCAAAGATGAGTCACTGACTCATGACTGAGTCATGACTGACACTGATGAGTTTTAATAAGGCTGAAAATAAACTCAAACTTTGGTTGTTATTATGCTATTGCAATGGCGATGACTAAGGATCCCATTGTCCAGCCATATATATACAGTGCTTAACAAATTTATTAGACCATCTCTCATATTTGTCTCAGAGACCATCCAGCATCATGAAGTGCTTTAATGTGGACTCTTTCATTTTCAGTGAGCTCTCAACGTTTTACCATTTTGAACAGGAATGAGGAATTTCAAACTGAATTCACCTTTTTACACCCAAATTTGAGCCAGCTCACAGGGCTTCTCTGAGAAGTCAGAAATTAATCAAGCATAACATTCAACCACTAAAACTCATTTTTCTGTTCAGGAATGCAAGTAAATAATTATAATTTGACATATTAATCAAGAAATAATAATGTGCTTTGATATTTTTCCAGTTTTTTGTCAATCAGTAAATTCATGGATAACAGTAATAATGATATTTTAGCATTAAAAATATCATTTGGGTTAAAGAGTTTCTACATATTGGTGTATTAACCACTGCTTTTAATTTAGGGCAGCTGTGGCATAAACCTTACTTTGGGTGGTGGTCCAATAAATTTGTTAAGCACTGCATATAGACCCATATGATTAGGTCAGTCCTGTGGACATAATGTCTTAGCAACAGCTAATCCACTCTGACTCAAAGATAAACTAATTACAATTTGGAGGTCATAGGTTAAGTGTCACAGTCGTTGGGCCGTTCATCCCTTTAATACAATAACTCAAGGACACACAAAGGGGTTTCTGAAGATTTTCAAGAATTACCAATCTGACTTAAAGATGACCTGATATAATTATAAACATCATAGATCAAGGCCATTAGACCTCATGTTCATCCCTTGCTTGGGGAAAAAAAATATCTCAAGAGAGGTAGAAGAAAATTTCTGTTTGCATGGATATTTTTTGCAAGGTCAAATGAGACGTCTCTTCACACTTTGCATAAATGTCCACTCTGATCCAAGGATGAACTAACTTGTTTCTGGAGGTAAAAGTCATTGAGCCTCATGTTCATCCCCAGAGCAGGGATTTTCTTCAAACTTTGGACAAAAGTCCACTCTGACTCAGAGATTAGCACACATGTTTTTGGAGGTCATTTTTATTCTTAGCTTGTGGTTGTGAGATCACAAGGATGCTTTGGCTATTGTCTTCAAAGGTCAGTGTCAAAGTCATTGGGCCTCATGTTAATCCCTTGCTTGTTAATGCAATATGTCAAGAGCACTGTGAGGGATTTTCTTCAAACTTAAGACAGATGTCCACTTGGACTGGAAGAGAAAGTGACAAGATTTTGAAGGCATGTAGGCTAGACGATGTTAAAAACGTGTATCTACCAGCTTACTTCTCCGTTAGCCCTGTCCTTTCCAATTATGCACTGACGGTCTCAGTGAGTTGGCTGTCAGTGAGAGGACAGAGCTCTCAGTCTGCGCTAACTCCTGATTAAAGATTCATGTATGAAACGATGCATTTTTTTCTCCACTTATATCTTACAAAGCTGCTGCTCTTTGGTTAACATGACAATACGCGTCTGAATGTAGCATACAGGTCCGATATGACATGGACAGACAGACAGCAGTTTATGACTGCGAGATGAGAGAGAGAGAGAGAGAGAGAGAGACCAAGACTGCATAAACTTTTTGTTTATTGTTAGGGTAAAGATAGTTGGTTTAGAGATATTTTTTTAAAATTATCAATGAACTCCAATAGTACTGATGTTATGATTACACTGTTAGAGAGAAAAGTTCATTTACATTATCTCTATAAAAATCCAAACCCAGTGTTATACTACAATATGGACCAGACTCTAACAGTGTTTAATTAATTTCTACTAATGTTACAAATATTTTCCTATTACTCTAAGTATCAGTAAATATGTAAAGGCTGTCCAAACTATGGGCTGTGGGCCAACTGTGGCCCTTGGTCCTTTTGAATTGGCCTGCAAGAAATCCATTAAAAAGACTCACATAAGAACATAAAACTTGACTATATTTTTTAGTTTGACTAGGAAAGCACAGTATCTGGGGTTTATACAATATGGGGATGTTTACAAATTAAATTTAGCTGATATCAAAACCAATATATAAATGTAGTTTAGACCTAACACTTCAGTCCTTGAAACACAGTTAAAGGATGAACAAAGAAACATACTTCAGTCTCTACAACACACTAAAGTTTAAGTAAATAGGATGAACACAGAAAAAGACTTCAGCTGTCTGTTATTCCTGCCAAAAGTTAAAAAAAAAAGATGAATTCAAACAAAAGGATTCCAGCAGCAAATAGCAGCACAAACTGAGCTCATTTGCTCCTCTGTCTGATCTCAAAGTCTGATTTCTAAAACACACTGCACTAATCATCTTCAAGCACCAACACTTCTATAAAGTTAGTCAGCTTCCAGCAAGTTGCTCTTGTTTTGTGTCTGAATGTGGAGATGAACAATCAGCATCTCTCTACTTTGTGATTGGCTGTTTACTTTGGTAGACATTAATGAGAGCTGTAATTTAGGCTGTTTTGGTTTTGTTTTTGAAGTACATTCACTTACTATGCATATATTTTGGTTACATGTTGGTTTTAGAGCAATAAGAAACATTTTATATATTGTGCTACAGGTTTTTGTTCTGTGATCCAAGATTGTCAACCTCTGTAGCACTAGTGCTATGGGCAAAAACAGTTAACGTACAGCCCTGCAAGGATAAATAGACATGTTTTTGGCGGTCAAAGTAATTAGGCCCCATGTTCTTTCCATGTTTGTGAACCCAATATCTCAAGGACGGGTAGTGATCTTCTTCAAACTTTACAACAATGTGCAGTGTCCTTAAACCAAAGTGTTAAGATATTTAAGGTCAAAGGCCAAGATTACTAGAAATCACCCATGCCCTTCTTCTTGACTGACCTCTGTACTTTCACTGTCTAGTTACTGTTCAGCTTAGGGAGGCAAAGCCTCATCAGGTGGTATTTCTGGTTTAAAACTGTTAAAGTTTTTGCCATTGAATGAAAAAATTCCAACCAGAACATCACATCATAGACATTAGATGATTTTAGTGTTTTAAAATGCACCTTAAACATCTCTTTGGGAGCTTCCTGCAGCGTAAGGGTGCCTGTATGAAAGAGCATCATTAAGAGTGGACACAGAGAAGGAGGAGGATGAAGGAGTCGGGATCACAGAGTGCCGACATCAGATCCTGTGGGATTAAGAAGCAGCAAAAAAGCAGCAGATTATTAAAAATAATAAGGCCCACCTCTTCTTGGCTCTAATGACGTGCGTGCAAACACTGACTGGAAATACTCGAGTTGATGAGGGACCACGACTCATCTGCTTTGTTTACTGTGTGGGAAATAAGGGGAAATTATCCATAGTGGTGTGGGCGAGTAATGCGCCATGCCGGACTAACAAGGGACAGAATATCAAAAACCTTCACGGGGTTAATTTACCACAAATGACTGGAATATTTAGACTGTAGAATACATAGACTGTAGAATATGTTGAGTGATGTGAGTCGAAGGAGGCTTTTTGAGTCCAATCCATGGTGGCTGCCATTTTGAAAACGCTTTCTCAAACTAACCTGAGATCAACCGTGCCATTTTACCACACTATTAGCTTGATATGAAGACTTTTTGAGTCCTTTTCAGGGTCTTGGACCTTCCTGTCCTCTTCCGGAACCTTTGGGGTTCTGGTGCCTAACCCTAACCCTCTTTGGTTTTTCTGTAGTTTGTGGTCTGTTATTTTTAATTTCGTCCCCACACCACCCCAACCTTTGGGGTTCTGGTGCCTAACCCTAATGCTCTTCAGGTTTTCCTAAGTTTATGGTGTTATATTTCTAATTCAAGTTACGATTTAGACTGTGGGTTTTGCCTTGAACAGAAAGGAAGTCAGAGGACATGGCCGCCACCTTTTGCAGAGATACTGTACCTTAAATACCAGTCCAAACTCATCCACTGAAATGCATCCAATCTCATTTAATTCTACTTCCTATTCATGAATCAAGTTGTTCTGTTTTGCTATTGATTACCAACTGAATTAAACGGAAAGTTATTAAATTACAACTCCCATTAAGAATATTACATTGAATACAAAGAGGAAAGCGTGTACAGCATCAACAATCACCTTAACTCTGATGACTGAGCATTCAGCCTACTTTACCCAAACTTTATTTTCACTCCAATCCACTCTAGTGCCGTAACACAAATCTTCATTCCAGTAAGCAGGTCCAATAAAGGAAAATAAATGTTATTAAAGCTACAGCAGTGCAAAGGGGGGGAAATTAATCTGCAGCTGTGGGGAAGTTAATAAGCATTGTACTTGTGGTAAATACATGGCACCTCAGCAACAAGAGGGATAAAGGGCTTGTCTTGTCTTGTTTTTAATGGATGTAGAGGTGGAGGAGTTAAAAGATTGAATCATGGGAAAGGGGGGTGCTCTGTTTGGTATTAATGGAGTGGTTTTGTGTGTTACATTAATCGAGTGGCTTATAAGCATGTAGAAATGAGAGCTCTGGTGCCCTCTAGTATTCAAAACAGTGACTCACAGGAAGCTGGAGTACTTGCAGTAATTAGCAGATATTTATAGAAGAAAAAGAGACCGGAGGTGGTTAAAGTACAAATCCTGACCATTTGAATTTGTACATTAGCATATTTTTATGCTTGATTTGCCGCACAATAACCATCAGTCTCACAAAAAAAATGTGTGAATATGAGAGTTCATTGAATTTGGAGGGACTCTCTTACTTACACCTGTGCCTGAGCTGGGTCTTGATCAGCTCCAGTTTGGAGAATGGTAAGGACAGAGGAGGGCACTTTATCATGGTTCGTTGACTGGAAGGGCAACATAGAGGGAACTTTATCATGTTTGGTCCACTTAAAGGGCACTGGAGGAGGCACTTTTTCATGTATAGCCCACTGGAAATGTACCCTAGAGGACACGCTATCATGTTTTGTTCATTGGACAGGCACGTTGGAGTTCACTTTCTCACGTTTTGTCAACCAGAGGGCTCTTTATCACAGTTGGTTCACTGTAGGGCACCACTGGAGGGCACTTTGTCTAATGGAAGGGCATCCTAGAAGACTTTATCATGTTTTGTTCATTGGACCGGCATCCTGGAGTTGACTTTCTCGCATTTTGTCAACCAGAGGGCACTTTATCAAAGTTGGTTCACAGTAGAGCACTCCTAGAGGGCACGTTGTCCAACGGAAGGGCATCCTAGCGTGCACTTTATCATCTTTTGTTGACTTAAAGAGCAACACAGAGACCCTTGATCACATATTGCCGGTTGATAGGTACCCTAGAGGGCACTTTATCATATTTTGTCAACTGAAAGGGCACCCTACAGAGCACTTTATCATGTTTTGTCTAATGGAATAGCACCTTAGCTGGCCCGCTATCCCCTTTGTCAACATCGTCACATCCTTGGAGGACTTTATATTTTGTCTACAGTACGGAAGCTCTGGGGGGCACTGTATCATGTTTTTCCCCTCTGGAAGGACAGCCTAGATGGTACTTGTCATGTTCTGTCCACTGGAAGTACACCCAGAAGGGAACTTTATCACATTTCATCTACTGACAGGGCAACATAGAGGGCACTTTATCACATGTCACTCATTGGAAGTCACCCTCGAGAGCCCTTTATCCTGTTTTGTTGACAGGAAGGGCATCCTATGGGTCACTTTATCACATTTGTCTACTGGAATGGCATCCCAAAGGGCACTTTATCATGTTTTCTATACCAAGAAGGCACTTTATCATCTTTAATGCACAGTAGGGCACCCAAAAGGGAACATTTTGTAATTTTGTCAAGCATTAGGGCACTGACAAGGCTATGATTTTAGCTGGCAAAGCATAACAATGCATTGCGTCCAAATTGCTCAATAACAAGTTAGTATCATCACATAAATGGTTGATATCAGTTCTGGAGTTTGTCACAAACATATGGAATGGGTTTTAAAAAATTACTATGGAAATTTGTGATTATTTTGAGTAGTATTTTGATTGTTCTTATTACAAATCTATTTCTCAGGGAAAGGGTTAGGCAGCACAGTTAAAACTGCAGATTTAGGAGCCCCAGCAGAGGGCGCTCATGTTCGACAAAGTACCAGTGCCAGTGGAAACTCATAAAAACATGATATGCCATATTTAACCAGAAATGTTGTAGGTAGACTGCATTTGTCTGAACCCAAAATGCATATAAATCACATTTTTAGCTAAATATACACTGAAATGTAAACATTTTAGAACATAATAACAAACAGCAGATTTCATTTGTGCATTCTTAGTGAGCAGAAATTATTTAAATTGCATTATTATTTCGTTTTTTTTGACATATATGTCATTATTTCAGTTATATAGATACTTTTGGTTGCAAAGTTGCATTACTTACCACCAGTGTTATTTATGTGGGATTAGTTTTTAGGTGTCCATTTGCTATTTTACTCCATATTATGTGTCGTTCTGATAGATTTTCATTTTAAAAGTACATAAAATCATACACGGTACCCAGGTTTATCTGTTGTTCCATCTGGTGTCTTTTTCAGGGGTTTTCATTGAAGCAGAAATAGTAACTAACCTCATCCCCGCCTGCTGACTCCCCTCGATGATATCAGTGATTTAGTTGTAATCAAAGGTCGGACACGCTGCTCCTCCCCCTCCCTGATGACTCCACGCAGGGTCACTGATAAAGACGATATACGAGTGGGACGGAGCTGCAGGGCTGGACTCTGGCTTCAGAGCGCCTTACCACATTAAAACCACAGAACATTGGCCCTTTGTCCTTGGGCAGACTCATCACTCACTCGAGAGTCTCTTCACCGCAGAGACTCTCTGGGAAAAGCCCTCGGCTCTGCTGCTCCTGATAGAAACGGTCTCATTGCTGCTGAGCCGGGCACTTGATGGAAACTCTCTATCAGCAGTTGAAGCTGGGATGATTTGTTTTAACATTGTCAGGAGGCTTTCAAAGACGGGCTTTGCTTTAATATCACTGAGATGAATGATTCTGAACACAAGTGGTCTCTTTCTTTATCATGTAACTTGGGAAGAAACATCTTTTTTTATAATGATGACCCCTAGAACTAACCTTTAAAGGAAACTAACCAGAGCATCTGGTCGTACAGAGCTGTAGAAAGGTGGTTGCCCCCTTCCTGATTTTGTATTATTTTGCATATTTGTCACAAAATGTCAGACTGAGAAGAGTCAGACAACCATGTTTAAGGCTTTGGGACTCCAGATACCTCCTGAATGAGTCATTGATGCCCTCTTGGAGTAATTTTGGTTGGCTGGCCACTCCTGAGAAGGTTAAACACTGTTCCAAGTTTTCTCCGTTTGTGGATAATGGCTCTCACCATGGTTTGATGGAGTCCCAAAGCTTTCATCATTTGAAAACTGCATTTTGTATTTACTTGGGTTGTCTTTGCTGAATTTTATTAACATTATTTTTTGATGATCTGGAACATGTAAGTGCAACAATTATGAAAAAAAAAAAAAAATCCAGAAGGGGGGCATTTTTTGCAGCACTGTAGGGTTTTTGTACTGTCCTGTCATTAGATCACATTGTACACTCTTATTTTGATTTATTATTGCTAACTGCACTGTAGTTTTTAGTACAGAGAGTTTGCAAATACGCAATTTATCAAGTTAAAGCCTAATTTTGTATGCTGTATATAAAATTATGTTATCTTGAGGATGAATATAGTTTATTACTGCAGTTTTTATGTTTTTAGCCATTATGAAAGGAGCATGGGGGCTAAGATAAAGCATTGCATAATTCTTAAAATAGCTAAAAACATAGTTTCTTCCTTGTTTTAATGTCGAATCTTTATAGCTTTACTGCAGGAGTCATCAAGTTCATCTGCACAAGGACCAGATTTATTCTTGATAGAGACCCTGCGGGCCAGACTTTCAAATAAAAAAAAAAATTAAAGAAATATTTTGGTCTGGTTGAAATATTATTGTGGGAGTATTTGTATTTTCTTTCAAAATGCGGGGCATTTTTAGTCATTACCAGTGAGATCTTTCCAAATCTATCCAACACATTTGAAACTTTTAACCCCATTTTGATATTTTTTGCCCATTTTTTCTTCTTTTACCAATTTTTGCAAGATTTTAACCCCTCTTACACCACTTTTCCTGCATGTTTTACCCACTCTTTAATCCATTTTTGCCACTTTTTAACCCCTTTTCATTACATTTTTCCAACAATTACTGCAACTTTTAAATCAATGTTCGCCACTTTTCACCCATTTTTGCCACTCTTTAACCTCTTTTTGCAGTTTTGCCAGGCTTTTTCTGCTGTTTTTGCCACTTTTAACCCATTTTTGATACTTTTTGCCACTTTAACTCATTTCTTTAGCCTGTTTTAAACCACTTTTTCTGCATGTTTTATCCTCTTTGGGCCACTCTTTTATCTATTTTTCCCACTTTTCTTCTATTTTCCACTTTTAAACCCCTTGTCATTAATCCTTTGAACTATTTTTGCCACTTTGAACCCATTTTTAATACTTTTGCCACTTTTTTCCACTTTCACCAACTTTTGCACGATTTTAACCCCTTTTAATCCCTTTTCCTGCATGTTTTACCCACTTTTATCCCTTTTTGCCGCTTTTTAACCCCTTTTAGCAACTTTGTCAGGCTATTTCTGCTGTTTTGCCACTTTTAACCCATTTTTGATACTTTTTGCCTCTGTAACTAATTTTTTTCAATTCTTTAGCCCATTTTAAACAACTTTTTCTGCGTGTTTTATCCTCTTTGTGCCACTCTTTGATCCATTTTTGCCACTTTTCTTCTATTTTCCAATTTTAAACCCCTTGTCATTAGTTCTTTGCACTATTTTGGCACTTTTAACACATTTTTTTCCCACTTTTTCCTCTTTCACCAAATTTTGCAAGATTTTAACCCCTCTCAACCCCTTTTCCTGTATGTTTTATCCACTTTGCTCCATTTTTGCCACTTTTTAACGCCTTATTATTATATTTTTGCACTATTTTTTGACTCTTTTAACCCATTTTTGTCACTTTTGCCCCATTTATCCTGTTTTCACCACTTTTTTCACTAATTTTTGTCGTTTTGGGCCACTCGACAACCCATTTTACCATTTTTCGCCAACTATTTTTGTAACACTTCTGCCAACCTTACCTCTTTTTAAATATATGATAAGTATGACTCAAAAAAGTACATTTCTGTAAAAACAGATCTAATGTTGTCATTCTAAAACTATTTCAATATTAATTGTTAGTGGGATGGATCTAACAGATGCAAACATTTAAAGCTAAAGGATGCGCTTAAAACCACATCATCTTCTTTTCCTTCTTTTCTGAATTTAATGATCTTTCAGGGTCCGGACAGGAAGCTTTGGGGGGCCTGATATGGCCCCCGGGCCGCCAGTTGATGATCACTGCTGTACTGTATCGTATCCGGCCACCAGATGGCAGCATTGTGCGCTCTCAGCTGCTGACTCTGCACTAGAAGAGATTTCCTAAAACCCGGAAGCGTTCCTTCTCAGTCGGCCGAGAGATTGCGATTCATTCAGGCTGCAGCGATTCAAACCAATCGCTACTTGGATATCCGCTCGTATCGGGCGCCTGAAATATTCCCCCGTAGCCAGAATAAAGCAGAGCGAGCATGGCTGGACGGCTGCCGGCTTGTGTTGTTGACTGCGGTACGGGGTAAGTAGCAGGATAGAGGCTAGCTGGTTAGCATTAGCCTGGCTTCATTGACGGGGCTGTCAAACTTCCAGCTAACGCCCCGTTTAGCTCTTTGGCTCAAATGTGCAAACTGTGTCAAGCTTCATTCCCTTTTTGTGTCAGAATATAACCCTGAAGGCCAGGGCTAATGAGAGAAACGCGTCTAAGTGGCTAACTGGTTTGTTAAGGGTCTTTTTATTCCAAAAACGGCTTTATCATTGCAGTTAGCTAGTGTTAGCCACTGAAGCTAACATTACTTCCTGGACGAGCCTTGAAGCAGAGAGCATTAAACCCTTATTCGATATGTTTTAGACAAAATAAATCGCTCTTTTATAGTTTCTAACCTGGATATTATGAGCTAGGAAGTAACAAAAGTTAATATTTATTATCATTTTGTCATGTTTTAGGTACACAAAGCTCGGGTATGCAGGAAACACAGAGCCACAGTTCATCGTTCCTTCATGTAAGTACATTAAAAATGATCAAAACAAAAATTGGGAGCTTTAATATTCATGAAAAGTTGAATTAATGTCCATTTAAATATCATGCACATTTATAAATGTTACTTGCAAGAATTCAGCTCCTATAAAAATGTCAGAATTGACCTGAATTTAGCATTTTTATCCACTTTGAACCCTAATTCTTACAGTAAAAATAATAAAACAAAGCTAATGTTATGTGGGAAATCTTCCTTTCACTCTTTACCACAGTGTGGCAGTTTCACATCAACTTTTTCTTTATTATACTTTCTACTTTGGTGTACATCAGCAGGGCCAGACTGTTAACATAAGGCTTCTGATATCAAATATGAATGAAGCAATAAAAATGTAGCATTTCTCACAAATTCACAGGTGTTTTAAATATTGGGTAAAGGTAGGCAAGTGCCTGGGGTCTAATGCTCCAAGGGGCCTCAAGATTTAGTCACTACATGTGTGCATTAGATCTGAGGTATATGTCTAAAATGACTTTTGATAATGTGATTTGTAGTTTCTATGTAAACAAAGGGCAGAAAGTGAGTTTTAAAATATAGTTTTAAGCTACAGTCCCCTTAAAAAACCCTCAAGATGTCTTCATGTAAAACAAAATATAGTTAAGTAGATCCATAGAGTCACAATGAATAAATGAATCTGTGGATTACAGTGTGGTATAATTGTATAACAGTACATAACAGTATGTATAATTAGGCAAAAAGAACAGATATACATGTGTTTAATAACAGCTGATTTATAAGTGTAGATGATTAATTACAGTAAAAATGTCTGGAGCCTCCAAGTTACTCAAACTGCCCACAGAATGACAACAAACTCAAAACAATAGGTGTAGAAAGGCATCAAATTTTTCACAAGTTGTTTTTTTACAAGTTGACTTATTCTTTCAGTCTTGTGCACAAGTTTTGAGCGATTGAGAGTTTGCAGATACAGTGGTTGTCGTAACTCATCTGCCCGTGTGCTCTCTGAATGAGAGAGAGAGCTGCCCAGCATGCACTGTGAAGCAGTCCTGATTATGATATTAAGATCACACCAGTTTTACATTATAAATAAGTTAAAAATAACATAGGCCTGTCTCTGAGGAGAACAGAAAGGGAGGATTCCATTAGCTCATCAATCTAGAAGGCAACTGTATATGGGTAGATAAAAGACAAATGTGCACCCAAGTAAAGCTGATATGTGGGAACACTGTATCAAAGACGTTTTATCCCCCAGGTATCGCAATCAAAGAATCCGCAAAGGTCGGAGACCAGGCTCAGCGCAGGATGATGAGGGGCGTTGATGACCTTGACTTTTTCATCGGAGACGAAGCCATCGACAAACCTTCATATGCAACAAAGGTAGGCAGGAAAGACGGGGATATTCTTTGCAAGCATCCTGATTTCATCCTTTAAAACAGACTGACATTGACGTTGTTTTTCCACCTCGCATTCCAGTGGCCGATCCGTCACGGGATCGTGGAGGACTGGGACCTGATGGAGAGATTTATGGAGCAGATCATCTTCAAGTATCTGCGGGCAGAACCTGAAGATCATTACTTTCTTTTGGTGAGAGCAGAACTGCAGGATATATGCAGACATGATGCATTTAAAGATACTGAAGTGAGGATGCAGGCTGTTACTCTGTATCTAAAGTCTGGTTTGTTTAGATGGGTGGTGATCAACTAGTCAGGATCCATCACCATCTCCTTAGAGTCAAGTTGCTGCTCAGATGTGTTCAAGATGTTTTTATGAAAAAGGTGGCAGTTTGGACTTGAGGTGAATCAAACAAATAGAATAAAAGCACATAAAACACTTTATGCCAAATCTTTTTTCCTGGCACACATCTGCAACCCACTGAATATGACTTTTATGACCCACTTTTAGGTCCAGATCCACCAGCTGAAAAGCGAGAGTTTAAATAACTTTCAGTTGTAAAACATTGTAAAACTACAATCATTGTAAATAATTGTAAAACTAACACTGAAAACACTGAAACAGGCTAATTCGCAATACATTGTTTTTTGTATCAGCACTGAAAGACCAATATTGAGTGACTCCTAATGCCAATAAAATCATACTTTCAAGGTATAGGTTGTAAATTCAGGTTTTTATCTTGACTCTTTTGCGTAAAACCTGTCCTTTGGAGTTTGTTTTAGGATTTAATGACAGAAAAATGTCAGATCACTCTTTAAAGTTGTTGTTTTCTCCGCAGACGGAGCCTCCTCTGAACACACCAGAAAACAGAGAGTACACGGCAGAGATCATGTTTGAGTCGTTCAACATTCCCGGTCTCTACATCGCTGTTCAGGTATGTTTCAAAAAACAAATCAACAATTCAAATGAACTTAAAAGGAATTGTCCAAAATAACTGAATTACTGGGACTTGCTGAATTGCCTAAAATTACTGTAAAAGTGAACTTCCTACCTCTTGAAACACATGTGAAACCAGACTTCTGTCCTGTTTAAGGACTGAGAGTTGACTCTTTCACATGGAATATGAAGTGATTCAGTGTAACTCAGAGGAAATGCTCATTTTCACTTCTTCTTTTCTACATTTTCCACCGGTTTAGGTCCTTCACAATGTCGTCACTTGCTATTTCTGTAATCTAGAGCAGTGTTTCTAAAACGGTGTGGCAAGGCACACGAGTGTAGTATGACTTGTGGCAAGTCTTGGTGTGCCCTGGGGATTTGTACAACTATACGTTATTACTACAACTTCATGGCAAGTACTGTAACCAGACCTACTCACAGATCTAGCCCTCCCCAGGTGTGATTTATTGATAGTAGTGCATGTGTGTTGGATCAGCAGCATTTTTGCCAAGTTTTCATCACTTTTAACCACTTTGTACACATTTCTTGCATCTTTTAACCATTCTTTAGAAAATTGTTGCCACTTTTAACCCGTTTTCGCCACAATTTGCCTTTGTTTGGCCACTTTTTGCCCTATTTTGCCACATTTTTTTCATCACTTTTAGGCCATTTTAACTCCTTTTTTTGCAACATTTAACCCTTTTGTGCCACTTGTCACCCGTTTTTGCCACCTTTTTTTGACATTTTCAACACGTTTTAACCACTTTAAGCCCATTGTTTGGCCATTTTTGCCAGTTTTTTCATCACCTTTAATCAATTTTTGCCATCGTTTTCTAACTTTTAACCCATTATTGTGACATTTTGTCAATCGAGCCAATTTTTGCCCATTTTGCCACATTTTTTCATGAATTTTAACCCATTTTTACTACCTTTCCCAAGTCTTTTTACCTTATTGACACTTTTCACGTTTTTGTCACTGTTAACCCATTGTTTGGCCAATTTTTTTCCAATTTTTTACTTTGTTTCACCACTTTTTGCCCAATTTTGGCATGTCAGCCTATGTGTTGTCTCTTTTTACAATTACTTAGTGCTTCCCAATTAAAGTTGTCTCAGTATTTTCTACTTTAATTTCCAGCATCCTGATGTTTGTGCACATTATGACCTAGCTATGAAGTTGAAATTATTTTCCTAATGATTTAGTCCAGTATCTCCATCAATGGTAACATTATCAATCAATATCAACCATTGATCTAGAGCATGGACGCTGTGCAGTCATCACAACATGACTAACCAAGGCTTTAAGTTTTGAAGTTCATGTTAAATTTTTGCTCAGCTTTGCTCTTCGCTCCAGTTTTGTTCGACTGAATATGGCATTTTCTTCATCAGGCTGTTCTGGCGTTGGCTGCGTCCTGGACCTCCAGACAGGTTGGAGAGCGGACCCTTACAGGGACTGTCATTGACAGCGGAGACGGAGTCACACACGTCATCCCTGTGGTAAGTGTCGCCACTTTAGGAATATCTTACATACTTAAGCTCTCTTATCTTCTCAATTTTTAACTGGATTTGTGTGTATACCAGGCTGAAGGCTACGTCATTGGCAGCTGCATCAAGCACATCCCCATCGCCGGTCGGGACATCACATACTTCACCCAACAGCTGCTGAGGGAGCGAGAGGTGGGGATCCCTCCAGAGCAGTCGCTGGAGACGGCTAAAGCTGTCAAGGTGGGTGTGACATTTGTTTCTAAAACTTATAAACTGAGAATCTTTACCCTTAAAATTTGCAAATGTCTCATTATACCAAGATTACACTCATCTTTCATACAGTAAGCTCAAAAGAAGCCCTTATAAAGGAAGTGATACCTTCAGGAGTTAATATTGCTTGCTTTAGCCTCCATCATGCATTTCTCAGCCTAGCCACTAGAGGTCAGTGCAGCCAAAGAAACTCAGCAGACATCCCTGCATTTCAGAGTCCAAACGTTTAAACTTTCTTCAAAAATGCCTCAGAAATCTTTCTAATAACATTTTTGTATTTCTATGTATAGGAGCGTTTCAGCTACGTCTGCCCTGACCTCGTCAAAGAGTTCAACAAATACGACACAGACGGCTCCAAGTGGATCAAACAGTACACGGGCATCAACGCCATCACTAAGAAGGAGTTCACCATCGATGTGGGCTACGAGCGCTTCCTGGGGCCTGAGATCTTCTTCCACCCAGAGGTAGATTAATTTAATAAAGAAAGCCTTTACATGGAATACAGCATCTTTTGTCTTTGGAAAACAGTGAAAAGTTGTCTTTAAAGCCAGATCTTCTCTTATAAATGTGTGTTTTTGTCTGTTTTCGTCCAGTTCGCCAACCCAGACTTCACCCAGCCGATCTCAGAAGTGGTGGACGAGGTCATCCAGAACTGTCCCATCGATGTCAGACGTCCGCTTTACAAGGTACAGACGCTCACTCCTCCACAGCTGATTTAATTTTTAGCTGTTTTGTGCTAGTTTTCTTTAACCTTCTTGTTGCTTTGTAGAACATCGTGCTCTCTGGAGGCTCCACCATGTTCAGGGACTTTGGGAGACGCCTGCAGAGGGACCTGAAGAGGACTGTAGACGCACGTCTGAAGATGAGCGAAGAGCTGAGTGGCGGCAAACTAAAGGTGAGGAAACAAGCCTTCATTGAGTTCTTTGGTCTTCATATTTTATAGATGAAACCCTCTCTTACCACCTTCAAGGCATTAGATTTACAGAATCTTTCCTACTTTTCCTTCAAAAATTGTACAGGTGAAATGGTTTTCTTGTATTACTTTGTCCTAAGAAGTCATTCTCTTCTTGTTTTATCTTTTTGTAGCCCAAGCCCATTGACGTGCAGGTCATCACCCACCACATGCAGAGGTACGCTGTCTGGTTTGGTGGATCAATGCTGGCATCTACAGTGAGTATTACGACAGTTTTTCTATCTTACATTACATCATGTTATTTGTCCCTTCTATCTCTTTTCAGTTTTGAGAATACATAAGTGTAAAAATGTCCATATCCTCCTTAAATGCCGGTTCTGGAATACAACAAATCAGAAATAAACAGCAAAAAAGTTCAATTTATCCAGATATTTTGGTAATTTTTTTTAAGTGAAAAAATACGATTTGTATTCCAGCCTGAGTTCTACCAAGTGTGCCACACCAAGAAAGACTACGAGGAGATCGGCCCGAGCATCTGTCGCCACAACCCCGTCTTCGGAGTCATGTCTTAGGAGCTGTCGAAGGCATCGCGAGACCTCACATGCTGTGGAAGTCCCATGAGCCTTTGCACGAATGCTCCTGAGACACTCATTCAAAACAGAGCGACGGCGGACCAAACAAACTGCCAAAAAAGAAAAAAAAGACGTGGCAAAGTCCTCGTGGAAAAAAGAAGAGGTGACTCAGCCCAAAGGATCCTCACGATAAAATGTTTACTGCGAGTAGGTTAATAATAGGTGATAAATCTTTGATTTCTGCGTGCCTCGTATATGTACTTCTAATATCCTCACAGGGTTGTAATATGTGATTAATCAACAGGAGTCCTGTATAAACGCACTTCTCTGTGTATATGGGTTGGGTTCTTGCGGTATGTTATTTACTCTAAAAATAATGGTTGTTAAAAAAGCAGGAAGCTCTTGGCTACATAATTTTCCACAAATATATTTTCTTTTTAGCATTATGTTGCAAAAAAATCAATTCCACGACATTCAAACCATTCCTGATTTTCCGTCTTTGTATTTTTAAATGTCAGCATAGGAAATATTTACTTGAACAGATCCATTATCAAAACAAGCCTGGAATTTAATAATGGATCTGTTCAAGTAAATATTTCCAAAGTTTTCCTCTCTTTTTGTCTGTATTAATCTTTTCTGGACCATTCCGTTTAAAAAAAAAAAAAAGTATTAATATATGAACATGCAGTTGAAACGACTGTTGTTGGACCATCACTGTTGCCTAGAACTCAGTTATACTGGATAGCCTTGTACTGTACCAAATCTGAATTTCAATGCCGGCATTCCAATAAATGCCAAGGAGATATTTCTACAGTTGTGATTTCATTTCACTTTTTAAGTTTTGATGATTTACTCTGTATAAAGATGGACGTCATGTTTTCACCTCCTCTGCTTGTAAAGATTGGCTGACAAAGCTTCGGTATTCGTCACTTTTGCAAAGCGGATTTTATGGACTCCCAGCAGAACAGATTCTCATGGCAGTTTAAAGCAGACATTTGAGGTTGTATGAGGTCCAGGGACTTCCTTCACCAGGTGTTCTCCTATCCTTACGGGAATTTGCCAGCGAGGATCAGCCAGAAAAGAGGCGGTATTTGCCACTTTTACTAACCTAATAACCCATTTAGCTAAATCGCTAAAACTCTATCAAGTCACAGAAAAGCAGATTTGTTTGCAAGCATGAAGGGCAAACTCACAATTATTGAAGGTACAATGAATATTTTGCTGATATTTGTTGCGTCTTTTGCCAAATAATGCCTCTTTTTCCATTCTTATACCTTTGCATGACTTGTAAACCTCTCAGACAAGAGATAAACCAGGCATAAACCATTGTAATAATGGGGTAAAAGGATCTTTGAAATAAAGGTTGGCGAGTATCTTTATTTATCCACCCGGGCTCCATCTGATGCCAGAATTCCTCCCTAGAGTCTGACTGTAAATGAAGTGGTGGTCTTCGCCACTTTGGCTTACCACAAAACACATTTAATCTACTGATAAAGTATTTAAAAAATCTGTTAACTTTGTTCAGTATACAGAAGAGCTGATTCTTGTGTCCATTTGAGGCAAGATACTCAAGTGTGCCAAGTTTACTGACCCTTTTGTCCATTTTTGCGACGATCTTCGCCAGTTGATTCTGCCGATCCATACAATAGTGAGGTCTTCTGTGGCATTTCATCCCTTTTTCAAATAGTGTCAAATAACTAATCAATAAACTTAAAAGAAAGAATCAGACACAAGTATTTTTTATTAAGACAGAGACCATGTTTAAGATCCGTCCCAAGGTGTGTCTTGTAAACCTGGTCACGGTGGAGTCACGGGATTCGCCACTTTTGCAAATTTCACCAATTAGAATGTAAACCACCCTGTAGGTCAGCACACAGTCAAAAAACATGTTAGCTATTCACTTAGAGTGTTTGAAAAACGTGTATCTTGATTTTTTGTCACCCCTATCCTGTTGGAAGCCAAAATACCCCAACAGTGAGAGTCAAAATACCCCACCTACCTATTTAAGCTGGGGTATTCGCCACTTTAGCTAACTAAAACACACATTTAACTTACTAATAAAGTGTAACAGAAAAACTTTAAGTACACAGAAGATCTGATTCTTGTGTCCATTTGAAGCGAGGTACGAGTGTGCAAAGTTTAATGACCTTTTTGTTCATGTTAGTGATAATCTTCGTCATTTAATTCTGCCAATCCTTGTGGCGTTTCCCCCCTTTTTCAATACTTTCAATAACTTACATTTTAAAGAATAGACCAGGCGTAAATAATTTTTTATTAAGATAGAAACCATGATTGAGAATTGTGCTTGCCATGTATTTGGATTTCATAGTTTCAACCATCTGATGTCAAAATGCCCTAAGAATCGGCTTGTAAACTTGAGCCACGGCATTCGCCAATTTAGAGAACCAAACAGCTCAAGTCTTAACCATCATTAAGGTTGGCTCAACGTCTAAAGAACTGAGTTGTAAGTAAACTGACAGTGTTTGGATAAATAAACATTTGATGTTTATCTTGATTTTATATTTTCACCCATATCTGATTTGAAGCCAAAGAACTTGAGATGATCCAGAATATACCTGGAAGGATGCGGCAGTATTCACCACTTTAGCTAACTTGAAGTCATTTAACTTCCTGATGAACAGAAAAGATCCCTCTGGTCCGTAAAGTCAACCACAGATTAATGTTCTGCCATTTCAACAAGAAACCCATTAAATCATGGTGTCTAATGTGTCGGTGTTTGTTACGTCCTTCGCCATTTCTACTTCAATGCAGAGAACAATGCAATTTTCCCAGAGTGGTTGTATAGCATTACACCTATAAATTTGTTCGTTAAGTGAAAAATCAGTCACAAAACAGTGATATTTATTTTAAATGGCAGAAATCGGAAACATCTGAAAACTAAAACACCCCTTAGAGTCTGAGTCTGACTTATGCTAACCAAGAAATACATCGCATTTGCCCATAAAATATTTGAAATTCCTCAGGATATACTGAATAGCCTTTTAACAGACATTCTTTATTACGGGAAGATTAATTCGCCATTTCTCAAGCTAATCGAATCAACAGAAATGACACCTGTGGCGTTTTACTCCACTTTTTAGCATTAAATGACTACAGAAAACCAAAATAAGAGAAGTTAACCATCATGATATGAATTAACGATTTAATTTGATATCATTTCCAAGAAAATTTGATTGAAATATATTTTGAATTTAAAGTTCGTCCCATGTCCCGTTCATCAGCATAGCCTGTGCTACAGCCAGTCAGAAGAAGAATCTACTTTTGGCTTCACTGTCAGGGAGCTGGTATGATGTCCATCTTTATTAAAGTTGATGAGATGTACTTTTACATGTTTATTTTAGGTTTGAGAAAATGCCTGTGTGTTATTTTAGTGTGATGCTGTAACTGTATCCCTGTATACATGAGGCATGGTGCTATTTTCATGTCAGTGGTCAGTGCTGCAGGCCAGTGCTGTCCACAGGCTTGTGTTTACTGTGCTGGTCATTTTAACTCTGCATTATTAATGTAGGACCTTTAGTTTTCTTTAAGTATGAGTAACTGTAGAGGTTATACAGCTGGAGAGAGGTGAAAATGTAGACTCAAGTGTGCACAGAAAGATTTACAGGCTGTGTCATGACTCCGGCTGAGAGGCTGAAGGTGCTTGTCTTCTTGGCGCTGTTCTTCGGAGCCGGGGGGTTCCTGTTCACGCTGTTCTCTTGTGGGACTGAGTACTGGCTGCTGGCTGCAGAGACATGCGACTCAAAGAAGGGGAGCTTTTCAGGAAGAGGATGGAGAGAGGAGAAGGGCAGTAATAAGGTACTGTGTATGTATAAATGTAGAGGAAAGCTATGGAACAATAAGGGAAGTATAAGTAATTATTGATAGACGTCATGCAGTAAAGTAAAGCAACATAATCATGTTTATTTTTGCTACCCATCAGGCCTCTGATGGTGTCAGGATCTTCCATGAGGGTTTGTTCTGGCGCTGCTCCTTCTCTGCTGACGCTGAGGATTTTTCTATGTTTGATTTCTGGATCTGTAAGAATATTTACTCTGCTTTTGTAGATTTTAATGAATCAAAATTTGACAAAAAAAAAAAAAAAAACCCTGTCATATTGGCCTTTTTCTCTTCAGCCAATCAGCCAGCATCAAAGCTCTGCCAGGCTGCCTTCCTCTTCCCGTTTCCTGTGTATGAGGCGTCATGGGCGGCATCACACGGTCTACCTACAGAGCCGTATGAGCACCACTCTGCTATTGGTTGGTTAATTTCTCATTATAATAGCCCATTTTTACACTGCACAGTCAAGGTTTCTCATAAGGGGGGATAAAAGGGAGAGCTCTCTTAGGCCTGGCCAAATGGGGGGCCCATGGGGAAAGAAAATCATGGTCCATTTTAAAGTTAAGCTGTGACAACCATATCATACATTTAATCAGAATAATAACCACTCTTATCAAAGCAACAAAAAAATATATATTTTTTAATTTATTCATGCTGGAGTACGATACTGCCTTTTTCAAAATGCAATCCCATTTTATTAAAATACATCTTTTTTAATGGTAGTGTTACCAATGTGGATTAGCACACTGAACCAAACCATTTTGAAAGTAATGTTAGTCTTAAGTCTTAAGCCATGGTGTGCACATGGTGTGAGGATACCAGAGAATAAAGCAGAAGAAGCTAAAATGGGAAAAAATTATTAAATAATTGCAAAAAGGCTAAAATAGGTAAAAATGGGTTAAAAGTTACAAAAATGGGCAGTTAAAATGGCAATAAGCTGTAAATAATAGCAAAAATAAGTGGTTTAAGAGTGACAAAAATTGATTAAAACTGGCAGAAATATGGATAAAGCAGCAAATATGGGTTTGGAAAGGAAACACGTGGAAAATTGGGGGGAAATGGTGAAAAGCAGTTAAAAAGCATTTTAAAGTAGCAAAAATTAGCTAAATATGGCAAAAAGTGTTGGTAAGAATGGTAAAAAGTGTTTAAAAATAGCAAAAATGGGTTGAAAGTGGCAAAGAATTTGCTAAAAGGGGCAAACCTTGGGGGTAAGAAAAATAAAAAATGGTTAGAATTGGCAAACTTAAGTCAAAAGTTGCAAAATTTGCTAAAGGTGGAAAAAAATGGTGGTAAGATTAATCAAAAATGGTAAAAAAAATAGCAAACATTTGTCGAATGGCAAAAATTTGCTTGAAGTGGCAAGAATTTGTGGTAAAAATGGTAAAAATCAGTTAAAAGTGCAAAAAGGTGCAAAATATGTGGCCAAAGTAACAACATGGTATAAAAAGTGTTGAAAAGCAGTTAAAAAGCAGCAAAATTGTATTAACAGTGTCAACAAAATTGTGAAAAAAAATGGTGAAAAGTGGTTAAAAATGGCAGATTGGTTAAAGGTGTCAGAAATGGGTTCATGTGGAAACTAAAATGGCAAAGTGGTCGGAAACTGTGATGAAAAGGGGTTAAAAACTGGCATAGATGAATAATTCTAACATCAGAATCCAATGATAGCACTCTTTAGCTCCAAAATGAGGCAACCGTTAGCCAGGATGCTAGCACCAATGCGACTGATTTAGCACACACGCATTGATGTTGACAACAAATAAATCACAGGGGAGGTTCCACTCTGAGTTTTTCAGGGGCCCAGCTAATCGTGTGTGCAAGTCTTTATACAGTGTTACAATAATTTATCCATATCTCTCAGTTTTCAGGACGTTCTGGAGCATCTTCCTGGTCATTGGCTTGGTGTCAGTGTTTATTGGTGGATTTATTGTCATCTGTGCTGGACCACTGGCCAATCACAGGCTCTATAAAGTGGGTGGAGCCTTAGAGCTGAGTGGCGGTAAGGACAAAACAGCTTAACCTGAAATTATCACACCAAAACTTCAACTAATAAAACAGAAAAAAAAACGCTAGTTTATATACCAGCAATTTTTTTTAAAAGATTCTCTGTTAAGATCAGTTTGTGTAGTGTCACTTCTCACTACGGAGCTTAATGAGTAAACACAGGTGGTGTTTGTGTGAATCTCACCACCTGTTTGAAGCTTTATGGTGCCAACAAATAGAGTCCTGTTTACTGTGACTTGTTTGATGACATTTTAAAAAGTAGATTTCATTTTTTGGCTCGATAGTCCCCTTTGTCCTTGTAATTGTGGGTTTGCATCAGATAGACACTTAAAAATTAATTCAATTTTGTTAGGTGTTTGTCTGCTGGCCGTGGTGCTCATGTTCCTGCTGTGGATCCACGTTTTGGACACTCTGGAGCAGTTCGTCATCCATCGAAGAGTCACCTCCTGCCCGTCGTTCCACCTCAGCGTCGAGCTCGGACCGTCGTTCCTCCTCGCTCCGGTCGCCATCTTCTGCTGCGTGCTGGCCGGCCTGCTCTCACTCCTGATTGGTCGGAATATTCAGGAGGTAGGGGGAGATAAACAAGGGAAAGTTGAAGAAGTTCCAACATCTGATGTTTAACGAAAGCATATTGGAAGCCTCTGTTCTTAACTTTGTGTTCCACCTTTTTTTTTTTTGTTTGCTATAAATTTGTTTTTTTCTCTGCTTTTTATGCTGTTTTCTTCTGACTTGACCTGCCCAGGAGAAAATAAATTTAAAAAAGGTTGAAATTAGTCATTAAAACAACCATTTTGTTGTGGTTTTGGGATGTATAGAACCTTAATCAGTTGCATGAGCTTCTCTTGCAAAATAAAGATATTACTTTACACATTGCACCTGAAGTTACACACTCACACAGTTCTGGTTTGTGTTTTAGCTGTTTTTTATTTTTGTGAATGAAAAGGTATACCCCTACAGAACACCATCATGTGGTGTAAAAGTGGATTCATGCGGTTAAATGCAGGGCTTAAAGTACTTCAGCACAAGACAATTAGGGGAAAAAAATAATATACACAAATGGGAATTTATTGCGCTTGCGGTTCCTCATGTTTAAGTTAGGGTTCACAGACCAATGGTATGCGAGCTAGGTTCTGCTTCTCCGTCATCAGCGAATCAGAAGCGGTGTGGGGCGGGACTTGGCGGAGCTTGTGGAAATACTTGCTGCTTGCACGTTAGCTCAGCTGAAAATTGATAAAGCTCCCTAAACTATCGCAAAAATGTCTTAATAGTTGACTGAGGACTTGGATGACAAAGGTGTTGGATAGTGACAGAAATATCTGGACAAGAGGAGGAGCGTCCCGGCAGTCTGTGCTCCAAACGGTGTTTTCAGGGGAGCTAGCCGACGACATGCTAACAGCAGCAAGAAAGCGCTCTCTCCCTGACCGAAAAGATGTCACTACAACCAACTTACAGGTGGGTTACCGGGCCGTTGGCACCACTGTGGCATTAAATTATTCACATGCGGTAAGAAAATAGCCTCATGAGTGGGAAAGGGAACACAGACGCTGGTTTGTAGCTGAAAGTAAACGTTATTCCATGGAGAGCAGAGAGGCTGTGGGCTCGTGACGTCACCACGCAGATTAACGTATGTGCGTTAAGCATGCGGGAACTCGAACGCACGAGACAGCGTTCAGTGTGTCTGTAAACAGACTTCAAAGCGCGGAGGATTTAATAAACGTAACAAATAGACCCGGAAATTATACAGGGTAGATCAAATTATGATTATAAAAATAAAGCACTTTGAGCTCAGTTTTTCCTGTACAGTGCTTCTGCAATAAAAATCTGGATTATAGTATTTTTTATTGATTGCATTTTTCATTTAATTAAATTGTATTTTCCAGGTCAAATTTATTGAATAGCAACATTGTGTATGGTTGTCTTTATGTAGTTTGATAAAAAAATATAAAGAATAGAGAAAAAAACTATGCAAGGCTCCTTTGTAAATATGCAAATTGTTATCCACGAGTTTTTCAAAGTCACGTGCACTTTGAAAAGAAAAGAGTTGGTAGCTGCTATGCATACCAGGTACGTGGCTTATGTCTCCATGCTTTTGTATAGGGATGCGTGATATTGGATTTTTGCTGTTACCAAATTTGCAAAGTAGTTTCAGGTGATACAGGGTATCAGTACAGACATTTAAATGCAGTTTAAATCGTAAAGAACCGATTTTAGTTTGATTGTGTAAGATACTTGGCAATAGTAGTCTCAAGTGATTTTAGAGTGAGTTGTCCCTTCAAGCTAGGCTAAACAGTGCTACAGATGGGTGTAGCTGCTAATTTAGCAAGTTTTAGGTAAGAATGGGCCAAGAAAATATTGTACACGATATTGAAATTTTTTTAAGCATTTTATTTTTCACCCAGAAATCCTCTGTGGTCGGCACTACTTTATAAAGCAAGCTTCGGCTATGTGCTCTTCTGCCTCAGCGTATCTGATGAGCTGTTTGGGTCTGCAGGCTTTATCAGAGACAAAAACTAGTTAACTTATTTAAGCTCCATTTTCAACTCCAGCATCTGATGCCTAAACATATCCTTATCAGCCTTTAGGAGAATATAGAGACAGTTGATATATTTCCATTTGGCTCCTCTGGTTGTGTCAGTTTCTCCAATTTATCTACAGAAAGTAGAAGGTTGGGGAACTCTGGATGGGGAGTGATGCAGTCTGCAGGTGTTTGAGCAGCTATCCTGTGATCAGAATTAGTCGTGACAACAGTAGCTCCGTGTTCATGGGCTTACAGCAGGGGTTATCAAGTACATCTGCACAAGGGCCAGATTTATTCTCGACAGAGACCCTGGGGCCCGAACTTTCAGATACACAAAAATTAAAGAAATATTTTGGTCTGACTGAAATATTATTGTTGTAGTATTTGTATTTTCTTTCAAAATACAGGACATTTTTAGTTATTATCAGTGAGATCTATCCCTATCTCTCCCCCATTTTTGAAACTTTTAACCCCTTTTTGATACGTTTTGCCCATTTTTTCCTCTTTTTTAACCCCTCTTAAACCACTGTTCCTGCATGTTTTAACCACTCTTTTATCCATTTTTGCCACTTTTTAACCCCTTTTTATTACATTTTTTCGAAAACTATTGCAACCTTTAAATCAATGTTCGCCACTTTTTACCCATTTTGCCACTCTTTAACCCCTTTTTGCAACTTTGCCAGGCTATTTCTGCTGTTGTTGCCACTTTTAACCCATGTTTGATACTTTTTGCCTCTTTAACTCATTTTTTTCAATTCTTGAGCCCATTTTAAACCACTTTTTCTGCATGTTTTGTCCTCTTTGTGCCACTCTTTATCCATTTTTGCCACTTTTCTTCTATTTTCCACTTTAAAATCCCTTGTTATTAGTTCTTTGCACACATTTTTAATACTATTTGCCTTTTTTCCTCTTTCACCAATTTTTGCAAGATTTTCACCTCTTAACCCCTTTTCCTGCATGTTTTACCCACTTGTATCCCTTTTTTGCTACTTTTTAACCCCTTTTCATTGTTTTTTTTTTGCACTATTTTTGACACTTTTAACCCATTTTTGTTACTTTTGCCCCTTTTTCCTGTTTTCATCACTTTTTTTCACCCATTTTTTGTTCCTTTGGACCACTTGGCAACCCATTTTACCATTTATCACCCATTATTTTGCGACACTTTGGCCAACCTTACCCCTTTTTTAAAAATATATAAGTATGACTGAAAAGAATGTTAAATCATTCTAAAACTATTTCAGTATTAATTGTTAGTGGGATGGGTTTAACAGCTGCAGACATTTAAAGCCATCTTCTTTTCCTCCTTTTGTGAATTTAATGATCTTTCAGGGGCTGGACAGGAAGCTTTGGGGGGCCTGATATGGCCCCTGGGCCACCAGTTGATGACCACTGGCTTACAGTTTCCACACCTGAGCCACCAGGTAACTCGTAACACAAATATTTCCTTCACAACGCAGTCAAATCAGGATACATCGTGGTATTGAGTTTATGGACGAAAATAAATTACCTTTAATAATGGCAAACTGTTTATACAAAAAGTCAATACTGTTAGGAGTTATAAAGCTGTGATGTGAGTTATATTTGCTGGGAAATAGCTGTATTTTTAAATCCTAGTATCAATGTTTGGGATCAACTATCTGATATTTGTATTAAGCAAATCAGAATGATAACATAGCCACGACATATCAATATTTTGTCCCATCCCTGCTGTAAAGTAGGCAAAGATGAAATCCAAAGATTTTTATCTTCCCACCAGTGCAGAGATGATTTCTAATTCATTAAAAAGATCCCATTGTAATTAATACTCCAATAATCCAGCTCTGGTTTGATTGTAACTGATGGATCAATTTAGACAAAAGAGTAGAGAAGATGTCTGCTGGTCTATGAACATCAGGTCTGAAATCCTGGGTCACAGAGAGGAGATAATAATAAATGAGTCTGTCATAGTCCATTTTCTGGCAGCAGGGCCACTCCAGGGCCACATTAGTGAGGGTGTAAAACCTCAAACAGCCACTAGAGGGCAGTGTTGCCTTAGGATAAAGATGTCTGACAGCATCAGAGCAGACATGCAGAGTTGCACTGCTTGCATCAGATTATGGAGGAGAAATTTGTAAGTGATAATTAATTCCACAAACAAAAGAAAATGTTTTTTTTTTTTTCAAGTTCAGTAACATTATATCAGCAGGGGGAGGGTCTTGTGTCGGCCCAGAGTCACACCTTGATAATTGGAAAAGGCAAACAGAAGTGAGACCTCGCAGTGATGGTGACAAAAAGAGAGAGAGACTGCTCATCAGCGAGTCTTTCAATATTCCTTCATGCCTCTTCATCCCCGCTCCTCTTCATCTCCGCCGCGAACCAGGCGAGTGTAATTACACCTGAGCATGTCACATTCACTTCCCCCGGCCTTCATCGTGTTTAAACGCGTGTCACCTCCTCTCCCTCGTCACAAAATGAGCGCCCGACGCAGTCCCAGGGTTTAAAAGGGCGATCTTTATTTTCGCGAGGAGATCCAGTCATATCGGCTGTTTTCAATCTGAGACAGCGGCGCGGTGGCAGGTTCATTACCAAACGTCCAGCGTGGACTCACACACTTTGTTATATAGACTCTACAGCACGGCTATAGTCTTTGCATCACATCATCACAGCGGGGCTTTGTCTGCACGAGATAGAAACGTCCAGAGCAATTACTGAAAGAGCAACAGGGACACATGAAGAAGAGACAACTTAAACACACCAAACCTCATCCACTTTTTGATGCTTTTAAGACACATAAAGAGCAGAAAGTTGAAGTAAATCTTTACATGAGTTTAGTTTGTAGTTTAAAACAAGGCTTTATGCATTAATGGAAGTTGTGGATGCCTTATTGAAAGTTTTATGATTTAGGGCTGCAGTCACAGCTGGAGTGGGACTCATTTACAGCTCTGGAGTTTCACTTTAGTTCACAGCCTTTTACTGAAGACATTTAATTGCCGATTAAGTACAATGATTATAATGATCAAAGCCCTCCCTGCCCAACCAGGCTCACAGAAAGAGAGTTGGGTAAGGGGAAACGCAACTCAAACAATAAGCACGCCTACCTGTGTCAATCCCAGGTGCAGCCTGTTTCATGCCACTGTAAACTGGCCCTCCTGGCTCTAAAACCAGCCCGGCCCACCTGGAATTCTCCCAGTTATATGGATTAGTCCTGTAACTCAAACATTGAATGCTTCTACCTGTGTCCATCCCTCACAAGCGCAGCCACTTTAATACCACTGTATACCGGCCCTCCTGGCTCTAAAACCACCCCGGCTCACCTGGAATTCTCCTAGTTCTCCAGATTGGCCACCCTGTGCCTGGCTGCAACAAACCACTGTTTTCTTTATTAATGATTTTTTAGTCTATAAAATGTGTTTGAATAGCAAAAAGGCCAAAAGTGTCAAGAACAGCTGATGTCTTTTTTACTATATTGAAGTTCAGCCTTAACGCTTTAAATTCAGAGATAGGGGTAAATACTATTTTAGCATTAAAAATTAGCCTTTTCCTTGGCACTGATAGATTAAGTTTCAGTAAATTGATTGGGTTTGTCATTAGAAATTCCTACTCAAAAACCCCTCTCGAAGAACTTCAACTTGGGGCATTTTAACATTACGCGTTTTTTTTTTGTACTGTTGCTGAGCATGATTGCCCCCCGTCCTGCTTGTCTTCTTTCATATGAGCAACATTGTTCCATGCCTGAGCACACAGTGTACGCACAATCCAATATGGTATTTTCACATAGTTGGTTTGTGGCTACCTCTCACTGACACTGCTCATGCTCCACGAGGACAGTGGAGTCCTTCCCGCTACTATGGATGTTTTTATTAGAGCCCAAGCTCCGACCTTGGAGCTCTGACCCTATTGAAATTCAAGGCGTTATTTTTATTACTTTTCTTTCAAAGAAACCATTAATTTGGGGGCCTTAACATGCCCCAAAATCTTGCCGGAACATTCTAGAAAATAGTCTGCAGGTGAAAAGTTGCGTATTCTGGTGGTTTTGTGCTAATCCATCATGCAAATAGGTATGTGAGATAAGGAACTGGGTAAGAGCTACAGGTGTGAAAATCAGTATTCATATGTATCAGGTCTAGACTAAAACGTACAAGAACCGCTGTACAAACAGCTACAAATCAAATTTTACACCAGTGAACAGGCTGAACTTTTGAACGAACTAGATCTAAAGTTGTGTGAACCTTGAGTTTACGCCATAGGACAGGGGCTGTGGCCAGGGCCCAGTTTTCAATCAGCATGGATTATGATGACATCTATATAAAAGCCTCTTGGACCTAACAAGAAGTCCACTAGCCTCATTTCAATTTTCAAAATAAGGCTTTTTTCTTGGTGCCAAATCATTACAACCTCTTGTAATTTTTGGATAAATCATTTTGTTCTTCAGCAGTCCCTGGCACCCTGGCAACATAACAGTATTACACTTAACACGGCAACATGCAAACATCTCTTCACAGCGCCTCCTACTGGCAACAGGAAGTGACACAAATGAGTAATGTCTTTATTCCTCTTACTGTGCTGAGCCTTTCAAGCTCTGGTTTTGAGAGAAAGGACTCAATATTTGTCCAAAACATAGACATGTATCAATAAAGGATGGCGAGCATCCAGTATCTCACCATTTCACAGTAAGTCACCAAAAGTTTCATATGGAACATCTGATTGGGTGTAAATTTTTCATGTATGGAGTGTCAGATGGCCTAGTGGTTAGGTCGCACCCCACATACATGGAGGGCCTAGTTTTTAAAAATTTGTTCAAAATAGATATTTCATTAAAGGACAGCTCAATGGCGATGGTGAATATTTCATTACGTCGTCATTCCACAGGAAGTCACCAAACTTTCATATGAAACATCTGATTGGCTTTAAATTTAACATGTATGGGGTGTTAGACGGGGTGTCAGCATGGTTAGATTGCATTCCATGTACGTGGAAATGTATATTTCATGGTTTTCAGCACCACCTACTGTAAGAAGCCAGTAGCACCTTTAGCATAAAATATCCCATCTTGTTATAAATTTTCCTTATAAATTTATCTCATAATTATCACTCCTCCCCCATCACATCTAATATCTTGTAATATCGTCATATAATAATAACTTCCTTTTCCTACTGCCACCTACTGTTGACATCTGTAACTACCTCATATACAAAGTGCAACATGCCTGTAACTTTTGATTTAATACCTTTTTGATACACTGTAGGCCATAATCGTCAAGAAAAAAACAAAAAAACTTTAAATACTTTTCTTAATTTGTAATGATTCTATAGGAAACTTTCACTTTTTAGATCAGGTTGTATCCTGCATGCAGCAAAAACAAAGAAAAAGGCAGGTTTAGCTGAATTTATCTGTTTCATATCACTTAATCATGCTTTAACAAGAACAAGCAGCCACTAAAGCTGGGTACAACCTTCCCTTCCCTACCCCCCATGTTCACTCTCATCTTGGTACACTCCGCTCTACCTCCACATTACCCACAGGCCAACCCATGGGGCGCAATTATTCAGGCCTTTGCTCAGCCAAGTAGAAGAAATTAGCCTCTTCTCCTGAACCAAGACCTTCTAACCTGCACCAGGACCCGGGGCTGCCTCTCTGACTAGAATGACCCCCCGTGACTTCCCTCCTCAGACCTTGTTTTCCATACATATGAGCCCGAGCTGGCCGGAGCCACGCTTGGCTGCCATATGGGTTCTGTTTGCCCCGGCTGGCAGAGAGGGGCTGGGGAGCTGCAGGGTATGAAATAAGACAAAATAACACACCCACACCTTGACTATCTCTGTGTTTCCCTCCTGGAAGGATGCTGGTGTCCTCAGGCATATGACGTGCTTTGCAAAAAAATCCAACAAAACCTGAAGAACTGTTTAGCAGTATGTCATTTTCATTGCTTTAAGAACTCTGATATAAAATCTTAAAAAAAAAAAACTTTAAATCTTGAAACATCTTTTAACATGTCAGGAAAACCTGGTACTATTTGTCAGGAAAACTTGGTATTATTTTTCAGGAACACTTGGTATTATTTGTCAGTAATGTTTGGTATTATTTCTCATGAAAACTTGGTATTATTTGTCAGTAATATTTGGTATTATTTGTCGGGAAAACTTGGTAGTATTTTTCAGGAACACTTGGTATTATTTGTCATGAAAACTTGGTATTATTTGTCAGTAATATTTGGTATTATTTGTCAGGAAAACTTGGTATTATTTGTCAGGAAAACCTGTATTATTTGTCAGTAATATTTGGTATTATCTGTTAAGAAAACTTGGTATTATTTGTCAGTAATATTTGGTATTATTTGTCGGGAAAACTTGGTATTATTTTTCAGGAATACTTGGTATTATTTGTCATGAAAACTTGGTATTATTTGTCAAAAAACTTGGTATTTTTTTCAAGAATGCTTGGTGTTTTTTGTCATGAAAACTTGGTATTATTTGTCAAAAAACTTGGTATTATTTGTCAGGAAAACTTGGTTTTGTTTGCCAGGAAAGCTTGGTATTATTTGTCAAGAAAATTTATTTGTAGGAAAACATGATGTTCTTGGGGAAAAAGTGGTATTATTTTTTCAGGAAAACTTGGTGTTGTCTGTCAGGATTACTTGGTATTATTTGTCAGGAAAACTCGGTATTATTTGTCAGTAATATTTGGTGTTATTTGTCAGGAAAACTTGGTATTATTTTTAAGGAATACTTGGTATTATTTGTCAGGAAAACTTGGTATTAGTTTTCAAGAATGCTTGGTGTTATTTGTCGGGAGAACTTGGTATTTGTCAGGAAAACTTGGTATTATTTGTCGGGAAAACTTGGTATTATTTTTAAGGAATACTTGGTATTATTTGTCAGGAAAACTTGGTATTAGTTTTCAAGAATGCTTGGTATTATTTGTTGGGAAAACTTGGTATTATTTTTCAGGAATACATGGTATTATTTGTCAGGAAAACTGTTTTATTTTCCAGGAATACTTGGGAGCATTTGTCAGGAAACCCTGCTGATCTTTTATAAGAAACCCTTGCATTAATTGTTACTTAAAATTTGAGTTAGCTGGGAAATTTAATTAATTATTTAATTTATTTTTTAGGAAACTTGGGTGTGTTAGTTTGTTGATATTTGATGAAAAAACTTTGGTTTATTAAGAATTTCATATTATTTGTTAGTAAAACTAGAAACTATTTGTTGGGAAACCTTGCTTTGTTTGTTTGGAAGTTTTTGTGACATTTGATAAGAAATGTTCGGCTCATATCTTAGGAAAACTTGGAGAGATTTACTAAGAAACCTTGAATTTATTTGTTGGGAAGTGGGTTTATTAGTTGGGAAAGTAACTTAAATTTGTTGGGAAAGCTAGTTTTATTTATTTTTTTTTTTTTTAACTTGGATTTATTTGTCAGGAACACTTGGTATGACTTATTAATTTTTGGTTTGTTATGACACCCAGGTATAATTTTAAGACGGTCTTTTATGCTAAACCTTGCATTGTTTGTTCAGAAAACTTGATTGTATTAGTCTGACAACCTGATTTTATTGTCAGATAAACTTGGTATGGGAAAAGTTTATTACTTCCAAAATTCCTCTGGATGCACAGATTAAAGATATAAACATAGTTGACTGCTGTATAAATGTCTATCTTGGAAAAGAAGAAAAAAACCCAGTTTTATTTTGAAGGAGTGTGTCCTCAGGTCTTAAGGGTTGTGAATCTTCCTCTTTTGCTCCTTTCCTGTAATTCCCCTTATTCATTCACTTCATTAAATCCACTTTTGGTCACAGGTGATTTCCGTCCCCGTCTCTACACACCGGTCTCAACTTTTCTTCTCCCTCCTCTCTTCCTGTCAGTCTCAGCCTTCTCCTTCTCTCCATTTCATCCTTTTTGGAGCAGTCAGTGATGTATAATGAGGTGGCTCTGCTATCCCTCACTCTCAGAGTACAGTTAGAGTTTGAAAACTTCGGAGGCTTTGACGTTGCATCACAAGGTAGTGTGATTGACTGTCTTTTAAGGGTGTTAAATTCAAAAGAGTGTCCATAGAAAAAGAGACATGGAAGTCGTTTCTGTGGCCGTCGTAGAGATTCATGAAGGTCTGAAACCAACAGCTTTTGGTAAAGCTGTGTCAACTTAAAGATTAGTGTGAGTAGAGTAGAAACCTGACTAACTTGAACTCCCGTAGTTTTCGAAATGTTCATCCCACCTATTTTTGACTACTTGATAGCATGTTGTTGGACTGTCCATACATCTCAGCTATTCTTGTTTGCACAAGATATCAAAAATACTGCAGGATTTTTTCTCCAAACTTGGCACAAGTTTCCGCTTTGAATTTTGCAGGAGCCAGTCAGATTGTTGGGGCCATAACAAAGAACTTGGTCACTGGAGTTCATGTTCATTCCTTACTTGTAAACACAATATCATGAGAGTATTTTAAGATGTTTTCATCAAACTTAGCAAAAGTTTCCCTCTGGCTCAAGGATGGACTACTAAAATTTGGGAGTAAAGACCAAAGTCATAAGGCCTCATGTTCATCCGTTGTGACATCTCAAGAACACTTTGAGTGATTTTCTTCAAACTTAGCACAGGTTTCCTCTCTGACCTCAACAGGATGTGGTTTGATTTTGGACATCAACGACCTGGATCTAGGTCACTGGGCCTCATCATCCCTCGTTGTAAACACAATAACTTGAGAATTTTGTGCGGGATTTCTTTGAGACCTGATGAACTGCCTAGAATTGAAAGTCATGAGGACATTGGATCTTATGTCCATCCCTTGCTTGTAGATGTATTATCTCAAGAATGCTTCAAGGGATTTTTCTCCAAACTCAGCCCAAGCTTTCACTCTGATGTCAGGAGGAATTGGTAAGATTTCTAGATCATTAGGCCTCATGTTCATCCCTTGACAATATCTTAGGAATTCTTTGAGGGATTGTCTTCGAATTTGGATGAAATTATTGGATTTAAAAGTCAGAGTCCAAGGCCAGTGGGCCTCATATCCATCCCTTAATTTTTTTCTAGAAAACTCAAGAATTCAGAGGGATTTTCCTCAAACGTACACACATTTCCACCAGGCCCTGCAGAGAGGGATTAGAATTTGTCAGTCATAACCCAAGGTCTTAGGACCTCATGTTCATCCCTTGCTTGTAAATCCCTGAAATCTCAAGAACGCTTTAAGGGATTTCCTCCAAACTTAGCCCAAGTTTGCGCTCTGATTTTAGGAGAATTTGGTGAGATTTCGAAGGTCACAGGTCAAAGTTCTACGTTACTGTGCTATGTAACTGGTTGCTTCTTGTGACCACATACCTCAGGAATTCTTTCTCGGATATTCCTCAAACTTCGGATAAACTGCTTGGAGGGTCATAGGCACAGGCCAGTGGGCCTCATGTTTGTCCCTTCTTTGTTAAGTCACCTGTGGGATTTTCTTCAAAGGTTACAAATTTTTTCACTCCGACTTCAAGAGGAAGTGATTGGACTTTGGATGGTAAAGGGCCTCATGTTAATCATTTGATTTTAAATGTAATATTACAAGAATGCTTTGAGGGATTTTCTTCCAACGTATCAATAAGTTTTTTCCCTGACTTCTGGAGGAATGGATCTGATTTTGGAAATCATTGGTCGGTTATAATAGGTCACTGGGCATCATGTTCATCCCTTTTTTGAACACAATATCTCAAGACTTCTATGAGGGATTTTCTTAAAACCTTGTGTGAGCTGCTTGGATTTGAAATTCATAATTCAAACTTTGCATGAATGTCCCCTCTGACTCAAGGATGACCCATTAGGATTTGGAAGTCATGAGGAGATTTGAGGTCATAGGACCTCATGTCCATCCCTTGCTTGTAAACCTGAAATCTTAAGAACGCTTTGAGAGATTTTCTCCAAACTTAGAACACAAATTTCCTTTCTGGCTTTAGAAGGAATTGCTGAGATTTTAGAAATCATAGGTCAAAGATCATAGGTCACTGGGCCTCATGTTCATCCCTTGTTGTGACTACAGTATCTCAAGAATTCTTTGAGGGTGAACTGCTCAATTTTGAAAGTCATAACCCAAACCTTGAACAACTTTCCAATCTATCTAAGGCATAAACTGCTAATTTTTGACAATCATAGGCCAAGGTCGTGGGGCCTCATGTTTATCCCTTGCTTGTAAATGTGAGATCTCAAGAACGCTATGAGAGATTTTCTTCAAACTTTGCAAGCTAGTCCCCTATGACTCAAGGGTGAAAATAGTGGGTTTCGGAGTTTGTGGATCAAAGGTGTAGATCATTAGGCCTCATGTTCATCTCCTTGTTGTGAGCACAGTATCTCAAGAATACATTGAGAAATTTTCTTTACACTTTGCAAGCTAGTCCCCAATGACTCAAGGGTGAAAATATTGGGTTTCAGAGTTTATAGGTCAAAGGAGTAGATCATTAGGCCTCATGTTCATCTCCTTTTTGTGAGCACAGTATCTCAAGAATACATTGAGGAATTTTCTTTAAACTTTGCACAAATATCCACTCTGACGTTAGCTCACTGACTTTTGTGGCCTTTAATATTATTTTATTTCGTACTTTTATAAATTACTTTTAATTTTACCTTACAGGAGGGTATAGCCCGCACCTCTTGGTTGTGGTTTCTTTAAAAGTGGACCAACAGTTGCTCAAAGTCTAGCCTCTGCTGTTCCAGATGTAGATGACTTTTTGTTTGTAATGTGATGAAAATCAGAGTTGTTGAAAACAGAAAATGATTGCTCTTGTTGACTGATCATTTAAGATACACATGTAATAAACCAGAACAGTTGACAATCTTTAGTTTTAGAGACAAAGCCTGCAGTCAGATCTACACATTGATTTATCAGTTCCCACGGTAAATGAATCTTTATTCAAGCAGCAGCTCATCATCACTTCATTTCTCCAACATTGCTCTGCAAATATCAGCCCTATTACTGATTTAATTCCATAAGATGTCTGCATTTTAACTCAAACGCTTGCCAAGTGCTGCTTTTATATATGCAGAGTATTAAAATGAGCTATTGTGTATCTGCCTCTTGCTGGATCTTTTATCCGAGCTCAGACTCGCCGTGTCTGACAAACTGGATTCAATTTGAGTGTTTAATTCATTGTTTTACTTCATACGGCGAGTGAATATCCCTCTTACCGCCTGTCGGCACTCCTCCTCTCTCTATCTCTGCTTTATGACAGGCCTCTTACCTTGTGACTACAGATACCTGAGAGCTGGAGGCCTTATCGTGGCGGGGGCCAAATGAGACACGGGAGGGGAAAGCGATGGCTTTTCTTTATCTTTGGCCCCTCTTCTCCTCGGGCCACTTTCCCATCAGGTCACTGTGTACATTCAGAGAGGGTAAACTGATTCTATTGAACCAGTCCGCCACCTTCCTTCACCTGGTCTTCCTGGCTCCAAATGGGCTGTTTTATTTTCTCGCCGCCTTCGTCATTCCTCCCCCCTTCGGAAGAAAACGATCAACACCGTGTTGTGGAAGAGAGAGAGTGGAAGACGGCGAGAAAGATTAAATCCAAGTTTCTTTCATCCATGAACGCTTTCATCTCTTTTTTTTTTTTTTTTCAAACAGAGGGAATTATCAGTGCCGCAACCGACACAGGCTTTTGACGAGGGCGATGGCGCCGGATGGGGAGGAGGAGGTTGGTTGGAGAAAGAGAGGAGATGGAGCGGGAATCCATTCCTTACGTTAGCTTCGTCGCTGAGCTTCGTGGTTTATCTACAGAAGGCCAGGGGTGCTTCTTTTTGTCTCTTTTCGACGTTTTTGTATCAAATACTTGCGTTAAGTGTGGCAGTTATTCTTAAAAACAATCAAGGAAGTCGTAGCACTCCTCTGCATCTCAATCCGACTTAAATTCCAAGTTTTAAGAAGTCAAAACAAGCGAGTACGAGCTAGGCTAACAGACCTCAGCAGCTGCAGTGCTAATCCACCCTTCCAAAAATGAAACCAAAACTAAAAAGATGAATCCCCCCCCTTCCCTGAATCCGTCAGTGACACTTGGCATGACGTCTAATCTCCACCGTTCTCACAGTTTTTTCATTAAATTCGTGTCAGGACTCATTTCGAACTGGGGAATGAATACAGATGTCAGGATGCCATCGCAGGGCCTTTTAATGAGATAACAGGCTTTAGTCAAAGAATTAGAGCTATTGAAATAAAAAAGATTAGTTCAATGGGATGTGGATGCAGAGTGGAACGAGACTTTGGCTGTGGAGAGGAAAAGGGGAGACCCGAGTCATATCAGACCTGCCCTGCCAAATCACAAATCTATTTCCGACACTGGTATTAATTATCAAACTAAAGCTGCTGTTGCATATTGATTCATCAGGGTGCGCGCTTGTATTATCTCCTATTAAGCAGGAGAAAAAAAAAGAGAGATTATATGAAGCCTTCGGGGGCGTTTTATGGATCCTGTGAGACTGTTAAACCATGTCACGGACTCCAGAGCAACAAGACACGCTCCCTCTGTGTGTTTGCTGCTTCTTATGTGGGCTTGAATGCACTCTTAAGCTTTAAATTTGATTATTTTGGTGAACATTTTTCAATTAGCCCGACGATTATGGCCTGGAATGTATTTCTGGGCACGGAAATGCGTCTGCATGCAAACACATATTTGGGTCGCAAGCACAGACGGGGGTATTTAAAGCTAAATGAGACAGCTACTTATGTAGATGTTGGTTATAGGAAGTTTTATAACCTCAGTCATGGCCTTAACATGGTGAGTTGGACACAAATTGAGTAGAAAGTTAGGGTTGTGTGGTTAAACCTTTTCTTATTTTGTCTGCTCAGGGTCTTTGCCCATTAATGGCATTTTTGTGGTAGTAGCACCTATAACCTCAGTTTGTTGCAAGGTTACAAAAGTTGACTCTGCTTCCCTCAGCAGTGACCACTAGGTCAGTTTTAAGGGTAAATTATGCAGAATTTTACACTGAAACATCTAGATTAAAAAGAAAAAAAAAAGTAAACCTAGACGTTACGCCAAAGATTGCTACATCAAGAAGTTGCTCTTCTTACTTGTAACGGACCACGATTATTCTCTCTGTTGTGGGCTTCTTGTTTTATTGCCCAAACTCCTGCCATAGCAATTAAGACCCTCTTCCCCCCAAAGATTAGCAATTTGAAAGACATTGCAGCAATTGTGGAACAAAAAAAAAAAAAAGGCAGTGTTGAATGGATGAAACTCTTGACAATTTGTCAATTAATGTGATTGGTTCGACCTCAGTTTCAGAGCGGTTTGCACCATTACTAACTAAAGTAAGCTTCTGCGTTCCTCGGTAGTGACCATAAGGTCTGCACACTTAATAGTTTCCTTTATTCAGGAAATATCACCAAGAAAACAAGAAGGCAATGTAAAGGAATCCTGTCCTAGCATTAGCAGCAGCTTTACACCTGGAAATAGTACTCTTGGACTGGCGGGTTGGAATAAATTCTCTACCACAGTTGTTGTTGACATAGCTAATACTTGATTTTGAATTGTCACGAGGGAAAAGGGCACTTTTGAGTGTGACTTTTTCTAATTTAGCAGGGATAGAGCCAGAAACAGGGATGAGTGAGTGCGGCAGAGAAATGTGGGAAAGGAGCTACAGACTGGGCTGCCCACGTACAGTGCTTAACAAATTTATTAGACCACCCTAACCCTAACCAAAGTAAGGTTTATGCCACAGCTGCCCTAAATTAACGGCATTGGTAATTACCAAAATCATTTTTTATGTTTCTGCAATGGTTAATACACCGATATGTAGAAGCTCTTTAACCCAAATGATATTTTTTAATGCTAAAATATAATAATTATTGTTATCCATGAATTTTTAAATTTACTGATTTATAAAAAAACTGAAAAAATAGTAAAGCACATTAACATTGCTTGATTAATATGTCAAATTATAGTTACTTACTTGCATTCCTGAACAGAAAAATGAGTTTTAGTGGTTGAATGTTATGCTTGATTAATTTCTGACTTCTCAGAGAAGCCCAGTGAGCCGGCTCAAATTTGGGTGAATTCAGTTTGAAATTCCTCATTCCTGTTCAAAATGGTAAAATGTGGAGAGCTCTCTGAACATGAAAGAGTCCACAGTAAAGCACTTCATGATGCTGGATGGTCTTGGAGACAAATATGACAGGTGGTCTAATAAATTTGTTAAGCACTGTACATGGCGTGCGCCTTAACCACTAGCCCATCTGCCCCCCTGCCTTCGCTCTCTTTGAGGCAATTCAGTCAAAAACGTTCAAACTATGTGTCAATTCGAGGTGCTGGCAGCCTTGTGTTTGATTTTTATGCCCCATATATGGAAGCTGTTGTACAACAAGCAAACGGCCAAGATTCAAGCATGACCCATGACCTCTCTCTCTCACCAATTTCTAGTTTTGGACTTTATCCATTGTCTTGTCTCCAATAAAGTTATGGAAAACCCCATAAATAAATCTAAAAGTCTGGTAATTATCTCTTAATTCATCCCAATAGTTAATTGTACCATCTCTACTGATACTGGCTTGCTACTGGGGGTTCTGATGGCATAGTAGTTGGTTTACGCTACATTTATGAGGGCTGATTTCCTCCAATCAGACAGCTCAGATTCAAATCCAACCTATGACCTCTCTCTCTCTCTCAACAACTTTCAGTTATCCACTGCCCTGTCTCTCCATTAAAGGTCTAAAAATGCCCAAATGTAAATCTAAAAGATAAAAAGAACTCTCGCCTAATTCAGTAGGTGCTTTTTCCCAAGAATTGCATGCACTAACTCCACTGTTCTAAGCTTTAAGCAAGCAATTTGAGGTGCTGGTGGCTTAGTGGTTTGTTTGTATATGTTGTCCTTGGACAGCCCAGGTTCAAATCTGATCATTGACCTTTCTCTTTAGCACTGATTTCCAACTCTATCCTCTGCAATTAGGTCATAAAAAAAGCCCAAATATCAATCTAAAACCCCTGAAAAATGCTTATTTAGACCCAAAGTTTCATCCCAAATGTTGATTGTGCAAACTCAACTGATTCTAGTTTTAAGCGATTCGGGCCACTGGTTGCCTAATGGTTGGTTTGACTACCCAAATATATAGGCTGTTGTCCTTGGCCCAGCTTAGATCTGACCATGGGACCTCTATCTCTCCTCTATCGACTTTCCTGTCTCTTCAATGAAGTCATAATAGGCTCAAGAATAAAATTTAAAAGGCTAAAAACAATGTCTGGTTTCATCCCAAATACTGGATGTACCATCCCCTCTGATGTTGCCTTTCAGATAGCACACTGGGGCCATGCATGAGGCTATTGTCCTCAGAGGGGACGGCCCTGGTTGTAACCTGACCTATGGACTAATTCCCAGCTCTATCCACTCTGGTATTTCTCCAATAAAGGCATGAAAAAGCTCAAAAATACATTTAAAAAAATGAAAACTACCTCTTCATTTGTAGCTTTGAGCAAGCAGTTTGGGTTGTCTGTGTAGGTCCTCATTCATCCGGGCCAATGGCTCTCCAAGGCTTTATCCAAAGGAGAAACTGCACTTGGTTGAGTTTCTTGAAGACATTTCGCCCATCCTCCAGAAAGCTTTTTCAGTTTGTAAGTTGGGTCACTGATGGCCCAGTGACAGGATCATACACTCTATATATGTCCTTACTATGCCTGCTACCTCTTTCCCACCAATTTCTGACACTATTAGCCCATTAGAGCAGTGTTTCCCAACCATTTTTTCCTTGTACCCCCCCTACATGTACCTAAGAATAGTAAAGCCCCCCCCACTAATGCGTTGGAGGTATGAAAAGGCCCAAAACAAATCTGGAAAGTATTGAAAACTATCTTTTAATTCATCCTGAGAGATGGTTGTACCAATTCTACTTAAGATAAGTAATTTGAGGCACCAGTGGCCTCAGTCTATCACCAATTCCACCATCCCGTCTCTCTTTTAAAGGCATGAAAGGCCCCAAACTGTCTCTAGAAAACTGTCTTTATCCCAAATGTTGATTGTACCAACACTGCAGATGGAATAATGTTAGGTACATACACCCCATGTATGAAGGCTGTTGTTGCTGTCTTCAGTTTTCAACTCTATGGACTGTCTTGTCTAGCCAATAAAAGCTTAAAAACAAAAAAAAAAAAAAAAAAAAAAAAACCTCAAAAAAAAAAAAAAAAAAGCCAACTATGTCTTAATTCATCCTAGATTGTACCAACTCTACTGCTGTTAGCTGTAAGCTAGCAATCTCTTGGCTGTTGAAATCTTCTCATTCTTTGGCCTTCCGCCTCTTTCTGACCTCAGAACCTACTGAGAAGTCAACTTTCTCCTTATTATTGTCTTTCTCTTTCACTTTTCCCTCTTGTCTTGGTGCATTTTAAAAAGGCAGGTTCATATCGCCTCTGGAAAAGTTCAAATTCTGCACTCAAGTTGATACATTTTGCACTTGTGTGGTTTCCACCTCAGTTCATTCTGCTTTCGGCAAATTTTCACCTCTGTGCAAGAGTCCGGCCTCTGATGTTTGCTTCACATTCAGTCTGAACACAAGGTAGCACAGCTGTTGCGTTTAAAGAGAAATGTGCATTTTAGAATACCCAAAAATGTGAGACTTCGAAGGCCTTGAGGCGGTGTTTTTACCAAGATAGTCCAAAAATCTTTGACTCTGCAGCTCTAAATGAAAGGTTGAAGTCGTCACCCAGTGGGAGAAGTCCTTTGAGTCACTGCTCTTTGCGCGCCAACGCTTGAAAGTGTGACTCCCGAAGAGGCAAACTCTGTGATAACACCACAATTGTCATTTTATTTCTCACCAAAAGACAACTGATGAGCACAATAGGTGTGAAAAATCCCTCTCTCTTCTGACCATCTGAATGACGAATACAATGACCAACGCGTCCCCCAAAGGAACAAAGCATTCGTTCGCACCTCGTATCTAATAAGGGTTGTTGGAAATAGAACTGGATGTACAGTACGCTCGGCATGCAAAAGCCCTGTTTGATTTCACCAGCAGGGGAGGTTTATTACATCGTCATTGGCCGGTGTGGGTGGTAGCCTAAGTGTTGAGACACGCGCTCACTTCACAAATAATGAGACCTCCAACGGTGTGACACCCATTTCACACATGGATGGCATCTGTGATTGGGAAACATATGTTTGTATTGATGTATAATTATGAGCATTGAGCTCCTCTACTTCCTAGAAGTTGAAATGACTCTGTGGTGTGTGTGATTGAGTGTCTGTGAGAAAGACAAAGAGAGCAAGGGAGGGAAAGTGTGATGGAGAAAGAGCATCAACACCCTGCTGACTGCACTCAATCACTTTCTTAATTATACAGCGAGAACACAAGTCGCTGTCTGTCCGGAACCAAAGTCACGAATTCGTCGCGAGATATCATCTCTGTCTTCTGTATCACCTCCTAACTCTTCCACCGTCTACTGTTCAGGTGTTACACAGGTAGCAGAGCTGGAAATATAGCGATTATACAAGAGGCGTGAAGATTGACGTTCATGTGCGATGGATCCGTGGGTGTCCGTTGTTCGCCAAGAGTATAAGGTGCGAGAGAAACAAAAAAAAGGAAGAGCGGAAGGGGAGAGATTTGCAAATTTAAGGGAGAAGTGGGATGGAAACGGGAAGAGTGAAGGAGAGATTGGATAGGGGGGAAGGGTGGAGGATGTGGGGGGAAGGGTTGAAGGAGGACGAAATGAGACCAAATTTTCTTTGGCAATCTCCGTGTTCCTGCTGCAGGTGCTGGGGCCATTTCACTAAAGCAGGGCCAGACGCGAATGTCATTAGTTCCTGAGCCCCAGGTGAATTTGCCACAGTTCCACATGATTAACCCAGATAATTGTGTGTTGATAGCGAGCATGGTCGATGGAATACAATTTTCAGGCCCAGATTCCTAAACAAACAGCTCAGCAGCAGCAGCAGCCGCGATGAGCCAGGGAGAGAGGGGATAACGGCGGCGGCGTTGACGGCAGCAACACTTGTGATGCCTGATGCGTTCACGTACGGAGGTTTACAAAGAGAGAGAGAGAAAGAAAAAGGAAGGGGAGGTGAAAAGAAAGGAAGCTTTTTGAGAGGGTTAGGGGAATAAAGGCCAGGTCAGCCATGAGTGACAGTGGCAAGGGTGGACGGGACAGCATTACTTCAGTCATAGGCTTATTAAATTCACATACACCAAATAGGAAGGGTTGACATGCTAGGAAAATGGATGTCTGTGCTCTATTAGACATGGCTATGGCAAAGATAGTTGAATTATGAAGGTGCAAAAACATAGAGTAGATCTTTATATAACATGAATATTCTGGTTGATTTTTATGAGTGTTTTGTTGCTTGGTCATGTTGCCTTTAAATGAGGATTTCAATGCATTTTATTAAGCCATTAATGCAAAACTACTCATGTACTCATGGTGGACTAAATCTAAAATCACCCTATATCGTCTGTAGATATCAGCTGTAAATATTAGCCTGTAGTGGCAGTAAGTATCCGACTGTATTGAATGTAAATGAAGGGCATTTATTGACTTTAAATATAAGCCTGTACTGACTGGAAATAAAGGATGTTTATTGACTGTAAATAAAAGCCAATTTGACTGTAATCAGAAACCTATATTGACTATACATATAGGACCTTTAGTGACTGTAAATATTAGCCAATGTTAACTGTAAATAAAGGCTAATATTGACCTTAAATATAAGCATTTTTGACTGTAAATATAGGACTTTTATTGACTTTAAATAAAGACCAATTTTGACTGTAAATAAAAGCCTATATTGACTGTAAATTAAGCCCTTTATTGACTGTAAATAAAAGCCTATATTGAATGTAGTCAGAAGCCTATATTGACTTTAAATATAGGACCTTTTTTGACTGGAAGTGTTAGCCAATATATTGGCTGTGAATTTAGGACCTTTATTGACTGTAAATATAAGCCAATGTTGACTGTAAATAGAAGCCTACATTGACAGTGATTATAAGTTTATATTGACTACAAATATTGGGTTTTACTGATGTAAATATTTAAACCTATATTGACTGTAAATATAAGGCAATATTGACCATACACATAAGCCTATATTGACTGTAAATAAAGGCCTATACTTACTGTAAATAAAAACCTATATTGACTGTTATCAGAAGCCTATATCTACTGTAAATATAAGCCTACATTGACTGTAAATAAAGGCCTATATCGACTGTTAATTAAAAGCCTTTATTGACTACAAATATAGGCCTATACTGATGTTAATATGCAAACCTATATGGACAGTAAATGTAAACCTATATTGATTGTAATATCTGCCCATACCTGTTGTAGATATATGCCTATATAAGCTGTAAATAGAAGCCAATTTTGCATCTAAATGTAGTCTTATTTTGGCTGTTAAAAACACCCTATATCAAAGGGAATTATCTGCCCATATTTTCTGTAAATATTGGCCTTTATTCCCTGTTTTTATCAGCTGAAGATATCTGCCTGCTCCTTCTGTTTCTGACAGTGTATATTGGCTGGTCTTTATTGGCGTAAATTAACATATGCCTATTTCTGCTGTAAATAACCTATATCAGCTTGACATACTGGCTTTATTCAACTGTAAATATATGCCTTAATCTGCTGTAAATATTTGCCTACACTGACTGTTACTATTAGCTTATATTGATTGTAAAATTCAGCCTACATGGGGTATAAATATTGGCCTATATTGGTTGTAAACATTGGCCTATGCTGGCTGTAAATATTGACCTGTATTGGTAGTAAACAACAGCCCATATTGACTGTAATTATTGGCTTGTGTTGACTTTTAAAATGTGCCTATGTAAACTGTAAATATTGGCCTTTATTACAAGATTGGCCTATACTGACTGTGAATGTTGGCCTATATCAACTGTAGAATACATCTATATCAACGATAAATATCGAATTATGTCGACTGTAAGTATCAGCCATTATTGGCTGTAAATATTGGCTGACGCCCGCTCATAAATTCATTGAGCATAAGACAGGACCAATGGATAAAGTCTTAATTTGTAAATGCCAGCAGATCAAATATCAGCAAATTCCTACATCTTGAATCCTGAGCTAGTTGTTAGATTTGTTGAGCTCCAGGTTACAGCAATGTTACAATCATGTGAGTAAAAGTGTAAAAAGCTGATTTAAATGTATCACTTCAAGTTCAGAAAACTTTATTTATTCTGAAAAACACCTACCAAGAATTAGCACTAAGTGTAAATGTATAAAGGGGCTTTAATCAGCAGTTTTCATGTGTTCTTATGTTGTAATGATAGCACGGATTACCTGCCAAGTTAATAGACAAAAGTACAAAAACCTTTCTATAGCTTTTGTTTGGAATTGTAAATGTCTTCTTCAGTGCCGTCTGCTCTTGTTCTTTGAATTCGCCTTCAAGCCAAACTTGCTGAGCGAGCATGAAAACATGCTACCTTCCATATATCCCCTGGCTTATACGATTTACAGCCCAACGTGAGGCATTCATCAGCAGGGTGTGAGAATTATCTGGAGGTGAGAGACAGAGCTGAGTAAACACTCGGAGGATCCAAATACATACATTCAGAGGCGAGGAGGAGATGCTGGTGTGAACAGTGTTGTTGAGTCTCCTTGATTAACCAGTGTTGTCATTTCTACGAGCAGTCTGACTCTTAAAGAACTCCCCAGTAGAAAGGTGTACATGGAGCTGAGGTTAGATGGATGGTGCCTTCCTGGCCTCCTGAGCTGTAATGTAATTTCCCATAGTGCCTTGGGGTTGATGGGACACGCAGTGGAATTGTCAGAGATGATAAGTGTCCTTGTCGCTCAATTTTCTTTGTAAAATTGTCGACCTCTGTGGACTCATGCTACCTCTTAACCTTCTGTCACCTTCACCAGACGCCATCTGTAGTTATTTTTACAATATATGAAAAATTAAAGCTCCTGTGAGGAGTTTTTTTTGGCTGGTTATGAAACAGGCTGATACTTGTCTTAGATTCTCAATATAGATTCAATAAAAGTGAACAATATCATCAGCATATAGTGACAATTTCTGTATTGCTGTATGTATTTTTCAGTTTTTTTTTGCCAATACACTTTGTTTTTCTGTCATTGTATTGTAAGGTTACCGTTTTGGAGAGTTAGCATAGCTTAGCATAAAAACTGAAATTCTGCTAAACAGCTAGCATATCTAGCACATAGTCCTTTAAAACTATACAGGGCTTATTTTAAGAATGGCATTTTTCCACATTTATTAAAAATGATAAAATAGGTTATTTAGAACATTTTAGAAAAGTTGGTAGGATGATTTTTGCCACACTTATTTGAAGACATTAAGATTAGCTTCTCTATGTCTATGCTAAGGAAAGTTAAGCTAACCATCCCCTATACTTTGAAAAATTGCATTATAAAATTGCACTCACCTTATAATACAACTTTGTTGGTTAAACCTTGAAAAGAAAAAGTTTTTCTACAATTTTTGAAGTAGATATGTAGTAGAAGAGGCACAAAATGAAGATATTCAACTTGTAGTTAGTAGTGGTATCTTTAAATTAAGCACCATTTAATCATTGCAAAGAGTATGCATGTGACGTTTGAAAACTTAAACTCTTAATATGAAAACTTACTTTGTTGCACCAAAACTAAGCCATTTTCTTCCAAATGTATCCTCACTCTATGACAAGTGTCAGAGCAAAGATGCCAGTTTTCCTTCTGTCTTCCCTTTAACTGTCCAAAACTTACCACATTTGAGGCCAGCATATTCCAAACGCTTTTAGATACACAAGACTCAAAATGAACCCTTTTGTCATAGTGTTTGGAGAAAAAAAAAACTCATCTTAATGTTTTAGAAAAAGTAGAAGCCTCACCTGTTAAGGTATGGCTGGAAGAAACAGTAAATCCCTCTTATTTTGAAAGAATTCATCTCTCACTATCCAATACATTGGGGCACTTCAACAAAGTTTGGCAACCCTTTCTTCGGTACAGTGGAATGCAAGCTAGAGTGATACACTGTAAACACTGATAAGTTAGAAAAATTAAAATTGTCAGAGGAAGTTTATTACCTAAAAATGCTGAATTAGTATTTGTTAAGTAGCAGGTACTTAACCATTTTATGTTATATCAACTCAGTTTTACTTGTACATTTCTAAGATGAACTTTTTAAGTTTAAACTAAGGAAACTTCTACATTTACAAATTTTTAAATTTTAAACATTTGTGCCATCTAGGCTAGGCTAACCTAAAAGACTACTGTACCAGTGACTGGAAGAACTAGGAAGTACTCTTCCACCATGTTAAAAGGAATCTGGCTGCAGACCTACAAAGTAACCTTTCTTGGGTTTCTCCTTAGTTTGTTGTGTGTTATTTTTAATTTTATCCTCGTTCCCTCAACTGAACCCTAAACTTTAGGGCTCGGATGCCTAACCCTAACCCCCCTTGGGTTTTCCGTGTTAAATTCAAATTTTTCTCCCTCAGTAAATTTTTCAATTTTAATTGATAAAATTCTTCTGTTGTGGAAGATAGCCACTTGTAATCTCTGACAGGAAATGGAAAGTAAACATTATACAGTATGTCATTTTGGTGCCTGCTTGGGTAACGTTGGTCACTTCCTGCCCCATGGTTGAGGTCGCCCCATTGTAGAGGTCTGCAACAGATGAGCTCTCCCTCCCACAGAGGTCTGCAGCCAGATCCTCTTGACTGGGTTTGGCAAACCATCCAAGCTGCATTGATGGTTTTCCTCCACAGGTAGGTCTTCTCTAACTGAGTGGGTAACTTCACTCATGGTGCCAAGTGTCTAGTGCCAAAATGCTGGAAAAACTTTAAAGATTCAGGGAGGATTGTCAAATAATCTGAGTGCGATGTTAAAGACAGCATTTCCAATGTGGTGATCACTACCGCTGTGGTTCAGAGGACCACTTCAGATCTCTTAGTGAAGCCTTTGTCCTTGTTTTAGACTGTAAAGGAATGAGTATGATAACAGGAAAATGTTTAATGTGCTTTTTAGACATTGTTCTTACATTGCATTGTTAAAACATAGCCAAATGACTGTTTTTGGATTCAGCAGTATCAGAAGTCAAGCAGGCATGTTGAAGAAAGTCAGACTTTTGCTGCTTTCGAAGAACACTTGACTTCTTGTCCTGGAAGGCTTATCATGTGAGAAGTAGGAATAATAAATGTTCCTGTGAACAAAACCTCCTGCTCAATCTCACCACAGCTAAACGGCAGTATCCACTGTCTTGTGAGGCATAAAATGAGCCTTAAATCAGGTAAGAAAAGAGAAAACTCAACCTGTTAGACACTGACAACACCTGTTTTACGAGAGGTGTGCACCTTAATCTTGTTTTTCGGGACACGTGCGCAGCCTTGACTCCCAGGAATCAGTTTCTGTAGCCTGCCAAGTGAATTCGTAAAACATCATCAAAGAAGAGGATGAGGAGAAAAGAAACACCGGGGTTTGTGTTCCCACCAGCCGCAAGATAAAACAAGTCAGGGAGCCAGGTGGAGAGACTGGCAGCGAGGAGAGAGGAGAAAGAAAGAGAAAGGAGCAGAGACAGCCAATCTCCCTGGTGCATTCTGGGAGTTGAACCTGGCAGGAGAAATTAGCGGCGTGTGAGCTAAGTGAAAGGGATAATCCCTCTCTGACGGAGAGGAGAGGAGAGCAGTGCAGCAGTGATCCTGCCTGTGTTTCTGTGATTTTAGGTTCCAGGTTTATTTATTAAGAGGATAAGCTCTTCCTGTGTATGCAAACCTCAGAGGAGAGAGGAGTCGCCGTCACTCTGATGCTAACACGAGCGCTGATTTGAGGGTCTGCTTGCAACTTGGCATGATACTGGCTGAAGGCCCAGAAGAGGGGTTTGCTAGTGTGTGCTTTCAGGTGGATTACAGATCCCCTTCAAAATAAAACTACAAGTTCAACATGAACTAAATGAAATAATCTTGGACTTTTAATGATGGCCATCGCTTAAAGAACCATCAACTTTAACGCTGGGAGAGGAAAAACTGCCAAAAAACCCTGAAAGCTTCAGGGTTATGATGACACAGTTTTCATAATTTGACTGAAATTTTTTATCTTGAAGGGTGATTGCAAACTGGGCTGCACAAAGGTGCATTTGTTAGCGCTTTCGCCAAACAGCAAGAAAAGTTTTTGGTTCAAATCCCCATACATGCCTCTTCCTCATGGAGTTTGCACGTTCTCCCAGAGCATGCTTAAGTTCTCTTCAGGGACTCTTACTTCAACAGTAGTCCAAAAACACGCTTGTTAGGTTGATTGGTAACTGAATTGCCCGTAGTTGTGAGTCGTCAGTTCAATTTCAATTTTTAGGAATTTTAGGGAACTTTTTTTTAATGGGATATTAAAGTTTTATGATACAGTTTAACTGAAACATTGGGGGACTTTTGAAGAAATTTTTGGGGGTACTTTTAATGGTATACTTTAAAAGTATGTTTGAGTTTTTTTTCCCAGAAGTTTTAGTTGATTGTTTGGGAATTTTAGGGAAATTCTGCAGGTTTTGGAAAGGAAAATTCCTTGTGTCTTAATCTATGAGTTCCTTCTTATCCCAAATAAGTGGGAGAAACCAAAAATTCAATTAAAAACAAAAGCTCAGGTCTCAGGAAGTTAAAACTAAAAACCTGAGCTACAAAACCTTAATATAAAAGGTTTAATAAAGCCAAATAAACGGTATTCTCACAGGAATACTTCTCCCTGAGAACATTGTAACTCAGAAAATATAGCTTACGTAGCTCAGTTAGCTATGTAAACCATGTAGCTACATAGCTAATGTAAGAGAGCTATGTAAGCCACACTATATTGCCAAAAGTATTCATTCACCCTTTCAAATAATTGAAATCAGATGTTCCAATAACTTCCATGGCCACAGGTGTATAAAATCAAGCACCTAGGCATGCAGACTGTTTCTACAAACACTTGTGAAAGAATGAGTCGCTCTCAGGAGCTCAGTGAATTCCAGCTTGGTACTGTGGTAGGATGCCACATGTCGTGAAATTTCCTTGCTCCTAAATATTCCACAGTCAACTGTCAGTGGTATTATAACAATGTGGAAGCCATCGGGAATGACAGCAACTCAGCCACGAAGCGGTAGGCCACGTAAAATGACAGAGTGGGGTCAGCGGATGCTGAGGCACACAGTGCGCATAGGTCGCCAACTTTCTGCAGAGTCAATCGCTACAGACCTCCAAACTTCATGTGGCCTTCAGATTAGCTCAAGAACAGTGTGTAGAGAACTTCATGGAATGAGTTTCCATGGCCAAACAGCTGTATCCAAGCCATACATCACCAAGTGCAATACAAAGCATTGGATGCAGTGGTGTAAACCACGCCGCCAGAGGACTCCAGAGCAGTGGAGACGCGTTCTCTGGAGTGACGAATCGCGCTTCTCCCTCTGGCAATCTGTTGGACGAGTCTGGGTTTGGGGGCCAGGAGAACAGTACTTGTCTGACTGCATTGTGCCAAGTGTAAAGTTTGGTGGAGGGAGGATTATGGTGTGGGGTTGTTTTTCAGGAGCTGGGCTTGGCCCCTTCGTTCCAGTGAAAGGAACTCTGAATGCTTCAGCATAGTAAGAGATTTTAGACAATTCCATGCTCCCAACTATGTGGGAACAGTTTAAGGATGGCCCCTTCCTGTTCCAACATGACTGTGCACCAGTGCTCAAAGCACGGTCCATAAAGACATGGATGAGAGAGTTTGGTGTGGATGAACTTGACTGGCCTGTACAGAGTCCTGACCTCAACCCGATAGGACACCTTTGGGATGAATAAGAGCGGACATTGAGAGCCAGGCCTTCTCATCCAACATCAATGTGTGACCTCACAAATGTGCTTCTGGAAGAATGGTCAAAAATTCCCACAAACACACTCCTAAACCTTGTGGAAAGCCTTCCCAGAAGAGCTGAGGCTGTTATAGCTGCAAAAGGTGGTCCGATGTCATATTAAACTCTGTGGATTAAGAATGGGATGTCACTTAAGTTCATAAGCGAGTCAAGGCTGGTGAGCGAATACTTTTGGCAATATAGTGTATGTCGATAGTGCAGCTACGAAGCTAACAAAGCTATGTAACTAATGTAGCTACACAGCTAACATAGCTAAAGCTAAGCTCACAAGCAGCTACATAATCTACGTAGCTGTGTTCTCTATGCAGCTATGTTAATTTTAACTAAAGCTATCTTTGTTACTTGGTTTGTAGTAAGATTAATTACATAGCTAGTGTTGCTATCTTTGCTTTAGTCAAAGCTAACGTTTGTGTAACTGCTTCTAAAATAGATCTTTACATAATTTAATTCCAGATTTTACCCCTAGACTGGTTCTCTGTGTTATTTATGAAATGTTTCTTAAGTCTGTAAAACCAGGGCATGCTGTGGAGAAGCCTGATTTTGTAGAAGTCGATGGCAACATTAGTCAACTTCCTCCTTCATTTATTTATTTATTTTTTTTACCAAATAAACCTTGATGTACCTTCTGATTAATGGTCACATTTTGTGTGAAATACTGGGGGTATTTTGGGGCATGGATACCCATGTTTTAAAAATGGAACTCTCCGCCAAATATGGCGTCTCTTGGCTCCCAAAAATCCAAACTGGTGAAGGGTAAAATGCAAAACCAACCAGGTAGCAATAGTCTTTTGTCCTGAGATTGTAAATGGTTGTCAGTTTTGTAGGTTTTAACGATTTACTTTTTGTCTCTTTTTTTGAACAGATAGAGGTCAAAATCCATCGAATTAAAGTGAAAGTGCCACCATCAGGGGCCTCGTTTATAAACACTGCGTACGCACAAAAGAAAGCGTACGCCACTTGTAAGCAAGGTTTGGGATTTATAAAAACAAACTTCACAGGAGAATGTGCGCACCTCCACGGCAGGTCTGACCCTGCCGTACGCACAAAATCTGGAGACGGGAAACTGCGATCCCAACAGTAGAAGGATGAAATTAAAAGACTGCTATGTGAAATTGATACATTTGTGTGAAATAATCAAATATTACACATTTCACAACACATATCATATATGAAGGATATATTTGCAAAAATTAAGAAAGAGGAAAAATTTACATTGATGCCCCAGGGAGTGCGCGAACGCGCGCATGTGCGCCCACACACACGTAGCCTATATTATTGAATCCATCATGCTCTGTCATTGTGAAACAAACCTTCCATGTAATTATGAAACCCATTTACATAAACAATAAGGCGGACAGTAACCATGTTCCCAAAATGTGCCATACAAATAGTTCTACTTTAATAATAATTGTAATTAAAATGACATGATCATTGTGCAAAACTGCTGATCAATTAGGCTATTTAACTTTAAATGAACTATTGTGAATTACATTCCAAATGTGTTTGTACTGTACATGTTCATTTTGCCTCTTTCAAACAAGAGAATACAGTTACCTTCATCCGGTGCTTCTGGTGCATTTGGTGCATCTGTGTCCCCCTCCGCCTCCATCACCACACCGTTTAGGAGGGATTCCCTAATGATCCCCACGGGGATGAGCTCCGGTGTGCCCTTTCCCTCACCTGTCACACAGACACTCTTTCTATAGAGAGCGATGCGCCTTTTCGCCTCCACTTTCATGTCAGACCATTTCTTTTTGACTTCAGCCACAGTCCGCCCCTCTGAGGCAACGTTATTTACAGCATCAGCCACATGCTTCCACTCTTTTGCCTTTTTGGCATTAGTGATGTCCACACTGTGCCCACTGTGTCCACCTCACCTATTAATATCTCAACCTCGCATTGAGTGAAATTACTTTTTTTCCCTTCATTTTCCCTCTTGGTCCATCGTGGAATTAACATTATTGAATATTCAACAAGGGCATTCACCTGACCTTTTATGGGCACCATATAGGCGGGGCAAAGCGTTCCCTCACATGCGACAACTTTAGAGTTGATTGTGATTTATACATGGAAACAGGCGTAGGACGTGTGTGAGCACTCTGTTATAAATCTGAAAGTTTTTGTGCGCATGCATTTCCTGTGTTTCTGGCGTACACCACCTATCGTGATCTTTTCTACACACAGTTTTATAAATGAGGCCCCAGATCTCTCCTGCTTCTGAAATACTCATGTTCATGACATCCAAAGGTTAAAAATATGTATAGTATGAGGATTTGTATTCTGAGGATTTGAACGCCACAAGAAAAGCATCAGAGATACACAAGGCAGCTAGCTGCTCTGTAGTCCTGAAAATGGACCAAAAGATGTCAGATTTGGACTGACTTTAAAGATAAGATTTTATAAACCCTCTCATCTATGTGCATCCCACTCAATCAGTGATGATTGAAAGATATCAAAGGCCTTCAACATGAAATGAACCCACCTACACACCTCTCCAGTAGTGTTTCCTTTGCTGTAAAGTACATAGGATATGGCACGCCAGTGTATGAATTCTATGACAAGAGAGAAGCACTAATGAAAAATGAATGCATTGCTTGGCAAACCCAATTTATTGAAACTGAAAGAGCGTATCAATTGCATAAATATGTTTACCAGCATTGTTTTTCATGCTGTTAAGAGAGTAATGACATCAGAAGCAGGATGTGTGAGCATACCCGTGCCTATCTGTCCATGTCTGCTCTTGATCATTCCTAAAACACACTTCATTTTAGAAACTTTCTGGACACTATTACCCACCCAAATGGAAACATTATTCAGTGGAAATTGTGTTGAAATAACAAATGATTCCATAAACACTTTCTTTTCCTCAAACTTGGATGCATATTCATGCTCTGACTGCCTCTCGCCTCGTTCCCCCCTCCTCGTTGATGAAGCGATATTTAGTTTATATGCAAGCCAGCTCCACTCATGTGAAATGTCGAGTGGGTGAAAAAACATTGTTTTAATGAAATGTGACAAAAATGCTTCATCATGGAGGACAACCACGTTTTTTTTTTTTTTTTTTTTTTTTACTTTCTCTTGGACGAAAGTTAAAACATAAAGAGAAATACTGAAGGGAAACACTCAGTCAGTTCCATATTACCATTTGTTGTTGTTTTGAGCACGCTAATGACGTGACTGGTCCCAGCGGTTTTTTAAAAACGCTATTAGATGAACTTTTTTTGGAAATGACCCTTTGTTGGATCTCTGACTAGTCTTCTGAACCACAAATTAGAAAGCTCAACTGTTACTGGGCCACTTCCTGTTAGACAGCGCTTTGCCCTGGTCAAGTCTTTTTGGCGCTGTGGTGAAAATGGCTTGCCCTGGCTGTCTGCAAGAGCAACTCAAGATATCTACATTGCAATCCAGAGGTATTCTTTATCCTTGTGTCCTGATGATTGATTATTAAGAATGGATTAACCCCCCAGGGTCCCCTCAGAAAAACTCACACTTAGGACCCTTGGGACCCAAATGGATCCCTTCAGAAAAAGTGCTATGTAAATCAGATGAATAACATTTTTTCCACTTTCAAAGCTTGAATCGTTTAACCAGCTTCAGCCTTAATCAGAAGTATAAGGTGTTTTTTTTTTTTTTTTGAAATATTGTTTATGTTTTTATGCAGTTTTGTCATAATAGTACCCCATATTTTAACAAAAACAATGCAAAAAAAAAAAAGAAAGAAAAGAATTACAGAATTGAATGTATGGGTTGAAGTCGTTAGAGCCTAGGTTAATTATAACAACAGGGATTTTTTTTTTTTTTTTTTTTTTTTTTTTGAGCAGTATAGGTTCATATTTAAAAAACTGACACTTCAGACTCTTGGGACCCAAATGGTTCCCATCAGAGGTGTGATGAAAAGTGAGGTTGCAACATTTAACTTTGCTTCAACCATTCACTTTTGAAAAATCTCATACCATTAGCATTGACTCAGAAAAGAATATTGACTAATAGAAATTTTAAAATGACCCAATTGGGTCCAGGAGGGTTAAACTCAGTGGCCGACCAATGAAACTTTCAAACAATAGCATAGACATTGCCGATAATTTGTTGTACTGAGTTTCCACTGGGACTGGTACTTTGTGTGACATGTACGCCCTCTGCTGGGGCCCCTGTAGACTTGCACGTTAAACCCTGTGTCCTGTTGCCAGTTGCACTGTGCTGTCCCCCTGATGAGTTCCACTGAAATGCTTTCAGATAACTTTTTTGTTTTGTTTTGGTCAAAGTAACATGTCCAAGCCATGTGTTTGTGAGAATGTCCCAGCATATGGCATCGACTCGCCACGTTATTATGCTCTGCTACCTAAAATCCTTCCTTCACTATTGCTGTCCCTGGTGTAGCTTGTTAATTAGGGTCCACCAATTAGTTGGTCAGAGCATATCAAGAATTCCTTGAACTATTTGCCTTTCATTCAAACTTTGCTCAAGTATTCACTTTGTGTTAAGAATGGACTGATTAGATTTTTCTAGGTAACAGGTTCAGGGTATTTGGGTTTGCTTGTGAATGTGATACCTGAGGAACACTTAGGGATTTTCTTTAAGCTTTCCACCTAAGTCCCTTATGACTGAAGAATAAACTGAGTGGATTTTGGTGGCATAAGTCAAAGGTCAATGCCATTGGACCTCATGTTCATACCTTGCTTGTGAATACAACATCCAAGGAATGCATCAAAAGGTTTTCTTCAAGCTTCGATCTTCCAGTCCAACTCAAGGATGAACTCATTTGACCCTGGAGGTTAAAGGTGAAGATCACTGGACCTCGCTGTCTTTCTTTGCTTGTGAATGCAATATCTCAAGAACGCTTTTCTCCAAACATTTCAGAAACATCCACTCTGATCTCTTGATTTTTGGGAACCATGGCCGTCCCCTTCTTCTAGATCTGATATCTTAAGAATGCTTGAGGGTATATTCTTCAGACTTTGCGATATTATCCACCTTGACTGATGGATGAATTGAGCACATTTTGGAGGCAGATGGTCAAAAACCACCACAGTCCTTCTTGACCCACTTTAGTCTCTTCACTGTCCGGCATTTGCATTCCCTTGTGAAAGCGGTAGATCTTCTTGATTAATATTACTAAGAATTTCCCACACAGTACTAATACTGCTAAATTTCATATTTAACGTGACATTTAGTTGACCTGTACAAGGTAAAAGGTGACATCTATTTGGGAGATTTGTCCATACAGGGCTTCTGAATGCATCCCATTGTTTGTTTAAGTGTACATATGGACCTCTGTTTGCCCCATTCAAACATTTTCCCCCCATCTGGGCCAATCTCTTTCCCAACAAGCACTCAGCGATGAACATCCCTGAGCTAACGAGCGCCTCATCGATTCGTTCAGGACAAGGAGAGATAAGAGAACAAACAGACTGAGAGAGAAAGGAGGGGGATGGTGGCGAAGATGGGGAGAGAATGAGCAGAAAAGACCAGAAATGCAGACAATTTACACCACGTTTGAGACCCTAAAAGGTCTCCAGTGCGTTCCACCCGCGGGCCGCCGCAGAGAGACATCCGTATGAAACGCCTTATTACATGTTAAATGTCAACGCTGCAGCTTTAACAGGCTGCTCTCTTGTATGACTGAACAATGATTCAGCAGGCTGGAGCTGGTGGTGGTGACACCAGAGTGTGGTGTTGGTGTCACATTACCACTGTACCTGTGAGGAGCATTCACGCTGCTGATCACTTCTTAATGATATCATCTCGCTCTCAATCTGCAGGGCAGTCTCTCATAATAGCAGGCTTGGAGAGCTGTTTCTCTTCCTACTGTGAGCTCTGCTTCAATAACAAAGTCAAGTTTAACTTTAAACGCCAGCACAGACACCCACTTTGAGGTCAAAGGCATTAAAATAGTGCTGGAAATGTATTTACTAAGGTCAGGAAAACATGCCTTGTGTTGCTTAAATCTAACTTTTTGAGTTTTTTATGAGTAGAACCCTTGACAGAGTGATACAAACCAGGGCTTTAAGGAACTTTAAGGCATGTTTGGGCCAAAAATTGAGCCTTAATTAAGACGTAGTTTTGGTGAGTTAGCTACCTGAGGGCGCCATCGGGCAGAAAGGAGCATTGACACAACTCCGGCTGTGCTCTGGATGCCCTTGCATATTACCAAGGGAATGGGATAATACTCTGTTGAAAAATAACTAAGTCTACATCTTTAAGGTGGCGTACAGGGTGGATGTGGTGAGTAAGCATGGCCCAGGCTATTGTCCAGGCGTGTAGTAGAGTTGCTACAAGCCCCTGGTCATGCTATGGATGTTCCAGGGACCCACAAAACATGTGGTCTCATGGCATACCAGAAAGGGATGGATAAATAAAATGCTGTAAACCTTTGCTGCCGAGCGATAGACAAGTGTGTTGACCTGTGCCAAGCTTGATTCTGCCCCCTCTCTATCCAGCCTTGGGTTGTGCATATCGGGCCCGTGATGGATCCTTGGCGCCCTCCATGCATGAAAGTTATGTGCATGACTGTATGTTATAGCCAGGACCAGAAGCATTATGTTTTCGAGTTCTGTGCATATGTATGTGATTTATTGCTAGTGAAAAATGAGGCTAACGCTGTAATACAATTTTACTGAACGTTAACATTTTTCAGTGTCTTTCTCCTTTAATATACTCCCCTTCTGCATCTACACACCAATGTATTCAGGTCTTCCACTGATCAAAGAAAGCTGTAGGTCTTCTTCTGTCTCAGAAACTCTGTCACTGGCACATTGTCTTTCATCTGACTTTTTTATTGCAGTTTTTCTAGAACCTCTTTCTAAAAGTGTTGATCCATAACCATTGACCCTTCTGGAACCCACTCCAAAATTTTACCATTATTGTCAAAGAGAACAATCAACATTGCCTTGAATTTGGACTTTGTCGTGCTTTCGTGCTTGGGGATGATGGTGTTTTCCGGTGCAATGACTGCTGTTTTGTCTCAGGATCATATTAAGAGATCCAAGCTTCATTGCTTGTAAAAACTCCTTAAAAAAATTTGGGTTTTCTTCAGTTTGTTCCAAAATGTCTCCATAAATTTGCTTGGGTTTTTCCTTTTGATCAGGAGTCAGAAGTTTGGGACAACTTCAACTTCTGTCTTGTTCAAAACTTCATGCAAAATTTGCTGTTCTCAATCATTTGGAATGATTTGTTCAATTTGTTGAATGCTTTTGGAAGTTTTTGACGAGCATGCGCGTCCAGAACATTTATCATCATGGACATCCCCTGTTCCTTCACAAAATCTTTTGTGCCATTCAAACACACCTGACTGTGACTTGGACTTCCCCATACCCCTCAGTTCTAGGTCTTTCAGACCTGCAGGGCTCTGTGAAAGTTGGTTCTCAGATGGTACCTCAAAAAGCTGGTTCTTCCTTGCGAACCGTGGCTTAATCACTAGGCGTGTCATATTGTGGGTTGTGAAGATGAGTGGAAAACGGAGAAAAAGTGGTCTACTGAAGAGATGAAATGTTTGGTTGCGACCTGGCATCGACGGGAATTCCAGGTGAGGCTGTAGAGTAGCACAAGGAAGAGCAAGTTATATATCGAACTTGCAGAAGAGATGGCGAAGGCTTGGTTCATCTGAACGCCAGACCAAATAATCAATGAACTCAAAAGAAACAGCCTGAGTAATGCGGAGTAATGTCCTCCCACTTTGGTTTTGGTTGAACTGGTGTGAACGTGGGGTGGTTCGTCAGAAAGCACCGAGGTTCTGAGACTCCAGAATGGAGCCAGCCAGAACCAGAACCGTGTCTTTATGAAAGCACCATTAAGTCACCAAAAGATCGAGCTATTTTTGTTCAGTGTCACCAAAAATTTCAAGCTTGAAAGCTAAGCATTTTTTTGATGCCTTAGCAAGAACACATTCACTTCAGTCAGCAGCTAGAAGTGAACTGAAGATGTCACTTATTGGATAATCTGTGTGAATGCCCAACCCTTATTATGTTACAGTGTGCAAAACCACATGGTTTTATTCTCATAAGCATGGTCTCATTGTTTAATAGCCATATGTCATTTTTGTTCATACCATTCTTGTGGATATATCTCAAGACCATCCACTCTGAATCAAGGAAGAACTAAACGATTACACAATTGGGCTGTCGGGAATAAATGAATGAAGTTGAGTTGAAATTTTTCAACTATATGCATTCCTACATGTGGCTCATCCTTGAATTTTTTTGGGTATTTTCAGGAGTTTCATGCATGGTTGAAAGCACTGAAGGGAGTATTTTTTCTTAGGCAAATTTCCTCCGAGCAAATGCTACCAACAAACGGATTAAAAGCAAAAATCGCCGTCTTTCTCTCATTCATTTGGCTGTAAATTAATTAGCATTGCACCTTTTGGGAACATGTCGAACATGATCCTTCCATTACGCCGCACAGATCCACAAAAGAGAGTTAAATCCTTTGTAAATATCAAACTAAGACCTCCCAGTCACAACAAGGACTCTCCTTGATAGCTGTCTCACAAGCCATCAAATGAGGCGGGGTGCCTGTTTGGGAGGAGGGGGGGCCTCTAAGGAGGGCCTAGGATGAGGGCCAATTCTTCTTAGTGTCAGCGATAAAAATCCATCTGATTGAAATTGCAGGCCATTATGATACGAGGAGCAGGGTGGCAGTGAGATGGGTAGAGATGGGAAGAAGGAGAGAGTGGCGGCACAATTGCTGAGGTGCTCCTTTTCTTTTCATTCTCAGATGAAAGCTAATTACGCGGCGTGGCGAGGAGACGGGGCGGCGTGCGCGGTGCAGGAAACCGGGAGCCGAGCTGGTTAATTGGGGTGTGTGATTACACAGGGCTGTAGTTAGAGGGAATTAGGCAACAACACACTCGGCAGCACAGCTCATCACGGGGAGGGTGAAAGGAGCGGGCGATAACGCTGATATCCTCCACGCTCAGCAGACCTTGGCCTCGGTAGACACTCTGTGAGGCCTACTGACTAAAATCTCACTCTGAGATTTCAACAAACACAAGAATTAAGTCTCCATATTTTGGTTACAAACCATACTTTTATGGTCCTTATTGTTTGGTTATTGTAATATAGAAAGTCTTAGTTATCATACCTCTTTGTTAGCTTGGCTTCTTGCTGGGCAGTCTGTCTTTACTCTTCTCTTTTTTAAATTACATTATTCAGAAACTATTTTTCCCTATAAAAGTAATGTATTTTAGCCATAGGGGGCAGCTAACCCTTTGAAAGTCTGGCAGGTGTTCTTCAGTTGAGATCTAGGCCAACCATAATTCCACTAGTGCCCAGATTGCTAGCTAGTAGGTCCATGAGCGAGGGACTACCACTCATGATGTTTCAACCCTTATCCCAGAACATCTCTTGGTGGTGGCTCTGGTCTGGTTTCGTCTTTTCAACCATATCAAGAAGCTTGCCTTCTCTGCCTCTTCAGATATCTCCCTTGTGGCTTTGTCCAACCTGACTCCCCTTAGCACATGGTCCTTGAGCACCCGCTTTGTCTCCCAAAGGCTGAGATCAACCACAGACTTGGACATAGGGTGATTGGGTACAATAAGCAAGGCAGTGAGGCGTTCCCGTATCTGAGCATGCGGGCGTAAGTCAGAATCATCTGGTCCTTGGTCCCCCCGGTCTATATACTCTTGTGAGGCCTGGATATTGACTGATGGTAAGAGGTGCCTGTTGGACTCCTTGGTGACCACCTCTCTGTGGTGCATTTTTGGATATCGCTGGCAAGACTGTGTGTCAAAGGACATGCCCAGGAGAGCGGGGATTGGAAAGGTCAGCTGCCTGATACAGGAAAGCAGACTTGGTGCCCAGGAGCATGGGCCTGGTACAGGCCTGGATGATGACCGTCAGGAGGCCAATGCAGGACCAAGGTTGACGTGGCAAAGTGTCGAACCAGCATATGCTCCCATGCCTGACCTGACTCTGCGACCAGGTCAGCATGGTTGACCCTTCCCCTTTTGTGGGCTCCTCCATCCCCCCCATCCCCTCCATGGCAATGTGAGCACCACATTTCACTTTCTTTTGACCTCACAGACAGCTCAGAGGACAAGTCAAAAGCAATCTGCTAACATTTCATTTTTTACCTTTCTCTTCAGCCATTTCATTTATTGTTCTATCCATAGCAAGTTCTTTTTCCCATCTTTAAGTTAATGCAACCACTTTTGATCTACCAAAAGTTCCTTTGTCCTCTTTCCCAACCAAACGTAAAGTACCCTTGGCTTAGCAGTACCATCTTGCTCAATCTGTCAAGGCTGCGCAGTGACAAACCACTTAGATTAACAGGTCAGTTCAGGTGTGCCGTTAGTCGAGTGGTTAAGGCTCATGCCATATACACAGGCGACCCGGGTTCGAATCCAGCCCGTGGCACTATTTCCTGCATGTCTCTCCCCGCTCTCTCCCCTGTTTCTGACTCTATCCACTGTCCTATCAAATAAAGGCCAAAAATAAATCTTAAAACAAAACAAAAAAAAAAAGTCAGTTCAATAAAAACTGAACTCTGTAAGCTACGCATATTGAAGAGTAAGCTAATATTTCCGTTTCATGCATGAATTTCAGATATTGAAGGAGAAAAGATGTTATAATGTGATAAGCCATTCCATCATTGTACTGCCAGTGCCCTCAAAAGCATTGCATTTAGGTTGCGCCATGAAACAGGAAGTTGTTACCACTTTTAAAACTTTTTGTTCAAAGGGTGAAATTTATCCTTGAAATTACATTGTGGGTTAGTAATTAGTTAACAGACATTAACAAGTATAGTTTTTATTGAAACGATTTTTCAATTCACAAAATAAAATAGGAACAGAGGTGGGTGTAGCACGTCCCATCACTGCATGGGTTGATGTACTCAGAAAGATTATAATGTAGAGCAGTAAAACAGTAAAATTCACGAAATAAATGCCTGTCATTTAGTATGGAAAATATTTTAGCATAATTGTTGACCTTAATTTTAGTAACTTATGCAGAAAAGTTGAAGTTCTGACACATTAATTGGGGACCGTTAGATTTAGTGAGTCATTTTGTACTAACGCTTCTGCTTATATCTCCATATATAACAGTCAGAAACAGTGCATTAGACAGAAGAAACACTTTTAAGCTGTTTTCAGAACACAGTAGTGCAGCAGTGCAGCACTCACTGAGGTAATAAATGTAAAAGCCAACACCATAAAATACATCTCTTGGCATTTATTTGATTCACAGAGCAACACAATGGTAGGAATTACTGCACATTGTCAATATGAAGTTGGAATTTCTTTTGGAAATGCAAATTGATTTAATTTTGAACATGCAGTTAGAATCCTTTAAACACATCCACCAACAGTGAGGGATTAGTCATTACTTTCTTGACCAACATCTTGTGGGTGCCCTATAATTGATCAATGCTTTGAGACTTTTAATGATCCTGTTATGTTAAATAATCAACTCTGCAACATCTGCAAGATTTAAGATTAAGGGGAGACAGTACGTCTGTTCAATTTTTTTGCAGCGTTGATGTATGTATGCACAACTTTATAAAAAAAAAAAAACATCAAATACCAAATAATATGAATTATTATACTCTACAGTCATGTTTTTAAAGAAAAATTCCACAAGTCATCAGCTCTGAGTTTGCCTTGATTTTGGTGTCATAATTTTCCACATCAAACCTGATTAGTTTGATCTGAATAGCTCAATTACACCTGCCACTTGTTGTTGAGCAACTTCTGAGGAGCTTCTTAGGCTTAAGTACCTTCTTTAAGTCCAATCTATTCACATTCCCACAATATTCACACCAGCAGTTCACCTTTGAAAGCATCAACCGTCCACTTAGGAGACCATTCGCGTCTAGAAGTTCGTTGGAAACTTTGAACCCCATCAAAGAGCACATTTGTATCGATGGCCTGACATAACCACACCCTCACTCAGCAGAGAATGACCCACGGCATGAACCCTTTCTCACTGGGAGCACTATCGATGACACTTCAACCACCCGCACTCTAAATTTCCCAACATTATCTCCGAGCTTGATGGTCTTTATTGATCAGCGTTGTTCGTCAAAGTGTCTCCAGCCTCTCCGTGTAGAGACGTCTCCTTTTATGTTGGGGAACAAAAGGACCGGCCATGAAAAGACGCTGGAAGGGTGAGTTAAGGGTTGTTACCGTGATGCTTACAAACCAAAGGGAGGGTTTGACTGGGTGTCACTTGTTTGAGCAGGAAGTTCCATGAAAGACAAATTTATGGATGCTGAAGAGAAGGAGTTGTAACACCAGAAACATCCATCTTTGGAAGTCTTTATCTCTAACCTTCAATGTATGGCTTCAGCATAACTCAACTCAGATCAATACAGCTCAGTTCTGAATGCTTAAGGGAAGATTTCCAATGTGAAATAGTGCCTGGAATGGAAGGGCTACTGTAAAATCAGACCTACCCTGAGATTTAATACACATTAGCTGGAACTACATCAGGAATGGTTTGAAGATGTGTCTGTTGGGATGCTTGAAGGATTCTCATCAATGTCTACTTGGTTTTTGGAACATTATTACCAACTGTCCCTTGAACAGAATGTTAGCACTCTGATTGCACTTGTGTTGGTTTGTGTTGGTACTTGGTACATTTTTTGTCTTTCTTTCCAAGCTGAATAAGTCTGTAAACATAGCCAGAAACACCATGTTTACCTGGTTGAAATTAGCTTGTGAACGTAGCTCCAATGTGCCTGTTTTCCCAGCTAGAACAGACTGTTTACTGAACTGCAGTAAACAGCCTGTTTACCCAGCTAGAATTTACCAGTACCGAGCCAGAATCAGCCTTTTTACTAAGCAAGAAATACTCTTTTACGTAGCTAACATTGCCCTTTTAACCTAAATTGAACAGCCCTTTTAGCTAGCTAACAATAAACTCTTTACTATGCTAGAAACAGCCTTTTTACCTAGCTAGAAATAGCCTGTTTACTATACTAGAAACAAACTCTGTACCTAGCTAAAAACAGTTTTTATACTTTACTAGAAACAGCCTGTTTACTTTGCTACAAAACAGCCTGTAAATCTAGTTAAAATTTGCCTCTTAACCTAACTTGAAACACCCTTTTTCATAGTCAGAAACAGCCTTTTAGTGTAGCTAGAAATTGCCCGTTTACTATGCTAGAAACATCACGTTTACCTAGCTAGAGACAGCCTTTTTACCTAGCTAGAAACAGCCTTTTTACCTAGCTAGAAACATCCTGTTTACCTAGCTAGAAAGAGCCTTTTTACCTAGCTAGAAATTGCATGTTTACTAATCTTACAACATCATGTTTACCAAGCTATAAAAAGCCTTTTTACCTTACTACAGTTAGCCTGCCTACCTAGCTAGAATTTGACTTTTTACCTAGCCAGAAACAGCATGTTTACCAGGCTAAAATTAGCTTGTGAATGTAGCTCCAATGTGCCTCTTTGCTCAGCTAGAAACAGACTGTTTACTGAACTAGAAAGAGCCTGTTTTCTTGGCCAATGTAGCCTGTTTACCTTGCCAGAGTTTTCCTCTTAACCTAGCGAGAAAGAGCCTTTTTATCTGTTTACCTAGCTAGAATTGGCCTGTTTACCTTGTTAAACAACAGGTTAATCAGATAACAGTTACTAAATTTAGCAAGAACATTTACTCTGGGCCATCTTCACAAATCACTGCAAGGCTTGAAAGACCTGTATTGGGTTTTGGAGACGACCCAGCAGATTACTAACTTCTAGTACCCAACCTGAATGACGGTTATTCTTGTTGTCTCCTTACAAGAGCCTCCAATTTCATAAATGATCCCTCTCACCTTGGACACAATTTTTAAAGGATGTCTGTGTAGGTTATCCTAAGCTTGAGCTAAGGGGGGAAACTGGAGTTACTGTTTTTGAAAAGTTCAAGAAACGTAAGGTTATTCTGATTTTATTTTGAAAGTTTAAGTGTGTATTTCCGAGGCGATATGTCACATTAACGTACCAAGAGAGGGTTCGTCCAGAATGTACGGCCTGAAGCCAGACCTTCTTGGAAGGTCCAGTGGAAGGAAATAGATAGGGAAGTATAAACTGGTAGATTCTGATACAGAGTAAGAGTTGTATCATTGATGTCACACTAAAAAAGACTCAACTAGTTTATGTATTCCACTACCAACCTACCACTGTTTTTTTGCTTAACCTACTAATAGTAGCATTTTTCTATAAGAATGAACCTTGACTAAGGCCTGTTACAGGCAATAGTCAAAAGCATGTTTGGTAAAACTTGGTGGTGGTCAAAATCCTCCAACATGGCTGCCAGTAGAGATGGTTCAACCAGCTGAAAGCTCTTAATTGTCTCTGCTGTGTGATCTTTACATGAATATGAATCTGGACCACTTGAGCGCTCCATTGTCCAATTCTCTGCCGTCTTCCTGTCGTGACCCGGCTGCTCCTTGTCTGAGAGGCCCGTCTAGTCCGGTGAGCCCTCTCGACCGGCTGCGATGACCTCCCGTTTCAAAGCTTCACATCCAGATAAAGTGGCGCACATCAAAGGTGGCCGAACATCCCGAAATAAAACCGCGTGTCGTTGTCGGATGGTTCCTCGCCTTTGAACCTCGCCCGCCTCGATCTGCGTTACAAAGCTTCAATTAACCGACATCAGAACACTCGGAAATGTAAAAACGCAGCGGTTTCCTCCCCGTCTCTCTCATAGTCGGTCTTCTTCATACACAGACGCTTTGTTTCTGCTGAATTATTCCTGCCTAGTCAGCTGCTGTTATTGTTAATCAATCTTAACCGCCCACACGGTGATGAAGGTAACTCTCAGATGAGAGCAAACACAGCCACATTAGACTGAATGTATTACAGGCGTCGGTGGATGTATGAAAGGACTGCTGGTGTGATACTTGGGTGCAGCAGTTGTGGGTTGTTTTTAGAGTTTTGAGGGTATTTTTGATTGATTGGGTTACATTCTGGGGAGACGGGGAGTAAGAGTACGAAACAGATGGGTGGTGAATGTGACAGGTTCAAAATATTTGGTGCAAAGTGACTCTACAGCTGTTGGAGGGAGAGTATGTGATTAAGGTAGGGAAAGAACAAAAGTGAAAGAGTACGACTTGCTGGCTTAAAATTTGACAGTAGCAGTAAACTGCATTAAACAAATTGTATTTTAACCGTAAGAGGTCCTTACTCTTACATGGCAATTAAACGAAGATCTGTCTGAAAAATACCTGATCAAATGTACATTTTCCACATAGAATTATGATTTTTATTCTTAATATTTTGAGTTGATTTTGTGACAATTCCCTGTAGTTTTTTTTGCAGAGCGTTAAGGTTGCACTTGCAAACCACCAATGAAAGAGAAAAGGCCAGGAAGCTTTGGAAATGCAAGTTCAAGAAAGTTGACGTCGAGGTGACAATACAGGAAATGGTTGGACACCCTACCTCCTTGGTTTGGTAAAATCAAACTCGAGTGCATTTGCCATTTTCACTTGTGTGAAAGCTTTCAGTCAAGCCTTAGCAAGGACCAAACGATCATATCAAAACAGCTTGATAAGGTGGGTCCTGGTCCACTTTTCTGGGGCTTTAGGGTGGTTTCAATTGTAAGTACATTATGTAGGGTTAGGGTTAGGTTTAGGGGTTTGGGTCAATCTGGCCTACCAGGAAACATTCCTTCCTTGGATTGAACCTCCCATTATCCTCAGCTGAAATAAGGCATTGTGAACCCTGTCATTGCTCAGCATCGCTGATTATTTGTTCAACACTACTGGCATACCAATTATATACTGATGTAGCCCAGTCCAAAGGCTATTCTTGAGTAATAGGTTTGCCTAATTTTCAAACAAATTTATCATTACAGTGATAAATGCAAACAGTACAAAAGCCAGTGGCTATGTAGCCATGAAGTTGCACCTTCAATTATGAAAGCATCTTTGGACAAGCTGCAACCAGACAGGAGTCAACTAGTCGAGACTTACTGTACTTCCTGCATGAATTCCAACCAATTGGACAGCTTCTTCCTGGTGCGTTTTACATTCTGATCTGCTTGTAAATGCACTTGTGTGAAGAAAGACCAAACTTGAGGTATTTTAAGGAACAATGCAGGGAACCGGTCCTTGATTTGGACCAGTCTACAGGTGTGAAAACCAAAGCTGCTGAGTCACATGAAGCACCAATGCTCCATGGTACGAAATGACATTTTTGATTTCTTTCTTTCTTTAATTCCTCAAAAAGGCCTCAAAGATCAAAAGTTGATGTTCCTGAAGGAAAATGTTTGGAAACTAATCTTTTTCAACCCACATTATGAATATATCTTTGAATCTTAATATATTTATATTTACTGTATGTACCTAATGTATGTGATATAATCTATTTTCCTTGCATTATAACCCATTATTATTTCTATTGTATCTCCATATTGTTTCGTAATATGACTATATATAACTGTGTTCTTTAGACTATATGACTTTATCACCTGATAATATCTTACATAATGTTGCACATTATATACAAACATCCCCATTGGTTTTGAATACCTATCTATATGCCAATCTATCCATTTATTATAAAGCACATAAAGAGAGACAGCTCTGTCCTAAATAATAGAAAACACACAAAAATCATTATGAATACAACTGTAGTGTGCTGAGATATGGATTGCATGCTGGTTTTATGATGTCATACCAGAGATGGCCACTAGATGCCACTCTAAGATGTGATAAAAATCTCTGATGCTCAGCCTTGTTGTGTAAATACTGTCTGTACTGTACACTGATTCTCTTGTAAATCAGCAAAATTATGTTTCAAATACTAAAAACAACTTTATTAATAGTAGAATTAAACATTTTTCTGCCTCAGATGTAAGAATTAATACAAGAAAGTGCTTTCATAAAGTACATTAATTCATCTTTCAGTTGAATCATTGAGCTGTATTCAGCTGCTCTTAAACCATGCAAAAGTTGGAAAAGTATCATTTTATATTGACCTGAATGGATTTTTAAAGCCAATTAAGAATTACTCCAAGTATGCATTTATGCATTTTATACTTGTAGGAGGTGAAATATAACTTTACATAACTTTTCAATGCATAATTTTAGTTATAATTTACATAAAGTTCTTAGAATAAAAATGTGTGACATTTAGAGAGATAATACACCACTTTATACGAATGAGACATCAAATATAGGGTAGGACAATATCAGTTACAGTGATATAGCTTTTGTCGATAAAAACCAGTAACAGTAAAATCTCATATTGACTACAAGATGATCTACCAGTGTTTGAAATGTTCATTCTAAAATGGGGAATTATTTTATTTATTTCATTTCATTTAGGAGCATTTAGATTATCAGTGAAAAATATACAGCAACAAAAACAGATGTCTTAGACAATTGCTTTTATTTGTCAAAATTGCAGACAGTCTCCTGCATACTGTCTAGATTGCACAAATACATTGGCAAAAAAAGACCAATAGAGCCAACATGACTTTAATAAATTGCATATACATCAGCAACATTTGGATTTTTTTTTTTGCATTTGTAAAGAATGCACGTAGATTGCATAAATACATGGAGCGAGGTTGTCCTAATTTTCACAAATATGTTGGCAAAAGTTTTTGGAACCGACAACATGCATTTCCCAAATTGCACAAATACATATGCAACATTTGCAAAGGTATATTATTCTAGAAAAAAAAACCAAGGGATTCCTAAATTAAACAAACGCTGGGAGATATTTAAAGAAAATAAAGTGTAACAGATGAGGAGTGAAGGTCTCCTGAATTGCACAAAAAATGTAGCAAAAGTTTGTGTAACTGGCAAACAACGATGATCTAAGTCGCATGATTTGAAAGGGCTTCCAAAATAGCACAACTATGTTGGCAACATATGGTAAAGTGTGTGGATCTGGCAAGGAATTAAGAAATCCTAAATTGTACAAATGCATTGGCAACATATTAAAAAAAAACAGTGAAACTGGTAAGGAGTACGGAATCCTAAATTGCACAAATACATATGCAACATTTGCAAAAGTATGTGGAACTGGAAATAACTACAGTTTCCTGAATAGCAACAATGTGTTGGCAACATATGAGAAACTTGGTGGATCTGGCAAGGAATTAAGGAATCCCAACTCAAACAAATGCATTCGCAACATTTAGAAAAAAAAACAGTGGAACTAGTGAGGAGTGAAGTTTTCCTTAATTGCTTAAATATGTTGGAAAAATTTGTGGACCTGGAAAAAAACTAGTTTCCTGAATTGCAAAAAGATGTTGGCAACATATGGTAAACTGGTGGATCCGGCAAGGAATTAAGGAATCCTAAATTGCACAAATGTGTTGGCAACATTTTGACAAAAATAGTAAAACTGACAAAGAGAGAGTGACTACTAAATTGCATAAATATTTTGGCAACATTTTGCAAAAGTATGTGGAATTAGAAAAGAACAACAGTTTCCTAAATTGTAAAAAATATGTGGGTGGATCCGGCAAGGAATTAAGGAATCCTAGATTGCACAAATACATTGGATATTATAAAAATTTGTGGAATTGGTAAGGAGTGAGGTTTTCCTAAGTTGCACAAATATGTCGACAGCATATACCAGTGTTGGTTAATTTATTGTTCTAGTTATTGAAAATTGCAGGCAACTCCTGAAAACCTGGGTGGAACTTGGGTTTCTTGCCAGCTGAATCCACTTTTCCAAATGTTGCCAACATATTTGTGCAACTCCGACAGTGCTTTCTTCCTTCTTTTGGTTGAAATTTTGACTAAGGATCATCAAGTTTTTGCACCTTTTTGGTAAAACCTGAGATTTGTTCATTTTGAAACCCATGGAAAATGTTGACATAATTATTATATGGAAATGTTGCCAATGTTTTTGTACAATAAAGACAGGGTGTAGAAGTCTGCAATTTTCAAACCAAAAAAATTAACCAATATTGGGTATGTAGGACTTCTAGTTTTGTTGCCATGGCATTGAACAGGTTTGATTTTTACTAGAATTATAATTTTGCTGTTATTTATTTATTTACAGAAAGGATATCGTGAAATAAATGGTGTGTTTGGCTAAAAATTATCAACATGTAATTGTTGGTCCATACTGCCCAACCCTAATCAGCAGCCATGAAACCAAAGCGCCGTTATTCTCCATTCTTGCTCACACTGAGCCACCTCTCCTCAACAGATTGCCATTCACCCTAATTTATGCAGGGTAACCTTTTGTAAAATGTCCATATGCTTGATATGCCTCCCTCCACACGGGCGTGCGCTAAGCAGCTCACTGTTCACACAGATGGACCGAACTGCTGCAGAAACGGAGGCGAACATCTGTATGGAAGTGATCTAATGTAGCTTATTGCTATTATATCGCCGTCCCATATGGAAACAATCCTCCTGCATGAAATAGCAGGCGTGTGAGTGCGAATGCACTGGGCTGGGAAATTTTGTTTGCTTGTGCCTGCAGTAAAAGAGGTCTAATCTCAATATTTCTAATTAATCTTTACAGCTCAATCATTAAAAAAGAAATTTGTCCCTTTTAAAGTGGGAATGGTGTAATATTTATAATGTTTTCAGTGCTTTTAATATCAAAACCGGAGGTTTTAATAATATTCCCACCTGCACTAGACTATTTTGTCTCCACAGCCTCCCTGTGATGATTGAGTTCAATCCTACAGCCCTCAAAAAGCTGACTCAAGGCGTACAAAGGCCACTGATGAGGTAAAACGAGTCTCCCCTTCCCCTATAATCTCCTTGTTTTGCTGCCATTCTGAAAGAAGACATTGGAGGGGCTCTTTTCCCAGCCGCATTCACACGTTTTTACCTCCCTGAATGAGGATTTCTGCGTTATAATTTGACCAGAAAATTATTAGGCGATAGATTGGCGGCTATCAGGGCTGCGGTGAATGGCAGGAATGGTATTATCTCAGCCGTTTTCAAGGAGCTGCAGGTTTCAAACCGCCACCTAATGAGTGAATTAATTCAACAAAAGCAAATGATGTTTCCCTGCGTCTCAATGGAAGGGGGAATTCAAAGGGCGATTCTTCAGGTGCCATGTCATCTTGAGGGGGGAGAAAAAGTGGGTAAATAAAACCGAAAGGCAGGAAGGAAGCGTTTACAATTTAAATAAGCATTAGTAAGTCATAACCCTCGGAGCACGTCTCTCCTTCCAGCAGCCCAAATCCACGTTTAGGATGCAGCAGATTGAATATAATAAATGCACTGTTTGTAAATGTAGATAAACCCTTGTGACATTTAAGTGTAATTCTCATTTAAATGGGACACTTTGCCTCCAAGAAAGCAAAGACGTGTTAGAATAACATGAAATCTGCATTCTATTACGCACACAGAGTGCCATTGAGAGCTTGTTTTACATAATTTCACTGACTGTCTGAGAAAATGAATAAACAAAGAATTATGTAAAATGTTGTGATCTGAATTACAGGAATAATGCACATGATTAGGATGCATGCAGAGGGGGTGGTGTGTCGCAGCCGGAGCTGTGCAGAGTGTCGGTGGAGGTAAAAACGCATAGCAGACTCAACAATAGTAAGTGCAAATTCAAAGGAGTGTTTTCAACTTTATTCCAGGAGTTAGTCATCATTTTTTACAGTGTGAAGTTTAAATATAGATGGTTAAACTCATTGAAAATGTATGAAGGAGCAAAAGGAAATTCTGACAGAGGATGTAGTGCTTGTAAATGTTCCCCCACACTTCTAAACACTTGCTTGGTTTGTCATCTTTTATTACGTCAAGAAATTTCGTATCATTCTTCATACTTTCAGTCTCTACATTATTAATCACAAGCTTTGTGGTTAAACCAGCTGATCACGTCCTGAATATTATTTATGTACTTTCTTGTAAGTTTTATATTAATTTATCTAAGACACCTTAAAGTCAAAATGAGTCAAAATAAAGTAGTTTTAGTGTACTGGAAACTTCATATGTATTATAAATAATAGTAAAAAAAAACACATGGCACTGGCCCTAATACAGAACCTTGAGGAACCCCAGATTTAACTTTGATTTTACTCTATTTGCACCTATTAATCCCTGGAGTTATCTTACTGATCAGCCAATTGGAGACTACTCCTCTTAATCCTTACACTTTTTAAAAGTAATATTAGCGAATATGGTTCAAGCATGTCAAATTCAATTTTTTTTTAGATCTAAGGACGCTCCAGTAGTCATCTAAGCCACTAAGCCAGACTGTCGACAAACAGCAGGAAGTTTAAAGACTTTTGGGGGCTTTTTGCCTTTATATGATATGAAAGCTAGAGAGAGAGAGACAGCAAATATGGGTGGTGAGCATTGAGGACTTTAGCCTCAGTATATGGACACCTGCTCTACCCACAAAGCCGAACTGTCACCAAACAGCAGGAAGTTTAAAGATTTTTGGGGGCTTTTTGCCTTTATATGATATGAAAGCTAGAGAGAGAGTGACAGCAAATGGGGGGGGGGCATTGAGGACTTTAGCCCCATTATATGGGCGCCTGCTCTACCCCCTGAGCCAAACCATTGCCAAACAGCAGGAAGTTTAGATGAAAATTAAATATGCCGTTATTATCATGAGAAATCTTTCATTCTTGTTCCTGTTCCTTCATTCATCCATACCTGTAAGTTTTTAAAATGTCGACGTTTAGCTTTAGTCGTCATGATGTGTTTTATTTTCCTAATAAAAAACTGAGTCAGTAACTTCACTCATGGTGCAAAGTGTCCATCGCTCAAAGGCATTCTGTAAAACTATGCAGATTAAGGGAGGATTGTTAGATAATTTAAAACTTAAATTGATTGAGTAATATTTAGTTAAAACTAAAAATGTTTTCAATCAACTCAGAAAAAAATGGGTAAAATAGCCTATTTTAGATTTTAAACAACCTTCAACTTTCTGCGCTTAAAGTGTACTTTAGCTGCCAATTTTACCCACTTTCAACCCTTTTTTACTTTTCACCATTTTACCATCCATTTTGGCCACTTTTGTCCTTTCTTAACCCACATTCGCTGCTGTATCCAATTTTTTGCTACTTTTTAACAAAAATGTTGACATTTTTATTGCCCCCCCTTTTACCTTTCTTAACCATTGTTTGCTGCTTTATTCAATTTTCTGCCTCTTGTAACCTATTTTTGCCACTTTTGATCAATTATGCCACTCTTTAACCACTTTTCACTACTTGTTTCTGCCAATTTTTGCCATTATTTTGCAATTTTTTTTCCTTTAAAATTATTACAGTTTATTCTTCTTTATTCTCTGGTGTACTGACATTTGTACACATCATGGCTCAGCTATTTAGTCTGACCAGGGGTGTGGCTAGGGATTTTGGGCCCCCAGATTTTGGGCCCCCATCATTTCCCCATTTATGATCAATATTTTTACTGTGGTTAGATTAATTTTATTTATTATTATTTTTGTGGCACTGGGCATTTGGACATTTTCAAGGGACGCCCATGAGTCTGACATTAGTGTCCAAATAGTTCAGTCGATGAGCCCATCTGCATTAACACTCTTAACATGTTTCAAGAAACTATGTTTACATTTTCTATCAAAGGCTATACTGTACAACACCATAAATGAAATTCATTTTTGTTTCTTTGATAAGAGTGGTTATTATTCAGGTTATAAACAAAATATGGTTATTACAGATTATCTTTGCAATGGACCAGGATTTTCCTTATCCCCTTTTGGCTGGGCCCCTTTGGCTCACCCTTTATCCCCCCTTATGGGCGGCCATGCTTGCTGGCTTTAACTTGTTAAATGCAAACAGGATACTGCAAAGGCCTTTGTCTCTGAATGTCCTCTGAAGGTCACTTTTTAACATACTTAAGAACATCATGTCTTCAAGAGGGGCCTGAGTTTGAGGCTTGAACTTTGCTATGATATGCTAAAGACAGAAACCTTGTCAACTAACCAATATAAATATAACACACAGCTATTAAGTGAACCCTCAGTAGTTAGTGTCATTTATCCAAAGAGAATTGAACGTGTATACACGAGTGCTTAGTTTTGTTTGGTTCTGTGCCATATTTTGAATGTATTGTCAGTAAAGCCTCCAATATATTGTTACTTTAGGTGTTTTCTTTCATAAATGACCCATGTAGGTGCTTTGTGGCAGCTGGAGTCTCTCTGTTCTTGTTGTGCAACATCAAGGCGATATCCCAAACAAGATGATTGAACTTTGCCATGGGCCCTCGCTGTTGTTTTAATGGTGATGCATGGATTTTCTTTAACACGCTGCCAAGGGACTCACATTAGCATGCCATTTAGAACCTACATCCTTGCCTGAAATAACACTTATTGCATAATATCCCGATGAACAAGCCGCAGTAATACGCCACAATTAAGCCGGAAAGCGTTTCTGCATCTGCCAACCCTCCACTCGCCGCGATGATTTGGCAGAAGGTACACAAAGGGTTATGGGCCGGCGTTTGATGGACACACGGGCCTTTTGATTTTTAATTGTAATTGTAATCCTCTCCACTTGAGGACTTGGAAATGCATCGTTTGAACCCCCCCCCCCCCCCCCGTCCTCATCTCCACACCGCCTCCCTCCATCCATCCCTCTACCCCCACCTCCTCCTCCTTCAACGGCTGCCCACTTCTCGCCCGTGTGTAGCATTAAAAGGTGTAATCCCACTGAAATGTAAATCACAGTTCTTGAAAACAAATTACGTGCAAAGATAACAACGCTAGCGCTCTATCAATAAGGCATCAGAACGGGCCTTGAGCAGCACTCTTCATGTGTGTTGGTTTGTTTTTTTAATATATATATTTTCTTTCGGGGTCCAAATTGCAGCAGACCCTGTTATCAAGGGGTAATGGTGAGCTGTCAACCAAGCCAGGTTGATTACAAGTAAACAATCCCATCTGACTGCCGTGGACAGACTGATGGAGGGGATAGATGAGCGGCCCGCGTCACATTCATCAAGCAGATTTAAACGAACGCTCAGGGGGGTTCGATGGTTGCCATTGCCGGCTCCCACGTCTATCTAACTCATGATAATTGCCCCTATTTCTGCTCCTCCTCTGCTGCTTTTTCTCTGCAGACCTTCACTCAGTTATCCTGTCTCTCCATCAAAGCTGGGTTGTGATATTAGGCGACATGAAATTCGGGAGAGTGACCGCCAATTTGTCAGCTGCTCAGTTTGAAAAAGGATGTTGGTTATTGGAAAAACTGCCACTGAAAATGAGATGGGAATGGTGTAAACCAACAAAAATGGATGGGGCAATCAAAGGAAGGCTGGTTAGCGGCAAAATTTATTGGAAAATGGATCAATTTGACATCGCATTCTTCTAAATATGTACCAGTGATGAATCAGGATGTTGTTATTGGAAAAAGTGACACGGAAAAACAGACAGAAAGGTGTGAACCAACAGAAATGGAAAGCCCAATCAATGGAAATCTGTTAAGTACAAAATTCATTGGAAGATTGATTTAGCATCTTACACCACCAAAAATAAAACCATGATGTACATGGAAACACTACCAATGAATATGAGAAAGAAAAGCTTAAACCAACAACAATGGATGGGTCAATCAAAGGAAGGCTGGTTAAGGACAACATTTATTAGAAGACTGATCAATTTGACATTCAAGTACCCTGAAAGTACCAGGATGTTGGTATTTGGATGAACTGCAACTGAAAATGAGATCCAAAGGTAAAACAGAACAACAGTGGATAAGGTGCAAAGTTTACTGTACCAGTGTTAAGACAGGATGTTGATCCTGGAAAAAAGTGCCAGTTTAAATCAGACAGAAAGGTGTTAACCAATGGTAATGGAAAGACCAATCAATGGAAAGCTGTTGAGTTCAAAATTGATTGGCCGGCATTGTCGTACTGGTGTTATTCAAAGCTAATTAACTTCCAAATCATAAATCACTTTCTTGGTTTGTCCTCTAATAGCCCTGTGTTGTGCCGTTCTAAAGATGCTATCCATGTCTTCATAGCTCTTAAAGAACATTTTCTATCAAGCCTGAAACTTGGGTGACTCTCTGAAGCCCTTAAAGACTAAATTCATACCAGTAACTCCAATATTGAAAGTATTTTTATCCATCCATTTAACGATAGTTTCCAGAGCTAGCGACTAATGCTGTCCACCATATTTTCCGTACCAATATCTATCAGACTGTATAACAACACAGGTATTGATGCTTCATTTTCATGCCCTGCCAGCCCAAATGAGGGGCAAAAAATATTGTGTCTGTGTGTGATTTATGTATTAAGTTTTCTTTTCTTATCCCGTGTTTGACTAGCATCTTAAAAGATATTTCTGTGAATCATTTACGATACCCAGACAGCTTTTATTCTCTTGCTAACTTTCAACACACTGTTTTCACTCAAACGTATCGATTCTGGCACAGTTTATGTCACCAGCACTGTATGAAAAGTATCGATTTAGCAATGGTATCAGAAAAAAAAAAAACTAATGATACCCAACCCTAGTGTTGTACCTCAGTGTCACTGTTTAGAAAAAGGTTCAAATTGGCACAGTACAAAGTTTACTGGCTCTTTTGGACATTAATATACCAGAGATGCATCAGGATATTGGTAATTGGAATAACTGCTACTGTCAAAAGGTGTGACCCAACAAAATGGGTAACACATGCAAAGGAAAGATGTTGAAGTCCAAAATTAGTTGGCCAAATTTGACTGAAAAGTTTAAATAAATAAATATGTATAAGTCAGGGGAGCAGGTGGCCTAGTGGTTAAAGGCACTCCCCATGTATGCGGGCGGCCCGGGTTCGAATCTGGCCTGAGGCTCTTTACCGCATGTCTCTTCCCCACTCTCGACCCTGTTTCCGACTCTATCCACTGTCCTCCTCTATCTGATAAAGGCCCAAAAATGCCCAGAAATAAATCTTAAAAAAAAAAAAAAAGAAAAAAAAAAGTGTAATTCAGGTTCAACATTTATTGGAAGATTTGTTGATTGGAGATTAAATTGTGCAAATCATGAACCATTGATGAACAAAAAAGTGTTTATTTGGAAGAATTATAGCTTAAAAAGTTGACATCAAGGTGTGAACAAATGGAAATGGATAAACCAAGCAAAAAACATGATAAAGTATGTAGTTTATCAGAAGATTAATATAACTAGTTTCTCTAAAAAATATTTGTGTGATGCGCCAGAATGCCACTTACTGGAAAATGTACAGACCATGCAAAAGAATGATGGTTAAGACGTGCATTTACTGGAAGACTAATTTTCTGCTTTACAAATACCAGGCAGTGACACATCAGGATGTGCGTATTTGTAAAAAAGGCCACTGAAAAAGAGAAACAAAGGTGTAAAACAACTAAAAGTAGATAGGCCAAGCTAGAGACTATTACTAAAGACTGATATTATTAGTGGACTGATCTATTTGACATCTTATTCCGCTAATTATTTGTTTTCATGATACAAATATGGTTGGAAAACATTGCTTTCTTCAACAATAGCGTCCAAATATCTTCTATACAAGGCAGAAGTGGATATTTAAGGAAAGTTCAAGCCTTGGCTGGCGCTCTGGCATTTCAGCTTTCAGCAGCACCATTATTAGACTCAATTAGCTCCTTGTTAGTGCCAAAGCCATTCAATTAAACCGCCTCAGAGCAACAAATTTGCTACAAATCGAGCCTGTTGACGTCCTGTGAAGTTGAGAGAAAGGCTGGGCGGTTCGAAGGTTCGGGGAGTGGGGATTCATTTCGTCAAGGTTGCCCCCTGTCCTCGGATGGAGTCCTGATGGTAAAGATACATCCTCTGCCAGGGTAAGAGGCCAGGCTTTCTTGGTCCGTCTCCATTAAGAGTTGGGTGGAACAATCCTCTCCGTTGTTTGAGCAGGGGAAAGTGATGAGGCTGCAAATGGAATCTTGAAGAGGGAAACAAAAGATGAGGAGATCGTTTAGTGCAACCGGACTCTCGGGTAGGTGCCCCTCTTGGACACGTTAATTGATCTCATTTGTTACCTATACCTGCCCGATCAAGCTGCTATCATTGGGGGTCGGAAGGGGGGCTTGGCAAAGGCCTGTGGGCTTGTGGTGTCATGTCCTGTTGGGGTACAAAAAGAGGAATGAAGACGCCCAAAGAAAGGGAAAGAAAGTGACAAATAAACAAGAGAGGAAGTTGGACAAGAAAAGAGGCAAGATTGGGAAGGAGTTCAGAGAAAAGAGAGCAAAAGGCGAGCGCGAGGGCAGCCTCTCCAGCCAGTCCGACGCTCTAGTCTTACAGGCTTCATTTCACCGCTGCTCCGATGGGCCCTGAAACGAGACACTCCCAAATATCCCAATTACACCTGCACTTCTTGTCCTTTTGTAATGGGAATTCTGCTTTTTTCCCTCCCCTGCCTGGATCCCCAAGAACACAAAGTGGACAATTGTCCAGCAGGGAGCTTGAGACGACCTGCTCAAACATCCATGTCTGTTTTACTGGAGGCAGGCAGATTGGATGTGCTTTTAATGGCCCTAATGGGACACTGTATTAGTCTGCAGTTATGTAAGATTGGGGCATTTAATCTACACGTCATACATATTGATTGAAACGCTTGCCACTTTAGTTTGAGCTTGAGGCTTTGTCCTTTGCTCTGAATGAAGATGTACTACAAAAAACAGAGGAGGACAGTAGGATCAGAGTGAAAGTAAAACTTTAAAAGGTCTAGATATTGTGGATTATTGGAGTTTTGTGTGGTAAAATGAGAGCTTTTGCTTGCAACTGACGATTTTGCAAATCCTTGGTGTTCTTTCCAAATTTCCATCCATTCCCATTGCTTCTTGTGCTTTTATTACCTACTAAAAGTAGGTATGCATAGGCCAGAGAAACTCTCAGAAGACTTTACCCTTGGTGTTTTCCTGAGCTGATTTGCTGCATTCTGGTTGAGCAATGATGTGCGTATCCTCTTGCCCTCAGCGAGACAAAGTGCAAGTTTGTTTGTTCAAGGTCTCCCAAAAGTGAGCACGCTGATCTCTAGCTGTGCTCTTTTGTCTCGGCGCGTCTTTCGCAACTTCGCCCCCCTCCTGCCGGCGTGTCTTCCGAGCTGGCATGGCAGGGTGAGAGCTCTCCAAGCTGCCCGCAGCTTCTCATGCATCCCGCATGGCTGTCACAAGACGAGATGGGCGCCATTCAACCCAATTAGCGAAATCCACTCTGATGTTGGGGAAGAGGGAGAAAGGAATCAAATTTTTATTTCGCCCCCTGTCCGTCATCTGCCAATTTCACTGGAAGTAAGAGAGTGGCACCAATTAGTGACCGTGGGCCGGAGGCGGCACCAGCACTGGCACAAGAACAGCATGTTTCAAGCGTCGGGTGGCATCATGCAAGGCCTGCTTCTGTACCGACGCTAAAGCAAATGAAATGAGACTAATAGGGAGCTCGTTTCCAGCCGCTGATTAAAAGGCCTGGGAGCTCCTGAGGCATCGCCCGTGTCCAGGTCTAGGCCCACCATCACGGGGCCTTCACATTGCTCCTGTAATGTCATTTTGGACATCAGCACGTCTGTCTCCCTGAGGTCATCCTTCTTCAGACTCTCTCATTTTTGTTTGTGCTGCAGCAAAGGCGGGCTAGGAAATCTACACTTTCCTTTGGGGTGTTAATTAAGGGGAGCATCCAAAATTAATCAGCAAATTCACTAGGGCGAAGGGCGATGTGTCTGAAGGCCTGGAAACAAAGTCCGTGAAGCGCCCGCGGAGAAAGGAGCCCTCGGCTATGGCCGGGCAGAAAAACAAGTGCACAGACGGCGATCTGACACAAAAATTCATGTAAGTATAAAATTTTACACTCATTTTGCCTGTCAGCTTGTCACAATGAATTATAAAGGTTGATTCGCTTATCTGGCTAGGGGAGATCACACACGCCCGGTCATCTGAACACCATCATATGGTCAATGTCTCCTGGTGGAGACCTGTGCTAACAAAGCTAAAGCTACATTGCTAAAAACACAGGAATCGGCCACTGTTGCACTCAAATAAAGCTCAACCTGGAGTGAGATGGCATTTTTGAATTCTGCAGCCTCTCTGGATGCAAACTGCTCCTTGCTTTTTGTGTTTCTACCTCCAGTTAAGAGTTTTATTTGGCAAGATTCAGCCACTTGCTGTCTCCTTTCATTCACCTTATCTCCACTTTCATTACACCACTTTAGTTAGATAACTCTTCATTTTTGTCTTTCAATTTATCTTTGGAGTTTTTTTTTTGCCACATTCTCTAATTAGCACAGTGCCTGCAGGCTATTTGTGACCTTTCCATATGTAAATAGACGGATGCTTCCCTCCCTCTCCCCTCTTTCTCTCCCCCTTTTTCTCTCCTTGCCTCTGACTAGCAGTGACAGGATGAGTGCAGTCGGAGTGAGCCAGTGCTCATGTGTGGATGGATGACACCACTCAAGGCATGTTTGGCAGCGGCTCCGGCGATATCAGGGAGCGAGGTGTTCGGGAGTGTGGTGATTGACAGCTGCCAGGTGTGACACTGCCAGCCTGACACAGTGCGTAGCAACTGTCTCCTGTCACTTCCCCCCTTCTCATCGCCCCTCACCGCCACATCACTCACGCCGTCCTTCAAGCCCTCTCGCCCAGGGTGCTTCAGCAACCGTGCAGCTGGAGTGCACTAACCGGCGAGTGCACTTCGGAGAGGCCTCGCCACTCTACAACTGTACTTTCTTGGTCCAAAACAGGAGTTTGTTGATTTGTCAGAGCGGTTGTTTTTGTCAAGTTGAGCTCAACTAGTGGTGGGTGAGACTGGAGCGTGGTCTCAGATGTAATTTTGTTCCCTTGAAGAACCAAAACTTGAATCTTAAGCTCAAAACTTCCATACTCCAGCATTCGCCACTTTTGATGAAGAAGTTGCACACAAAAATCGCCAGATTAGGTTTTTGGTTTCACCACAGTTTCAAGAAAAACTCATTGAACTTTTAAAATAAAAGCCCAAAACTTATTGAAACTTTTTTTTTTTTTTGCAAAATAAGCAGTGGAACAACAAAAATTTGCTTCCGCCACAATCACAGGAAGTTCGGTTCAAGTACTTACAAAGCAAATCCCTAACTTCTTCAATGGCCGTAGCAATCCCTGTGACTTTCACCACATACAATATTTCTATTTAATTTAAAAAATGTAATCAAATTTTGAATACATTTTTTGGTAGGGTTGAACAGTCACTTCATAAGCGGTATTTCTTTTTTTAAAATAAAAACTACCAGGACCCAAAATTTATAGTATATTATTTAGGTAAAAACTTAAATTTATAGCCAAATTATGAAATACAATAAAAACTAGATCACATATGATCAATTAATCAATTTTCTGGCTAAAGTAATTTATAGAAAATATGTTACTTGTTTGGATGCACAAATAAGCTTTACATTACACCAAATGGTCCAAATCAACTTAAGTCCATTTTAGAAATATTCGGAAAGGTGACTAAACCCTGGAAAATTTGATGAATAGAGGGCACAATTTGTTTTAAAAGCAAAAGCAGCTGTAAAATTGAAATAACAAAAAGCATTCCAACATTTTGAAACCTAAATTAAAGTATTTGATGCTCATGCAAGTCAAACTTGATCTAGGCAAAGAGAATGTTTTAGGGCAGTGGTTCTCAACCGGTCTGGCTTCAGGACCCACCTCTGCCCCCTTAAGACAAATCAGGACCCATGTCTTTGAAAAACTTTCAACCATTAGCATTTATTTAATGAACAACATTGCAGTTTGGATCCCAAATAAAACAAAACATAATCTAACATGACAAAAAATTTGTTCAAAAAGAATTCTATAACAGAGGGACATGCATGCATGCATCTTATTTTACTCAATTTTTCCAAGACGGCATGGAAATTTGATCATTTCTCAGTGCTTTTCCTTATCTAAGTCAAAGAAAAGTCGATAAATAAGTACGATGAAATAAGCTAATTTAAAAAGCCTCATTATAGAAGCAATTGCGGGGCATGCATTCATTTATTTTATTTATTTTACTCACTCTGAACATTTTTGTTGATTTCCACAAAAATAAACTCATTTTTATGGGAAAAGTAGCTTTTTTAATTTATATAATTAGACAAATATGTTAAAATCTCAAGAAAATAAGCAAAATGGATAAATGTCTGATAGGGCCTCCGTACGTCTTAGACTTTTTTAAGAAGTATTTTGGGCTTTTTTGCCTTATTTAGAAAGGAGGACAGTGAATAGGCAGAAACAGGGATGAGAGAGAGTAGGAAAGACATGCGGGAAAGGAGCTGCTGGTGGCGTGCATGGGATGCAACCTAACTGCTAGGCCATCTGGACCTCCATCTTAGACTTCTTTTTTTTTTTTTTTCTGTGATAATGTGTACATCTTTCCCCCTTTTTTCTTTCCCTGGAGATCCCAAGAAATAAGCACATAATGAAATAAATATGCTAAGATACCAAGAAAATAGCCAAATTAAGTTACAGTGGCAAAATAAGTAAATTTAAATATATTGGCTTGTGTCTGCTTTGGGCCTCCGTAAATCTTAGACGTTTTTAAAAGATACATTTTTGGGCTTTTTTGCCTTTATTTAAAGAGGACAGTGGATAGTCTGAAAGGGGTATGAAGAAGTAGGGGAATTGTGTGAGAAAGGAGCCAAAGGCTGGACTTGAACCCGGACCGCCTGTTTACATCGGCAAGGCAATCTGCGCCCCCATATCAGACTTTCTGGCATTTTTTCTTCCCCAGAGAACTTAAAAAATGAGCACGTTATTGTGGGAAAAGCTGCTTTATTTTACCCAAAAATAGTGAGATAAATAAGTTAAGAGCTCAATAAAATAACCAAATTAGCTTAGAATGTAAAATGAAACATGGGTAAATGTCCGATAGGGCCTCCGTACATAATTGAAAGATATTTTTAGGCTTTTATGCCTTAATTAAGAGAGGAGGGCAGTGGATAGAATTGGAAACAGGAATGAAAGAGTGGGGGAAAGTCATACAGAAAAGTGGACTTTTCCTGTTTATTAAATTAATAAGCACATTATCATGGGAAAAGCAGCTTTGTTATACCAAAATAATGAGATAAATAAATAAAGATGGCAAAAAACTAACCAATATTAACCTTTTACGGGAAGGTGAGAACATTTTAAGATATGTGTGCATGTCTGCTTAGGGCCTCCGTACATCCTAGATGTTTGTTTTTACCTATTTCTGCTTTCCATATTTTATATATGTTTAGGTTCTGACCCACTAGATTAAAAAACATAGTTCCACAAGGAAATTTCCCAGGTTTAGGCTCTATTTACAAGCTTTTTTGGTCTGTGAAATAATGCAAATACACTTGAAAAATAGCCAGGAGTCGATGGTGATGTGCATTTTCATGTTGCAGCCCCAGCTAACAGGCAAAGCTAAAAGAAAGTACAAACCTTGCAAATTTTTTTGGCTCTGCAGCTTTTTGGTGTCTTTTCTGAAATAAAGTGCTTTTCATCTTTGTTTTCAAGATTTAAAGTGTAAAAATAACTCTGTTTTATTGAATAACTGTAGGGTCCACCCTTTGTCTGATTTTCTTCCTATTCTTATTATGCATCCAAAGCAGTAGAGTGAATGAATTATGCTACATGGAAAAAACAAATCAGAAGACTCTGTCAGCAGCCAATACAAGCAAAAAGGCCCTGCTGAGTTTTGGGTTGAATATTAACAACTCCTTCTCGAGTCGAGTTACGCGCATGTTAATGTAATTCAGCCATAAACTGGTGTCAGGACCCCGGTTTGAATAATGGCCTCCCTGGCTCCTCACCAGCAACTACTTTGGGAAAACGTTATGAAAAAGAGCGCGGATGAAGTAGTCGGCGAGACACCCTGGCTGCTGAGGAACTTTTCTCGACGCCCGAAAGTGGAAATCGCTGCTGGTCTGAATCCCAACACAGATTTTTATTCCTCAGAGACAATGCAGAGTGATTTTTACTCCCATTTGCATACAGAGCAGAAGAGGCGAGGAGATTGCCAAACTAGATCACTTTAAAAGACAAATGCACGTACGGAAAGTGAAAGTAAACCCGGTTGTTATGGCATATTAATAGATGATAATCTTTTGTGCCAGTTCGCCACTTAGAAATGGCCGACCTTTGACTTGTGCTGGTGTTAAATATAGCCACAGAGAGCGGCGACACACGAAAAATATCCATTGTCTTCCTCTGTTCGCACATGCCACTCAGAGACAAGACAGGAAGTAAATAAAGCTGAGAAACGCGCTGTGATTGTTTAACATTTAATGCATGAATAATTCCTACTTTCATTTTCCACAGAGAAGTGTATTTACAGACCGCCGGTGGTCCCTAGAGGCCCCCTGTCCCCCTCGTGATACCTCTAAAGTGCATAATTGCTGATCAGAGAGCCTGCGATGCTCTGTTTGGCATGTAAAGGACTTCTTTCTTTCAACAAAAAGTGGAAAAGGGAAGGAATGCTACACCTCTGGTATCATGTGCCATATTTGTTCACTTCAGGACAAACACAGCGGCAGAGTGGCGGTCTCAATAGCAAGGCGGTGTCTCTTTACGGGGGGCTTTTTGTGTCGCTTGGTTGTATTGCCGGCGAACCATCGGGAGCACAGAAAGCCACTTAATAAGTAAAGACTCGCAGTGTGATTCCGATCTGACCTCTACAGAGGAGCAGCCACAGGCTCTCTCTGTCCATTGGTGTCCATGTCCCCTGCAACCACAAAGGACGGCGGTGGGTGAAGGGGGGCGGGGGTGACATCAACATTATTTCCTCCCTAACAGAGCACCTGCTCAACCAACCGCCCCCCCTCCTCCCTCCCTCTCAGCCCCCAGAGTGGTGTCCCCGACCGGGGCCAGGGCCACGGCGCATTCCAGCCCGACACTGATGCGAGGTGACCGGACTGGACGGTTCACACGGCCCCTCCAGTGGCGCTGGGGCCGCAGCCAGAGTGGTACGCGAGCAGAAGACCGCTGGAGGAGACTGGAGGAGGAGGAGGAGGATGGAGGGCACAAACAGCCAAAAGAGAGAACAAGTAGAGTTAAAGTTGACAGGTTCAACAGAGCAGCTGAATGTCAGGAAGAGCAGCCAACGCCGAGCACGGAGAAAGTGAACAAACAAAAGTTGTTAAAGTGGCACTACTTCAGGCATGTTCTTCTTTTTTATTGTGCTATCTTTGAGTTAAGTTTGCACCTTTTATGTAAGCGGAAAGAGTCCTCCCATGGAGTTTCTTAAATTAACTTTAACTAGAATATTCTTCAGTTTATTCCAAAGAAACTTTGGTTGCTGCTACATAAAGTACATCAGGATGTTTAAGGCAGTACTTCAGTGCCACAAACAACCAACCTACAAAATCAATTTCAATTTAGAGACGTGGTGATGTGTTATTTAAAATGCATACATAGTTTTATTTTCCTAATATTGCTTTCAAAGCTAAAGCTCGATAAATTCTAAAGCTAAAAATGTGTCTTTTAAGTTTACATTTTTTTTTAGTATAACTAATATTTTCAATTAAGACTTTTTTTACAGCTCTTAACAAAGTGTTTCTAAGGTTAAAAAATATAGCTAATCTGTTCTGTTTCAAGCAAAATGTCTAATGATTAGGCTTTAACTATTCCTTTTTTAAACTCTACATAATAGAAAATACAAAACTTTCCTCTACATCTACTCTTCTAGTTTTCACTTAAATAATATTGAATATTTTCATGTTTGTAGCTATAATATAGCTTAAAGCACTTGACATCAAACCAAATGCTAGCTTGAACAAGTAAAATCTGATTGCACTTCCATATAGGGTAAGGATTGAGGTAATGGTTATGATACCAGAAGTTTAAAGTTAAAACTTGAACTTCAAAACCTGATTATAAAACCTTGTCTGAAGCAAAGTAGACAATCTGTTTACAGGAAAAAAAATCTCGTCCTACGTGAGAACATTTACATGTAACTTAAGCTAAGCTCACAAATCAGTTATCTACATAGCTAAGTTAGCTACAGCTAACATTGCTAAAACTAACCTAGCTATAGATAATGGAGCTACATAGCTCACAAAGCAGCTATGTAAGCTACATAGATGCATTATCTAATTAGCTAAGTTAGCTTTAGCTCATGTTGCTAAGGCTAACTTAGCTACATAGGCTTAGACTAACGTTAATTGCACAGCTAGTGTAGCTATGTTAGCTTTAGCTTTAGCGAACAAAGCTAAAGCGAGCCACCATTTGTGTAACTGCTTCTAAAATGGGTCTATACATAATTTAATCCCAGATTGTACCTCTGACCTTTTTCTCTTTGTTTTTTTTATGAGATGTTGCTTAGTCTGGGGTTTGAAAGGCAAATTTTTGCTTTCGGAGCTGGGACTGCTGAAAAATTGGACGGGCACTCTTGAGCTCTGTTCGTGACAAATAAAAAGCATCGATAGCTGAAAATAAACACTGTTACTAAACAGGTAGCATAGCTTGTTTCATTCTAATGCTAACATAATCTAAATGAAGTTATTAACTTAATATTTTCTTTAACATTTGTATTCATATTTTTGCTCTGTTTTTTATTTGAATAAATACAGTTTTACAGTTAAAACTCATGCTAAATAGCTTTTAAATTTGAGCTAGCATGTAAAACTGACATGAAATCCATGAACTACTTATCAAATCCTTTTAAAACAAAGATAAGGTTATTACCTAAATTTAAATGTATTATATTGCTTTTTTGCTCTGTTATGTTTAAATAAATGCAGTTCTACACTGTACACAAAATCTGTACTCATTGGTTTTGAACATCAAGCTTGCATGCTAAACTTTTCCACAGTAGCCATGAGGTGCTCAACAGAAACATATTAAACAATTTCTAGTTAAGAATGTGGTGGCAACGCTTAAATTGTCCATATTTAAGTCTTAATCGTGTATTTTAGATTCTAAATACATTTTTGTTTGTCTGAATTCAATTTTAATGTGACAAACTATGCTAATCCGTTTTAAACATCAAGCTAACAAGCTAAACTTTCACATGGCCAACACTTGTTCTGAACATTTGTAGCTAAAACAGCCTGAATTTAAGTTAATTTTTAGTAGCTCAATCCAAATAATCCATCATTTTAAATGTAATGCTTAGCTATAGAGTTCTACTGCTAAATAGTTTGCTAACAACACGGTTTTATGTCAAGCTAATATTCTCAACCTTAATTGAGGAGCTAATACATGGACACATAAAACTATAATTACATGATGGTGTGTTTGCTAACATTAGCATTTCTAGCAAAAGTAACAATGTCATTTAACATGTAGCTTAGCTTAAGCTAGCTAAAACATCACACTCCGGTTTCTTATTTTGCTTTTAACTTCTTGCCATAAAAAGGCTAGGAAAAGCTTTTTTTTTTTTTTTTTTTTTTTTTTTTTACATAGAACTCAATCACATGGTTATGCTTTTTGGCTCTGCTTTAAGGTTAAATACAGTTAGCTTCAAAGCTAAAAGATTTTGCTAATAACATAAGTTAAGATGTCAAACTTTTAAGTGCTTTTTTTTTTTTTTTTTTTTTTTAACCACCCTTTTGCATCGCCACTATCACAAAGTGGCTTTAAAGTAGTTACACTACTTTTTCACTCAACATTGATAGCAAAATGAATATTCAATACCATAATTTAAAAGCTAAATAAGTAGCTTATATGCTTCAGAAACTTGGCTAATATCCTCAACTCTCTTTTGTCCTTGTTCTTTGTCCACTTCAGTAAAAATACACAAGAGGATGAGACTTTTTATTGCAAAAATTCACTTGAAAACATTGCTCATACTGTTCGATTCTTTAAGGGTTATTGACTGAAGAGGAAAAATCTTGAGAAGAGGATAAAACATTGAGTATGTAGCGCGCTAAAGTAGCGCTTTGCTCTGATTCAATAGTGCTCTTCTGTATTTTCAATCAGAGGGTCTATTCATTATTTATAGAAAACGATTGTGTTCACTTTATGGCGTTTGTAATGAAAACTAAATAAAAATTGCTGTTTTTATCAGGTTTGTTGCTTCTTCACTGTAGCTAGAGCACTAAAGTGACCACTTTATGGCAGAATAACGGGTAATAAGTGACTCAAAAGAATAATTCAAGCTCTGTTTTAATTAAACACAACTGCTCTCAGGCATATTCTGTCACCAGACAAATATTTCACTCCTCCTCCAATGCGAAGATGGGTAGCTTGTGCTATGAAGAAAGTGTTAATTAATGAAACCCAAACCTTCAGCTTGGTGCACATATGCAGGCATAACCCGAGCTCTCACTCACACTCAGGCAGCCACTTCACACGCTCAAACACGCACACGGATGTAACCTTATTAGCCGGCATTCGTATGTGGGACCACTGTTCGCCGGTGAGCCGTTGCTCCACTTTCTCTGAAGGAGAATGAAAGAGCGGCCTGAAATAATTTGTTTAATTTGGAGCGGCTCCCAACTCAGCAGGTGAGAGGAAAACGGGGGTGGAGGGGAGAAAAGAGCGTTTGTGTTTTCCTTTTGTGCGGCGGCCTTCTCACCGTAGTTGAGGGCGGGGGGATTCAGAGGGAGATCAGGGTCTCACTTCGCTTGCCCCAGCTGCAGACCCTTGGTTTGTTGGTTCGGGTCACGATGACATGTGGAAAGCAACCCCCCCAATCTTCCCTCCCCTTTTCTCCCCCCTCCGCGACCCCCAGCACCACCAACCCAACTCCTAATTATCTCTGAATAGCAATTTTATTGAACCCTAATTTGTAGTAATGAATTGTGATAGGTGGCGAGGCAGAGAGAAAGAAAAACTTAACCCCCCTCCACTGAACACACACTACGGAGGAGTATCAGGGTCAGCCATGATAAACAGTAATGACAGAAGGAAGATTTATTTCATTAGGGACAAATAAAGTCAAAATGTTGAGGAAAAATATCAGGAATGTCAAGTGTGATGTTAATACAAACTTGTAGGATTGACTATTTCTAGACATTTCTTTTTTCTCTCAACAATGCCATTATTCTCAAAAAAATTTTTCTTGACATTTTGTTCTTTTGACTCAACATTTCAACTATTTATCTAAAATTGTTCATCTTTCCTTGACATTGACTTTGCTGTCACTCCAACCCTTTTCCTCATCATTTCAAGTTATTTTGATATTTCCACTTTGGCAACATTGTTACTCGGCGCTTGACATTTGCTTTTTCTCAAAATATTAACCTTTCCCTCTACATTTATTCTTTATTTCTCAACATGTCAACATTACACCTTTTCCTGACATTTTGAATTTTGGCTTTTTTCTGAACATTTTCCTCTAAGCTTGGAGTTTTTACTTTTGATTCAACATGCAAGCCTTGATTTCTTGACATTGGTATTCTTAGGAATCAACTCAACAGTATTTATGTAAATATCAAGTTTTCTTGTATTCATCATTTTAACTCTTTCTCAACATCTTAAAATTTCCTTAACATTTTGACCTTTTTCAGCATTTTAACTTTTGTTTAAGATTTTTATCTTTTCCAACATGTTAACTTTTCCTTGACATTGTGACCTTTTTTAACATCTTAACTTTTACTTAAGATTTTTACCTTTTTCAACATCTTACATTTTTCCTTCACATTTTGCCCTTTTCAACATCTTAAATTTTTCCTTGACATTTTGACCTTTTTCAACATTTTAACTTTTCCTCGACATTTGACCTTTTTCAACATCTTAACTTTTTCTTGAAATTTTGACCTTTTGTCAACATCTGAACTTTTCCTTAAGCTATTTACCTTTTTAAACATCTTAACTTCTCCTTGACATTTGACCTTTTTAAAATCTTAACTTTTCCTCAAGATTTTTACCTTTTTCATTATCTTACTTTTTTCTTGACATTTTGACCTTTTTCAACATCATAACTTTTTCCTTGAGATTTTAACCTTTATAAACATCTCAATGTGTTCATAACATTTTAAGGTTTTTCAACATCTCAACTTTTTCCTCAACATTTTGACCATTCTAAATCTTGACTTTTCCTTTACATTTTTAGGTTTTTTAACATCTCAACTTTTTTACTTGGAATTTTAAAGTTTTAAACATCTTGTTTTTTTCGTGACATTTTGACCTTTTGTAACATCTTTACTTTTAATTAATGTATTTCTTTTCTTTTTCAATATCTAAACTTTTCCTTAAATTTTGTTTTTTTTAATTTTAACATTATCCTTGATAAGTTGTCATTTTCAACTTTTTAATATTTTCCTCAACACTTTGACTTTTTCATTTTTTAAACCTTTTCAAGATCTAAACCTTTTCCTTAGTATTTTGCCTTTTAACATCTTTTTTTGTTGAATTTCCAACTTTTGTCAACATTTTTTACCACTTTTTTACTGTTCACTGTAGTGAGGTTAAACTTTTAAATATTTTGACTTTTTTCCACATTTTCTCATTTTCTTTCAACTTCACTTGCTGTTACAGCTCGACTTGTTTTCAACAATGTGACCATTTTCAAGCTTTCATCTTTTTTCTCACTGTTTCAACTTCATTTTCTGGAAATGTCCACATTTCCTATACAGTTTGTTTTTTTCCCTCATCTATTTCATTTATTCCTTGGCATTTTGACCCCCACCCCCAAAAATGTTAAACTATTTTCTTGGCCTTTTGACCTTTTTCTTCTAAATTTCTGTTCTTAAAACATTTTCATCTTTTTCAATCATTTAGACTTTCTCTTTTGACAAATTGAATTTTCAACATTACATTTCAACTTTTTTTCTTAACATATTGTTTTTTGAACATTTTGTGATCACTTGACAATTTGACTTTTTCTCAACACCCCCACAGTTTTTTTTTAACATAACCACTTTTATCTAAACATTAGGACTTCTTTCAAAATTTTGACTTTTTCTAAGATGTACGTAAGAGAAAAAAAACCCCTCCTTTTTTTCTACTCATGCCTAACCCTTAAACTCTTCCACACACATCTCCCTTTGTTCATTGCTGGGGCACTGACTCTCAACCTGATCTGTTGCTGATTATCACTGTTTTTCTCTGACTCTTCCAAACACGTGTTTGCACCAGACCTCCTGCAACAAAAAGTCGATTTAAAGTCTATGCAATAAAAGACCAACTGTAAACATTGTGTTGCCTTTTTATCCAAGGCCCCTCTGGACCCTGGACGTCTCTTTCGGCAGCTCCCGCTCACTTGAAAAGCAGCAAGCGAATCTGTTGAAGGGCACTCGAGCGGCTGCTGCAGCCAACAACGATTTGCAGTGACTCAGCCGCCGGGGTCCACTGCAACAGGACTCTCGCTCCGTCGACAATGGAAACAAGAGTTCTCATCAGACAGGCTGGGGTCAGGAGGTCAAACTAGTCCCTAGCCCAGTGCAGACGAGCCTCTGTCTGGCTTTTAACTTGTTCTCTGTCAGGGACAAACATGGAAGAGCTATAGATTAAATTTACAGCTATATTTATGGCCCTGCAGCTTAAAAAAACAAAACAGAAAAGAGGGTTGTAGAAAATACCCAGATTTTATTCAAGTATTTTAATAGAAACAAGCCTTATGTTTGGGCCAGTACTATTGAATATTGATATATCATGGTACCATGATATTGTGTTTTATGATTTCATATTGCTGTATTGTTACATCCTTAAAATGTTTGCTGGACCCCAAGCTCCCAGCCTGGGGTGCAGGGTGGGCTCTGTCTCCTCTGAAGTTTTCAGAATTGGAATTGCTGATGACTCACTTTAGATAAAGTTTTTGCAATGGTCTTTAGGTAAGACAAGAGTGTTCAGGCCTGTTATAGTGGGATTTTATAAATGAGAACTAAGTAAGTGCATCGGCTCAGCTCATCTTAGGTACAATATGGGGACCTTGAAGAAAATGATGTCGGGAACCACCTTTCCTATTTTCAAGTGAGATGCAAGTCTCAATAAGAGATGTTCATTGAAGGGGAAATATCTTTGAAAGTCAGTGGCAATTATTCAAAGACTCTTAGACTAGAGTGGACTGGCAACTAAGTTTGCTAGCTTGTTGCTAACGCATGAAAACTGCCATTAATGGGCTAACATATTTAGCATTGCTTCAAGGAACTTTTAACTTCTGTAATGATTTGATTTCCCTTGACAATAGTAAGTTGAAGACAGTTTAACGCATTATTTAGATAAAAATTGCTTGCTTACATCATGACTCCGCTGGGCCCGAAAGTACTGCCCTCAGTGCTGATTGGTCCTGTCACTTTCTAACCGGGCCCAAACGGTTCACATGGGAGCTTTGCAAGATGGATTCGCCAGTGAGAAACACTGAAACAGGAGTATCCATCTGCTTTGCAAGGTTAGACTGTCATACAGTTGGCTTGAAATCGCAGTGTTTGTCCGGCTTAAGAGAATTACAGTTGGCTTCTTAGCACCTCAGGCCATGTAACATGGATATGATCCACCAAAACAGAACTGTTTTTTGTTTTCGGTTTCAAAAAGTTCCATAATCGAACATTTACGGAAATGACTACAAATCTGTTATTCACGCCAGGCTCAGTAGCTACGGGTGTGTCTTTGTGATGAGACATTGCATGGGTATACTCCTACTGTTCCATAGAGTGTGTATTATAAATTATGCAAAAAAGCCCATTTGGGGTACTGACTGAAATGGGCATGTTTAAGTCTCCTTTTACTAGAGGGAATGAGAAATTGTTCGTTTATTTGGTGGCTTTTTCAAAAGTTTGAACTCTTGTTTCTTAGGCATCCAAATCGCTAATGTTGTGTTAGGTAAGAAGAAGCGAAACTCAACAAAAGGCAACTATTTTCGGGTGAAATTGCTGTCAAACAAATGTGTCCAGGCACCAGGCATTGCCTTCTTCTTCTTGTGTTATTCAAACTACTTCAGATGAGCTATAGCCACCGTGTGGCGGTAGAGATGCATTACAACCAGGTGACGGTAAAAAAACAGGAAAACCTCTTAAGCTTTTAACTGAGATAATCACAACATGAACTCTTCAATTTCTAAAGAGGACATTAGATTTTGGGGGTTCCTGCACTTTTACAGTTAACTAATTTTGCTAAACTTATGCCCGTTAGCCTTGTTTGTACACACTTTGTCTGCCGTCTAGTGGTCACAAAAGCACATTACACGTATCAGTGTACATTAACGTGTACAGAACTGACCAAGGTACAAAAACTCTATAAATGTTATGATTGAAACTTGTTTATTTTAGTTTGAAATGGCTGCAAATTTGACAGATTTTATCAAAACTTGGTTGTTCTTTAATTGTTCTAAACAGCTTGTGAAGAAGTTGAAGTAAAAGTGAGCATGAATGCTTCTGCACCATTCTACCAAAGAATAGTTAAAATAAAAAGCTTAGTTTTTCATACTTAAACGTTTCAGAGAAATCGAAAATGCCCACCAAACAAAAGCTTGGGTCTCAGGAGGTTAATGTGGACACAGTATCCATGAACATCTTCCCAGAGTAATGCTATATTTCAGAAATATATGTGGCCAAAACTCCCAATAATTTAAACTCCATAGCTTTGTTTCTCTTTCTGTCTTCCCAGAGTGAACAAAGCCTCAGCGTGGCCGACTTTCCCCCCATGATTGGAGGGATCTGCAGCCGATATGTGCTCATACAAACGCTGTTTGCTCTGGGCTCCCCGTCTGTGGACTTACATTACAATGTGTAGATTTAGAGATTGGGGAAGTAAAGTCTCCGGGCTTTTCTGTTGGATAACGGTTTCCTCTCTTCCACCCTCCTCCTTTTCTTTTCCAGCCCTTCTGTCTGTCACACCGTCGTCCAATAACCAGATGGTGAGCGTTCAACAGCAGCGCTAAGCTAAAATACCTGATTACAATTCACCAATACAATTCAAATATCATGGGCAGGCTTAAGGATAATACCTCGGTAACAATATCATTTATTTTTTCCCGTGTTCGCTTTATCCTTGTTTTACTGGGAGAGGAGCCTGCAAAGCCCTTTCTCAAACAGATAAAAGAAAAGATAACCTTTTTTTTCAGCTCCTCTGAGAGTCTTTTTACTCGTTTTCCTCCTCTGAGCGCCAATAGAAATAAAAACGATCATGAAACAATATTTTAGGGGAAATCATTTATGGTGAAATTATTTATAGGATGTAAATCTTGCCCTGGTTGACATTTGCAGCCTCGACAATAATGAATAAAAATGTGATGCTGAATTCAAATTTATGCTGTTTATTCATATTTGACCAAATATTCGTCATAAATATACATATGAGCTACTGTAAATGCATGTAGTCTAATTATTAAGCTTCATATTAGTGGTGACATATTAAACAAACCTAAGGGCAGTTTGATTTAATGAAAATAATAATAAATACAGCTGTGATGTTAGTTAACATTTTTATTATGCTTTAAAGCTGATTTAACATGATAGAAATGAATATTTAAGGAGAATAATTTTGCTTTTATTAATAGAAATGTGTGCAAAAATTAAATTCAATCCATTTTATATCAAATGCTTTTGCAGATTCTGCAGGATAAATTACTTTAGTGTTCTTAAATCATTTGGAAGTGTTTTTTCTGCATGTAAAATGTACTTATTCACATTTACTGTTACAGTATTCACAATGTAGTCCTGGGGGTCTACTCAAGTAATCAGTGCATGCTTTTTTGAGCAAGATTTCTCTGCAGAGGCTGCAAAAAGAGCAATGCTGTATTTGAAATGGAGCTGTGAAAGGAGCATGCAGTCTTAGAATGACTTAACCACAGTAGCTAGCGTCTTTTGGGTATTTAAAATGCATATTAAAATAAATAAAACCTTAAGTACAGCAATCATACAATAAAGCAGGGATTCCAAAATTAAAGAGCAGCAGACCCCCTTACATTACTACTGCTGTGTGCAAACTCTTCCAGCCTAAATCTCCCCAAATGATTACGGTTTGACTTTAAATTTAACCCAGGGCAGGAGTCACTAATTGAGTAATTTTAAGTTGCAAGTCAGGACTTTTACTTCTACTTCAGTAAGTTTTAACGAGAGCATCTTTACTTTTACTTGAGTACAATACTGTTGTACTTTTCCACCTCTGTTGACTACACAGTAGCACAAGACAGGGGTGTCAAAAACTATGGCCCGGGGGCCAAATGTGGCCGGCAGTCCAATTTTGATTGGCCAGCAGCAAATCTTAGAAATGAACTGAAAAATAGCCCACATTTGAACATGAAACATGTGCTCCACTGTATTGTAATTCATAGTTTCAGCACAAGGTGGTGTGACCATGCTACTTCTGTAAACAAACATTTTGACAGGAAGAATGTATTGATGTTTTCTGTGTGTCTAAATAAAGACAGCACTCTACCTTGTAAACATACCACCAACCAAAATAATATCTTCTTTTCTAACTCCCTGATGGGTTCCAGTAGCACATAGCAGTACTAATAATCTTCCAGAGGTGGAGCTAGTGGTAGTTAGGGCCAAGCAGGGCCCCCCTGAAGTCTGATGACGGCCAACTTTTTTTCTCTAAGCATGCCTTTGGCAAATCACTCTCATTCTTTCTTATTTAAACTGCTTTTGTCTGGCCACACTCTGTTGTTCTTTCTGCAAGCTGTCGCAACCCTCCTCCACCCCAGCTCCTCCTTCATTCTGCCTCTGACTTAATCAGTGCCATTTTGTTGTCAGTGGACTAGCCATTTAGGCGTACTCAGTCACTAAGCATATCTTAGCCTACATTATATTGGTTTTACAAATGTTCATATACCTCACCTAGTGGATATTTAAGTGGCCCCAACATCCTTATTTTTGTATGTGGCCCTCAGCAGAAAAAGTTGGGACACCTCTGACTTAAGAGAATGATTTGACATCGCATCCCAAAACAGCAAAATATGTTGTTGATATGTCAGGGTTAAAGATTTTAGAGTTGATTTGAACTCCACTCTGAGTGAAATGGTCTTCAGTGTTGGAGAAATCTGACAGTGTTGATCCACCATGTCAACAAAGCTAAGCTCTGCCCACTGCAATTTTAAATCTGGGGAATATGCAGGCAGCGTTTCCCATCATGCCCTTGGAAAGAGTGTTAAGATGAGTTTTAGATGTGTTTAGGTTTGTTTGGATGTTGACTGTTGGTCATGTTTTTTGTCGATTGTTGTTTTTGATGTGAAAAACATTTGCACCACGTGTGAAGTTTTCCACTGAGTTCCCACCATTTTAGATGATCCTTAAGGACACATAATGCATATGCAGTATTATTCATTGCCTTGCTGTGAGGTTGACCCCTGTCATATCACGAAATATTTCATACTTTTGAAAATGTTAAATTAACACTGTCGATTTTATGTATTTCACTTTATCATAGAGGTGTGACTTTACCTCAACAACCTGTTCTGAGATCAAAGAAAGATCATATTTGACTGTACACATTACTTAAAGTCAACTTTAAATACTTTTTACTTAAACTGGGCAAGATATTTACAAGTACAGTACTCATGTACTTTTTCCACCTCTTAATTTAACATATTTTAGGGATATAGTTTCAAAATAATGGATTAAATCTACAATTTGAAATCATTTTGAATTTTCTCTTTTTGAAAAGCGCCCTCCTGACCTCTAACCCTGGTGTCTCTTAATATAGGGAACTGCTTCTACCAACTAAATATATCTAAAATATTAATATATATATGAAATGCTTAAGAAAAGAAAAGGTCCACACTGTTCAGCTCTAAACTTTAACTCAAGACAACATTTAGATCAACAGTAGATCAACACGCTGCCTTCCTTAAAGTTACCCCCGTAGGTAACACATAAACTCCACCTTGTGTCTACTCTGTCAATAGAAAAATATTGCTTTCCCCTCTCCTCTCCTCTCCTCTGCTGGTTCTGCTTTCATATTAGAAACACTGTTCTGTGGCTGACCACACTTGCGTATGTAAACAGTCCTGAACAGGAAGTGGGGTTCTGTGAACAAACTGCAGCCGTGGAAAGTTTAGTTTTCATGATGATGTCATATAGCTGATATGACACGGTCCTGTATTAGGGCGTGGTTGCATTCACATCTCATTTGAACCTGGCCACTCGCACCCAAAGACCACCTCCCTAAGTAGGCCTGGGCCTGGTGACCAAAATGATCCACATTTTGGGTTCAAGTGCAATCGAATCCGGGACCGGGATCCTAGTGTGAGAGCCACCTAAGACTAGCAAAAAACAGATTTTTGATAATTAATACTTTGACAAAAATACCATTAGCTTTCCCCAAGATGACTAAAATTTAATTTAGTTTTCACCAAACATTCAAAATCCATTAATTTTTCCCACAGTGGATGGGTCTGTCCAACAACGTATCTGTAGCTCTCCTGCCTCTCGACTGCAGAAAGCAGGGATACCAGGTTTTGCAGGGTGCATGCAGGGGTGTAGCTAGGGATTTTGGGCCCCCAGAAAGAGTATTACACAGGGCCCCCCTTAACCAGCTAGCCAAGCAACAAATGTTTTATGATTCATTTTTACAAATATCTGTTTAAATGTATTTTTGACCATAATTTCCAGATTTATGTGAAATATTTTTATAGTTATTGAATAAAATTGACTTGCATTATTTTGCAGCACTGGACTATACCATTAGGACATTTTTGAGGGGACGCCCAGTATTTTATTTCACTCTGTCTAATACAAATTTCAGTCTGCTGACCAGTTAATTTGGTTGCTTTTGGTTCTATAATGACACTAATTACTAAGAAAAGAATAATTAAAAAAACAGTTTTCATTGCAGGGATGCCAAAGGCCCCTTCTTACTGTGGCTCCTGGTAATTAGTACCCTTTTTTCTCCCTGTGCTACCCCCATGGGTGCATGGAACCTACTTATATAATTTGGTAGTAGATTTAGGCACCAGAATAAATGTTTGAACTAAAAGACTAAAATGTGACTAAAACTAAAAGGCATTTAAACTTAAGACTAAGACTGAAAATGGCTGTCAAAATCAACACTGGTTCTTACCCTTACCAGGGGTGGATCCAGCAGTAGCCTGGGCTGACTAGGGCCCCTGGGCCACCCAAAAACCCTTAACAAGCAGTCAAATTGTCTCATCAGGAATTAGTGTTAATCTAAATTTATCTAAGCCTTCACTGGATTGGATATACTGATTTTAAAACGCTAAAGGTGAAGTATCTCATTGTTATATTTTTCTGAATCTGGTCCTTGGAGAAAGTTAGGACACCCCTGCTTTAGTGTAAAAGCTTTGCATCATGCTTATGTTTTCTTAACAGAGAAAACAGGCATCAAATCACTGGTTTCTTTTGTAAAAAAGGTCATTTAAGGGACGTCCAGACATGCAAATAGATTGTTCAGTTGCCTTTAAATTTGTCAAACATATCTAATATTAATACTAAATTAAAGTCTATACCATGCAGAGGATTCTCTTATGTAGTGTGGTACTAAAAAGTGCATTCTTGCTGTAGAAGATGAGATGCATGATTGTCTTAATGTAAATTTTTAGCACATAGGGAAGTTTTTGTGTCTAAACTAGGAGAATTAAATACATAAATTGTCCACTGTCAACCTAAGCCTAACCTTTCTGCAGACCTCTTGTCCTGCAACTCGCTCTAAAAATTTTAAAATCCAGCTGCGATCGATGCTGACCCTCAACTTCTCTGCAACTTTTCACTTTCAGGAAGCGCTGGCTAAACTTTTCCGTGTGAAGCAGCCGCCTAAAATATGCGTCCACGTTCTCCTACATGTGGAAACCTCCCATCTCCGTTCTCCAGCCTGACCCTGGCGTTGGTGTTTTTTAAGTTCCTCCAGCTGAAGATGTTTCGTGAATCCAGGGCTGGTTGCAGGAATTCCTCTGCACCCCCAGAGGAGCGTGTAAACCTTCGTACGAAAACACGAACCCCCTCTAAACTCCCCCTCCGTGTACCAGAAACAGCAGTTGGGAGGTTTTTTTCGACTGACAGCAGCATGAGAAAAAGCAGCGGTTCTCGCTGTTTGGAGGCGAGCATGTTATTCTTCCTCGACCACTTTTTTTTGTTTTTTCGCTCAGAGTGTGATCTCTGGTGTGGGCAGAGGTGCGTCTAGCCGCCCACACCGCTGGCACTCCTGCCCATGTAGCACCCATAACACCAAACCATTAGTGGCACGGCGAGTCTACCCACATCTCCAGCACCTTCATTAGTCATTCAGCTCCTTATTTTTGTTTGGTTTCCCCTCTGGCTCCTAATTAATGCTTAATCGAAACTGCTGAACTGAGCTGGTAGGAAATTCATGAATATTAAAATCGACCCTGACGTTTTTTCTCGCTTTTTTCCCTTTTTTTTTGTTGTTGGCTGGTCTGCAGTAGTAGCCAGGCGCCTTTTATTTTTGTTGCAGAGATTTTTAAGGCGTCATGTTTCTTTCCCACTTTTCTCTGTTGTAACAATGATGGAGGAGAGTGGGCAAAAAGAGGCATGTTTAGCCAAGGTAGTCGTCACTTTGATGCATGAATTTTCAAAGTAAAGCAATGAGAAAAATCACCGTAAGAACAGCTTCAAAATACAATGAAGCCTGTCGGGTATTCCTCATTTAAAGAGGAAACTTGATAAAGAAGTTTTGGCTTCGAATTGCATCCTGAAAAACAGATTCCTATCGACCTGTGCTGACAAGGCTGTTTGCACAGTAACGTCCTACAAAGTTAGATTTGATTTTATTGGCTTTAAAGTGCCGGCTCAGCAGAAACTCTCATATGAGCAACTTTTCTGCTTCTTAAATCTGTTCTGATATTATTTTAAATAAAGTTTTAAAGCCTCTCAGCTGTCTTAAACTTTAAGTAAGCTAAGTCCAAGCACGAAACAGAACTCAGAGGGTTTTTTTTTTTTGAAAATCCCTTTAAACAATGCTTAAAATGCCAAAAAAAAAAAAGATCCTTGTTTGCTCTCGTAAAAAAATTGAGTTTTTCAGTTATGTTTTAAAATGATTAATCTTAGCTAAAAATAAATAAAGCTGCAATATAGGGGATTAATAAAATACAAGTATTGAAATTTTAAGCATTAGTACAGATTAATGCAGAAAATTTTAAAATAAAATGTATTCTATTGAAATGACTCGATGTGCATTTTTTTCAGAAATTTTCAGCAAAACAGACAAAATTAAAGTCTTAAATGTACATTTTTATCAGGTTTTCTCAGATTTATAGAATATTAAAAACACTATATGACATTTCAGCTGTATTTGGAATCATATGTAACAGAATATATATTACAGATCAAGCTTTTAACATAACTGTGAGCAGTGGAATAATTTCTTTAAACTCTGTCAATGCATCCTAGCATGATATCACAAAAAAATACACATTTTTCATAGTAAAAGCCCTCCTTTTCCACTCGAGATAACACATTTCTGCTTTCATGAAAAATAAGATCTGATATTGATGACATCTTTTTTTATTTTGAAATAAAAAATTAACTTAAACTCCAAAATGTATGTCAATTTAGAATTACCCTAATTATCTGATACAGTCACATACAATTACACACGTAAGTATAAAACTTTGTTTGCATTAATGCAGATTAATGCACAAAAATAAGATCACTATTGTATAAGAGCTCTACTTAACCTAGAGTTACTCATTGTTGAAAAAAGGTCTTTTATTTTGAAATGAAACTTTGAATGATTGAGTTGCATTGAAACAAGTGTATCGCTAACTCTGTTCTGTGTGTACATCTTATTTTTCTGCATGAATCTGAACAGAATTATTGAGTGCTTTTATGTTGAAACAACTCTCTTATTGTGAAATTAAACTTGAAATGTGTTCAAATTTGAGCCCCTGTTAAGTCTTTAAAAGCTGTTTCAGAAAATTAGACTTTATTGTCCTGCATTACGTGATATTTTAACTGGCATTGTTTTTTTGTTTTTTTTTACCAATTTCTTTTATTTTGAAAATTTGATTTTTGATATGAAATAAAACTTCTCAAAATGGTGTCAAATGTTTTATTTCACAATAAAAGACCTCTGGATATATAAATATTTCATGTTTAAATCACTGACCTTATTTTTAGTATAAATCTGTATCACAAAAACAAAATTCTACTTTTAAACTTGCATATTAAAAGAATAATGTACTTCCTCCATGTCACTATGGCTGTATTTATTTATTTTATTTGTAAGTCATATTTAAAATCAAGAGTCTAAGGCAAAACATCACTTGCAATGTAAAAATGGGCACTTAACTTAAGACACTTATTTGTTTTACAACCCTTAGTGAGTTTCAAGAATTTTAACGTTGTATTTCAAAATAAAAGACCCTTTTTTTAACATTTCATAACTCCAGATAATGTAAATTTCATCTTTACACATGATCCTATTTTTGCACTTTAAGTTGTATCAATGCAAACAAAACCAAATACTTTAATGTGCATTTTTAATGAAATTTTATTAGAATATTAGGTTAATAAAAACCCATATTACATACGCATTATCATTAAAGCGCTACTGTCATTGTCGGGATATTATTTTTAAGATCGGAAGGTAAAGCCAAATCATGACTCTTGAAGTCAACGCAAAAGTTGAGTTAAACCCCCCCCCCCACAAAAAAAAACCCCACCTGTTTTTCCAACCTAATAAACATATCTAGATTAAAAAATATATTTTTTATACCTAAGATTGTGTTTTCTGCAAAAACCCTAGAATGAAACATTTTATAGAAAGCTTTTATTTTGAAAATGGGTCTTTTATTGTGAAATTTAAAAAAAATTAGTCCCTTGCTCATTCTATCTTGCAAGTTTTGACTTGTAAGTTCTGTTTAATAGCACTGATTATCCATGAATTCCTGGCATTAAATGTGGTATTTAGGACAAAAATAAGAAAATGGCTGTAACGTAACATGGGACATGTATTATCAATGCTATTGAAATAAAACCTAAGAATTTGTGTCTTTGGCCCAGAAAAAAATGAGCATTTCTTTAAAATCCAGACTATTTTTATGTTAAGAAAGGGACTTTTAATTTGAAACAAGACTTAGAAATTAAAAACGCTTTGTAAATTAGGGAAAAAAGTGGCTCCTACTTTCTCAAAAGTTAAAACATAGTTTTTGAAGTGGATTTGAGGCAAACTACTCTTCCTAAAGTTACATTTACAAACAAGAAAAGTGAAATTATGCGGTTTCTCATGCAGCCTACCGAGGATCACTTGTAAATGTGCTTTCTTGTTTCCTCTAATGAAACATGATCATTAATGTCTCCTTGGAGGACGCCCTGTCAACTCTCTCTGAGGTGTTAAGCAGAAAATCATTTAAAAATATACACTAAACACCAGCGTTTATCATATTTTATGAAGAAATCTGATTCACTCTGAAACTTTTGCTACATCAGAGGCCTGCAGAGACAAACTTCTATGACGTTTGATTGTGACAAGGCTGCAGCACAATCAAGTTTGTAAAGAAACGTGTCTATATTTATTGTGACTAAATTGATGGTGGCATGGCAGGCGGAGCAAATAGAAATCTTGTGACAATTTCTCTGAAGTTACTCAAATACAATTTGACTCCTGACAAGGGGGATGCAATTTATAAAACAGAACATGCCATCATTGGAGGCCGCCATTTGCATAATGAGGATACTTCCATTTCCGCCAGCGCTGTTTTTGACAGCCTCTAACTAAAAGCCGCGCTTGGAGAGGAGTGAGAAATGTCGATACGAATAATCCACAAGAGGCGGGAAGAGGGGCGATCAGGGCAGCCACCGGATCCATCAGGGAGCTGGCGAGCAAAACAAACGTTTGGCACAAAAAGCAACACAAGCCGGAGACGCTGTGATGCTAGGTGACCCTGGCAGGAAATGGACGCAGGGGCCTTGTGCCCTGAGCTACTCGATGACTTTGAACGCACGGCGGAGGAGTTGGACCGCAGGAAAAACTCCTCTAAAGGTTGCTCCGATAGGTTGACAAATCTGACTGAGCTGACGCTAATGCCATGTAGCTCTTTTGCTCTAATTGTTGATTCAATTTGCTAATGACTAATTTGATTTAAGTGGCAGGCACATCTCCATGTGTGCAGGACACGGAGAGGAGAGGAGGAATATGAAAAAAAAAAAATGGACTGGAGGTGGCGTGATGGCTTGTCACGCAAAGGCTGCTCGCCTATGAATATTCCATGAGAGTTCACACTTAATTGTTTCTGATTTGTTTATTTTTTTCAATACACTGCTTTAGCGCACACTCCATCACTCCCCGCGCTGACACCCCGTGCACCCACCCTGCCTCCTCCTCCTCCCCCCTCCTCCTCTCCTCACCCTCCCCCCACGCTTTCACAAGTGGTGCTCAGATGTCCATCAAACGCAGCCATGAAGGATCACTATAAGTTGTTGGAGCCCGTCAACAAAAGCACTCCGCCACTTTGTCCCCCCCTCCCTCCGTGTTTTTACCTCGTTGAGCGGATCTCTGATGTGAAGGAGCGGATGAATTTTGGGACACTTTTTTATTTTAGGAAGGGCCCCCTCTTTTTTAAGCGGGACTACCTGTTGCCAATGCAAATGGATTCAAAGATCCAAAGGAAGCATATTGTCCCTCGCTGAGTGTTTGCTTCTTGGAGTGTTACTTTGCTTTGAATAAAAGTTTGACCCTGTGGTTGCGCAGGCTAACGTGAAAACCCATGCTAGTTCAAAGCCTTCACAATTTCCAGCTGTAATAAAAAAACAAAATAGCTTGTGAAAACTTCAATATGAATGGGTTCTAATACAACACAAGTAGAGAGGGAAGACAGAAGTACTCACCCACACGAAAGATAAGTGGCGAACTCCGAATTAAAGCTCCTGTGTTCGTACGTTTGTAGATGCTCTAAGCTTTTTTAACTGTCCTCCCCCTTTAGGTTTCTCTTCTTTTACCTTATTCCACTTTATCCTCTACCTTGATGCCTCTACTGAAACTGCAAGGCTTGGAGATCACTTCAACGACATTCACAGGAGTTGACATTTTTGGTTGTAAACGGGTCAATGACGAATGAGGCTGGACACATGTAATTTCAAAATAAAGAGCTCCAGGGTAAAATAGAATTTAGCTGTTTTACCTTGCATGTACCACCTGACATGGGAAGTACCCTCCCACCTAAAAAAAACTGTAATTCGTCATTGTTTTCTTTAAAAAAAAAAAAAAAAAAAAATACATACTTTACCTTGATAGGAGAAAATCAAATATTCAGTGCTTTTAATAATTTTATCTATTTCATATATTGACTTCTTTGCAGTTTCACCACCTGAAACACTGGTTGCGCCACCTGATATATGCCATAATCCCAAATAAATAGACAAAAACTTCCAACAAATATTGCCAGTTTTGCTCTGCCTAGAAAGTGGTCACAATTTGTATTTTAATGAAGATTTTTTTATGGTAAAATAATTTTTCAGCAATTATATATTGGTTGCACCACCCGACATGGAGAGTGCACCAGCCCACTTGAGCAAACTTGTAATGAAGCATTTTTATTTTTTAGATATGTGCTATCTCCTTGACTTTATGAGAAGTAAATTGAATACTTACATAGCTTAATTTTTTTTTTTATTTCAAATTTTGACACTTTTTGCTATTGCACCACCTGAAACACTGGTTGCCCACCTGATTTTTGCCATAATCTCAAATAAACAGACAAAAAGTTAGACAAATATTGTTAGTTTTGCTCGTTTTAGAAAGTGGTCACATATATTTCCTAAATAAAATAAAGATTTTATTGTAAAATACATCTTACCAATTTTATATCGGTTGTACCACCTGACATGGAAAGTACTTTAGAGCTTTATTTAATTTAATTCATTTCATTTATTAACTTTTATTGCAGTTTTACCTTGTGATACACTGGTTGCCCAACCTGACATTTGCCACTAATTACAAATAAACATATCCTTAGACAAATATTTAGTTTTGTTCTTTTTAGAAGGTGGACACATCTATTTTTGAGATTAAGTAAAGATTTGAATTTGAATGATGGAATTTGCTTCTGGAACCAGAACCAGAACCACCAAACAAGTGTGTGGGCACCGCTGAACTCGACTAGGTAGTTTGCAATCATGTGATCCTGAAAGTCCGCTGGTGGTCAGGAAGTAGGGGATAGCCATTAACAATGAATGGTGTAATGGTGAAAAGTTAATACTAATGGATCTTAACGCTACAATTTTCAGCAGATTATTTCTACATTCACTGAGTCAATCCCTACATTTTACCAAAAAGTATTTTTTATTGTCAGCAGTTTATAAATTTTCAAATACTCACTCCTGCAGACCTCCTAGCATTCTCTGGCCAGATGAAGTGAGATAAGAGTCTCGAGAAGTACTGTATCAGGCTAAGAGGCTAGCTGAGCCCCTTAACATATAAAATAATCTTTGTTTTATCATAAATATGCTTTTGATTGAAACAGTGATATGCTGTCAACCGAATGAACCTTGTGTGGTGAGCAATCAAGAAATGATGAGCCGTTCACAAACAAGACTGTTCTACATTAACAGCTCTTTGTTTTCCAATTTGAGTGCCTGTTTCCTTTCCTCTATATTTTGTTTTATCTGATACCAAATGAAGAGCCGTTTGGAAGCCAAACAACCAGTTCCACTGCGCTGAGCTAAATGATCTGGATCTCTTATAAGAGATGGATTTCCCATCACAATGAGTGAGACTGGATGGACATCAGCTGAGGAAATGCGATCAGAGTTTAACGTGCTAAATAATGACAAAACTCTACTGAACCAAACTAGACCAACCGTACACTGCTCACCCAGGCTTTAGAAGGCCTTTTAAACTTGTTTTTGTATTTTTTACAAAAATGTTCCACCACTTTTGGGACACAAAAGTACCTTTAGAATTAAGGATGTTTCTATTTTTATGTTTTAAATGCTTGGTTTAGTCATAAACAGCTCAGAACATGGCCCTTTTGGTAGCGTTTCTCTATGTAGAAATGACTACTTGCATCCCAAGGGAAGTTCTCTTCTGCTGTGTGGCGTCATCTGCAAAGAACCTGTACATCTTTAGCGGCTCTAAGCCTTTTGAGTGACCTCCCCCTTTAGGATTTGCTCTTCTTAAGTACAAAGCGATGGAAAGTGCAGGCTAGTATAATAGTTGTAGTTGTAAAGGTATAAAATTTTGAATGGATTCACTTCCTTTTTGATTTTTCTTTGCTTACCTTTCTTTACTTCCCTTTCTCTGGCCGGGACTTGTAAGAAAGCAAATCTCATTCCCCGTTTTATCCTCTCTATAGAACTTGTTAATTAAAGCTCTGGAGATTGAACATTTGTTGCTATGCTATTCGAATATCTTCCCCCTTTAGGTTTTTCTTTTCTAGCAGTACCTTTCTGTACTTGTAGTTGTAGCTGGACTTGTCAGAGATCAAATCTCCTTTCCTTTTTTCTCCTCTCCACTTATTGGCTCTTCTAAATTGAGTTGCTGACATTTGTGGGTGTAGGTATCTTGCAATGGGGCGAATTTCCTTTCTATCCTCTTCTGAAGTTGCTTGATTTGCAAATCATGCTGGAACATTAACTGGAATTGACATTGTAATAGAATATTTAAATATTTTAAAGCAGTCTCTTTCCACTTTTATTCTCTCCTTTGATGGCTCTTCTGACTTGCATCTCTGGCATATGTATGTTTGTTGCTACTCTAAGCCTTTCGTAAAAACCCCCTTTAGGTTTTTATTCCCTCATCTTCCTGAACTTGCCTTGCTTCTGCCCATACATCAAAAGAAGATCTCTCTTCCCTTCTGCTCCTTTTATTGTTTCTAGATTTAAACTCGCGATTGTAGGTTGGTTTCTGCTTCAAGATTTTCAAGTGTCCTCCCCCTTTAGGTTTTTTCTTCCTCTTACCTTTTTGTACGCAATTTAATTGCTGTTGTCTTTGGAGTGAGTTCTAGTATGTGCAAGACTGCTCATAAGAAGACAGGCCCAGCCAATTTGGGGGCCCATGTAGGCCAGCAAAATCACGGTCCATGTAAAGTTAAGCCATGAAAACCATATTTCATTTTTAATGTGAATAACAACAACTTACCAAAGCAACAAAACGTGATTTTTTTAAAACACATTTTAGTACAATTTAGTTTCTTTTTTTGAATAAGCCTCTTTTTAAAACAGAATAACCTTTTTGTTGGCGACGTTAAGTACGGGCATACTGGTATAAGCAATTAGAAAAGTAATATACATTGTAAAGTGGAAAGAATTTGGGCAAAAGGCAGTTTTGTCAAAATTGATGGAATGTAGTCAAAATAGGCGAAAATCGGATATAATTGCCAAAACAGATAGGGGCAAAAGTGGCAAAAGATTGGCAAAAAGAAATTGGAAAAAGTGGTAAAAATGAACAGATTGAGGACAAAAATGAGGTAACAGTGAAAAGAAAGTGGCCCAAAAGGGCAATAAATAGCAAAAATTAGTTAAAAGTGACAAAAGATGTAGCAAAATGGAGGGACAAGTGTTAAAAATGGGCAAAAACACAAAAAATAGGATAAACTGCCAAAAAAAAAGGCGAAAAATGTGAAAACTGGCAAAAGGGATAAACGTTTCCAAATGAAAGGTGCAAAAATCAGCAAAAAATAAAGGCAACAAAGCAAAACTGTTAAAAGTGTCAAAGAGGTGTCAAAAATCAGCAAAAAAGGCAACAACCAGCAGAAAACTCCCTAAAAGTGGCAAAAAAAGAAGAGAAATGGGAAAAAGTGGTAAAAAAAAAAAAGAACAGACTGAGGGCAAAAATGGGATAACAGTGGAGGGAAGTTGCTGTAAAGTGTCAAGAAAGTGGCCATAAAGGGCAGTGAATCACATAAAGTAGTTAAAATTGGGAAAAGATTTCGCGAAAAGGAGGAAAAAGTGGTAAAAATGGTCAGAATGTGGCAAAAATGGGCAAAACCACAAAAAATAGGAAAAATGGCCAAAAAAGTGAAAATCTCAAAAGGGATAAAAGTATCAATAAGTGGGGCAAACATTGGCAAAAAAGCAACAAACAATGAAAATTAGTTAAAAGTAGCGAAAAGAAGTGGCAAAGAAGTGTAAAAAAGTTGGTGAAAAGGGGCTAAAAAGTAACACGAATAAACAATTCCAACATCAGCACTCAGTAGTAGTTTGACACACTTTTCAACTCTATAATGAGGTAACCGTTAGCCAAGAAGATAACACCAATGCTACTAATCCAACACATCCATAAGGCACAACTGGGTAGGGCCTGTTCTCGGAGTTTCTCAGGGGCTTAGCCAAATCTGTGGGCAGCCCTGAAAATGTGCACCCTTCAAATCCTAACTTTACCATCCTCAGCTGCTCTAAGCCTTTCCTCCCCTTTTAAGGTTGACATCAAATCTCTCTTAAGTTGATGCCACCTGAAGCTATATGACTTGTAGTCACTCAGAAAGCGAACATTTCCGGATCTTGATATCGTATGTAGAACATTTCATTTTCTGAACAGGCGGAAATCAAGAAAAAAGTACCTACTGAGCGTCGACCTTTGAATTTAGGCACTGGCGTTCGTACGTTTGTAGCTGTTTCAGCTTTTCTGGCGTCCTCCTTCTTTAGGTTTTTCTTCTGTCACCTTTCCGTACTCGCCTCGTTCTGGCCCAGACTTGTAAGGAAGCGAATCTCTTTCCCCTTTTTATCCTCTCCCTTGATGGCTCTTCTGAGGCTGCATGACTTGCAAATCACAGCACAACATTGACTGGGATTGACATTTTCAGATGTAAATACATAAAATATTTCATTTTCTGAGCGGGCGATGGAAAGTGGATGGAAGTCTTAATTGTTGTATAATGATATTATTCCCCTCTTAAATCTGCTGAATGTGTTACAGTGGAGATTATGAATAAATATGGCTGTTTTTATGGATTAATTCATGTGTGTGCTTACTTTATTTGCTGTTTTCATGTATTCTAATTTATACATTTGGGTCGTGTGGATGAAGGAGGCCGCTCTGGTTTGAGTTTGGATTTGAAAGCAAAGCCGGGACAGCCAATCAGATTTTCAACTTTTTAGAAACAGAACCAGAAAAGTGCGGAAAAGAAACAAAGTTAGATTTGTGTTTGATTTGATGCGAAGCCTGAAGAAAGACGAGGCAGGTCACAGGAGAGCGACAGTTCGGGGCAGTATTGATAAATAAACATTATTTAAAACATCTGTCAGGCCCGGTTAAATATCCGTGGTGTGCTTCAGTAGCTTCACCAACCCAGGGCATCGAATATTTAATTATTAGACTAACTGAATAATGAAAAAGTCAATTTCCAGACCGACGCCCCGTATGCAGAAGACAATTGCATTTCTAATATCTGCATGTGAAATCTCCCTCCCCTTTGCGTCCCGTCTCAATGCCTCGCAGGGGCCGCGGAGTCTCCCGCATTACCATAGCTCTCTTCCTGACTAAGTCTGCTCCTCATATTCACTTGTCGTGGCTAATTACGTGTTTAACCCGGTGCGGGTGCGCTTGTTTTACATTCAAATTTATGGGGGACCTGGCTGATCTGAAGGAGCAGGAATGAGCGGGGACATGACGGCAGGGATCAGTCTTCTGGTAATTGATTATCCTCGTAGAAGACGGGACAGCTTCCAGCAGAGGAGGGGAGGGGGGGGCGGCCTGGAGTCATTAACCTCTGACTTGTGGCGAAGTAGAAGCAAAGGTTACAGGTTGAAACGAGCAGAGCAGGCGGGCCTTTTCACTGTAAAGTGGCGCCTTTCTTCAGGCCACATTGTATCTACTATTATTATTAATAATATTATTTGTTCTGTAATGTGATTTGCATTTTTATGACCCGCCAATGCAAATATTCCTGTTTTCATATTAACATGACGCCACAGCAATAATTTTCTGATCTTGTTGCTCGTGGAATAAATAATTATGCATATGTTGTCAATATTTACATTTCCACTGTTTAATTTAATTCTAATGGAAGTCCCTGGGCGATACGAGCTGCAGCTAATAGAAGAGAAAATGATTAAAGCGTTCCCCATAATAACTCGGCTGCAACACAAGTTGCTGTAATCTAATGTAGCATTTCGGTGTTTATAGACTACGGCAACTTTGATCACTCCTGTCGTTGATTTAATTTTCCCAAACCCTCTTTAAAGGGACATCTTCCTGGATTGGATTTGTTTGTCTGCTCTGTAAATAAATCAACTCCTTGGGTGTTTCTCTCTCCTGTACAGTGCCTCCATTGTGCTGTAAGCGGCGTGTTTGTGCCTCCGTGTGTTTGGCATGCAGCACCAGGCCGGGTCAAAGCAGCTTAGTTCCGATCTGTTGGGTGACCTGCCCGAGCCTTGCCGGCCTCGCTGACCCGCATGATTTCATTATGGAGAGGTGAGGCGCACGGCCCCTGCACACACAAACACAGAGGTACGCGCATAAATACAGTAGAGGCATATATGTGCACACTTGGGCGAGCATGTACATAAATACATGCTGCTGACATTCTCCTCTTCTTCTGCACAAATGCCGTCTTTATTTCCCGTCCAAACAAGTTGATTTTTCATGACAACGCTTCAGAAATTGAAATGATGCGTTCAAATTTGCATCGCTTGCAATAACAAGCTTGTTTTCTTGACATATTTTGGGTTAAAACAACAAAAACAAGCTCAAAAGCGTGAATTGCATCAATGAAAATGCAGGAAAAGCATCAATAATGCTTGAACAGATACGATGAATCAAGGTTTTATTTCTAAAGTAAAAGTGATAAGACAAAAGCGAGAAGCAGATATAGTGACTATTACTGAGACTGAAGCCACACTGTGTTTTAATCAAGCTCAAATTTGTGATAGCTTGAAGAAGACATGGACGATATGATAGAAAGCTAGATAGCAATGTGAGAAATCAGCATCGTCAAATTTGCATTTAAAGTAAAAGCCAATCTCTGATTTCAAACGTGTTTAAATGTGTAAATTAATACAAAACACATAGAAAGCATAGAAGGAAGGTCATACTGCAGCAATGAAATGATACAGCTTGATAAATCTCAGTCAGCTCATTCAGACTGGCTCAAACAGGAAGCACATGCATTATTGCAATGACAAATATAAACACCAATATCTGCTTTATTCAAAGCCACAGCAAAAAAAAAAAAAAAGCTTCTAATTAGATTTCTTGACTTTTTTTGTGGAAACAGAACATTAAAAATAAAATACAACACCAACAAGCATCTGCTTCATTTAAAACTGCATCAATTTAAGAGTAAACAAAAACACACAAACTGATTTTGTCTTCCTTAAAAGTGCAAAAAGAAAAAAAGGATTGCAAAAAGAATATTCTCAAATTCTAAACATTTGGCAGGAACAATAGAAAATCGGAGGTGATTGAAACGCCTCCAAATTACTTTTCCAAGCACAATTTGGCAAAAACAAGCAAAATTTAAATTATATTCAACTTTAAGCATACACAAGGAAATAATAATAAGCTATAGCCTTATTGTTTCTATTTTCAGCTTTTCTGCATTCAAGTTTAATCAATAGAATAACAAAAATAAAGTTTTTATAGTGAAATGAAGGCATTAGAATACCAAAATCTAGCTGATGATTGGCAAACTGTGTTAGCTAAATGCTAATTCATGGTTGTTTATACATGGTAGTTTTGACTGGAGTATTGGTTCTATTGAAAGGTGCATAAAAGAATAAATTTTTAAAAATCCAAATTGAAGTTTTATTTATTAAGTAGAGAGCAGTCACAACAGGAAGACTTAAAACAGATGATAGTACTTTCACTCTTAATTTCAAAATCAAATAAAAACCCAAATATAAAGTTTTCCTCATGAAATGGAAAGAAAACTAGCAAACAAGCTAATAAGATCCAAATTGGATTAACTGAACGTCATTATCAAGGTTGTATTTGAATTATAGTCATCAGTAATGGCAAATCACCAAAATCAGGCTCCATTAGTTGGGAAAAACAAAGCTGCATCAACATAATCAAAGTATTTATAGAGAAGAGGACAGTAAGGACATGAAAACAAACCGTTTTATTGGTTTTATTCAAAAATGTATGGATAATATATCAAAAATGAAGCTCTAAGATGAAATAGAGGCAATAATGGCCATAAAAACAAACTGATGTGTTCCACATTACATTAGGTAAATGCTGATTTCATTTTGCAGTATAAGAATGGCATAAAAACACCAAAAGAAGTTGACTGTATTGGGGAAATTTCAATTTAAACATATGAACGCCATAAAAACACCCAAAACAGGCTGTGTTATTGGTTTTACTCCAGATTCTGTCAATGATATGGCAAAAATAAAGTTTCTTCAACGAAAAGAACTAAAGACGGCTTTACAAGACCAAAAACGAGCTTTCAAATAACATAAAATAATTTAAGGTTGTTTCTAAATAAAGGAAAGCAGAAATAGCATAAAACACCTTGAGGGGACCACTGTATTGGGGAAATTAAAAACTATGTTAACAAAATTCATATTGAAGGTAGTATTTATTAAGTATAACGTAGAAATGGCATAAAAACTCCCAAAACAGACTGTATTATTGGTTTTTATTCAAAAGTGCATGGATGATATAGAATAAACGAAGTAGAAAACACCCCCCAAAAAGTCTTTATTATTGGTTATATTCAAACTTCTGTTAATGATACACCAGAAATGGTTGTTTTATAGTAAAATAGAACTAAAAATGACATTACAAAACCAAAAACAAGCCAATATGTTCCAAATAACATCAGATAAATCCTAATTTAAATGTGAAAGCAGAAATGGCACCTTAAGCAGGCTACTATATTGGAGAAATATATAACTCTATCAATAAAATTCATATTTAAGGTAGTATGGGAATGACATGAAAACACACAAAACAGACTATGTTTTTGTTTCATTCAACCCTTTATCAATAGAATGCTAAAAATAAAGTGTTTACGATAATAAAGAAACAATGATAGCATTACAACACCAAACCCAAGTTCCAAAACTGTGTAAAGCAGAAATGACATTAAGCCACCAAAAACAGACCACTTTATTAGAGAAATATAAAACTGTGTTAAAAAAATATCCAATTTAAGCTTGTATTTATGATGCTGTACATAGGAATGACATGAAAAACAGACTGTATGAATGGACTCCATCAATAAAAATACTTTTTCATAATGAAATAGAAGCAATAATTACATTGCAATAACAAAAACAAACAAAATACCAAATTTCATCAACCAAAATGTTTTCAAGCAGGTCTTTTTACTAAAAGCAGGCCAAAGTATGGAGAAAATTGAAGCTACAAGAATGAAATTTAGATTTAAGGTTATATTTATGAAGCAGAGTGCAGAAACGACACAAAGATTAAAGCTGGAATTGCTGTAACCAAGTGACAAGACATGATTTTAGCTATGAAATAGGCACCCCCCAAAAAAGACTAAAAACTGCTTTAGAAATGCCAAAATGAAGGTTGCGTTTTTGAAAAGAAAGAAAAGAAAGGGTAGTGTTGGTATGTAAACACAGACAAAAGATAGGCTGTTAATAGGCAGAGAAATGTAGAGTCAATTGCATATTTCTTTGAAAAGCATTTTGGGAAATCATCAATTGAACCACGACCAGATGCAGGAGAATAGACTGATCCTTACTGTAAATCAAAATACACTTTCTCACATGCCTAAAGACTGCACTGCAGAACATATTTAGCTGTTCATAGATGTCCGGCTAAGCTCTCCTTTTCTGTATTTTGGCTTAAAAAGCACCAAAATCCTCCTCTGCAATGCTAAACACTACAAACCCCATGCAGACGTCCTGCTGATAGCAAACATTTCTGCGATCTGTTCCAACATACTGTACATGCTATGTGTGTGCTGAGGTGTCAGAGCAGGCGTGCTGGAAACGGTCACTAGATGGCGATCTAGGTTAAAGCAGTGTGAGCGGATCGTGGCAGGAAACACTGAGGCTTGTCAGCAGTCTGCTGCTCTGTGGAAAGAGATGCTCCTTATTGGAGAGTGCGCTCTCATGTAGCAGCATGGACACTGTGGAATATTCAATATGATTTAAGTTTTTTAAAACGGAGGATTTTCTTACTTGCTGGCTTACTGGGAGCCTGAAAAACATAACCCTGTGTGGGATTACACCTCAATTTGTATTCATTTTTACATAAATAAGATTGTTTTGACTCCTTCTTGCCCAATTAGGCTCAAGTGAAAACATGGAGACTAATTCCTGCTGCTCAATATATTTATTAATGTTTAAAATCCCCATTGATATTCTGTGATGTTAAAACTCTACTTTTTACTCTTAAAGTGTATTCCTACATTGGAAATCAGTCCTTGTGACTGATAAGAGCAGGAAGATAATCAAGTAGGGCAGTTTAACATGGAACCTGAGGTTATGTTTGGCTTTAAATATTAAAAAAATGTACATTTATTTACGTGAACGTGTTTTGAAATATTGTCAGAACCCCATTATTTAATCCCTAGTTGGGGACAATATTTTAAAAAAGCAGTTTTTGATACTTAAAAGCAAGTATTTACTGAGCTTTAATCTCATTGGCTGCTTATAGGTAGGCGGGACTTCAGCAGTCTCACTAATTAGAAGACCTCTGCACACCCGTGTGACACCTTCACCTTTCTACCTCGGTTAGGCCTTTCAGGCTGCCCGGTTTCTAGAAAGCTACTATTTACCAAAGAAATTCAGGTTATTCCCTTTTAAAACACATTATTTTATCTTGCATAGAAAGTTTAACTTAAAATTCTTCAAACACTCCTCCAGGATCAGATAGATATAATAAGAGACATGTTTGGATTAACTTGCAGCCTTAATGCTAAGCTAGCTTAATTTCATAACTAAGATGGCATGTTGCTGCCTGCAACTTAAAGGAGCATGCTAATGAGCTTGCACAGGCAATGTTTGCTTCTCTGTGAGAAGAAAACAAGGACATGAGAGCTGTTTTCTTTATTTAAAGGTTAGCTAGCTTGCTATTTGAAGTGCTAACTGTGCACACTCTGATGCTTCTTTATAAGGCTGAAAGAGTGTAAGCTGGCCCAACTTGCAAAACTAGCAGATACGTTTTGTGTTTTAATTGTTGTATCAGTGGTGCCTTTGTGCTTTAATGAAAACAAAAGCATTTGGCAGTCATTCAAAGTGTGTTAAAAACTACAATGTCACAGCTAGCTAATGTTTTTTGCTCAGTTGTATCTTCTTAAAATCTTTTAAAAGCGCACATAGTGACATTTAACTTGATAAATGGCAATGCTAATTTGTTAATTTAGACAGAAACTTACTGGGACAAAAGATATAAAAGCGGACCAACCCAGACTGTAGAAAAAGACCGCTTACTTTCTGTTTGTTTTAGCTACATAGCTAAGCTGGTATTTGAACTCAGAGTATTAACTTTGCTAAATAGCAAATTGCTAAGCTTATGCATTCAGTGATTACTAAACTTATCAATTCTTTTAGCAGTGCACAAAGACAGAGTTTATATCAGTGACATTAGTGTGTGATTTGTTTGCTATCGTAGCTACCTGAACTCGGAGTGTAAACTAAGCTAACTAGCTAAACTAGCAAAAGGAGCTGGGCTATTTGCAACTCTCCAAGTGCTAGCGTTGTATTTTTGTGTTTTTAATGCCGAAATAGCTAAGCATTTTGGCAAGCATGACATAAGTTTATTGCTAGTGAGTAGTCTGACAGCTGGCTAATGTTTCAGCTCTGTAGCACCAACAGAAAGTATGTATCTACCTTAGACCTTAAAAATTAGCCATGCTTATTTGTTATTGCTGACAATTTGTTTTTCGTGAATGAAACAAAAACATGAGAGCAGATCAATCTTGACTTTATTAAAACGTAGCTTAGTTTCTGTATCTTTTAGCTACATAGCTAAATATAAGCTGGTATTTGAACTCTGAGCCTTAGCTTGGCTAAGTATCAAATTTATTGTTGTCAGTGAATACCAATCTTTTAAGTGGTGCACGAAGATAGAGTTGATAATAGCCATAAAAAGTGAACTAGCTTGCCATTTGTTTAGGGCTGTGGCTTTTTAGACTGAGTATAAGCCAGGCTAACTAGCTAAACTAAAAGATAATAAGCCTGACTATTTTCAGTACTCTTTGTGTCACTGTTGTGTAATTGTGTATTTTTTATGACTTTAACAGCTTTTTTTTGACTACCAGGACTAAAGTGTGTAGTGTACCAGCTGGCTAATGTTTATGTTGTATCTACTAAGAATGCTAATAATGCTCGTTGCTACTGTAGTCTTGATAAATCAGCAACGTTAATTTGTTGACGCAGACAAATACTTGCCAAAAAAGCAGAACAGAACAAGACATGACAGCAGACCAGCCCAGACTATACTAAAAGAAAGCTAGCTTTGTATTTGTTTACCTACACAGATAAGTGTATCTGTGCATTTGAATTCAGAGTAGCTTGCTAAATAGTTTAGTTAATGAGCTCATACAGATAATAGATAACAAAATTCCCAATTCTTCAAAATGTAGTAAAGATGTGAAAGCTGCCATTAACATGTATGCTAGCATCCTGTTTGGTCACTATTAGGCTGCTTGAACTTCAAGTGTAAGCTAGGCTAACTAGCTAAACTAAAAGCTAGGAAGCCTGGCTATTCTTCTTGCTGTTTTTATGCATTTTTATGACTGAAATTGCTTTTTTTCCCCACTACCATTTCTAAATTGTATTCAAAGCCACTAGTGTGACAGCTGGCTAATGTTTTAGCTCTGTTGTATCTACTGAGAATGCTTATGATGCCTGCTGCCAACTTAGACCAAAATTAGCAATGCTTATTTGTAAATGCAGACAAATACTTGCTGACAAATTTCTTAGAAGAGCACTGAAACAAAAGATAGTTGACCAGCCTAGACTATATAAAAAGAAAGCTAGCTTTGCATTTGCTTGCTAAGTGTATATGCTGGTATTTGAACTCAGAGTTGTAGCTAGGCTAAATAGCGACATCAATAAGCTAACACACTGCTACAGACATTGAAAACTAAACTTAGATTTTTTTTAATGAAGTAAACAAAGACATGACATGACATTAACATGTAAGCTAGCTTGTCATTTGTTTGCAACTGTGGTTCCTTGAACTAAGAGTTTAAGCTAGGCTTAACTAGCTAAATTAACAATTAAGAGTCCTGACTCTTAGGGTTCTTTTTTTTTTTGTTTTTTTGTTTTTTTTTGAGTGTGTGTGTGTGTGTTTTTTTTTCTCTGTTTTTAGGACTAGAACAGCTCAGTGTTTTGGCTAGCATGACTGAAGTTAATTTATAACCAGTATTATAACAGCTGGCTAATGTTTTAGCTCTGTTGTATCGACTTTATAAGGCAATCCTGCTGCCTTATACTATTGAAATTGGCCATGCTGATTAGTTACTTCAGGCATATAACTTACTGACATCTTTTTTTAAAGATGAACAAAATAAAAACATAGCTGACCACCCTAGACTATGTTAAAAGGAGGCTAAGTTTGTATTTGTTTACCTACACAGCTAAGTATACAACAAGGTATTTGAACGTGAGGGAAAGTACAGGAACTAATCTTGGATTTCCTGCTTGTATCCAGTGGTTTGGCAAGGGCGGCATGTGCTTGGATGGCCTGCTTCCATTTTTCCGTTTGAAATAGATGGCTAGCACAACCTAAGTGTTTTCAGAATAAATAGTGTAGGAGCTAGCTAATATTTTAGCTCAGTTTTAGCCACTTTGAATGCTCAGAATGTGTATAGATATGTTCAAAAGTTAGACAACAACTTATGAAGTTACATCAGTTACATTAAAAGTTAAGCTAACTGGCTATTTGTTTTGGCTAATTATGAATGGAGCTAGTTTACTTAAACTCAGTTTAAGTTTAAGCTTGGCTAACAAGCTAATGTGGATAAAAGCTGGTCTCTTCTTGCTTCATGTAGGGTTTTTATTGTTTTTGAATGTTTTTGTGTGTTATTTTCATGTCAGGACCTTAAGAAGTTTTTTTGTGACATTGTGAGCTAAAGATAGAAAGATACTTGTAGTTATGTTGGACATCAAAGAGTAAGCTAATAAAGACAAGTAATACTTGAACTACTTCTCTCCTTTTTGTGGATGAAGAAATCAAGGTGTGACAGTACTGACAACAATGGTAAAAAGTAAGCTAGCCTGCTGTTTTTTTCCTAGCATGGCTGCTTAAACTCATAGTGTATGCTAGGCTAACTAGCTAAACTAGAAGATACTAATCTGACTCTTCTCTACTTTGCATTTTCTGTTGTTTTCTAGTTTTGTGCTGTTAAATGAATTGACAATCAGTTTTTTGGGCAGCAAAAGAAATAGTGAATTCAAAACCAACAGTGTACCAGCTAGGCAATATTTTGGCTAATTTTTTGCGATTTTTTTGACCTGTTCTTCCACTTTACAAGTAAATTAGGAACACAGAATATTTCAAATATATATTTTTAGATGTGTAATTCAGATTTTTACGCTCTTCAAAGCTTATTTTTGTCACTTTTACTTCTTTTTCTTTGTAATTGTAACAGCCAGACACCTTAGCATCCATTTAAGTGTTTGTTGTTATGTAAAAGTTTCTTGTTTGAAGGTGCTCTGCTGCTGCTTCTGGCTCTCCTGGTGCTTGTAGAGCACCTCAGGCTATATGTTTATATGTTAAAAACAGGTTTTAAGTTCCTGTATTGTTTTAAGATGAAGACTGAAGGAGAGACACAAAACCAAGAGGGAGAGTAAACAACAAGAGGGAGACAATGTTTAAGGCCAGAGAATCAAAGCGCTTTTATTTGCATAACCTGCATGCAAGCATTTACAATACACACGCATACATCCCATCACTGCAGAATCTCATCACTTCTATCTCCGCCTCTTTCCAATCTTCCTCGCCTTCTTTACATCAACTCTTTTTTTCATCCTTTTCTTGTATTTCCTCCTCTCTCTTCCAGCTCTCTACCTATGCAAGTTGTCATTCTCTCACCATAATAGCGCTGCTGTGCCTTCATGTTGCCGGTTGTTTGCTTGAAACGTAATCTGCAGATGTAACAGAGGAAGAAATTGAGTCTAACAAATGGCTTGAAAGGCTCACGCGGCATATCAAGCCCGAACCAACAAAGGCAGACAAAACGCCCGTCTTTTTTTCCTCCCCTCAACATCTGAAGTTGATATTTTCAACAGAATAGCGCGCGGCTGACGTTCCCTGAATAAAGAACGCTGCGTTCGCCGCTGTTGTGTTGTGTTACGCTGTCATTCTGACTTGAATGGGAAAGTTGAGGCCCGTTTGTTTGGTTTAGCTGTTGAGGAGAAATGGGTTTGTTTGATTAACATTTTGTTCGCGCATGTCAGTTTCAGCGGCGTCATTTCTATGGGGAAATGAAAGGAGCTGAGAGTGAGGCTGTGTAAACTGTAGAATGTAGAGACTTCTATCTATGTCTCAGTTATTGTAAAATAAAATGGCTTTTTGGTTACAATGGCCGCATAAAATCTATCTGAAATTAGCCTAACAGCCACTGTGATTATGGTTATTACTCCACACCATGACCCTCACATTACTACACATTACCTCAATCTGTGTGTGTGTAGAGATGAGACCATCAGCTCTGTTGCAGCAGGAGTAATCTCATGCTTTCACTAATGTGCACTGATAACATTGTTTTTGCCTCCCCTGTTAAAAAAATACCCATCCGAAGGGACTGCATCCCATCTCGAGAGCTACATAACAGACAAATAATGACATTTCTTGTCATGTAAACGCCATTTGTGGAGAAAAGGGATGTATTTTGTGGTTCACAGTGCATGAAAACAAAAGCCCACAAAGATATACTTAAATAGATCCCTAAACTTTATTTTCTAAAAACAATTTTAAGAAAATAACAGTTTTCTTGGTAGAAATTGTTAAAGCTGACATGTTTAGGTCAACTATGCCTGCTAAAGATAGAGGGCTGCCTTGCAGGTATTCCTATAATGCTTTTGATGTACGTAGCTACCTTGAATCTTGAATGCTAGCTAAGCTAGCCAGTTCTTACAATGGCCCATCCAAGGGATTAGCTTTTTCTTAAGCTAGCTGACAGCTTAGCAAAAGGCTACTTGTAATTTCTTATAATGATAGCACTGTTTGCCATCGTCATTGTCAGAGCAGAAACCTTAGCATCCCAAGAGATAGCAGACTGGCTAACTGGTTTTTACTATATTGCTTTGGAAGTATGTAGCTACTTGTAATTTTAATATTAGCGAACCTAACTAGCTCTGAAAATGGAGGGCTAGTATTTCAAATAAGCTTTACAGTTAGCTAACAGCTTATCAACGGTCCACTTGACTTTTTTTTGGTGTGTTGGCCCCATTAAAGCAGGTTTTTGTTCTAATCTTGTGTGTAAGTATGCAAATATAGGTGAAGTGGCTTCTAAACTTTCTGTTCTATTGATATTTCTTGATCAAATGATCTCTGTCGCGTATAGCCTGCTAAAAGTAAAAGCTGGCACATTAGAGTCAACCTTAGCCCCCTTGATCAAGTTGGTGTTCTTTTATCACTTTGGTGATGGAGTTTAATATTAGCTAAGCAAGCTAGCTCTAAAATAATCCCTCCAAACTGTCTCTCCTCAACAAAATAAATGATAGCCAGCTGGCTAACTGGTATTCATGTATCGCTATGGATGTGTGTTGCTAATTGAACTTTAATACAAGCTAACTGGTGCTTATAGATTGTCCATCCAAGGGCTAGCAACACATTTGAAGAGCCTTACAGTTAGCTAACAGCTTAGCAAAGGCCGACCTGTATTTCCTGGTAAGTTGGAACTCTAAAAGCAATATTTTGAGCAACGAATTTATAAATTTAAGTAATAAAAGACACATGAAGTGGCTTCTAAACCTCATGTTCTGTTGATATTTCCAAAGTAAGATCTTTCTTGGTTTAGCTAACCGATTATTGCCCCTTGATTGTTTGCAGGCCAGCTACCTGGTATTCCTGTATTGCTATGGGTATATGTAGCTACCTGAAATTTTAACCATTAGCTAATGAAAATCTATCTGTTGTATTTACTTTCCAATGTTAGCACTGCCCAAAAGCTTAGGTCAGCTAACTAAGTGTATATAGCTACCTGAAACTTCATTAGCCAATAGCTAGTAAATAGCTAGTGTAGGACATTTTTAAAAATTTTTGTCTTAAGTCTCCTAGCTTAAAAAACAGAGACATGATCCCTAACATCAATAACGTACTGTAGTAACTAAAAGGTGGGAATGTAACTACTTAAAGAAGATTCTTTAGGCTAATGAACTAGCTAGCCAATGTTAGCAATAAGTCCACTTCTTTGATTTTGAACGTATGACCTCAGGCTTACATTTCACCATAGCTTAAGCGACTTAGTGTCCAGTTTTACCGTCAACATGATACACGTGAACACCAAATTGACTGGCTGTTCGTGCGTCAACATCGCTGCCATTTTGCCAGAGGCAGGTCAGATATGCAAGGTGATCCAAGTAGATGAGGTATATGTTAGTTTTGGATAAAAACCACAAACGATCAAATTAAATTGAATAGTTTTATACTCGGTAAGCTATAGTCAAAATGAAAACCACTTAGACAAAGAAATGAATGAGATTTTTTATTAGTTCAGTTTTTGGTCTCAGTGATTATCATTGTCATAACTTAACTTCTAAAACACCACATCTAAATCTGTTATATGTCAACACGAGTGCTTTTTATTAAGTAAGCCCAGAGTTCCTTCGTATACTTATGCTATGAAGCAGTCTTGCCTCTTGCAATATGGCCGCCATGTTAACGTAATGCAGCAGCATGCAAATACATTCAATAAGTTATTTAGACAGTATTATTCCCATGAATTTTACCATTTCAGATGCTAATTAGTATCATGCTAGCTGAGGAAAAAACTTTGAAAAAATTGATTTTGAAACCACTTTAGTCCTAGCATTGGCATTAGCATGTCAGCCAACTGGTGTCTTGTTTAGAGTGTTTGTACCTTCACCGTCAGAGATTAACTTGCCTAACTGACTAATGCAGACAGTAATATGTTTTCTTATTGTTCTAGCTTAAAAAAATGGAGACGCATAAGCCGACATTTTCTATATTATGCACAGAGGTAAGCTAGCCAGCTAACTGATATCATCGAGGGTACATAGTAGCTACTTTAAGTCAGACAGTTTGCTAGGCAAACTAACAAGCTAAAGCTAATGCGAGAAGCTGACTTTTCAGTTTTCTTGTGTTTCATTGGTTTTATTTTTGCGTATTTTAATGATTTTAAAAGTACATTTTTGCTAGCATGATAGCTGGTCTCTTTAAAACCAACAGTTTCCACATTTTGCATGCTGGTTATCAACACAGAACTGAAAAGTGACCTAAACTTCTATGGTTTGACCAATTCTAAACATTTTTTCTTTAAAATGCCCATGTTTACTTATACTTTTTTCATTGTTTAGATTGCCAGACTTTAAAACACAGCTTTTGAGAAACAAATATACTTTATGTATGGTTCTATACTTCACTTAATCATTGCCTTCTTTACATAACAGCTTGTTTTTCACTGTCTGCTTTACATTAAATTCCTACTGTTTCATTAACAGAGCTTAGAGTCGCTAATGTCTTTTTCTCAACACAGGTCTGTTAGCCACCTCTATCTTTATACATCTACTCCCTCATCTGTCGCTCCTTGATGGCACATTCCCACAGACACCTCTCCCCTGCTCGCTAACACCTCGCTGATTAATTAGCTGCATTCTTAATAGCAGCCACGTCACGTGTTGTGTTGTTCTTTCTGACTCTGTTGTTGTTAACGAGCTGATTCGAGTTTGCTGATCATCTGAACTTTTGATTGTCTTTTTCTTTTTTACCTTTGGGGTTTTTGTGTTTTTATAAGCCTGTTGGGAACTCTTTATCTCACCTTTATGGTAGTGCTAATGATTAAAAGTACAACAGAAGGATGGTAAACAAAAACTCATGCGCTGATTATGAGAAGAAAACAGGGAAGTTGGAGACTTTATAAGTACAGGGGAGAGAAAGTAGCAGACTGGCAGTTATCTGAGACTAACTGAGCTCTGTTGAAGTTTTAAAACCTGGTTTTTATATTTGATTACAAGTCAAGCCAGTTCAGTGTTTTTTAAATAGCTAAATATAATGAAAAGCATCTCTGAATGCACAACCTTGAAGCAAATGGGCTGCAGCAGCACAAGACCACACTCAGCTCTCTCCATCTGATAACTCTGAGGTGAGTTGCTACTTTGACTTCCAGATTTCAATAGCCTGGAGTGCAATGGAGAATGCATATTCAGAGTTATGGTTTTGGACTAACACAGACTCAGACAAAGTTTCCAGCCTTTTTCTGCAACGTGAACAAGGCCGCCCATAAGGGGCATAAAGGGTAGAGCTTTCTAGGGTCCGGCCAAATTGGGGGCCCATGGAGGTCAGCAAAATCATGAGCAGTTATAAAGTAAAGCTGTGATAACCATATTTTATTTTTAACCAGAATAAAAACCACAAATCAAAACACAAAAAACATGAGTTTTTTTTTTATTTATGCTGTCGTACAATATAGCCTTTCTCAAAATGTAAACCCCGTTTTCTTAAAACAGAATTACCTTTTTATTGATAATGCTGACAATGTGTATGGGTACACTGAACCATTAGGAAAGTAAAGTCAGACTTTATAGCAAAGCCATGATGTGCACGAATGTCAGGATAGAATAAAATCGAAGAAACTACTTTCATTGGAAAAATAGTGAATGATTGAATTGTGAAAAGACACACAAAAAATATGTGGACAGTGGCAAGATTTGCTCAAAATGGTTAAGAAACAAACGAGCAAACAGGCAAAAAGTTACAAAAAATTGACAAAAAGTGGCATAAATGGGAAAAATGGCCTCAAAGTGACCGAATGTGTGACAACTGGTAAAGAAAGAAAAAAAAAAGACAAAAGTAGGTGAATAGCTGCAAAAACATTGTTCAGAAATGGGCAAAAAGAAGTAAAAGACAAAGTGACAGAAATGGGTAAAAAAAAGGGGGGGGGGGGGGGGGGGCAAAAATGGGATAAAAAGTACCAGTGTAGCTGACAAAAGTGGCCAAAACAGGATAAAAGTGGCAAAAATAGTCAAAAAGTGGTAGAAATGGGCAAAAAGTGGCCAAAAAATTCAAACAATTGCAAATATGGGCAAAACATGGTTAAAAAAAGGTGGCAGAAATGGGGCTAAAGGGCAAAAATGGGATAAAAGTGTACAAAAAAAAGTTGACAAAACCTGGCAGAAATGGGCAAGACACAGCTGAAACAGACAAAAATTGGTAGAAATGGGTGAAAAGTGGCAATAAGCTGCAAAAGTAGGTAAAAAGTTGGAAATAGATTTGCAAATATGGGCAAAATGTGGTTAAAAAGTGGCAGAAAAGGGTTGAAAAAGGGCAAAAATGGGATAAGGTGGACAAAAAAGTTGACAAGACATGGCAAAAACGGGAAAAAAGGCAGGTAAAGACAAAACTTGGAAAAAACTTGGAAAAAAAAAAAAAGCCAAAAGGTGGCTAGAGTAGGCAAAAGTAGCACCAAAACAGGCAAAATTATTGCAAATATGGGCAAAAAAAGTGGTTCAAAACAGGGGGCAGAAGCGCATGGAAGAAAGGGCAAAAATGGGCAAAATTTGGCCAAAACAGTAGTAAGAGGGGTAAAAAGTTGCAAAAAATGCTAATATGCGTAAAAGTGCTCAAAAAAAGTTTCAGAAATTGGTGAAAAATGGCAAAAATTGAACAAAAGTGGCAAAAATGAGCAAAAAGCAGCAAATGGGTGAAAAGTGGCAAACAAAGAGGTGAAAGGAAAATGAAATACCACAAATAAATTGTTTCAGCATCAGTGATAGCTTGATGCACTTTTCAGCCCCTATATGAGGAAACTGTTAGCCAGGACGCTAGCACCAATGCTACCGATCCAGAACACACCGATATCATCAATGAATCATAACTGAGGAGGGCCCATTCTCTCAATTTTTTAGGGGCCCAGACTATTCTGTGAACATGGATCACTTTATTGGCTTACTTTAAGGCACCTTAAACATGAGCATGTATGCGCCTTTCCACTTTTGAGCAAATGTGTGAAAATTACAGCTGACTTGAATAAAGCTAAGAAAAATACAATTTTCCTCTAGTCTCAGAAACAGTAAAATGAAATGCATATAGATGAAGTTTACAACCCTTTCCACAATGAAGCGGGTGTAGTTGTAACACTCTACCTGGTCTCTTTACCAAATATGAATTCATCTGTATTATGGCTGTGGTTTGACCCACCCCTCTTGCCCCCGAGGCCCCTTGACCACCTCCCCCGCCCTCGACACAGCGTGCACGGTGGGGATCCGCCACTGCCCTCCTCTCCTCATTAACCTCGTCTAATTAGATGGCAGGGAAAGTCCATTGTTCATCCTAATGAAGCCTCAATGGAAAGACAGGGCCTCGGCTGGCTTTTCTGACACCGCTGTGAAATGAAAACCCCCTCCCGTCCGATGATCCTCCCCTCCTCCTCTTTCTGCTGGGTGTCTATCAGAGGAGACAGAAAGATGGAGAAGCAGAAGTAGGCTAGATAATCCGCGTGATAGCTCTTAACATTCCCATACTGCTAATTTTGCTCTAGCAGCAGAGCCCAGGGTAGCATTAGCTCTGCTTAGCGCCCCCAGTATGGATCCCATCCGCTAATTACTTGAGCTGCCGTGGTTCGCTGAGATTTAAGTACCACCTCGATACCATTATCTTCCATCCCTACAGCTAGCCCTTGTCGCTCGGGCCCTTTGTAGCGGCGGATCGGAGGCTGCGGGGTTATTGATACAGGCCTCCCTTGCAGATAAGATCCACGACAATGTGAAGAAGATATTCTGAGCAGATTTTAATAGAAGTGAACGGACTTGGATCAGCGCCGGAAGGGGAAACAAAGAGCGCATACACCTATGTTGGAAAATCAAAGGCGCGACAGGAGCACAAGGTGGTGACTTGGGGGTTAAATTGGATGGGGTATTATTTGCCCTCCAGTGTTATTTTTTTGGGTTTCTTTTTTGGAGGTGGGGGTTTCACTCTCTGCTCACCCCAGAGCGACTAATTACAATTCACATGTCACACGCTCTTCTCATAATAAGAGTTAGGAAACAGAATTAGAATATTCCAAAGGCCTGCAGGGGGTGTCATCTCGGGAGAAAGAGGGGAAAGTGTGTCTCTTTTTGCAGGAAAGGAGGAGAAGGGGGGTTAGACCGTGCATGTGGCATGTGCAGGAAAAGGAGGGAGAGAGGTGGGTGAGTGGGTGGCTCGGGGGCAGAGGCGGAGGGGTGCGAAAAATCGACAACGCTTCCTCCTCCTTTGCCGTCCCGTCTCTTTTCACACGTCGGGTGTCGCCGGCTTGGCACCGCGGCTCGGCTGCCTGTTGGGGTGGAGGTGGAGGGCAATTGAGTGACATCTGCTCTCCTCAGACGAAGGGGGCAGGCGGGCTCCTGGCATTGGCGGCCTTCGACGTGTTGGAGGCGTTGGCACGAGGCTGGCTGAGTACAGCAGGGGTGGTGGCGCCGGCAGCAGGCGGTGGATGGCCTTCGTGGAGAAGCGTTTGCTCAAACAGCATGACATCTCCTGGAATGAAACCCCCCCCCCTTCCTTCCTCGACTGCAGACGTCTCAAACAAACTGGCTCACCGTCCTGTCACTTCCCTCTACTTGACTATTTCTCACCTCACACTTCAGGTATTCTCAAAGCCCGCCATGTCCGGCATAGAACCGCCGTTCAAAGGAGCTTTTCATCTGCAGTCGACTAACGTGGACAGTGTCAGCGCAACGCCCGGGTTGCCAATTACTTTCCCACACCGTCCTGTCCCTTCCATCCCTACCTGTCTTTTTCCGTCTTTTATCCTCTCTCTCTTCAGATATTCTTGAAAAACCAAACACTGCTAATGAACCGTAGAGCTGACACCTGCAAAAAAGCAACAACTACATTAACGGGAGCCGAGGCAGCGTCACTTGACACCTCCCTAAGGAGAATACAAGAAGACGGGACACAAAAGTAGATGGGCTACGGAAATATACAGGTCACGGAAATATACGGGCCGTGAAAGTAAATTGGACACGGAGAAGGGACGTTAAGTAAAAGCAGGATGAAGGGATAAGGTTTTTTGGTTACAGTAGCATGATGATAAACATGTGGATAACTAGCAAACAGCAGGAAGCTATAGTATAAAAGTTACAGACACATTTCCACTGGAACACGACGACTGTAGATAACCAGACAAGAAAACTTTAACATGGGACATTTAGCTAAATCTGGCACAAAATTAACAGTATATGCATGTAAACTGAACTCAAACATATTAAAAAAAATGAAAATATAAGATAAAGAAAACAAATTACAGACTAAAGTAAATGGGAAAAAGAAAAGACAGAGAGGTGCCCAAAAAGAAGGGCATCAAGAAAGTAGAGATTAGGGATGCATGATATTGGATTTTTGTTGAGTCTTACAAATTCATCTAGCTGATACTGATGTATATACAGCTATATAAATGCAGTTTAGACCTACATCTTCAGTCCTTGAAGTAAACTGTAAGGTTTAAAGAATGAGTATGAACAAAGAAAAGACTTTAGTCAGTGTAAACGCCACAAACATACTTTTAAATACAGCCGATTTGTTGTAACAATTCTTATTGGCAATAAAGCTACTGTTGGAAAGTTTATTGCCCTTTTAAATGGTACCACATTTGTAAGGAACATGCATTTGTGGGATGAGCAGCAGAGCTGAGTATGTGGGTTGCACCCATGAAAAATTTGCCAGACCTATTGACTCTTGACACCCCAAGAAGACGTTTTCTCACCCTGCTCTTAGGAACCGTAGGCTGTCTTCTACAGATTTGAAGTCAAGGTTTGTTGGATGATATGGTTGACGGTTCTCTGCCCAGACAATCAGGAACAGACTGAACACAGTCGATCTCGGGTCTCATAGGCCTGCCATGACTGCCCTTCATAGTCAGGCCCATTTGTGCTGGTGTGCACTGGAGAGAAACGTTATGTTCAGCGATGAGTCCAGATTCTGCCTACGGCAGTTGGATCATAGGATCAAATTTTGGAGAAGACACGGAGAATATGCTGATTGCCACACAGATAGAGTAACATCTTTTGGTAGAGACTGTGTGATGATGTGGGGCGGCTTCTCACACACTGGAGTAATCTCAATGCAGAGAGATATCAAAATGAGATTCTGCAACCAGTGGAAATCCCATACCTCCACAGTCTGGGACTGAGCTCCTCCAAGATGACTGCGCTCGCCCCCACAGATCATTGTTTACCAGAGACTACCTCCAGAATTTGGGAGTAAAGTAGATGGAATGGCCTGCCAGCAGTCCAGTTCTTCCACATGCTACTGAGGCTGCTGTTTGTTAAACTGTTTGTTAATTGTTAAATTCCAGATATGTCTTGTTTCTCCAGACTTCTATCTGGCTAATACCTCCCAGCTACAATCATCAACAGACCATGTCTCACAATACACATTCAGACTGGGAAAAATAATTTGTTTCCTGCAGTATTAATCAATCACAATAGAAGCTACAACGAGCCTGACAGTTTGGGAAGAACCTTCTGACTACTACCTTTCTAAAAACACCTACTCTGTTCACCGTATTCCTAAAAAAGTTAATGAAACTCCAGGCAAGGCAACTGGTTCCATAAAAATGTTAAATACTGAAAAAGTAACGTTTGCGAAATAGTAGGTATTTCACCATTTTAACCTAAATCAACTCAGTTTTACTCAACCTTTTTTTTTTTTTATTTAATTTATAACTAAAACGGCTGAAATGTTGGCTACTTCAGCCAGGGATCTCCAGCAGGCACTCGGGCAGTTTGTAGCTGAGTGTGATTTAGTTGGGATAAGAGTAAGCACCTCCAAGTCTGAGACCATGGTTCTCTGCCGGGACAGTGGAATACTTCCTCCAGGTGGGGAGGGTGCTTTAGCCCCAAGTGAAGGAGTTCAAGTATCTCGGGGTCTAGTTCACCAGTGAGGACAGAATTGACCATGAGATTGACAGGCGGGTCGGTGCAGCATCAGAAGTATTGCAGATGTTGTACTGAACAGGAGGGAGTTGAGCCAGAAGGCAAAACTCTCAGTTTGCCAGCCAATGTTGGTTACAGCCCTCACCTGTGGTCGTGAACTCTGGGTAATGACCGAAAGAATGAGATCTCGGATACAAGCGGTCCAAATGAGATTCCTCAGGAGGGTGTCTGGGCTCAGCCTCAGAGATGGGGGTGAGGAGCTCTGATGTCCAGAGAAAACTGGATGTAGAGCCGCCGCTCTTTCGCCTTGAAAGGAGCCAGCTGAGGTAGTTTCCTACCTGTAGAGGTCTTCCACATGCGTCCATCTGGAAGGACACCCAGGGGTACACCCAGGACTCGCTGGAGGGATTGTATGTTTCATCTGGTCTGGGAAGAGCTGGAAAATGTCATGGGAGAGAGGGATGTCTGGGGGGATTCTCTTTGCCTGGTGCCACTGTGACCTGGCTCCGGCTAAGCGGAAGAAAATGGATGGATGGATGGAACGACTGAAAGGTGCACTTTTCAACCAGAAAGTGGTTTACCAGATTGGTACATCAAAGCTAACCCCAACAGCTGTGAGTTACCTAACTCAGCTGGTAACTTCACTCATGGTGCAAAAGTGTCTAATGCCCAAAACTATTCTGAGAAGACTCAGATTAAAGGATTATTGTCTTATAATTTGATGTGCTTGTTCTCCAGATGGTTCCAACACAGCATTCAATTTAATTTATGTTGTCCTGGATAGGCGTTTCTGACTAATTTTACCCAGAATTCCAATGGGTTAAGGTGCGGGGTGGGCGTATTTTACATTACTGAGGCTGCAGGGAGATGCTGACTCCTGTATCTTCTAGAAAATAGAACCAAAAGCGTACATGACATTAAAGTTTTTGGGGCACAATAACGGGGCAAAAAGTGAAAGCAGGATGAAGGGATGTGGTTTATTAAGTTACTGTAGAATAAAAATGGATTACTAGCTAACACCAGGTAGCTTTAAAATTAAAGTTGATAAGAAATTTCCAGTGAAGACCACAGATTCAGGTAACCTCCAGGTGATGGAAAGGGAAAAAATCAAGATGAGTGACGTTTATTAGACTGTATCTAAACGAATCTACCACACTCCTCTGTCTTCCTCTCAGAACTTGTTTCCCTCCTCTTTCATATCACCGCTGTTGTCGAGGCGCTCTGACGCTGATGCGCCGTAAATTGATTTCCCGGAAGATGTGATGGATGAATAGAGAATGAACATCTTCATCGCTGACCCCCACCGCCGATTGCTTCCCCCCCCTTTGCCCGGCGCCGATGATTGACAAGGCTGCTAACGAGTGCCGTCGCCGGTTCGTGTTATAATTTTCACTGTGTTGAAAACAGCCGAGACTCAGTCCCGAGGTAATGAGCTCCGGGAAGAGAGGGAGGGAAAAGAAGAGGATCAACCCCGGAGAGGTGGAATAAAAGGAGCGGGAGTAAATAAAAAAAGAAGACAAAGCACATGAAAGTAGATTAAAAAGAAGTTGAGGTTATCGTCAACTTGAGAGGGGCCGTTTCATTGTTTATCTGCTGTCTTGATGGATGTCTTTCAAGTTGCGCTTTCTTACTTTGCGATGTATTCATTCCTCAATCGCTGAGAGGCAGGGAATTTCAAAAGAGGCCTTTAAAACGTGGTATTTGCATTAAAAGCATTTGATGTGAAAGTGCTGCGTGCTGCAGATATCTGAGCGTGCACATGTGAAGATACCAGCGAATCCAGGCATGCATGTGCCTTTGTGTAATTTATTCCTCCACGTCTGGGCTGAGGGCAGGTCGCTCTCTGTTTATTTGGATGATTAGGAGGCGACAATATGTTGCTGATGATCAGGTTTATAATCAGCTAGCATCACAGATTATTCTAACCTTGATTAAAGACCTGCAGCCGCCCCATCATCTCGCAGCTCAGCCTAATAAGATAGGACGACGCTCTGATTAATGCCGCCGCGCGACTAGTCATGACACAAAGGACAGGCCTGCATCGCTGCGGGAGGACGCGGGGGAAACTGTCACGCATCATACTTTGTTGTCTTTCTGATTTGTCAGGACCTTTGTCTTAATTATTTTTGCTTTTACAAATTAATCCAAGTGAGACTGATTCGGTTTTCATTACAACGATAATAAGGATGCTGTTGTTGATTAAAAAGAAAAGCCTCGACTCTCCTCTTCGAAAATAAGTCTTTAACTCATCTGCAAACTTTCCTCTCATTCACTAATGATGTGTAGAAGTGGAGGATTGTTTCACTAAGCTAGGAGTGTTTGATTCATTACACTGTGAGGTCCGTGTCGAGGTCTTGGAGGTGTGTAGGAAGTAACTGAATGAATGAATGAATGAATGAGTCGTTCTCACAGGTTCTCAGATGATGGAGGCACTCACATGCTGCTGCAGCCTCTGGCCTTTGATTCAGCTCAGCACGGCACTCCTCCGCCAGAGTGGGATCATCACGTACTTTTGGCGAAAAACAATCCTCCGGTTTAGCAGCTGTGTCATGCTGAGGAGGAGGTTCAGTGACCCACTGCTGTTACCAAGCACAAGTTGCTAAATTGCAGGAAAGGTCAAACATTTTGCTCACAATTTGAATTCTGGAAAGAGAACAGAATATGCTTGATAGAGACAAATCTTCATTGTCCAATTTTGCTGTTAGATATCTTATGAAGAAAAAGTACAGAAAAGACAGAGAAAAACACCCCCAAAACTAAAGAAATATAATATTACATAAGCTACAGGACATTTGCATTTGTCAATAATTTGAAAACCTTGTTTCTATGCCACCACATCAACAAAAGCCAGGGCTAGAGGTAATATGTGTTTGGATGCCCATTGACCATCCAGGCCATCCTTATGACATGAAATCAATGGAACCCTTTCAAGGATTTTCTTGAAACTTTCCACAAATGTCCATTCTGACACAAAAATGGTTTAATATGATTATGATGATCATTGATCATTGTTGAGTTGGATCAGTTCACCTAGTAAACCTCAGCGCTAGAGCAGATAAATTGGGAACATCTGCCAGATGCCCCTGTTCAAGATGTCTTCAACGCCTATCTCTGGAAGAACTTCTTGTGCATTCAGAGGTAGGCTTGGGATATGGAATCTTAGTAGGATGCCGCCTTGTGCCTGGTGCCTCCCTATGGAAGTTTTCCGGGCACATCTGGCTGGGAGAAGACTTTGGAGGACACCCAGAATGTGCTGGAGAGATTATATCCTGTCTGGTCTGGGAGCACCTAGGAATCCCCAAGAAGGACTTTGGAAAGTGTTGCTGGAGAGAAGAATGTCTGGGTTGACTTGCTTATCCTGCTACCATTGTGACCTGGCCCCTGATAAGTGCAAGAAGATTGAAGGATGACCAAGGTCATTGGGCCTCATGTTAATCTCTTGTTTGTGAACTCCATATCTCAAAAATGTTTTGAGCAATTTTCTTTAAAATTAGGACAAATATCCACTCTGACTCCAGGATAACCATTTTAAACCTTTGAGGTTGAGGTAATTTGGCCTCATGTTGATTCTTTGGTTTTGAATGCATTATCTCAATAGGACTTTCTTAGACTTTGCACAAATGTCTACTCTGATTAAGGAAGAATTCAATAGAAATAAAGACATCATTGATCATAGTCAATGGGCCTCATATGCATCTTTTGCTTGTGAACAGAATATATAAATATTCAAAGGGATTTTCGTTAAATATTTTACAAATGTCCACTTCAACTCAAGGATATACCCATCCATTTTTAAAGGACAGTAGGCCTCATTTTGAAGTTCATTAGGGCCTCATGTAATTCCTTGCTTGTGGACATGATACCCTCAGACCATCCTAAGGTTTTTTTTTTTTTTAAACTTTGCACAAATGTTGACTCTTACTAAAGGATTGCCATTTTAGACTTTGAAGGCCAAGTTAATTGGGCCTCATGTTCATCCCTTCTTTGTGAACAGGATATCTCAAGATAATTTTATGGGATTTTGTTAAAATTTTGCACAAATGTCCACTATGACTCAAGGATAAACATTATATTCTTTGGAGGTCAGGCCTTTGGGCCACATGTTCTTTGTTCAGGTTTGTATGCATAATCCCAAGACGGCTTTAAATATTTTCTTTAAACTTCGCAGAGATAGCCTCTCTGACTTAAAAATGATTATGTATAATTATAGCTGTCATTCATTAAGTTCTTTGGGCCTCATGTTAACCCCTTGCCCCTGAACAGATCATCATAAGAACTTTTGAAGGGTTTTTCCAAAATTGTCCACTTTGAACAGAATCAAATTTCAAAGGTCTACAGACCTTATTTTGAAGATCATTTGGGCCTTATGTTAATTTCTTTCTTGTGGACATTATATCCTGAGAACGTCTTAAGGATTTTAATTTTTTTTTTTACTTTGTACACTCTGCCTACTCTGACGCAGGGATTGCCGTTTGGAGGCCAAGATCTTTAGGCTTCATGTTCATAGTTTGGTTTAGTATGCATTTTCTTGAGACGGATTAGACAAATTTTCTTTAAACTTTGCACAAATGTTTTCTTTTCAGAAAATCCTTTCCAGAGTTATGGAGTAATTAGCTCACAAATAAGGGGATGGAATGGGGCTAAAAGACCATGACTTTTGACTTTATATCTACAAGATCTTATCAGACTTTATTGAGTCAGTGTCCTTGGTATAAAAAATTTAACAACAAGGGACAAACATGAGGCCTGATGACCTTAAAACCTCTTAAGCCCAGCTCGCCTTGATCCAAACAAACTTGCTCTGTGCACTCTATTTTTGCAAAAAAAATAGTCATGTTACACATCAAATTAAACAGAAGAAGCTCAGCTACAAGCCCAAATAAACCATTTTTACCTACACCAAAATCCAACTCAAAAATGACTCAAATTAGAGACCACATATCAAAGTGACCATAGTGCTACCTAGCCAGACACTTCTGCCCCCTACGGGATGGTGCCTGGTACTACAGACACAAACATGGTCTCATTTGAAAGCCCAGCCTCTACTGAAAATTCTAGACATGTTTGTGCACTGGAGATTTTTGGACTTCAACTGCATTATTTGTTTTGCAGGGGTCATCAAGTTCATCTGCACAAGGGCCAGATTTATTCTCGACAGAGACCCTGGGGGCCGGACTTTCAAATACACAAAAATTAAAGTAATATTTTGGTCTGATTGAAATATTATTGTAGTAGTATTTGTATTTTCTTTCAAAACGCAGGACATTTTTAGTCATTACCAGTGAGACCTATCTCAATCTATCCACCATTTTTGAAACTTTTAACCCCTTTTTGATACTTTTTGCCCATTTTTCCTCTTTTACCAATTTTTCGCAAGATTTTAACCCCTCTTAAACCACTTTTCCTGCATGTTTTACCCACTTTTATCCATTTTGCCACTTTTTAACCGCTTTTCATTACATTTTACATTAATGCAACTTTTAAATCAATGTTCGCCACTTTTCAACCATTTTGCAGCTTTGCCAGGTTATTTCTGCTGTTTTTGCCACTTTTAACCCATTGTTGATACTTTTTGCCTCTTTAGCTCTTTTTTCCAACTCTTTAGCCCATTTTAAACCACTTTTTCTGCATGTTTTATCCTCGTTCTGCCACTCGTCAATTTTTTTGCCATTTTTCTTCTATTTTCCACTTTTTAACCCCTTGTCATTAATTCTTTGCACTATTTTTTTTTTACCACTTTTAACCCATTTTTAATACTTTTTGCCACTTTTTTCCTCTTTCACCAATTTGGCAAGATTTTAAACCTATTAACCCCTTTTCCTGTATGTTGTACCCACTTGTATCCATTTTTGCCACATTTTAACCCCTTTTCCTTATTTTTTTGAACAGTTTTTGCCACTTTTAACCCATTTTTATTACTCTTGCCCCTTTTTTACCCTGTTTTCATCACTTTTTTCACCAATTTTTGTCCCTTTGTGCCACTCGACAACCCATTTTAACAATTATCACCCATAATTTTTGTAACACTTTTGCCAACCCTACCCCTTTTTTAAATATATAATAAGTATGACTGAAAAGTACATTTCTGTAAAAACAGATCAAATCTTAAGTCATTCTAAAACTATTTCAATATTAATTGTTTGTGGGATGGATTTAACAGCTACAAACATTTAAAGCCAAAGGATGCGCTTAAAACCACAACATCTTCTTTTCCTCCTTTTCTGAATTCAATGATCTTTCAGGGGCCGGACAGGAAGTTTTGGGGGGCCTGATATGGCCCCCGGGCCGCCAGTTGATGATCACTGCTTTATGGGATATATTTACACTAAAATTGCAAAAACAATTAGGCTAACATTAAATTTTTCACTTGCCAACTTGACTCTCTCTGATCCAGTAACATGTTTACACATATTTACACTTCTGAACAAATTTCACAAGTGCCCTCTTCATTACTGTACCTTGATCATTCAAATAGAACTTGTAGTTATAGAGTTATACTCATTTAAAGATGGCCTGTAAATTTCGAGCAGTAGCCTTACAAAAGAGGCTAGGGCTTGACAGGTTAACCTCTGACTTATGACCTCAAAAATAGAATCAGATCTTCTTGAGTCAGAATGAACATTTTTGGAAATCCTAAAGAAAATCAGTCAATGTGTCCTTGAGATACTGGCTTCACAAGACAGGATGGTCTTTCAACTTTTAGGCTCTAAAATGAACAAATCTTGTCCTTTTTACAGCCATTTATCTTGGACATTATGCATTCAAACTATCACTTTAGAGGACCTTTGGCAACTAACTAACAGCAGTAATTTCTACTTTTCTTTCTACTCAATAGGCCTGTTTTGTTGGGATATTCATTTTTGTGTTTCAATAATTAAAGTTTTCCATTTGCACATCAAACTGTAAGGCTTGAAGTTATGACGATATGTTACTACCGTTTCCCTCTTTAAAGATCTGCTGGGTAAACATTTGTTTATTTCACAGCGAGGACGTGGTACAGTGAGTACAGTTTCCTGTTTGTCGTGTCCAGGTGCTCTTAGGACAAGGTGCCTTACGCGGCGCCACACAGCGCTGTGGGACGCTCTAATTGGAAGTCCGGCCACTGATTGTGTCTCTCCTCTTTGATATTAAAAGCATTCTAGTGAGAATAATTTGTGTTTAGTGCCCTGCTGCGCTCTGAGCCGTCCTGTTTGACCAACGAAGCTAACCTAATTCATCCTCTCCAAGCACCCGTGTGCGAGCGTGCATTTGTGCTAAATGCGGAATAGCTGTTGTGACTGGCCGGCCGCACACAGAGCCGTGTTGTTGTCGCTGAGAGAAGCCTGTGTGTGCGTTTGAGGGCCACTGAGTACGTGACCTCTCCTCCTCAGGCCCAAAGCAGCGACTCAGCAGGCGGGGAATTCATGCCAAAGCCTGGCCGCCCCGCTGCTCGGAGCGCGTGCCCTCCCTCTCCCTCCCCCTTATGTGCCCCTCTGACCCACGTCTCTGTGGCGATGGGGTGTCCCGTCACAGGGAGCACCTGGCACCTGGCCACCCCACTCGTCTCTCTCCATCTCCCCCCTCGCAGGCCTAGTTGGGGGGTCCATAATGAAGTTTCACATCTTCATTCAGGGAGCAACAGGAAGTGGAGCAGGCCTGGAGCGCGGTCAAGCTGAAGGAGATTTCAGCTCTATGCTGGGCTTGTTGCTGCAGGCTTCTGAAGCCAGGACTCATTACATATTTAAAAATGATCAAAATAAATGATAAAGCACTCCCTACAGCTACAATTGTTGCACATTTTAAAAGCAGTAGTTGAATATTGTGAGGAATATGCGGATTAGCAGCCACGCTGAGATCTAGATGAGGATATAAGCACCATTTCTGTTTTTTGGAGCCAAAACAATACCACATGTGAAGCCATCATTTCTTCTTTCACATCTTTTTTGACTAAAAACTCAAAGGTAGGCATTTTAAATGGAGTTTCAGTAAAATCATGGTTAAAAACTGAGACAAAACAGTGCCGTGTACAAGGCATTGACTGAGTAACCTTAACCAAGCCAGGAGGTTTGTCCACTAATGTTTTAAAGCCTTGAATTTGGGTCATCAAGCACATATGGCACGACACTTTCATTGCCTATTATCTTTTATTGTGGAATCCCAAACCATCGATGGATGTCCACATTAACAAGGAAATACTTTGGATGGTTTGATAAGCGAGTCATTTGATCAAGGTTTTCATAAACCTAATCAACAACCCAACAGGCCAACCCACAGAACTTATTGATGATGTCTATGCATGTGTGTTGGATCAGTAGCATTTTGCTAGCGTCTTGGCTAACAGTTACTTCATCATTTTGGAGTTGAAAAATGTGTCAAGCTGTTATTGGATTGTGGTGTTAAAATTAATCCATGCCACTGTTAAATCCTTTTCACCACTTTAATGCACATTTTTGCCTCTGAACAAATCATTGTTGCTTTTTGTCCTTTTTTAGCAGTTTATACACTTTGAAACCATTTTTGCCATTTTTGCTGATTTTTTTTTGCCAACTTTTAAGTTTTAAGCTTTTTACCACCTGTTTTGACACTTTTGACCATTTTAAACTACTTTTTTTTCCATTTTTTGCCCTTTTTAGCCACTACAAACCTATTTTCCTGCTTTGCTTCAATATTTGCCATTTCTTTTTGACACTTTAACCCATTATTTGTCATTTTTTCAACCATTTTTGTCACTGTTAAGCCACTTGTTGCCCATTTTTGCCAGTCCTTTTGCTGCTTTTAACCAATTTTGACTAATCGTGGCCTTGTTTTCCACTTTTATTTGTTTTTAGCCACTTGTAGCCAATTTTTTGGTCATTTGGCCCCTAGTAGTCACTATTAAGCCACTAGTAGCCCTTTTTGCCATTTCTTACCCGTTTTTGCTGCTTTTGCCACTTTTTTGGCTTTTTTTAACCTTTTTTTTTTGCCATTTTAACGGGTTTTTTTTTTCTAACCACCTTTGCCACTTTTTAGACAGTTTTCAGCTAATTGCTAAATCAATTTTCTTTTTTGACTAATTATTGCTGCTTTTCAGCAATTTCTCTAACCCATTTTGCCACTGTTCAGCCACTTGCCTCATGTTTTTGCATGTCCTTTTGCTACTTCTTACCAATTTCAACTGCTTTTTGTTTTTTTTCCTCACTTTTACCCTATTTTAAGTGACCTGCAAGACATTTTTGACCATTTTTAGTCCATTTTTATCACCACTGTGCCCCTGGTAGCCCATTTAACCATTGTTTCACCCATTTTTGCTGCTTTTTTGTCACTGTATTGCAAGTTATAACCCATTTTTGTCATTTTCATACATTTTTCTGCTAACTTTGGCCACTTTTTAGACAATATCTACATAGCTTTCCACTTTTAACCAATTTTGCTTCTTTTTTGCCCATTTTCCCCCAGTTTTGCTGCTTTTTTTCCCCATTTTTACTGCTTTGCTTAAATGTTTTCCATTTCTTTTTGCCATTTTAACCAAATTTTTTTTTGCAAAACTCCAACCATTTTTGCCTGTTTTAAGCCACCGTTGCCTATTTGGCCACTCTGTTTGCCACTTTTAACCTTTTTTGACTAATTTTTGCTCTTTTTGCTGCCTATAACCCATTTTAGCCACTTTTAGCCCATTTCTGCTATTTTTCTCCTGATTTGTCCATTTCTGTCAGTATTTGGCCACTTGTTGCCCATTTTTTGCCATTCCTTCTGTTTTTTTTTTTTTTAACCCATATTGACTTTTTTTTTTGCCCTTGTTGCCACTTGTAACCTGTTTTTAGCCACTTGCAGCCATTTCCCTCCCCTATGTTTTTCCATTTTCACCCATGTTTGTCACCTCTTTAGCCACTACAGCAGCCTTGGTCATATATGTTTAATTTTGATGGTGGAGAAGCTGTTTTGTTGAAGTCTTTGAATACAGTATAGAATGAATGAACAGCAGCGACATGTGGCGAGCTCTGCCAGTTTAATTTTTCCTCTTGGAACCCAGGTATTTCTCTCACAGTCTTCGCTCCTCAGTTTTTATTCTCTGCCTTTTTAATTTCCACCTCCAGACATGACGCCACGCAGCCACTGACTCAGCGAATCACTCAGCTCCTGTCTCTTCCCTCTCCTTATTACATGCCGATTAGCCACACAAAGTGGTATAAAAAGGTGTCTAATGCAATTACCCTAGTTAGGATGTTTTAATAGTGTGCCGTGCCTCAGAGATGTATGTGCCAGCCAGCCGCTGACATTAAATCAATAATCGGCCTGTCATGCCTGCTTGTTAATTTCAACGCTTTGCATTTTATTCCCCAACATGGGGAGATTGATTATTGGTAGCTGGGTTTGAAGTGGGGCAGAGGTTTGTAATGATATGTGTAATGGAGTATGGTCTGCATTAGTTTAATTTGCATGCTTGATTCTAAACTGAGATTTCATCTGTGGGATATGTGCGGCTCCTCATTTGTCCGGATAAATTGCTAAATGAAAGGACAGTATAGTTTTATTAAGTGTGTGAAAGGCTCTTCGTGCAGAAACGTGTGAGTTAAAGAGAGACAATGAGTCATGGCTAAGTGAGAGCAGTCATAATGCATTACTCAGCACTCCTTTGGAAATTATCTTACTTAATACTCCTAAAAGCAGCCATTCATAACTTCAATTTCTTCTCTTTTTCATCTTCTAACAAGGTGACTGCTGCTTTCTTTTCCAGAAAGTGCTTAAATAGGAATAATGGCTGCTTTCCTTCTGGTAACCACATTGATTATTAGATTTCCTGTAACCATTAAACTTACCAAAATTACTTTAGAACAAGGACAGTCATCCCAAAATATCTCTGTCTTGATTGGCTGATTACCTTGCTCGGCACAATGCCAGTTCACTGGTATTTCTATTGAAGCAGTGCCTTGGTTTTTCTGCCGATATGTCACTAAAGTTGTCAAAAAAATCCTTTTAAATACCACATCATAAAGATCAGAATCTGACATATTCGGTGCCAAGAACAACAATTTTTGTCACCAATTAAAAATCGAGCATGAACCCATTTTTTATTTTTTCCACTGTTTAGCCACTTGTCGTCTATTTTCACCAGTCTTTTTTGTTACTTTTAACCCATTTTACTGCTTCCTGTCTTTTTTCTCCACCAATTTTGGCTCAAATTGGACATTCTTTAAATTTTCGCCAGTTTTGGTCACTATTGAGCCACTTCATTCACATTTCACCACTTCTTTTTGCCACTTGTAACCCTTTTCTGTTGCAACTTTTATTCCATTTTTTGCCAATTTCTGTTTCTTTTCCAACTTAAACCCATTTTTGGTGTTTTGCTTTTATATTTTCCACTTGTTTTTACCAATTTAACTATTTTATTCAATTTTGCCACTGTTTAGCTACTTGGTGCCAATTTTTTCCAATCCTTTTTGCTGCTGTTGACCCATTTTGACGGATGTTTGCCATTTTTTAACCAATTTAAAGCCACTTTCTGCCCTTTTTTGTCACCATTTAGCCACTCCTACCCCTGTTATTTAGGATTTAGCCACTTGTTGTCCACATTTGTCAATATTTGACCACTTATTACCCATTTTTGCAACAGTTTTTAGGCACTTTTAACACATACTTGCTGATTTTGCCACTTTTGTGCTGTATTTTTGTTTGTTTTGCCATTTTAACTGATCCTATGTCCACTTTAGCTGCTTCAACAGTTTTTTGTTCTTTCTTTTTCTTATTTGTCACTTTTTTGGACAATTTTTTCAACTGTTTAGCCACTTGTTGTCCATTTTCACCAGTCTGTTGTTATTTCTAACCCATTTTGACTGCTTTCTGGCCTTTATATCCACCAATTTTTTATTTTTTGCCAATTTTGGTCACTATTTAGCCAATTATTGCCGATTTTTGCCACTCCTTTTAGCCATTTGTAACCCCCTTTTGCTGTTGTTGCAACTTTTACTCCATGTTTTACCATTTTTGGTGTTTTATTTTCCCCAACTTAAACCCATTTGTAGTGTTGCTTCTATTTCCACTTGTTTTTGCTAATTTAAATATTTTTTAAAATTTTGCCACTGTTTAACTAATTGTTGCCCATTTTTTCCAATCCTTTTGCCACTGATGACCCATTTTGACCAGTGTCACCATTTTTTAACCAATTTTAAGCCACTTAGTGCCCATTTTTATCACCATTTAGCCACTCCTACCCCGGTTTTACAATTTAGCCACTTGTCCACATTTGCCAATATTTGACCACTTATTACCCGTTTCTGCTACTGTTTTTGGGCACTTGTAATACATACTTGCTGATTTGCCTCTTCTATGCTGTTTTTTTGTTTGTTTTGACATTTTTACTGATCCCTTGTCAACTTTAGCTGCTTCAACAGTTTTTTTTTCTTATTTTTGTAGTGCCTTTCTCCTATTTGCCACATTTTTTCCCCCTTTGGACCATTTTTTCCCCACTGTTTAGCCACTTGCCATCCATTTTCACCAGTCTTGTGTTACTTCCAGCCCATTCTGACTGCTTTTTGACTTTTATCTCCACCATTTTCTACTCAATTTAGCCCTTTAAAAAAAAAAAATTTACCAATTTTTTTTACTACTTCGCCACGTATTGCCCATTTTGCCACTTCTTTTAGCCACTTGTAACCCCTTTTTGCCACTTTTTTGTTACTTTTTACCAATTTGTTTTCCTTTTTTGGACCATTTTTCCACTGTTTAGCTACTTTCACCCATTTTTGCCAATCCTTTTGCAACTGTCAACCCATTTTGACTGATGTTTTTCCCTTTTTGCCACTTTTAACCATTTTTAGCCATTTTTGCCTCTATTTAAGCACTTCTTACCCATTTTGCTGAGTGTTTTTTACATCTCAGAAAAAGTTATATTGTACTAAAGCAACATTATTTTTTTTTTTTTGCTTTGATATAAGAGGTTATTATGAAGGTTAAAATAAACATGGTTATCACACATTAACTTCACAATGAACCTTGAGTTTGCTGACCTCCATGGGCGCTGGATTTGGCTGGGGCCCAGACACTCCCCTTATTCCCTCTTATGATCAGCCTTGGTCATATTTTCAATTTTGTTCAATGTTAATTATTTTGGTTTTGTCTCGCTAACCCCCATCAACTGACAGCCAGCTGATTCGCTCTATCGGCTAACCCCTTTCATGCTACCTCATTTAGGCTGCTCTTGTCTGGCTATGCTCTGCTGCTCTCTCTACAAGCTGCTCTTGCAACCCTCCTCCACCCCAGCTCCTCCTTTATTATGCTTCTGACTTAATCAGTGTGTGATTTTTGAGAGTATTGTTTCAAAGTTTGGTTATTCTGGTTGTCCAGACACCAGGTTTTGACACCCAAGACCCCATGATGGTATTGGTTTTCTCAGCCATTTCTAACTCAAGTACCGGTGAGTACTGGTTATCAACAACAGACCTTTGAGCAACATTCTAGGCACATCAGTGAAGATGAACAAATGAGTAATACCCCGTTGGAGTACTGAAACCTCATACATTTCAACAATATAACCACAAATATGCACAACAATATAAAGACAGACACCCATGAATATCGAAAGTCCCTGTGTTATCTCATATAACACCTGCCCACCTCCCACAGAGGGTGTGAATCACAGGACCGCTATCATTATACTGTATTAGTCTTAATTAGGCCTATGTTACAGATGCTGACTCAGTTTGACATCACTTATTCGCCAGATACACCTGGACCTGTGAGGAAACCCTGCCACACATTCTCAAAACTACAAACTTTATTTAGATATCATCAAATGCACAAGAACACTCTCAGCAAACCCTTCCCAAAAATCCCAAATCCCTGGCATTTGTTCCTTCTTTCTTAAAGGCTGAAAGTTGAGAAAAGTGTGAAAATTTAATCTTATTGTTTATCACTTTAAACTTGAATTGAAGGCGCAAAACAACCTGCTCAACCTTGGAGGAACGGCATGGAAATCAAGATGAGTCTTCTTAGAAAGTGACAAAGTCTCAACACTTTCCCCTGATGCATTAAGTATAAGTTTCTCCTGCGCAATTCAAGGTTGTGAATAATGTGTTTTCACTAAACATTTTAATTAAAAAACAGCCGTGTATGGCGATTCAGAGAATTATGGTGCCGCTTGCTCCCCCCTCACCCTCCTCTCTTAAGCATAAGTAATTCTACTGCGACGCAATGACGCCTCAGCTCCCTTCAAGGAGATGGCTGAAAGCGGTATTAATCATTGTCTGGTGCTGGCCCACCTTCTCGGGGTGTTTTGCATCCTGCGACATCACTTTCAAAGTCTACCTCCAAACTGCAGTGAGTGACAAAGTGGTTCTAAAAAGACAAAGAGCGCCGAGCATATGGCAGCAGGGGACGGCTGCACTCCAAAGCCAATCCTGTGAAGAAGATGAAGAAAAGGAAGGAGGAGGGGGAGGAGGGAAGAGTTGGGAAAAGATGCCGAAATGATCTTCTTGAAGAAGCTCCTCTTGTGTTTGTTCACTTTTTGCCCTTCGCCAACAACTCCTTACTAACTTTTGTCAGCTTTTCAGGCAGCGAAACCCCCCACTTAAAAACAAAAGAAGGAAAGAGACTAAATAATCACACCTAATAATAATTCTATTTTCCAGTGCGTTTGTTGCAAGCGAGGGAAATTGTCATTAAAAGGCACAGCAGCACTCTGACCTGTATACACACATTAATAAATCAAACATTGATTCAGTGCTAAGTACCTGGCGAGTGTTTGCCTCACAAACAAATGAATGCCTCGCCATGGCCCTGTTTCCTGGCTGCGTCTGATTGGTTCTGACAGATATTCAGACTTTTGGTGCAGTAATTAGAGAGCCTCGGGGTGTGAGCTGAAGAGAGGCCTTCAGCAGTGGGTTACTTCAGTCTTTCCTCTCCCTCGCAGGTAATTGCAAGCAGCTGCACAGCCAGGGAAAAGAGCCTAGAAAAGGCTTGCATCGATTCCCCTCTTACCCCCCTCGTCTAGTAGCCTCCCCGATGCCTCAGATCTTGCAAACCACTCAGATGTACCAGATGCAGCAAGAAGCCTGGGCCACTGCTGACAAGTACCTGGGTGAATGCAAGCAGGTAAACATTACAAATTTTGTTTACCTACAGTGTCCTAGAGGGATAAAGGAAAAGACAAAATATTTTTGTGGCATCGAAGTAAACACACTCTTGAGTGCACAAAGTGAGTACAAAAGTTTGTACAACCAGGCGATCATCACCACCTACAGCTTCTTCAGCATCTAAACCACTTATCCTGTCAGAACTCCCCTGAATTCCCGATTCTTCTTTAACTTTTGGTTTTGCTGTTAAACTACTTTCACCAAGTCTACCACACTGTGGGTAGCATTGGTGTTGTCATGACCTGGCTGTCTCACACAAAGGAGCCGCTTAGTCTTTAGGACTGAAGTCTTATGTTTTTAGGGTTCCATTGTGGTCAGCAGATATTGAATATTGGTGTCAAAATGTCAGCTATGTTCTTTCTGGCAATTTTGGGTGGTTATGATTATCTTAATTTCCTTCTAGTGATAACTGACAGCCTTGTGAAATGGTTGTAGCAACGTTATTATTGCTACCTGGCTGGCTCGCCAAAATTAAGCCACTTGGACTCTAGGGTTGATGACTGGTATTTTGGGGCTTGCACTGTGGTAAGGAAATATTGGATAATGTCGCCTAAACTTCCACTTTCTTTGTCTATTTCATTCTTTTGGTCTAGGGTTATTTTCTTTTGGTTGCACTGGCAACAGAGTGACGTGATAGGGTAGGTACGGTGATGTCATTACCTGGCTGGCTCACCAAAATTGAGCATCTTGCACTCTAGGGTTGATGAGTTGTGTTTTGGGGTTTGCACTGTGGTAAGGAAATATTGGATAATGTCGCCTAAACTTCCACTTTCTTTGTCTTTTTCATTCTTTTGGTCTAGGGTTATTTTCTTTTGGTTGCACTGGCAACAGAGTGATGTGATAGGGTAGGTACGGTGATGACATTACCTGGCTGGCTTGCCAAAATTGAGCATCTTGGACTCTAGGGTAGATGCCTTTTATTTTGGGGCTTGCATTGTTGTAAGGAAATATTGGACATTTGGCCAAGACTTCCACTTTCTTTGCCTATTCTTATTCTTTGGGTCTAGGGTTATTTTCTTTTGGTTGCACTGGCAACGGAGTGACATGTGATACGGTAGTTACGGTGATGACATTACCTGGCTGGCTCGCCTAAAAGTAGGGAGGGTGTGATGACGTGGCAATTCATGAGAGCACAAATTGGCTTAGGGATTTATTCTCTAAAGGCCTATGCCTTTAAAGGGGCAGGAACCATAACAGACTTTGTTTATCTGCTGTATTAAGGGATGAACGGAAAGAGAATGTAGCTTTTGTTTTACTGAATAGAACACACTCTCTGAAGAACACCACGTAAGAGAGTTTGTCCAACCCAGCGTTGATCACAGTCTGAACCACTCAGTCCATCTGACTTCCCCTCCTTTACCACCTTCTCTTAAATATTTGTTCCCCATTGCCATTTTGGCACCACTTACCCAACTTAAATCTGGTTGACATCATAATTTTCAGACTCTCATCTTATGAAATGTATTGGAGTTGTGATTTTCCTTGGTCAATCTTTAAGGGAAGCGTTATTTTATCTTGGTTGCAGTTTCTACTAAAGGCCATGTGCTAGGGTAGGTAGTATTGACACTGGCATTACATGACTGGCTGGCATAAATGGAGTTAGAGTTTGTTAAAGAGAAATGCACATGTTTTTTTTTAATCTGTTTAATAAAATTCATTTGAAAAAGCTAGCATTTTCATCCAAAGACAACTAATGGCATCCTTGATTGCATTTCAGCCACATGTTCGACTTTTTCTTCGCCACATGGACTGATTTTCCTGTGTACAGCCAAAAGTTACTCAAACTTGATCACCATTACCACTCAGTCTTTACCTGTTTGTTGAGTATTCCATCATGCAGGTCTTGTAAATTCAAGTGTGGACAAGAGTGAGTGCCCAAAGGAAACGAAATGAAACTTAAAACAGTCCATGCATTCATTATCACACATCTAACTTTGGTAGCCCAAAGTTTTGCCGAAGTTAGACCAAGCTTTAGTTTGGCAAATCAAATCTTCAATAAAGGTTATTTGAACTTTTGTTCAGTAAGAAATGTTTTACCAAAAAATTAAATATTTCAAACTTCTTTGGATGCCTCTGGAGTTGAACTAAGGTCGGTGCATTGGCTCATCCATCCGTACTGTCCACCTCCACAAACAGCTTCCTCTGCACTAATTTAAATCTCAACTATCTTTTTTCATTTGTGTTGTCTTCTGCTTCTTCTTTTCTGCTGGATGCACATAGATAACTTATATTTTTTATTTATTTCAAAGGACAAGATTGATCTTTTTCCGTGTGGGCACTTGTGTTTTGTCTCTTTTTAGGCAATGATTGCTCACTGTTCCCTTACTTTTGGAGTTAATGAGAAAAGGATATACTTTGTGTATTGAGAGAAGTACAAGAGGACTCTTGGCAGGAGAAAATGCTTTTTTATTTCAGTGTAACTTCTATTTTTGACTGGAACTTGCCATTACTGTCCATCATCCTTACTTTGATATAGCACTACCTTTTAGCTTCTTAGACTGGTCGATAGAACTTGAAGGGATAAAAGGCCACCATCAGGCCTCATAATAAATTAAAAGCACTTTATTATTGTCAAACTATATAATAAAATTGTCACAAACTAAAAGGAACTTGTTGTCCCACTTGTCAAGCTACCGTACCCCTGAAAGCCAGAGTACAAGCAAATGCCAATAACAAGTTTCTATAGAAATGTGTTTCCTTTGGTAGCATCTCCTTGCAGTTTCCTGTCATTCAAGCTGTCATTTGACTTGCATCACTGTCATATCAAAGAAACTATCAAATCCATATAGCTTTTGTACTTAAAATGGAAAATACTGACAAAAGAAACAGACTGGAAACATTAAACAACAGCAGAGTGTTGATTTAAATTTAAAAAATGGATAAAAAACGTACACACAAGAAGCCTCAGAATTTGAATATAGATGATTTAAGATTTGAATTATTAACTCAAAAACAAATGTAGCCAAAGACGATGAGTGAATACTCTACAAGACTACAAGGTTCAGAAACCCTACTGGAGTTGGAACCTTATTAGGATAAGGATCAATACTAAGACCATGATACCTACTCTCACCATACCAGGTCCAGGAACACTTCTCATACCCTATTGGGCTCAGAAGCCACATACTGGTTGGGGACCTTAATCATGCCCTACTAGGGTCTGGAAACCTACCAAAGATGGGACCCGTATTCTTACCATCCTAGGATTCCGAATTGACCTCTTGCCTGACAAAGATTGAGAGCTATTACCTTGTCATTACCCTACTGTAACCATACAAGGGGATGGAATTCCTCGAGGGTCGAAACCCTATTCAAAGCATTTTAGGATCAGGAACCCTACTTTTATTCTACTAGGTTGAGGAACACTACTTGGGTTGGAACACTGCTCTTGCTCTACTAGGGTCAGGAAGGACAGGATCACCACTCTCAACATACTAGGGCCAAAAGCCTTTCTCATACCCCACTGGGCTTGGGAGCCATACTCTGGTTCTGAACTGACCTCTTGCCCTACTAGGGTTAGGAACTCTACTTGGCTTGGAGCCTTCCTCTTGCCCTACTAGGGCTGGCAACCCTACTTGGGTTGGAACCTTATACTTGCTTCACTAGGGTCAGGGACCCTACTTGGGTTGGAACCCTGCTCTTGCTCTACTAGGGTAAGGAACCTTAACATGGACAGGTTCACCTCTCTCACCACACTAGGACCAGGAACCCTTCTTATACCCCACTGGGCTTGGGAGCCATATGCTGGTTCGGAACTGACCTCTTGCCCTACTAGGGTCCGGAAACCTACTTGGGTTGGAACCCTGTTCCTTGCTCTACTAGGGTCAGGAAGCCTACTTTATGCTATCAAGGAGGAGGCTGGGGTGGAGGAGGTTAAGCTTTGCCAGCAGCAGGAGCATGGTACATTAGCATTAATGCAAGCAGAGATTAGTGAGAAGTACGTCATATTTAAATGGATGAGAGAAAAAGATGTGATTGACTGCAGGAGATGGGAGGCGATAATTAGGATCAGCATGTTAGTCAGCTGATCACGACTAACACTAAGCTTCATTAATGTGAACCTTGGTACCAGTTTTTCAAAATTCCTTGCACTTCCATTTAAATTCAAACACCAGATTTCAACTTGATTGGGGCATTTGATTAATAGTCAAATGAATGACAGAGTTATTAGGTTTTCCCTACTTGGGACTAGGAGTCAAGATTCCAAATTTACAGGCAATTCAACCAGTATTTTGGAGATTTTTCAGCCTGGACTATAGTGCTGCCTGTGCAGGCATTTATCTAAATGCAGGAAAGATGCAGCATGCTTGTGGGAGTCATAAGTCTGTTGATTCTTCTGCATGGTGGAATAACGTTGCATGGAAATACACCAGTTTTACAGGTGCACCCTAAGGAGCAAGTGCCTCTTATTCAGGAGCTTTTCATATTTCAAGATGATAATACCCCCAGCTCACATGAGCAAATGGGTTCAAGATCAGCAGGAGCAAGTCAAATGCTTTTCACATCCTCCTGAATCACCACATTTAAATATCATTGGGCCTTTAAAGTGACATATTTCCAATTTAGGCGATTCCCAGAAAGGTTCAGGCCTTCTTATGATGGCTGATATGTTATGGATTTATCGTATACAGTCTGGAGTCATTGCAGCCTGCCTTAATGCATTCATCCTTCCAATAACAAGATAGAAACTGACAGGATGCGTGCCTGACAACGCCGAAATACTTGAAGCGAGCGCTGAGATTGGCTTATGGTATTTACATGCTCAGTGATAAAGCACATCAAAAATATAAATTTGTTTGACATGAAACTAAACAAACCCTAAGGGCCTTTGTAAAAAGAACGCTTCAGATCCTTAAAAAAGTGATGACAAGCAAAGACAAAGCCGAATGGGATAACAGAGACTTAAATGACAACAAAGCATCGAGGATTGTGATATACAGCACCAATAACAAAATGCTTAAATGACAAGCAGAGGAGCACGGCGTAACACTTCACCTCTCATGAACCCATCGCTACACGAGCTTTAATCCTTGAGGAAATGGCAGAAAAGTGACATTTCATTGTAAAGCTTATTATTAAACGGGGATGTCCACTGTGAACCCACACAGGGTCAGCGAGGATTTCATCTCTAACACAAAAGCTTATTGTTTATATCTGTGAAACATTTCTGAATGCACTCTTTCTCTTCTTTTAATTAACATCGCAGGCACGTCATAATGTCACCACTTTTCCCTTTGTCTCCCAAGCGGTGGCCCCTCTCTCCTTCTTTAAACACTGTTTTTATTCGCCGGACCCTCAGAGGGAAAGCCGGTGAAAGGCTGAGACAAGAGGAGACGACTGTCAGGGAGGAAATATTGTCGTAAAATAACAGCAGGGGCAGGTGTTTTGTTTGAGCGGGCCCTCTTTGGCATTTCTCAGCCGCTGAAGAACAGCGCTGCAATTATACGCCACAATGGCTGCAGAGACACAGGTATAGATTCATTACCTTTAACAACCCCGGGCTTCTTTCCCCAGATCCTATCAGTTGATCCTTTCTTTTCATTTACTCCCCCCCCCCCCCCCGTCTTTGCTTTTTCATTCATGTCCACTAATGTCGACACAAAACACTGAATAGAAGAGAATGGCCTGCCAGATGCAGCAAAGATGCACGGCCACAATAAAAACACCCAGCACAAGCAGATGCTCACATCTGCTAAGATACGCCATAAGAGACAGGAAGTCATTTCCACTGGCAGATTATGATGCAAGAAAAACTTGATATGTGTTTGCAGCGAGTTCAAACCAAGTGAGACTACATTAGATATGAAAACAGACCCATGGATCAGACAAAGTTTCAGTTTTACTGGGCATTTTTAAGACTTATTGCATGGCGTTTTCTTAGAAGTTAGATAACAGAATATTGGGACTCTTTTCATTTTAATAAAAGCTGAAAGAGGACGTTATAGCATGTATTTTTACTAGCTTAATGTCCGTTTAGAATGTTTTTCACCACTTTTGTAGCTAGGCTTCATTTGGAAAAGACAAATATTGTGCCCCATGATGTCATAGGGTGCTATGGGAATGACCCCGCCCCCACCCCCCCACCCCCCAGCACTACAAAGAAATACAATCAGAAACTGTCTGTTGTTAGCTAATGTCACTGCTGTTATTGAAAAATAACAACCAACTAAATGCTGTCTTTGACCATTGTGAGTTAAATCTCCTAAACCGTCATTTACAGTGGCCCAAGAGAGATTTGTGCCAGAAAACAGTAAATTTAATCCCCAACTTTTGTCTCTGCTCTGGCACAGAGCCAGGCAGCTACGTTCAGATCAGAGTTTACCATAGGGTCAAAGGGAAGGCGAATTGCTGGAGTGCTTGTCTGTTTTTCACTTGAACCAGATGCAGTAAGAAGAAACATCTTACCTGCTGAAGATGTGTTTTGATCCATTTTTCACTTGTCTTTATTCCTGAATGGTTACAAGAAGAAGGTTGTGGCTTTGTCTCTCTCAAAGCAGCAATAGCTCAATCCCTCCTGTCTGTTAGCATTGTGATGAAAGATCAGTAAAGTATCCGATGATAGACATGTTTGATTCCTGCCAAGTCTGTCACAATAAAAGCCTCCAATCCCAATCGCCATGGAAAGCTTTTATTTTGAAGAGGCAGTGAGTGTTTTCAGCAGCAATTTAACAAAAAGAATTGGAAGAGAGACAAAACTTCACATAACTCAGAAAATAAGAAATAAGGAATACCTGAAGAGTTGAATACAGGATGACAAAATGAAACCGAGACACTTTAGTTCTAAACCAGGGGCGTCCAAACTTTTTTCACTGAGGGCCTCATATCAAAATATATAAGAATGGTGGGACCACTTTCATATACCACACCTGGAGAATATTAAAGTTATAAACCAGTCAAATGTAGATTATGATATTCTTAGTGAGAATTTGGGCGTGCTCACATGGCTACTTAGTGGTTCACAAGAAAATTGGGGAGGCTAGTCAGATATCAGGGGGACCTGGTTGGCCCTGGTTACCACCTGCAACACAAAATCTTTGTTTACAGAATTTGCATGGTAGCACTACCTTGTGCTGAAACTAAGAACAATACAGTCAAGCAAAAGCCTCATGTTCTAATTTAATTTTATGTTCAAAACTCATTGTGGGCCAATCAAATGTGAGCCACAGGCCACATTCGGCACCCAGGCCATAGTTTGGAAGCTCCTGTTCTTAACTGTCATTTTCTCTCTAGTGGCTTAAAAGAGTCGTGACATAGCAGCATAGCAGATAGATGAATCCTAAAGGTTGAGAGAATCTTATTTCTCATGAGTGGGCGTGGCTTCAGCTCATTCAACTGACACGCCCACACCATCCTAGAGCAGCGTTAACTTCCTTATTTTTCATGATTTTGAAGCTTGATTTCATAAACTTAAAGATGCTTTTCATGAGTGAAATTTGGCCTGATGGTTCATAACGCAGTGGCCCATCATACAACACACCTAAAATACAGATTTTTTTTATCACTTTACATAGACTTTAAATCATTACATTACAAAAACAGTATAAATTGGCTTCTTTTAAGTTGATTGAATAAAGGTTATCTCCAAAATCACCACTTTTCAGATAATGACAAAAAGACCCCACTGTATTTACAAATAATTTAAGAATGAATGGCCATAGTCAGAGTCTTTTTTTTAACACTTTCTTTGCTTTAAAATTTGTTAAAAATTACTGACACGTGAAGGAGTGTCAGGGAAAAGGCCTGCTGTTTGCCTTTCAACCTACAACATGTTCTTTTCCTCGAACATCCAAGATTTAAGTCATCCAATAATGCACCAGTCTCAATCAGATAAAATTTGAAGAGATAATGCACCAATCTGTAGTCGTGCATGGCTTTGTTGGAGGCAAAATTGGAGATTAGGCCCCAGAATTGGTCAACCTCAGCTAAACAAGCATGCTAATGGTGTTAGATGTTGGCAAAAGTGAAGCTGAATAAATGGGCTGCCATGTTGGGAACCTCACCCATTGTTTTAATTCAAGAGCACTGATACATAAAGTGCCTCAATTGACCCCTACAGAGGCAGTGCATTGTGGGGGTGAAAGTGTGCAGACCATAAGCAGCCAGCAGATAGCTGTTATCACATTCAACCTCACTTCTCGTTGCCCCCCGGCTACCCGGGGGCACATTCAAAGGTGAAATGAGTTAAAATTAATTTCCTCTTTTCACCTGATTTCTTTAACCTAAACACCGCGGGGCAAGTTTCAGGGATGGAGATAGCGCGGAGGGGTTGAATCATTTAGATCAACGCCACAAGATGTCTCGAGAGTGCAATCATTGTGAAGAAATGACATGAGTTTGAGAGAGGACACGGCTTTGTCAGGGCCTCCAGGTTGCACCTTGTGACCACTTGGCTTGCTTGAGCTGCTCACTCCTTCACCGCCTTGTTCTGAAAATATAGAAATCTCCGTCTTATCTGTGGAAGTGGCAGCTGAGGAGAGCTTCTCCTGAGAGTGAGTGCCTGACAGAGCTGAAAACAGCTGATTCTATTCCAGGAACAAGTTTTTTCCTCTTTATCTGTGATGCTTGTTGACGGGCTGACAGACGGACCGTTTGATTGGCAGACTCACAGGAAGGCTGAAAATCTGTAACCTCGAAGTTACGACAACTCTTTACTGCTGGATTCTGGTTGTTTATGCTGTCTGTACAGTACTGGAAATCATTCTGTAGCTATATTTAGTCGACAAGCGTGGAGGTAGCAAGAGCTGGCAGACAAGGGATGAAGGGCTAAAGTCAATTTTTTAGGCTCAATGTGGGTACAAACCTTCTCACCAACCAAGAAAATAAATACTGAACCAACCAACCAAATTTATCCTTCAAACTGGACTACTTCTGTTTCCATATAGAAAAAAGTATGCCATTTTTTTATTCAAGTTTTGTTATGTCAGCTGAAGTCAAATGTGTCTGGACCATCCAACTATGTCAGCTTTCATCATATATTTAATCAAATAATACTAACTCAGCCTAAGAAAATGCAAACAAACTATTGTAACACTTTGTTTAAGTTGGCCCTAATTACCTAATGTAATTTTAAAGTCATAAGTATAGTCAAGGGGTAGAGGGCAGTGTTACTCAACACGTGGCTCTTTTGTCTTAATTTAAAATATTAATACTCCAGAAAAACTTAAAAAGAGAAACTTTGACCTCAGAATTTATCCATTGCAGGTCACGCTGATCAGTTTGTTTCTCACACTTATACAGACGGTTTTAATTGTCAAGCTTAATTGTCAACCATATTTTATGTCTGTATATTTCCATTTCCCTTATTTGCAATTTTGCCCCTTTATTTCCATTTTTTTGCAACTTTAACTCATTTTTTGTCACTTCTCACCAATTTTTACACATTTCTCCACATTTTAGCCACTTTTCACCCATTTTTGCCATTTTGTGTCAATTTTGCCCCTTTTCACCCATTTTTGAAACTTTTTTGCTGCTTTTTCCCCATTTAAGTTATTTTTCAAACATTTTTGCTGTATGCTTGCTGCTTTTTGACCATTTTTTTCCACCTTTAACTCATTTCTTATCAATTCTCACCCATTTTTGCCACTTTCTCCCCATTTTTTGCTGTTTTTTGCCTATTTTAGTCATGTTTTACTCATATTTGCTATGTGTTTTCTGCTTTTTGACCATTTGTGCCACATCAAACATATAGTTTGTCACTTCTTACCCATTGTTGCCACTTTTAACCTAGTTGTTTGCAGTTTATTCCAATTTTGCCCCTTTTCACCCTTTTTGGTCACTTTTTTTGCAGCTTTTTGACCATTTTTGATAACTATAATCTATTTTTTATTGCCACTTTAACCCTTTTTGAGATTTTTCACCACTTAGATCATGGCTCTGGCAAAGGTATTTTTCAACAGTTTGGCTCTTTGGTTGAGCAGGGTTGAGTAACTCTGGATTAGGGTAAACGGTAAGGGTAAGATAATTAGGATAAAATCCCACCCAATTATCAGAGATTTGCCTCAATATTCTGAGGGTTAGGGTCAGGGTCAAAGGATTTGTGTTGGGGTAAATGATCACTTAATTACCAGAGAATTGCCACAATATAATTAGGGTTAGGGTTAAAGTAAGAGATTTTTAGTTAGGGTGTAATACCACCTAATTACCAGATAAATTCTATATGAATATGAGGTATAGGGTTATGGTTAGAGGGTTAAGTACAACCTAATAACCAGAGAATTGCCACAGTGTCACAAGGACTATTATTAGGGTTAGAGGGTTTGGTCTATGGTAAAATACCACCTAATTACCAGAGAATTGCCTTAACATTATGAGGGTAAGAGTTAGGGTTAGAGGGTTTGAGTAAAATACCACCAAATTGTCAGATAATTGCCACAATATTATGAGGGTTAGGGTTAGAGGGTTTGGGGAAAGTACCACCTTATAACCCAACAACTGCTACAATATTACGAGGGTAAGGGTAAGGGTTAGGGTTAGAAGGTAAGTGTGAAATACCACCTATTTACCAGAGAATTGCCACCATATAATTAAGGGTAGGGTTAAAGTAAGAGGGTTTTGGTTAGGGTATAATACCACCTAATGACCAGATAAGTTCCATAATAATACAAGGGTTAGGGTTATGGTTAGAGGTTGAGTTTTGGGTAAAATACAACCTAGTAATATCAAGTGGATTAAGACCAGGGTTACAGGGTTTCAGCCAGGCTAAAATGCCACCTTATAACCAGAGAATTGTCACAGTATTGAGTTAGGGTTGGAGGGTTAAGGCTGTCCATGCACCATACAGTTTTATAGTGTTAATGTATAATGTCAAACCATACAGTGCTCTCATAGTGTTAAAGCTGCTGTACTTTGCACTAAAATTATGGACTTATCAACTTAAAGTAAAAACATTCATTGCATTGATTTATTAGGAAGAGTAATTAAAAACTGTGACTTTCTTCACCAACAAAATCAATGGTTTATTTCTTAACAAAAAACACTGTAAAAACTTGATTGGTCCCTTCTAAATGACAATGGCATCTAACCTGAATGTGTCAGAGCAGGCCAGCAGACTCAGTCAGACAGACAGAGCATGAGGTCAACAGACAGGCAGCAGCCTTCTGTCTCTGTTTACCCTCTAAAGGCAACAACACAATTGAAAGGTCCGAGGTCAAACGGCTGTCTGGGGTCAACTCAGTGTCTGGGCAGGGGGCAATTAATTTTAACACCAGGAGGCAGTTTAAGACCCGCTTAAGGGAAAAATGATATCTGCTGAGGATGTTAAACTGCCCCAGGGGCCTGAGCCTGCGTGACAGGTCGTTATTTAGAAGTAAATGGACAAAATCTCAAACAGAACAAATTAACAAGTGTTTTCAAATCTGCACAGCAAAATCAGCCAGCTCAGAGAGAAATTATCGTAAAAGCACACATTAATGAGGTGCTAAATGCTAAAGTAAAGGGGCAAATTACATTGAACAATACCCTTAATGATTGTTACAGCTTTCCTCCAGCCTACACCCTCAGAAACAAATCACAGAAAATATGTGATTACTGACCAGGATTTAAATTTTCTCCAAATTTTAATGCCTCACTGCCAGCTAGGATGTGAGACTTTATGTTTTTGGGTGGTTCATCTGGCCGTCTATTGGGGCCATTTTCTATATCACACTTTGCTCAAGTGTCCACTCTGACTCAAGGATGAGCTGATTAGATTTTGGAGGTCATCTGTGAAAAGTCAAGGCAACTGGGCCTCATGTGAATGCATTATCTCAAGAACACTTTGAGGGATTTTCTCAGAGCTTTGCCAAAAACGTCCACTCTGAATCAAAGATAAAATACCATAAATAGAAGTTGTATTTCAAAGGTCATGATTATTGGGCCTCATGTTCATCCTTTGGTTGTTAACAGTATATATCTTGAGAATTCTTTGAGGGATTTTCTTTTAACTTTGGACTAATGCCCACTCTGAAGATTAATCCATAAAGATCTTGAGGGATTATTCAAAGATTAAGGTAAATGGGCCTCATGTTCATCCCTTACTTGTAGGAGCAATTACTCAGAAATGCTTTGAGGGGTCCTCTCTTAACTTGGCAGGAACATCCACTCTGACTTGATTTTACGCTGAAAAGATTTTGGAGATTATAGGTCAACGGTCAAGATTACTGGGCCTCATGTTCATCTCTTGCTTTTAAGTTCAATAGCTTAAATAATAGGCTGAAAGATAGCAAACTTTGGGAAAATAACAACTCTTACCTAAGGATACATTAAGTAGAATTTGGTGGTTGTAGTCCAAAGTTCAAGATATCTGGGCCTAATGTTAACCACTACTTTGTGAATACATTGTCTCATCTTTCATGCTTTTTGGATTTTCTTCAAACCTCACAAAAAATGTCCACTCAGACTCATGGATGAACATATTAAAATTTGGAGGTCGACATTCACAGTTAGAGTCATAGTTATCCTTTTGCCTGTGAATGCAATACCTCCAAACCAATTTGAGGGATTTTCTCCAAACTTTGCACAAAAAAAATTACTTGGACTAGACGATGGAGTGATTCAGTTTAGGAAGTTTAAGGTCAAAATCGTTGGACATCATGCTCATTTCTTGTAGGGCTAGGTTTTAGAGGTTGTTGTTCAAGAATGTTAAGAACAATTTCTTTCAAATCTTGGCAGAAATGTCCACTTTGACTACAGGATAAAATTACTAGATTCTTGAGGTCATAATAGAAAGTTCAAGGTCGTGGGTCTAATGATTACTTTCTCTTGTCAATGTTTTGTCTCAAGGATGTCTTGATGGAGCTCCTTCAAATTTTGCGCAAATGTCTTCTCTGATTCAAGGTAAAAATTGCAAGATTCTTGAGGTTGTAGTACAAAGCTCAAGGGATTGAGCCTTATACTCATCCCTTGCTTGTTGATGTAGTATCTCAAGTATGTTTAGAAGGATTTTCTTGAAATTTTGCACAAATGTCCACTCTGACTCAAGGATGAAATGATGACTAGATTGTTGAGGCCATAATAGAATTCAAGGTAGTGGGCCTTATACTCATCCCTTGTTTGTTGAAGTAGTATCTCAAGTATTTTTAGAAGGATTTTCTTGAAATTTTGCACAAATGTCCATTCTGACTCAAGGATAAAATGACTAGATTGTTAAGGTCATAATAGAAAGTTCAAGGTAGTGGGCCTCATGCTCATCCCTTATTTGTCAATGTAATATCTCAAGTACGTTTAAAAGGATTTTCTTGAAATTTTGCACAAATGTTCTCTCTGACTCAAGGATAAAATCGCTAGATTCTTGAGGTTGTAGTACAAAGCTCAAGGTAGTGGGCCTTATGCTCATCCCCAGCTTGTCGATATGATATCTCAAGATTGCTTTGATGGATCTTCAAATGTTTCAGAAATGTTCACTCTGACCTAAGGATGTACATGCTAAAAAAATAGCTCCCATTTATCTTTTTTCACTGTGTGGCAACTAGGTACCTTGCAAAGGTATGCATACAACCTGTAGTTAGTAGTTCTTATTTTATTGTTACCTCCGTCTCCATACCTGACTTTCAACTGATCCATTTAGGTGTGGCTGTACATGTGTGGCCTCACATGCCATTTAACTTTTGAAATTACCAAGGTTGTTCCAATGACGAGCCTTTTTAATGATCCATTTTGACCCATAATTTCCATGAGCTCCCACCAGTTGTCGCCCAACTTTAAATGCCAGTTTCTTGAGTCTTAAGGTCATGTTTCACAGCTCCATTGCCACCTTCCCGTGACCCTGAATTGGTCATATATATGTAAGTGAGAACAGCTACACATGTGAACCAGACAGGTACAGTGGTAGGTGAGGCATCAGAGCTAAGACCTGGAAATAACGAGGGCAGTAAGGGTGGCCAAGAGCAGCTGGTGGTTGTCAACGGTGGCAGACGTCGCCAGAACACTGGTTTCCCATCCATAGGTCACTGTTAACTTTGTAGGTGTGAGAATCTTAGAAAGGGTGTTAATGTCATGTTTCATTGGAGGGGATTTCTGCTCAAACCTGGGCTGGAGCGGAAGAATATGTCTTACTGGAAACTTTTTATTCCTCTCTTTTTCTCACATTTTTAACTCATTCTTTTATCTCCACAGAACGTTTCCTTGTTTACCCTTTCTGTCGAGTTTCAGCCGCCTCATTTCCAAGTGATGCCATGTTTAAAAGTGGGAAATAACAAGCAGAAGTGGAAATTATAAAGAAAAATACAACATCTAATTACACATGGAGTGTTATGTTTAACAAAGCCCACTGTGGATGTTGATTTTTGAAGTGCAAGTACAATAAAGGACTGTGTGGGAGAGTACCAACATAATTAGCTCAAATAATGTTTCATCAGAGGCAATTAATTTTATTCACAATCAGGTCAAACATAAAGCTTGGAGTTGTTAGAACTATGGGTCAGAAATTGAGAAGAATGAGGAGAGGAAAAAATGCACTTTAAGTCTTTGGATTCCAAATGTTGTAGCTTGAACATGAAGCACAGCGTCCATGTCTTTGTCTATCGTTCTACCAGGGCAATTAGCACTTCTAGAACCACCACGGTCCCTCGGGAGTGCAAGAATGAGCTACCTGAAATGTACAGTATGTAAATTCTGCCCTCAAGGACTTCTCAATCAAAACAATATCAAATGCAAACCAGTATGAAGCCTGTATAGAGAGGCTACAGTCTTGATGTTGTGGTCACATGTCAAATCCAGATCCTGGAGCCATTTGGTGCTAGTCTTCTCCCACTCTATCATCATATAACCCTTCCACCCCTTATTAAAATAAACACAATTGACCAAAGGCGATATGAACAAAGGGAGCTTGGATGACGGAGTTCACAACTGATGGCAGAGAATAATCAGAGTCCGTTATGAGTAATGCTGGCCCTAAACCTAACCACTCTTTAAGCCATTTCAAAGTCGCAGACAAATATCCAATATTCATTGTCATGAATGTATCTATCCATATGGGGGCTGTGTCTGCTCACATATCATTAATAGAAAAAGCATGCACAACATGTAGAAATGTATAAAATAGAAAGGATATGACAGTCAAGAACTTCAACTTGTTGTCCCATTTCCTTTAAAAACTGAAAAGTTGAAGAAATTTGGGTCATGATCTGCCATTTAGGGGGCGATGGTGAGTCCTAATGATGAACTAGTTACGAATCAATGATTTAAACCCTCAAATCTCAGCAGGACTTCCCCAGGATTGTCTGGGCCACTAAAAAACCCAAAGAAAGGGCCCTCCCCAGTTATGATTACTGATGATGTCAATGCATGGTTGATAGATCAACAGCATTAGTGTGAGAAGTCAGGCTAACAGTTACCTCGTGTTGGAGCTGAAAAAATTATGTCTTATGTCACTTTATGGCCCTTTTTGTCACTTTTATCCCCTTTTTGCCACTGTTTGACACCTTTTGTCCCCCAAATTTAAGCTCATTTCATCCACTTTCATCCATTTTGCCACTTTTTACCCATTTTTTCACGTTTTTTGCCACCTCACCCCATTTGTGTCACTTTTTGTCCATTTCTGTAACTTCTTTTTGGCCCTTTTATGCCACTTTAATCCATTTATGCAACTTTTCGCCACTTTTTACCCATTTCTTGCAGATCTCACCAACTTTCTGCCTATTTTCACCCATTTTTTCCACTTTATGCCTATTTTGCTTGGGTTTATCATCACTTTTGCTTATTTTGGCAACTTCTTTTGACCTTTTTTCCAATTGAATCCATTTATGACTCTTCTTGCAACTTTTCACTTTTTTTTTTGCCAATTTTGCACTATTTTGCGATACCTGTTTGCAACTTTCTGTCTATTTTACTCTACTTTTGCCATTTTCCTCCATTTTTGCCACCTTTCACCCATTTCTTCCCACTGTGCACCATTTTTGCCCACTTTTGCTGCCATTTTTTGCCCATTATGGCTTGATTTTATTTGCCAATTTTAACCCATTTGTGCACTTTTTGCCAGATTTCAACATTTTTTTTTGCCTTTTTTTGTCAATTTTGCCAACTTTTGCAGTTTATTTTTGCAACTTTATGTCTTCTTTTTTTCTCATCTTTGCCCCTTTCACAAATTTCTTCCCACTTTCTACCCATTTTTGCTAATTCAAGCCACTTTTGCTGCCATTTGCCAATTTTGGCCAATTTTTGCCACTTTCTTTGCCACGTTCTGCTCTTTTGTACCACTTTTAGCCAATTTTTGCTACTTTCTTTGCCACTTTCTGTCCTTTTGTGCCACTTTTTGTCCATTTACATCACTTGTTTGCTTCTTCCAACCCCATTATGCCATGTTTTGACTATTCCAACATTTTTTAACATCATTTTTTGTCTCCTATCACATTTGTTCTGTTTATTTTTTCTCAGATTCTTCTACTGTATTTTCTGGCCTTCGGACATTGGTGCACATCCATTATTTCCCCGCTGGGGATCAGTAGTGTCTTAGCTCTGAAGTCTAACATTACTTTCCCAATCATTGAGTTCAGTGCACCCATCCACATTGTTTACATCACTAATAAAATGGTAATTCTGTTTGAATAAAAGGGGTTTGCATTTTGAAAAATGGGTGTTTTGTATTACAGAATAAATGAATTTCATTGTTGCAACTTTGCTTTGATAAGATTGGTTATAATTCAGGTTAAAATTATGATCCTTTAACTTCACATAGAGAATGCTTTTGCCGACCTCCATGGGCCCCAGAGAGCTCTCCCTTTATCCCCCCTTATGGGCGGCCTTGAATCTCAGGGGTAGAGTTTAGAGCAGAGCAGGGAAAATAATCCTGAAGTTGTGTTTCTGTGGAGTAATCAACCTCTGTTTGATTGAATGTAATGACAGAGTTCCCGCTCTTCCCTCACCTTAACTCCACTCTCTAAACTTCCACTGTGAGCTCTGCAGTCTCTCCGGTTGGCCGTGTCAGTTCGTGTTTATCCATCCTCGCTACAGCTCTAAAACTCTCCCCGCGTCCACTAACAGCCCTGAAAAACCTCCGCTCTGACATTGTTTGTTGTTGTCTGTGTTTCCCACTGAATGTGGCACAAACAGCCCTCGCTTGTTATCCAATTGTGCCTCTGCCAGGTACGCCAGGCAGTTTGTTGCAGAGTTGACTCAAAGTCTTCCTTCCTCGTGACAGCCTGTCAATCACTGCGCGTGGCTTCTCGCCTGGTACGACGCACTCCGCCAACATGGAGCGCTGCGAGTTCGTCTGTGGTTTTCTGCTCCTGTCGAACTTTTATTTTCAGCTTCTGCTTCTGTTTATCAGCCCTCGATGCTCTGAAAATCGCTGTTTTTCTGCTGTGAGGTAAAGCAAACAACAACACCAGGCAGTACAATTCCTATCAATTACCATCAATCTTAGGCGGCCAATTACAAGCCGATGACGCCATTATCACTTCAAAAAGAGACAAAAAGAGAGAGGGATGGATGGAGGGAGGTGGAGGGGAGAGATCCAGCCTGTAATTAGTGGTCCTAACTGGAAGAGAGAACAGGGGGCCACATGGTTAGGGCATCTGTGGCCAAGCGCACAAGCCCGCGCACATGTAGACACTTGCATGGCCCCGCTGGCGTCTGGGGGTCCGGCGGTGTCAGCCCGACTCTGGGCCAGCGGCCAGCGCCTCTGTCCCTGTCATGTGGGCCCGTTAATGAGGAAGTCACATATGGACCAGGGACCCTCGTTAGGCACGGACACACAAAAAGTGGGAGGAGAAGGAGCACGCACACACACGGAACACACATACAGGTGCAGGTGAGACCGCAGATTGACGGACACGAGGCGACGCGAGCGAGCCGGGGGCAGAGGAGGAACATGGCAGCGGCAGACGGGGGAGCGCACACTCATCTCATCACACACAACACTTTGGGCCTTGTTAATGAACTGAACTGAGTGTGGAGCCGAGCGGAGAGCAGAGTAACTGTACTTTTGGGAGGCCGCTTGGATCAAGTAGCTGGAAACGGTGGAGCCTCCATCAAATCCAACAAGCCGGCTCCAACTGTTCCAGGGCGCTAAAAATGACCGTTCAAGTCAAAATCCTTGACTTTTTTACACAAATAATTGTGTTTGGGCGCTCATGTGTTCCCAAAAGTTAATCAACTCAGAGACCAGGTGACTGAAAGCTTCTGTTTCTGCTCCTAAATACTGATTTAGCTCATTATGGACAAGAAATACAGCATGTTCTCTGAAAATAATGCTTCATTTTTGCAGAAGAGAGGGCAGATCTTCAACAATGCAAAGTGTTGTCAACCAAGATCTCTGACATTTTTCTGCCTGAAGAAAATCCAAATTGCTGAGGCGCTAATGGCCTGGTGCAGTGGCTCTAAAGTGGACTAGCCTGAGGACCCACCACCACCTCTTAATGAGACACTGCAGCTCAAATTTATCAACCAACCAGATTAATGCTATGGGAGCATGGCCACCCATAAGGGGGGATAAAGGGTGTGCTGTCTGGGGTCCATGGAGGTTAAAACTAGCAATAAAGGGGCAAGAATGGGCAAAGAGCAGCCAAGTGGGTTAAAATGGGCAAATAAAAATAGAAAAACATAGGTAAAAAGTGGCTAAAAGAGATAAAAGTATGAAAAAAGCAGCACCATTGGGTTAAAAGTCACGGAAAAGTGGTTAAAGAGTGCGAAAACAGCAGCATTGGTTCAAAGTGGCAAAAATGGGTAAAAATGGCAAAAATTGGATAAAAGTGGAAAAAAAAAGTCACAAAATAGAACTGAAGTGGCAAAACAGTGGCAAACAAAGGTGTATAACGTTTAGAATGACACCAAACTGGTTTGCAGTGGTAAAAAAAAAAGGGGGCAAAGCATTGGCATAAGTGGGTGTAAAATTGCAAAAAAACGTCAAAATACAGGGCAATAATCAGCAAGAATTTGTTCAAAGTTGCAAAACAGTGATTACAAAAGGGTGAAAAACAGCTAAATGGGGTAAAAAGTGGCTAATAGTAGCAAAAACAGGTGAAAAATGGCTAAAAGGGAATAAAGTGTGAAAAAGAAGCAGCACAGTTGGGTTTAAAGTCACGGAAAAGTGGTTAAAGAGTGCAAAAACAGCAACATTTGGTTCAAATTGGCAAAAATGGGTGAAAAATGTCAAAAGTAGCATAAAAGTGGGGGAAAAAAGTAGCTAAATGGGACTGAAGTGGCAAAACCCTGACAAACAAGGGTGTATGAAAAAAGGAAAAAGTCAAACGACAGAAAAAGGTTTAAAGTGGTAATAAAGTGGCAAAACTTTGGCAGAAAAGGGTGTAAAGTTGCAGAAAATGTTGAAATACAGGGCAAGAAACAGCAAGACTTTGTTCAAAGTTGCAAAACAGTGGTTGAAATAGGGTGAAAAGCAGCTAAATGGGGTAAAAGTGGCAAATATTGGCAAAAACGGGTGAAAAATGGCAATGAAGTGATAAAAGAGGAAAAATCTGTGGCAAAATAGGCTCAAAGGGGCAAATAAGTGCAAAAAATAGTGGCAAAGAAATGGTAAACAAGATGCCAAAAAGGGTAAAAAAAACACACCAGCAAAAATGGCAAACAGTGGCAAAAACAGATGAGAAATGGCAAAAAAAAAAACAGTTCAAAGTTGCAAGACAGTGATTTAAAGGGTGGAAAACAGAAAAAATAGGTGAAAAATTACAAAAAAATTAATAAAAGAGGAAAAAAAGAAGTGGCAAAATGGGCCTAAAGTGGCAAAACTGGCAAACATAGGTGTATAATAGCAGCAAAAATGGTTCAAGGAGGCAAAATGATGGTGTTAAAAAAAAAAAAAAAAAGCCTGAAAGAATGATGAAGAGTGGAGTGAAAATGGCAAACAGTGGCCAAAATTAGTGAAAAAAGGGGAAAAACTGAATGACAATGGGAAACAGGTGATGAAATTCACTGGCCTGATGGTTCAGTTGTGCCCCTTGTGTGGAGGCTACTGTATTTTGAGGGCCCAGCTTTCAGGCTCCAGTCTTATTGAATAATTGTAGTTCATCTCAAGTACAGTGTCTATAAAAAGTTCTCACCTCTTGGATGTTTTACCATTTGATTGATTTGAAACATCCAAGGAATGAGTAAGTTTTTAGCACAGTAATGATCTTGTAGCTCCAGAAAACTAAAGCCAGTCAATTCAAACTAGTGGTGAAACCAGACCAAGTAAGACTGTATCAACCTTATTGTTTGGGTCTGCGGGTGGTTAACGGAAACTGAACTTGACTGGCAGGGAATATCTCTACTGATGACCACAAAGCTCCTGAAAACCAAAGCTAGATCTTAGATTGACACTTGAAAATGGCGACTACCTGTTATTCCTCACACTGGGCCCATTTTCGGGGTGTCCAAAGGTGGGAGGGACACCAGGGGTGGCATGGATGGCTCAGCTGCTGCCCGACCCTTCAGTCCTGCCTTCTAGCTGTATCTGTGTGAGCGAGGAGGGCTGTTTGAGGCATCACGGGGGCGACGCTCTTTCACACGGGCCTCTCACCAGCTGTCACCCCAGCACACCGCTGAATGGGAGCCTGTCACTCTGCCGGGCCCCACCGGGATTTAGCTGGTCAGGGAGAGGAAAAAGGAGAGAGGGAGCGAGGAGAGAAAAGAGGATGGAGGGGGGAGAAAAAAATGAAACACAAAAAGCGGCTCAGAAAAAGCTGGAGAGCAGGGATTAGGGTAGGAGACACTAATGCATCTTACACTAACTTCAACCTCAGCCCCTTCCCCACCAATCCCCCCCCTCAAAGCCCGGGATTAGGGCTCCCGAGCGGGCAAAGGAGAAACATATAGGGCCTGGGTCTCCACATCTCCAGGGTTATTATCCACACAGCCCCTTTAGCTTATTACACTCCTCATCCTGCTATTTATCATCCCTTTGTGTCATATTATTTTGGAATACATTATATTTTTCTGAAGTTAAGATGCGGATCAGACGCTTTAAGAGATTTTGTTTCGGGGGGGTGGAGTGTTTGTCACATCTGCTCGCCTCGCCACGACAAGGGCAGCTAAGAAGGAAAACACAAGGGTCGCTTGGAAATCTCAACCTGCCTGGATAAATCTCTCCCCTTTACCCCCACCCTCACTCTCTCTCTGACACTTTCCCTCTCTGTTGATCGCTCGACTGCTTTTTGTTTGAGAAGGATAAGGGGACAGGGCGGCAGGTTTGAGCTCAGATGAAGGTCTTGCTTTCTGAGGACCTGAGGAAGGCGAAACATGAGGGAAAGTTGGCCTGTATGCTGACGATACTGTGGTGTATATTTAGGTTTTTAATTTATGCAGCGATACTAAATGATACACTGTTGTATCTTTGGGTAAATTTGTCTTGGAATCCAGTGCTGAGCATATTTAACTGTCTCTGCAATATAATTAAATATAAGTAGACCTGCCCCATGGTGGTCATGTGACCCTGCTAGGTATACAGTTGTCAGACAGTCAAAGTGCAATGGTAGATTGAGAGGGAGACTTTTAGAACTTTGGATTCCACAACTAGTGTCAATTGTTTAGTGCTAAGTTGGTGGGTAAAATATGACCTTTAACCTTCAAAATTTAATCCATTTACCCTCAAGTCTAAGTTCACGTTTGTGCCAAATTTGACAAAAATCCCTCAATACTCTCTTGAAGTATTGTGCTCACAAGATTTGATGTCACAGTTTCCGTTGACGTCCAGATCCATACTGCATGCTTGAGTCGGTGTGGATATTTGTTGAAAGTTTAAAGATAACCCTGAGAGATCTCTGTAAATATACTTTCAAGAGCGACCCTGACGGACTGACTGGCAACCCTAAAAACATAAAGCCTCTGGACATTGCTCATATTGGACAAGATCACCCTTGAAACATAAGTGACAAGACAAGAAATGGCACCTATTCTCCCTGAGTTGTTAAAGTATTACAGCAAGAGTTTAACCTAACCAAAATCAAAGTCTGATTACACCATAAGTGCAGGATCTTGAGCTATCAATACATATCTGTTGGATCAGTAGCATTGGTGCTAGCATCCTGGCTAACAGGTCAGGTATGGGAGCATATGCCGGTTCAGCACTTCACAACTCCAACCTTGGTTCTTTAAAGCTCGGGCCTCCTGATGGCAATCCTCTAGGTAATCTTCCAAGCTGTCCCGTCCACAACGGACGCGATTACCCTCAGCGTCTGGACCAACCAACGACATGGAGGCCTCTGCAAAGTCCATTAATCTCTGACAACTTGTCACCTTGTCGGGTATTAACTCACTTAAACAATGGTCATTTACCAAAGAAAAGAATCAATAAAACCACTAATTTATCATTTCACATATTTGGCAATCAAAATCGAAAGTTTACTAAGGCAACAATTCCTTTTCCCTAGCAATGCCTGAGGGCTTGACTAATTGCTGATTTTGAGAGGGATGTTGGGGACAGAGCGGCAGGGTTGAGCTCAGGCGAAGGCCTTGCTTTCTGAGGACCTGAGGAAGGGGAAACAGGAGGAAAGTTCGCCCGTATGCTGACGATACTGTGGTAAACATTTAAGTTTTTAATTTACAAAATGATACTAAATGACACACTTTGTTGTCTCTTAAGGCAAATTTGTCTTGGAATCCAGTGCTGAGCATATTCAGATGTCTCTACAGTATAATTGAATATAAGTAGACCTGCCCCCTGGTGGTCATGTGACCCTGCTAGGTATACAGTTGATCAGACAGTAAAAGTGTAGTGGTAGATCGAGAAAGAGGGCTGAGCTGGGTTTTTGTTGCTTTTTTGGTCGACTTTTAGAACTTTGGATTCCACTGCTAGTGTCAAGTTGGTGGGTACAATAATGACCTTTAACCTCCAAAATCTAATCCATTTACCCCCAAGTCCAAGTTTACGTTTGAGCTAAATTTGACAAAAATGCCTCAATGCTCTCTTAAAATACTGTGCTCACAAAATTTGATGTCCAGTGGCTGTTCCTCATACATTATGTGTTCAATGGACTGAAGTTTGAGGTCTGAAATAAATGTTTGAATATCAGTATTGGCTGCATAATAAAATAAAAATAAAAGCTGCAAATAATCTGCATTAATCAGCAAAAAATCTAATATCATGCATCCCTAAAAATTTGGTTGAAATTGGCAACAAATAGGCATAAAAAGTGACAGAAAGAGTTTAAAAGAGGCAAAATGGCTTAAAAATGTCAGAAACGGACAGCAAAGGTGGTGAAATGGGTCAAAGAGGCAGAAATAGGCAGAAAAAAAGAGTGGCAAAGGGGTTCAAATTTGACAAAAACTGGTTTAGAGTGGCAAAAGTGGGTTAAAACTTGCACAAAATTAATAAAAAGTGGCAAGCATTAGTGGCTTTTTTAAAATTTAATTTAATTTTATTTTTATTTAGCTAAAAACTAAGTCATTGCTAGCCAGGATGCTAGCACCAATGCTACTGATCCAAAATGCATGCATTGAAACTTTTAATAAATCACAACAGGGAAGGCCCAGTCAATTCTATGGGCGGGCCTGCTATTAGCTTTAGCCATTGAGTCAAACAGTCCTGAGACAGGCTAACTGGCTTCTTTTGAGCTGAAGGATAGTGTGTGAACTAGTGTCGTAAAGCTATTTGCTTGTCCAGTAAGAGAACTTTTGCCAAAGGTACATAGTGCTGAAAGCAGGTGACCAGAGCACTCTATGGAAAAGCAGCAGCTGGGCAGACCTGCCTTTGCTATGCACCTGTTGTATGATACAGATGTAGTTTTTGATACCACTAACACTCAATAAAATGACATCTGGTCTCAAAAGTATGAACATGTTTTGTTCCTGTTGCATGCATAATGTGTACCAGTACAAACATAACTTATCCAAATGAAGAGAGGAGTGTGTCTGGCATTTTCTTTAAGTTTGGAGAGCTTCTGTCAGAGGATTGTTATGCCATGTGCATGCTTGGTGCACATTCATCCATGCACATCATGAATAGCCAAAATTCCCAGCGTCCTGCCCATAGGGGTCAGTAGCACTTCACCAAATGAAGGAGCATTTGCAATGGAAACGAGCTGCTGCTGGGCTGTCAGAGCGTGGCCTTTTCCACACACCGTACCACCCCATATGCTGAACTCCGAGCTAACCCACCAGCCGCTCTCACCTCTACATGTATGGAGCATTTTCCCAGCATGCCTCTCTCTCACTGCAGCGTGCGCCATTATCTGCATTTCTTCACATGGCGTGGAGGGAGCGCGGGGGCCGCGGCTCGTTGGCCGCAGCTCAAGCCGGGCCCTGATTAGCGGGGGCTACATGGATGTGACACGTCCTCTCTGCCAGAGCGCCATCACCCCCCCCCCCCCCCCCCACCCCTTCCTCTTCTTTCTGCATGCTGCCACACACAGAAACACGCACATGCACACACCAGTCGACTGCCTGGAAGAGTAGACAGGCCTGGAGCGAAATCCACCCCCCCCCCGCTCCTCCTCCTTCTCCACACACCGCTAATGCAAATGAGCTCTCTGGTCAGCCAGGCTGAAAAGGCAAGAGAAGGCAGGAGCGTATGGCCAAACAGCGGGGCTACCACCCTCCTCCTCCTCCTCCTCACCCTCTCCATCACTCTCCCCCGTCACCGCACACATACACATGAATAACACAACCCAGTACACAAAATCTCACACACACTTTCTTCTCGCGCTCACACCAGCAGCTCCGCCAAACGCACCTCCGGTTTTCTTCTTCTGTGGTGCTGCCTCACACCTGATGTATTTATCATGTGTGGTCTTACACCAGCGACCAAGCCGCCTCTCAGCGGGTCGGATTTCCCCTGAAAGTTGAGTTTGGTTAAATCTGAGTTTAATGCATGCATCAAAGCTGCACGTTTTAATAAAATTAAAGTAAAAATGAGAACAAAATCCACCAAAATGAACATGAATGCATTCTGCAGAGTCATGGCGCAAAAATGCATCATGTAAAGCAGCACAAACCCGATTATTTTCATTCTTAAATCATCGTTTTACTCATTTATTCAACTTTTAATAGAATTTCATGAGTCCAATGCGTTAGAGTGCATTTTTTTGTAGTTTGAACCCCGAACCTTGGAGAATTTTCTGCCAGTTTTTCATTAAAAAGAACTATCATCATTAAAAATCACAAGTCCCCCATAAAGAGGAGCAATAAAACACTGCAAATATAATTCAAAGTAGCTGTAAATGTAAGGGAAAATGCAAAATTATTCTTAATCTGCAATTATGGGCTTAACATATAAAGAAAAAAAAATTGATGACATTAAATGCTTCTTCCTTCCTTTTAAAATGGACAATTCGTCCATTTTCCCTCTTTTTATGCTAAAAAATTAACACTCTAGTATTTTTAATGTGATAAAGCATTTGCAAAGTAGCAAAATGAGGAAAAATGCTTGAAATTGGGGCACCAATCACCAGCTTAAAAGAGGTTTTCCGAGAAAAAAATCAATATAAAAGCTAACTTTTAACTAGGAGTATCACCCTGAACCCACTCAGGAACCACGTGGAAAAAACATTAAAAAATAGCCTCAATTTGACACTTTTTCACTAATAAAGTACCAAAAACACCTGTCTTTTCTTACTGAGCACCTTTGAATAAAGCGTCTAGTAGGTGTCCTAAACCTGACCCCCACCTATGATCTATGGTGCCCCCCTGGAGGACTCGGACCCTCATGATATAAGAGCAACAGTATAAGAGGGGCAGATTTTGGTGAGTATTTCTCCGTATGCTGGGTTCATCAGAGCTACAAGTGGTAAGAAATGCTGAATTTCCTGGTATGAAAACAGACGAGATTTCTACCAGGAGGTGTTACGTTCATTTTTAGGAGTTGTACATAGTCACACTCACTGTTAAATTGGTGTAAAATCAATAAAGATAACATAATAATCAGTGGAAGACAGCAAAATGAGAGTGATGTCAGCTAAAGCCCACAATCAGGTGATCTTCCTGACTAAAAACTGTCAATATAAAATCAACAGTGTGACTGAAACTTCCTTAGTCTGTAGAGTTCTCTAGTCCGACTTAAATCTGTGAATTTCTACTCAGTGTTTTGATATATTATTACTCTAGGATATTCCCAACCTGGGGTCTGGGACCCCCTAAGGGGGGCGCCAAAGATCTTGAGGTGCTTAGTCTGCTGTGAGGGGGGTCTAAATTAGATTTAAAGTCTAAAATAAAATCAGGATAAAGCATGTGTTGAGTATGGAATACAATAGTGTTCTGATGAGGACAAATCACGTTGACTTATTTTCCAGTAGATTTATTAGTAAAACATTTAAAATCAGTGATTTTTCACTAAAATGAAGCACTTTTGTCTTGAGGCTTTTCTCAGATAAAAAGCAGAGCTTGTTAGTCTGACTAAATGTTAACTTTGACTCAATCATTTGCCAAACTAACACTTTGGAGTACAAATATGTCCAATAATGCCCACAGAGGTGCATTTTAAAGGTCATTCTTTAGCAGAATTCCCGGTCTTAGAGTAGATTGTTAGTTATTCCCTAACTGCTGCAGACTTTTACCCCAACTGAAACATGTTAGTTTTCATTTTATTATCTGCAAACTGATGTTTGAAGATTAAACGTCAGTTAGGGCTTATAAACAGCTCTTTTCTAATGTTACTCACCTAAACAAAACATGCTGATTTACATGCAATAATGTGCAACAGCTCGAAGAGTTTGACTTGGATTAAGTTTGTGAATTAGGGCCCATGAACTTTTTCAAAAACAAAAAAGCGACGAGTCATTTACCCTAGTAAAAACAGGTTAATCTTGACTTAATGACTAATAAAAGTAGTGCTCAAAATTAGGTACACATATGTTTGGATAACACTTTAGTTCTCATCATTAATTAGCTGCTTATTAGCATGCTAATTAGCAGCACACTAGCTGCTTATTAGTCAGTATTATGAGCTCATTAGTGCATTATTCTACAAAACCATAATCTATGACCAATGAGCCATTAACTAAGATTGTCCCTTAATAGCCTCCTTACTGCCTATTAATAGCAACTTAGAAAGGTTTTTCATATAAATTATGAGTTAAATTTGCTTTGCCTGGTGTGGTCCTTATAAGTTAGTAACATGAACAGTTCTACTCTCTTAATCACTCTAAATAAATCATAATTAATGTGAAACAACTTCACAATTCCCATTAAAATGAAGTATAAGGAGGCTATTTATTAAGTGAATGGACTACTGGCCATAGATTATGATCTTGTAGAATAATGTACTAATGAGCGCTCAATAATAACTAATAAGCAGCTAATTAATGGTGAGAACTGCACCCTAACCTAAAGTGTCCCCCATATATTACTTTAAAAAAAATCATAATTAGAAACATTATATACAATGGGATATTAAGGCCAAAAGTTATATATATATATATATATATATATATATATATATATATATATATATATATATATATATATATATATATAAATAAAAGGGAGTCTTTTTTATCAAATAGGTCAGAATGTTTGGAAAAAAGATTTTAAAAAATTGAGATTTTAAATGCTTAAATTTACAAGAATACAACATCAGAATTTCAGAGTTTAAAGAGTCTGAAATTAATAAGAAAAGCTTGGAGTTTTACAAGTTTAAAAAGTCTTACATTTTGACATTAGAAACTCAAAGATTTTAAGTTTTAAAAAAGTAAATTTGTAATAGTGTAAAGTCAGAAAATTTACATGGAATCAAACTCACATTTTCAGAAATCAAAAGTGGGAAATAAGAGAAAAAGTCTGAAATTTACAAGTTAAAGTCTTTCATGTTGACTTTAGAAAGTTAAAAAAAAAAAATCAGTTTTTGATTCATAAATTTGCAACATAATAAAGTCAAACATCTACAAGAAACCAAACTGAAAACAGCGGTTTGATTTTAGACTTTATAGTCTCGAAGAATGTCAGGTTTCTTCTTAAATCTTAAATCGTCATTATAATGGAAAGTTTATACAGAGCTCTTTTGTCTATAGGGTCATCATGGTGGGATTTTGTCAACGAAAACAATTAAACTTGTACTTTTTCACAGTGGGTCCTACTTAGATATGAATGGGGGTCCAAAGGAGAAACAGTTGGAAACCAGTGACTTTAAAGATGTTGATTAATGTCCGTAAACTTTTTGGATGTGTTCGTTTAATACTATTACAGAATACGGATGCACTCTTTACGCTGATGACTTAATGTTTTTTTGACTAGATAGACCACATAGATGGACGAACAGTTTTTACATCAAGGTTTTTTAGAAGATAAGTTTGTCTTATAAAATAGAAAGTTAGTGCTTCTGGGTTCATTTTGATCAAGGTCAGAATTATGAAATGTCTATTGAAGATAATTTAAATTCATATTTATTTCATTAAACACAACTGTAGAAATGAACAAAAGTGTTAAATTTTCTAAAAGAAATGATGAGAATTAAGATCAAATTGAAATAAACTGAACCTCCTTGTAAGGAACATGATGTACTTTTTGCAGTCTGACTCATTATTAAAAAATAATCAATAATCATTGATAAATCCACATGCAAATTCAAACATTTTAGTTCAGTTAAGAGTCATCTTGAATGTGCCCTCACTGCTGCATAATCCCTCCAATAACATAACAAAGCATAGAGCAGGCAGCCGTGTTGTTTTATTGCAGGATTATGTTCAATCTGGTCGTCCTGTTTGGAGTAAAAATCAGTCTAATTTCTCCGAGGTCAGGGTCAACGAGCCGCATCACAGCAAGGTCTTGAACCCGAGGAAAACCTGCTCTGTGGTTTCCCTCTGTCCTCCACGGCCTCGTAGGTGTGCGGTGATAAAAATGTTTCAGCAGCATCGCGGCCTGTCAGAGGAAGAGACGGCTGGGAGAGGAGGGGAAGAGGGTCGGTGGGGGTCTGGGGGTCGGGCTGGGGAGGCTACGGGAGGTTTTCACTCAGAAGAGAGGGGGGGAAAAAAACACACAATAACTGATGAAAAGATGAGATGTGAAGAGGGAAAAATGTTACTTCTGGAGGCATTTTTCTCAAACCAATGAGAACACAGCTTTTCACCTTTGTGGAGCAAAGGTCAGATTTCGCCTCAGGCCAAGTCAGAGCAGACTTAGACGAGCAACTTTCCCTTTTTTTCCCCTCCATGGAGGGATGAAAGTGAGTGTGTGTGTGTGTGGGCGAGAGGCTGTCTGCATGTGAGGGAGCGTCCAGGCTGTACATTACGTCTCTGTTAATGTGGCGCTTAAAGGCCACCAGGGGGGCACGTGCTAATGTTAGCATCGCTCACGCTAACTACCAGGAAACTACATTTACACAATAACAATTAATAAAGAAGAATTAAACTACTTTCTATTCAAAGAAACAGAAATTTGGGAGAAAAGTTCAGAACTTTCCCTTTATGTTAAGCTGTTTTGTACGGAAGCCTTAAGTGGACATGCATCTAAACATTTAAATTCAGTTTTCAGGTATTTTCTTGAGATCTGACAGAACTTATCTTTGTATCTGAGATAACAAAAGCTGCTATCGTGCAAGAATCATTTAAGGATGCATGGCTTCTTTGTTAGTTTTATTGATGCTTATCCCGCAGCTTTTACAGGCCCCAGAACTTTACAAATATGACAAAAATACAAAAAAACAAACCTCGCACATTATACATTTTTGATTCTGTCTAAACATAGAGTGCTCTACCCAAAAATTAGAAATAAAAAATAAAATAAAATATGAACAAAAAAGTCCAAAGTCTTCGTTTTTGCCAGTTTGGTTCACATGTATGCTGACTATTTTGTATGGCAGCCCTAAAAGGACATGCATTTACTTTAACAATTTTTGCTGAACAGAGAGTTAATGTGAGGCTTTCTCTTCTGATTTTTAAAGCTTAAGCGATGTTAGCACCCTATTGGAATGCACGAGCAGGACCACTGCTAATTGTTGCCAGATAAAATAAAAATAAAATATTTTGTATTTGTGTCAAAAAATACATCCACATGCCCCCAAAATAAGCTGAAATTTGGAAGAAAAAAAAAGTCCCAAGTTTTTATCTTTGTCAGTCTCGTTCATACTTATGCTGAATACTTTGTATGGAAGCCCTCAGTGGACTTGCATTTATATGTTTGAACTCATGGTATGAGTTGTTATTGATATTATTTTAAAATAATTGCTTATATAGTTGCTGTCACATGCCTCAAAAGTCACGGAAATTTGCAAAATATTCAAAACTCGCTTTATGCATTCTAAAATCTAAATGTGATGTTTTTGTCAAAACTAAATAAATAAATCAACACACCACAGCGCCCCCTAAATCAGAAGTAGATAGAAAAAGTCTTAAGTTTTTGCCTTTGTAAATGGTTTCACATTTATGTTGAACATTTTGTAAGGAAGCCCTTAAAGGACATGCATTTATACATTTTAACTACAATTTTTCTGAGCAAAGAGTTAATATGAGAAACAAGTTCCTTATTCAGGAGCTTCAACAGGCCCAAAAATTCACCAAAATGTTTGAATTTCAAATTCGCACTTTAAAGGTTTCTTTTGTCTTCTTCTTCTTCTTCTTTTTTTTGTTTTTTTTTTTGTTTGTTTTTTGTGTGTTTTTTTTGTTTTGTGATTGTATGTCAAAAACAGCTCCACAGCACCCCCATGATGAAACTAAAAAAAATCTTGAAAAAGACCAAAATTTTCATCTTTGCCATTTTGGTTCACATTTATACTGAATATTTGTATGGAAGCCCAAAGAGGACATGCATTCAAACATTTTAACTCAATTTTACATAACAAAGAGTTAATAAAAGACATTTTCTTTAGATTTCAATGCTGAAATGATGTTAGTAAAGCTTATTCAGGAGCTTTAACAGGCTCCGAGCTCATCAAAATATTTTAAATTCAAAATTTGCACTTGATCTGTCGTCAGTGCTATCATCATATCAAATGAATTGCTTATTTTAGAGCATAAAAATGCCCCAGAATTTACCAAAATATTCATACAGTTCAAAACTTGCACTTCATAGTTATTTTTGTGATTGAGATATCAAAAGCTGCCCCAGTGCAAGACTTCTATTATAATAAAAGGCTTTTCAAAATAATTGCTTATTCAGTAAGCAATTATTTAAAAAGCTCCAAATGTTTCCAATTAAAAACTCTTACTTTGTATTTTGTTGTTATTGTGTGTCAACAAAAAGCTAAAGTTTAGGGGAAAAAATCCCATGTTTTCTCCTTTTGTCCATGTGTTCCAGAGCTATGCTGAAAAATTTGTATGGAAGCCCTGAGAGGACCTTCATTAACATGTAACAACTCTGTTTTCATGTCATCTTTAATGCATTTAATGGTTAAAACTGCATGCTTTTACAGATCTTCTTTGCTCAACTCTGAGCACATTTCCTCCCTTTAAAGAAATGTTTAATCATATCTTCCAAATTCCAAATTAGGAGCAGCATAGTTTTCATTTGACTCACATGCACACAGCAGGACGCTGATTTTGAACTTGATGTAATCAGCCATTTACAAATCAGCCTCCTTCTCCCGGTAGCTAAAATAGTTACAGCAAGAAAACATGCCAAAAAAATAAGCCCTGCATGCAAAAACACATGTGCAAAAAAGTAGTGTTGAAATGCAAAAGTAGCCATTCTAAATGAGCTGTTTGTCTCATATGATAACATGAAATACTGCTCATATTAATAGTTGATGGAGCTGCTGTAAAAGAGGAAGGTTTATGCTCATATGAACCCAGTTAAGAGGCAGATTTATTTACACACATGCATTTTGGTGCAAAAAAACTGTAAAGATAAGATTTGTGTGAACTGCAGGACTCCTACCACCTAAGTATTTGAATTAGCAGTAATAAATGAAATATATGTGCTATGTATTGTGAATTATGTGCAGGAGAAGTCATGGAAAAACTATTGGAAAATAGCAGGGTGATGTTTAGTGCACATATCTTCATAATGATGAAGGATGATATGAATTTAAAATCTAATTTCCAAGCACAGTTGTTGTAAATCTTTACAATGCATGCAATGTAGCAAAACAAACATTTCTTGCAAAAGTACATGAAATGAAATATTAAATATGAGGAAACTCTCATTTTTGTTTTTAATTGGGTTCAGCATTAGTTTGAGAGTAGTTATAGCTTATTAAAACGCATTAAAAACAGACTGTAACTGAGATAAAGCCTTACTGTGCTGAGGAATATAACACTGTATCATCTGCATAAAGGTGATCTTAGTTACAAAAGTTTAATATAGTTTGATTAACCCTTTATGAGGCAAGGAACCATATATGGCCACTTCAGTGGACTTACTTTGTGGCATTCCTCCAACTCTCTTTAACACAGCAGAACCAATCAGCAGTGGCTTAGAGTGTCTTAAACTTCCTGTTTCCTACAGAACTTGCGTAATGCAGTTTTACATCTCTTTTGAACCCAGTCAAATGGCTGTAAAATCATAACTAACCATGATAAGATGATGAAACTCACACATAATAAAGGTGAATAGTAGTGCTAAATGTCATAATAGGTTTTGTTTGATTTCGAGCAGTTACTCAAATTTTAGCGTGAAAATTCGAGGAACTATATATGGAAAAGCACCCATTTAGTGGTGTAAAATGTGAAGACATATGGCCAACTCACTTTACAACCATACTAAGGGTGTTTTCTAAACTAATAAAGCATAATATATAGGATAAAAGCTCTTTATTGTGTCATGGGATGTTGCCACAAGTTTGCGAAAAATTAAAGCATATAAATTTTGCTAATTTTTCAAATGAAAAGTTAAATAGGTGCGATCTATGGTCAGTTTTACAACCGTATGAGGGTTTTATGATACTTCTGTGGTTTATATCAGTTTCTACTTTTACTGTCAGCATTATTTCTGCTGAAATGTATAGATATTTAATATTTATGGTTATCTTAACATTTTCTAGTGGAATATTAAAGAAAAATAAGAGGTATAAATAGGGAAATATATGCGATTATAGTTAGTTTGACAGCAGTATAAAGGGTTTTATTTAACTTCAATGCAACATATCTATTTTAATTTTTATTGTGAGCCTCATCACTGCTAAAATTGACTTAGTAATTTGATATTTATGAAAGTTAAATGTTATGTTCAGTGGTACTTTTACTGCCAAAGGGCTTAAATTAGATAAAATAAGCTGTAATGAATAAAATACTGGTGCAAAACAAAATATATGTGCAATAGTTGTTGTTGTAAAAATGTAGGTTTGCAGGGAATAGTAAGATGATTATTGGTACAAATATCTGTGAAATGAGTAAGAATAAAATTTTGGCAATCGGCTTTAAAAAAAAAATCCTAAAAATCAAGGGGGGGTTTCAACTTTTTCTATTTCTTGCTGTAGTTATTGAAAATCATCTGAAGACATATGGTGCAGAAAAAGACAAACATTTCCTTCTAAATTAGGTGGAATATGAAATTAAAGTAGTCTTAATAGACACACTCGTGGGCTAAAAAAATGTGTTGGTTCACTTAATTTATTAAAATTTTATCTGTTTTATTGAGGTTATAATTTTTGATTAGCCTTTCTTTTTTAGCTTAAAAACAACTAATAAATGTGCAATTTAGTGCCAAATATGCAGAGTAGGAGTCATGGAAAAAGTAAGGTTTTGCAGGAATGTGCAAGACGATGTTTAGCAGTTTTATCCACAATGATGTGGAATGTTATGCATTTACAAACTCGTAAATTTCCATATTCCATGAATTCCTGGCCCCAGTCTTAAATCTTTTAAGATTTATGTAGCGAAGTAAAAATTTGAGATGAAAAGAGGATTAGATTAGTACCATTGAATGGACATACGTGGTCTAAAAAAGAGGCCTTTTAACTGTGCTCACTTATCTCGGTTGTAAACGTTTATCTGTTTTTGATTAATGCTGTCTTTTTTGATGGGACTTTCCACCTTTTAGTGACAGTTGTTCCCCTTTTTTTAACCTCCAGATTTCAGCGTGTATTTCTGTGAAGATCTGTGGTAAAGAGGGAGGCAGAGCGAGGGAGAAGCAGGGGAACACTTTGACTAACTGATGAATAGAGTAAAAAGAGAGTGAGTGAAAGGAGAGAAAGAGAGGGGGAGTGAGAAAAGAGCGAGAGAAGTCTGATTAATAATTGCGAGGCTGCTAGGTGCCGATCTTCTGGCTTCTCACTTCAGTGGGCCGGCGCGGGGATCTCGCCTTCGGCCGTGTCGGTGGGGCTCATTAGGGAACCTCCAGGGACCTGACAGAAATTGTTAGCGGGATGTGATGGCCGAATCAGACTCCACCCCTCCCCTTCCAGCACCGCCAGTCTCCATCCCCTCCACCCTTTTGCTTCCTCCCTAATTCCCTCCTCCCACCCACCAACATGCCCCTTCATCCGGACAGAAGGAGACGGCGACCGCTTCCATCCACTGTAACAAGGCCTACACCTGTAATCAAACGGCTCCACCAAAAAAGGCACCAAGGGAGCGCGACCGCCTACGCCCCCCCCCTCGCTCTGATTGCTCCGGCAGAGGAGTACCACCGCCCGATCCATAATTGATGTGTGTGCACAATTACAGGCCTCCAGACATCAGCAAAGTGTTGCACAAGCGCGCCTCAAGGATAGTTGAATTTTGAACAGGCGTTGCATAAAAATCAAGGATCCCTCTCTTTCCCCTCCGCCCCCACCCTCGCTACATCCCTCTCCTCCCTGAATTTTGATATCACTGTCCGTCCAGTGTGTGCGTGCAAACATGTGAGTGTCGAAAATGTGCCAAGCTAGTATAATGGATGAGTGGATGTGGGCTCACTCCACTGGATATGCATAGCATTTCTCCATCTGCAGAGCTGCTTTTTTTCTTTAAGGGGGTTCATTTGCACTTGTCCACTCCCATGAGCTGCATCCACTTGATCTATTTATTTTCTGCAGACCACTGGTGGAAGAATCGGAACTCAAGTTTACCTAAAAACATGCTTAGAAATGAGGAAAGTCATGTGCAATTTACAGGAGTGAGGCCAAAGCCATTTCACTGTCCAAACTTTTGACTCTTCTTTTTAAAAAAGCAGAAAAGAAGGGTCATAGTTTGAACACCACGTTGGAAACATTCCTCAGATTTTGGTCCATAGTGACATGACGGCATCACGCAGATTCTGTAGATTTGTCGGCTGCACAGCTATGATGAGAATCTCCTGTTCCACCACATCCAAAATGTGCACTTTTGGATTGAGATCTGTTGACTGTGGAGTTTGGTCGAATTCCCGCTGTAAGTATCAATCAGTAGACGGGTACATTGTGGTCATAAAGGGATGGACATGGTCAGCAACAAGACTCGGGTAGGCTGTGGCGGTTATACGAGGCTTAACTGGTACTAAGGGGCCCAAAATGTGCCAAGACAATATCCCCAACACCATTACACCACCAACAGCCTGGACCATTGATACAAGGCAGGATGGATCCATGCTTTCAGCGAGAATCGAGACTCCTCGAACCAGACAATGTTTTTCCAATCTTCTATTGACCAGCTTGTGTGAACCGTAGCCTCAGTTCCTGTTCTTAGCTAACAGGAGTGACACCTGGTTTGGTCTTCTGCTGCTGTAGCCCATCTGCTTCAACATTTGACGTGTTGTTTCACTCATGGGATATTTTCCCTCTTTGAACCATTCTCAGTAAACCCTAAAAATTGTTGTACACGAAATCCCAGTAGATCAGCAGTTTCTGAAATACTCAGACCAGCCAAGAACCACGCCACATTCAAGTCACTTAAATCTTCCCCATTCTGATGCTCAGTTTGAAGTCGCCTTGACCACATCAACATGCGTCGATGAACTGAGTTGCTGCCATGTGATTGGCTGATTGGCTATTTGTGTTAACAAGCAATTGAACAGGTGTACCTAATAAAGTGGCCGGAGAGTGATACACTCATACTACTTTAATAAAGATATTTTTTCTTTCCACCAGAAAATGTTGAAAAAAAACACAAATACAAAAAGTTTAAGGAGAAATAAGGTTTACACTGAAAATAGAAACTGATATTAAAAATGTTAGTGTAATCAAACACTGATAAGGTAATAAACTGACCAAAATCACACCTATTTAAATATGTACACCTTGATTACTATTAGTAAAACTGTTGGAATAACAGGATCAAACTGGTTACTACCATAACTACTTATGCAGTATTCTGAAGATAGACATGTCTTGCCATGTCAGATTCTGAATTCCGTCACCAAGTCCAAGAAAATTAATATTTTGTATTGAAATGGCTTTTTAATAAAAGTGTAAATAATAATTAGACTCTAGATTTGTTATATGCAAATGCTTTATGGATTTTTTATAACACTGAACATGGAAGAAAACTACAGGAATTCTGACATAAATGTTGATTAACAATATTAATCTTTTGACAGCCCTTATACACACACACACACACCCCCACACACGTGTGTGTGTGGGTGTGTGTGTGTGTGTGTATATGTATATAAATGTATTTATAGAACTAAAGAAACTACGGAATATTAACTACAGAAATTCTAACATTACTGTCGATTAAAATGTAAATCTTTTCACAGCCTTTTTAAAATATATTTTCATATATTAGAACAACTGAAGAAACCACAGTATATTAATTTGACAGCCCTCATATATATATATATGTTAGAATTTCTGTGGTTAATATATATTAACTACAAAATTCTGACAAATATATATATATATATATATATATATATATATATACACTGTTAAATTAATTGTCTGGTTTTTCAGTTGTACGAATCTATGAATGTTTATATTAACATATATACAGTGCTTAACAAATTTATTAGTCCACCTGTCATATTTGTCTCAGAGACCATCCAGCATCATGAAGTGCTTTAATGTGGACTCTTTCATTCAGTGAGCTCTCAGCGTTTTACCATTTTGAACAGGAATGAGGAATTTCAAACTGAATTCACCCAAATTTGAGCCGGCTCACTGGGCTTCTCTGAGAAGTCAGAAATTAATCAAGCATAATATTCAACCACTAAAACTCATTTTTTTTTCCTTCAGAAATGCAAGTAAATAACTATAATTTGACATATTAATCAAGAAATGTTAATGTGCTTTACTATTTTTTCAGTTTTTTTTGTAAATCAGTAAATTTGAAAATTCATGGATAACAATAATAATTATATTTTAGCATTAAAAATATCATTTGGGTGAAAGAGCGTCTACATATTGGTGTATTAACCATTGCAGAAACATAAAAAATGATTTTGGTAACTACCAGTGCTGTTAAATTAGGGCAGCTGTGGCATAAACCTTACTTTGGTTAGGGTTAGAGTGGTCTAATAAATTTGTTAAGCACTGTAAATATACATATATATATTTATGTATGTGTGTGTATATATATATATATATACTCATAATATATACACATATGTATATAGATAGATAGTTGTTTATTGTCATTGCATTGTAAAAACACAATGAATTACATGAAATTATATTTATGTATATTTATATAAATTACATATATATATATATATAGAGAGAGAGAGAGAGAGAGAGAGAAAGAGAGAGTTTTTTTCATATTTGCAATAAAATAAAAAAGTATAGGGATGTCCACATATAATAATTGAGGGCTTAAATTTTGAATTTTGAAGTATTTCAATGAGTCCTCAAAGTTTTACAACTATCTACTTCATTCTTCTCTCATCTTTTATATACATTGACAGTGTTTCAGGTTTTTAAATACTATATTATATAGCTTCGATTCACTAACATCTGCAATCGACCACCAATTATCATTGGTTTAAAGATGGTATAAACTTGAAAAATACTCCTTAAAGGTTTAATTTCAAGCTCAGTAAGTTATTTGAACCAATTCTTTCCAACAAAGACTAAAATGGAATAAAAGATAAAAGAATTATCATAATCAGTGACTTTTTATTGCTTTATTCATTAAAAATACAAACATAATTGACTTGAATCACCCTCTTTGTCTTGAGTAAAAGCTGTGAGTGATCTAAACTCCACAGATGAGACACAATAGTCAGACGTGGATTCTTCTTCTGTGGGAGCAGACGGCCCAGTGCTGAATAATCTCCTCAGAAATGAAAAGATTATTGATGATTAAGACTCCGTACGCATGGACGCTCCAACTCTAATTTGACAGTTCAGCAAAAAACAGAAAAAGCCAATTTGTGAAGTTTTGGATGATTTACATAAACCCTGGTGTTGGAAGGTGGATGGAGAGGGTCAGTCAAGGCATTCAAATGTATTCAGAAGCTGAATTTGTTCTACTTTTATTGTAAATTGAATCTCTTTGACTCTTAATTCAGATTTTAATGAAAGTCTACTCTCAATAAGAGGAGTGAAGGAGCTAAAATGAGAGCAGAAAGGATAGATTCACATATATGGGCTCTATTTACAGCTCCATGTGTCTACATTGTTCTGAACTTTTCACAAAAACACAAAACTGGGATTGAACAAAAGCCAAGAATCTAATGTGATTTCTGAGCGCTGCTTTGCGAAAGATAAAGTTCTAAAGAATTAATAAGCCAAACTCTTGCATTGTGAATAAAAGATGTTGAGCGGCTGAACTTTCCCAGTAATCAGTTGGCGACCTCGGCCGTTTTTTCACAATCAGCCGCACACTTTAGCGGGAATCTTTGAGCCGGGATGCGCCTCTGCGTGGGTGTAGGGTGGGAAAAACATATTCTAATGATACCCAACGCTCATATGCGCACATTCACAGCAGACTGACCCTGAGGTTCAGGTGAAGAAGCGCTTGGAAGCGCACCAAAAAGCTCGGATCAACCCGGAGTGAACCGCGCAAACAAAACGAATCAGCGTCTTCGGCGAGGAAGAGGAGGACGTGTAGTGTCTTCACCCCTGAGTGTCAACAGGTGAAAGTGGGCGATAACGCCGTTTGATGTTGCCAGACAGAATTTCCACCACCCAACTTCAGCTCTTCTTCTTCTCCTAGACCTCTCCGCAGACTTCAAAGCCCCCCTCTCCTCCCTCCTCTATCTCTCTTCTCACTTTAATCCACTGCAGCAGAGCCCTTCAGTTCAAAGCGCTCAGGAAACCCCCCCCCCCCAAAAAAATCTGCAACCCAAACTTTTTCTGCAACCCTCCCTCTGCTGAGTAGCAATTACAGCTCTGCTAGCGCGCTGACCAGCTCCCGCTATTAATTAATCCCACAAAGAGCGTTCATTTCCTGGCTTTCTCGGATTGACAAGAGATGAAGGGGAGAGAGGGACGGGCGGGGAGTGGAGATGCCGCTTTCAAAGGCGATTCAGGCTGACCAAGCCAAAGAGAAGACTAGAAAGGGAGGCGAGAAGAAAGACCTGCTCTCCTAGAGTAGGTGGAGGGCGCATTTGATACAGGGCCCTACTTGAATGTGATTGAATGCTTTGTTGCCGAGGGCTCTTTGCTAATCTTTACCTGCACAAAAATTCACAGCCCAGTTGAGAGGCTTTGGCCTGGGTGGGCGAGGCGCTTGGGAAGAGGGTTTCATGTCCTGGCTTTTTTCGCCCGTTGGACCTTCTTTTTCAGGAAGAAAGGGAGCTCCTTCTCCTCCAACGGACAGTCGGTTAGGTGAATGAAAAGAGGGGGGGAAAAAGGGAGACAAGAGTAGAAGGGGCGGAGCGGGACAGGAACGTCGCCAGGAACAGGGGAGCAAATGACAGTCGAGGGATTCAGACGCTTCATTCACGGACGCCGTGATGAAATGTTTGAATGGGCTGGTTGGATTAATCTCATTCAGGACGGAGATAAAGTGCTATTCCCAGGGTGGCAATTACAGATTTGGAAGCAGGATCGGAGGGAGTACCTGAATGAGCCAGTACAGTCCAGCTTTGTCCATCTGTCCACCAGATCTACCAAACTTTACTGCCCGAAAAAAGACGGACACATTTGGAGCACTTTGTTAGAGTCTTCAAATATGCAGATGACTTTGTGACTAGTTTTTCTGATCTGACATCTCTTTCATGAGCTTTAGTGAAGTTAAGGGAACGAAAACTTTGCGGTTAAGAGATGTAAGCAACTTAAATTTGACAAAACATGAAAAGCAGAATCTAAAAATAAGTGGAAAGCAGGCGTGATTCAAGTAAAGTCAACTGAAATGGGAAATTTAGCTTAAGTGGTCCAAATCAGTAGCATTGGTGCTAGCATCCTGGCTAACATTTCATTTTGAAGCAGAAAAGTATGTCAAGCTCTTATTTAGTCTGAGGCTTTTTTGTGCAACTTATAACTGCTCTCTCCACTGTTCTCACTCATGTTTGCCACCATTTTCCGCTTTTAGCCCATTTTTGCCACATTAAGACATTTTTGCCGCTATTCTGCCACTCTAACCCATTTTTTCTTTTTTTTTTTTTTTTGGTCCATTTTAGTCTCTTTGACCCATTTTGCCATTGTTAAACACATTTGTCCCCACTTTGAACCACTTTATTCCATTTTCCATTCCCTTGTTGCATTGTTATAAGACATTTGCTACTTTTTTAACACCTTTTTATCTCTTCCCAACTTTTTTACCTGTTTTTCCAATTTTTGCCACTTTTCATCTGCTTTTCACCTTTTCTATCTGTCTTTGCATTTTTGTAACCCTTATTTTCTACATTTTAACAGCTTTTCAACACTCAAATTTTAGCTCTAACTCCTTTTCCCCTACTTATCTGACCATTTTGCAACTTTTTTTTGCCACTTTCAACCTATTTTCATCTTCTTGTGTCTATTTTGCCACTGTTTAACAATTTGTCATCACCTTCTGTCCATTTTTTAACAAATTTCCACTTGTTGATGCATTTTTGTAACCCATAATTGACACTTTTTAACTGCTTTTCACTCACTTTTGCCACTTTTTTCCTCTTTTAGCCCATTTTTGCCACATTTTATCACATCTTCCTGCCTTTCACCATTTTCCACCCGTTGCTACATTTGTGTAACCCATATTTGCTTCTTTTTTAACACCATTGTAATCTTTAAACACCTTATAACCCCTTTACACTACTTTATCTGGCCCTTTCTTGCCACTTTAAACTATTTTTTTACTTTTTAGCCCAATTTTGCTAATTTAAAGCACTTTTTGTTACTTTTGAACCACTATTCACTGTCCTCCAGTTTTGCATTTTTGTAACCAATGTTGCTACTTTTTAACTTTTTTTTTAATCACTTTTAACCTCTTTACACTACTTAATCTGCCCCTTTTTGCCACTTTTATCCAATTTTTCCCCTTTTTTCCATTTTTTTTTGCCACTTTTAAACACTTTTTATGCCATTTTTCAACCACTTCTCACCACTGCCCACCCTTTTTTGCATTTTGTACACCATATTTGCTACTTCTAAAACCCATTTTTACTACTTTAGATGTGTGTCTGGAAAAAAATACATGAATTCTATAGTGTGCATTGATTTTTAAAGGAAATGTTTCTATCCCTTTGTTCTGTTACATCTTTTTTCCATCTCAAGTCCAAACTCAAAACATTGTGTTTATGATTGAAAAATTAAGATATTTGGGTTGTGATTTGTTGAGGAGATAGGGGTGGGCCCCCACCCTGGGGCCCTGATGGAAAAGGTCCTATCACCTTTAGTTTTGAATCTCAACTTTGGAACAGCCACTAGGCCCCCACTTGAGGATCTAAGGCTGGCTCATAGGGGGTTAGAAGTTCTGCCAGCCTGGAGCCAGTCCTGATGTGAAACCAGTCGAACCACTGGTCTAAAGTAATAAAAACCAGTACTTTGTATTATACTTTGTATCGTTGGATTACTGGATTTATTCTCCACATCACTGAATGACACTTCCCCGCTGTCATATCTATTCCTTTCCTGTTGTAAACTTCCTCTTTGGTCAGCCATCTTTGATTCCAGCTGTGAGGAATTGTGAAGCGGTGACACTTTTGTAGTAAAACATTGATATCTGGCACGGTGATGTGATAATTCCATCAGGATCTATCACTGTATTGATTTTTGGCTCACCCCTTGTAAATATGAAAAGAAAATCAGTGGTGATCAATGATTAAGTCAAGGCTACTAAATTTCCTGACCTTGAACGTCTGCTGTTACCTGATGAAGCATCAATGTTTCATTGTAATCTATATCTTTGAAGAGCTTCATTGAAAGCCTTGAACTCATTCTGAGTCTCTGCAGTCAATACACTTTCAAATATTCAACTCTGGTTGTTTAATGGAGCACCCTGGTTTGAAGCTGAAAAATAAATAAAGCTGATGAATGGGATTGTTGGGGATCTGAATCTTCTCTGGACATTACCATGTAACACCAGCAGTAGTGAGTAAGAGTGTTTGCTTTCTGCCAGCTGCTGCTTTTGTTGGGCGACTTCTGTTCATCTGTTTGTGGATATTAAAGGCTTACTTCCTTATGGCCGGCATGGAGCCTCCAGTCCAAACTGTATCATATGCTGTCCAACCTGGCTTTGTTTACACTGTGATGCACATTTCTTCCACTCCAAAGGATGTGAATGTGAGCTTTGATTATTCAGACTAAATATACTGTCTAGGCTTTTGATGCAAGTGTTTATTTTCAGACAGAATCAACAGTTCTGTCAAAAGCAGTCCAGACTACATCGACACTCGTGCATCTCTTTGGTTTGAACTGCAGTATCTCTATTATAGGCCTTTCCGTGGAAATGTCCAAAGTGTAAGGTCGATATCTACATTATTCTACCATATCCTATTTTTAACCTGAATAATAACCTCTAATGCCAAAGTAACAGTATTCATATATGTTGTAGTACAAAATATAATTTAAAAAAAAATGAGAAACTCTTTTCTTAAGCAGAATTAAGTTTTTATTGGTGATGTTAACGATGTGCATGAGCAAACTGAACTAAACCATTAGGAAAGTAATGTCAGACTTCATAGCAAGGCAATAAGTGCACAAACACCAGGTTGCAAGAAGAAAGTACTAAAAAAATTGAGACAACTTCAATGGGAGTGAATTGAACAATTGTGAAAAAGAGACAAAAAATGGGTGTAAAGTGGCAAAAAGAAGGGCAGGACTTGGATAAAAATGACATAAAAGGTTAAAACATGGCAAAACAAGACAAATAAAAAGAAATCAGCAATTGTGACAAGAATGGGTTAAAATTGGCAAAAAGAAGAGGCATTAATGGGCCACAAGTGACAAAAATGTAAGAAGAAAAAAAAGGGCATAAAAAAGTATCACACATTGCAGCAAAACTGGGCAGAAAGCAGCAGAACTTGCAATAAGAAGTGCCATTAATGGTCTACAAGTTGTTACAAAAATATTCCAAAAAATGCCAAAAATGGTCTGAAAAATGGAAAAAAGGGGCAGATATAGATGAAAAGAGGCACACACACATTGAGCACCAAATTTGGGTTTAAAGTGGCAAAAGAAGGGGCATTAATGGGCCACAAATGGCATAAATATTCAAGAAATTGGAAAACATCTGTAAAAAATGACAAAAATAATGGCAAAACTTGGTTAAAGGACGCACAAAAAGACAGTAAGCAGTAAAATGGGTGGCAAAAGCAAGGGTCATCTATGGGAAAAATTTTCCAAAAAAGTGACCAAAAAAAAAAAAGATTCAAACCAGGAGGCAAAAAAGTTGCAAAAATCAGAAAAAAAGGTTAATAAATGGGCCACTAGTAAGGGGTCAAATTGGCAAACAATATCAAAAAGCAACAACATATTGATTTAAACGGGCAAAAGAAGTGGCAAAACTTGGTTAAATGAGGCACAAAAGGGCACTAAGCAGCAAAAATGTGTTTAAAGTGGCAAAAGCCAGGATAATCTATGGGAAAAATGTTCCAAAAAAGTGGCAAACCTTGAGGCAAAAAAGTGGCATCAGTGTTGTACAAGTGGCAAAAATGTTCAAAAAAAATTGGCAGAAATTAGCAAAAAATTGGAAAAAAGTGGCAAATATTGGTGAAAATAGGCACACACAATAAGCACCAAATTTGGGTTTAAAGTGGAAAAAAAGAAGGGGCATTAATGGGCCACAAGTGGCAAAAATGTTCCAGAAATTGGTAAACATGGGTGAAAAATGGCAAAAAAGTGGCAAAACTTGGTTAAATGAGGCACAAAAGACAGTAAGCAGCAAAAATGGATTTAAAGTGGCAAAAGCAAGGGTCATCTATGGGAAAAATATTCCAAAAAGTGATGACAAATGGTAAATAAAAGAACTGCTACCAAAGTTACATAGTGCTTAAAGCAGGTGACCAGGGCACTCTGTGGAAATGTCCTGTTAGCTTGACTGCTCAGCTTTGTAACTGCTATTTTGAGATGAAAAATGTACATATGTTGGACTTAAATCAACAAGGTCTAAAGGAATGATTAGTCTGTAGATCTAAGTGTCTTCAGGTACCCTGCAAACATGGTTTTGAGGCGACTATTTGAATCAAAGCAACATAAAATGTCTTTGAAGCCTTCCAAAAAGTCTACCCAAACTGGTGACTTTTCCCATGTTCACTGAACGAAATCACATGTTAGCAGCAGATCAAGTTTCCCCGTCTGACAGCAAAGCACTGGCAGGTGTGAAGGGAGCAACACTCTTCACTCCAGGAAGTCAAAATTTAAATATTCACCCAGAGGGCGGGGAGACGGGGCCATTTTCACTGACCCCATATGTCTGCGGATCCCATGTAGGCCCTGTCTTCAGGCTGGGCCAGATGTTCCCGCTCATACATCGGTGTGAACATGAACGCACAACCTTATGAAGGTGCTTGTTTTTCTATCATTCATCACCCGGGTGTCAGAAGTCATTATTTAGCTGGTGTTTTCATAAACGGAGGGCAGCAAAAACCTTGAGAATTAATGGCCACATGTGATTGGATGTGATTTTTACTTCCTGTTTTATGTGTGGCCGAACTTTGAGTTTGTTTTTCTTTAATTAGGTAAAGACATTCTCCTTTTGGGATTCCTCCACCTTAGTGAAGAGTCAACGACAAAGATTTACTCCCCACATGGCTGAGCTGCCAATTTACCGATAGTCTGATGCTGCGTGGGTGTTTGCCCCTCCTGTAAAATCCGAGCTGGCACTCTCCAAACACAGCGCTTCCTTCTGGATAATTTGGTCCTCGGGGATGGACTTACGAGCCATTAACAAACTTCCCTCTGCTGTTCCAACGGGCCGCCATCGTAGGAAAAACTAACACTTTAAAAACTTAATTTTCCCTCCTTGTTTGGTCGACCTGATTAGCAGCCTGCTAATTCCCCTCCCCGGTGCAATTAATCACATTGACACCTGTACTCCGGGCTTTGTCGGAGGCTTCATTCTCACTCTCTGCTGAGGAAGCCGTGTGTGCTGTAGGCACATCGGGAAGTGTTAATTTTGTGGTCTCATTACAAGGGCTTGGAAAAATTGTGACACAAAGGCCTAGACTCTTTGATTTTGTGTCTTTTTTTTTAGTGTTTTTCTTGAAGCAAAGTGGAAAGAAGTGTTTATTGGCTCTAAAGTTTTGCTGGTTTCTACAGCGACATAATTTAGATCCACACTGTTTGACAAGAAACTTACAGAGATGAGAAAAAGCATGTGTCTCAATTAGCGTCCTGTACGTTAGCATGCTCAAGGCTGTATGGAAACACCCATTACCTTTCAAGGAGATGCTGACTTTGACTTCACTTTGAACAAGAGATGATCAAAACAAGGCCTCTACTCTTTCTGTGCCGTTCTACAGGGAAACATTAAGGACATTTTAAACAAGTCTCAAGTCAAGAAAACAAGCACTATTTCTTTAAGATGGGATGCAGAATATGGCTAATGCTAGCAGTGCTAGCAACGCCGTCCTTCAATCTTCCTCGCTGGTTAACGTTCGCATGTCTATGCTGAAAGTCGGCCCTGATGCCAAGGGAAGACATTTACGTACTTAAAGCCATTTTTCTGAATCAAAACAATGCTAACCAACACTGTTCATATGAGATGCTAACGATGCTAAAAGTTCACTTCAAGTTAAAATTCATCGCACCAGCATAGCAGTTACCATTGACCATAGCCAGGCCTGTTCAAAGCAATGGCAGAACCCCTCAAAGACCCAGCAGGGGCCTTCCTAGGATGCAGTCTACTAATATAAACCAGTATAGACCATTAGCAGTTGCACCTACCTTTGCCTAACCATTGCCTCCTTACCTGGTCCAATCAGCTTTTAGACTTTGTTTATGGGGTCAAATTCCCTAGCTAGCACCTTTTATGTTTTTCCCTCTCTTTTCTTAAATCCCAGCTTTTGTGCAAGGCCTGGAATGTCCATAATCAGTCCAACAATTAAATGACAATAAAGGGTTCATACTGTTCTAATGAAATGATCATGTTCTGCGTTTTGCCGCGTCAACCTTGGTCCTGTATTGCTCCGACCTCTTGAAGGCCATTGTTACAATGTTACAAAGTCATTTATCTGAGACATGGTGTTCATGGCGTTAAGGACCTTGGGGTTCGAACCCCAAATCTCATGAACGAAGTCAGCAATGTAATCCACTAGGGGTGTGACAAGACACTTATTTCACGAGACGAGATGAGACATGAGACGAGACGAGATTTTACACTTTTTTTTTTTTTTGGATAAAGAAATACATGGGTGGATAATATGTCATTTATACAACTGAAAGTCATAATTGCAATGCATTCAGGTCTATTAAAAATGTTGAATAAGCTATTAATGTTTCCAAAGAGTATGTTTTGTCTAACTTTGACTCAAACTGTACATTTGAATGCTCTTCAAATCAAACCTTTCATTTTAACAGTCTACAAAATCTTTAATTTACTGCACTATGCACTCATCTCTACAATTACAATGACTATTTTTAATATTATACTTAATTATATATGATAAAAGCATTTAGATAATTTTAAAAGTACTTTAAGCAATGTTTACAACAGACTGAAGTATAAAGAGCTGCATCAGTAAAATCAAACTATTTTTCATCCTCTTTAAGGACATCCATATTTTAAACACTCAGAATAAATCTTTAATTCAACAACACGTTGTAATTTAAAGAAATAGATTATTATATCGTTTTTTGGTCTTTTTTCTCATATGAGCTTTAACAGTGTTGGACACGATGCACCGATGAGCGTGTGTGTTAATGTGTGCGTGTTGGTGAGTGAGTGTGTGTCTCTGTCTGCTGTCATACAACAAACAGGGCGCGTTTAACTGAAGCTCTGAAGGAGACATGACGAAGCCGCAACTCAAAATTACAAAGTCACAAATAGTGGCACTACAAGCGAGTCTGGGGGTATATACCAACTAAATAAACGCTGTATTCTCCTCATGGAGACTGCACAGGCTTTCACCAGCAGCATTTCATCAATTCACACCGTTATGTTGATGCTTAGGCGGATCATGTGCAGCCCAAATAGCGCACGCAAGGGGGTGTTGGAGCGGTCATCTTAATGGATATCAGATTGGCTCCATTACCTCAGTTGCTCTCTTACCAACAGTTTTATAATATCCAGGGCATGTTTGTGATCTTTTATAACTTCCAGTTTGGTATTGTTTTCTGTAAGGAGAGCTGCTGCTCCAAGTGTCTGCGCAATATTGATCGCGCGATTTTTCCGCAACGAGAAATCCCGTGGTGTTTTGATCTCATTACACCCCTATAATCCACTGATCTATCCATTGTCCAGGCCTGCACAAAGCCTATACCCCATCTCTCCAGCTGACCTCTCCACGATGCAGTCAGTCGCCTCTGGTGTCTCAACCAGCTCACTTGGTCCTGGGCACCCAGTATACAGTGAGCTGGATTAGGCCAACAGAAGTGCAGCCACAGCTCCTGTACTAAACAGCCTACCCCTCCTATCCCTGCTCCCCTGAGCAGCCAGCACTAGACACACCGTCCCACCAATGATACCAGAAAATGTACCCAAGAGGAGTCGTCACAAAGAAGTCCAGCCGGCACCCTTTGGCCATCAGTCAGCACCCATGTCCATCATCAGTTCAACAAATAAATGACAGAGAAGGCTTCGACTGTTCTAATGAAATGGTCAAGCTGGGTATGGGAGCATATACCAGTTTGGCACTTCATGGCATCAACCTTGGTCCTGTACTGCTCCAGCCATCGTCCAGGCCTGCACTAGGCCCATGCCCTCCCAGCTGATCCCTCCACGATGTACCCCCAGAGTCTGGACCTGCCCACTTGGTCCTGGACACCCAGTATGAGATGTATCAGGCCTTGATCTCAGCCTTACAGTCATCAGATCGATGAAGTACGCTGCTGAAGTAGGTGAACTGCTCTACAACTTCCACACTCTCACCATTCACAGACTAAAACTTTGATAAAATGTTGATTCTAATTCAAGGATGAACTGGTTTTATCTTTAAGGATACAAGTCAAAGTTTTTCGGTCTCATGTTCACCCTTTGCTTGTGAACGCAATATCTGAAGGATGCTTTTACGCATTTCCATCAAACTTTGCACAAATTTCCACTAAGGCTCAAGGATGAACGGGTTAGATTTTCAAGGTTAATGGTAAAGGTCCGTAGGTATTACGGTTGTAACGCTGTGAATTGGTTGCAATAAGACCAGATTTTCAGGTTTGAAATGGATGCTAAATAGGCAAAAAAGTAATGCAAGAAGTTTCAAAGTTGACTAGTTTCACAGGGCTCTGCATATGTAATGTGACTTCGTTGCTGCCCATTTTTTACTAGCATCAAATGTTGCACCCGTCGCTGAATTTGGTGCGAACTTGCACGCCTGAGAGTGAGTTTATGATCCTTGAAAGTTATCCTGTCAGAAATGTCATCTCTCACTTCCATTGGCACTCATGCCACCAACAATGCTAATCTAGTCATTGTGGGAACAACAAGTTCAGCCATATCAGAGCTGTCATTTGGTGTCAAACTTTTTTGGCACTTTTGCCCAAAAGTTTGAAGTTCAGAGTCCAAAAAGTGAACTTTTACAAACTGATTAAGCAGCGTTTGAAACCTCGCGAAGGTTTTTTATTTGAATATTCAAAGAATTGCGTCACCCGCTACTCCTCGCAGGCAGGCCTGCTGTTGTTTGAGAGGTCAGGGGCCAATCTGGGCATCAGAATGTCCTGGAAGCCAAATATGACAGTGCACCTGCCTTGCCTCGCACCAGACCTCGCCATCAAAGAGCTCGGCCCGCGCTGACTCACATGCGGCAACAGCCAGGACATCTGTGGAGTCCTGGCAGCCGACGCCAGGAGTGTGTACGCGGCCGTGCACGCTCTCTGGTGCATGTGTGTGCTTTTGCATCCAGGCGGTGTGTGAGGGACCTTACATTCCAGCCAACATTGACTCTTACTCACGCCGGTGTTTGGCCAGCACGCCAGTGGGAGCCGCGCCGCGTGTTACAAGCGGCGGGCGTGTTGGATGCAGAGTCCCGCGGCTGCATCCCGGGAATCACTTTTACAAACTTACAGTACACGTGCTCACATTGACTCACTTTTTTTTCTCTTTGTTGCACAAAAAAAAGAGAACACACACACGTAAATACTTTCCACACAGGCGCCCTCCGCTGCATGAATATTCATTTGCAACTGTGATGAGCTGTGACATGCTTTCCTGGCAGGGCTCGGGGACCACATGGCCGGGGTGTTAGAGGAAGAGAAAGGCCGTGTCGGAGCGTGTTACTCAGGCCTGCCTCATTCAATTGGGTCCAAGCACGATGGTCGGATTTCTCAATCTCAGATGGATTCCAGACGTTCCCTTAAAGCCGCTCCTCCCCTTCCTTTTCTCACTCTTTGATTTCAGAAAAGACTTAAAGGCTGCAGGGTGCACATGTGGACGTTTAGGAGGTGCGACCCAAAAGAAAAGATGCACCTTGCTCTATGTGTCAAGCACATTTTCATGAACGAGGCCAGCGCTTCTGGATAAAATTTCATCTGCTTTAACAAGTTGTTACAAGCTGGAATAGGGCTGTGCAATACGGACCAAAAGCCTCAATATTTTCAACTGAATTACATGCCATGATAAATATCTCTTTATACCAGAAATATTGACCTTGATGTTATTGTAGTAAGAATCAAACCATACTGAAACCTGTTTGATACCTCTGAAACAAAAACAGAAGCCTTAAACACCAGATTTTGGTAAAATTTTGTTTTCAATAAAAAGAATGCCGGCATACTCCTACACACTTAATTGCAGTTCAATCAATTTTATTAACTTGTCTTAATTGCACAAAAGTATTGGCAACATTTCCATAAGTTGAGGTTGTCAAAATGTTTTATACTTTTATCCCTGAAGAGTTCCTTTAATATCCTAACGCATTTATCCCTAAGGACAAAAAATGTCTGCTTCCCAAAAACTGCTCCAAAAATGATATATATTATTTTTTCTCCACTTTAAATGTGTCAGTCTTTTAAAACTACTTTGATCTGAAATAAACATATCAAATATTAATTATACTTTTGAGGGGGTTTTAACCCTTTAAAGGCCAATATGGTTGCATAACATTTTTTTTTTCAAAACAACAAAAAACTAAATGTATTTCCATAACATACATTTCAATAGGTATTATTATTATTATTATCAATATTAATATTTCAAAACATAAACTGGTCAAAAAATGTCTGCTTCGTTAGACCAGCTGAAAAAATAATATATGTTAAAAAAATTTTTCCACTTTAAAAAGCCAGTCTTTGGGACAAAGACAGTCCTTGGGGACAAATGTGTCAGTTTTTGTGTAGCTTAGTCATTTTAGGCTAATTTAAGGAACTAAGATGATAATTCCAAAAATTTAAAGAATCAATATCCTCTGGCACGTTTGAGTTATATTTTCTCAACAAAGCCATTACGGCTTGAAAATATTTTTTAAAACTGAATGGCACAAAATGTCCTGGTAGAATTTCTTATTTCAAAATAATGAAAACTACAATTACCTCGTGATTTTTAGTCAGACTTTTTACCAAAAGAGCAAAAGCAATGTCTCAACTGAAGAAATATGTTGACAACATTTAGAGAAGTGGGTGGAAGTGATGAAGGGCATTGCATTTAATACAGTTTGCAGGAGGTTCCTAGCAATTTCTGCTCATTAAAACAAAGATAACATACATCCCTACAAAAGCTCATTGAGCGTCACTCAATTTTTGACATATTTTTGTAAATAAGAAAACTCTTACTCGTTGCTTGTATTATATTTGTGCAATTTAGGTTATTCTCCTTTCTCATATATTCTTCCTTCTAATAGGAACATTGACAATCTATTTGTACAATATGGAAAACCCTCTCTCCTTGCCTGTTCCTCACAGTTTTTCAAATGTTGTAAATGTAGTTGTGCAATTTAGGAAACCCTCCCTCCTGGCAGATACTTCCTTCTTATCCAAATGTTGACAATATATCTTTGCAATTTAGGCAAAGTTGCCAGCACATTTGTGGATTTTCAAAAATCCTGTCCACGCAACTTTGGAAACTTTTGCTTCTTTGCTGTTGCTTCCTCTTTTTGAATGTTGCCAATATATCTGTGTAATCAAGGAAAGTCTTTTCCAAAAGTTGCCAACATATTTTTGCAATTTGGGAACCCCTCGCTCCTTGACTGTTCCTAACAGTTTTTAAAATGTTGCAAATGTATTTGTGCAATTCAGGACACTCTTGCTCTTTCCAAGTGCCTCCCACTTTTTGAAATTTTGTCAATGTATTTATGCATTTTAGGAAACTTTAGGAAACTCTTGTCCAAATGTTGACAATATATTAGTGCAATCAAAGAAACCCCCAATCCTAGTCAGTTGCCCATGTATTGATGCAATTTAGAAAAACCCTTGCTCCTTGTGAATTCCCCCTACTTTTCCAAAGTTGCCAACGTAATTGTGCAACTTTTACTCCTTAGCAGTTTCTCCCTCATTTTGGAATGTTGCCAAAGGTTGCCAACATAAACTTAGCACAAAAAATAAAGTAATTTGTGTTTGGTAGACTATTTCTTTGTTGTAACAATGCTTCTTGGCAATAAATCTTATACCGTTGTTTATTTCCCTTTAAATGGTACCACATTTGTAAGGAGCATGCATTTGTGGGATGAGCAGCAGAGCTGAGTATGTAGGTTGTGCCCATGAAAATTTTGCCAAATCTCCTCTGCCAGTGCCAAACAGCTTATTTTTCTGCCATTGACTCTTGTTTGGTGTTTGGTTGATGGATGATTGAAGTTTGAAGAAACAAGACATATTGCTTATTTAACAATTTATTCATTTAACAAACAGGAGCTTCAGTAGCATGTAGAAGAGCCATACACAGCCACAACAGCCTGGCACCTCCTCCTCATGCTGGTCACCAGCCTGGTCACACACTGCTGTGGGATGGCATCCCATTCTTCAACCAGCATTTGTCGCAAGTCAGCCAACGTGGTTGTGTTGGTCACTCTGGCACGAACAGCACACCCAAGCTGATCCCACAAGTGTTCAGTGGGGTTAAGGTCAGGACTGCTGGCAGGCCATTCCATCCTCTCCACTCCCAAATTCTGGAGGTAGTCTCTGATAAACCCTGCTCTGTGGGGGTGAGCGTTGTCATCTTGGAGGATAGAGTTCAGTCCCAGACTGTGGAGATATGGGATTTCCACCGGTTGTAGAATCTCTGCACTGAGACTGCCTCCAATGATGACAAGCTTTGTTTTTCCAATGAAGGAGATGCTGCCCCACACCATCACACTGCATCCACCAGAAGATGTTACTCTATCGGTGCAGCAATCAGCATAGCGTTCTCTGCGTCTTCTCCACACTTTGACCCTGCGATCCAACTGACGAAAGCAGAATCAGGACTCATCGCTGAGCATAACGTTCCTCCACATGTTCAAGTTCCAGTGCATGTGTTGCCAACACAAGGGCAGTCATGGCAGGCCTCCTGGCAGCCCTATGAGACTGGAGATTGGCTGCATGCAGTCAGTTCCGGATTGTCTGGGCAGAGAGCCGTCGGCCATGTTGTCATGCAAACCTTGACTGTAAATCTGTAGTAGACAGCCTACAGTACCTAAGTGCTGACAGGGTGAGGAAAACGGTCTTCTTGCAGTGTCGTCTTCTTGGGACGCCCACTTCGTGGCCTGTCTCTGACATCCCCTGTTATATGGAACTTGACCTTAAGTTTGGAGATGGTGCTAGGGTCCACTCCAAACAATGCTGCAACTTGTTTTTTTGCGGAACACCAGCTTGAAGTTGCCCGACTGACGGGCCCTATCCGGATCAGTCAGACGTGGCATGCCGATTCTTGGAGCAGACACCAACTGACCACTGTAGCAGGGCCCATGCTCACAGGTGCTGCCAATCAGGCAGCACCTGGGGGTACCAGAAGCACAAAACAAGAGTCAATAGCAACAGCAAAATAAGCTGTTTGGCATTGGCAGAGAAGATTTGGCAAATTTTTCATGGGTGCAACCCACATACTCAGCTCTGCTGCTCATCCCACAAATGCATGCTCCTTACAAATGTGGCATCATTTAAAAGGGTATTAAACAGGCTTTCCAACAGTGTAAGATTTATTGCCAAGAACCAATGTTACAGCAAAAGAATAATCTACCAAACACAAATTTCCTTACTTCTAGAAGTTTATTTTTGCAATTAGGGAAACCCTTGCTGCTTGCCTGTTCCTCCCCATTTTTAAATGTTGTCAATGCATTTGTGCAATTTAGAAGAACCCCCTCCTTGGAGGTTCTTCCTACTTATCCAGTTGTTGCCAGTGTATATTTGTGCATTTCTGAAATCTTCACTCCTTGGTAGTTACTCTAACTTCACAAATGTTTCCAATGCATTTGTGCAATTTGCCATTTCCTTAAAGTATTGGAAGCTTGACAAGTCCAGCTTCTTTTACAGGTTTAACAAGATTGCCATGTTAATAAGCTGTCTCTTGTATAAATTAAAACAGACTATGCTGTCTCCCCCTATATTTCATTTTAAATCAAAGTGATAAATCCGATAAACTTGATTTATTGCCCATCCCTATCCTGGCATGGCGGATCATGCCGGAACAATACTGCCTTTCCACGGCTGCCCATTGTGCACAGATCTTTGCATTGTTCCACCCCTCTCCCCCCTCTCGCCCCCTTTCGCCACTCACACCCGGCCAGCTGGCACGGAGATGGCAGCGCCGTTGACAAGGTTCACAATACCCCCTCTAGTCCACGCCACAATAGCGGGACATGGACACAGGCACCTCTATGGCACACAAGAGGCTGCGGAGGGGATGCTGGGGCCTCACAGGCAGGTGGTGCTGCCAACGTCTGTGTGACGTGTCGCTAGCTTTCAGTGCTGACAAGGGGCTGGCAGAGAGGTTTCTTCTTTTAAAATCCACACTGTTCACAGAGGGGACTCTAGAGGATGAGTGTTTGTGGGCTGTTTTTTCTTTCCCTCTCTGCTACAGCCACACAAACATCCAGCATTTCCAGCCTTGTCTTTCTGCTTCTTTGCCTTATTGCACCCACTTTTTGTGTGAGCTTATCAATAAGAGGGAAGTGGCAGATTCACACGTCTTGGTAAAGTGGAGAGGAAGGAAAGTGGGTTTGTTTTCTCCCAGAGAGTCTGAGTGACAGCTGGATGCCAGAGCGCTGCTCCTCAAGTCACGATACGGTGTTTGCAGCGGGTGTCGTATTTGTCTGGGTGCTCTTGCCAGCGCCTGAGCTGCCGGTTTGTCATTTCACGAGGAGCTTTAGTGTCTCTGGGAAGCTCTGACTGGGTTACATGGAGTTGAAGGGTGTGTGACAGAGCTGTCAAGGTCCTAGAAGGTCATGTTTTCTGAAAATAGAAGCAAAAAAATACAAAATAAGAACAGCATAAATAAATTCGAGCAGCTTTTGCACACTTTGTTCCCTCTAAAATGGAATTATTTGAGTGCCGAGGCATGTTTGTTTTGTTGCAAACATGGACGGGGTATTTAGGGACACTTTTTAAGGTGTATTTACTGAACAGTAACTTTTTCAGCGTGTGCATGAGTTTAACATAATGAGGGAGAAAAGCTGTTAAAAAGTGGCCTTGCTGGTTGATGCTGATGACAATGATACCTTTAACCTTTGGGGGTCTTAAAATTTTACACCCATTAGGGCCCTTAAGGACCAAAACAGCTCACTTCAAACATTGGGCTTTGAAATTTTAATATATTTTCCAAAAAAAAAAAAAAAAAAAAATTCTCCCTCTACTCTTCAAAAAATTTATCATAACTTAAAAGAAATTTAACCCTTTAAATGCCAGGTTCTGTCACTGTTCCCCCTGTCTTTCAGGTAGAAAAAAAGTGATCAGATGCGAGGACTGTAAATTGACAGAAAAACTGCCAAAATTTTTGTGCATGATTTCACTTCCTGTACATTTTAGAGGATGGTCCCAAGAGGATTTTTTGTTGGTCTTGTCATGATACATATGTGTACTGATTTTCATGCATGTCGCTCAACCCTGTGGGTGGGGCTCCTGAATACCAGTGAAAACCAGGTTTTGGGCCCCCATGGGGCCATTGTTTGAGCGAGATAAATGTAACCACCAGAATACGAATGTTTTCACCAGGATCTAACAAGCTGTGGAATTTGTTGAGTTTGGGAGCATGATAAGGCCCCAAAAAGGCATTTGTTTTGTGAGAAAAGTAATAATAATGAATATTTCCTTCAGATTCAATAGGGTCCTCGCCAACTTTGACCCTAATTACAACTTCAACAACAATACTAAAGAGAAATATACTACAATATTGGAGTACAAGTTTTTCTGTTCTGCTAGCTCCAGGATAAAACAATCAAATTATAATGGAGGTAAATGGTGCCAATTTTGGCTATAAGGGTAAATGTGTAACTATTTTTGTACTGTGCATTAAAGGCATTGGATAAAAATTGGAATGGAATTTCTCAAAATGCCATAAAATCACCTCAAATGGTCAAATATCATGCTAGAGTGCTAAAAATTCTTAAAATGACATTAAAATGATCCAACAAAATGTGCCAAAATGGTTCAGAGGGTACTTAAAGGTTAAAATGATATATATGAAACTTAACACGAAGATGTTTGTATTGACGTGGTGCTGAGAGTCTCTGCTGTCCTATGTCAAAGCATCATCTCCTGAGGCTAGTTTGATTAATCAGTCAGCAAATATGTGGTATTAAGTCCCTTTATCATTGCATTAAAATGCAGCTTAGGTTGACTACAGGCCTCGATATTTCATAACAGCTTTTAGGGATTTTTTTGTGTGAATGTCCATTCTCTCTTAAGAATTAAGTGATTACATTTTGAGGGTCGAAGGTCAGAGTAATTATGTAAGAAATCTGATCTTTTTCTGCTCCTAAACACCACCGGCAGCCTTCTATAAACAGAAACTGCACAAGCCCCAGTCTGAATTATCTCTCCACTGACTGACCCGTTCTCATGTTCTTATTCAGACTTTACATCAGAGCAGCTGTTTCACTTCCTCATAAACATCCCATACCCGCTCACAGTACAAGAAAGGCTGTTTGATTGCTTGTTTTTTGTTATTTATTTATTTTCCTTTAATGGCAGGTTGCAATTTAGCACCTTTTCACCCGTGGACACACAGTGTCAAACGTTAATGTATGTGCTCGCATAAATTTGGAGCGGTTCTGTTGTCAGACGGCTGCGGTGTGTGAATTTCATTACTGTCAGGGAGGTAAACAGCAGGCCAGTGGCAGCACCAAGATGGTTTTGATGTTGAGATGCTCCACTACTGAGGGGTTTTTCAGCAAGGCCATGTGGCTGATGGTAGTGCTGTAGAGGTGGATTCTTACATCAGCAATCAGCAGTAATCTGAATTCTTTATAAGAACCAGTATCTATATGTGATGGTGTTATGACCGTTTTTCATAGTCACATCGGTTGTTAGTCATGGCTGAATTATCTAATAAAAATGAAAAGGATTGCCAATTTTGTGGCTTCTTGGAAGTCAGGAGATGAATCCAAGTTCTTTTGAATGCCAGAGTCAAGAAGGTCCACATATATATGGTTGATAACTTAAATAATACAAGAAGATGAACAGTTAAAAATGTGCATTAAAATGAGAAAGACAAAGAAAAAGAGAAAGTATTCCAGTGTACCAGTTCCCCGAAAGTCCAAGCCTATAGCAGCAAACCTGGGGGCTGGTCTGGATCTAAGCCAACCCTCTCTATGAGCTTAATCTAAGAGGATGGTTTTAGGTCTACTCTCGAAAGTGTTAAAGGTTTCTGCCTCCTGCACCCTGACTGAAGGCTCCACCTCCCATACTACTTTTAGAGTCTCAAAGTTCCACAAGCAGGCCACTAGAATTTTTTGTCAACTTTGACAATAAGCTTCATCAAAAAGGCGACTTGGGCAGGTCATTCCAAAGTCGAGGGGTCCTGATGGAAAAGGTCATATCGCTTTAAGTTTTAGGTCTCGACTTTGGAATGACCAGCAGGCCCCCACTTTAGGATTAATAATTGTGATATATAGCTTGATGTCGTCTGTTAAAAACAGTTAGAGTGGTATAAGGCGCTACCCATGTACGTGGGTGGCCTGGGTTAGAATCCGGCCTGTGCCCCTTTACCGCATGTCTCTCCCCACGCTCTTCCCTCTTTCCAAGTCTATCCACTGTCCTTCCTGTATCTAATAAAAAGGCATGAAAAGGCCCAAAAATGAACCTTTAAAAAAGATTTTAAAAAATAAAAATGAAAGCAGGTGTCTGCCTCCTAGACCTTGGTAGATGATCCAGAGGGAGAGGGACCTTACAAATGAATGCTCTACCTCCCATTGTACTATCAGAAACAAAGGGCACTAGTAGACCAGCCTTTAGATTTACTTAATGTGAAAGATTATGATAATAGATATAATGCTGACACTGGCAGTTTTATTGATTTAATTCTGGTGGATCTAAAGCAGCAGGTCATCAATACCAAAGTTCCAGATGACTGTCTGAGTCTAAGCCTGATGCAAGTCCAAGCCTGAGCCAGGCCAGGACTATAGGTTTCATAATAGAGGAAAGTTTAAAGCCCAGTCTTCAAAGTGTAACTTTAGCCTGCCTTAAGACCCTGACTAGTGACTCCAAAGGAGGGACGCCTGTTACATACAGGCTCTACCTCCCAATATGCTTTCAGAGGCAGTTATGATGATAGCAAGGCTGGTATTAGCCTTGTAGTTGTTTTTTTTTTTTTTTTTTTTTCAATCTAGAATTTAGGAGAATCTACACCCATGAACTGTTCACACCAATGATCCAGAATCCATGAGTTAAAGCCTATAGCAGCAAAGCAAGGGCCTGGTCCAAGTTTTGCCCAGTCTAAACTGTAAGATTCATTAAAAAGTAAAGTTTTAACCCTACTTTTTAAACGTAATGAGAGTGTCTGCTTCCGGGGCTCTACCTCCCATACTACTTTTAGAGACAATTATGATAATCGGCGTAAGCCTATAGCAGCATAGCAAGGGGCTGGTCCAAGCTTGATCCAGTACAAACTATAAGTTTCATTAAAAGGTAAAGTTTTGAGCCTACTTTTTAAAGTAGTGAGGGTGTCTGCCTCCGGGGCTCTACCTCCCATATTACTTTTAGAGACAATAATGATAATCAATGTAAGGCCGCTATTAGCCTTGTAGTTTATTTTTTTTTTTAAATCTAGAATTTAGGCAAATCGACAGCCACAGACTATTCATACCAATGATCCAGAAGAATCTATGAGTCAAAGCCTATAACAGCATAGCAAGGGGCTGGTCCAAGCTTGATCCAGTACAAACTCTAAGTTTCATTAAAAGGTAAAGTTTTGGCCTACTTTTTAAAGTAGTGAGGGTGTCTGCCTCCGAGGCTCTACCTCCCATACTACTTTTAGAGACACTTATGGTAATTGACTTAAGGCTGGTATTAGCCTTGTAGTTTTTTTATCTAGAATTTAGGCAAATTGACAGCCACAGACTATTCATACCAATGATCCAGAAAAATCTGAGTCTAAGCCTATAGCAGCATAGCAAGGGGCTAATCCAAGCTTGATCCAGTCCAAACTATTCTATAAAGATTCAACCCTACTTTTTAAAAGTAATGAGGGCATCTGCATCTGGGACTGGTAGATGATTCCAAAGGGGAAACACCTGGTAAATGAAGGCTCTACCTCCCATACTACTTTCAGAGACAATTATGGTAATGACATAAGACTTGTTGAAATCAGGTGAATCCACAGTAGCAGGACTTTTACACCAATGATCCAGATAAATATATGGATCCAAGCCTGTAGCAGCATAGCAAAGGGCCCTGGTCCAGGTCTACCTCTGGGTCTACATCCCATATTACCCGTAGAATCCGCAGGTACCAGGCCTGTATTTTGGAAGCATCAGGTTCCAGAGGAATTAGAAGCTTGGTAGGATATGAAAGTGCTTTATTAAAAAAAAAAAAAAAAAAAAAAAAAAAAAAGAGTGACAGGTTTGTTTGGCTTTAATGCTAATTTGCTAGCATACCTTGTTAGCATTGGCTCCTGTTTGTATAAAGAGATCTAGAGGGGGAATTAAGGGTACATAATTCTAAATCTACAATATATGCCTGACAAACAGAACAAACAGCACAAAGGTAGATGCTAGCATGTAGCTATTTTCAGTACCTGCCAAACAATGCTTCCATTGTGTAGTCCACTTTCAAGTTTGACTTCAAGTTTAATTTATTTTCTAATCAGTCCATCCCTGTGGACCCCTCCGTCTCCCCAGCATTTCCCTCCTTTTCCCCACCCTACAGGTTCCCCCCTCTTGTCAGTTCAGCACTTTTAAGGGAACAGCAGCTCTTTGAAATGCATATTCTGCGCCGGCCCTGCACTGGCATGCGTACACTGCTGAGTAATTGTGGAGGCCAAATGTTTAATTACACATGGCAGGCCAAGCAGCGGGAGGCCACAACCGCAGCGGGGCTCAAAAACAACGGGCCTAGCTTCGCTCGCGCCAACAACAACCACCACCACCCCCCCCCCCCCACCCGACGCTAAAAAACCTACTGAGAGTACAGACGGCAGGAGAGGGGAGGTGAAGGGAGTTTGTTTTCATGTTTGTGTGTGGATAAGCAGATTCTGTCTGAAATTCTAGCAGCAGATCCTCCAAGAAAGCTTCATGGCTTAAAGACTTGAAGACTTGAGTTTTGAAGCTGGATGTTTTTGGTCCATATCGCCCAGCCCTACAGCTGAAGGCGTGCAAACACTTAGCCTGAGTATGTCCTCCTGCTTTAGCTTTACATTAACCCTCGGTGGTCTTTGGTCTTCTCAGCAGGCCTGCAGCTTCTCCAGCTCCCGCTAATGGATCCACGCTGGTCCTGGGGAGCCCAGCAGCGGAGGAGGCGGCGGTGGTGGAGGAAAACCCGGGGCCTCGACGTCTGTGACCCCCAGGGTTGGCGAGGTCGGCTGGAAAGGAAGCGTGGAGCAGCGGGGGAAGTGGGAGCACCTGTGCAGGTCAGTGGCAGCCCGTCAAGCTTAACTAATTTTGAAATTGACCTCGGACCTCCATTCCCACGGTGCACCGGGGCTGAGAAAGGTCTGCTTGACTCTTCCAGCTCGACTCCTGGTTCTAATTAGCGGCAAGAAGAAAGTTGTTATCTGATTAAGCCTCCTTATAAAACCATATCATTGATTGTATCCTTTGCGCCGCGTTCGTACAAATTAGCCCATTAACACACAACAGGGACGCGGCGAGTGATTTAATAAAATGAAGCTAAAGCCGATAATGGCTGCAGTTCCTTGAGTGGTTGACCTACTGTGAGGGATTAGCACGGCCTGCTCTCAGCCTACACTGATATCAACACAGTTAAACACAACCCTCCTGGGCTGTAAATCCACCTCATATTCATAAAAACACACTAAACCTTCGTTTTTCATCCACACATGTGATAAAAACTCAGTGTTTACTTTACCATCCCCTCCATATGGTTCCAGTTGATGGATTTACAGCTCACTGATTGGCTAATCTTGCACGTCAACATCAATGACGGGCTGAAATCTGTCTGCAAAAGCTGTTAAAACTTTGCCCCCACATGCAGAAGCCTTCAAATACAGTACGTGTATGCGAGCACCTGGTGTGGTCTACAAATTGTAACATGCCCAAACAATCACATAACGATTAAACCGCAGCACGGCGGCCCCGCAATTTTCAGCCACGAGTGAGACGAGCACTGCCAGATGTGGAGGAGGTACTGTAGCTGATCTTGAGCAGGAGAAATAATCATTTACTCATGCTTTTTATTGGAAATATTATCTGGAAATAAGCTGTAAATGCATGCTGTAGTTTTTAAAGCCAAGCTTTATTTTTTAACAAGTCTCAGTCTAATCTTCCTAAGGGAAAAATGATCACTGCACTGATCTCAGTGGTACCTCCTTGATTTGGTGAACACATATACCATGGTTTGCCTCTTGGATGTCCCAAAGCTCTGTAAAATGATGGCTGCTGAGGCATTATGGAACAGTCTAGGTGAGAGCTACCACCTCATTTCAAGAAGGTTCCTGCTTCAACTCCTGACTGCTGTGGAGGATGTTCTCCCTGTGCATGTGTGGGTTCTCTTTAGGTACTCTGGCTTCCTCCCGGAGACCAAAGACATACTTGCTAGTTTAAATGGTGACTCTAAATTGCCCGTAGATGTGAGTTTATAAATATTTGTTTGCCTCTGTAGGCCTGCTCACATAATGGGCTAGGCCCTGGAATGAGAGAGCATAAGTGAAAAGACTGCTGCTTTAATTTATCACACGATACTGTCCTAAATGTTAAAGAGAAGGGTTGTGAAATTAGAACTTATGTGGCTTAGCCGTGATGCTCACAAACATCAGGATGCCAGGAAAAAAATATGGAAAAACTGAGATAAATTAACCTCAAAACCCTAACCCTAATCCTTATAAAACAATTGTGAAAAGGCAAAAACAGCAAAAATGGGTAAATGGGTTAAATCTGGCAAAAGTGCCAGCTCAAAGTGCTGAATATGAGACAAAAGTGCCAAAGAGAAGAGGTAAAATTGGGCATATGGTGGCAAAAAGGTGGCATTAACAGCAAAAAGGGTTCAAAATGGTAAACAGTGGCATAAAAGGGTGTCAAATGGCAAAAAAATGTTAAAAATGACATAAGGGGACAAGCAGCAAAAATGGGTTAAAACTAGAATAAAGAATGAGCAAACATGAGTGAAAGTGGCAAAAAAGTACTGCAAATGGATGAAAAGCAGAAAAATGGGTTAAAAGTACCAAAAAGAAGGGGCAAAAAGTGGCAAACGTGTTCAAAGTGGCAAAAAAGTGGTAAAATCGTGGCATAAAAGGGTGTCAAATGGCCAAAAAAGGTTAAAAATGACAAATAAGGGTAAGCAGCAAAAATGGGTTAAAACTGGCAAAAAGATGAGAAAACATGAGTGAAAATGGAAAATAAAAGGACTGCAAATGGGTGAAAAGGTGAAAAATGGGATCAAAGTACCAAAAGAAGGGGCAAAAACTGGCAAAAAAAAAGTGCATAAAACAACCCAAAAATTTCAAAGCAAATTTCAAACAGCAAAGATGGGTTATAACTGGCAAAAAGGAGTGATAAACATGAGTGAAAAAATGGCAGTAGTGCAAATGGTTAAAAAGCTGAAAGATGTGATAAATGTACCAAAAGAAGGGGCAAAAAATGGCACAAAATAAAACAGGTTGATGGATTAAATTTGGCAATGATGGGGAAAAAAGTGGCAAAAATGGGTTCAATGTAGCAAAAAGAAGGGTAAACATGAATGAAAATGGCAAAAAAAAAAGTACTACAAATGGGTGAAAAGCAAAAAAATGGGATCAAAGAACCAAAAGAAGTGGCAAAAAGTGACAAAAAAAAGTGCAGGTTGATGGGCAATGAGTGGCAAAAATGGGTTCAAAGTGGTAACAAAAAGGTAAAACAGTGGCATAAAAGGGTGTCAAATCGCAAAATTAGTTTAAAATTCCAAAGCAGGGAAACAAAAATGGCAAAAATGGGTTAAACTGTCAAAAAAGAAGTGGCAAACATGAGTCAAAAATGACCAAAAAAAGTAGCACAACTGCTGAAAAGCAGGAAAAATGGGTTAATAGTAGCAACATTTGGCAAAAAGCTGCAAAAATTTGTAAAAATGGGAAAACAGAGTGGTTCAAAATGGGTGAAAAGCAAATAAATGTAGGGCCCTAAAAGCTGGTTTTGCCCTCCCTAGTTTTGTTTTTTTGATTAAATCAGTGCATGTGTATGGGATCAGTTGCATTAGCGCTAGCATCCTGGCTAACAGGAACCTCATGTTGGGGCCGAAAAGTGAGATAAATGCTCGGATAAGGTTTAAATTACTCATTTGTGCCACTTTTTAACCACTTTTAATCACTGTTTTCATCCTTTTTTGCCACATTTAATGTCATTTTCCACATTTTCAACAACGTCATTTCACTGCTTCCATTATTGACAGCCATTTTTTTCTTTTTTTGTTTTTACCATCTTTGCCACATGTACCCCATTTTTTAATTTGCCATTTTTCCACACATTTTTGACCCCTTTTATTCTTTGTTAACCCATTTTTGCCACCATTTAACAACTTTTCGCCATTTTTTTCTTCCTAGTTTTGCCACATTTAACCCATTTTTGTCAATTTCACTTTTTTTTTTTTTTTTTGGCCTCTTTTCACATTATTTTAAATAATTCTTCCCTAAAAGTTATTTCATTTCCTTCTAGTTTATTCTCTGGCATCCTGACTTTGGCTTTATTTAACTACAGCTTGAATAAATGAAATAAGAGTGATTATTATTTAGATAAGATATAGAATATGGCATATAAACCACAGAAATGTAGGCCCTTTGACTGATAATCTTAGATTGAACTAATTGGGGAACCGTGCCAAGTTTTTTAAAACTCCAGTCTTTTTGGTCGATGAGAGCAGATTATGTCAACACAGCTGTTTGTTTCTCAGTTGCTCAGTTGGATCTTCAAGGTTTCACCCCTCAGTGACACGCACAAACACACACCTCCTCTATTTCCCACAACCATAACCTCTGAATCCCTGCCTCCATTGTTCCTCCTCTGCTTGTCATTTCCATCATAAAAGCTGCCAGGATATGCATGGGTTCATTCACAAAATCATCTCCAGCGTACGGCTGAAAAATCGAGGAAGAGGAGGGGGGAAAACTGCCCCAGGAGCAACAACTAAATGAAAACAGCAGTCTCAACCCAAAGCGTGCTCACTCAAGCAGGAACTCCCAGAACAAAGACGCTGTTGTGTGTTTTTGACTGCCCCGGTATCGTACGGGGCCTTGACCCCGGCCGAGGCTGACCCTAACCTGTGTGAGGAGGGTTTGTTTGTTTGGAAATGACACATCACACCTCGTGTGTCGGAGCACAAAGCCGCTGTCAGTCACAGCTCAGCGGGGAGTCTGTGGATCCGGGTGTCAGTGAAGCTCAGGGGGGAATGTTGTCTCTGTGTCAGGATGTTTTAACGGATAGAAGAGTGGATTTTACTGAGGAGCATTCATTCAACCTCTGTACGGATGTGAAACAGTCCTTGGTTTTCTGTCGCTCTGACCTCAGCTGACTCAGAAGGGCTCGTCCACAGTGACGGGTCAGCCGGACTGTAAAAACCTCTACGCTGTTGTCCACTTTACACCGCAGGGTGAGGGATCCCCCACCGACCTGAAAGAGCACGGACATGAGGCCGCACTCAGTGCATGCTGGGCCCTCAGGCCTGCTGGGAGACATGGTGAATTTAAACAATGCTTTCCTGAGGAGAAGTGGCGTCCTAATGCTTTAATCACGTCAACAATGAGAGAACATGAGTGAAAACACGGCTCTTATAAAAATACACCCCACAGAATATCCTGATTGTTCTAAACATCCTTCAACATCAGCTCCAGGGCAAACTTTGCTCCAAAACCCCACAGAATAAAACTATGAGTACTGCACTGTATGTTAAAGAGAAGGGCTGGAAATTAGCACCTATAAGTCTTACTGCTTATGTGCAAGCTGTGTTTAAAACACTTAAAGGCAGAGTGGATGTCCATGCAAGGCCGCCCATAAGGGGGGAGCTTTCTTGGGACCCATGGAGGAAAAATCATGCTCCACTGTAAAGTTAATCCATCATAACAATATTTTATTTTTAACCTGAACTGAAACGAATCTTATCAAAGAAACAAAAGTAATTTTAATATTTTACGCTGTAGTACAGAAACAAGTTTCAGGACGATGGAAAAAAAAGCAAGAAAGCAGAAAACTGTAACAAGTTAAATGAAGAACAATCACATAATTTGAAAAGTAATGCTAAAATAGGTTAAAGTGGCATGGGCAGAAAGCAGCAAAAATTGGTTAAAAGGAAAAAATGGCAACAAAGGAGAAAAATTAAGTGACTGAAATAGCAAATTAGATGCAAAAATTGGTGAAAAACTGCGAAAAATGGGCAAAATGCAGCAAAAATTGTATAAAATTGCCAAAACCATAGTAGCAAAAATGGCTGAAGAGTGGCAAAATGGGCAGAAAGTGGCAAAAGAGGGTAAGAAATGGTAATAATTAGTTAAAAGTGGCAACAAGACAGTGGCAAAAATGGGTGAAAAGTGGCAAAAAGGATGGAAGTTGCAACAATGGATAGACAGTGGCAAAAAATGTTAAAATAAAACAAAATTGGCAAAAAGATTTGGCAAAACATGGTGACTAAAGCAGCAAAAAGTGTTAAGTGTTAAAAATGAGTGAAATCGTCAAAAATTCAGATAAGAAAGTGGAAAAAATTGCTTAAAAGTGGCAGAAATGGGCAAAAGCAGCAAAATGGGATAATATTGCCAAAAAGTAGTATCAAAAATGGCTGAAGAGTTGAAAAAAAATGGCAAAAATGAGTAAGAAGTAGACATTATTGGGTGAAAGTACAGCAAATAAAAGGCAGAAAAAAATAGGTAAAAGGCAACAAAAATGGGATAAATGTTCAAAAATTGGCAAACAGCAGAACAAAATGGGTAAAATTTGATAAAGATGGGATCAAAAACGCTAAATATGTGATATAGTAGTGATAGTGATATATATATGTAATATATATGTGATAGAGGTTGCAAAAATTGATAGAAGTGGCATAAACTGGAAAAGAAAAAAATGGTGAAAAGAAAGTGGCAAAAATGGGTGAAGAGCAGAAAATACTGGATAAACTGCCAAAACATGGTGACAAAAATGTCTTGAGCAAAAAGTGGTAAAAAGTTGTAAAAATGAGTGAAAATCAGCCAAAAAATTGCATAAGAAAGTGGCAGACTTGTTAAAAAGTAATAAAAACTTGAAAGAAAGTGGCAAAAATTGCTAAAAGTTGGCAAAAATGGTCGAAAATCCCTATAATGGGAAAAATGCCAAAAAGTAGTGGCAAAAATGGCTAAGGAGTTGAAAAAGAAAATTGACAAAAAAAGTAGACATCTTTGGCTAAAAGGCAGCAAAATTTGGTGAAAAGCAACAAAAATGGGATAAAGGTGTCAAAAAAGTGGCAAGAATTGGCAAAAAGCAGAGAAATGGGTGATATCTGGTTAAGATATCAGAGATAGAAGGCACAAAAAGCAGCTAAATCTGGATTAAAGTTCCAGAAAGAAAATGGCCAAGGTTGGGGAAAAATGGCAAAGAAATGTGTGAAGAGTTACACAAATGGACTGAAAGCAACAAAAATGGGATAAAATTGCAAAACATGGTGACTAAAGGGGCCGAAGAGTGGCAAAATAGGCAAAAAGCAATAAAAGTGTCTAAAAGAAAGTAGCAAAAATGGACAGAAAGTGGCAAAAATTGTTATAAAGTGGCAGAAATGGGTGAAAAGTAACAAAATTGGGATGAAATTGCCAAAAAGTGGTGGCAAAAATGGCTAGAGATTTGAAAAAATGGGCAAAAATGAGTCAAAAGCAGTTAAAATGGGTAAAAAGTGATGGGAAGATGGGACCAAAAAGCAACAAAAATTGGATAAAAGTGCCAAAAAGATAGTTGCAAAAGGGGTGAAAGTGACAAAATTGTGTCAAAAAGGTGAACTCTGTGGGCAGGTATAAAGGTATCGTTGAGGACAAGTTGATTCTTTGAAATGTTCTGTGAGCATGAACACCAGGGTCCAGCTTGCTCTGATGCATGGTTGGTGTATATAACAATCAAACACAGACGCTGAGCATATTTCTACTGCAGACGTGCTCAAATCACAGCAGCTCTGCCTCACAGTCACTCAGTAGATCTCTCCTGTAGAAGTCCAAGTAGAAACGAAGATGAGTGCCTCCTCTTCATTAGCCAATCAAACCAGCTGTTTACTGTTTCACTGTTCAAATATCTCACCTATGCAGCAGTGGAATAGCCCTCAGAAAGGGGCGTTTGATTATGGGATGTCCCTCTCCCTCCCTCTCTCTGGGTTCTGCACACCTTGCAGACCTGTGTTTCCTGCTGACTTCTGAACACCTTTGTTAAACAGCCATTTACACCCCATATCCCGTGAATACATTTCCTCGGGGGGGCAAATTCCATAATTTTTCATGTGCCAGCGTGATGGATCGTCCCGATTTTTTAGATCCCTAACTTTGACAAGCAGCCGAGGAGGGACCACACGGCTGCCGAGTGGCCCTCTTTTTTTTTTTTGTTTTTGCATGGCGGCCCCATTTACTGATAGACAATAAATCTTCAGGATGCAAATTTTCCCCCGTTTAAGTGTATGATGCTTCCTGAAGGTTAACACGCATCGTGAGGGAATTTAGCCACGGAATGGCGTCCGTGTTGTCCTCGCTGGGAAATAAGCCATGCAGATAAACTGGCAATACAGTCGGGGGGATTAGTGACGATGAGTGATTTTATGTCGGTTGTTACAATTTGATGGCTCTTTGGCTGTAAACGCTTGAAATAAAACCCATTAAAGTTTTTAGTGTACACTGTCTCTGCACTCTCCCGCACTTTTACAAAACCATCTCAAATTGCCCCCTTCAGGATTCCTATGAGCCATTATGCATTATCTCTGAGTGCGTGCGTGTCTGTGGAGCAATGCGTGCGTGTGATTAAAATGAACCCGCCAGCTTGAGTACCTGCGACGCCGAAAGGAGGCACAACAAAAGCGGGCGGGCCGTTCTCCTCTCTGATAAACAGACATAATTCAAATGTCAGCATTTGAATGTCATCCTCAAAGAGGCCTCTCCATCAGCGCGCGAGTCATTACAGACGAAAGGGGGAGAAAAAAGGAGGGGGACATTGTTTCATCTGTTTGAGCTTTCTACCCCTCTAATTATTAAAGCCTCTTTCTTCTTCTCCCCTCTTTTTTGAAAGCCCACAGAGGGAGGAAGAGATTAGAAGTATTGTTCGCTTCATCGTCGGCGTACAGGTTGAGTTTTAATTTGCGTCCGTTGAAGAAACAGCGCCCAGATGGCGTGGAAAAAAAAGCTCCGTCTATCTCTACCTTCCCTCTCCCTCAGCACCGGCGCCGGGATAACAAAGATATGCAGATGAGTCCTGGATCTCCGCCAGAGAGATCGTCCCCTCACAATGGCGGGGGACAAATTGACGAGTCCTGCGAAACCGTGCCACCGTAGCAACGGGGGTCACTTCCCGTTCCTGCCAAAACGGCGAGCCGTGCCAGGCGGCGTGGACACGAGCGGAGCGCCAGAGGCCTCCCGCGACACGACGCGGCAGTCAGTGTCAACGATGTCATCAGACGCGGGATGGCGCTGCCAGAAAACTCATTAGCACGAGTGGAAGTGACCCAACTCTTCGACACACTTTTAAAGGATACTTTGAACGCTTTCATAGTTTTCAAGAGCCCCATGTTCCGAGGTTCTCCGGTCACTTCAGGAAGTTACATTATAGAACAGATTATTCCGAGTGGGATCTACCACAGGGTCAGAAAACTTCCACTTTTATTGGCTTTTATTCAACACGAGCGTTGGGATTGTTGCTATCTTTGGTTGCTTTGAGGGAATTATGCCTGCAATTAACAAGACCTCACGTCGGAAAAGCCTAACAATGTAGAATATACTTACCCATACCATACTTAGCATTTGGCTTCCATTTGTGCAGTTTGAAGCCAAGTTTGTGGCAAGTTTGCAGCACAAGTGGAGGTAGAAAGTAAGTAGGAATAGCCTATAGAGCTTCTATGAAATATCTGAGCTACTGTTGGCTGAAAATGAACAGATATAGAGAACATCAGCAGCTGCAGGCATGTTTACATTTTGGAGATGATTCAACAAAGTTTTCCTTTAGATAATGATGGCATCATCGCGGATATAAAAAGGGGAAAAGACCCGGTTAAAGTTTACTGTTGTGGTGCAATCTTTGAAGAGGTGGTGCAAATGTAGTTCAAAAGTTCGATGTACCTATGTCATCCAAAAGCCGCCCTAACATCCACCATCCATGTCCAGACTGAGTACCAAGCCTTCTGAGAGAGTTTCTGCAGACTGGGACAAAACTTTGCTGGCTTTTGTTCAACAGCAGCGTCTTAAGTCAAGCACAAACATGGCCTATAAGGCGGCTTATAACTTCTCTGTAATGAGACGAAAAGTCCTAAAGGATGTCCTGATATCTAAGTTCAAGAAACTTTCTGTATTGGAAGCCAGTTTTGCTCTTTCCAAGTAATAAAAGCCTCGTGTTTTAGCTGGAATGTCAACTAGGATTCATAAATTATTTCTGCTTCCATAAGGCCAGAGGTAAAATGGAGATGTTCTTACAGCTGTGGGGATTCAAAGAATTCTATGCAAAGTGTCTGAATTTCTCTTTTTCTTACCTGAGGTTTTATTTTTTGAGATAACATAAACATCAGATGTCTGCTGGTCAAAATTTTAATGTGTAAATGAAGTGTTTAAAAAAAAGAATTTTCTCCATTTTTTCATCTTCTTCCTCTCCTGACTTTATGCGTCTCCGCCTCCCTTTGTTTGATCTCCCTCTTAATTTCTTATGCTCCTCCCCCTTGATTTTTTCTGCTTTTTCTTCTTGCCTTTTCTGCATCTTCATCTGGTCTGTTTCTGCACCCACTTTTGGCTGTTTTGACATCTTCCTCTTGTGTTTTTCTGCATCTTCCTCTTGCCTTTTTTACATCTTCCTTTGGCCTTTTCTGCATCTTCCTCTGTCTGTTTTGACATCTTCTTCTTGCATTTCTCTGCCTCTTCCTCTTGCCTTTTTCTGCATCCTTCTCTTGCCTTTTTCTGAATCTTCCTCTTGCCTTTTTCTGCATCTTCCTTTGGCCTTTTCTGCATCTTCCTCTGGCTGTTTTGACATCTTCCACTTGCCTTTTTCTGCCTCTTCCTCTTGCCTTTTTCTGCATCCTTCTCTTGCCTTTTTCTGAATCTTCCTCTTGCCTTTTTATGCATCTTCTTCTAGCTGTTTTGACATCTTCCTCTTGCCTTTTTCTGCATCTTAGTCTGGCTGTTTTGACATCTTCCTCTTGCCTTTTTCTGCATCTTCGTCTGGCTGTTTTGACATCTTCCTCTTGCCTTTTTTGCACCTTCCTGTGACCATTTTCTAAATTGTTCTCCAACGTTTTCTGCATCTTCCTTTGATATTTGTCTGCATCTTGCTCTTGCCTTTTTCTGCCTCTTCCTCTTGCCTTTTTCTGCATCCTTCTCTTGCCTTTTTCTGAATCTTCCTCTTGCCTTTTTATGCATCTTCTTCTAGCTGTTTTGACATCTTCCTCTTGCCTTTTTCTGCATCTTAGTCTGGCTGTTTTGACATCTTCCTCTTGCCTTTTTCTGCATCTTCGTCTGGCTGTTTTGACATCTTCCTCTTGCCTTTTTTGCACCTTCCTGTGACCATTTTCTAAATTGTTCTCCAACGTTTTCTGCATCTTCCTTTGATATTTGTCTGCATCTTGCTCTTGCCTTTTTCTGCCTCTTCCTCTTGCCTTTTTCTGCATCCTTCTCTTGCCTTTTTCTGAATCTTCCTCTTGCCTTTTTATGCATCTTCTTCTAGCTGTTTTGACATCTTCCTCTTGCCTTTTTATGCATCTTCTTCTAGCTGTTTTGACATCTTCCTCTTGCCTTTTTCTGCATCTTCGTCTGGCTGTTTTGACATCTTCCTCTTGCCTTTTTTGCACCTTCCTGTGACCATTTTCTAAATTGTTCTCCAACGTTTTCTGCATCTTCCTTTGATATTTGTCTGCATCTTCCTCTTGCCTTTTTCTGCACCCTCTTTTGGCCTTTTTCTGCATCTTCCTCTAGCTGTTTTAACATCTTCCTCTTGCCTTTTTCTGCATCTTCGTCTGGCTGTTTTGACATCTTCCTCTTGCCTTTTTTGCACCTTCCTGTGACCATTTTCTAAATTGTTCTCCAACGTTTTCTGCATCTTCCTTTGATCTTTGTCTGCATCTTTCTCTTGCCCTTTTCTGCCTCTTCTCCTTTCCTTTTTCTGCATCATCTTTTGGTCTTTTTCTGCATCTTCCTCTTACTATTTTCTGCATCTAATCTGTTTTTTTTTTTTTTTTTTAGCATTTTCATCTGGCTTTTTTAAGCATCTTCATCTTGACTTTTTCTGCATTTTTCAGTGCTTTCTCCCCTCTTTTTCTTTTTTAGCATCTCCCTCTTGTTTCAAAATTTCCTTTTCTATTTTTCTGCAACTCACTTGTCTTTTTCAGCATCTTTTCTCTTTCTGCGTCTTTTGTCCCTTTTTTCCTCTTATATTTTTCTGCATTTCCCTCCCTTCTTTTCTGCATTTTCTTCCTGTTTATTTTCTGAATCGCACTCTTTTTCTGAATTTTCCTCTTCTATTTGTCTACATCTCTGTCTTGCATCATTGGGATTTTCCTATTCTTTTTCCTTTCTTCTCCCTCCTGTCTATTTCTGAATTTTACTTTTCTATTTATTTTTTAATTTTTAAATTTTTTTTTATTTTTTACATTTCCCTCTTGGCTTTTCGCATTTTTCTTTTGACATCATTGTGTGGGATTAAGTGAAGTGAGATATTTTTGACTAACATGGCGGCTGCTACTGTTTCTATATTTAAATGAGTGTCTAGTGACTATAATATTTAGCTAATATGACACTCGATCCTCACTGTGAGCATTCATCCATTGAAGAAGCTCCTATCCAGAGACCTGAAGACCTGCAGAGACCCCAGCAGGGCTCCCTGTGGGCTCTCTACATCTCTGCCTCCATCTTTGATGCGTAACGAGTCTCACCGCTTTCTTTACAATCAGCACAAATCAATAAACATGCAGCAAACATGCCTCTTCCCTGCCTGATGAATGGAGGGAGAGAGAGAGACTGAGAGAATGCAGGAGGGAGGAGAGATAATCATATCTCCACCCTCAGTCAATAAGCCTACGCCTCATTACCAATGCATGAGGGAGGGCTGGGGGGGCGCTCACATACTCACAGTGTCATTACCTTAAATTAGCAGCAGAACATGATTATCCTCAACTTAACGCCACTCCGTTCATATATGAAAACAGCCTGGTGTCACCCAAGCTTTGTCCTGTCATTATTACTGACACGGAATATTTATGCACGGGTAAAAATATTCACGACTCAAAAAATAACTGCAGCAGGTCAGAACGGCAAGATGTTCCCTCCCACAATGCTCTAACTATACGCCACGCTATTATGACTCAGGGCTAAAAAAGGCTCTTTTTCAGGAGTGGGACACAGAGCTTATTTAATTGCAGTGATTCAGAGAGTTGCTCATTGCTGCAGACTTTAACATTCGACAGAGTGAAGGTAGAAACACTGATTTAGTCTCTGGCTGTATGACTGTTAGCATTATTCTGCTAATTATGATTCAAAATTAAGTCCAACATTAATGCATTACACTTTCTAAAGGTGCACTACAGTAATAGTATTTTATTGATTTTATAAATCAGTTATATTCAAAATATATATATTTTTTTGACACAAAAATACTCTTTTAATGTTGAGGTGAAAACAGATTTTTGCAAACACCTGTCCAGTCACTGGTTAGTCAGTGTTCTGGCTACCATTACACCATGAAGACAAAAGAACACTCCAAGCAACTTGAGTATAAGTTAGGGGATGGATGCAAAAATATTACAAGACATCACTGGAAGTTCAGTTAAATCATGTCCATCATGAAGAAAGGGAAGTTTTATGGGAGAGTGGCAAAGAGAAAGCCACTGTTAAAGAAAATGTATAAATCTGGACTAGAGTAAACCAAAAGCCGTGTGGGAGACTCCATGGTGAAATGGTCCAATGAGATCAAAATGAGGCTTTTTGGTCACATGTTTGACAGGCACCAACCACGGGTCATTCCCACAAACCACGATTATAGTGAATTAAAGCTAACTAAATAACTGAAACTAAAGTTCAAAAATCATTGTAGTTAACTGAAACTAAATCAAAACTAAGCTTTACCGAAAAAACAAAAAGTAACTTAAACTGTATAGTCACTCACAAAACTAACTAAAATAAAATAAATATAGAGACAAAATATCCTTAGTTTTAGTCTCTGACAGAACCATATTGACTAGCACCTACACCAGAGTCTGGGGAGAGTAAAATTGCCTGAATTGATTGGTTAAGACTTCATACAGTGGTAGTTTTATGCCTGGAGTTTTATTCAAATATCATCTTTAAACAAATAAAATGAAAAGTGAAGAGTAGCCTGTTTGAATATGTTTAAAAAATGTATGATATTCACTCAGCCCCGATATGTATCCAAAAAAACTAAAACTAATAAATAAATAACTGAAATGAAGCATTTTTGCAAAGTAAAAGCTAAACTAAACTAACAAACCAGCAGTAAAAACTAATTAAAACTAGTGCTGTCAAACGAAAATACCACAACATATGCTTTTGATAATGTTTCAGGGGCCAGATAGGAAGATGTTGGGGGTCAGATGCGGCCCCGGGGCCACAAGTTGAAGATCACTGCTATAGTTGGCCCTGGAAGGCTGGAGGACAATCTTATTCAGTCTGCAGGAGAACTACGGCTTGGGATAAGATTTATTTTCCAGCATACAGAGAAAGCAACACTTAAGTGGTTCAAAGACAACAAGGTGAATGTTCTGGAGTGGTCGAGTCAAAGCCCATAGCCTAACAGCTTGGATTCCTCTCTTCCCATTGAGACGTCAGTCCAGGGCAGAGAGCCGAGGCCGGACCAGGAAACTCGCCAGCTAACCACCGACTGATTATCAGGCCTGACTAGCTTAAACGCCGCTGAGCTGATATGCTAATGTCACATCATCTTCTCCATGCATCCTCCATCTATCGTCTACCCTGGCCCTTTGCTCCCTCCTCTTCCCTCCCCTCCTTCCCCGCCTCTCTCTCTGAAGGGCAGGTCCCCTTTCTAATTGATCTGCAGAGATTTCTGCTAACCTTCTTCCTCGTGAGAGAGATGAGAGAGCAGAGATTAGAGGTGTGAAAAAAGAGGGAGGAGACAAGAAAGATGGATGGGGAGTCTTTATGCTGTCGCTGATATAGTAACGCCAAAGATCCATTATGTAAACCATGTAGGGAAATGTTTTTTAATAAGCCAGCATGGCCTGGATTTAGCTGGAATATGAAGGGCAGCACATTTCAGCTCAAAGAATCAACGCTTAATAAACAAAAGAAGAGGTAAAAGACACTAAGGATGTCCCTGAACGTCTCTGGCTTTTGCCCCTTTAGAAACCAGTGAGGTGATAAGCAGAACCATTATCCAGGCGATCGATAAAGTGGGGGACCGTGATTAATGTCACCCAAAGCTTCAGTGTCCCAAGGCTCTGCCATCCCCTCTCAATGCACGGCTCATAACAGACATCACGGACGAGCCAATTATACCAGACTGTTACTTTATGGTGGACGACTCACTCTGAGTTCCTCTTGGATGTCTTCATTCTGGTTCCTCCATGTTCCCCTTTTGTCTCTCCAGCTCTCCATCCAAAAGTCTTTGGATATTTGCTTCAAAGAAACACTTTGACCGAGTTCATTTCTGATTTCCATCCTTCAAGTTTCTTAAATTACCCATTAGCTGGATTTGGCAGTTTGGTTCTCTCTGATGATTTTGTTAGGAAATCTGTTTTCTGATTTTGGAAAGACATCTGTTAAAGATGGTGCTGATCATGCGGCAATAGAGTGAAGTTCTGATATGCCCAAGAACCATTGTGCCAATGTAGAAGGGGAACCAGAGATGTGAGGAAAGTGGGTTGCTTATGGTAGAGTTATGGCTGTCCACATAGTGCCAACATTTAAGTATCAAAACATTGGAATATCAAAGAGCTTAGAAGATGAAGTAGAAGTGGGAGTAGAAAGAAAGTCGTTGGTGTCTCAAGTATAATTGAAACCCATCCACAGTAGCAGCAATCATTCCTCTCAAGCAATCGCAAACTAAGTCCACATCGTTTCAGAGCAACAATCACCACGGTTACATCTGCTACCACTTTTATAATTTGTAGATTTAAGAAAGTTTCACTTTGCATGTTTGTAGGCTTTGATTTGAAGTCCTATAAATGGTTCCACGACCTAAAAGAATGTTCTGCGGGTCTAACATTCCCAAAGGGAGTTCCACAAGGCTCAGTACTGGATCCTGTTTTCTTTACATTATGTCTGAACAACATTACATCTTCAGTTACAAATTCTAACATCCGTCTTTATGCTGATGACACAGTATTATATCGCTATTATATCGCTAGGCATCACCACTTTGACAAGACGACAAGCTCTATCAAAAGATTTCCCGTATAGAAACGGTTATCTTTTATCTTGTACTCTTGATGGCGTTGAAAATGAGAGTTTTGCAGTATTATTGGCAGTATTGCAGACATTGCACCAGTAAAGAGGTGGTGAAGAGGGAGCTGAGCAAGAAGGTTAAGCTCAAAATTTACTGGTGGATTTTCGTTCCAACCCTCACCTGTGGTTGTGAGCTTTGGGTAAGGACTGAAAGAATAAAATAATGGATACAAGCAGTTGAAATGAGATTTCTCAGGAGGGTGGCTGGGCTGTAGAGATTGGGTGAGGAACTCAGACATCCAGAGGGACCTCGAAGTAGAGTTGCTGCTCCTTTGCCTCGAAAGGAGGCAGTTGAGGTGGTCCGAGCAGTTGGTTCGGTTCGGTCGCCTCCCTGTGGAGGTCTTCCAGGTGTACTAACTGGGAGGAGACCCTGGGATGGACCCCCTAAAGCAGGGGTTCTCAACCTTGGGGTCGCAAGAGGGGGTCACCAGATCCCTTAAAAAAAACAAGAATATTGTCTTAATAACGTTGTTGCCTCTTCACACCAATTTTGCCAAATTGTAACCCTTTTTTAATCACTTTTTAACCCCAATTTCGCCAATTTTAGCACATTTTTGCCACATAAAACCAATTTTTGTCAATTTATACCCTTTCCACCACTTTTTTTCTGCCTGTTTTGGCACTTCTAAATCAATTCTTGCCACTTTCTGCCTTTGTTGACACATTATTGCCTCTATCAACCACTTTTTACACCCCTTTTTGCCCATTTTAACCACAGTTAACCCATGTTTGCCATCACTTTTTAAAAATCCCAGTCCAACTAATTTGCATCTGCCATCAGTGTGGCCCGTGGTGTAAAAAGCAAGGTGCTACACAAACTCAAGCATGGAAACAACAGATTAACCCTACTTTAGGACTATTGGTCAGCTGTTTCCTTCAATGGCAGTGGTACATTTGATGCATCTTGCAGTTACAATTTGATGCATTGGAGAAAATCTGACTAAATTTGAAACGTGCTGACACATTCTCTATTATTACGAGCAATAATCCCACAATTAATGTGACATTACTTCGCTGTGTAGAGGCTCTACCTTTGACTGTTGTACTCTGACGATGAACCCGTCCCATCCATCCCTCCACTCAGCTATCTTCAGTGTCACTCAGCGATCACACAGCAGCTCTTTGCCATGCAGCTATTATTTACAGGATTAGAGTGGGAGAGATCTTAGCTGAACACTCCTCTACTGAGAGAGCAGAAAAAAGACAGGCAAATTACCAGCTAATGGACCACCGGGCACTAATATCTAAATCCCCAATCTGCCTGTAATTGCTGCAAAATGCTCCGGCTTGTGCTTTATGGGAGACTTCTAAGCGACTCTCTCTTCCTCACCCCCTCTCTCGTTCCTTTTCCTTGCTTTATTAAAGCAACAAGGAACACGGGGAGGAAGAAAAAAAAAAACGAGTAGTGCTCTCATTTTCCCTTTGAGTTCTTCCACTTTCCCCGGTGGAATCCCCCAGACATCATTAACGTCTCGGCGCTCTTTCATATCTCGACAGAGAGTGAAGTGACCGTCCCGCAGCTGGCTGTCTCTCCTCCCGCCCGTCTTCCCCTTCCGTGGAGGAGCGAGTGATTAATTTCCTTGTAAGGAGAGATAGAGAGAGGGAGAGAGCGCTGCGTTTGAAAGGTGCTTTATTTGCATTAGCATTCATAATTACTTAATGACGAATCAGATATGGTTCATTGCGAGTAAGTGCAGAAACAAGCTGTCGGAATCATGTATTTCAATTAGGATACCACTAAAACATGCTCCTCCATGACCGTCCAATACAGGGAGGACTTTATTTATTCAGCTGGGGAATTATTACAGAGGGGAGAGAAGGCCCTGATTCATCCTGTTACTGCGGCGCTACAAGACAGGACTCTAATTAAAGAGGAGCGTAAAGAAAAGACGGCCTATTAGAGGATGAAAATGTGGAGGATGAGGGGATGGAAACATTTTGAGTGATATTTGGCAGCAATATTCTTTAGCATATTATCCATGCCAACATCTCATCAGAGCGCCATGCAAAAGGAAGTCACACAACTTGGACATTTCTTCACTCATAATACTTTGCTGAACCATCAATCTCAGATTTTGAAAGAAGGCCACAGTTTTTCTCTACAACATTAACATGTTTCATTCATGGAAATCTCATTGGCATTGGTGACAATTTACATACCTCGCCAATTTGACAGGAAGTCATTGTAACTCTACTAAACATCTGATATGCTTCAAATTTCACATGTATGACCAGGGTCTGTTCCTCTACACATTTAAATGTAAATTTGATTGTTTGCTGTAGTGTCCCCTACTGGCAACAGGAAGTCACCCTTCTTGGCGAATTCTATGCTCCTATTACTGTATTGAACCTAACAACCTCAGATTTTGAAAGAAAGGCCTCAATAACTCTCTACACTGCTGACATATTTCATTCATGGACATTCAACTGGCACTGGTGGCCATTTACGTACCTCGCTAATTTGACGGAAGTCACTGTAACTCTCTCATTAAACATCTGATTTGTTTCAAATTTCACAAGTGTGCCCAGGGTCTGTTTCTCTACACATTTAAATGTAAATTTGATTGTTTTGCTGTAGCACCCCTACTAGCAACAGGAAGTCACACTTCTTGGTGATTTCTTTATTCCTATTTCTCTGCAGAGCAAAATTATCTTCATGCATGACAATGCACCATTGCAAGCATCAAATAATACCTCTATGTCATTGGCTGTTCTGAAATCTTGCAAAGAAATTCAAGCAGAAACTCTCCAAAAACTCACGAGTTCAATGGGTGCAAGAATTGTGAATGTGATATCAGAGAAGGAGTCTGAGGTCATCTGAAGGGGTTTGAATTATGCTCTGATGGTTGATGACTTGAAAATTATCATTATTATTATTATTAAAATCTTAACAATTTTACAGGAAGTTGGCCTAATTCTGATATAAAACATCCGTTTTGCTTAAGATTTCACAGTTATGATCAGTGTCCACCTCTCTACACATTTGAATGTTAAATTTATACTTTGCTGTTTCGCCACCTAAAATACATTCCATTTTCGTTTTATTTTACACAGTAAATATTGGTTCTGGCTGGATCAAATCTACATATTGGCGTCTTCCTTTGTCATAATGACATCTACTGTTGATTGGCAGTACTACGTCATATATAAACTGCAATGTGCTTCTTTTTTTTTTTTGTTTTTGTTTTTGTTTTTGTTTAACAACAGTCCTGGGAGGATCTACATGGTCTCTGCTGTTATGCACATTTTAAAGCTTAACACACACTCAGAAGAATAGTCAGTACAGTAAAGTACATTTGCCTACTTATCATCTTGAATATTATTAGCACATGCCTAAACTGAAACACTTCATAAATAAAACAACATAGTATGACCTTACTAAAATGCAGACGTTGTATCTTAAACTAGCCTTTGCTTCTTACCAGATAATGAGCCACAACTAGTAAGACGTGTTCATGATACAAGACTCCATTCATATTATGTCTTATTATGGATGTTAGGAGCCTACAAACTTGCAGTGCTTCTTAAAGAACAATGAAAAGTCGTCCTCAACAAAGTAACTTCTTCTTCCTCCTATCACAGTGTGCTAAAAGTGCCTCCTTAGCAATATCCCTTTTAATCAAGCCCAGCCACAATAGGAGACAGCAGGAAGCGTGTGTAAATAATGCATTAATAACCATCCCATCCACACTCCCGGAGGCAGCGCCGGCACGCAGGGAGTTTAAATATCTCTGAGGGATACCTTCATCTGAAAAGTGCTCAGCTTTTCTGCTCAGAGCCTCTGCTGGAAAGAAAGAGGAAAAAAAAAATCAGACTAATTGTGAGGAGTTCAATGGCAGTTCAACATGGAGTGCACTTTCCAAGGCCTCGGCAGAGAGCCATGGAGGACGGACGATCATGTCCGCGGCGCCCTCATTGACGGCTGTTTTAGAGGGCTGTGACCTCTGATGATGAGCTATTGACGGTGGTTTTTCAAACTTTTCTGCCTCTTGATACTGACATTAACAGAAAACACTCACTTTTAACACTACTCCGCTTTTTGTAGCTGCATTTATTGCAGTGTGTGTGAGCAGATTTCACCCATAGCACTTCAATCAAAATGACCTTGTGGATGTTTTATGAGTTAGGGATCAATTTAAGCGTCTCATAAAGCTTGAAAATACAAGAACTCTCAGACCTTGAGCATTTAAACAGATGTAAAATAAGAAGTCAAATCTGGATGTCTTCTTTGCTTTGTTTTTTGTTTTATTCCCTTAGATATCAGAGATACATGTAGTGTTACAAAGACAATGTCAAGTTATTAATTAATAATACTTTTAACAACGATTTTGGACCCAGGATGTTGGATGCAACGCTCATACACGCTAAAGCTCCCCTGCCTAGTTTACGTTTCTGGGGGTCTATTGAAGAGCCGCAATTTGCAAATAGTATTTCCAGTTTTAGATTTCTTTTAAATTCAACTTTATTCATAAACAAAGTCTGGTAGTTACATTCATGAGATAACCACACAAATATTAAAGACTTAACCCATTCAATAAATACAACAGAGAAAAGATCAGAGGTCTAATCTGGGATTGAATCATGCATAGATCAGTTAAGGAGTAGTTAGAGTAAAAAAGTGGCTCACTTTAGTTTGATTAGCTTTAGCTAAACCAAATGTAGCTGTGCATAATCAATGTTGCTTCATAAGCCAATGAAGCTAAGTTAGCTTTCACAACATGACCTCTAGCAAACATAGTGGAAGCTAACATAGCTACATAGATTACATATCTACTCAGCTTACAACATGCCTTGTGAGTTTAGCCTTTGCTATGTTTACTATGTAGCAACATTAGCTACACAGCTCCTTTATCTATAGCTAAGCTAGCTTTAGCAGCGTGAGCTTTAGCAAATGTAGCAAAAGCTAACATAGCTATGTAGAGTACATCTCTACTTATCTTACATCACTGCCTTGTGAGTGTAGCCTTTGCTGTGTTTGCTATGTAGCTACATTAGCTGTGTGTCTCCTTTATCTATAGCTAAGCTAGCTTTAGCAATGTGAGCTTCAGCAAATGTAGCTAATTCTGACTTAGTTATGCAGATAACAGACAACAGACAACATGTAGCTTACATGGCTGCTTTGTGTGCTTAGCTTTAGCTATGTTGCTTCTTTATCTCAGTTAGCTTTAGCAATGGGAGCAAAGCAAATACAATTAAGGCTAACTTAGCTAAGTAGATAACATATTCACATAGCTTAGCTACACAGCTCCTTTATCTACAGCTAGGTTAGCTTTAGCAATGAGCTTTATTAAATGTTGCTAAGCCTATCTCAAATAATGTATCTGTGTAGCTTACATAGCTGCTTTGTGAACTTAACTTTAGCAATTTCAGGTATGTGGCTACAAATCTCCTTCATCTATTGCTAATTTACCAACATGAGCAAATGCTGCTAAAGCTAACTTGGTAATGCAGATAACAGATCTACCTAGCTTACATATCTGCTTTATGAGCTTAGCTTTAGCTATGTAGCTTCTTTATCTAAGTTAGCTTTGGCATGTGAGCAAAGCAAATGTAGTAAAGGCTAACTTAGCGAAGTAGATAACATATTCACATAGCTTATGTAGCTGCTTTGCTTAGCTAGGCAGCTCCTTTATCTATAGCTAAGTTAGCAATGAGCTTTATTAAATGTTGCTAAGCCTATCCCAAATAATGTATCTATGTAGCTTACATAGCTATTTTGTGAACTTAGCTTAAGCAATTTCAGCTATGTTGCTACATATCTCCTTCATCTAAACTAATTGAGCATAACAAATGTAGCTAACGCTAACTTGGCAATGTAGATAACATATCTACCTAGCTTACATATCAGCTTTGTTAGCTTAGCTTTAGCTATGTAGCATAGATGAAGGAGCTTGTGTAGCTGCATAGCTAAAGCTTTTGTTGCTTAAGCTATCTTAGGGATAGATAAAGGAGGTATTTAGCTTAATAGCTAAAGCTAAGCTCACAAAGCAGCTTAGTAAGCTATGTCTCTACTAAGTTAGCCTCAGGTATGATTGCTAAGGCTAACTAAGCAATAGATAAAGGAGCTACATAGCTAGATAGATGGACTGTGACAACATTGGGGCATGTCACCCTCTACCCAGGAAGCAGAGCAGATGAAACCGGCTGTCATTATCAGGTTTGTCAACAGAAAACACAAGACCACTGTTTAACCCTCCGAGGCTGACGTTGACTTATACGACAAGAAAAGACACAATGATAAAAACATAAATAACTATGAACCATGATATGTAACCACCTAGTTTTCCGCTTGCAGCCCTGTTTTGCTGTTCTGTTGGTGCTATCAACGACTTCATAGCTCTTATGGATGTTTTTAAGGTCTTCAAGGATCAAATCCACGGCAGTTACATTTTCTTAAAGCCCAGGTTGTCCTGAAAAAAGGATACTTAAATTTTGACTATGCACCACAAAGTAGATGCTTTATTATTATTTTCTTTTTTACAAAAAGTCCAGGGGAGACAAAATGGTTAAAATAGTTTAGGGATCAGCGGGTTTAAAACAGGAGACAACTTAAAGGGGCCAATGTCTTTCTAGTGTCATAGGGCCTCTTTAGTCTGTGGGATACAGCAAAAGGAATTTCACATTTTGATTTTTCTGATCACAGAACAGTTTTCCATGTAGCCTAAGTCCATTTTAAATGAGCTTTGATACAGAGTAGACAACAGTAATGATTATTTAATTCATTTTTATCATGGATACAAGTTTAGAAAAGAACTATTGAAACTTTTAACTTCTGAAAAACACAATTTTAGTTTCATTCAAAAATAAGAGCACACTTTATTCAGCTGAGAAAGAGCAGGGATTGAAACCCTGCTCTTACATGGTTAAATGAATCGTAAAGAACTTGTTCAAGAGAGCACAACCTCTTTTATTTGGGGGTTTTATTGAATGATGATCTCTGGGGGCTTTTATTGTGAAATCCTGCTTTACTTGTGTACTTCTAGACCACCAGAGCACAGCTCCAGCTCATCAGCATCGCATAAAGCTGATACATTGTCTGCTTTTTGATAATACCATTTGATTTTAACAGTACCAGAGATCTCAGACACTGCTGACAAAGTAATATCAGCTCTAACATACAGTTCTGCTCAGATTTACTCTTCCTTTAATTTAATCATGTAATTTTTTTTAGTTAATTGGTCAAAAGATGTATGAAATGTTAGGTATATGCAGAGACAGCTGTCGAGTTTCTTCTTAAGGTGTTAATAATATGCAAATCAGCCTTATTAAAAACATACATGCGCTTCTATATTGCTTTAACTAATTAATATTTTACTGAATACTCTCCATCAGCCTCTCTGTGCATACCAAACACACTTGTTTGGTGTCGAACCACAGCATTCTGGCCTTGCCTTTGCTGCTGAAACCTTGAGGAGAAGCCCAATCAATGTGTTGAAACCTCAACCAGCGCTGCGTCTAATCCAATACTGTTTACGTCTGCTGCAGTCGATAGCCTGTAACCTTGGACATGGGCGCCATTTTGCTCTCGCCTTCACACCAGCTCTGTCATCATGCTGAAAAAAAAGGCCTGGTTTTCATGTTCAGAGTGAGAAGCTTTGGTGTTAAAACGGTGATAAAAGACGATTTTGCGAGGTATAAAATGCTGTCATCGGCGTAACGAGTTAGTCGACGTTTTTGGAGTTGCTGAAAAGTTTGGAAGTTCTTCCCCTAAAGCAATGATACACAATCCTGCTGTGTGAATGGGAACATCTGGAGTTTGAGAACAGCTGCGTGTTCATGTACACAATGACACAAACCAAATGAACCCCTGCCAAATCTTTGCTATATGAAACCCCCGCCGTACACGAAACAAGCCTCCCCCCTCCCGGAGTATTTGTCCTATTCAACACGGGGTGCAGCGGGTGCCTCGGCTCGCCACCAATGGAGACCCTCTGCCAGTGTTAAGCCCTTTTAATGACTGGATTTCCTCCCGATTGCCAAGTTCCCGTGTAATTGCTTGATGGTCAGCCCGGTGCCGTGCCAAAGCCAGGGGTGGGAGGGGATTTTGGGGGGACTTGGCAGCAGGTTACGTGGTTGGCTTGGGCAGAAATAGCTGCAGCGGAAGCTTCCCGAGTCGCTTTTTGGACAGTTGCAGCCCCAGGTTTTCACACTGAGAAGGGACCGGATGAAACAGAGCCTTGTAGTGGGAGAAAAGGCGGGATAATGGCGAGATTGTTTCTGTTTGTTGAACCCAGTAAGGGTTGTGTTACCACAGGAGCTTCACTTTACTTCCACACAAACCTAGACTTCTCACTGTGTTCTTCCTCTTTTCTTTTTCTGCAAATTCATGATTATTGTTCCTTTTAATTACTAAGCTTTTATCTCCTCTGTGCTAGTTTCTGAAAATAGAAAATGCTCTTAAGCAGAATTAGGAGGAAAACAAAAGAAGAAGACGGAAAATTAGCTTTTGTCTTGGAAGAGCAAGAATCGCTGCCCTTTCTGCACGTATCAGTGACCTTAAACCCACCGCGCTAGCCGCCTTTTGTCTCAGCATACAAAGATATCCAGTAGTTTAATAAAGAAAGAGAGGGCTAGATGTATGGTAATGTGCTGTCCGACTGTGGCAAACAAAACCGTCTCTAAAAAAGGAGCCACAGAGGCAGAGAGGTGCGCAGATACATCAATCAATTAACAATTACCCCCGCTGCTAATCAGCTGTCCCCGGCCCGCGCCACACAGCCCCTTTTGTAATCCCGTTGGCAGCATCAATTAAATTCTTAAGGTTAGTCTATTGAATTTTCCAGATAGTGGAAGATGGGGGTGGCGGGGGGAGTTGGAGAGGAAGGACAAACCATGGCCCAAACCTTCACCTCCTTCTCTTTCATCCTTTGCCTCCTCTCTGGATACCAGGAGAGACTCAAAGAATCAACATGGGAAAAAAGGGGTAGAACAAAGGCGTAATACAGCAAGACAGACCAGGACGTCGGGACAGCAGAGGTGAACTCTTAGGTGTAAGAGCAGGTGATGGTCTAAAAGAGAGGAGGCGGTGATTTAATGAAGTGAGGTAGTGGAGTGAGACCATGTCGCAGAAGAGGAAGAAGTGCACTTGGGGTTTTAATGGTCTTGCAAAACCCTGTTAGACCTAAAAAGTGAGGAAATGCTGAGAAAGCATGGACCATTTTGGCTATTTTTAACATCTTTGAGCTCTTCTAAACCAGGGGTTCTCAACCTTTTCAGCCTGCGACCCCCAAAATAAAGGTGCCAGAGTCCGGGGACCCCCACTGTACCTGAAGGTGGTTGAACACAGCCATGCACATTCAAGAATATTCATGTGCAGACAAGGCCATCCTTATGGGGTTTCTGGCGCCCAGCCAAACTGGGGGTCTATGGAGGTCAACAAAAATCACAGTCTATTGTAAAGTTAAGCTGTGTTATCCATTTTTTTATATTTAACTTGAAAAATAACCTTAATCTTTTCAGTGTTTAGGGAATTTGGAGACCCTCTCTCTGTGTCGTGACCCCCAAGGGGGTCCGGACCCCAAGGTTGAGAACCACTGTTCTAGACAATCAGATGATGGATAATTAGAATAAGTGGACTGTGGCTTTGTCTCTCTCAAAGCAGCAACAGTTCAGTCCCTCCTGCCTGTTAGCATTGCATTGCTTAAGTTAGGTAAATTATCCAACGATAGGCATGTTCTGTTCCTGCCAAGTTTGTCACAATAAAAGTCTCCAATTTTAATCATCCTTGAAGACTTTTATTTTGAAGAGCAACATCAGGAAACAGAGTGTTTTCAGCAGCAATGTAAGACGTCTCAAACAAGAGGGAATCAACTTCACATAACTCCGAAAATAAGATTTAGAATTTCTCTCAGTGCATCAGTTCTAGCTTCAACACTCTTCTTCTTGTTGTTTACATCTGTGACTGTTGCTTGTTCAGAGATCCCTGTGCTCCTAATGGTCAACGTCAATGACATCACAGAGAAAATTCTTGAAGGCGGGACAATGACACATCAGAAGAAACAAGGCCGATGGGTCCTGAAGCCATACGGCTGTTGGATTGGGCTGAAAACGTAATCTGACCGCCCCCGTTGGCTCCTTTATATGTCAAGGAGCAGTAGTTGCCTCTGGACATCCCAGCTTCTTGCCCAGTCTTTAAGGCTAAGCCCACATACTCTACGGCTGAAACTTGCTTTGATTGCTTGTATTCACCGTCTCATTACTAAAGCTCATGACCGCAAATGAGTCCTCAGGCATAGCTCCCTCTTTACCACGACAGTACGGTGCAGAGCCAGCTAAATTATAGACAGTACTTTAGCCACGGAAGTTTATCATGAGCATACAACAGCCCTTAACCTTGGGGTCAAGGCCGTCCATAAGGGGGAAAAGGGGGAAGCTTTTTTGGGGTCCAGCCAAACTGGGGGTCGATGGAGGTTAGAAAAAATCTTGGTCTGTGTAAAGTTAAGCTATGATAACGTTATTTTACTTTTAGTGTGAATAATTAAAACTCTCACCAAATCACCAAAGAAAGAATTTAATTTATCTGTGCAGTAGCCCTATATTGCCTTTTTGAAAATTTAAACCCCTTTCCTATGACAAAATGACATTTTTTATTGATGATGTTGACAGCATGAATGGGCACACTGAACTAAATAATTAGGGATGTAATGTCAGAATTCATAGCAAGGCCAGGAAGTACACAAATGTCAGGATACCAGAAAAAAAGCAGAGAAAATATTGACAACTTAGAACAACTACAAACTTAGAAAAACAACTACAAGCATTTAAAAAGGGTAAAATGTGGCAAAAAGAAGTGGCATGGGTGAAAAGCTACAAAAATTTGCAAAAAGCAACAAAAATTGGATTGAAATTGCCAAAAAGAAAGGAGCAAAAAAGGGCAACAAAAAGCTAAAAAATAGTTGAAAGTGGCAAAAACTAGTAGCAAAGATGTGTAGAATGTTGTAAAAATGGACAGAATATGGTAAGAACTGGGATGAAATTGAAAAAAGAAAGTGGAAAAAACAGGCAAAAAGTGACAATAATGGTAACAAAAGGCAAGAATTTGTAGCAAAAATGGGCAAACATGCCAGAAATGGGATAAAAGTGTCAAAAAATGGAAAGTGAAAATAATGGCTAAAATTGGCCAAAAAAGGGACATGAAGAAGTGATAAAAAATGGCCAAACAAGTTTCAAAAATGAGACAAAAGTGTCAAAAAGAAAGTGGAAAAAAATGGCAAAAAGTGGTAAAATAGCCCAATAAAGGAAAAAAGGAGCAGAAGAAATGGACCAACAAGAGTCCCAAAGTGGGATTAAAGTGTCAAAAAGAGAGTGACAAAAATGCACAAAACAGAAAACAAAATGTGGGGAAAAAAGTGCCAAAAAAAGGTGAAATTGGGATAAAGTGCCAAAAAGAAGTGGCAAAAATAAGTAGGCAAGAAGTGGCAAAAAAGTGGCAACAGTCCAAATGAGTTAAAAGTGGCAAAAACTGGATTAAAGTGCTCAAAAGAAAGTAGCAAAAATGATGAAAAATTGTAAAAATTGGATAAAAGTGCCAAAAAGGAAGTGGCAAAATGGGTGAAAAGTGGCAAAATGTAACTGAAGTGTCAAAAGAATGACAAAAAAGGTCAAGACAGAGCAAAAAATAGTTAAACCAGGCAAAAAGAAGCAGCAAAAATGTGTAGAAAGTGATGAAAAACTGGAAAAGTAGCACAAATAAATAACTCAAACATCAGAATCCAAACAAAATTGGCAAAAATGAGATTAAAGTGTCAAAAAGAATGACAAAAATGTACAAAAACAGAAAAAAAGGTGGGGAAACAAGTGCCAAAAGGAAAGGGGAAAAATTCGGATAAAGTACCTATAAGAAGTGGGCAAGAAGTGGCATAAAAGTGGAAACAAATGGATAAAAGTGCTCAAAAGAAAGTGGCAAAAATTATTTAAAAAAAAAAAAAAGAGAGATTGGATAAAAGTGCAAAACAGTGAAATGCAAAATGGGTGAAAAGTGGCACAGTGTAACTAACGTGGTGAAAAAATGAAAAAAAAGGCAAGACAGAGCAAAAATTAGTTAAACCCGGCAAAAAGAAGTAGCAAAAATGTGTAGAAAGTGGTAAAACACTATAAAAAAAAAAATAGCAAAAATAAATAACTCAAACATCAGAATAGTTTGACACATTGTTCAGCTCCAAAAAGAAGCTAACTGTTAGCCAGGATGCTAGCACCAGCGCTATTATTCCAACACATGGGCATTGATATCACCAATACATCACAACTGGGAAGGACCCATTCTCTGGGTCTTCAAAAACCCGGCCAATCCTGTGGGTGTCCCTGCTCGGGGTTTTGATTGCCCTTCTTTGGATATGTCTGACAGGAAGCATTATGTAGGAGCATAGAGATCCTTTACCTATGTTTACATCTCCTTTTGCATTGTCAGCACAAATGCAGAGATGCACATGCACAGAACAAAAGGTTGAGGTTATCCACGATGACCTGTAGAATCACATCATTATGTTAAAACAACCACCCTTCCACATAATCGCTGACCAAACTAATTACACTTCACCTAATCGATGCATGATTCACTCCTCTCACAGATCTGTGACTGCTTTCTACTTGATGTTTTGTTCTTCAGAATAGCTGCTGGTGGGTGCGTATGGCCTCATGGTTAGGTGGTTGACCAGGTTCCAGTCCGGCCTGTCTCTCTCTGAAGTCAGGTCTTTAAAACAAAGAAACCACAGGTCGGTTTGGGTGAAGAGAGAAGCCAAAGGAGCATCTTCAAATGTGCTGTCTGTATCTACTGTGATGGAAGACTCCACCAAAACAAAAAGCAGAGGCGGTATGTTCCTCTCTGCAACATCTTCCCCATCACGCGCCCTCCATCAGAGCGTCTGGGTGCGCGGCGGAGCGTGAACGGGCAGATTTTCCGGTAGCACAAGCCTGAGATGGGCTCCTACGTCTCGGTGAGCTCGTTTTTCGCCGGGGCCTCCCGCCGAGTCCCCCTACTGCCTACTGCTGCACAGACTCTGCAGCCCCCAGGACACAGTCACCACGGGGGGAAGGAGGGGAAAGGGATGGAGGGGGGAATGTGCATGAAGGGAAGGGGGAGATAATGAGAGGTAGAGGAGATGAAGGGACGGAGATGAGAAAGGAAAAAAAGGGAGGGGGAGAAGAGAGAGGTAAACAGAAAGCAAGAAGAAGTCGACACACAGAGAGAGCGACCGAGGGGGGGAAGAAAGAAGAAGGAGAGAATGATTGCTCGCGGCTCATTTCTCCACACATGAGCCCATCTGTACAGCGCCCAGGGTGGGACGGCACCACTGCTCCGTCTGAAATGACTGAGCGAGCCAAAGACACCCCAGCACCACAGGAAGCCAAATGCAATCCCATGAATCCCGGGCTCGCCTATTATTCTGCAGAAAGCCCTTTTAAAGTGCCATTTTTTCTCACCGATGGTGCCTTGTTGATTTACTTTCTTTTCCATCATGGCTTAAGTTGACCGTAATGTGTTTGAAAAAAGCCTATTTTTGAGAAGATTTCGCCCTCATACTCTTATTTTATATATTTCTATACATGCTACATGCAGAATATCCTTCTTGGTGCTCGGTTCCATCAGCACAGCGGCACCATGGGGGGAGAAAAAAAGAGAAATTGACTGGCAGAGAGCAAGAAATGGTGTTTGCAGTGAGCATCTTGTGGTATTGTAATATTTACTGTTAGCACCTCAGGCTACATGATACGCTCCACTGTCACCATCAAACAAGCAGCTCTCTGAAGGAGGGAGCACATCTGTTGTCACCCCTCCAAGCCTCCCTCCCTCCCTCTCTCTGTCTCTCTGGAGGGAGAGGAAATTTAGCCTAAGAAAAAGAGAGCAAAGAAGGAACCTTGGCTTGAAAAATACACAACTTTTTCAGGGTTTCCAGGCACCTTGGAAAAGCTGGAGAACAAATGGCTAATTTTCCAGTCTTGGAAAAAAATATGGAGCTGCCTGGTGGAAGGTACTTTGAGTTCTAGAGCTAGTCAAGTGTATAGAGGACAAGTTGATGGATAAAGTAATGAAGCAAGAATACTGACAATATCAGTTTAAAAAGAAAGGGGGGAGCATGAGGCCCAATGATCTTGGTGATTAACCTAGAACATCCAAAATCTAGCCAGGATATCCTTGAGTCAAAGTGGACATTCAGATAAAGTTTGGAGAAAAACCTTTAAAGCCTTTTTGAAATATCACAATCATAAGCATGGGATGAACATGAGGCCCAGTGACCTTGACCTTGTATCTGTTCTCTCCAAAATCTAGTCAGCACATCCTTGAGTCAAAGTGGACAGTCAGGTGAAGTTTGGAATAAAACCTGCAAAGTCTTTTTAAGATATGGCAGTTAGAATCAAGGGATGAACATGAGGCCCAAGTGACTAAAACTTAGGCCTTCTACCTCAAACATCAAAGTAGTTTATTCTTGAATTAGAAAGTAGAAATACACAAAGATTGAAGAAAATTCCTCAAAGAGCTCTTGAGATACAGGACTCCATTTAGGAGGGGGTGAACATGAGGCCCAATGACACTGACAACTAACCTAGTACCTCCAAAATCTAACCATTACATCCTTAAGTTGAAGTGGGCATTCAGGCAAATTTAGGAGAAAAACCTTCAAAGCCTTTTTGAGATGTTGCCATTAGAATCAAAGGATGAACATGAGGCCGAAAGGACTATAACTTTGACTTTCTACATCAAAAATCAAATCAGATTGCCACTTTTTAATTCCATTTCACCTCTTCCTCCCATTTTTGCCAACATATACACATCTTTGCTGCTTTTTAATCACAGTTTTTCCCATTTTGATCAATTGTTGTCACATTGTTGTCACATTTCATCCCCTTTTCCACCCCTTCATGCCACTTAAAATCATTTTTTGCCCATTTTTGCCAATTCTACCTGTATTTTTACCTCTTAAACCCACTTTGCCTAATTTTTTTTACAGATTTTCCACTGTTTCATTTGATTTTGACACATTTTCCACCAATTTGTTATACTTTTAAATCATTTCTGCCAATTAAAACCAGTCGACATTGCCTATGTTTGCCATTTTAACCATTTTTGCCACTTTTTCAGTCCCATTTTACCACCTTTAAAACCCATGTATGCCACTTTTAACCAGTTTTTGCCAACTTTGTCTATTTTTGCCACTTTGTAATCCCTTTTTACCACCTTTTCCGCCCATGTTTGCCACTGTAAACCCATTTTAACCAATTGTTGCCCTGTTGATTCAATTCACCACCTTTTTTCACCCATTTATACAAAATTTAAACCAGTTTTTTTTTACCAATTGTTGCCACATGTAATTCATTCTCCACCTTTTCTGCCCATGTTTGCCACTGTAAACCCATTTTTAACCTATTCTCGCCCCTTTAATTCAATTCACCACCTTTTTCATCCATTTATGCCAATTTAAACTGGTTTTTAGCCAATTGTTGCCACTTGTAATTCAATTCAACACCTTTTTCCACCATTCTATGCCACTTCAAATCCCATTTTTGCCAAGTTTAACCAATTTTAGCTAAATATGGGTTATTTTGCCATTTTAGCCCATGTTTGCCACTTTACAGCCCTTTTTGCCATTTTCTGTTTTTTGCAACTTTTTAGCCAATTTGTGCCTATTTTTGCCTCTGTTAACCCATTTTTGCCACTTCTTACCCATTCCTGTGCTTCAAAATCCAGTTACCTGCTTTTCCAACCATTTTTGCCACTTTTACCCCATTCCACTTTAGATTTAAGAAAAGGGATTGACATTTTAAGAAGGCTTTATACTGTGGATTAGATAATTTAAAAAGTTAGATGTTACTTTGATGGTTCTTAGTCAGGTAAAAACGTGTTTATGGTTATCATAGTTTAATTTTACAGTGGACCATGATTTTGTTGACCCCCATGGGCCCTATAATTTTGCCGGGCCCAAGAAAGCCAGTCACCTCAAGGGGTTAAAATTGTAAACTGTTAAGTCCATAGCTTTTAATACTTAACAGTGCTGCCCATTGGCCCTTGGTTATTTCAATCTGTGGTTCCCAATGTATTGTCTTTGAGCCCACCTTTTCTTCAATCATAGATAAGCTGAGGAATTCAAGGACCTAAGGCCTGAAGACACTTTTTCCTTTCCCCACTGAGATCTTTGACTCTCCTTCTTGGTGGACCCAGACCCCTGGTTGGGAATCAGTGGCCAAAAAATTTTGTTTGGAATTCCCAGTTATGACATATTAAATTGAAGATATGTGCTGTTCATATGCAGGTGTATTAGCATTCATTTATGATCATTCATTATTGATTAAACATGGAGGAGTTCCTGCTTATAGCGGTGGACTGAACATCTTTTGAGTGTTGGTGGATGGACGTGATGTTTTCCTGCCATGATGACTGAAATTGTTCTTGAAAAGTCCTGTAGGATGATCTCTAGAAAGGGTGTGAACCCTGTTTTTGCCCCTAAACACATAAATTTACACACGTTCCACACCCTCTTCTCGCCGACTTGACCATGGCTTAGGATGCAGCCAATTCAAATTGATCATCCCTCTGACCAATAATTCATTGTGATGGAGCAGACGTGGTGTGTGCATGGTGAGCGCCGACCGCGCAATACCACCTGCATACTAAACAGCCTGTCGGACCAATCCCGTCGCGGCTATCCTGGTCAGCTGACCCGCTGTTTATCCTCTGATAAATGGCAGGTCAAGCCGGGTGGCGCTCACCGCCACATCCCTCAGCGCCGTGTCACCCGCTCTCACCGACCGCTCATCAAACCCCCTCGCTCTCGACCCCCCCCTTCCTCTTAAACCCCTTCTGCAATCACCACCCCCCTACCGTCACAACCCCCCCGGCATTTGCCCCGCATGCATCCATTATTCTCCACGCTGGCTGCACCGTCAGCACAGTCATGATTGCTGACTTCTCCTTCCACTGCCAGCCTCCACTTTGAACACAATTAACTTAGTAATTGCATTTGTTTTAGGAGTATGGGAGTGATTATCAAAGCCACCTATGATCCTCCAAGCATACACACCGCTGCAAAGCCTGTCTGTTGATGGGGTGAGACCATGGTGAGGTGGGGGGGGGTTGCATAGATAGGGCTGGGAGCACTTCAAAGCAAAACCCCCTCGCTTCCTTGCTCAACCTCATATACCTTATTAGAATCCCCTGATTGCCAAACCCCTCTGTTGCTTTTGTTTATCTGTTTGTTTCTTTGGCGGCCAAGTCACCGAGGCTTTTGAAATCCAAGGGGGTCATTTTCAGCACAGCTGCCACTAACAATGCAAAACAGAAGGAGAGATTGAACGCACACCTACACTGGCGAAGAAGAAGAAGCGCTTTTTGATTTGAATTTGAAGAGGCTGATGTGAAAATGTGTGTTCAGGGTTGAAGTGTTTTGCTTTTAAGTTGGTCTTCTGTCACAATCAAAGGGATGGCTGCTTTAGATAGAGCTTGAAGTTATGGTTATAGAGCTATAAATTGGTTTCCAGGAAAAGTGTCCCTCTTTTCAAGCCCTTCAAGTCTTGTTTTTGCAGATTAACTGAAATACGATGGTCTTGAGTGAGTTAAGTCTAACAAAACTCTTTTCAACAAGTGAATTTCATTCCAAAAACTACTCTCAAAGAATCGTTCTTTTGCACAGATGCCTGTTTTTGAAGGATGATCCAATGGAGTCCCAAAACAGGGTCAGGAAGGCCACATTAAAGTCTACTCTGTTACAATCAAAGCACAGTCAAAGTGATTCCCATTGATCCAGTTCCTACTATGAGTCCATGGTCCACCCCGGGTTCTCCTTCCAGCCAGATGCACCCGGGAGACCTCTACAGGGAAGCGACCAGGAAGCATCCTGATCGGATGCCTGAACCACCTCAACTGACTCCTTTTGACTTGAAGGAGCAGCAGCCCTAGTTCGAGATCCCCCTGGATGTCTCAAATCGTCACCCTGTCTCTAAGGCTGAGCCCAGACACCCTCCTGAGGAATCAAATTTTGACTGCTTGAACCCACGATCTCACTCTTTCAGTCATTACCCAGAGTTCATGACCATAGGTGAGGGCTGGAGTGAAGATCGATCGGTAAATCAAGAGTTTTGCCTTCCAGCTCAGCTTCATCTTCCCCACAATGGTACGGTACAATGTCTAAAATACTGCCTGTTGATCTTGTTGTCCATTCTACTTGAACTCCCTCTCTTTGGCCAAAACACCCTCCCCAACTTGAGGAAGCAATCCCTCGCTTTCCAGAGAACCATGGCCTTGGACTTGGAGGTGTCAACTCTCATCCTGACCACTTCACATTCAGCTTCAAACCAGCCCAGAGCCTACTGGAGGTCCCCCAGCTGAAGAGGCCAACAGAACCACATCATCTGCGAAAGCAGAGATGGAATTCTGAGGTCGTCCAATCTAAAACCCTCCTCCCCATGACTGTGCCTCAAGATCCTGTCCATGAAAATCACTAACAGAATCAGAGATGAACACGTTCAAATACCACAGAGCGATCTCTTCACAGGTTATACGCAGTAGATGAATAACCATCTACAGTACAGAGAATCAACTGATCTAAAGCTTTGTACTCACAAAACTTCAACATTAATTCAGAGTTACATCCATAATAGATAAACCAGGCTGATGTGGGCTTTCAGGCTGTGCCTCGTTCACTTAGAATCAGGTCCAGATAAACACCAGGAAACTCAATTTGTGGCCGAATATCAATATCCATGGACGAGGGATCAGTATGGATGTCTGTGTCCAAATAACCTGTTTTCACCTGCTCCTTACAGAGCAGATTTCCAGGTTTTTGTTTTTTTTTTTTTTTTTGCTGAGGAGTTGTGTTATGCTCTAAAATTGAGATCAGTGCCAGCCCCTATCGTTGTGTGTGTAGCTCCACCTTTTTAAGATGGATGGGTGAGATATGTTCACCTACGGAGGGATGCCAAAAAAAGTGGGGCCGTACGACAGAGACAGAAGTTACAGCCAAGAAAAGCCAATTTAAATAATCAAACAAGTGGTTTTCTTCTTGTTGAAACCATAAACTAATGAAAACCCAACTAAGGTTAGGGTTAGGCATCAGAACCTTAAGGGCTAGGGTAGGGAAGAGGATAAAATTAAGAATAACGCACCACAAACTGAGGAAACCCAAAGAGGGTTAGGGTTAGGCACCTGAGCCTCAAAGAATAGGTTAAGGTAGATAGACTTGAAGCAACACACCACAAACTAGGGAAAAACCAAACAACGGTCACTCCTGCCTTAAGGTGGATGTTGCCTCACCATTGAGGTCTGCAGCCAGATGCTTTGCAATTGAAATGCAATGGTTCTATTTGAATTAAAGATAAATCAAATTGGTAACTTGAAACAAAAAACTGCAACTTTTGAAAAATCTTAAACCTAATAACTTTATTTGATTTTTTCCTATAAGTGAACCCAGTGGATCTCATTTCTGCAATGCCCATTTTTTGGATGATCTAGATCAAGGGTTCTCAACCTTTTCAGCCCGCGACCCCCAAAGTAAAGATGTCAGAGACTGGGGACCCCCACTATACCTGAAGATGGCTGAAGACAGTCATGTCTATTCAACAATAGTCATGTGGAGACAAGGCTGCCCATTGGGGTGGGGCCAGCAAAATCCTGGTCCATTGTAAAGTTAAGCTGTGGTATTTTATATTTTACCTGAATAATAACCACTCTTATCAAGAAACAATTTAAATCATTTGCGTTGTAAGTAGCCCTCTGTTTGTTACAAACAGAACTAAAATATGTTAAAAATAGCTAAAAGGGGTTAATAATGGCAAAAAAATGGTGGGAAAAATGGTGAAATTGGATTTTCAAAGTACCAGAAATGGGTTAGTAATGCCAAAAATTTGATATAAGTGGCAAAATAACCAAAAAAAGTGCAAAAAGGAGTTAAAGTGGCAAAAACAGGAATATTAAGGGGTAAAAGGGGAATCAAATGTGGCTGAAATGACATTTAAGTGGCAAAAATAGGTGGACATTTGGTGAAATTGGATGAGAATTGATATAAACTGGCAAAAAAGGGTTAGCTGAGGCAGAAAAAGTCAGAAACTGGCAAAAATGGGCTTTAACAAATTGTGAAATATGTCTTAAAAAGTGGTAAAAGGGGTTTATAGTTGCAATAATGTATCAACAGAGCCAACAATAGGCAGAGAGTTGTTTAGAAGTGGCAAAAACAGGCAGAAAAAAAGTGGTGGAAAGGGTTTAAAATTGACAAAAAAATGGAGTTTAAGTTGCAAAAGTGTGTTAAAATTGGCGTAAAGTGGCAACAGTGTAATTCAAACATGTTCTTTGTTTTTTCAAAGCATCTGGAGACCCCCCTCTCAGTGTCTCACGACCCCCATTGGGGTCCCGACCCCAACGTTGAGAACCACTGATCTAGATAATCTCATTGAGTCTTAGATGATGGCCAATGGGAGAATGAATTCTTCCTTCAATAATTTTTGTTAGTTGTTCAAAAACAGTCCAAAATGTATCAAACAAGTGATTTTTTCTTCTACAAAACAACATAAGAATCATAAATATGTGTCGACGCCTCCTTCTTTGGTAGACGATCCACTTGAGTCACAATAAAAGGTCACGGAGTCCACTAAACTCTCTCCTCAGTCGGCTTTTAGCAGTGTAGTTAAAACTTTCCCCATTCAGCCGTGAACGTCCCTTTACATTGAATTTCTGCAACCCTGCATTATGAGTCCAAACAGCAGCTTGTGCCATGTCCCTGCGTTATTACACTACACACAAAATACTCTATTCTGGCTGCATTTTGTGGATCCTTCCTACGACATTGACTTTGAATAAAAGACCAGTATTGCGGCCCTTTTTTAATTGAAATGCAAACTACATCAACGGCCCGGCCACGGAATTGGCAATACTCTCCTGGCGGCGTGATAAAGGCTTTTTTTTGCTGTTTCTGTGGCTATCGACTTGGTCATGTGTGTAATTGCCTAAAGCGTTCCTGAAGCCTCCGATGCACCAATGTAAATATTAAAGAGAGCGCTCAGCTTAATAAAATGCTGTTCAAACAATATGGGGCTGGAGTTATCTCTGCCTGTCCGTTTTTCTGCACAGGCCTGGGGAGTCGAAGGGTTCTGCGCTGGGAAGACGGGGGTCAGTATCAAGATGAGCCGGCGGAAAACGAACGGGAGTGAGGCGACAACTGATTAAATGAATCCGCTAAAGAGTGAATAAGGCTGAGGTAAGAAAAAGGAAAATAGGAGATATTATAGCCACTGAGTGTAGAAAAGGAGGAGGTAGAAGGCAGAAGAAGGGAGGGGGGTGATGGATCAGACAGATTCTCTAATGGTATTGATCCAATCCAAGGCCACGGTGGAGATGAAGGCCTCCCTGCACTGATACCCTGCTGTCACCTTGACCTTGGACCAATCGGAGACCTCTGACTCCTTCACCTTTCCATCCTCCGCTGACCTCCCATCACCTCCCCTGATGGCCACCGCTGCAGCACCTTTCCAAATGAGAATTGACTTTACCGGTGGAAATGCAGGTTAAAGTGTGTCAATAATGCTTCACAAGAACAAATTCTTTGCCCGGTTTTGACATTTTGCTCCATGTGGATACCAAAGCGTGTCCTTTGAGGCAGTTGAAGGGAGTTGTAAGGCTGCTAACTGCCTTTAGGTATTGATCCGCTGGTTAAATTGCATGCACAGAGTTGGCGAAGAGAGAAAGAGTGCTGAGAGTCAGGAACCGGGGCAATGCACTCCTCTCACGATCACCACCATCTAATGGTAATTGCTTTCGATCTCTCCCAGTAGACGCGATTTACAGCGACTCCTCTCCTGAATGGGTGACACCAAATATTTAGTGTGGAAAAATGTATCACAAGGTGGTCGAGGAACTGTAACGGAAAGAAAGAGATCATCGGCGTAAGGTGGAAGCAGAAAAAAGAGGACGTCAGTCGTAAAAGGATGCTCATCTTGGCTTTCTCTTCAACCTGCACTCCATCACTTTGTCGCCACTGAATGGCGTTTAGGGAGCAGAGGGAGGGGTGGGAGATGCTTCTCTTGCAGCCCCCAGGTGATTACACTGAATGGATTACAGCGGGAAACGGCTGTCCTTCTTTCAAACTGCCAGGTGGCGTCCATTTTTCTCCTGGCCTCATTGTTCAGCTCTGTGTACAGGACAGATTTAGACGGCCCAATAAAGTCCCATCTTTAGACGAGACAGCTTGATGCAGCACCCTGTGATCTCAATGGGAATACAGTAGATCAACCAGCTTGTGTTAACTTAGGAAGAAGACAAAGGTAGAGTCTGTGCCGGCACACGCTTGGAAATCCTCCATAAGCCGTTAAAAACTGACCCGCTGGACATTTTCCAAACTAATCAATCTTGTGCTCGTCCCTCAACTTTGTGTTTTTTTTTTTCTCTCTTGGCTCATCTCTTTCCCTTGTTACAAACAACAGCCGAGTTCATTAGCTGGTATTTGCATCAGTATGTTCCCAATAGAGCTGGGAGCTGTTTGTATCCCTCCTAGTCTGATACCTGCCAATGCTAATCCTGTTTACAGTAGCACTAAAACACAACTTAGTGGGCCATCCATCCCAAACATCCTTTCCACCTGTCAATAGGCTTAACGTATCCACCAAATTTATGTCAAAGTCGTCGTGCAGGATTATGT